>NC_064640.1:850605222-853005222 GCF_023864345.2 Schistocerca serialis cubense
CTCAGACGGTGTTCAGGAAAGATGGATTAAGCAGAATTGGTGGTGGAGTGTTTGTGTCTGTCAGTAGTGGTTTATCTTGTAGTGAAGTCAAAGTAGATACTCCGTGCGAATTGGTATAGGAGGAGGTTATACTTAACAGCCGAACTAAGTTAATAATTGGCTCGCTCTACCGACCCCCAGACTCTGATGATATAGTTGCTGAACACTTCAGAGAAAACTTGAGTCTCTTAACAAATAAATACCCCCACTCATACGGTTATAGTTGGTGGGGACTTCAACCTTCCCTCGATATCTTGGCAAAAATACTTGTTCAAAACTGGTGGTAGGCAGAAAACATCTTCCGAGATTATCCTAAATGCTTTCTCCGAAAATTATTTCGAGCAGTTAGTACACCAACCCACGTGAATTGTAAATGGTTCCGAAAACACACTTGGCCTCTTAGCCACAAACAATCCAGAGCTAATAGAGAGCATCATGAGTGATACACGTATTAGTGATCACAAGGTTTTGTAGCTAGGCTCAATACCATTTCTTCCAAATCCACCACAAACAAACGCAAAACAAAAAACGACTGTGTGCCTGCGAAAGGCAAAGGTCCCGAGTTCGAGTCTCGGTCGGGCACACAGTTTTAATCTGCCAGGAAGTTTCATATCAGCGCACACTCAGCTGCAGAGTGAAAATCTCATTCTGGAACCATCCCCCACGCTGTGGCTAAGCCTTGTCTCCGCATTATCCTTTCTTTCAGGAGTGCTAGTTCTGCAAGGTTCGCAGGAGAGCTTCTGTAAAGTTTGGAAGGTAGAAGACGAGGTACTGGCAGAAGTAAAGCTGTGAGTACCAGGAGTGAGTCGTGCTTCTGTAGCTCAGATGGTAGAGCACTTGCCCGCAAAAGGCAAAGGTCCCGAGTTTGAGTCTCGGTCGGGCACACAGTTTTAATCTGCCAGGAAGTTTCATATCAGCGGACACTCTGCTGCAGAGTGAAAATCTCATTCTGGAAACATCCCCCAGGCTGTGGCTAAGCCATGTCTCCGCAATATCCTTTCTTTCAGGAGTGCTAGTTCTGCGAGGTTCGCAGGAGAGCTTCTGTAAAGTTTGGAAGGTAGAAGACGAGGTACTGGCAGAAGTAAAGCTGTGAGCACCGGGCGTGAGTTGTGCTTCGGTAGCTCCGTTGGTAGAGCACTTGCCCGCGAAAGGCAAAGGTCCCGAGTTCGAGTTTCGGTCGGGCACACAGCTTTAATCTTCCAGGAAGTTTCATATCAGCGCACACTCCGCTGCAGAGTGAAAATCTCATTCTGGAAACATCCCCCAGGCTGTGGCTAAGCCATGTCTCCGCAATATCCTTTCTTTCAGGAGTGCTAGTTCTGCAAGTTTCGCAGGAGAGCTTCTGTAAAGTTTGGAAGGTTGGAGACAAGGTACTGGCAGAAATAAAGCTGTGAGTACCGGGCGTGAGTCGTGCTTCAGTAGCTCAGTTGGTAGAGCACTTGCCCGTGAAATACAAAGGTCTCGAGTTCGAGTCTTGGTCGGGCACACAGTTTTAATCTGCCAGGAAGTTTCATATCAGCACACACTCCGCTGCAGAGTGAAAATCTCATTCTGGAAACATCCCCCAGGCTGTGGCTAAGCCATGTCTCCTCAATATCCTTTCTTTCAGGAGTGCTAGTTCTGCAAGGTTCGCAGGAGAGCTTCTGTAAAGTTTGGAAGGTAGGAGATGAGGTACTGGCAGAAGTAAAGCTGCGAGTACCGGGCGTGAGTCGTGCTTCGGTAGCTCAGATGGTAGAGCACCTCCCCACGAAAGGCAAAGGTCCCGAGTTCGAGTCTCGGTCGGGCACACAGTTTTAATCTGCCGGGAAGTTTCATATCAGTGCACACTCCGCTGCAGAGTAAAAATCTCATTCTGGAAAAGCAAAATAAATTAAATTAAAAAAGAGGATAAAGTGTCACTAGAAGCCTTCCTAAGAGACAATCTCCATTCCTTCCAAACTGACTATGCAAATGTAGACGAGATGTGGCTCAAATTCAAAGATATAGTAGCAACACCACTTGAGAGATTCATACCCCATAAATTGCTAAGAATTGGAACTGATCCCCCATGGTACACAAAACAGGTCTGAACGCTGTTGCAGATGCAACGGAAAAAGCATGCGAAGTTCAGAAGAATGCGAAATCCCGAAGATTGGCTAAAATTTACAGATGCGCGAAATTTGGCACGGACTTCGATGCGAGATGCCATTAATAGGTTCCACAATGAAACATTGTCTCGAAATTTGGTTGAAAATCCGAAGAAAATCTGGTCGTATGTAAAGTACACAAGCAGGAAGACGCAGTCAATACCTTCGCTGTGCAGTGCCGATGGTACTATTACAGACGACTGTGCTGCTAAAGCGGAGTTATTGGACGCAGTTTTCCAAAATTCCTTCACCAGGGAAGACGAATGGAGTATTCCAGAATTTGAAACATGAACAGCTGCTAGCATGATTTTCTTAGAAGTAGATACCTTAGGGGTTGTGAAGCATCTCAAATCGCTTGATATGGGCAAGTCTTCAGGTCCAGATTGTATACCGATTAGGTTCCTTTCAGACTATGCTGATACAATAGCTCCCTACTTAGCAATCATATTCAACTGCTCGCTCACCGATAGATCTGTACCTACAGGTTGGAAAATTCGGCAGGTCGCACCAGTGTTTAAGAAGGGTAGTAGGAGTAATCCATCAAACTACAGACCTATATCATTGACGTCAGTTTGCATTAGGGTTTTGGAGCATATACTGTATTCAAACATTGTGCATCACCTCGAAGGGAATGATCTATTGATACGTAATCAGCATGGTTTCAGAATACATTGTTCTTATGCAATGCAGCTAGCTCTTTATTCACATGAAGTAATGGCTGCTATTGACAGGGGATCTCAAGTTGATTCTGTATTTCTAGATTTCCGGAAAGCTTTTGACACCGTTCCTCACAAGCGACTTCTAATCAAGCTGCGGGCCTATAGGGTATCATCTCCGTTGTGCGACTGGATTCGTGATTTCCTGTCAGGAAGGTAGCAGTTCGTAGTAATAGACGGCAAATCATCGAGTAAAACTGAAGTGATATCAGGTGTTCCCCAGGGAAGCATCCTGGGACCTCTGCTGTTCCTGATCTATATAAATGACCTGGGTGACAATCTGAGCAGTTCTCTTAGGTTGTTCGCAGATGATGCTGTAATTTACTGTCTAGTAAGGTCATCCGAAGACCAGTATCAGTTGCAAAGCGATTTAGAAAAGATTGCTGTATGGTGTGGCAGGTGGCAGTTGACGCTAAATAACGAAAAATGTGAGGTGATCCACATGAGTACCAAAAGAAATCTGTTGGAATTCGATTACTTGATAAATAGTACAATTCTCAAGGCTGTCAATTCAACTAAGTACCTGGGTGTTAAAATTACGAACAACTTCAGTTGGAAAGACCACATAGATAATATTGCGTGGAAGGCGAGTCAAAGGTTGCGTTTCATTGGTAGGACACTTAGAAGATGCAACAAGTCCACTAAAGAGACAGCTTACACTACACTCGTTCGTCCTCTGTTAGAATATTGCTGCGCGGTGTGGGAGCCTTACCAGGTGGGATTGACGGAGGACATCGAAAGAGTGCGAAAAAGGGCAGATCGTTTTGTATTATCACGTAATAGGGGAGAGAGTGTGGCAGATATGATAAGCGAGTTGGGATGGAAGTCATTAAAACAAAGACTTTTTCATCGCAGCGAGATCTATTTACGAAATTTCAGTCACCAACTTTCTCTTCCGAATACGAAAATATTTTGTTGAGCCCAACCTATATAGGTAGGAATGATCATCAAAATAAAACAATAGAAATCAGAGCTCGAACAGAAAGGTTTAGGTGTTCGTTTTTCCTGCGCACTGTTCGGGAGTGGTACGGTAGAGAGATAGTATGATTGTGGTTCGATGAACCCTCTGCCAACCACTTAAATGTGAATTGCAGAATAATCATGTAGATGTAGGATGCTATCCCTACACAACCATCAGCAGCTCTTCCCAAAGCTCTTACCTTAATCCATGTGAGCACACATTGTCAGTCACTTGAACCCTTATCTTCACTTACACCCCAAATTTCACAAAACTAATACCACTAATCCCCTTACAATTCACCTCACTGTAGCTGGATATAGCACACTCATAGAAAGATCCTCCAGCCTTTGTTGAGCATCATCTCCAATCAATTGTCCACAGTCTGCCTTCTTACATCAAAGACTAAATCACTTCCTCCTGTGCTTTGCACTGTGGATGCTATTTCCTGACACATCATCCCCTATCCTCATAGCCTTATTGCCACGAACACAACGTTTCCCAGTAACCTCCCAATATGAATCCACCACTTAAATCCTAATCCTTTCAGTCAGTAACATTCTGACCTATAATTCTCTCTTTTGAAGCCTAAATCTACAAAAACTCCATGGAATTGTGATGAGTATTAGTTTTGCATTAAATGATAACCTGTTTGTGGGCAACCTAAACAAATAATCCATACCTGTTTGACCCCTAACAGCCCTTGTTTGGTTTAAATTAATTGACATCATCTTCATGATCTTCATGACTTTTTTTCAATTTGCTTTATCATCATCATCATCATCATCATCATCATCATCCCATCATCATCATCTCCAAAACCTGAAAACCTGCTTTATCTGACCATCAATGAGCTACCTTCGTGGATGTTGATTTCCCTGTTTGAGATGGCTCAATAAAACCACCTCTTGATGTCAATTACAAAAACCACCAACTGTAACCCTGTTTCAGTAGCAATATGTTCCCACTCCACAAAAAGCCTTGAAACATTTGGATGTTGTTTCTGAAATTTGAAGCAAGAGATGACAATGGAGTTGACCACAGAGATGATGCATTTTAATATCCATTTACTGTATAAGCTGTATGTATGTTTTGTGAGAAAGTTTGTACTATCCTAATGTATCATTCAAATTGTAGGTTACAAAATTCATCTATGTGTTGTTAGCTAGTGTTAATGTCCAGAACTGGTCAGGCAAGAAAGTTTGAAGAAACATAACAAAATTAATGCAAGCAACTTATGTCAATATACATAAAAAAAACCATCATATAGATCAAAGCAGCACAGCATCCATGATTCAAAATGGTTCTTTATTGCATTTCAAGTCCTCATCTAATACTCTTCTTCTTCTTCTTCTTCTTCTTCTTCTTCCCTTCAGCAATTGTCCCATGTGCCTGCAGGGTCCATTATATGGGTCCGTTGTCTCCATTTTGCTCTATCAAGGGCTGCATCTGGGTGGATGTTCAAACATTTAAGGTCCTTATGAATTGTATCAGCCCATCATTGCTTAGGTCATCCTTAGGGTCTACTGCCGACAACTTCAAGCATGTAATCCACCTTGGCAATAGAGTCATCACCAGCCCGTAAAACATGCTCAAACCATCGTAGATGAGTTACACACATCTTATTCTTACAAAAAACAGACACAGAAAAAATAACCCCCTAATCAATATTATTTTTGATATCAAATTCCAATATACCATCAAATAGATTATTGAACTATAGTACACAGAATTGAAAGTTTAATCATCACTTCAAGTCATACACTAAAACCAACATGTGTAAATGCTGTATCACCACATGGACTACCTTTTTCTTTCCATACCTCTTCCATTTGTTTCTGCAACTCGATTCTTTCTTTTTCCATTTCGTTTACCTTCTGGTGGAGCCTGAGAACCAATTGAACACCTTCAATCTGAAAACAAATAAAGCACCAAAAAGCATGACAAACACATGAATCAACAATAAAGCTTCCTTACTGGTAGAGTTTTACTTCCATATCTTGTATTTTTGAGGTGTAAAGCCTGGTTTTCAAGAATATCAGCAAACAGTAGAATGCAGAGTTTGAGACTGGTTAGAGAGCTACACACACACACACACACACACACACACACACACACACACACACACAACACACACAGAGTCAATTTTCTTTTCATATTAAAGTACATAACATGGCCTCTATGCTGGTGTCCCAAGATGAAGTTTCCAGAAGAATATGGAAATGGAATTTATCAGACTAATTATAAGTCACCTCCCTGGACACCTGAAGAAAGATGTTTGTGGCCACAGATTTGCTTTGGATAAAGAGGTGCATGTCTGGGTACAACCATGGTTTGGTAGGCAACCACAAACATGTTTCCATGATGGTATTGGCTGTGTATCACATAGTGGGTTAAGTTTATCAACAGTTATGGTGATTACTTTCAAAATAATGAACAGTTTGTTTACTTTTTCCATCTGTTTCCAGGTAAATTCATTACATTTTATATTTTCTACAAAGTGGTAACAATGAATAAAATTATAAACATGTTTGCACATACTTTTTTGACCATATACTCTATAATGAAATTTATTTTGGAAGCATCAAATGGCTGACAGTTCTCGCAGTAACTCGAGGAATGGTACTCTGCGTGCACTCTTTTGGGACAACATTCAGGAATATGACAGGAATGATCATTTGAGGAAGGGGGGGAATTAATAATAATAATCTAGTAAACTTGGGCTCTGAAATGCATACCTTAAGATCTGTGAGCACTTATTCAATAGAAGAGATACATTTCCCAGTAGCGAAGATGCACATATTCTCATAGAGCTTAAGGAATGAATTTTAGAGCCCATGCTTACTAGACTTTTTTCCTTGGAATAGTCCTTCTTGTCATATCCCTGAATATTGACCATTTCTCTTGGGTCACCAGTATAAAGGCCAAAAGGCCATGGTATGTACTTTAACATAGAAACAAATTGACTCATTGCTAGATACTTTGCTACAGAAGAAGATATTCAAATTATAACCCTGTTTATGGTTCATTTTACAAGTGCTGGAATAACCAAAGTGATCATACATTCATCATCAGGTGGATATATTTAAATCAACAGAGCATAATATTGATACCGTTCCATCTACTTCAGCAAGCTGTGGAACTTGAGTACCAATTTTTCTATTGCTGGAATTCCCTTCCTCCTTTTAACATTCACATGAGATAAGCCTGAAGTTTTAATTATTATTTTGAATTTGAAAAATATGTGAAGACAAAATTGTTTAATCTGTCTAAGTTATCTGATTCTACATTACCCCAAAATGCATTTCACCTACAAGTAAATCCCATAGTATACAGACATTGCAAACACAAGAAAAACACAGTGGTGATAATAAAGGAATAAAAACTTACATCTTCCCCATGCTCAGATACACTACTTATAGTTTTATCTTGTGCACTAACAGTGATTGGACTATAAAAAGAACACTGATGAGTAGTTTTAGAATGCCCATGCCATTGCAGGAGACCCATTTCATTCTTCAAGCTTTTATTTTGTTTTTTCAATAGGTTGTGCTCTTCCAGGAGTTTCTGATATCCATCTCTATCTTTCCTCAGCATCAGCCTTTTTAGCTCAACACAGGCCTGTAGATTCTCTACTAAAATTAAAGAAAATTATTGTGTAACATCACTAAAATATATACCATTTAGGGTAGCATGTCCAGTAGAAAAATTAACTACAGTATATCCTTAAAAGGGTGTTTTCATTTTACCATACATAATATACTAGTCTCAATAAATGTTGATAGCATCAAAAGAAGCATTATTGGAAATACAAATCTGAGTGACAACAAAATAAGTGAATAAATTTTTTTTTAGTGTCATAGAATAATAATACAAACATGAATCATTCTGATAAATTTAAGCTCAACTATAATCAGATAGTAAATGATTAACTGAAAACAAGCATAAGTCACCAACTGAAAAAGCTGTTGCTCTACTGTGTAATTTTACACTCCTGAATACATAGTACAAGGTGCTTCTTTTGTATTCAAAGGACTTTTTAACACGGGATACTGACAGTTAAAAATTACACACAAAGTCTTATCAATTTTGAATATTACAGGCTCAATAATGAAAAATAATGGCCAGAATGAAGTTCTCAAATGAGTTTAAATGCAATGTTACTTTTCAAAGAATGTTGTTTCAATATTCAACAAGGTGTGAGAATAGAAGAGATGAAAGTATTTCTTAGTGTCACTTTCCACAAAGTAGCTGCTCGATGTAAGCTAGGTAGTTCAATCACAAGGTTTCCTGTGGATTTTTTAAAATGTGAGTGGCAGAATAAATTGTTATAAAAATGATTATATTTGGCATCTGCAGGCTTTTCTTCTCCCATCAATATGGTCCTGCAATATTACAATGAATTAACAATTACAATTAAGAATTAACAATTACATGAAATAAATACACCTTGATATGAAAGTTGGTCCAAACATACAGAGGCATTCACTACCAAAGATAACTTTATACACATACAGCTGAGGAAAAGATACCAATGTGTTTAGCATACTCTAAAGATATGAGCCTATATCAGGCTAGGGGTATCATAAATTCCATATGCTCTCCTAAATAACATCTCAGTGAAAGTGTGCATCTACATTCCATGATGCTGTGGATAACTGATAAGCAATGGTGTCACATCGTGTTGTTGGAGACAAGTATGGAACAAATGGGGGGGAGGGGTATGGTTGATGGTCTCCCAAACCTAGCATAAGGTGGGAGACACCTCAACCACAGCCACCCACCCCCACCACAAAAGTAGTTGAAAATATTATGTTGTTGTTGTGGTCTTCAGTCCAAAGACTGGTTTGATGCAGTTCTCTGTGCTACTCTATCCTGTGCAAGCCTCTTCATCTCTGTGTAACTACTGTAACCTACATCCTTCTGAATTTGCTTACAGCATCCATCTCTCAGTCTCCCTATATGATTTTTACTCCACACTCTCCCCTCCAGTACTAAATTTGTGATCCCTTGATGTGTCCTACCAACCAATCCCTTCTTTAATTCAGTTGCACCACAAAATTCTAATCTCCCTAATTCCATTCACTCTATACTCAATGTTAACAAATTTCTCCCCTTCAGAAATGTTTTTCTTGCCATTACCAGTCTACATTTTATATCCTCCCTACTTCGACCATGATCAGTTATTTTGCTAACCAAACAGCAAAACTCATTTCCCAATCTAATTCTTTGAGCATCACCTGATTTAATTCTATTACATTCCATTATCCTCATTTTGCATCTTATATCCTCCTTTCAAGACACTATCCATCTATCCATTATGTTCAACTGTTCTTCCAAGTCCTTTGCTGCCTCTGGCAGATTACAACGTCATTGGCAAACATCAAAGCTTTTATTTCTTCTCCCTGGGCTTCTAATTCCTACTCCAAATTTTTCTTGTGTTTCTCTTACAGCTTCCTCAATACACAGAATGAATAACATCAGGGATAGGCTACAAGCCCATCTTACTCCCTTCTCAACCACTGCTTCCCTTTCGGGCATCTTGACTCTTACAACTGCCATCTGGTTTCTGCACAAATTATAAATAGCCCTTTGCTCTCTGTATCTTACCCCTACCACCTTTAGAATTTGAAAGAGTGTATTCCAGTCAATATTGTCAAAAGCTTTCTCTACGTCTACAAATGCTATAAATGTAGGCTTATCTTTTCTTAACCTATCTCTATGACAAGTTGTCATATTGCCTCATGTGTTCCTACATTTCTATGGAAACCAAACTGATCCTCCCCAAGTTGGCCTCCACCAACTTTTCCATTATTCTGTAAAGGATTCATGTTAATATTCTGCAACCGTGACTTATTAAGCTGATAGTTCAGTAATTTTCACACCTCTCAGCTCCTGCCCTCGTTGGAATTGGAATTACTACATTCCTCTTGATGTCTGCAGTTATTTCATCTGTCTCATATATCTTGCTCACCAGATGGAAGTGTTTTGTCATGGATGGCTCTCCCAAGGCTATCAATAGCCCTAACAGAATGTTGTCTACTCCTGGGGCTTATTTTGACTTAAATCTTATAGTGCTTTGTCAAATTCTCCATGCAGTATCATATCTCCCTTCTCATCTTCATCTATGTCCTCATCCATTTCCATAATGTTGCCCTGAAGTACATCTCCCTTGTATAGACCCTCTACATGCTCCTTCCACCTTTCTGCTTTCCTTTCTTTGCTTAGGACCGGTTTTCCACCTGAGCTCTTGATATTCATACAGGTGGTTCTCTTTTCTCCAAAGGTCTCTCTAATTTTCCTGTATGCAACATCAATCTTACCATTAGTAATATATGCTTCTACATCTTTACATTTGTCCTCTAGCCATTCTTGCTTAGCCATTTTGCACTTTCTGTTGATCTCATTTTTTAAACATTTGTATTCCCTTTCACCTACCTCATTTATTGCATATTTACATTTTCTCATTTCACTGATTAAATTCAATATCTTTTATGTTACCCAATGATTTCTACTACATCTTTTTACCTACTTGGAACTCTTCTGCCTTCACTATTTCATCTCTAAAAGCTACTCATTCTTCTTCTACTGCATCCCTTTCCCCTGTTCTTGTCAGTCATTCTATAATGCTCCTCCTGAAATGCTCTACAACCTCTGGTTCTTTCAGTTTGTTGAGGTCCCATCTCCTTAAATTCCTGCCTTTTTGCAGTTTCTTCAGTATTAATCTACAGGTCATAACCAATAAATTGTGGTCAGAGTCCATATCTGCCCCCTGTAAATGTCTTACAGTTTAAAACTGGTTCAGAAATCTGTCTTGCCATTGTATAACAATCTGAAACCTTCTGGTATCTCCAGATCTCTTTCACGTATACAACCTTCTTTCACAATTCTTAAACCAAGTGTTAGTTACGATTAAATTATGCCCTGTGCGAAGTTCTACCAGGCAGCTTCCTCTTTCATTCTTTTCCCTCCAGTCCCCATTCACCTATTACTTTTCTTTCTCTTCCTTTTCCTACAGTCAAATTCCAGTCTCCCATGACTATTAAATTTTCATCTCCCTTAACTATCTGACAAATTTCTTTTTCCTCACCATACATTTCCTTAATCTCCTCTTCATCTGCAGAGCTAGTTGGCAAATAAACTTGTACTACCATGGTGGGTGTGGGCTTTGTGTCTAACTTTGCTACAATAAGGCATTCACTATGCTGTTCATAGTAGCTTACTTGTGTTCGTATTTTGTTATTAATTATTAAACCAACTCCTACAAAGCCCCTATTTGATTTTGAATTTATAACCCTGTATTCACCTGACTAGAAGTCATCCTGTTCCTCTTGCCACTGAACTTCACTAATTCCCAGTATATCTGGCTTTAATCTATACACTCCCTTTTCGAATTTTCTAACCTACTTGCCTGATTAAGGAATCTAACATTCCACACACTTATCTGCAGAATGCCAGTTTTGTTTCTCCTGATAATGACATCCTCCTGAGTATTCCCCGCCCAGCGATTTGCACGGGGGACTATTTTATCTCCAGAATATTTTACTCAAGATGAGGTCATCATCATGTAACCATGTAGTAGAGCTGCATGCTCTTGTAAAAAAATTACTGTTTTAGTTTTCTCTTGCTTTCAACCGTTCACAGTAGCAGCACAGTGAGGCCATTGTGGTTGATTTCACAAAGCCAGATCAGTCAATCACCCAGACTGTTGCCCCTGCAACTACAGAAAAAGCTGTTGCCCCTCTTCAGGAACAACATGTTTGCCTGGCCTCTTGACAGACACCCCTCCATTGTGGGTGCATCTCCATTGCAGCTATCCATGTCATTGAGGCATGTAAACTTTCCCACCCATGGCAAGGTCCATGGTTCATGTGGGAAAATCATCATATCTGACAAAAAAAAAATCATGGAGAACAAGAGGAAACCAGTCCAACTGCCCATGAGTCAATTGTCAATATTAGAGGCAAAGAATTAAAGCCAGGAGGAGGCACTCGACCGGGCTGTGTGTACTACTGTCTGTAAGGTCCCATAACCACAATGTGGAGGTAGCTTGTTACATGAAGTAAAGCTGTGAGTTAGTCTGGTATGAGTGATAAGGAAGTGACACAGAACAGTAGATTCCCTCTGGGAGGGATGTAAGGAGGAGTGGCATGTAGCAGTAGTCTCCCTGATAGTGTGGAGTTTATTAGAAGGGGCAGTAGCAGACCAGATGTTCCACCTCAGTCTGAGCAAAGACTATTTGCACAGGCAAATGTCCATCTGGGGTGATCAAAGTATATGTGGGCATTTAATTGCTTTTCTAGTCAAATGGTCAGCCAGTTGATAAGATAAGGTAAGATAAGATATAATACTTTATTGTCACATAACATGTTTTTATACAATCATTCGAGTGAGAACATTGGTGACTCGTCAGTCTTTAACCAAAGTTGTTACAGTATTTTGTATACTACAGGAAATACGTCATACGTGCATTGCTTATTATAATAAAAATACAACATTATATTTTAAATCTTTTTGTAACTCATCAAATCATTACTATAGCCTTCAAACGCCTATATGAAGTATGAATGTACTGAACGGGATACAAACCGCCATATAATTCTATATATAAACATGAATATAAAGTGAACATGTATACTTTGGATCTATATGGCTTTGAAAGTATACCATTTGTACTTGCATCTTTACTACCTATTCCTATTTATAAATTCTTCTAAACTATAACATTGCTTTTTATTTATTTAGAAATTTTTCTAGACTATAATAACATTTGCTTTTTAGGTATGTGCCAATGGTCTCCAATGTAGATTCCCCAAATATTGACCTTATCTTATTTCTGATCTTCAGAGCCATGTAATATGGAGTATTTTCATATACTGTGAGTCGGTGACAAGGTAGCATGTATTTCAATTTATGTCTAGTTTCATAGGCATGTGTGAATGTATTTCCTTCAAACAGATGCGAGTTTTTCTGTTCAAAGAGAAGTATTTCATATATGAAGATGGAAGGGATTGTCATGAAGTCCAGGCTTTTGAATAGTGGTTTGCATGAATGTCTATTATTGGTTCCTGTCATTGCTCTGATTTTTTTTTTTTTTTTTTTTTTTTTTTTTTTTTTTTTTTTTTTTTTTTTTTTTTTTAGTTTGAAGATTCAAAGGAGGTTTGTCTTTTCAGTACCCCAAAATATAATTCTGTATCATATAAGTGTTATGAAATACACGTGGTATACAGTTTTCTTCACTGTTAAATCCGTTACTTTGTGTAGTACCCTCACTGCATAAACCAAACTATTTAATCTCTTCTGTAAACTGTCCACATGGTCGGTCCATTGCAAGTTTTTATTTAAAGTTATCCCAAGAAATTTTACAGAATCAACTGTGGTCAGTTCTTTACCTGAATATTCTATTTGTGATATACATTCAGTAGTTTGTTTGGTCCTGAAGTGTATGATTTGGGTTTTTTCAAGATTTAATTACATAGCATTATCTTTTATCCATTGTTCAAGTTCTTGTAGAGTTTGTTTCATGGTCCTTACTAATTCGTCAGTGTTTTTGCAGCAGACTACAGCAGTTGAGTCATCTGCATAAAGTATTGTATCTGTATTTACTTTGCTAGGCATGTCATTTATGTAATATAAGAACAGAAGTGGTCCTAATATCGAGCCCTGGGGCACGCCTGCTTGAATTTCTTTCCAGATAGAGCAAGTTTTCTTTCCCTTTTGATGTATCATCAACCTTTGGTATCTGTTTTTGAGATAAGATGAAAACCATCTTACAGATTTTCCATGGAAGCCATAGGTATCCAATTTTTGGAGCAGTAGCTTATGGTTTACTGTGTCAAACGCCTTTGAGAGGTCACAAAAAAATACCAGATACACTTTGTTTGCTGTCAAGGCATTTACATACTTTGGAGATTAGTTCATTTACAGCTTGTAAAGTGTTTCGTCCCTTCCTAAACCCATATTGGTTATTGAGAATAATATTACCTTCCTTATTGTACTTTTCTAATTGATTACATACTATTCGTTCAACTATTTTAGAGAAAACTGGGAGTATAGACACTGGGCGGAAATTTACTAAATCATCATGTTTTCCCTTTTTGTAGACTGGACAGACTTCAGCATATTTCAGTCTGTCTGGAAAGCAGCCCTCATCAAATGATTGCTTTATTATTTTACAGAGTTGAGGTGCAATGCTGTCACTTCCTGCCTTTATGATATTTGTTGGAATTTCATCCCAGCCCACAGATTTAAGATCTTTTAGGGATTGTATGATGTTAGCCCCCCCCCATGAACCATGGACCTTGCCGTTGGTGGGGAGGCTTGCGTGCCTCAGCGATACAGATAGCCGTACCGTAGGTGCAACCACAACGGAGGGGTAGCTGTTGAGAGGCCAGACAAACGTGTGGTTCCTGAAGAGGGGCAGCAGCCTTTTCAGTAGTTGCAAGGGCAACAGTCTGGATGATTGACTGATCTGGCCTTGTAACAATAACCAAAACGGCCTTGCTGTGCTGGTACTGCGAACGGCTGAAAGCAAGGGGAAACTACAGCCGTAATTTTTCCCGAGGGCATGCAGCTTTACTGTATGATTACATGATGATGGCGTCCTCTTGGGTAAAATATTCCGGAGGTAAAATAGTCCCCCATTCGGATCTCCGGGCGGGGACTACTCAGGAGGATGTCGTTATCAGGAGAAAGAAAACTGGCGTTCTACGGATCGGAGCGTGGAATGTCAGATCCCTTAATCGGGCAGGTAGGTTAGAAAATTTAAAAAGGGAAATGGATAGGTTGAAGTTAGATATAGTGGGAATTAGTGAAGTTCGGTGGCAGGAGGAACAAGACTTCTGGTCAGGTGACTACAGGGTTATAAACACAAAATCAAATAGGGGTAATGCAGGACTAGGTTTAATAATGAATAGGAAAATAGGAATGCGGGTAAGCTACTACAAACAGCATAGTGAACGCATTATTGTGGCCAAGATAGATACGAAGCCCACGCCTGCTACAGTAGTACAAGTTTATATGCCAACTAGCTCTGCAGATGACGAAGAAATTGAAGAAATGTATGATGAAATAAAAGAAATTATTCAGATTGTGAAGGGAGACGAAAATTTAATAGTCATGGGTGACTGGAATCCGAGTGTAGGAAAAGGGAGAGAAGGAAACATAGTAGGTGAATACGGATTGGGGGACAGAAATGAAAGAGGAAGCCGCCTGGTTGAATTTTGCACAGAGCTCAACATAATCATAACTAACACTTGGTTTAAGAATCATGAAAGAAGGTTGTATACATGGAAGAACCCTGGAGATACTAAAAGGTTTCAGATAGATTATATAATGGTAAGACAGAGATTTAGGAACCAGGTTTTAAATTGTAAGACATTTCCAGGGGCAGATGTGGACTCTGACCACAATCTATTGGTTATGACCTGTAGATTAAAACTGAAGAAACTGCAAAAAGGTGGGAATTTAAGGAGATGGGACCTGGATAAACTAAAAGAACCAGAGGTTGTACAGAGATTCAGGGAGAGCATAAGGGAGCAATTGACAGGAATGGGGGAAATAAATACAGTAGAAGAAGATTGGGTAGCTTTGAGGGATGAAGTAGTGAAGGCAGCAGAGGATCAAGTAGGTAAAAAGACGAGGGCTAGTAGAAATCCTTGGGTAACAGAAGAAATATTGAATTTAATTGATGAAAGGAGAAAATATAAAAATGCAGTAAGTGAAACAGGCAAAAAGGAATACAAACGTCTCAAAAATGAGATCGACAGGAAGTGCAAAATGGCTAAGCAGGGATGGTTAGAGGACAAATGTAAGGATGTAGAGGCCTATCTCACTAGGTGTAAGATAGATACCGCCTACAGGAAAATTAAAGAGACCTATGGAGATAAGAGAACCACTTGCATGAATATCAAGAGCTCAGATGGAAACCCAGTTCTAAGCAAAGAAGGGAAAGCAGAAAGGTGGAAGGAGTATATAGAGGGTCTATACAAGGGCGATGTACTTGAGGACAATATTATGGAAATGGAAGAGGATGTAGATGAAGATGAAATGGGAGATATGATACTGCGTGAAGAGTTTGACAGAGCACTGAAAGACCTGAGTCGAAACAAGGCCCCCGGAGTAGACAATATTCCATTGGAACTACTGACGGCCGTGGGAGAGCCAGTCCTGACAAAACTCTACCATCTGGTGAGCAAGATGTAAGAAACAGGCGAAATACCCTCAGACTTCAAGAAGAATATAATAATTCCAATCCCAAAGAAAGCAGGTGTTGACAGATGTGAAAATTATCGAACTATCAGCTTAATAAGTCACAGCTGCAAAATACTAACACGAATTCTTTACAGACGAATGGAAAAACTAGTAGAAGCCAACCTCGGGGAAGATCAGTTTGGATTCCGTAGAAACACTGGAACACGTGAGGCAATACTGACCTTACGACTTATCTTAGAAGAAAGATTAAGGAAAGGCAAACCTACGTTTCTAGCATTTGTAGACTTAGAGAAAGCTTTTGACAATGTTGACTGGAATACTCTCTTTCAAATTCTAAAGGTGGCAGGGGTAAAATACAGGGAGCGAAAGGCTATTTACAATTTGTACAGAAACCAGATGGCAGTTATAAGAGTCGAGGGACATGAAAGGGAAGCAGTGGTTGGGAAGGGAGTAAGACAGGGTTGTAGCCTCTCCCCGATGTTGTTCAATCTGTATATTGAGCAAGCAGTAAAGGAAACAAAAGAAAAATTCGGAGTAGGTATTAAAATTCATGGAGAAGAAATAAAAACTTTGAGGTTCGCTGATGACATTGTAATTCTGTCAGAGACAGCAAAGGACTTGGAAGAGCAGTTGAATGGAATGGACAGTGTCTTGAAAGGAGGATATAAGATGAACATCAACAAAAGCAAAACAAGGATAATGGAATGTAGTCTAATTAAGTCGGGTGATGCTGAGGGAATTAGATTAGGAAATGAGGCACTTAAAGTAGTAAAGGAGTTTTGCTATTTGGGGAGCAAAATAACTGATGATGGTCAAAGTAGAGATGATATAAAATGTCGGCTGGCAATGGCAAGGAAAGCGTTTCTGAAGAAGAGAAATTTGTTAACATCCAGTATTGATTTAAGTGTCAGGAAGTCATTTCTGAAAGTATTCGTATGGAGTGTAGCCATGTATGGAAGTGAAACTTGGACGATAAATAGTTTGGACAAGAAGAGAGTAGAAGCTTTCGAAATGTGGTGCTACAGAAGAATGCTGAAGATTAGATGGGTAGATCACATAACTAATGAGGAAGTATTGAATAGGATTGGGGAGAAGAGAAGTTTGTGGCACAACTTGGCCAGAAGAAGGGATCGGTTGGTAGGACATGTTCTGAGGCATCAAGGGATCACCAATTTAGTATTGGAGGGCAGCGTGGAGGGTAAAAATCGTAGAGGGAGACCAAGAGATGAATACACTAAGCAGATTCAGAAGGATGTAGGTTGCAGTAGGTACTGGGAGATGAAAAAGCTTGCACAGGATAGAGTAGCATGGAGAGCTGCATCAAACCAGTCTCAGGACTGAAGACCACAACAACACACAACAACATGATGTTAGCCACTTCATGACACGATACTGCAGTAAATTTAAACTCTCTCGATTCCTGCAGTATTGCATCAGGTCTTATTTGTGGAAGTAAGAAGTTACGAATTTTGTTTGTGGTTATGAAGTACTTATTAAATTCTTCACAGATGTGCTGAGTGTTAGTAACAGTATTCCCACAAATTTCTAGTTTGAAATTAAAATGTTTTGTTTCTTCAGTACCTGTTTCTTTCTTGACAACCTGCCATACTGCTTATGATTTATTTGAGGCATTAGCTATATATTTACTGTTTGCCAATTGTTTTCATTCCATTGGATAGCCACATAGCTTAGAGGTCAGAGAATGACAACTATGCAAGCAGTATGACTAAGGTGAGAGAGGTTATAAGTATCAGATATTACAGGATTACAAGAATAGCATTAGATAAATGCCCAGAAAATTGCTCCTTGAACCACAAATTAAAAAGCTATTAATGGAGGCCAGTTTAAGAAAACTTACTGCTCTGTTAATGGCTATCAGCTCCACTGTGTGAACACTACATGTTCCTGGGGCTGAATGTTTCTCCTGACTGGTGAGAGATGTAAAAGCACATGTCATCCTGTCTGTGGATTCTGAGCATAAATGACAGGTAACACCCTGATACTAAAACTCAAAGTAACAGATGCTGAAAAGTCATGGTGGCACTGTAAACTCTAGAACCTTGAAACAGATTGGTCTTAATTCATAGCTTGGGTATTGACCAAAGGGGAGGATGCAGGGAGTACGTTCTCAAGAAGTTAAGTGGGCTGTGAGACATACGCCAACTGGTAATCCTATCTGGGGTTTGGTGTCATCGGATTACGGAAGGATGGGGAAGGAAGTGAACCATCCCAGCATTTGCCTGAACTGATTTAGGGACATCACAGGAAACCTAAATCTGGATGGCCGGACATGGGATTGAACAGTCGTCCTCCCAAATGCGGGTCCAGTGTGCTAACCACTGCGCGACTTCGCTCGGTCAAAAATGTGTGATCAGTTGGATGATTAGGGAATTGTCTGATGGTAACAGCATAAGTGAGCAACAGTTGGTATTGTCAGAAATAAAGAGGAAAGATTCTTGCTTCAGCAAGAAGTCTGTCTAGGGGACTAGTCAGGAAGGTGCCAGTGGCCAGTCTTAACCCCATGATGATTAACTGGGTCTAACGGTTTCAAAATGTAAGAGGGTGCCAAAACACAAACCTGGCAACCGTAATCCTACTGTGGCAATAGCAGGGCCTGATAAATACAGAGAAGAGTAGTGTAATCAGCACCTGAAGAGGTGCGGGCAAGAAAGCAGAGACAGTTAAGCTTCTGCAGGCAGATAGTCTTTAGTTGACAAATATCATGCAGCCAAGTCAATGTTGAGGCTAACTGACGTATCTGTCAGTGGACAAAGGGTTTTTGTCTATCTTAAGAACGGGTATGATAATACTACCCAACCATTGTGAAGAGGAATATGGTTAAAGATCCTCAGTAGATGGAGCAACTGAGTAATATTCATTCAGATGTTGGATCATTTGATAATGAATTTAATCAAGGCCTGGGACCATACTGTGAGATGAGGAAAGTGCCTGAAGTAGTTCCAATGCAGTTAAATGTTCATAGTGCTCCCTACATTCATTTGCCTGAAAGGGAGGATGGTTGTCTGTGAAGGATGTTGTTTAAGGTGTTTAATAGCTCTTCAGCAGTCCTGAATGGGCATTGCAGTGTCTTTGGTCCACCACGGCACATAAAATGGTTGAGGCAACCTTCAGAAAGAAGAATAGCAGTTCCAGCAGCATGGGAGATTGTATCAAAGACATCTCCCACAACCTTGTTGAAGCAATCTGACAGACAGGGGACAAAGATGATAGCAAAAGCATACAACTATCATTGGCTCTGTTAAGTGCCAAACATGGTTATTGGTCCATAGGGCTGTGACAAGTGATAGGACACTGAAAATGGTCACTTATGAAGATCATTGTGTAAAGGCCATTGTAGCGAAGCCATGAACTTAGGGGAAAGAGATCATAAGGTCAGCAGCTGAATAGATGCTATGGGCAGCAACAAAGTGGGTAGGAGTATTGTCATTGAGAGGAGACAGACCAAGATTGGAAAGAAGTTGGCTAATCAGAAGGCCTACCAGAAGAAATGGAACTTCCCCAGGGTGTGGTGGTGTGCACTGTAATTGTAAAGTAAGAGGAAAGGGTGGGACTGATTGATTAATTAATTAATTAATTAATTAAGAGAGTATGGGACCAAACGGAGAAGTCATCAGTCCTGCGATTCCAAAGGGGGTTACATAAGAAAGAGAGTATGCTAAAAATGAACAGATTCAATCAGAGGAGTAAAATTATAAAAGAATTAACGTTAAACACACACCATATAAGCATAAAAGGTGAGACTAAATCTAAAAACTGGAAAAAAGGGGGGGGGGGGGGGGGAGGCAGTCATGGGATCACAGACTGTGAAGACTCCAAAAGAAGTCCCAATCACAACCAACCCGCCCATGCTCCAAGACTAAAGGAGAACCTCATACCTGGAAATAAAAACCACTTTCATGGAGGAATGTGAGGACCAGGTCAATCACCTGTGAATCATCCTCTAATATTAAATTTAAGGAATCAGAAAGACTATACTTAGCGCGAAGGGTCGAAAGAAAGGATATGGTGCCAATATGTGAGATATCGCCAGTCTGGCATTACATGGCCAATGCGTAAACAACATAAAACAGTGGACTCCTTCCGAAAGGGGCAGAAAGAAGTACCCCAAACTGCAGTAGACTCCTTGATTGTGCGGAGTTTATTACTATGAGCAGTAGCGCTCCAGATGACATTCCACTGTTGGGCAAATAGAGATTTGACATAGATTCGCATAGCCTCAGCTGGAATTGTGAAAGGGAAACGGGGGTAAGTATCTGCTTCTCTAGCCAAACGGTCAGCCAATTCATTCCCTGGGATTCCCACATGACTTGGGACCCAGAGAAAGATGACTGAACAGGCAGCATGCTCAAGGGCAGAGAGAGGGTCATGGATGGCAGAGACCAAGGGATGATGAGAGCCTGAAGGTTGCTCATGGAGTCTGAACAAATTAAAACACTATGGAGGGAGGCTTGAGAAACAAAAAGGAGGGCCCTGTAAATGGCTAGAAGCTCTGCTGTAAATACACTACATGATCCTGGCAACAAATAGTGCCCAATGCTGGTAGGAGACGTGAAAGCGTATCCCACCTTATCAGTAGTCTTAGAACCATTAGAGTAAAAGTCGGTGGCACCCTGGAACTCTGCAAGGATGGCACTTACAAGTTGCCAGTAAACCATAGGAGCAAGAGAGATCTTAGGACCCTGGAAGAGAGTGGTCCTAATCCGTGGTCTAGGTACCATCCAAGGGGAGGGGAAGGGGTGGGGGGGAGGAGGAAAGACATGGGGGTGCAGTCCAGTGAGTGCAGATGGAGATCCCGCCAGAGGATAGTGAGATGCATGGCAACCGGCAATCCCACCCCTGGGCAGGTGTTAGGAGGGACACATTCCTCATTGGCAAAGAGCACAGTGTATACAGGATGGCCAGGGAATTGGTGAATGGTGACTGCGTAAGAAACCAGGGGTTGGCTCCGTTGGGTGTGTATGGGGAGAGGGGGAATCTCTGCTTCTGTGAGGAGACTATCAACAGGACTAGTGCGAAAGGCACCAATAGCGAGATGCACCCTACAATGATGGACAGTGTCAAGAAGTTTCAAAGTGGAAGGAGCTGCTGAGCTATAAACCTGACTACCATAATAGAGTCTGGACAAAACCAGACCATGGTAAAGAAGGAGAAGAGTGGAAGAGTGGAACGGTCTGCACCCCAAGATGTGTGGGCCAGGAGGTGGAGAGCATTAAGCTTCCGCATGCATGTGGTCTTTAGGTGGCAAATGTGGGGCAGCCATGTCAGCTTGTTATCAAAAATAAGGCCCAAGAAACGGGACTGTGTTACAACATCAAGGAGCTGGTTGCCTAAGTAAAGTTCTGGATCAGGGTGTACTGTGAGTTGACGACAAAAATGTATAACCCGCATTCTGGAGGAGGAAAACTGGAAGCCATGGGTGGTGGCCCACATAGAGGCCCATTGGATGCGCCAGGTGCAAAAATCGTCAACGTACAATGCCAGGGTAACCAGAGGCCCAACAGAGGTCACAAGCCCATTAATGGCAGTGAGGAAGAGCATGACATTTAGCACAGAACCCTGTGGTGAAGTGTCAACTTGAACCTTGCGGATAAAAATCGGAGGGTAACCACAGAAGCCCCAGTCATGGAGGGTAACTAAAATGTGATGGCACACCCACAGATGGTGGGCCTTGTGGCTGAGTGGTGGTAACAGTCTTCTGGACTGAGAGATGCCGGGGAGAGGGTTCCCGGGAGGGAGCCCGATCACCAGCAGATGCCGAAGAAGGGGGGCACTTCTTCAGCTGGAGTGGTGTGGTGGGGGTGACTCCCTGACGAGAGGTCATGGGAATGGCAGGGTAGGTGGAGGTGAGAGTGGGGCAGGGCTGGGGAATGGAGGAGGAGGAGGAGGAGGAGGAGGAGGAGGAGGAAAGGAAGTAACAGAGGCAAAAGTTGAAGATAGTGACACCGGATGGAGTCTCTCATACTTTTGGCAAGTCTCAGTGTAAGACATGCGATCCAGGGGCTTATATTTTTGTGTTGTCTTTTCTCTCTTGTAGGCCAGGCAATCCGGTGAGTGAGGGGAGTGGCAGTCAGCACAATTACCACAAACAGGCGGCAGAGCACAAGGGCTTCCCTCATGGACGAGGTGGCCACAGTCACCACACAAGGGGTCCGCCGTACAGCGGGAAGGCATATGCCCCAAAAGCCCCACATAGGTGGAGGGATGTACAGCTTCACATCACATCTGTAGCACATAACCTTGACCTTCTCTGGGAGGGTATCCCACTCAAAAGCCAGTATGAATGAAGCTGCTTTGATCAACAGGTAGACTGACCACATATTACTAATGGACTCCACTTCACCAAACTTGACCTCTATATTTTCCACAAAAATAAAGGCTTTGCGGTGGTGAATGTATCCCCATCTGTCCTAGTACAGCTGAGGTAACGGGGAAAAGGTTTCAGCGCAAGACGGGGATCCTGGCCCTCCTCCCATGGTGTAGCCTGGTAGAGGAAGGTTGCCAGGTCATAAAAGACAGCATTTAAGGATCCTTCAACATTTGAAGAGACGGCTGTGTGAGAATGGCCAGATTTTTGCAGCTTGATACACTTCATGCGCCAAGCATCCGCCCTGATACCACCCACTCCGATCAGAGGTTCTCCCCATGGGCGCCACCCAGCCATAGCAGGGGCCGCCTGGCACAGTGGCCATTGCCAGGAGTTCCAATGGTCCAAGAAGACAAGCAACTACTCCTTGGCACACATGGGGAGGGAACAGCTGAGGTATCAGCAGTGTGATCCCTGTGATGTCAGGGGGCTCAGCCATATGAGTACATTACAACCCCACCACACGGACTGGCTAAACGTATTGGTGACCTAGCAGGGTGGAAGGGGGCTAGAGTGGGGAAGGGAGAGGGGAACTGAGAGGGGAGAGGAATCCACATCGTAGATGCTAGGGAGGGAGTTTTTCCCTATATGCTCACAATAAAAACAGGAAATTTTGAAGTGGGGGTCAAACCTCAAGGGGGGACTGTAACGTCAAAAGTGTTAAAGAACAGGCAAAATGAACAAAATTGAAACCAATACAGGAAACCAGGGGAACACCCAGGTCAACATGAAGCAGAACACCAAGAGAGGGGAAGGAGGTGGCAACAGGGAAGTAGCAGGGATAGGGAGGGAGGGGGCAGGGAGAAGGAAAAGCAGCGAGGGAATCAAAAATGAGCTGCAATAGCTCGGGGCCTCATGTGCACCACACACAAACTCACAAAAGAACCATGAGCCCCTTAGGGAGGAAAGGGTGGGAGGGGGAGGGGAGTTATTGGATTAAGTTGATCATCTCAAGGTAAATAATAGCCTGCCTTGGAGATGGTAGTGATTGCTGAGGTCATTCTCACATGCACTGCAATTGCTTCCACTGTAGTACAAACAGAAATTCACTCATTGATGGCATGATAACAATGCAGCATTGGGAAATAGTCATCAGTGAAGCATGTTTGTTATAGAGCAACACGAATTGCAGAAGATGAGTAAATGAGATGATGTAGTTCTGGCAGGTGACAGTAATATCCATTACAGTTTCATTAGATCATCATGTGCTGGGTGTCCTGATTAGGCAAGAAGGGCCAGAAAAATCAGTTATGCCCCAGAATCACTATCTGTCACCAGTGGGGATGGAATCATATCGATTAACATTTGCTCCATATCAATATGAGTGGAGAGATCTGATGCCTCTGGAGTCACTAGAATGGCCTTCTCCTGATATTTCCCTTCTGTTTCACAACCGTTGGTCACTGACAATCTTGTGAGGACTTATCAAAAGTGGTTCAAATGGCTCTGAGCACTATGAGACTTAACTTCTGTGGTCATCAGTCCCCTAGAACTTAGAACTACTCAAACCTAACTAACCTAAGGACATCACACACATCCATGCCCGAGGCAGGATTCGAACCTGTGACCATAGCGGTTCCAGACTGTAGCGCCTAGAAGCGCTCGGCCACAACGGCCAACGAGGACTTATCCACAGCAGTTGTGGATAAGGATGAAGGGCAGACAACTCTGGCACCCCCAGGATGTGGCAACTCCAGCCAATAGTTGGTGTCAAACCTCTGATGTTGGGGTTTCTGGGGAAAGGGGTCCCAAGAGGGAGCCCTGCTCCAGGAGGAAGCTGCTTCTCTGTATGGGAGCAGGATGTGGTTCCGAAAGATGGGGCCATGGAAACCATGAGAGAAGGGCAGGGCAGGATGTAAGTATTCATGTTTTTTTTTTTTTTTTTTCCCCACGTGAAGCACAAAGAATAAACCACCATTTGACTGTAAATTACTATATTTTTCTTCTGTACTACCTATATTTCACATTTTGCATAATTATTGAGTACAATGCTAAAAGCTCTTAGACCATTAACGCATCATATCTAGTTCAAATGGCTCTGAGCACTATGGGACTTAACATCTGAGGTCATCAGTCATCATATCTATTTATATCTGGTTTTTCACCATATATAATGTGTTAATTGTCTAAGAACTTTTAGCATTGTACTTGATAATGGCATAAAATCTGAAATATAGATAGTACAGAAGAAAAATACAGTAATACACAGTCAAATGGCGGTTTATTCTTTTAAATAATACTGCATGACTGTGACTCAGCACAACTAAAAACCTTTTACAAAGGTGGTTGTTTAAAGGGCTCTTCATGGAATGGCCATCTACAGTTGCCACATTTTAAGGTATGTGGCGGGATGACATATGACCAAAGCATATGCATTGGAAGGACCTCATGGGTGATAGGACATAATGTTTCATTTCACACCTGTAAACCATGATTAACTTCCTCTGGGAGGAGATTTGCTTCAAATACTAAGATGAAAGCAGCTGTATCTGTTCAGTTATTCTTTGGACATTTTTGAACATGCAAAAAAATGGAAACCGTGCCATTTGAGAGTAACCTATAGTTTCTTGACTATCTACAGTGTAAGGTTTCCTTGGACCAGATTAGAGATTTACATGGGGCTATAGAGAGTAGTCAGGAGTACTGATTGCCACGCAGTGGACCTGGGTTAAATTTCCGGTACTGCTGGGATTTTTCCTCGGTGGGAGGACTGGAACAGGGTTCACTCAGCCTCGTGATGCCAACTGAGGAGCTACTTGACCTAGAAGTAGCGGTTCCAGGTTATGAAAATTGACAGTTGGGTCAGCCATGTGCTGGCCTGACACCCCTCCTTTGCACATCCAATAGTCCCATTGACTGAGGATGACACAGCAGTAAGTCAGTACTGATGAGCCTGCCAGAGCTCAAGGACAGAGTTCAGCTTAGTGAATAGTCATTGATAAGCTACCCAGTCGTCCACATGTTTAAATAGCTTGAGATTGTGCAGCAGAGGTGGCCTTAAAAGTGATCCATTGTGCATTTCTCAGAGGGAGTCAACTACAAATTTATCTTCAATTTGTTCTACACAAAAATTATGGTGTTTTCACTGTAGCAGTATTCCCATTTACTATAGTACATACCAGGTACTGAATAAATTGTTTTGCTCCCAACTGTCTAGCCCATTAGGTAGACAATGTGGGGAATTGTGTTTTGTGTTTTATTCATCTCATGATGTACATTTGCAATCCATTTGGTTTGCATATAGGAGACATGTCAAAAATTTATGCAACAGCTACATTAATAAATAATAGCACTATAATAAATAATAACACTATAAGGATATTTCTTGTAACGTGTAACACATTGTCCAGCTCAAAAATTTCCTGTTTGTCCTGCATGAATTCATCCACTGAGTACTAACACTTCAGTGTCAGTACCTCATATAGCTTTCTTTTAAGTGAGTCTAAATTCATCTGCATTAACTTGTTCCCTCTTAATTTATTACAAATTTTCATTCCGATGTATTGAGGGCCCTGGGCATACAGTCTGAGGTGGTGGGTGGGGAGCAAAAAATTTTCTCGTTTCTAGTATCACGTGAATGGACAAAATGGTTTCTCTCAAATAATTCATGTCTGGTGTACAGAAATATAATAATCTCATAAATGTATAAGGATGGCAGAGTTAATATTTTAAGTTTTCTAAATACTGGTCAATGTGGTTGTTTGTGATTTGCAGTGCACATATTTTGTATGATTTGTTCTCCTGTCTTTTTAGTATCTGCACTATTTGTCGAGTTACCCCGAAAAAAATACTGTACCTAATAATGGATTTGAAGTAGCTTGTATATGCTACTTTTTGTGTGTCCATGTCAGTTGCAGTTGATAATATTTGCATTGCAAATGCAAAGCTGCTCAGTTTGTTTGCCAGGTATTCAATGTGTGCCTGCCAGCTCAAATTTTTATCTACATTTAAACCTAAGAATTTGACTGAGTCAACTTCTTCTATACCTTGGTTGTTGTGTACAATCTTAGCCTGCTCACATTTTGACTGTTTGGTTTTGAACTGCATCACGTGAGTCTTAGATATGTTTACATTCCACCCATTTAGCTGAAACTAAGTTTCTAGGGCACTGAGGGTACTGATCACAGATTTGGGCATTTTTTTCTGAATCCTGATCTTCAACTACGACAGAAGTATCAACTGCAAACAGAACTGACGGGGAGCTGATATTTAATGGTAAGTGATTAACATAAAAGAGAAATAGGACTGAGCATAATATGGAGCCTTGTGGAACAACCTGAAATTATTTTTTTTTCCAGTCAGAAAAATAATATATGCCATTTGAAGAAATACTAACTCTTTGCTTTCTGTTGGATGAGTAGGATTTAAGCCAGTGTAGGGCACTGCCGCTAATGCCATATTTTTCAAGTTTGTAAACAAGCAATGTATGGTTTACAGAATCAAACACCTTAGTGAGGTCGCAGAAAATTCCTGCCATCTTATTTCTCTTGTCTAATGATGTACTTATTTTCTCAATGAAACTGTTTCCTCCATCTACAGCGTTTTCCCCCTGCTGAAAACCAAACTGATTGTTTAGAATAACAGAATATTTTGCAATGAAGTTTTGGATTTGTTCAACAGAAAGTTTTTCAAATAAAATATTTTAGATAGGACTGGGAGAATTGAGATAGGATGATAATTTCCTGTGATCTCTCTTGATCCCTTCTTGAAGAGTGGTTTGACTTCAGCATATTTTAGTTCCTCTGGGAAACAGCCCTCTTCAAAACATTGATTCATTATTTGAGGTAGTTGGTTTGCAATTTTATTGTGTACCACTTTAATAACTTTCGTGGGTATTCCATCCCAACCTGCATTTTTTTTTTTTTCAATGTTAGAATAGCATTTTCTACATCCTCCACAGAAACTTTAAAGAATTTTGTAAAGTTTTCAGAGGTTTCACCTAGGACAAAGGGATTTACTTTGTTGTGGCAATATATTACATCTACATCAGACTTTGCTTCATTTATAAGGAATTAATTACAGTACTCTGCTATTTGAGTTGGATTTTTTTACAATAGTATTTCCTTCAATGTCAATTTTTGAAATTGCTTGGTTACAGGATTAAACACCTAACTCTGATTTAATGACTGACCACACAGCCTTTGTCTTATTTTTATGGTTTAATATTAGCCTGTTATCTGCCAGTTGTTTTGCTGCCCTGACAACTCCTAAATATGGTTTTATAGAATCTAACATATTTAGTGAAATCTTCTCTGTGCAGTTGCCTTTTCTTTACACTGGAAATGTTTATGCCCTGGGTAATTCACTTTATTTTTTTATTTTATTGCTGCATAGTCTAGGTGGAAATGTTTCATTAGACACACCAAGACAGCTATTTAGGAATTTCTCAAAGTTTTCATCACTTGAGTTACAATGATCAAAAGGCCATGTTTTCTCTTTTAGCTTCTCACTAAATGTTTGCAAGTTTTCTTTGCTAAAGTTCCTGCTTGTATGGGTTCTCACACGTGAAATGTTCCTGTCTGTCTTTGGCAGCTCAATGAACAATGCACAATGATCTGAAATACCTTGATCTAGACAAAATTTGTACACATCTTCATATACATAATTAGTTAGAACATTGTCAATACATGTTGCTGATTTCCAATTGTCTCTGGTAGATTCAAGGAAATTCAATCTGAAACCGTATTTTTTTACTAAGTCATTGAATCGAAGTGTGGCTACCATCACACATGATATCAATACTAAAATCCGCAGATATTACAATTTTTTTTCTTTTTTTCATCTACAAAGGTCTTCTAGCATAATTTTAAGCTTAGAAATAAATAGTTCTGTTGTTGGTGCCCCTGGAATTCTGTATATTGAGATTATTATGATATTTGCCAGTGAGTCCACTATTTCTACAAAACAGCTCTCAAACACACATTCTTCATTTAAATAATTAAAAACAGTTTCTCATCTCATAAAATTTGTATCACTATGTAGAAATATACATGAGCCTCCACGTGACTTGTTTCTTCTGCAAAAGTTACTTGCTAATCTGAAGTTTCATATATTGTTTAGAATTTTAATTGCGTCCTCTGTAAACCAGTGCTCATTTAAACAAGCAACTGTAACATTTGCACATTCTGACCGAATGATTTCCAATTCATCTATTTTGGAGCTTTTGTTGTTAGAAGCATCAGTGTTTAAACCATTTATATTACAGTGGATACCATACCTACTTTGACTATTATTTATGGGCTTTAGTACATTTCTCGCCAGCAGAACTGGAACTGTCTGCATTGAAATTTCTAGACCTCTCTGATGAGACAACCAGATCAGAACAGCCATTGTGACAATTTAATTTTCTATGTCTGATGTGCAAAGTGTCTGCCTGATGCCACCTACTCCAGTCTAGGGCTCTCCCTATGGACAAAACTCATCCACAGCAGAGGCCATCTGGCACAATGACTACTGCCGGGAGTTTTGATGCCCCATGAAGTTGGGAATCTACTACTTGGCATGCATGGAAAGTTAGTATCAGAAGTGTGATCCCTGTGTTGTCAGAGGGCTCCACTGAAAGGGTATGTAATGACCCCACCATGTCAGATTGGCTACCAAATTGGCTTTTAAGCACATGTATGAGTCTAAGCAGTTATTATGCACAGATTATCTTTAACACTGTATGTAGGGGATGCTACTGACAGTGCTGTTCTCCAGTTATTCCACATTACAGAAAAAAATTAAAAATGAAGATTAAACCTAGAATGGAACTAAAATTGGTGCAATATAATTAAATTAAGATTTCAGGGAAATAAAGCAGAACCTAGGCAACAGCCAGGTCAACATCAAAGGTTGCCACCATGAGAAAGTAAGATGAGTATAGTTGGAGATGGGAGACTGCAGCACGAGAAAGCAAGGAGATACTACAATAGATTGGGGGGCCGTGCTCACCATGCATGTAATAATGAAAGAGTTATGAGCCTCCTGGGGGTGGGGGTGGGTGGGGAGGTGGGGGAAGGGGACAGCAAGTGGCATGGACAGAGTGACAGCATAAAAAGTAAAAGAGAGGAAGGAAACAAAGGGGCGCAAATGAAGGAGATAAACCATAGAAAAGAGGTATTAAGTGCTGATGATCCCAAGTAAGTAATCTCATCTGCAAGCTGTATGTCAATGTTACAGATCTACAAAATTTAACTGATCAAATAACTTTCAAATTTAAATAAATAAATCAAAGTAGAAACAAAGTAAAATAAAGTTGGTGAAACTTTGGTATTTATGAATGACATATGTTTAATGTGCTACTGGTTTACCTGCTGCTCCAAACTGATTAGATTTTATTCTCTCATTTAATTTGTCAAGCTCAGCTTTTAATCTAAGATTTTCTTTATTAATTCTTTCTACTTCTTCTGCTTTTCTTTTTCAAAATATTCCTTTTCATTAATTATAGTCGTATTTTCTTTCCTTTCATTTTCAAGCAAGATTTTCAGAGTTTTAAAAGTCTTCATCCTTTCTCTGCAACAAGGCAACCATCATTTTTTCCTCTGTCTCCACAACTCTCAAGGCTCAAACTTTCGTTTCATTTTGAGTAATTCTATCTGTGCCATCCTTAAAGCATTGTTCTCTCTAACCTGCAAACAAATTGTAAACAAGCAATTTTCAATAACAAATTGGTATCATCTGCATTACTGGCCATCAATATGACCTCACATCCAGGAACACGCATAATATCATGAATGTGAAAAGAAATCCTACCTTCAGATGGCATTTTAACTGAGTTACAAATAAATGAAATTCAAGCTATAATACAGAAACAGTCATAACATATTGCAAAACCAGGTAAAGAACCACAACAAAGAGCAGCTAGTTGTTGATACAGGATTTCACTGAGAGAAGCTCTGTGACAATGCTGTATCCCGCTGCCAGTGCATGTGACGTATATAATAGAGGGAAACATTCCACGTGAGAAAATTTTATATAAGAAACAAAGATGCTGTGATTTACGAAGCGCTGGTAGATAGACACAATAAAAAACACATGAACACACACACAAATTTCAAGCTTTCGCAACCCAAGGTTGCTTGATCAGGAAAGACGGAAGGAGAGGGAAAAACGAAAGGATGTGGGTTCTAAGGGAGAGGGTAAGGAGTCATTCCAATCCCGGGAGTGAAAAAACTTACCTTAGGGGGAAAAGAAGGACAGGTATGCACTCACCTTAAAACCCACATCCTTTTGTCTTTCCCACTCCTTCCGTCTTTCCTGATGAAGCAACCTTGGGTTGCAAAAGCTTGAAATTTGTGTGAGTGTGAGTGCGTGCGTGTGTGTGTGTGTGTGTGTGTGTGTGTGTGTGTGTGTGTGTGTTTCTTTTTTATCGTGTCTATCTACTACTGACTGGTGACTGCCTCTGGGAGGCGTTATGCATGGAGCAGAGCTGACTCTCTCTGTTTATCCAGTTGTACTTTTTACATTCATTGTTCTGTGTCTCGTATTGTGTGGATTCGTGAGAGGCCTATTTCTGTTACTGTTCAGAGGTTTATGAATAAAACATTTATTTGTGTTACTTTGATGTGTTTCATGTATTACTAGGTAATGTCAGGCATCGAATCATTCCCTAAACTACATGCCTACAAATGACATCTATCAGAAATAAAAATAAAAGATTTTTCAAAAGAACTAGAAAAACAAAGATAGGATGAAGTGTATACGGAAACCAAGGTGAATATGAAATTCTCTAAATTCTCCACATTGTTTAAATTTAACTTTGAAAAGGAATTTCCAAAAGTATGCATGTCTGTATCAACATCTCACAAAAACAGATGGATAACAGCAAGTATTAAGAAAGAAGTGCTCCCATACACTTAAACACCTCAGTTCCATGAAAAAGATTCGCAATGATCCGGAATTCTTAAATTTCTGTCATAGATACAAAAAGATCTATAAGAATGGGCTCATTGCTGCAGAAAAGTCATTTAATGATAAAATAATATATAATGCAGAGAATAAAAGCAAAGCAGTCTGGGATGTTATAAAAATAGGAATGCAGAATAACATACTGCTAAGGGAGGGGGATAAAGTAATAAATGACTGACAGCACTTAGCAAACTATGTAAACTAGCATATTTGAAGTATTGCAGAGACAAAAATTCCCCCAAATAAACATAACACCTGTAAATAATGTTGCACTAAACACGGCGATGTTACTTCCAACCACAGAGAGTGAAGTCAGTAAAACAATTCAGAAACTAAAAAATGAAAAGTCAGTAGGCTTAGATGAAGTACCAATGTGTGTACTGAAACAATGGATAGGGATTATACAAGGCCCCTTAACAAATATAATGAATGAATCCTTCACATCAGGGGCATTTCCAGAGCAGTTAAAACAGGCAAGAGTTGTACCTTTGCTTAAGAAAGGTAATGCAGAAGAGATAGAAAATCACCAGCCCATTTCCCTGTTGTCGGCATTCTCAAAAATAATAGAAGCAATTATGAAAGACAGATTAATGAATTACCTGAATAAATACAATCTTTTCAGTTTGGTTTCCGAAGTGGCAAAAATACGGAGTCAGCCACATTAGAATTCACAAAAGTTGTACTTGATGCCCTTGATAAAGATGAGTGTGCCACAGGCATATTTTTGGATCTTTCTAAGGTGTCTGATACTGTCGACCACAAGATTCTATTAAATAAATTAGAAGCATCAGAAATAAGAGGAGTAGCTAATGACTGGTTTCGATCATACCTAACAGATACGGTAAAAAGAGTAGAGATAACACATACTTCAAATAGATCTAAGCATTTAGTAAAACACTTATCAGAACCAAAATACATTAATATAGGGGTTCCGCAAGGTAGCATATTAGGACCAATATTGTTCCTGATATACATCAATGACTTTTCCAGTAGTGTTACTCACGGTGAAGAAATCATCTTCCCTGAATCTTTTTTTTAATTTTTTTTATTTTTTGTAGGGTTTTAGGGCGTTCAACTACTGAGGTCATTAGTGCCGAGTCACAAATGTAAGTGCACACATAATTCGGTACAACTCAAGGGGAGGGGGGACACAAGAAAGTTCTTACAAAGATGCAGTTAAAATAATTAAAAGAGTTAGATTTCTTTGGATAAGTCCGTCAAAGTAATAAAACAAAGAACACGAGCAGCTGCTCAAGGGTCATCAGCTAAAATTTTCTGTAGGGTAGAGGGCAGAGACAGGACAACACGAGATTGAGTAAAATGGGGACACAACAATAAAACATGGCGCACTGTCAATGCATTACCACAAGGGCACTGCAGGGCGGGGTCACCAGATAGCAGGTAGTGGTGGCTAAACCGGCAATGCCCAATCCGCAACCTGGCCAAAATGACTTCCTTTCGCCGAGATGGTCGGGAGGAGGTTGTCCAAGCTGTTGGGAACGGTTTTATGGCCCAGAGCTTATTTTCTTGAAGTGACTACCAAGTATCCCACCATAATGACACAAACCTCTTACTAACAACCCCACTAATGTCAGATGATTGGACACAAAGGGAGGATGGCCGAGGCAGGAGGACTGCAGCCTTGGCCACAGCATCAGCAGCCTCATTCCCAGGCAGTCCTACATGGCCTGGAACCCACATAAAGCTAACAGGAGAGCCATCATCAGCAAAGAATGGAGGGATTGCTGGATCCGATGCACCAAGGGATGGACTGGATATGGAGCTCCAAGGCTCTGAAGAGCACTGAGTGAATCAGAGCAGAGTACATATGGAGAATGGCGGTGGCGGCGGACGTACTGAACGGCCTGAGAGAGAGCAAAAAGCTTAGCCGTGAAGCTGGAACACTGGTCGAAGAGCCAGTATTTAAAGGTGATGTCCCCGACTACAAAGGCACAGCCGACACCATCATCAGTTTTGGAGCCATCAGTGTAAATAAAAGTGTTACCGGTGAGTCGCGCACGAAGTTCGACAAACCGCAAGCAATACACTGGATCCGGAGTACCCTCCTTCGGGAGTGAGCTGAGGTCAAAATGAATGTGAACCGGAGCCTGGAGCCAAGGTGGTGTCGGGCTCTCACCCTCTCTGAAGGTGGTAGGGAGGGCGAAATCCAATTGTCGAAGCAGGCGACGAAAGCGGACTCCAGGGGGCAGCAGGGCAGACACATGCAACCCACACTGACGGTCGAGAGAATCGTCGAAGAAGGACTGATAAGAGGGGTGGTCGGGTATTGACAACAGTGGCAGGCATACCAACAAAGCAGTATGTCGTGCAGGTAGGTCAATGGTAATTCGGCAGCTTCAGCATAAAGACTCTCGACGGGACTGGTATAGAGAGCTCCGGTTGCAAGACGTAACCCCCAATGACGGATGGAGTTGAGACGGCGTAAGAGGTATGGCCGAGCAGACGAGTAGATGAGGCTCCCATAATCCAGCTTTGATCAGACTATGGACCGATATAAGTGAAGCAGGACAGTGTGATACACTCCCCAAGATGAACCACTAAGAACACGTAGGATATTCAGAGAACGTGTACAACGGGCAGCCAAATAAGAGACATGCGGAGACCAACAAAGTTTCCTGTCCAGTGTGAGCCCTAAAACCTTTGTTGACTCAATGAAGGGGAGAACAACGGGACTGAGATGTAAGGATGGTGGAAGGAATGCTTTATATCACCAAAAGTTGATGCAAACCGTCTTCTCTTCAGAGAACCGGAACCCATTAGCCGCACTCCATGAATATAGGCTGTCAAGACAACGCTGAAGGCAGTGCTCCAGGAGGCATGTTCTCTGGGCACTGCAGTAGATCGCAAAGTCATCGATGAATAGAGAGCCGGAGACGTTCGGTGGAATGCAATCCATAACGGGATTGATCGCTATGACAAAAAGGGCTATGCTCAAAACGGAGCCCTGAGGCACTCCGTTCTCCTGGAGGAAGACGGACAATACGGAACCCACACGTAGCCTAAACATTCGATCAGTTAAAAATGAATCAATAAAAAGGGGCAGGTGACCACGTAGGCCCCACCTGTGCATAGTGCGGAGGATACCTCCTCTCCAACAGGTATCATAAGCCTTCTCCAAATCGAAGAACACAGCTACCATTTGGCGCTTTTGCAAAATGTTGTTCATGATGAATGTCAACAAGGTCACAAGGTGGTCAACAGCGGAGCGGCGTTGACGAAAGCTGCATTGAACATTAGTAAGTAGTTGTCGAGATTCAAGAATCCAAACCAACCGAGCGTTAACCATGCGCTCCATCACCTTACAGACACAGCTTGTAAGAGAAATGGGGCAGTAACTAGAAGGAAGGTGTCTATCATTCCCGGGTTTGGGTATGGGAACGACGGCCTCATGTCAATGCGTGGGGACCTGACCTTTGGTCCAGACGCGGTTACAGGTACGAAGAAGAAAGCATTTGCCTGCCGGAGAAAGGTGTGTCAGCATCTGAACGTGAATGGCATCTAGCCCTGGAGCAGAGGACCGGGACAGTGCAAGTGCACGTTCGAGTTACCGCATGGTAAAGGGGGAACTACAATCTTCCAGATTCAGCGAGCGGAAGGAAGGTCGCCGAGCCTCTTCTGCCTCTTTCCTGGGAAGGAAGGCAGGGCGGTAATGGGCGGAGCTCGAAACCTCCGCAAAAAAGCGGCCGAAGGCGTTGGAGACATCCACAGGGTCTACAAGTACCTCATTACCTGAAGTCAGGCCAGGTATCGAGGAGTGGGCCTCAATGCCCCACAGCCGGCGTAGGCCACCCCAGACGACAGAAGAGGGAGTGAAACTGTTAAAGGAGCTTGTGAAAGAGGCCCAACAAGCTTTTTTGCCGACTTTGATGACTCGACGACATTGCGCTTAGAGTCGTTTGTAATTAATACAATTCGCCAGCGTAAGATGGCAGCAAAAAGTGTGTAAAGCAGGTCTTAGATTACAGATAGCATCTCTGCAAGCCTCATTCCACCAGGGGACTGAAACGTGACGTGAAGAAGCGGTAGTACGAGGAATGGAACGTTTGGCAGCATTGATGATAACAGCCGTGAGGTAGTCAACCTGACTGGCACAGCTGGGAAAATCTTGGTTTGGAAAGGTCGCCAGGAAGGAGTAAAGTCCCCAGTCAGCTTTTGGTATGTTCCAGCTCGAGGGAAGTGGGGATGGGGTGTGGTGCAGGAGACAAACAACACAGGGGAAATGGTCGCTCAAATAGGTGTCAGAAAAGACATACCACTCGAACCGATGGGCAAGATTGGTAGAACAGATCGAGAGGTCCAAGTGGGAGTAGGTATGAGTAGAGTCCGAGAGGAAAGTCGGGGTGCCAGTATCGAGGCAGACAAGATTGAGATGGTTGAAAACATCCACCAAGAGGGAGCCTCTCTGACAGAATGCAGGAGAACCCCAAAGGGGATGATGGGCAGGATGATGGGCATTGAAGTTAGCAAACGATAAAAACGGCGGAGGACGCCGAGGAAACAGGTGCATCATGTCAGCCCGACTAACTGCGGATGCCGATGGAGTGTAGACAGTACAAACAGAAAAAGTAAAGGCAGAAAGAGTAATACAGACAGCTATTGCTTGGAGTGGGGTGGTCAATGGGATGGGATGGTAATAGACATCGTCCCAAACGAGCAACATGACCCCACCATGAGCCGGAATACAGTCCACAGGGGTTAGGTCAGATCGTTTGGAGGTATAGTGGGTAAAAGCAATACGGTCAGTCAGGCGTAACTTCGTTTGCTGGAGACCAATGACGAGCAGACAGTGCAGGCGGAGGAGCAGTTTTAATTCCTCCCAATTAGATCGAATACCTCTTATGTTCCAATGTAACAGAGCCATCACAAGTCAGAGAAAGGGGGAACGAAACGGGGGGAGAGCCGGTCACCTCGATGGCCGCGGAGGGCCAGGTTTCGAGGGAACATCGCTACAACCGTCGGGAGGCGGATACTGTTCCATCGAGTCGTCGCCAGCTGTGGCCACATTATTGGGTTGCACAGGACGGGCAGCATTGTCTGCTGGCAACAGGCCTGCTAAGCGCCTGGCAGCTGAGCGTCCTGGCGAAACTGAAGACGGCCGGGAGCAGCGGCTGTCAGATGGAGCATCAGACGAAATGTACCGGGGTGGAGAGGGGGATAAAGACTTCTTCTTGGAGGGGTGAGCTGTGGGGGCTGGACCCGAAGAAAGTCCTCACGCTCCGGGTCCTTTTTTGAACGCCGGACCTCGGAAGCTGGGGTCCGTAATGTTTCCCCGATGGACACCTGAGAAGAGGATCACTTCTCAGGACTACGACGACGAGGATGAGGATGAGGAGGAAGGGTGGCCCCTGGGGCAGAGGGGGCAGGGGCCATGAGGGAGGAGGATTTGGAAGGGAGGGATGTGGGAGGCGGAGGCATAGACCCCAGATGGGGTGAGGAGGTGGAGGGTGGATAGGATAGGGGTGAGGATACTGCAGAAGGAGTGGAACGACCGAAACAAACGACGTCAACATCACGGGATGGAGGTGGTCATATTTCTTCCTGGCCTCAGAGTAAGACAGACGGTCCAAGGTTTTCAATTCTTGTATCTTCTTCTCCTTCTGATAGGCGGGGCAGTTGAAAGACCTAGGCGAGTGGAGGCCAGGACAATTGACGCACTGAGGTGGTGGGGTGCATGTATGTCCCTCGCGAAGATGACGTCCACAATCACCACAAAGGGGCTCAGCTTCACACCAGGACAACATGTGCCTGAAGCGCAAACATCGAAAGCATCGCATAGGAGGTGGGACGTAAGGTCGAACATCGCACTGGTAGCACATCACCTTTACCTTCTCCGGGACAACATCCCCCTCGAAGGTGAGAATAAAGGCCCCAGTGTCGACGCAATGATCTTTGGGGCCGAGCTGGACTCGCCAGATGAAATGCATGCCACGGCGCTCCAGGTTGGCCCTGAGCTCCTCATCAGATTGCAGCAGGAGGTCCCGATGGAAAATAATCCCCTGCGTCCTATTGAGCTCCAGATGTGGGACAATGGACACTGGGATGTCCCCTAGTTGGTCACATGCCTGGAGCGCCACCGACTGTGTAGCGGAGGTGGTCTTTATGAGAATGGACCCCGAACACATTTTACTAAGAGCATCAATTTCTCCGAAGATATCCTTGATATGCTGTACAAAGAACATGGGGTTGGAGGTGGTGAACATCCCCCATTGGTCCGAGAACAGACTAAATAGCGGGGGAAGTATTTCGCCCCAAGCCGGCGGGTCTGTCCTCCTTCCCAGGGAGTGGCCAAGGGGGGAAAGGCAGAAGGACCAGACCAAGAGACAGAACCTTTCCTCTTAGAAGATGCGGCTGCAGAGTGCCCCGATTCATGTTGACGTTTCATCTGCGAAACGTCCACCCTAATACCATCCACTCCGACCAGGGGCTCTCCCCACAGGCACCACCCAGCCTAAGCAAGGGCCACCTGGCAGGATGACCATTGCCGGGAGTCCTGATGCCCCAGGTAGATGGGCATCTACTCCTTGTCTTACGTGGGGAGGGTGCAGCTCAGGTACCGGTAGTACGATCCCTGTGTTGTCAAGGGGCTGCAGCCTAGAGGGTACATGACGACCCCACCACAATGGGCTAGCTACTGTGCTGGATTTCGCGTGCCATGGAAAGTCCATCATGATTGAAGGTGCAGATGGGGACACACTACGGGCATAACCTGTGCAACCCATCAGGTGTTTAGGCCCAAATTGATGAACAGTGGGTGCAGTTACGACGCCGTTATGATGATGAGTGTCAAGGTCTTAATGCACTGAGGACCGGTGATACACCACGTAAGGTGTCCTTCCCCAAAAGGCTCGTACTTCTGTAGAATTTTGAAAAATGGAGGTCAAACCCCAATAGGGACCATCACGTTGAAGGCCGAAATGGTTGAGACTCTTTTTAGTCACCTCTTACGACAGGCAGGAATACCTCAGGCCTATTCTTACCCCGGACCCGCAGGGGGGCTCTTCCCTGATGACAGCAATATTATAGTCACTGAGAAAGCAAGAGAACTCCTTGCTGAGAAAGCAAATGAAACTCTCAAGGAAGTTTATGATTGGTCAATAAGCAATAAGGTGACACTGAACATGAAGAAAACTAATGTCATGAATTTCAGTTTGGAGAGGAAAAAAGACCATGTTAAATTAAATGCAGATTTTACCTCTCTAGGCTGTGTAACAAGTGCAAAATTTTTGGGAATGGCTATTTATTCTCAGTTGTAGTGGTGTGAACACACAAAGGTACTTGCAAACAAAATGTCATCAGCATGTTATGCCCTTAGAATCCTATCATTACTGTGTAACATGTAGTGTCTTTTAATTACATATTATTCATATGTACACTCAATTCTTAGCTATGACATTCTGTATTGGGGAACAAATGCACAAAATATGAACACAATTTTCAAAACCCAGAAAGGAACCATAAGAATAATAACCAAAAATAGTAGTCAAGCACTTTGTGAAGATCTGTTCAGAACATTGGGGATTTTAACTGCTCCATGTGAATACATTTAGCAGTCAGTTGTACACATCAAAAATAACATTTGTAATTACTGCACAAAGAGCACTGTCCATGGCCATCCAACAAGAGATAGACTCAACTTACATTTACCAAGAAAAAATAAACATAAAACTCAAAACAGCACTTTCTACCCAAGAATAAAACTGTACAATAAATTACCAAAAGAGATTAAAGAATTTTCAAAAATACAGCTGAAAAGTACCTGTTATGCAATACATTTTATACATTCAAGGATTACTTAGCTAAAACAGGGTATGGGTTTGATAAAAAATGTTATACAAATAGATGATAATAATAATAATAATAATAATAATAATAATAAAGAACAAAAAGGCTGTTGCAAAGGAGCACGAGGATGTAAAGAGTAATTGATAATAGATGCAGAGGTGACATATCAAGCTAAAACTAAACAAAGGTCACTACACTACGCATACATTGATTACCAAAAAGCTTTTGATAGTGCACCCCACTCATGGTTACTACAAATATTGGAAATATACAAAGTAGATCCTAAATTGATACAGTTCCTAAACATAGAAATGAGAAATTGGAAAACCACACTTAATATCCAAACAAATTCAAATAATGTCACATCACAGCCAATACAGATTAAGTGTGGAATATACCAAGGAGATTCATTAAGTCCTTTCTGGTTCTGCCTTGCTCTGGACCCACTATCCAACATGCTAAATAATACGAGTTATGGGTACAATATTACTGGAACATACCCACACAAAATCACACATCTGCTATACATGGATGATCTAAAACTACTGGCAGCAACAAATCAACAACTCAACCAATTACTAAAGATAACAGAAATATTCAGCAATGACATAAATATGGCTTTTGGAACAGACAAATGTAAGAAAAAATAGCATAGTCAAGGGGAAACACACTAAACAAGAAGATTACATATTGGATAACCACAGTGACTGCATAGAAGCGATGGAAAAAACAGATGCCTATAAATATCTAGGATACAGACAAAAAATAGGAATAGATAATACAAATATTAAAGAAGACCTAAAAGAAGAATACAGACAAAGACTAACATAAATTCTGAAAACAGAATTGATAGCAAGAAACAAGACGAAAGCTATAAATACTTATGCTATACCAATATTGACCTACTCATTTGGAATAGTGAAATGGAGTAACACAGACCTAGAAGCACTCAATACACTTACACGATCACAATGCCACAAATATAGAATACATCACATACATTCAGCAATAGAAAGATTGACATTAAGCAGAAAGGAAGGAGGAAGTGGATTTATCGACATAAAAAACCTACATTATGGACACCTAGATAATTTAAGAAAATTCTTTATAGAACGAGCAGAAACTAGCAAAATACACAAAGCAGTCGGTCATATGAATACATTGGCTACACCACTGCAATTTCATAACCACTTCTACAACCCTTTAGATTGCATACCAACACATAAAAAGAAAGTAAATTGGAAAAAGAAAACACTACATGGCAAGCACCCGTATCATCTAACACAGCCACACATCGATCAAGACGCATCCAACACATGGCTAACAAAAGGCAATATACACAGTGAGACGGAACAATTCTTTATAGCAATACAGGATCAAACAATAAACACCAGATATTACAGCAAGCATATTATTAAAGATCCCAATACCACAGCAGATAAATGCAGACTTCGCAAACAACAAACAGAAACAGTAGATCACATTACAAGTGGATGTACAATACTAGCAAATACAGAATACCCCAGAAGACATGATAATGTAGCAAAAATAATACATCAACAACTTGCCATACAACTTAAACTAATAAAACAACACATTCCCACATACAAGTATGCACCACAAAATGTACTGGAGTTCCATTACATTTTTGGTGGTTGATGATGCTGGTGTTGAGAACTTGTTCAGGATGGACACATTTCACATTTCAAGCATTTAAATTTTCTATCACTGGCACAGTTCACCTTATATCCAATCAGGTACAGTGTTCTCTATCGGAAAAACTGTGTGAGGAGCTTTTAGGCTTGTTTTTGGAAGGTGTAGCATATGCTGAGAATTTTTCTGCTCATATTTTGTTGAAATTTATGTATCTGCCTCATTTTTGTCATGCGCGTCCTATTCCTGTTGCCCTGAAAGTTCAAGCGAAAGCAGAATTGGATAGAATTCAATCTCTAGGGTTGGTGCAATGTGTTATAGATAGTGAATGATCATCTCTGCTGACTGTAGTTCAGAAGCTGTCAGGGAAACTTCGCCTCTGTGGCGACTTCAGTACTACTGTCAATGCACAGTCGATTGTGGATACATATGCTCTCCCATGCAAGGGGGAACCGTTGTCAAAAATATTGGGTGACCAGTACTTTTCTAAAATTGATTTGTCAAAAGCATATCTGCTGGTTACTGTGGAGAAAGTGTCTTGGTGAGTTCTGGTTTTGAATACTCCTTTTGGTTTATATCAATATTTGCACCCTCCTATTGGTGTGGCTAGCATTCCTGCTATTTTCCAAGAATTTTTAGAGCAATTGACTATGCCTGTCCCAGTTTGCTTTAATTATCTGGATGATGATGTCATGAGCTGCTCTGCAGCACTGCCTGGTTTGGCCGAGTGGTTCTAGGCACTTTAGTCCGGAACTGCGCGACCGCTACAGTCGCAGGTTCGACTCCTTCCTTGGGCATGGATGTGTGTGATGTCCTTAGGTTGGTTAGGTTTAAGTAGTTCTAAGTTCTAGGGGACTGATGACCTCAGATATTAAGTCCCATAGTGCTCAGAGCCATTTGAAGCATTTTTTTGTTCTGCAGAAGATCACTTGAAAAATTTGCACATTTAGTTTTACCTCTTATGGTGTAACCTCACGAAATCTGAGTTTCTTTCAACTTTCTGTTTATTTGTGGTTCGAAGTCTCCCTGTTTGGCGTTCACCCTCTGCTGGACCCCATCTCCACTGTTACATCTATCATCTATGTGTCACTCCACATCTATCACAGCTGAAATCATGGTGGATTAGAAACAAGTTGATACCAAACACCTGACTTGCCGCATTTTTGTGGAGGTTGTGTCCATTTATCTGGGAGGATGGTTGATTGGTTGATTGGGGTTGATGGGACCAAACAGCAAGGTCATCAGTCCCTTGTTTCAAATGTGGTCCATTCCGATAGTGTGACATCTCAGAAAAGTCAGAAAGATAAAAGGGAAAAGGCTAAAAAATGTAAAAGTGCAGTCACGTCGTCAATGGTAAAAACAGCAAGTCAGCAAGAGAGCAAACCCAACGCTATGCTACAGGCAGGAAATATCCCACCTCTGAAGCAGAAGAGGCAAGACCACCTGCGACTTAAAAGTGTGCAACTGCTAGAATGTAGAAGTGCGTATGGGAAAAGGAGACTAACCAATCCTAAACAGTGATAAAAACAGAGTAAAAGGGGAAGAAAAGAGGATCTCGACCAGGGAGGGGAGTTGGGAATCTCCAAACACGGCTTACAGTGGGAGATATCCCAACTCACCACCCTGCCCCAACACCAGAGAAAGATTAAAAACCTTAAAACTGAGAATAAAAACCACTTTCCCAGAGGAAACTGAGAACCAGTTCGACCATCCAGGAATCGTCAGCCAACATCAAAGGTAAAGTGCAGAGGAGTCTGTATTTAGCACGCAGAGCCAAAAGAAGGGGGCATTCAACCAAAATGTGGGCTACTGACTGGAAGGCTCCACAACCACAAAGTGGGGTTGGCTCATCACGCAAAAGAAAACTGTGGGTCAGCCTTGTATGGCCAATGCGGAGATGACACAGTGTGGTCGAGTCCTTTCGGGAGAGGCGAAAGAAAGAATGCCATGGGCCTGGTGTCACCTTAATTGCATGAAGTTTATTAGACAGGGAGGTAGCTTCCCAAGAGTTGCCCCTTATTGTGCGGAGTGGGATTTGATTTCAAGCTGTAAATCCGCTACAGGAGGGGTTACAGAAAATGGGGGGTAAGTGACTGCTCCCCCAGCCAAACGATCAGCAAGCTCATTACCTGGGATACCCACATGGCCAGGGACACAAAGGAAGTCAACGGAACAAGCAGCATGGCGAATATCAGCGAGATGGTCATGGATGGCAGAGACCAAGGGATGGCGTGAAAATCACGGGTCAATAGCCAGAAGGGCACTCATTGAGTCCATACATAACAAAATGCGGTTGTGTTGGGACTGTTTGTTGGCACTGTTTAATAAAGGTAAGGGCCTGGGAAATTGCCATCAATTCCGCAGTAAACACCCCACATGTAGGTGGCAGCAGATGATTTTCCATTCCAACAGAGGATGTGAAGGCATATCCCACATGATCTGTAGATTTAGAGCCATCGGTGTAAAAAACAGCACCATCCCGAAACTCCCATAAAATGGAATCTTTCGGACCTTGGCGGAGATCCATCTGAATTCAGGGCTGAGGAACTAACCAAGCAGGGGCGGAGGTGGATGGAGGGAGCGTGGAAGACAGGACAAAGAAGGAAGCTGAAAATCACGGTGAAGAGATGCAAAGCAGAGCCCAACCGGTAAACCTGTCCGAGGGCGGGAATCAGGTGGGTGGCGTCCATGGTTTTGGAACAGGACAGAATAGGAAGTATGGGAGAGGAACGGACAGCGATTGCATAAGACACCAGAAGCTGGGACCGCCGAACAGAAAGGGTGGGTATCCCTGTTTCAACCAGGAGACTATCAACAGGACTACTAGGGAAGGCACCGGTTGCCAAATGGATACCATGATGTTGGGCTGGATCCAGCACGTGCAGTGTGGAAGGAGCAGCCTAGCCATAAACTTGACAACCATAGTCCAAGCGAGACAGAACTGAAGCACGATAAAGGCAAAGAAGGAGGGAGCGGTCCACACCCCAAGAGGTGTGGGCAAGGAAGCGAAGGGCATTGAGTTTACGGAAACATCCTACCTTCAGAAGTCTTATATGAGGCAGCCAAGTGAGCTTGTTGTCGAAAAGAAGACCCAGGAAACGAAACTGTGGGACCACAGGCAATTGTTGTGCATCAAGATAGAGCTCTGGATCAGGGTGGATCGTAGTACGGTGACAGAAGTGGACCACCCACGATTTTAAAGGAGAGAATTGAAACCCGTGTGAGAGGGACCATGCAGAGGCACACCGTATAGCTCTCTGGAGCTGCCAATCTGCAGAGGCCATCAAAAAGGAACTAACCCAGATGCAGAAATCATCCACATACAGAGCAGGGGTGACCAAAGGACCCACCAAACCCACAAGTCCATCGATAGCAATGAGGAAAAGAAGTACACTCAATACAGAACCCTGTGGGATGCCCGTCTCCTGGGTCCATGGAGAACTAAAAACAGTACCAACCCGAACCATGAATGACCGATGGAACAGGAACTGGCAGATAAAAATTGGGAGTGGGCCCCGAAGACCCCATTGATGAAGTGTAAGTAAGATGTGATGGCGCCAAGCTGTGTCATAGGCCTAGCGATTGTCAAAAAATACTGCAACCAAATAGGGCGCTGGGAATAAGCCTGCCAAACTGCGGATTCCAAGCTAAGTAAATGATCGGAGATCGTCCCTCTTGGAAGCCACACTGGTAGGGGGACAATAGATCCTGAGATTCGAGGACCCAATTGAGCCTAGGGGCTAGCATCCGTTCAAGTAACTTGCAAACAACATTTGTCAGACTAATTGGACGCCAGCTTTCAACAAATAGGGGGTTCTTACCAGGCTTAAGGCCAGGAACCATGATGCTATCTCTCCACTGAGAAGGGAAGTCACTCTGGAGCCAAATACAGTTAAACACCCGGAGAAAATGTTGCCGTTGTGGAGCACTGAGATGTTGAAGCAGTTGGTCATGAATGGAGTCTGGGCCAGGGGCCGTATAATGAGAAGAAGAAAGTGTGGAAAGAAATTCCCATTCAGTAAAAGGTTTGTTTTAAGATTCTGACTGACAAGGGGAAAAACATAAGGCGGAAGATTCGGCCAGCTGTTTCCAGTGAAGGAAAGAAGCTGGATAGGAGCCTGATGCTGATGCAAAATGGGTCGCAAGATGTTCTGCAAGAATCAACGGGTCCGTACAAAGGTGAAGGCCTGGGAGGGTGGACTGCCGATGGCAACCTTGGAGAGAGTGAAGTGTAGCCCATACCTGTGACATACGGACAGTAGAACCGAGGGAAGAAACAAAGCGCTCCCAACATATCCGTTTGCTCTGTTTGATTAAATAAAGGGCTTTACTGCAAAGGCGTTTAAAGGTAATATGGTTGGCAATGGATAGGTGTCTCTTAAGGTGTTGCAAAGCTTGACAGCGATCACGGATGGCAATGGCAATGGCAGTACTCCATCATGGGACTTGCCGGCGACGAAATGGTCCAGATGAGCGCAGTACAGCAACGCTAGCAGCGCGAACAATCGCGTCAGACATGTCACGTAGGACGTCATCAATCAACCCGACAAAGAGGGAGAAAACATGACCTGTGTAGTATATAGAGGCCAATCGGTGCATTGGGAAGACCAACGAGGTAACCTGTCCATCGGGGAGCGGGAAGTGAGTGAGAGAATCAACGGGAAATGGTCACTATCACAAAGGTCATCGTGTGGCAACCAGTGTAATGAAGGGAGGAGGGAGGGAGAAGAAAGAGAAAGATCAATGGCAGAAAAGTTACCATGACCAGCAAGAAATGAGTAGGGGAGCCATCATTACGAAGGCAGAAGTCGAGGTCTGTAATAAACTGGTCTATGAGAAGACCTCGTCTAGATGGAAAAGCACTGCCCCACAAGGAATGATGAGCATTAACATCCCTGGGAAGGCTGAAGGGATGAGGAAGCTGCTGAAGAAGGGTAGTTACGGCAGCAGGTGTAAGAGTCCTGTCAGGAGGGAGATAAAGATTGTGAACCGTGACCTCAGAGTCCAGGTGGAACCTAACAGCAACCGCTTCCAATGTAGTTTGAAGAGGAAGTTACGTGCAAGCAACATCTGTATGGACCAACGTACAAACACCACCAGAAGCCCGCAGGTGTCAGACCCGATTTCGACACAAAACACTGAACCCACAGAGGGTCGGTGAATGATTATCAGTAAAATGAGGTTCCTGTAGAACTACACAAGCTGCACAGTAAGACGAAATAACTGATTTCAACTCTGTAAGGTGACGGTAATAACCATTAGAATTCCACTGGATAACCACAGAACGATGATTCAAATGGGGGTTGAACAGGCTCCGACAAGAAGGGGGTGACATCCATGAACAGCAGGTCAGAATCTGGCTGTGAAGCTGGGGATGGGACCTCTGGTGACACAAGAGGCTCCTTGTCCCAGGACTTATGTTTCTTCTTCTTTTCTGTTTGAGATCGAGGAGGGCTGTGCGGCATAATGGAGCCAGCTGCAACAAGATTGGGAACATAAAGAGATCGGGTGACCTGGGGCCCAACAGACCACGGTTCTCACGGTCGTTGCATGGCAGTAGAGCTTTGGCTTGGAAGGTGCCATGAAGGGGCACCCCGGGAGGGGTGCCCTTGACTGGCAGATGCTGAAGAAGTGGCTTGGGAGGGGGAGCAGCGCCTGCAGGAGAAGGTGTGGGAGCCGCAGGGGAGGGGGGAGAAGAGCCGTCTGGGACTGGGGTAAGGAAGGGGGAGGAAGGGGTGAAAATGTAACTAAAGCATAACTAGACGTCATGGACACAGGGGAAGACATGCATACCTCTTACGAGCCTCAGTGTAGGTTAAACGATCAAGGGACTTATACTCCTGTGTCTTCTTTTCCTTCTTATAAACTGGGCAATCTGGTGAACGTGGAGAGTGATTGGCATGACAATTAACACACACGGGAGGGGGAACACAGGAACTCCTCTCATGGAGTGGACGTGCACAGTCACCACAGAGAGGGGCCCGTGAACAACGGGAAGACTTAAAACACCTCATAGGAGGTGGGATATACGGCATCACATCACATCGATAAAACATAATCTTTACTTTCTCAGGGAGGGAATCCCCCTTCAAAAGCCAGGATAAAGACATCAGGATCAATGCGATTGTACTTCAGACCCTTCTGAACACGCCGAACAAAGTGAACACCCCACCATCTGAGATTGTCCCGATGCTCCTCATCAGTTTGAAGGATGAGGCCCCTGTGAAAATTCACAAATTCAAACCTTGAACCATATTTAGAGACTGGGGGGGGGGGGGGGGTAATTGACACAGGAATCAGGAATTGTGCCAAGATGGTTACAAGCACGAAGGGCCACAGACCGGGCAGCTGAAGCAGTTTTGATCAACAACGAACCCCACCGCATCTTTCTCAGGGAGTCCACTTCACCAAACTTGTCTTCAATGTGTTCTGCAAAGAATAAAGGTTTGGTATTCGTGAAAGTAACCCCATCTGTCATGGTGCAAACCAGCATTACCGATGGAGGGCGCTGCAAACTTGTAAGTGATTTTCAGCCAGCTGTCCAAATACTTTTGATCACATAGTGTACATGGATGCTAAATCGGCAATACTCACACCACATTTGCGTTTTTCAATGATTTTACGTTTCATTTCTAAGGCCACTTTCTCTCTCTTATTGTCGTCTCCTAATGGCTTTATCTAAGGGACATTTGTATGAAAGTTATTAACGTTTGCACACAGAAAAACACTATGTGAACACAAATTTAGAAAAATGTATGATCATAATCTTCACTAAGATGGTAACTGCAGACAATGAAAGGTGTTTATGTTGTTGAACGTTTCTCCTGCTATGCACAAAGGGCTGGTGACATCACACTAGCCATTGTCACTCAATATGTATAACATTGCTCGTTAATCGAGTCATTTTTTACCATTTGTTTTGCTCGTTATGCAAATTGCACGTTATCAGCAGTGCTCGTTAAGTGAGGTTCCACGGTATAGCATTTGTATCCACCTGATTCCGACGATAAAGAGATGTCCCCTGGCAAGTCCCACATCCCAGTTCATTCTCTCGAAATCCCATTACGCCCTGATAGCACCATTCTATTAGTTAGAAGACTGTCTATTCCTCCACCCATCACTGATTGGGCAGAGAGATATCGCAACGAGAAAAATAGAACACTAACATGCAGAAGGAAATTCTCAACTATGCAGGGTATACATGGACGGTACAAAGAAATTCGGAAGCACTACACCTACAATTCATCGATATCGAATGACTGTCTATAAATATCCCCCTGTACATGTCCTAATCTTTATCATATTCCTATGATTACTACGCTAGATATACAACAGCGTAATAGTGTCAGATCGTCAGATCCTTTGTTAATGGAAAAATGTCTCTTTTCTTCTCCCGCGTCCGGCCATCCTCATTTAGGTTTTCCGTGATTTCCCTAAATCACTCCAGGCAAATGCTGGGATGGTTCCTCTGAAAGGGCGCGGCCGACTTCCTTCCCATCCTTCCCTAATCCGATAAGACCGATGACCACGCTGCCTGGTCTCCTTCCCCCAACAACCAACCAACCACTCTCTCTTCTTCTTCTTTTTCTTATTCTTCTCTCTCTCTCTCTCTCTCTCTCTCTCTCTCTCTCTCTCTCTCACACACACACACACACACACACACACACACACACACACACACACAATTTGCTTTTATAATATCCAATGAACTATTAAAACTTCACCAACGCCACCTGGTAGAGAACGGTGGTAAGGTTTTAACATGCCTCTCATTTCCAATATGTCGAAAACAAATACTTTCTGCTTGCTGTCATATCTGGCGATCCTATTAAATATGTAGGTATTGGCATATTGAAGCAGGTGGCCAGTGGTTAAAGTTGCTTGCACAGAGCAGTGCAAAGTTTTTTCGTCTGTGCTGGAGGAAGGACCATATCCTACAGACCATCAGTCACAATAGAGGGTTCCTGTGTTGATGTTTCATAAGCAGTTTGATACAGTGATTTTTTTTTAATGCATCGAAACAGTGTGTGGCTACAGCTTTGTACACCACCATACATTTTGGTTTTCTACCTTGACTTTGAGGTCTGTGTCAGGTGCTAAACTGACATTAACACTTTTCGATCCTTGAGCTCTCACAGAAACTTGGACATCCCATGGCGTAAACTAAGCTGCTCCCAAAACACACAGGATGGTTGAAATAAAAGACAGAGGTGGTGTTTCTTATTGACGAAAATGTGGATGAGACTGCAACATATGGAAACTGGTAAATTTTGCAGTAATGTAGAGCATTTCCAAACAGATATCTAAAGGTGATGACGTCTGCATTTAAACTCATGTTCCACAGTGATTTGGTAGCAGATGTCTCAGTGTTCCATTTTTTAGGAGTCCAAAAGCATTTATTCCTCATACTGGTGGTGCTTATTGCACTCACATGTGGGGTTACTGTTTTGGTGGCCTAGGTAGTCGTCATCATGATCTCTGAATCTTTGGACACTGCGTCTTTCATTTTTATGGCTTACAATGCATAACCACATGTGGAACATGGGGGTATTCTGTAGGACTTAAACCCATAGAGCATGGATAGTATGCAGAATCAGTTGTCAATTACACTGGTGGAGGACTGGAATGATTTTTGTACACCCAGGCGATCATGTAAGTACCCTTATTCCTCCACATTTCTGTCGCATTTACCTCAGTTTTACGTATTTTCCATTAATTTTCGTAATTTTGCCAGGTTTTCCATAAGGCAATTTTCCCAATTACTTGACTTCCAGACCACGTAATCAATATATTTCGATATTGTGCTTTCAGAAAGAGCATAACACGACTTCCAATTTTGCACAACCGACTGATACTAGCGATACAGACCAGTATGCACATTCCACTACTGTAGCTGCTGTTCTGTGAAGACTGTTTGATACCAATCTTACATCACTCATCCAATTACACACGATCTCTCTAGATGCATCCATGCTGAGGAGGTTAGCACCCTTTACTCGTGTGTAGCGCATACGAGCCTGATACATTTGAGACTGTTACGGTGATATAACAGATGATTAAGAAGAAGAAACGTATGGTTTATGCATGATGGAACTCCAGGAGGAAGGAGTTTAAAAAATTGTACATAAATCACTTGTGCTAGCAATTCTGTAGTATTGGAAAAAGATAAATTGTCGCAGAACATGAACATACACTCGTAAGACTACACGATTCAACACTTAAACATGCTATAATGTAAAAGCAGTGTGGTTTCCAATATGTTAGTCACATGGAATGCGATGCTATTAATACTCCAATGGAGTAAATATATGTCCAACACCTGACATATACCCACCCTCTAAGATTTCTATCCTACTTACTATGGTGAGAAGCTTTATGATGATAAAACTACTACCTTCTAGACCAAGAGGAAAAAAATAGATTCTTTGTGAAACATGCACTATATAGCTTTCTGGAGGTGTACAGCACACACTGTTCATGTCCAAATATGGTTCAAAAATTATTCTACACTCGCATCAGTCATATAAAATGACTGTCAGCAATGGAAAATTCATGAAACTACCACATCTTATGAGGAAAAAGACAAACGCATAGCAGTGGTGTTTGACATGTCAGACTACACCAATGCTGCACTATCTATGAAAACAGAACACAATCTCTTCCAAACACAATAACTGTGAAGCAAATGTATACGCAGGGATTACAGTACCTCACAAACCCCTGCCTCAATTTATGTTCAAGATGTGGCAGGGGAATGGAGTACTTTGCATGCATCTTCATTTGTTTAGAGGAGGATGCTGAAATAGGTTTTCCATCGGTTTGGTAGACATGGTTCATCGCACATGCGTTGGAAGTGCTCTGCTGGCTGTGGTATGGAGGGGTTTCCTGTTAATGATCGCAGGTACATAGCTCTGTAAATCACACGTAGAACATACAATTATATATGAGTTGAATGAAAGTTATATCACACAACTGATACACTATGAGAAAACATCAGAAAAATAATGGTTGAAAGTGCAATACATGACCTGCCACAACTTCTCACTGTCTCTAGAATGCATCATCAGTCTACCATTAAATCATAACTCATTACAGCCCCTCTCAGCTGATTAATCCACCTACTTTTTATCATCTTTTAGCACAGATCAATGTCAATTTAGATGCAGAGGGTTTTCTTTTCTAGTAGTGCAGTGAACTTGCATATATCTCTATTATATCAGTAGACATACTGCAGAATGTCGTTAAAAAGCATTCTGGAAATGTTCTGATAGGTATCTGTTAGCTGACAACTCATGATTGTCAGTGGTAACTGCCGTCTGCTACACATCTCCTGTGCAGCAAGCAACGTAAATTTAAATATTAACTGTGTTTTTCTTACTTGTCACTTATTTTTCCGTGTGTTTTTGCTTTTAGGAAACTTTAATTTTCGAGCACTAGTAATAGTGTTCCATAGATTTTGTGTTTGTTTTGAATACAGTCCAGAGACAGTTAGTGCTTAGTCTCATTGTTTCCAACAAGAAGCGTCTAGTAACCACAGTTTAGTCAGCTATTAGCCGCCTTTACTGAATTAGCAGTCTAGTTCAAAACTGATTACTTAACGCTCTACAGTAAATTGTTGATTCCTTGGGATGGACAGGATGTGTGACTGCTGTGTACGGATGCAGGAGGAGCTGGTCACTGTTTGCGAACAGCTGAACATGCTGATGGCCACAGTCAGCCATCTTCAGGCTGCTGCCTCGGAGTGTGGGGGCAGTGGGGAGTCTGATGCATCGCATGGTACACCCCAGGTGTTACATGCTTCACCCACAGTCCCTGCAGTCGATACATCTTTGCGGGTACCGGGCACAGTTGGGCCACCCTCTTCCCAAGGGGAGTGGCGGGTTCAACGATGTTCGCGTCGCATGGGGCGGAGGGTCAATGTGGAGGCTGTCCGTGTGGCATCGCCCGCTCAACCTGTGAGTGGACATGTGGCCACTCCTTCAGCAAGGTCCGAGCAGGCACATGGGGGGAGGGGTTTATTAGTGATTGGGAGCTCCAATGTTAGGCAGGTGAAGGATCCCCTTAGGGAAATAGCGGAAAGGTCAGGGAAGAAGGCCAGTGTTCACTCTGCTTGCCATGGGGTCTCATCCGAGATGTGGAGGAGGCTCTGCCGGCGGCGATAGGGAGCACTGGGTGCACCCGACTGCAAATTGTTGCTCATGTTGGCACCAATGACTCCTGCCGTCTGGGTTCAGAGGTCATCCTCAGTTCATACAGACGGTTGGCGGAGTTGGTGAAGGTGGCTGCCTAGATCGCAGGGTGGAAACGGAGCTAACTATTTTGAATGTCATTCCCAGAACCGATCACGGGCCTCTGGTTTGGAGCCGAGTGGGAGGCTTAAACCAGAGGCTCAGACAATTCTGCAGAGATCTGGGGTGCAAATTTCTCGAGCTCTGCTATCGGGTGGAGAATTGTAGTGTCCCCATGAATAGGTCATGCATGCGCTACACCCAGGAAGCGGCTACAAGTTAGCGGAGTACGTGTGGAGTGTGCATGTGGGTTTTTTTGGGTTAGAGAATTCCCTCCCTTGGCCCAACAAGACGCCTCCTAGGACAAGACAAGGTAGCAGTAGGCAAAACGCAACAGTGAATGACAATATTAGTGTGGTAATAGTAAACTGCAGGAGCATCTATAGAAAGGTCCCACAACTGCTCTCATTAATAAACAGTCACAATGCCCACATGGTACGAGGAACGGAAAGTTGGCTGAAACCAGATGTAAAGAGTAATGAAATTCTAAACTCAGATTGGAATGTATACTGCAGAGACAGGCTGGACAGTGAAGGGGGAGGCGTGTTTATAGCGATAAAAGTGCAATAGTATTGAAGGAAATTGACGGAGATCTGGAATGTGAAATAATTTGAGGGATGGTCACGGTTAAAGCAGGCTCAAACATGGTAATTGGATGTCTCTATAGGTCCACTGGCTCAGCAGCTGTTGTGGCAGAACACCTGAAGGAAAATCTGGAAAATATCTCTAGTAGATTTCCCGACCATGCTATTGTTTTGGGTGGAGATTTTAATTTACCAGATATAGACTGGGAGACTCAAACGTTTATAATGGGTGGCAGGGGCAAAGAATCCAGTGAAATTTTTTTAAGTGCATTATCTGAAAACTACCTTGAGCAGTTAAACAGAGAACCGACTTGTGGCGATAACATATTAGACCTTCTGGTGACAAACAGACCCGAACTATTTGAAACAGTTAACGCAGAACAGGGAATCAGAGATCATGCGATCATAAAGCTGTTACAGCATAGGTGATTTCAGCCGTAAATAGAATTATTAAAAAAGGTAGGTAGATTTTTTTGTTTAGCAAAAGTGACAAAAAGCAGATTACAGAGTACTGGACGGCTCAACACAAAAGTTTTATCTCAAGTACAGATAGTGCTGAGGATTAGTGGACAACGTTCAAAACCATCGTACAATATGCTTTAGATGAGTATGTGCCAAGCAAGATCATAAGAGATGGAAAAGAGCCACCGTGGTACAACAACCGAGCTAGAAAACTGCTACGAAAGCAAAGGGAACTTCACAGCAAACATAAACATAGCTAAAGCCTTGCAGACAAACAAAAATTACACGAAGTGAAATGTGTGTGAGGAGGGCTATGCATGTGGCATTCAACGAATTCGAAAGTAAAGTTCTATGTACTGACTTGGCAGAAAATCCTAAGAAATTTTGGTCTTATGTCAAAGCGGTAGGTGGATCAAAACATATTGTTCAGACACTCTGTGACCAAAATGGCACTGAAACAGAGGATGACAGACTAAAGGTCGAAATACTAAATGTCATTTTCCAAAGCTGTTTCACAGAGGAAGACTGCACTGTAGTTCCTTCTCTAGATTGTCGCACAGATGACAAAATGGTAGATATCGAAATAGATGACAGAGGGATAGAAAAGCAATTAAAATTGCTCAAAAGAGGAAAGGCCGCTGGACCTGATAGAATACCAGTTCAATTTTACACAGAGTACACGAAGGAACTTGCCCCCCTTCTTGCAGCGGTGTACCATAGGTCTCTAGAAGGGCGTAGCATTCCAAAAGATTGGAAAGGGGCAGAAGTCATCCCCGTTTTCAAGAAGGAACGTCGAAGAGATGTGCAGAACTATAGACATATATCTCTAATGTCGATCAGTTGTAGAATTCTGGAACACGTATTATGTTTGAGTATAATGGCTTTTCTGGAGACTAGAAATCTACTCTGTAGGAATCAGCATGGGTTTCGAAAAACACGATCATGTGAAACCCAGCTCGCGCTATTTGTACACGAGACTCAGAGGGCCATAGACACGGGTTCCCAGGCAGATACCGTGTTTCTTGACTTCCGCAAGGCGTTTGATACAGTTCCCTATGGGCGTTTGATGAACAAAGTAAGAGAATATGGACTATCAGAACAATTGTGTGCATTAGGAGTGATTTAAAATGGAATGACCAAATAAAATTAATTGTTGGTAAATCAGATGCCAGACTGAGATTCACTGGAAGAATCCTAAGGAAATGCAGCCCGAAAACAAAGGTGGTAGGCTGCAGTACACTTGTTCGCCCACTGTTTGAATACTGTTCACTGGTGTGGGATCCATACCAGATAGGGTTGATAGAAGAGATAGAGAAGATCCAACAGAGAGCATCACACTTCGTTGCAGGATCATTTAGTAATTGCGAAAGCGTTACGGAGATGATAGATAAACTCTCTGCAAGAGAGACGCTCAGTAGCTCAGTACGGGCTTTTGTTGAAGTTTCGAGAACATACCTCCACCGAGAAGTCAAGCAGTATATTGCTCCCTCCTACGTATATATCACGAAGAGACCATGAGGATAAAATCAGAGAGATTAGAGCCCACACAGAGGCACACCAACAATCTTTCTTTCCACGAACAGTACGAGACTGGAATAGAAGGGAAACCAATAGAGGTACTCAATGTACCCTCTGCCACACAGCGTCAGGTGGCTTGCAGAGTATGGATGTAGATGTAGATGTAGATGGTAGAGAGGACAGAGGAGCATATTGTAAATTACGTTTGTTAGAGTTTAAAACACTTAAACAGTCATACACAGCGTCAAACACACGATCCATTCTGTATTTGTATATTGCAGTCCACAAGCTGGTAACGAAATGCTCTTCAGCTAAGGAGGACATAAAGTTTATTATGGTCACATGTCACATGTCTACTGTGACCTTACAAAGGCATTCGATTCTGTGAAGCACTCCATGCTGCTTCATAAACTAGACAGATATGGCATCAGGCAAAATGCTCTGCAGTGGCTCAGGCGTTTTCTGACAAACAGGTAGCAAATGCTAATCATAACAACTAACGCCATGGGGGTACATTATCACAATGAGTCCATCAAGGCTCAATCTTAGGGCCAATATTGTTTCTCTTTTACATAAATGATTTACCTCTTAATATCACTGCTGAGCCAGTCATGTTTGCTGATGATACTTCAGTACTTCTTGAAAAACAAAATATGGGAGAAATTCCAGATGGTGTTATAAACACACTAAACAACCTAGATACATGGTTTCAAGAAAATGGACGTAAACTTAACTTTTCAAAGACCTTCTTTACACAATTTAGAACCAAACAATAAAAAATCAGTGACTTCAGTATTGTACACAAAAATCAAGTTATGGTCGAAGCTCTGTCCATTAAATTCTTGGAAATGAACTTGGACAAAAATCTAAGCTGGCAAGCACATATAGATTATTCAACTCCAAAATTAAACAGCCTTGCCTTTGCAGTGGTATACTAGACATAAGCTGCAGAAAAGCTGTGAACCACAGTTACTTTGAACCTGTTATTAGATATGGTTTAATTTGGGGGGAGGGGGATTCAAGCTACATGTCATGAATCCTGCTACTTCAAAAAATAATTATTAGAAAAATCTGTGCTGCCCCTCCAAGAACATCCTGCCACCAATTATTCAAGAACCTAAAAATATTACCTATCCCTGCATTGTACAGATTTTAAATTATCATCTTTTTAAATAGTAAACCTGAGCTGACAGAAGAAAACCATTTTAAACATACGTACAACACTAGACACAAAGAAAATTTCATGCTCCACATCACTTAAAACTCTACCAACGGACACCTCAGTCCATGGGAATGAAAATTTACAATAAACTCAAGGGTAGAGATGTACTGAGCATGGAGATAGGTTCATTGAAGAGAAAACTATATAATATCCTCTTGGAAAAATGCTACTATTCAATTGAGGAATTTATCAACAATGAAATTGTCATTTAAATAGTGTGACTGTTTAATATTATAGCATTGGGTATGATATTGGATACATATATATAGATAATGTACAGTTACATCATAAGAAAAACAATTTTATATAATTACTATGGCCATCATTTTTACAGTGTGACTGTTTAATATTATAGAATTGTGTATAATGTTGTACACATATATAAAGGTAATGTACCGTCACATCATAAGAAAAACAATTTAATAATAGTGCTATGTCCAGTATCAACCAGTAATGGTAAAAATACTGTTATGTAATTACGTATATCATAAGGCTAAATTTGACGTGTATTCTGTACAGCATGATCGGATAATCTGTAAATGTATGTTATGAGATGAATACAAAGTATCACATAGCCTTTAAAAAAAACCTTGAGCACTCCACGAATACCCCTGCTACATGAGTAGCTCCTTCCTTTGTGTAATACACCCGTGACCTGTCAACAGGGGTCCTACGACTTTCCACTCAATAATGTAGCCCTAGAAATCTGCATCCAAGATCATCACAGAGCCAAAGATAATGGTTGAGGAAACAATGCTGCAATTTGCCATCTCTGGTTGCATCCCACAGGCGAGGCCAGCAGGCTACTCCACTTCCCCGAGCCACTGGCATGAATTGAGGATAGGCTTGTGGCGGCCACACCATTCAAAACCGCAAAGGGCTGAACTATTGCACAGACGACACAAGTAAGCGACGCTCGGCATTCACGAGTGCAGCTATACCGTTATACCAAGTTTTGGCATTGGTGCATCCCACTCCAGATCATACAGGACAAAGCAGACAGACAGTGCGAGCTTATCAATGCGACGCAACACATGTCTCTGACTTCTCATGCCGTGGACCACATGCATCGAGTGAAAGCGACTCCACCGCAAATGCATGTGCGCAGTCCTAAATGGAGTCGCCCGTTTAGTGGTGTACACTCTTCCATTGGCAGTGCCTTTCACCCCTTCACAGATATCATGGCGCCTCCGGTCGTGCCAGGAGCTAAACTTTTGGTGACACGGCTTTTGTCTCATTCAGTCCACACTGTCGCGCCAAGGTTCATCACTGGAGTGTACACCCTCCAGGATTGGTGATCAAGCTGTACAGCTAGCTCAACACACCTGTATGGATGGACATTACTGATGAATGGTATTTGTTACTTATGGTAAAACTAGTAAAGAATAAATGTGTCACGACCAAAAACTGCCCTAGTTGTTTCTGTCACCAAGCCTCTCCCTTGAACACAGTGCATTGGCACGGCAATAAACCTGGTTCGCTGCACATCATGACAGTGATACCACATGTCCCCGCTTAACTGGTGACCCCGACGTGATCCAAGGCTAAAAACACATGGTGACGAACGTTTGTCGGTATGAGTAATGTGGAACCGCGAGTAGGCTGAACAGTGCTCCTTAGTGATAAACTTTTTTTGTGTATGAACTCTTTTTTTGTATTGTTTTTGTGCGCATATGTTTCGTTCGTGAGCTGTCTAGTGTTATTCTTTTTTGTGTGATTTCCTTTGTCGTGTTATTTTGTGTGCTTTACTCTTTAGTGAGGATTCCACTCTGAGCTAAGATAGCGACATTGGAAGAGTTGCAAAAGTCTGTTGAAGACCCATTCGCATGCAACAAGGGGCTGGAGAGTGAGCTACAAGCATGGACTACACGTGCGGATGCTGCACAGCCACAGACAGCCCAGGACAATTTTGGCGCGCAAATCCCTGCCACAGTGATGCCTCCTATGATCACTGGAACGCCAAAAAGCACTGGTCGGATGTTGATCAGGCTGCCTACCTTTTGGCCGCGCGATCCTGTAATGTGGTTCAGCCAAGTGGAGGCAGTCTTTATGAGCAACCACATAACCTGCAACCTGGCAAAATTTGGACACGTAGTGAGCCAGCTCGACCAGAATTACGCGGCCGAAGTGCAAGATGCCCCGCTGACGCAGTCATCCTACAGACGGCTCAAGGAAGAGCTGATCCGGCGGATCTCATAATCTGAAGAACAACGAGTGCACCAACTGCTGCGGCAAGAGGAATGCGGCGACTAAAGGCCCTCGCAGTTCCTGTGTCACTTACGGAGTCTCACACAGTCCAACATGGTGCCAGATTCGCTGTTATGCACTATCTGGGTGCGCAGCCGCCCAGCTGAGGTGCAGGCAGTGATAACAGCACAGATGGAGATGCAGCTGGACACTGTCGCTAACTTGGACATCCACGTGCACAATGCGCTGACAACAGTGTGGAAGCTTACGACACCGCCCCCGCCACCTCAGTGGTGGCATGCCTCCCACACCCACATTGGATGCTGACCTGCACAAGCTAGTGCAAAACTTGGCCGATTAGGTGGCAACTCTCTCCACGCAAGTCGACTGGTTGGCGTGCTCGCGGCAAGAGGGCAGCACGCATCGCAGCAGCAGCAGACCGGGCTACAGGCGGTGCAACTGGCAATGCAGCAACAGCCGCTCCAACTGTACCCTGTAGATGTCACATCACGCACAAATCGGCTTCTGCTGGTACCATGCCCGTTTCGGCAATGAAGCAACCACGTGCCAGGCTCCTTGCTCGAACCAGCCAACGCACCGAGAGACATTAATCATTCGATGGTGCACCACATAATAACCGCGCCTGGACCACCCACATTGTGGCGCCCACGTCGACTCGCGCCTGATAGACTTGCAGCAGCAAAGGCAGAGTTCAAGTCATACTGCAGCAAGGCCTCATTCGACCATCGAGCAGCCCATGGCCATTGGTGTTACATTTGGTACCCAAATAAGACAATTCGTGGCGTGCATGTGGGGACTACCGCACCCTTAATTTGCGAACGGTGTCGGACTGATACCCAGTCCCACACCTTCAAGACTTCAGGTATGCTTTGGCGGGCTGCGTGGTGTTTAGCAAGATAGAGTGCGCAAAGGCATACACCCAAATTCCGTTGGCGACGGAAGACATTGAAATAACAGCTATTGTAACGCCCTTTGGGCTATCCGAAAGCCTATTTGTGACTTTTTGTCTTTGGAATACTGCCCAGACTTGGCAGCGGTTCCTGGATGGCGTCTTGTGAGGCTTGCCATTTTGTTTCGCGTACCTCGACGACATCTTGGTGTATTCCAAGACGACCGAGCTCCACTGCCGCCACATAATGACTGTCTTTCAGTGCCTGAGTGAAGCAGACATCGTTATTAATGCAGCAAAATGCGAATTCGGTGTGGCGGAAATCGAGTGCCTCGGCCATTTAATTACCCCCACCGGATCGACGCCACTACTGGAGAAAGTGCAAGCGATACTGATCATGCCGCGACCGCAGACACACAAAAAACTACGTCGTTACATTGGCAAGTTGAACTTTTATCGCTGACACCTGCCCAACGCTGCCGCCGAGCAAGAGCCGTTGACTAAGGCGTTACACGGTCCTACCTCAAAGGGAAAGACCCCTGTGAATTGGACAGACGAAATGGAGCAGAGCTACACGGACTCAAAACGGAATCTCACAGAAGCGACACTGATCGCTCACCCAGTAGATGACGCGTACTTAGCTGTAGTCTTGGACTCCAGCCAGGCCGCCACTGGTGCGGCGTTAGAGCAGTGCGTCGGCGGGAGCTGACAGCCTCTCGGTTTTTTCTCTAAGAAGCTATACAAATCGCAACACGCTTGGAGCGCTTATGACCGAGAGTTGCTTGCGGTGTATGTGGCGGTGAAATACTTCCAATTGTCCTTAGGAGCACGACAATTTGTCATTTTCACCGGCAATAAACTGATTATGCACGCGTTCCATAACAACCACACTAAGTGTTCACTGCGCCAACTCAAGCAATTAGAGTTCGTGTCGCAATTTACAACATACATTCAACACACTTAGGGGATAGAAAATATTGTCGCCGATTATTTGTCTCGAGCGTGTGCCCTATCTCACCCTCTTTGAACTTTGAGGACATCGCCCAAGTACAGGAGAGTGATGAAGAACTGCACGGCTTCCGGCACGACACTTCCAGGGGCCTGCAACTGGAGCTGGTGCCTGTCCCCGGCTCTGCACAGAAGATTTGGTGTGACATCTCAACTGGCATGCACCGACCGTTCCTTCTGGAGCAGTGCCTTCGACTGTGCCCACAGACGTTCACACCCCAGCACCAACACCACTGCGATGTTTGAGGCCACGCATTTCATCTGGCCCCGGCTTTGGAAGGACTGCCGTGAATGGGCGCGCACCTGCACGGCATGTCAGTGCGGCAAAGTCGGGAGGCACACCCACGCACCCGTGAGCACCTTCCCTGATGCGACACGCCGAATTGCGCATGTTCACGTGGACCTCATCGGCCCGCTTCCTGTCTCTCGAGGCAAGCGGTATCTCTTAAACGTGGTGGACCGCTTCACTCGCTGGCTGGAAGCAATGCCTGTCGCGGACATCACCACCGAGACCATCGCCACCACATTCGTGGACAGCTGGGTGGCATGCTTTAGATGTCCCAGTCATGTGATAACTGTCCGCGGCCGCCAGTTTGACTGTGCATTGTTCACGCACGTCACCAGACTGTGTGGCATCCGGCTACACAGGACAACAAGCTACCAGCCGGCGTTGAATGGCATGGTCGAATGGTTCCACAGGACTTTGTAAGCCACCCTAACTTGCCACGACACCTCATGGCCAAAGGCACTCCCACTGGTGCTGCTCGGCCTGCAAGTAACACCGAAGGAGGAGTTCGGTGCGTCACCTGCCGACCTCGTTTACGGTCAACGTCTGACGATCCTGGGCGATTTCATTGAAGAAGTACCACTCCCACACGACACCGTGGCACCCACTCTGGCAGAACATCTGTGCACTCACACGGCCAACCTCCGAGCGGACGCACCGTAGCAGCAAGGCATCAGGAAGCTATTCGTGCACACTGACCTACAGTGCTGCACGCATGTCATGTTGCGTATCAATGCAGTACAATCATCTCTCTGGCCGCCCTACTGCAGACTGCACCAAGTGATCGCCGAGGTGACTAAATGCTCGTCATCAAGTGCAACGGGAAGCCATCTACAGTGTCAATTGACCGCGTCAAGCCAGCCTACGTCTTGCCCACTCCAGCAGCCACGCTTTTCTTCGACCCAGCAGAAGACCTGATCACAGACGACACTCCCTGTGCCATTAGCCAGACGGAGCCCGCACCCATAGCCGCCGGTGATGCACAGCGGCAGCCTTCTGTCATCACGCCACCATGTGTGCCTAACACCACCCCGCCCAGGCAGCTGGCACGGCCACTCGGACTGCGCCCACCACTGGTGCACCGGTCGCTCCCACCACAGCCGCCAGTGGACTACGTCCCGCTCGCCAGCCACCGTCTCCGATTCAAACAGCAGTGCTGCATCACCAATGCGCCACACCACCCCAAACAGCGCCCGAGCTGCCGAACCCGTCAGAATCTGGCGTGCACCTGCCGCCATCTGCGGTAGAGACCTAGTCTCCAGCTTACCACGCTTTCAGCTGGTAACCCCAGACAATGCCTCCTGTGTCTGTCGCAGCTCCTGGATGCGCGTTTGTGTCCCTGTGCCTCTGTCACATTGGGCGTTGAGGCCGGATTGACATCCGTGCCAGTTTACCGATTCGCATCACCGTCGGGCTGCAGATATCGCGCTCCGCACCGCCCGGCTTGTCCGTATCAGCTCCCGGACCTGCTTTCGAGTCATGATAGTACCATACTCATGCATGTTCTCCAGACCTCCGTTGTCTCAAACGTTGAGGTCGGTTCGAGTGCTCTGCTGCTTCCGCGACTGAGTCACTCGGCAAACTTGTGCAATGTGTGAACACTTGAACCTGTCACTCTCAATACCACTCTGAACAATGTAAATAGCGAACTTTTTCTGTAGCTCTTGTGAATACCCGACATTGTTATTAAGAAGTCAGTGCCTTAGAGATGTCACACCAAATTACCTGCATAGTGAGACATAGTGCGTTGAGTGGTTTGGCAATTATTTCATTTAATGCAAAAAAATTATCTTCTTCTTCTGTAGCTGCAAATTTTGTAGTATAAACAACTGTCTTACTTCAGTCATCACCATACATTTTAATCACTCTAGCAAATAATTGTGACTACTTGTGACAGTTTTACCTTGTACCTTAACTACAATAAAGTCACCTTTCTGCACTGTTTCAATATTTTCAACACTTGTGTACAAGTTAGCATCAGATGAATCAGTGTATTGGACGTGATCAGAATCTTCAGAGCTACTGCTCCTTTCTGCCAGTATTTGGCATACTTAATTTAATTTATGCTTATTTGGCAATAGCTTTGCTCTTCTGTCTTTTGCTGCTGCCTCTGTCCATTGTTTAACTGTTGTACTGTTAAGGACAGTTTATTTTCCTTTCCTTCTGTGTCTCATTTTTTTACTTGTACCAGCTTTAGTACATGGCCAAACTTATAATGTATGTGTAATTTCTGTTTGCTTATCTTCTGGCTGGTGTCCAAGATTCTGAACATTGTCATCTGCAGATATGCTTGCATGTTCTCCCAGTGAATCATTTGTTATTTGTTGTCAGACTGGGAAAGGTCTGCCCAATATGTAAGACGATAAAAAATTGTAGGCATAAAATACGAGAGAACTGATACGTTTGATACTACTAACATGAAAGCCTTTCCAAATGTCAGGAAATGCAACACCAACAAGGGCTGTGTTATATATGGTATTTTTCTTGGGCACTAGAATGTGTTTCTTTGAAATTACTCATGAGATCAGAGCCTTTAGAGGTCAACATAAAGTTGAATTTCCAGGCAATTTCTGACAGCAAGCAAATGCAACTGCATGAAAAATGGTTTTTACTTGAACGTGCAAACCTTACATTTATGTAATTTATTAGATGTTTTGCTTCTGTCTGGGGTTAACTGCACCAATCCACTTAATGACCAATTTTACTGGTACAGTTAACCCCACCTTCACTTGATCAACAATCTTCAGCATGAAGGGAAAATGACTCCATGCACAGTTCATATTTCATGGAGTATCATAAAGCAATAAACAATTAATCTAACTCAAAAAAGTAAAACTGTAGGAGATATTGTTAAATGCAAAAATAAATTACTCTTACCCGTGGATTTCAGTTTTTTTAATCTATATCTGCAAATGTAGCTAACAGACAACATCCATATTAGCTCACACAGTACAGCCCACCTAAGGGAACATATTTGTGGTATGAAAAAACAATTTTCCCTCTTGAATTGTTTATAAATGTGATGGTTGAATTAGCTTTGAGAATCAGTTAACCCAACTTTTCCTAAGTATATGAAATTCAGAAAGTCATTGCCCCAAAGTAAAATTTAATTAAGTTCAGTTGTCTGGATGAAAGTTCATCTTTTCAGTGCATGTGTGCCATATTATAAGTCTTTCAGGCCAAAATAAAGTATATTGCAGTAATAATAACTGTTGCATACACAAAATTTTAGTGAGAACAAAGTGTGTCATAGACTTGCTCTTCAAATATGAGGAAAATAAAGTGATTATTTGAATACATTTTTCTCTGCTATGTGATAGAGAATAATGTCTTGTCATTAATATGGGTGGTTGCTGTTGAGAATTATGCAGTAGAGTCATTTTTTGTGTATAAAGCCAAACAGAATGAAGTATATGAAGTAGCAATGTATTATGTAATTGAGAAGTATATTATAATGAATTGATGAAATAGAAAGTGAATATGAAGTGGCAAACTGAATTAAGTGCTTTGAAGTATATATGAAACAGTAATGATTAGGGACCCTGCCTTTGTAACAGCTTCTTTTGCAAAAGTACCTCTTCAGTCAACATGTCTGAAACAGAATAAATAAGTGGTATAATGAGCATTGATAAACTGGAAAGTGAAATGATACACAAGAGAATAATATTCTTTTGTTGTGATGGCATGCCTAAGTAATTTGACATAACTTGTTGAGAACCTGCTGGACATTACAGCACTGTATTCAGAAACAGAGTGATGCTTTCATGAAAAAAAAAATGATAATAATACTGAAAATTATTTAATGAAGCTAAGTGAAGTACTAATTTATTTAATGACTTGTTGAATATAAATTGCTACAAAGTTCATTTCTATGATACTGTACTGTTCACCACCTATTTGATATCATTTTCTAACAGAAATTAAAAATGCAATGAATTTCACTAACTCTATCTTCATTTCAAGAAAGTTAAGTCATAGTCAGAGGAGATCTTTGTTGTAAATTCTCTGTATGACATTATACTGATAGCTGTGTTATTTTATAACACGTAAATGTCCAATTAATGAGTAATCATTCTTATTGGAGATATACAGATAGGAATTATTAGTGCACCAATTTAGAAAATTTGTTTGTCTTTTCATGTTTGTAAATGCCGAACACCACTTTGGAACAATACAATACAATACTATACAATACAATATATCGGATGTGAGTGAAAATTTGAAGGAGAAATCCCAGAAAGAACCTACAGCAAACCATGAGTGTGGTTTTTGTGAAGGTGGTGCCAATGATGAGTAATGAACTGTGTTAACATGGTGAAAAATTTGGGAAATATCAAGAATAAGTTATGACCCATGAAGTTCTCTGACATAAATGTGTTTTGAAATATTGTAGTTACACACTTGTATGTTTCGAAATTTTTTAAAATTTTATGTCATAAGATGGCCAGGGAAGGCTGTTAGGTAACATTTAGTTAGGATACCTGATTTGAAAATTAGTTTAAAGTATTATGATAACATTGTTTCTTTTTTATGTATTTTGATACATGTAAGACTCTTATAGACCACTGAATTATCCAGTAAGCTAATTGTCATAAGTGTCTGTTTAATTCAGTTGGAGGGTGAACAGATATAGGAAGTTGTAAAATACTGCAACTGTTGTGTTTTCTGCTCATATGAATAACTAAAATTCTTTCACTTTTTCATCCTGTATCTAATGCTATCACACACATAATATGTAAGATATACAGGAATGTGTAAATTTGTTATTTATGTGAAATTTTATTTAAATTTGTGGTTCAATTGTCTGTATTTATCTTCCTGATTAAAATGATGTAGTTTTACTAGAATACTCAGAAATTAAAAGTTGTGGTTAATTAAATTTCCTGCAACAACACTTAATGGGAAAACATATTGAGCTAATGGGCAGGATAGGAAGTATTATTACCACTCATTCAAAAACAGACATTCCCAATTTTTCATGACCATATTGTAAATTATCTGAAATTAATTAACATATGGGATAAGTGACATTAAAAGTTTGGACACTCATAATTTCAATAATCTATTTTGCTTTAATGTCAGTGGGATTTTGGCCTGTGATGGTATAATTATTTTTTTGCTATATTTTTTTCTGAATCACATAACAACTCTCACTAATTAATTCAGTCATTAATTAAGATTTTGGATAACTGAGGATCACAGAATATGGATTTCAGGAGAGATGCCCTACTTGTAGATATGGGATTTCAGACTACGAAAACATAATGATGTTCCACATGATTTTATGGTTTATTAACCTGAAACATTTTTCATACGCTAGATAATAGTAAAGTCCTTGAGTCCACACAAAATAGTAAAATCTAACCTAGCCAAATTTTAAAAAATTAAGTAATTTCATAAATCACATAAAGTTCTTGTGCCTTTCTTTAAATAGCCACCCCTCCCCCAAAATCACTGGGTTGTGTCCAACTAGTGTCGATTAACGTGAAAGTCTGTGAATGGTCAGCAACCAGGTAACATCTCTATGTCGAGTTGAGTTAGACTCATGGGTGCACTACCAAACGAACAACGTCAATGCATCAGAAAGTTCTGTGACACGCTAGCACTCAGAAACATGCTATATCATTCCGCGTGAAAGTCCCAGACTAAGTATCAAAGGCCTAATATCTCATGTGAAAATTTGTGATTTGACATCATCTGCATGACACTGTTCAATCACTATTATTTACTGGACAGTGTAATTCATGTTGGTGATTGTGTAGCAAGTTATATAATGTGCACTGTTAACTACATATTTCTGTCACTGCATGTTATACCACCATGAAATTCAATAAACATTGTGACTCTGATTAGTGGTTGAATTAATTCTCATCTGGATACATTTACAAAGGAGGAGGTGCACGTCTCCTCACCTGTTTAAACTGTAATATGTAAAACTTGAACTGACAATCAACAATGCTATAGTGCAAATAAAGTAGGAGAATTCACTTCGAAATTTAACTATTGTGTGGTCTACATAATTTTGCACTATGCTTTATAGAATTGGTATTCAGCATATTATTTCAAAACCCTGAAATTTGAGACTTTGAGATACATGGAGCCAAGTGCATCAACAGGTTATGGATATGTCACAACTCATCGTCACAGCAGATATGCTGTCCACAAGTGGCCATGCTAAATGGAAACAAGTTTTTGATGTCTAAAGGGTGATAGTGCTCAAAAAGTTGGTATTGTTGGTGATTAGTGAGTTTGACATGGACAGAGATCTACTTCTACATTTATACTGCGCAAGCCACCCAACAGTGTGTGGCGGAGGGCACTTTACGTGCCACTGTCATTACCTCCCTTTCCTGTTCCAGTCGCGTATGGTTTGCGGGAAGAACGAATGCCAGAAAGCCTCCGTGCGCGCTCAGATCTCGGCTATTTTACATTTGTGATCTCCTCGGGAGGTATAAGTAGGGGGACGCAATATATTCGATACCTCATTCAAAAACACACCCTCTCAAAACCTGGACAGCAAGCTACATCACAATACAATGTTCCTCTCTTGCAGTGTCTGCCACTTGAGTTTGCTAAACATCTCCGTAACACTATCACACTTACCAAATAACACTGTGACAAAACACGCCGCTCTTCTTTGGATCTTCTCTATCTCCTCTGTCAACCCGACCTGGTATGGATCCCACACTGATGAGCAATACTCAAGTATAGGTCGAACAAGTGTTTTGTAAGCCACCTTCTTTGTTGATGGACTACATTTTCTAAGGACTCTCCCAATGAATCTCAACTTGGCACCCGCCTTATCAACAATTAATTTTATATGATCATTCCACTTCAAATTGTTCCGTATGCCTACTCCCAGTTATTTTACAGAAGTAACTGCTACCAGCGTTTGTTCTGCTATCACATAATCATACAATAAAGGATCCTTCTTTCTATGTATTCGCAATACATTACATTTGTCTATGCTAAGGGTCAGTTGCCACTCCCTGCACCAAGTGCCTATCCACTGCAGATCTTCCTGCATTTCACTGCATTTTTCTAATGCTGCAACTTCTCTGTATACTACAGCATCACCTGCAAAAAGCCACAAGGAACTTCCGACACTATCTACTATGTCATTTATATATATTGTGAAAAGCAATGGTCAAATAACACTCCTCTGTGACACGCCAGAGGTTACTTTAATGTCTGTAAATGTCTCTCCATTGAGATCAACATCCTGTGTTCTGTTTGCTAACAACTCTTCAATCCAGCCACACAGCTGGATATGGATGAAGCCATCAATGAGATGGAGGACAACGCCAAGAAGATGACACATAGGGCTGAGAAGGACCAGATGAAGAAGATGGGAGAGAAGGTGTTAAGGTTGTGGATGAATGAAGATAGGATATATTGACCCTAGGTCCAGATCATGAAAATATCGATAACAAATCAGAACCAGACAAGGTGTTTGGAGTTTTGGGGTTCTAGGAAGGATTCCTCTAGAAGGTCTGTAAACAGATTGGCATAGAAGGGTGCCACACAGGTGCCCATGGCTGTGCTGTGGATTTGCTTAAATACACTGACTAAAAAATATTGCAGTACCAAGAGGGAGTTGTGCAAAACAAATGAAAGTTGGTATGTGTGTTTCTGGTGTCTATTAAAATTTCATGCTAGTCGCATAAGAGTGCTGGTAGTAGCGCCACTATGAGGATGCAAATGAGGCTTGCTTTAAATACATGCTGTAACGACTATAGTGTTGGTTGAATTTGGGACTAAACATAACGACTTGATATTAGTCAAGAACCACTTTAAGGCAACAAAAATGCCATTATCAGCACCTCACTGAGTTTGAGCGAAGTCATGTAATAGAGCTATGAGAAACTGTATGTTCCTTCTGTGATATTGCAGTAAGACTTGGCACAAATGTAACCACTATAGATGATCATTGGCAGGGGTGGTCACGAGAAAGTACAGTCACAAGAAGATGGGGGGTCTGGACAGTCACATGACACTACTGGGAGGGAATACCATCATGTCTGGCGTGAGGCTCTGGCGAATTGTGCTGCATCTGCAGTAGCAATTAGCACACAGTGACACAATGAATTTTTACCAATTGGTTGCTTCAAGGGCAGCTCTGAAACAGATGCCCTGTAGTGTGCCTTCCACTGACCCCAAACCACTGTCATTTGTGACTTCAGTGGTGTCAAGTGGCTCATTGGAGGCCAGGGTCGACGACTGTTGTGTTTTTAAATGAAAGCTGGTTCTACCTCAGTGCCAGTGATGGCTGTGTGTTGGTTATAAGGAGGCCAGTTGAGGGCCTGCAACCAACCAGTTCATGTGCTAGACACACAGGACCTACATCTGGAGTTATGGTCTGGAATATGATTTTGTATGACACCAGGAGCAATCACGGGATTAGTCCACGCATCCTGACTGTAAATTTGTATGTCAATCTAGTGATTTAACCTGTTGTGCTGCCATTCTGGAAAAGCATTACAGGGAGTATTTTTGAACAGGATCAAGCTCGCCCACGTACTGCTGTTGTAATCCCACAAGCTCTACAGAGTGATGAAGTGTTGCATTGGCCTACTCAATCATGAGATCCATATTCAATCGAGCACTATGGGACACCATCAGATGACATCTCCAGTGTCATCCACAAAGAGCATTAACCGTCCTTGTATTGACTGATCAGTTGCAAGAGGCTCCATCCCACAAAGAGACATTCAGCAGTTGTACAACACAATGCATGCATGTCTGCATGCTCGCATTCAGAATTCTGGCAGGTAAACTGATTATTAATGTACCAGCATTTCACATTTGCATTAGTTTATCTTGTGCTTACATTGACCTGTGACCCTGCAATGTCAATCATTTAAATATGTTACCTAGACCAATGTATTCCTGAAATTTCAATACTCTACATTAATTATTTTTTGGCGTTGTGATTTTTTTTTCCTGGCAATGTATCTTCCTCTCAAAGGAGGATGTAATCAGTAAGGTTTAGAAGGAGTGAGGTAGTGGGTTGATGTCAGAAGGACATTGAGAGTGGTAGTGTTGGATGGCAGGCCATTGGCCTGAGGAATGTTGGTGTGTAGGGAGGTGTCATCAACTGTGACAAATAAGGATCCAGGTGGCTATGGAGTGGGGATGGCTGAGAATTGCTAAGTGGAGTGGCTTGTATGTTTGATATGAGAGGCTAAGCTACAGGCAACTGGTTGGAGGTGCTGGTCAACAAGAGTGGCGATCTTCCACTGGGAGCATAGTAACCACCTACAATTGGACATCCAGCATTGTTGGGTTTATAGATTTTAGAAAGCTTGTAAAATATGTGTGTGCGGGGGGGGGGGGGGGGGGGGGGGGTTGTTGGAGGAAGGAGGGAGATGGATTCAGGAAACAGACTCTGGGATAGGCATATGGATTTGAGTAGGAATTGAAGGTTATGTTGTGCTTCTGGGAGGGGATCACTATGGTACAGATTGTGGGTGGAGGAGTTAGAAAATAGGTGGAACCTTACTTCTGGCAGTCACAGTGCTGCCACAATTTCTGCAGAGCATTTTATTTTGACATGATCGCCTACAAGCAGCCCAGAGGAATGAATGGTCATTACCTGATTATTAATGTACTAGCGTTTCCTAACCATTGTCATCTGGATCCTTCCCCTCCAACACCAGATTTCCTGAAATACAGATAGGAGTTATCGTTGCAACACATACTTCAATCATGTAATCCTGCAGACCCAGTCATCGCTAACCCACTGGCACAAAGACAACTAAGGTGCCCATGTCATAACCTTAGAATATCAAGATGTAAAAGAACTTAAAAGAATTATACATTAAGTCCAATCAACTGATGGAAAGCGAGCTAAGAACAAGGACTTCCTCATGTAGAAAGGCCCACAAAATATGCTGTGGAGACAGTGGAAGTCCTGAACCAAAGATTAAATGTCATTTGCCACATTGCTATGAAGGATAAGAAGTAAAACACAGTTGACAACCCCTGCATCCTTCACTATAACACCCTACAAATCAGATGGCAAACATATATGACAACATAAGTAGATAAAACAAGGACATTCGGTCATGAAATGGTGAACCATCAAAGGTTGACGACAATGAGCTCAAAGTGGTGGGGGATCACCACTTAACAAATGGCGATGGCTAAAACGACAATACCCAATATGCAACCTAGCTAAAATGATCTCCTCACAGCAAAGGGGCCGAGATGACGTTGGCCAAGCTGCTAGGGGAGGTTTAATTCCCTGGAGCTTGTTGCCATGAAGAGTGCACCAGTGGTGATGCCAAAGTGACACCACCTGCATACAGACGGCAACATAGAGATCATCCAAAGGGATGGAAGAGCTAGCAGACTGAGGTAGGAGGATTCCAACCTGGTGAGCAGCATCAGCAGCCTGATTTCCCATCAGAGCAATGTGAACAGGAGACTGCATGACCATCACAGTGTCTCCCTCAACAGACAGCAAATGGTAGATTTCTTGGACCCATTGAACTAAGGGATGGACTGTGTACAGCACACAGAGGTTCTGAAGGGCACTGAGAGAATCAAAATATGACTCAATTAAAAAGCCTCTCCAGCTGCATGTATTAGGTAGCCTGATAGAGGGCGAGGAGCTCTGCTGTAAATATTGGGTGGTGTTCTGGAAGCCAGTACCGGAAATGGTCCATGTCAATGACGAAGGCACACTAGACACCACAGTCAGTTTTAGAACCATTACTGTGCACAAAGGTGCTGTCACTACGTTGTGTGCGGAGGTCGAGAAACTTACTGCAATAGATCAAATTGGGAGTAGTTTACTTAGGGAGTGAATAAAGTCCAAGATAAACACAGGCCACCGCGCAATGCCAAGGTAGTGAAGGGTTCACACCCACTGGAAAACTAGCAAGGAGTGTGAAGTTAAGCTGCTGGAATGGGAGCTGAAAGCAAACTCTGGGAGGTAACAGAGAAGAGGGACGCACCCCATACTGGCAGTCAAGGGAGTCATCGAAAAAGGAGGTGTAGGATGGGTGGCTAGGCATAGCAGATAAATGGCAAGCATATCTGTTGAGGAGAACATCACACCGGTATAACAGCAGTTGCCCGGCAGCTTCTGCATAGAGACTCTCAACTGGGCTAGTGTAAAAGGCACCAGTGGCCAAACGGATCCCAAGACGGTGGATTGTATTAAGATGGCATAAATTTGATGGATGTGCAGATGAATAAATAAAACACCAAGAGTCTAGTTTCGAACAGACAAGGGATTTGTACAAATGGAGGAGGGTGGTATGATCTGCTCCCCCGGAAGTACCACTTAGAACACGTAAGACATTAGGAGGCTGGGTACAGTGTTCAGCCGGATGAGACACATAGGAGGACCAAGAAAGTTTTCTATCAAGCATGAGTTCAAGGAATTTCATAATTTCAGCAAGTGGGAAAGCCACAAGCCCAAGATGTAAAGATGGTGGAAGAAACAGATTGCACTACCAGAAATTCATACAAACTGTTTTGTCAGTGGAAAAGCGAAAGCCATTGTCGATACTCCACGAGTAAAGATGCTCAAGACATGGCTGAAGATGCTGCTCAAGGAAACAAGTATGTGGAGAACTGCAGTACATCGCAAAGTCATCGACGAAAAGTGAGCCTGTGATGTCTGGTGGGAGACAGGCCATTATAGGGTTAATGGCTACAGCAAAGAGTACGATGCACAGGACGGAGCCTTGAGGCACCCCAGTCTCCTGGATGAAGATGTCTGACTAGGTTGTATCCACACATATCTTGAATACTTGGTCTTTTAAAAATTTCTGAAGGAAACAGGGCTGGCGGCATCAAAAGCCCCATGTGTATAGAGTACAGAGGATACCAGCCCTTCAGCAGGTGTCATAGGCTTTCTCCAAATCAAAAAACAAAGTCACCATTGGGTATTTTGGCTGAAAATGGTTAATGACATGAGTTGATAAAGTGATGAGCTGGTCAACAGCAAAATGATGAGCTTGAAATCCACATTGTACAAGGGTTAGTAGATTGCGAGGTTAGAGCCACCATACCAACCAGCCATTAATCATACATTCTATCATCTTGCAAACACAGCTGATGAGGGAAATGGAGTGGTAGCTAAAAGGAATGTGTTTGTCCTTATTGGGCTTAGATACGGGTATGATAATGACTTCACGTCAGCATCTGGGAAATGTGCCATCTGCCCAAATGTGATTGTGTGTATGAAGGAGGAAGTGCTTGCCCTCAAGAGAAAGGTGCTGCAACATCTGAATGTGAACATTATCTGGCCCTGGGGTGGAAGATCAGGATGAAGTGAGAACATGATCTATTTCCCCCATGGTAAAGACAGAATTGTAGCATTCACTCTTCTGAGAGGAGGAGAGTATCATCTAAGCCTCCTCCACTCGTTTCCGAGGGAGGAAGGTGGGGTGATATTGGATGGAGCTCAAAATCTCCACAGAATAGCAGCCCAAGGTGTTGGAGATAGCTACCAGGTCCACAATGACATCACCTGCTACAGTCATACTGGAAATCAGGTAATAGACCTTAGTCCCAAACAGACGATGGAGGTTGCCCCCCACATGACGGAAGAGGAAGTGGAACTGTTAAAAGAACTAGTAAATGAAATCCAGCTAGCTGTTTTGATATAGCGAAGAATGCAATGACACTGCACTTGCAACTGTTTACAGCAAATAGAGCTTGCCATCAAAGGATGATGGTTATAAATGCAGAGAACAGGTCTTCGCATGTGACTCACATCACAGTATGCCTCAGTTCTCCTGGGGACCAGTACACAGCATGGTAGAGATGAAGTGCGAGGTATGGAATGTTCTATGATGGTAAGGATAATGTTTGTGAGGAACTATGACTGGTCATCACAACTGGGGAAATGTTTTTTGAAGGTCTCCAGGGAGGACTGAAGGCTCCAGACAGCCTCAGAAAGCTTCCAATTGGCTTTACACATAGGTGGGATAGGAGTCAGCAAACAGATAGCGCATGGGAAGGTGTCACTCCAGCACATATCAGAGAGAATGGACCATTCGGGATGACAGGAAAAGTGGGCACTGGAGAACAAGAAGTCCAAATGGGAATAGGTGTATGTGGAGTCTGAGAGGAATGTCGGTGCTCCATTATTAAGATAGAGAGGTTGAGTTGATTGAGGTAAGCCAAGAGAGCACCTCTCTGACAGGTTCTGGAATAGCCCCAAATGCGATGGTGTGCACTAAAGTCACTGAGCTGAGGTGAGGCAATTGATCAATAAGCTGGAGGAAGCCTGCCCTGGCGACACCAAATGATGGAGGGACGTATACACTGCAAAGAGCAAAGGTTAAGCAAGGAAGGATAATGTCAACTGCAACAGCTGGCAGCCAAGTTTTCAGTAAGATGGTCTGGCTATGAATGTCATCCCAGATGAGCAATATGACTCCCCCATGAGATGGAATGCTGTCTTCTGCAGGAAGGTCAAAGCAGACCAGAAGGAAATATGAGAGGTCATAGCGATCTCAAGGATGCAGTTTTGTTTCTTGGAGGCAGAGAAAGAGTGGATGCTATGATTCAAAGAGCAGCCATAATTCCTCCTATTTGGATCTAATGCTGTGGACCTTCCGCTGGAGGCTGCATGGTCGCTGTTGCAATTGATACAGCATGGAGGAGGAGGTGGCAATTGTCCTTGTGAGCAACCCTACCACAAATAACTCATTTGGTTTTGTTTCAACAGGACATGTGAATTTGGTTGTAATGTTGCCACTGATGGCAACACATCCAGTTTGGAATGTACAGTTGGATTGTAATCACTTCATAATCTACTTTGATCTTCGGTGGGAGCACTGCTTGATCAAACGTGAGAAAAAGAGTGTGTGTAGGCACTAAAGTTGCATCAACCTTTTTCATTACCTGATGGACTGCAGTGATGTCCTGATCAAAGAGGTAAGTTTGGATTTCTCCCTCGGTCAGACCTCCAAGCAGTGTAGTGTAAATAACACCATACAAAGAATTCAGTATTCAGTGGGCCTCAACATGATTGGGCCTGAAAATCACAATTATACTCCAAATACAAAGTTCCATTACATAAATGGTAGCAATATTTCACAGGACCTGCAATTGCAGCAAAACCTTTTTGAATAATAAACACATTAACAATAGCAAAGGACTGACCTTCTTCAGTATTTGATACCATGAGGGACTGAGGTGCCACTGGGAGATTCTTTGAATCTTTAGCCTCACTCTGTTTACATTTAGTAGATGTAGACAGAAATGATGATTGGCTCATTGTGAGAAAATCCCCCATGATTGACAGTGCCTTCGATGGTGCTTTCCTTCCAACTAGGGTCCTACCAAGGGGGCCTCACCTGCCTTATGTGATTGTTCACACCTCACGTCACACCTCCCAAACTCCTGATAGAGTGACATATTGGCAATTGGGGAAGGTAACAGCTCAGGCAGTCATCCCTCCCTGCGCCTGGCCAGTAGCAGGGGCTACGTGCGAACACTACCTGTTGACCCGGGGCTAGGAATAACACATTACCAGTCAGCTGTTACACGTCAAACATATAGGCCAGCCTTCAGGAGCAAACAGGAAGGAAGAAGAAACAAAGAGGAATCTCAAATGTTGAAGCAGAGGAAGGGCAGGACATGGTGAATGAAGAAAGAAAGAAAAACAGTTGAGGGACTGTTCTGATGTCAGGGTACGAAAGCTTCAGAACTAATTCCCAAAACTACCCAGACATATTTCCCAAGGGAGGGCAAAAAGAACAGCTGGAAGATAGACATTCAGCACAGGTGCTGCAAAGGCTTGGGCTGTACCTGACCTCTCAAGATGTTGACAGACCATTAGGAAAGTTTGAAGAAAATAATATAGCCTATTCACCTTCACACATGTGCTCCATGAAGCTGACTGGAAGGGTGTACATTGTGATAGTGATGTTGACTGTAAGGTACAAGAATTTGAGTATTCTGTATAATCATGAATATGTAGCATTTCCAACCAAGCTTAGATCTAAGCAAACTATATGGAAAATGTCTAGTAATAAATTGCTGGTGTCAGGAACACAAACCTCTTGTACAAACAAAAGACTACTCTATGCTTACAGTAAAACTACATACAACAAGTTATTCAATAACTATTTCAAAGTGAACAAGTTTGTTGTGAAGCCAAGAGAATGTACAACTGGCAGTTTATACTCAATTCAAGTAATAAATCGAAAGCTATATGGAAAGTCATCAGTGAGATGGGTGGTGAAAAGGAAAGACGTCAATCAATAACATGCATTAAGAATGAAGATGGTGTTTCCTCTGATCAAAAAATGTATGTGAAATATTCAACAATCACTTTATAAACATTGATGACAAACTTTCTTCTTTTATCAATCCTTCTGTACTCAGTCACAGTACAAGCTTTGTGCTGCTCCCAAGATAACTTTTTCCTTGCCCGCTCACACCTACTGAAATTTGCAGTATTATAACACAAAGCCTAATGAATAATCCTGTGGTTAGGATAATATTGCTTATTATCTTCAAAAACCAGTCTGACATCTTGTCCATTTATTACCAGCTCTGTGTTGTTAACCAGCCATAGCTGGACAGACTGCATCAAGATTACAGTAGTATTACAACAATAAAATGAATGAAAGACTGCAGTTTAAACTATGATGCTATAAAATATATAATGAAGAGAACAACTTGATTACAATCTAATGTACAATGACAATACAACTATGAAATCAGTTCTAGAACATAGTGCACAGTTCAGACAAAATTTTAGTCCTAAATTGCTCCATTGGTAATGACAGGATACCCTTAGGTAGTGCATTCAACAGTTCGAGAGCCGCCCTGTGGACACCCTTTGTGTTTTTGTTAATCAACATTCAGGGCTTTCTATACTGTCTATTGTCAGTGCAGTGGTGATGAAATTTATTTCTCTTTCTGTAGCGTGCATGATTTACCTCCATATGAGCAAGGCAGTTGAATAAAGATTGGCTAAAACAAAGTATATTCTTGCAACCTGCAGAGTGCCTCCACAGCAGCAGCCCATGTCTCATGCAACTTTGGAAAATTACATGGTACACTGTTGGTTGCTACTTGTCCGATATTACACCTTGTAATTTCCCCAGGAGATACAGGACCCAGGAAAGTTTGGAATATACCATTTTGTTGGCTGTTGCCATGTTAGCATAGAATCAATGAAAAAGCCCATGGCTGCTGTGTCACACAGGGCTCCAGTTTCATTCAATAAGGCTCCATGTCATTCTGTGTTTTGTATTCACTAATTTTCATCTTGTTCATAATAAACTAGGCCTTGGCTTTGCTTAAAAGGACTTCTGCTGGTTGAAAAGCCTGAGCGACACTCTCCCTTTTTGAGAACAAATGTTATTATCTGCAAACTGCAAGGTGTGCCCATTGATGCTTATGTCACTAACAAAAATCAGGAACAACAGAGACCCTATTACAGGTTCCTATGGTGCACTCCATTTCAACTTCTTTTCAATTGAGTCTACTCCTTGCACTGATACAATCTGCTGTCTGTCATTTAGGTAGGAATTCGCTCAACAGCTCCCCCAGCACCACATGATTTTACATTGTTGAGGAGGGCCTTACATGAGGTACAATTGAATACCTTACTAAGCTCACAAGGTACCAGTGCTCTAGACTTTTGTCTTCAAAACCCTGACTTATATTTGTAACTAAGTCAAGTACTGCTACTGTCATTGACCTACCCTTCTAAAGGCGATATTGTGATCACAAAAGAAGTTACTTCCTCCAAATAACTTATCCATATTAGAAGATTACTAAATACTTCAGTGAATAATGCATTTATTGTTTACTAAGCCACTGAAAAGGGAAAGGTGGACGATCATAAAAATTTCATGCTGACTTTTGTAATAGACCTATTGGAAACTCACAGGGAGAGACTGTGGTGTATGTGTTTTGTTTCAATAGTTGTTTTAAAATATAGCACACTGGAAGTTCATTTCAAGTTATCATCTGTGTTTAATGCATAATAAAGGACTATTGTTAACAATTCTCAAAATTTTCATTAATTATTAAAAAATCATTCCTATGCTAGAGTAATTTAGATGAAATTCCATGTTTCAGTACCAGCTGGCCACATAAACTAGTGCCGGTAGGTTAGCTGCAAGTGCAACAACTATTGGCCTGAAGAGCTTCCTTAGAAGTTATTGCTTATTGGTTCTCCAAAAGTTTGTCTTTTTAGAAAGGGTAATGATAAATGGAGCTTTATATTCATTTTGATTAATTCTATAGTGCATTAAAAAAAAAAAAAAAAACACACAACAGGCTATTCCTCGAGCTCACAAACTTTGGCAACCATACATTACATTTGAGAAATTATGGTAGTATCAAATTAGGGGAAAATGCAGTTATCAGTTCAGATCATATCTTTTGAACAGAGTCCAAAAAGTTGTAATCACCAAACAAGTAGTGAAAGTGTTGGTTAAAGCAGTAAGTAGTAAGACAAGGAATTCCTCAATTTTCACACTTTGAGCAATTCTGTTTATCATACTTTGCAATGATCTGTCCCTAAGCATTCAGAATGGTCTATTGGTAATGTCTTCTGGTGATCCTAATATACTGTTCTCATCAACTCAAAGCTCTGACTGCTGATACAAATATAAAAATGCAACTACAAAATTCCTCAGAGTATGTTGACAGACAGTACTCGACAGTAGGAATACTTAAAAGAGAAGTCATTAAACAGACTGAGTAAAGTCATCAAAACAGAAACAGTCAAATGTGCCTGCTTTGCAGTTGTATATTCCGTAATGCCACACTGCATTACATTTTAGGACATATCTCTCAAAAATATATTTATTACACAAAAGAGGAAATAATGAAATAAGTCCCTTTCTCTTCCATCACTTGACACCTTTGAAAGAACTCAATGTTTTGCCACTTTCATGTATCTATATGAAACAGTGAGCTTAATTTTTAACAGAATTTACGTTCTTCACTTCAAATATTCTGATAAATTGTTGAAAGAGTGGCTAATGAGGTATTATTTTGTTTTGTTTTTAAATATTTGCAAATGTTCAGTTTTCTGCTTGCAGCCCACTTTTATAGACTTTTGTACACAAAAATAAAACTCCATTATGAACCCTAGAAAGGGATACATAGCTGACATGGGAATTATTACTTCATCTAGTTACGTGATTGTGAATTGCTGAGTTCATCCTAAATTCACTCTTGCTGTTAACCAAAAATACCACCAGGGAGAGTATACATGTAACAATCCCTAGGTCCATAAAGAGGCTTCTATAAGATGTTCAGTTGCAAAGTCTAACAAATGTACGCATTTATTAATTTTATTATGTACATTTCAGTATAGGGCTACAGTATGAATTACTGTACAATGTGGGACCATGTAGGGCCACCATCTACTACATATCAAATACATACAGGGAAAAACAGTGTATTAGTGAACAAACAAGAACAGGAAGCAACAAAGAATATGAGTAATTAAAGACACACTGCACTTATCACACATTTATTAGTTGATTATGTCACTCCCACACAGCATTTGCTCCCTCCCCTCCCCCAACCCCTCCTAAAAGATGAGAGGGAGTTCAAATTTGAACTCACAGCCAGCTTGTGTGTGGGTGGCTGGGCATGATGGACATGTAACTGCAGTCAGTGACACAGCCAGAAGCGTAGAATGATGGTTGGTAGGAGTGCCATTGGTAGCAGACAGAGGGGGAGGGGTGTGAGGTGTTCCTTCCCCTGGTAACATTGTGTAGCCACTGGAAATTGGTGATAGTCATTTCCAAGCAATCCAATGGACTTATGACGATATTGCAGACCAGGTCTGGTAGAGATATGGTGAACCGTAGTATGTGTGCCCATGCCCTGTGATTTTACGGGCCACAGTTATTCCATGGACGCAGTTGTGTGCAAAGCACAGATGCAATGCGGGGGTGTCCTATGTTGTTCTTATGTTTTGTGGGCCACTTGGAGTTTGCCTTCTGTTTCCAATAGGGTATCATTCAACACCACATTGTCCTCATGCAACTTGATTATTTCACACCTGATTGTTACATAATCTTGTTTCATGGTATGGAGATGTAATTTCAAGTTGCAGCAGTAGGACTCCCAGTAATGTTGATGGTCATTTGAGGTGTTAGCACTTAAATTATACACATTGGACATTGTGTACTTTGATGAATGAGCCTTTCCTGCAAGAATAGTATGACTGTTGACAGAGTGTATCAGTCATTCATTTAGTAAATTGGTGGTCAGTGCAGCCTGTGTGAGGAAATCAGCACCTGAAATAGGTTGAGCAACGTTGGTTAATTTGTAAGTCCACTTGCAGTTCTCAAAGAGGCAATTGTCAGCCTCAAACGTATTGTGACCATATGCACATATGACGGACTTGTTAACTGCCATTAAATTGGCCTTAGTGTGGTAGTGTGCTGATCTCTGATCCCATTTGATTAATAACACTAGCCCTGAATAGTGGTTGGTAATGAACAGCCTTTGTGATGTAGTGCCTTGTAGTCATTCAGTAGTCAGAAGCTTTGGAGGCATGCCGATAGAAGCGTTAGGCTGAGCAGTCCTATACTGTCTTTTTGACATAGGGTGCTAACTGTTCTAAAACAGTAGGTGCTGTAAATGGGTGTCAAACTGTTGCACCTGAGCCAAATCATCTCTCGGCATTGAGGTGCAAACATAATTTCTTGCACTTCATTGCCAGTTGACCAAAATGTCTGTGGAACAGTAAACATTTGTCTGAGTGGTCTCATGGCTATGAAACCACTGTGGGCATGTGCAAGGGGCTCGTTTGTGCTCAGCTGTCATGATCAATAGTTGCAACATTTACGACTGCTTAGTTAGCCGCTTGACAGTGGCATGGGGAGTTCACAGGTCCTCGAGAACACTCTGTGACTTTCAGGCAGATGTGGCATGGTAGCGAGGCAGCAGCATGTTGGGCTGGTCACTCTTCCTTCAGAGTGAATGGAAATTATCACGGTGGCCACTGTGACATATGTTTTGGGCAAGGTGTGTGCTTTATTGGTAACTAATATAATGGTTGCCCTTCCTGAGCAATTAAAATTAACCTCATTTTGGTAGCAATTGTTGTTGACAAATGTGTAACAGTAAAGCATCCAAACTGATAATCATTCCATGCAAGTGTCTCCAGAATTGAGACAGAATCATGTCATAATGCCTCTCATGGTACAGGACTTGTGTGAGCCTTTGACCCATTGATTTTGTGCAATGTGAAATAAGCACCATCATGAGGGCATTGTAGGCTTGGTGCAGGGAGCATCATAATATAATGTCCAACACTACTGAAGTAACACGTTGATCTAGATTACTGGTCACCAAAGTGAACTATTTAAAAGAGTCACTAATTTGCTGTTACTTGAAAATGCTCTCCATTTACTGCAACTAAGTTTTCAATCGATTAGTTGCAAACAGTGGGGCCTGAATTTGCAAATACAGTGTGGGAGGACTGCGAAAGCTGACGAGTGGATATTTCTGTTGATCTCACATGTGGTACCAGTGAACGCGAAATGACTGGAAATATGTTCACTCTGAATTTGATGTCTTACGACAGTGCTGTAATTATGTGTGAAGCAATGTTATGTGATTATATCACTGTGTCCAATTTCATGACCAGTGTGTTTGAAACCATAATGTTCCAAAGTGGATCGGTGTGTGAAGTGTGTGAAGTGAAAAACGGGAGGCGGGCAATGTAGAATCTGTATCTCATTTTTAATGACCTGGACGGTACCACTGATGGAATGTAGAAGGTTACGTGTGGTATGCCTGACGGTACTTATCTATGCCAACTGCAGCAGATAACCTATCCACGAGAGCAGAATTGCTTCTTTGGGTTCACAAATTATGGAAGAACACTATCTCCTACAAATAAAATACATTCACGGACTAACAGTGTAATACACTGAGGTGTCAAAAGTTATGGGTTGCCTCCTGATATCATGTTGGACGTGCTTTTACCCGGAGTAGTGTAGCAACATGACGTGGCGTGGACTCAATACATTGTTGGAAGACCCCTGCAGAAATATCGTCCCATGCTGTCTCTGTAAGTGTGAATGTTCCTGGTACACAAGTATGTGCATGAACTGACATCTCAATTATGTCCCATAAATGTATGAAAGGATTCACGTTGGGTGATCCTGGTGCCTAAATCATACACTTGAATTGTTTAGAAAGTTATTCAAACCGAGTGCGAACAATTGTGGCCCGGTGACCAGGTACACTGTCATCTATAAAAATTCCACCATTGTTTCAAACATGAATAGCTGCAAATGGTCTCCAAGTAGCTGAACATAAACATTTACATTCAATGATTGGTCCAGTTGGACCAGAGGAGCAAGTCCATTCTATGTAAACACAGCCCACACAATTATGGAGCCACCAATAGCTTGCACTGTGCTTGAAATTTGCTACTATCGAAACACTCTTGACACTGCGGATCTCAGAATACTGAATTCCCTAATGATTTTTGAAGTGGAAAGTCCCGCACATCTAGCAGCAACTACCATTCCATGTTCAAAGTCTGTTCATTCGCCTCATATGGCTGTAATCAGGTTGGAAACATTTCACATGAATCACTCAAATACAAATGACTGGTCTGCTAATGCATTGTCCTTTTATACACTGTATACATGATATTACCACCATGTGCACATTGCTATTCTATGACTGTTTTTCACCTCAGTGTAAACCACACTTTATTGTGCACAGATACAAAAGACACATGTGTACACATTAGCAAACAAACCAGAACAGGAAGCATCAAAGAACATGAGAAATTAGAGAGACACTGCACTTGTCACATATCAATTAGTTGATTACATCACTCCCACAACCACATTTTGTCAATTCCCAATGTAAAAGTAGTTATCAAAATTATTCACGGAACTATTGACTGAATGTGAATGATTTGGTGTAGATAAAAATAAATGAATACCTTATCCCCATTCAGTATTTCAATTTTGTGGGCAAATAATGTAGAATAAGTGATAAAGTCTGCTCTGATATGACATTTGTGGCAAAATTACTACATGGACTAGAGAATGTTTACAAGACTTGGCAATGTCAACACAGCACTAGGACTACTACCTACAAAGTTCTGTGACTATAATGAAATGGAATTAGATTACATTAGATTTAGTTTTTGTGCCAGAGACCCAAAAATGAGATGATTCTCACGGGTGTGAAACAAGTCAGAAAGTGTAACATAAAAAAAACGTAAAACATCTGAATATAATAATCACTACCCTGATCAATTATCAGCAAACTGTCAAAATAGGTAAATGCATTTCAGCAAACTAGAACACCTAATATTCACAGAATTAATACTCTGTCAGGATGAAACACAGCTATGCACTTTTAATAAATTTATCATTCATAAAATACCTAATCTTGTCAGTTGTGACCTATTGGTGCAAACTAAAATTTTTCCTTAAGATGGTCTAACAGTCGCTGTTAAGATATTTATTTGTAGAGTAGAAGGACTTGCCTATCAGAAAGTCTTTCAAACTCTGTTTAAACTGTGCTTTATCTGAAGCCAAGTTTTTAATGGTTGCTGGTGATTTATTGAAAATGTGTGTTCCTGGATATTGGACCCCTTTCTGATCCAAGGTAAGTGATTTTAGGTTTTTATGTGGATTGTTCTTATTCCTAGTACTGATACTATGTATTGAGCAATTGGTTGGAAATGGAGATATATTACTTGCAACAAATTACATTAAGAATAAATATACTGAGAAGCAATGGTTAGGATACAAAGTTCCTTGAACAGGTTTCTACATGATTTTTTTGAATTTACACAACAAATGAGTCTTGTTATATGCTTTTGCTTGCTAAAAACTATTGCTCGGCTTCGTCAGTTACTCCAGAATATGATCCCATATGACATTACAGAAAGAAAATAAGAAAAGTATGCAAGTTCTTATTATATTTACTACACCTGACATCATTCTGACTGCAAATCCCATCCCTACTGAATTTATTATCGAGTCATAATCCCAGAAATTTAACACTGTCAACCTCTTTGATCTGCATGTCTTCATGTGCTATACACATGCTAGAAGGAAATCTCTTACAGGTTCTGGTGTGTCTTTACAAAGTTTAATGTCAGTGAATTAGTTTTAAATCATTTATTAATGTCAGTGAAAACTTGATTAGCAGCCATTTCTAAATCTGTACTTGACTTCCTACTTATTGCAATGTCTGTACCATCTGCAACAAAACAAACTTAGCATCTGGCAATGTAATGGGCAAGAAGTCATTAATGCACACAAGAAAAAGCAACAGACCCAAGATGGAACCTCCAGGAACACTACACGTAATTAACTCCCAGTCAGATGAAGACTGACTGCTTAATGCTCGGGTATTTCACAATGACACCCTTTGTTTCCTGTTAGTTAAATAAGACTCAAACCATTTCGCAGCACTACTGTTGACACCATAATATTCTAATTCACTTAAGAGAATGCTGTGATTCACACAGTAAAAGGCTTTTGAGAGGCCACAGAAAAAGCCACTAACCTCTAATTTGTTATCTAGTTCATTAAGTACATTCTCACTATGCATGTAAATAGCTTTCTCTCTATCAGAAAGTTTTTAGAAACCCAAACTATGACTAGGACAATATATTATTTGCAGTCATATACTTAAGGAGACACTTGAATACAACCTTTTCAAATATTTTTGGAAAAGTTGGCGAAAGTGAAATTAGGTGATAGTTTGATGGAATCTCTTTATCCCCCTTCTTGTAAAGATGCTTAACTTCGGCATATTTTAGCCAGTCTGCAAATGTTCTGCTGATAAGAGATTGATTACACAAATAGCTTCAGACAGAATTCACCTTGCATGAGCACTCTTTGATTAACTTTGTTGATATAATTTACCATAACCACTAGAATACTTAGATGTTAAGGATTTTATAATGAATGCTACTTCTTTGGGAGATGTGTCATTCCATTTTACTGCAGTTATTTGTAAAGACTGGTGTCAGATACTCCACTGCACTGTTTACTGAACCTGAAAAGCCCAAGCAGTCAGTAATAGAAACAAAATACTTGTTTAAGAGGTTTGCAACATTACATGCATTTGTCACCAAAGTCTCATATATTTTTAGAGCTATCTGTTCCTCTTCCTTTTTGACCCTACCTGTCCCTGTCTGCACAAACAAGGCGAAAAACACAAGATTATTGTTTCGCATGTATAACTTGCTCTACTCTGTATCTGCTCCACAGGATGATTTGCCCTGCAAAAAGTTTTAAGTTTGTTTATTTACCTGGCAGCTGCAGTTAAATGTTTTGCAGTACCATAGTGAATTCACAAGTAAGATATTTTCTTTGATACAACAAATATGTACACAACTAAACATATCTTTAACTGTAGGCCCACTTCCCACTCTCTTCACTTGCATGTATCAGCCTGAATGCCTTACACCTCGTATATATGGCGTGTGACGAGGGCCTCCCGTCGGGGAGACCGCTCGCCTGGTGCAAGTCTTTTGATTTGACCGCCACTTTGGCCACTTGCGCGTCGATGGGGATGAAATGATGATGACTAGGACTACACAACACCCAATCCCTGAGCGGAGAAAAACTTCGACCCAGCCGGGAATTGAACCCGGGCCCTTAGGATTGACAGTCCGTCGCGCTGACCACTCAGCTACTGGTGGCCAACACATGCATGTAATCAACCTTAATGCATCGACATCGACACATAAACAAGTCATTACAAGCAAGAGGCACACAGAATTGTCATTATCCTGAACAAGTGACTCAAAACATGTTGTACAATTATTTATCATTTCTTTCAGGTCACATGAAGACTTGAATTCAGACACTCAGTTTGAACACCTATGGTTTAATATACAGCACTTTTAAACTGCGCGTATGCTTGACATTGTCTACAATCTAAACCCATAGGATGTACTCCCCCAGATGACGAGAGAGAGAAAGAGAGAAAGAGAGAGAGAGAGAGAGAGAGAGAGAGAGAGAGAGAGAGAGAGAGAGAGAATTTTAATTCTCTACTAGTAAAGTTAATAACAATGTTACTTTCGGGGTAATCAGTGCATGTTTCAGCAAGTGGAAGGTAAGGTTGGTCATAACATTAGCAGATCAACAGTAAGCTCAATTATAAATTAGAAATTCAACTTTTCTTCAGATGAGGGCAGTCTAAGGGATCACTGTAATTTTTGCCAGATTTACTACTAGTCATACTTTGAATTCTTTCTCTATCATGTCAGAAGATGTAGCTGCGACAACTAAACATTACAAAGAGGTTATAAATCATATTCTAAATACATACTCGTACTGGACTATGTGGTAATCTATATGACTGCGAACTTTACACAAATATATATTATTATTCCATTACTAGAAATTTAAAGCCCCATAATGAAATTTAATTCACAATTTCTATTTACTGTTTTGATGAGATGAAATTTTCTTTCTAGATTAGATTAAGTTTTTGTTCCACAGACCCAAAAATGACACGACTCTCATGGGCATGGAACATGTCAGAAAGTATAACATAAAAAATATAGAACACATGAATACAACACTCACTTCCCCAATCATTTGGCAGGAGATTGTCACAATATGTGAACATATTACAATAAATTGGAACTGCCAATATTTACAGAATTAATACACTATCAGAATGAAACCTAGTTATAAGTATTTGATAAATTTATCATCATACCTAATCTTAACTGTTGTGACCAAGAGCTGTCAAAACAGAAATTTTTACATTAGCTGGTCTAACTGTCCCTGTTAGGATATTCGTCTACAGAATAGATGAGTTTCCTACCAAAAAGTCTTTCAGACTCTGTTTAAGCTGTAATTTATCTGAAGCCAAGTTTTTAATGGTTGCTGGCAGTTAACTGAATCTGTGTGTTCCTGAATATTGGGCGCCTTTTTGGTCCAAGGTACGTGATGTCAGGTTTTTATATAGATTGTTCTTATCACTAGTATCGATACTACATATTGAGCTATTGGTTGTAAATAGGCACATTATTTTCAACAAATTTCATTAAGGACTAAATATACTGACAAGCAGTGGTTAGAATATCCTATTCCTTGTGTCCACTACTACAATAACTTTGTCTAGACTTCGAAGCTGAACACGCTATCCTTTCGTACTGACAAGCCTTTTGGCGCTATTACACTGACAGATAATAGCAGGAATTGGCACAAGCGCGGAGGGCGTGCAAGTTATCCATTTAAACTGTTATATTTTGCTGTTATAAGAATAGCGATAACCAAGAAAAATTTTATTTAATAGAAACGGTTAAGCTCAGAAGTATTTGCATTTCGGTTGAAGAGATTTGGGAAGCTCCAGCATTCCTGCTTGTTACGCTCGTTGAAATTTTAATCAATATTATTATTATTATCGTCGTCGTCGTCATTACGACTAAGGTATTAAGCTCTACAGGAGCTCTCCAACTATTTTATGTCGATTCTTTTACGGCTTCTGCGCTTCGCCAACCCTCCTCCTTTCTCCGGGCTTGGGACCGGCAACAGCAACTGCAGAGCTACTTAATTCACTCCAACAGTAACTGCAGGCGGAGTTAAAGTGGTTTCCCACAACGACATTTAAACTTCTACGTTCACACTACAAACAAATTTACGACAAGTGTTACTGCTCTAAAGTTTTGTGAAATTCAATTTTCTCTATGAGTTTCAGCGCCGAAGACTCGCTATTTATAGGCTACAAGATTGCCGCTCACAACTATCGATAGTTTACGAGTGTCGAACCATTGCAAAGAAATTTATTACAGTTGTATTTCCATGGACCTAGCTTTCGTTGAATTAGTCAATTTACTTTGTTTTGCAATATTTGTAAATATGTAATAAAGCGATGCAAGTACAGTGTTTGGCGGTGAATCGCACAAGACTTTAATGACAGCGAAACAAGGGGACGAGATATAGTTCTCAGATGTTACCACATCCCATTTGAAGGCGTTGTGAGTATTAACTTTGAAGACGAAATTTTTGGCGAGCGGGAAGATTTGTGTTTGTTATTGTTTTGGTCAAGATAGTTGGTGCTTCGGGGAACTGTAGTGATAACTCAGCCATAGGCTTCGTGCTGTTCCGATTTATAAGAAACGAAAAGCAGAATGCAAAATGGTTTGCAAAATTGTTGGAGAGAGGATAGGAAACGTAATTTACATTGACATTCTGGGAGGCAAGTGAGTTGATCAGTTAAAATGATTGTGGTTAGCATATCGTATTTTCCCGTAGAATATAAATGTAGAGGATTTATCTAATACTGTGTCGTATGTGCTCAAGCTGCAAGTACAGCGTTGTACTGAGAACGTTATAAACTGCAGATTTAGTTTCATAGTTGTAAGTGTATATTAAAGAGTACAAAGGTATGTTGTATGCAACTTAGTACTGTTTATATGGTTGATGGAAGGCTTCTTGAAAGTTAACTCTCATTTAAACATTTTGAGCTGTTAAGTAGTGAAGTTCTTGAACTTTATTTTCAGTAACTGAAGTGTTTAACGATGAAACTTGCTAAAAGCAGAAGGTGACATGCAGCTAAACAGTAGATAATGTGAGAAATTTTTTCATTTGCAAAACAAGATACTGAAGTAGCAGGTAAGGGTTTATGCGGCTTACATTCAGAAAATCAGCGTCTTCAAAATTCGCTGTTTATTATTAATCTCAAGTACCAGTGGGGAGTAAATGGTTTAGGGTGAAGTATATGAATTTCAGTCTTAGAATAGACAATTTTTAAATCTTAGCTGCGCTGATTAAAAAGAATATGCTGTAGTACAGATTGAATAAAATTGTGCTGTCAGTCTTGTTTGTGGGCCAGTACATTGAGAAAGATTTCTAAGTGCAAAGCAGGCAGTGCTGACGTTTTTTGGGTTGTACCAAAAAGATGCACACACTGAACAAATGTTCCAACAGTAATTAAGCTTCTTTCTAGATAATTTAGTCCTGTTTCCTTGCCAATTGGCAGTCATTGCCTTATCAATATTTGTGAGGCGGAAAGCGAAAAGGGACCTCTTGTCGAAAATTTAGGAATTTGAGTTTTTGTAGTTTTTACATTCAGCATTGCATTCTGAACAACTTGTAAAAAAATTTTATTTCTATCTCTAAATTTGAGGAAGTTATGGCAGGTTGAATATTTATGACATAAAAGAGGTGTTTTGAGATATGGGCTTTTAAAGTTTCACTTTATTATCATTGCTTGACTTTACATATTTAAGAAACAAATTCTGCATATATATTACACTTAAAATGTCCTTTGTCAAGTGGTTTGGGGTTTTTTAAATTAACACTTCACAATAAGTGGATTACTCCCTGAGACCTATATCACATCAGAGTGTAAATACATTTGAAACCAAATAAATTGGCCCCTTGTTGAGAAATATATAGCAAGCCCCGTGCTTATTTTTTTGGCATAATATTTATATTTTTACACTATGTTATGGCTTCTTTTGGATCAAATTTTGATCCTGGAGCAATTAATGGCACTAGAACCACAAGAAATTGGAAGTCACAAATCCTCCAAAATAGATTACTGAGGTCCCATATTTTGTAGTTGCCAAACAACTTGATTTTCTGTTCATAAAAAAAAGGCTGAATGGGGTTAAAGGCACTTTAACAAGAGTGTTTTCACCTCTTCTTTTTTTTACTGGAATATTTGTTTGTTCAGGTTCTTCATCAGGATCTTTACTGTCGCTGACTTGAGTTTCTGGTTCACATTCTGAGCCTACTTCAAGACACATAATGTCTTTGTAGTTCTCTTTGCAATAGGTCCTGATGTTTTTAAAAGGGTACTGTTTTCGTTGTCTTGTCATGCCTGGAGGAATTACTGCAGCAGGAAACCCAGTGGGTTCATTGTCATTGGGGGAGATGCAATACACAAATTCATTTCCATCAATGTCCAATTTGCAATGTACTCTACCTTTGGAGCTAACGTTGAACTCAAAGTGGTTGTATTTAGTTATGTGAGGTACTTTGTTAGCATTACTATCCTTCAAGAAATTTAGCCAGTCATATGTATTCACAGCAACTTCACCTATTTCATTTCCAACAGCAACAGTTGAGTTAACATGTGTTGTAGATGTAGATTTCTCAATGCAGTCGGCGAACTCTTGTATGGAAGAGATATAGGTGACCCTAAATCTTTTCTTTAAAAGTCCATATGCCCAGTCACATTCAAATTGTGTGTGACCTACTGGCATGAATGACAAAACAGTTCTCTTATTTTTGTTAGTACTGATTCTCCGAGCAAGATATCGTAATAAGATGTTGTTCTTGTTCTGACCTACACAATAGTCAGCAAGAATGAACATTGTCTTCTCCACGACTGTAGTTTTTCGAGTAGTTGTGGAAAAGACTGGCAACAACATTGGATCCCTTTGTTGTTCCTACACTTTCTGGGAGTAGATAGTTTACTTGTTTGTTCACAGTCTCACACATAACCCCAAATATTCCTATTCTGAATGGAACCAAGAACTAAATAGGTCCAGGCTGCACCGGGTTACTGGGTATGTAAACCTGCTGGGCCATGTCAAAACCGTAGTGTACACAACTTCTATCACCATCTTCAAAATTTTCCTTAGTCTTTTTGATAGTTCCCTTATAAAACTCTCTTTATTTTGCAACAAGTTGTAGATGGGACCTCATTTTTTCAATAGTTTCCATTTTAGTTTCTTCAGGCACTGATGCCATTGCAGTTCCTGGAGTGAAATGCCATTGGCAAAATGCACAAAGATCTGATTTGGGCTTCATGACAACTATTTTTGGGCATATCTCTTTCCAAATATTACAGAACACTTTAGTTGATACTGGTTTTACGGGCATATCATTTGTAAAGGAAGCCATGTAAGTTTCAAAAATTTTGGCTTTATTAGCACTTGAAGGTAGAAGTTTGAAATTTGCATTAAATTGGGTGCTACTTCTGCCTGGTAAAATTATGGCATGTTGTTCTGCGTGGTTGTGTAAAAACTTTACAACAAACTCTGAATCAGAAAAAGAAGTCACATTCTTAGGAAGTTTTCTTGCATTACCATGAGCTTTGACAGTCAATCCTGTATCATTTTACATTTTTGTTAGAGCGCTTTAGTCTTTTAATTTTAATATTGTTGGAAAACATGTAAGTGTTTTTACAAACATGCCGACCTTTTGCTTAGTATTTACTTCTGGTTGTTTCCTCTCAGTTTGTACTTTATGTTTACGAGCTGTCAAAGAAGAATCTGAAGTTACACACCGCAATTGGCCTAAAATTACTTGATCTAATGTGTTGACATTGTTCTCATACTGATCAATCTCAGCACATTCATGACGTATTTCCAAATAGTCATCAACTGAACAGTAATTGTAACATTCTTCTTTGCACCCGCAACCTGCTTTTAAAAACTCTGAAACGAGAGCATGATCTCTGTCAGCATCAAAAGAGTCAATTAAATTTATGCAGCCATCAGGTCAAAGTCTTGAGCACCATCGTTCTCATCTACAACTTGATCACTATTAACTTTTCGTTCTATTTCAACAATAACATTATCAGTAACATTATCGTTGTTACCTAAGGCTTCATTAAACTTCGGAATGTCTTGTAGTAAAGAAATACCAGATAGGTTTTTGCTTGTACTGAAAATTTTACTCTTCCGACAAGAGGTCCCTTTTTGCTTTCCGCTTCACATTTACTATCTGAGGCTACTGTCATGTTATTTGCTCAAGGTCAGGTGCTGACGCTACACCCATCTGCTTAGACCTGTGACGTACCTGTGATGTGGTGTTAATGTCATGGTGAGATTTGATGTTTCTGAGTCTGTCTGTGTTTGCAGATGGTGTGTTGTAGTATTTGGGGGCGCTCTCTTGTGCTAGATGTATGTTAGTGACTTGTTTGACATGAATTGAATGTTTCAGGTTGCTATTGGAAGAATTTCTGCTGGTTTTCTGCTGAGATAGTTTGAATTTTCACATTGTACCTGATGGATTCATTTTTATGTTCGGAAATATTAGTGGCATGTGTTTCTTATGGTCAGAGATATAATATTAATTTTTTCTTTCTTCATCAGTTGTGAATAAGATACAGATATTTATGAGTAGGTCATTACTTGTTGCAGTGGGAGATATTTTTGTTTTTATTATATGTTTTATGATGGCGATGAATGAGTCGTCGCCAGTGTTGGCTGGTGACCAGTGCTAAATAGAAACATATAAATCACAGCAGGTTTGTCAGTAATGTCAATAAGGTGCTGGCTGCATGGTCTGGATCTGCAACGACTAAAATAATTAGAAGTCGTTGGAAAAAATTATATATATATTGTACTTAACTGGTTGTTCAGGATTCTTCTTGGCTTCATACATATAATTACAAACAGATAGCTATTGAGGCCTCACTTAGGCCATACGTTACTAAGCACCTTGTTAGAGGTTGCTTCCTATCAGCTGAAGGTTATGCTACTTTACTACTTGATGTTCCGAGCAAGAGTGGACGAGAGCTCGCTAGAAACTTGATACAAGCCGCAGAGCAGCACTGGCTATGACTCATGAGTACAATGATACTAATACGGACAGCAATCGATAACTTCAACCCCTGACAATTGTGGTATCATACGTTGATACTACATTCCTCCCTCGCAAATCTGCGAATGGCCGTTGAATGTGGTTTATGGCCGCCACGTGGGGGACGCCATGCTGATCGTGTGTGGCGGGTCTCCTTACGTCGGCTTGCACTGGCATCACAAAGAAAATTCACACACTCGGGCAATGTCACAGGTACTGGAGGCGAATGTACAACATTTATTTCCATTGCTTACGGCTCATTTTGGAAACCGTTCCGGTGGAAGCCACTTTGTCTGGAAATGTAATATAGAGCATTAGATTTTTGTCTTTTGAGGCTCACTGCCTGGACATGTCCCTTCTTGTTGCAAAAATGGCACATGGCCTTGTGCGATGGGCAGTTCTGGTGTGAGTGCTTTGAAGTACATTGCGGACATGAGCACAAAGCAGGCAGCTTCTGTCGGTGCATAACAGGTGTCTTTTTCTTGGAAGTGAATTGGGCAGGCGTGCACCGAGCCGGTACAGCATCATGTATTTGTGATGCGCGTGCAGCCAGCTTGCTAACCTGACAGACAGTGGGAGGCGATTCAAAAGAATTTGCAGCAAAATCCAAAGTGTCCTGCCTGTCCAAAATGTCCAACACTTGTTCTAAAGTGGGGTTGGATAATTTAAGAATTTTCTTTCTAATGCGTGTGTCTGACACGTTTTGCACAATAGTGTCCTGTACCATGATGTCAGAATATGATATGCCACAAGAACATGAAAAGCCACAGTTGCGAGTGAGGCCTTGCAAAGTGGCTACCCACTCACGGTAATTCTGCTGAGATGCACGTTTTGTGTGGAAAAATTTGTACTGCTGAGTGACAACATTCACACTTTCCTTGTAATAATCAGTTAATTCCTGAACAAGTTCTTCGAAACTGTGCTGATCTGGAGAACTTCTCGGGAAGAGTTTGAGGAGAATGTGGTACGATGCCACGCCAACACAAGATAAAAGCACATGCAGCCGTGTTTTACTTTGGATGTCATATGCAGCAAGGTGGTGTGAAAACTGTACGTGTCACTCCTGCCAGCTTTCCACGCAGAAGTCAAATGCGCGAAACGGTGGGGCTGTGACCTGCTGTACGGCCAGCTCCTGTGCAGCTGGTACTTGTGGCATAGCTTGTTGTTGTCCCTGGACGAGCAGTCCCGATGTGTGTAGTAGTGCGTTGGGCTGCTGATTCTGTAATCTTAACAGTTCTGCCTCTGGATTTGCCATCACAACGAAAGCAAATAATCACGAACGGGAGTAGGAAAAAATGTCATGCACTCACAGTCACACCATGCAGAGAGGATGGGTGGCACAGCCGGGTATATAGTCTGTAAACATGTATAAATAGGCTGCTGTCACTGTTCCACTTTCCAAAAAATCTGTACCTTTAACCTTGTCGCCAATTGTTATGACGACGACGAACGAGTCGTCGCCAGTGTTGACTGGTGGCCAATGCTAAATAGAAACATGTAAATCACAGCAGGTTTGTCAGTAACGTCGATAACGTGCTGGCTGAATGGTCTGGATCTGCAACAACAAAAATAATTAAAAGTCGTTGGTAAAAAAATAATATATATTGTACTTAACTGGTTGTACAGGATTCTTCTTGGCTGCATACATAAAATTATAAACAGATAGCTATTGAGGCCTCGTTTGGGCCATATGTTACTAAGTGCCTTGTTAGAGGTTGCTTCCTATCATCTGAAGGCTTTACTACTTGACGTCCCGAGCAAGAGTGGATGAGAGCTCGCTAGAAACTTGATACAAGCCACAGAGCGGCGCTGGTCGCAACTCGCGGGTCCAACGATACTAATATGGACTGTGGTCGATAACTTCAACCCCTAACAAGTGTGGTATCGAACATTGATACCACACTATGTATGGTATGAGTTTGTTGACTATAGTTTCTTTGTGTATATTGAAATTGGTTATGACCAATTTTTCACAAATTTTGGGATTTTTCTTGTCAGTGTGTGGTAATTGTGTTGGACTGTGATTGGTTGATATCATGTTTAATGATGTACCATTAGAATATGTACTGTGGTCTTTGCATTAGGTAGAGTAAGTGAAAGTGTGGAAAATAGATTTTAGCATTTGAGTGTGTTTCTTTTTGTACAGTGGGCTTTGTTTTTTGGTGCTATATAGGCCAATTTGTGTCATCGGGTTTTGGAGTTGGGTGCAAGCTCACGATATCAAGACCTTTGCTTGAGGATTATGGGTGAAGTGAAATTTGCAACACCATGTTTTAGAGTTGTATGTTGGTTCCTGGTGTCGAGGGCTTTGTTGGAGCTATGTAGGTGAAAATTGTGGTGTTGAGATTTTTAGTTGTGTATGGGTTACTGGTATTGTAGTCCTCATTTGAGGTATCGAAATTTACAACACCAATAGATTTAGTTTTTGTAATTTTTTGTGTTAAATTTTGAGGATTTCATGTGCTTGATTTTTGGGCAACTATTTGTTTTGCTGTAATGTCATTATTCTTACTGTCGTATATTTGCCCGCGCCCGAAACCACCTCCGTCATTGAGTTCTCCTGTCAGTTTCATTCTGATGTTGGAGTTAAATACTTCAATGTTATTTATGTTTGTTTGCAGTTGTAATAAGTGATGTCATGGTCACCGTATTGTATGTGCTTGAAATAGTTTAAACCATGTTGATGATATTACTGTTCAAAACAGGTGGGTGGAGTCATGATTTTGTTTTGCCAATCTACCTTTTATAATAGTTAGAGCAGTAGATCCCTTTATATAGACTGATTTTGTTCTTCAGATATAGTTTGTGTGTCTAACTAGAAATAATGCTGTGTTCCAAGGATCATTGGTCTGTTTGTACCCAAATGGTGTAGGTTACGTTGGTTTTACACTCTGTGTCTACATTCTAGCTACTTACAGATTAGCAGCTAGCTCACTGGCTGAAAAGTAATAATAATGAACATATTGGTCTCTGTCACTGCTCATGTTACTGTGAAGGAATATTGACATTTAGTTCTAAATAGCCCAAGCAATCGTAGTCTTATGCCACAAGGTTTTTGTTAAATACCTCTCTTCAGGCAGGTGTTGCCAGAAGAAGCAATTTCAGTTCAGGTTTAAAATTGTGTAAAGGTTTCCAGCAACCAGGCACCTATGATTTTATTCTTCAGTTTCTATTTACCATGACTGGTTTTTAATTCACAAGAGATTTATTATCAGATGGGACATATTTATTGCATATTTCCAGCATTGTTGTGGCTCATGTAGCCATGGCCAGAGAACAAAACATGTACACACTGAATGTAGTGAGAAGTATGTACAGTTCACGCCTGGCCACAGCAGCACCACTCCAGCAGTGCTGCAAACATGCACCATCTGATGATAAGGCAACAGTTGGCTCTCCCCATCCTGTGCATCATACTGCACCTGAGAATGCTGTCTGGTGGGTAAAAAAAAAAATCAGTCATTATAGTGGGCATATAGGTGTCATGAAAGAACTGTAGTGTGGCTGTGAAAAATCAGTTCAAGCTGAACTGTGATCTGCACCATCAATACAAGACAGAGATCTAACTTAGGAATTATATCCTATGGTGTGAAGATATTTGAGAAGCTCCCATCTAACATACAGCAAGTAATTGGTTATCTCAGCCAATTAAAAACATTCCTGGTGATGTCTCCTTCCACTGCTTATCTTAGTGCAAGGGTTTGATTCCTCCTTTAGATGGATGGCAAGTAGTATGTTGTAAACTATCCTGTGTAATAACAGATTTAGGTTACTGTTTTCTTTGAAAAATACTTAATTAACTAAGTAGATATTAAGTTCCGGTTAAGACAGTCTGCAGCTACCTAACGTAACTGAAGTCACAGCAGCTTTCTTTCTAATTCATTAGAACACTTTTAACTGGCAGAGACAGAACTATCATTAAGCAGTATTGTGATAGTTTCTTGTAAATATAATGTAGGGCTTAAGCAATGTTTGGTTGTTTACTTGTTCCATAGCCCTGTAAGTTCACCTTCTTGGTGGGATGTAAAGAACATGGTGGATGAGTAGAAGGAATCACTATTCTTTCAAAATTGTGATGGTTTAGTTATGTCAAGCCACGTTAGTAAATGTATATCTTGTGAAGGAGCTGTTAGAATGTGTGACGTTTGCCTGCTTTATTTCTTCCTTGATAGTCCTCTGTGTCGGTGTGCTGCATTGTTATACTAGCTGAAAGATAGTGGGTGGAAGCTCAACACTGACTACTGTAAATGATGTGGCCAACAGTTGCACAATTGCGATTCACAGTTCTTTACTTTCACTGTTCACAACCTGCCCAACATTACACAATTATATGGCGGATTAACTATGGGTTAATGTTGAAAAGCCTCATTAATAGGTTGCAGGCAACATCAGCATATTGCTGCAATAGTTTGCCATTGAATATCTATGAGCAGTAAAAACCTAACTAGGCAGTTCTTGCAGAATAATACAATGTGTGTGACACTATTTCTCAAATAAATTGAACAGACATTGTCATTAATTGTTCTAACACACGGCTTATTTGTGTTACACTTATTCCACTGTTAAGTTGATGGATTGTTGTAAATTTAACGAATACATAAATCCTGTCTGAAAATCGGCTGTGGACTGACTGTCTCAGCACCAAAAATCAGTTTTTTGTATATCCCCACAATAATAGGCACTGAAGCTTTACATTTTCACTGTATAAGTTACATAAATTACAATTAAAATTTAACTCATAACTCATTCTTTTTAGTAGTTCCTTCTACCACAAAGATTAGGCCGAATCATTTGTTTCAATAATGAAATTAATATAGTTACACAAACAATACTTTTGACAAACCTGGTAATTATTTTGGAATTAATTAAGGGCTGACTTTGCTAATATGTTTTTGAATAGAGCCAAATAGATACTTTAAGAATCTGAGTAGTTTTTCTTCCAAATGTTTATATTTACTACAGAATTTATATTTGTTTATAAGTCAACAATAGAATCTGTCACAAAACAATTACTGATTTCACCCTATAACAAAAATTTGACTAGGAATGGTCAAAATAAATTAGGAAATTAATTACATATACAAAAGTAGGCACAAAATTTGACCTCGTGCTATATTCCTTAAGATGGATGGCCAGCATCTCTCTTTTATGGAAATGCAGATTATATTCATACATGTAAAGGTAACTAGGCAAAAATTAAAATAAAAATAATTTAAGGAGGCAGGTGGAAAAATAAGAGACGAAGTAAAGAGATCCCAGCTAGCTTCGTCACAAATGCTTAAGGCCTTGAAGATGCACCTATAAAATGACTCTTGGTAAACACTAGCATCACTGTCCGCAGCTGCCCATTTACATTGTGAATGCAACATGTTACCAGATTAGCTGATTATATGCTTCACCATTTGACAGCTTAATATTTGCTCAAATGCAGCAGTTTTCACTCCTAGGTGCTTCATTGACAATGGAGTGGTGTACTCTACACACAAAATTCATGTTACTAATCAGTACATATTTAATTCTTTTCTAATTTGACATACAGTGATGTTATTCTACTTGTGTTTGTTCTTTTCACTCATTCAGTATATCTTTGATTTATTTTCAGAAAGATATCGCAACTTCAGTACTACCACAACAGAACAACTACAGGAGCGAAATGTACACCTCGCCACTCTAAATTGGGGCCCAGCTCATCGCCAGACTGCAGAAGGACGTCTCTGTGAAATAGGATACCCTGGACTGTATTTAAGCTCTTACGGGGTGTGATGGTTACAGAAACATCCGCCAGCTTGTCACAAGCTAGTAATGTTGGTGACTGGGCTGAGGATGCTGTTTTGATCAAGACTGACCCACATCTCGTTTTGGACAATCCCTCCACCACTCCAAATGCTCCACAAAAAACTGAGGCTTCATTGTCATGAAAGACTGCCCATCAGCTCTCGAACATACAAGGTACCGTGGCGAATAAGTTCCGCTGCCATCCTTAGCCTGATGTTCCTTCCATGGTGTGGCCAAGAAGGGGAACGATTTGGCGTCGCACTTCTGTGTGTTGAATTGAACTTGTGATCGCTTAGAGACTGCTAGTATTTTGCCACCACCAGCAAGAGATGATGGACTACGCTTCATCGTGTGTCATTCGCCCTGATGCCACCCACTCAGACCAAGGGCACTACCCACAGGTGCCACCTAGCCACAGCAAAGGCCACCTGGCAGGACGGCCATTGCCGGACGTCCCGATGCCGCAGGGGGATGGGTATCTACCCCTTGGCATACATGGGGATTTAATGGTGCAAGCATCAGCAGAGCGATCCCTGTGTGGTCAGGGGGGGCTACAACCAACACGGTACATGGTGGCCCCACCACAACAGACTGGCTACCGTGCTGGATATCAGGTGCAAAGAAATCCATGGTCATCGTTGACACAGAAAGCGACACTGCACAATGCATGGTGGAAAACACATCCAGGAAGGTGTCCTCGCCCAATAGATGGGGAATGAGCGGGACTGAGATGCGACAATGAGGAAGTGGGCTAAAGATTTCAATGCACGATGGACATTATGCACCATGTAAGGCTCCCTTCCCCAATTGGCTTGATCTTCGGTAAAATTTTGAAGAATGGAGTTCAAAACCCTACAGGGGACCGTCACATACAGGCTGAAATGTGGGAAACTCCTTTTAATCGCCTCTTATGACAGGCGGGAATACCTAGGGCCTATTCTTACCCCTGGACATGCAGGGGGAGAACCATCAGTGATTTCACCATACAGGCAAAGCAAAGATGACTGATGTGAATCTTCTACTTACTATCTAAACATTTTGGGGATGACTGGAAGAGCATAGGAGATTTAGATTTCTGTGCAAACTTCATTGGTGCAGTTCCTATTGTAACTGGCAGTGAGGAAGGGGTTTGTACATCAGCTTGTGGTTGCTTGAAAGGAGCACGAGGACCTTACCAAATATTAAGAGAAACCAAAAGAATGGCCATTCTCAAGATTCTATAAATCAAAATATTTACCAGAAAGACATGCTGAGTTTGATATGAAATGATTAATGTGACCATATTTATTGTGTAATAAAAATGTTTTCAAAGACAAATGGCACCAAAAAGGACATCATTAACACTGTTATTCTACAATAGTAACAAAAACAAATACTTCGTTATGTATTTGCCTCATTAATTTTTTTTTTTATTTTTATATTTGTATTTAGTCATGGCGTATTAAGACCGTCACATTTTCCTTAAATATGAAGAACAGAATTGCAAAACTGATTTCACTTTTTCATGTTTCTAGAAGTACAATTCAAACATAACAACTTCACATTTTAAAATTTGTGAAAAATTTCCCAGGTTACAGGTAATGAGTTTTTTTGTCATTATGCAATTTGAAATGATGCTCCCCAGTTACACATAGTGGACAATTTCATAAGACAATGAATTCACGGGCTATGAACATAAGTACATTCTCTCAAAGAATGCATTTTGGACCTTCGGCATTAGTATCTAACTGCATAGATAGTAAATTGAGCCAGATATAGCTTACTGTTGATGCTATTTTTAATGTTGCTGGAAAATATTACAGTGTTACTGACAGATAACTACAGGTAAGTTCTTAAATATGCATGGCAGTGTTGTTCCAATTTGATGGGCATTTGGATACCAATTTGAATTTCATTCGTCTCCTGCAACATCAACCTCATCAATGACATGCAGAGAATGCATCTACATCATAATTATCTAATAAGATGTTTCATGAGACTTTTAGGGGTGCCACTGAATGGGATGAGGGCTTGTGGGAAGTAATCATGACGAATAGTTAAGTAAAATTTCCACAGGCATGATGAATTAACCCCATGCTAATATACAAATGGAGTAACCAATTTCGAATGAGATGTTTACCCTGTTTTTATTTTTCAAGGTAACTGCCACAAGACGTACATTCTTCCCAGACTACTCCCCGTGCCATTTCTTCCTGTGTGGACCTCAAGGGCAAAGACCATATTCCTTGATTTCTAACAACCGAATTGAGAAAGTGCACCACCACAGTTAATGAAAATGGTAGACTATATCTGCTAGAAAGAACTCGGGGAAAAAAATGGGACTAAGACTTTAACACCTGTGATGTTTCTAATGGGTCTCATACCTGGTACCTCACACATTTCAAATTCTCGTTACAGAGATAATGTTAGGATAACGTATTTCTTTGTTTATTTTAGATGAAAATATGGCCTTCCAGAACTTCCAGTTTCTGTTCACCTTATACACTGAAGTGACAGAAGTCATGGGCTACCCCCTAATATACTGTCAGACCACCTTCTGCCTGACGTAGTGCAGCAACTTTATGTGGCGTGGATTCAGAAAGTCATTAGAAGTTCCCTGCAGAAATATTGAGCCATGCTGCCTCTACAGCCACCCATGATTCTGAAAGTGTTGCTGGTGCAAGATTTTGTGCACAAAATGATGTCTTAATTTTGTACCGTAAATGCTTGATGGGATTCATGTCAAGTGATCCAGGTGGCCAAATCATTTGCTCAAATTGTATAGAATATTCTTCAAACTAATCATGAACAGTTGTGGTGTGGTGATATGGTCAATTGTCATCCACAGAAATGAAGTCCATAAATGGTTGCAAATGGCCTGCAAGTAGCTGAACATAACCATTTCGTCAACCATTGGTTCAGCTGGACCAGAGGATCCAGTCCAGTCTGTGTAAACTCAGTCCACACCAGTTTGGAGTCACAAACTGCTTGCACAGTGCCTTGTTGATAACTTGGGTCCATGGCTTCATGGGGTATGCACCACACTAGAATCCTACCTTCAGCTCTTACCAACTGAAACAGGGACTCATCCGACCTGGCTACAGTTCTACAGTCATCTAGGGTCCAATCAATGTGGTCATGAGCCTAGGAGAGGCACTGCAGTCTATATCGTGCTGTTAGCAAAGGTACTCCTGTCGGTTGTCTCCTGCCATAGCCCATTAACACCAAATTTCACCATTCTGTCCTAACGGATACATTCATCATGTCCCACAACAGTTTCTGCAGTTATTTCATGCAGTGCTGTTTGTCTGTAAGCACTGACAACTCTATGCTGCATTTGTCAAGAATGTATACCGAGTTCCTTTAATACTTTGTTCTTATCTTCCTCCCTCATTCTTTCTTCTTCTTGTCTACTAACAGCTTATCTTATTAAGAAAGAAAATGTATGCACTGAGACACTGGAATCTCCACTAATATGATGACTGCCATGAGATCATAGCAGAGCCTCACCCCTAACACTGTGTGCCTGGTTTGGCCTGGTGGTGAAACATCCATCACTATGCATGTGGCAGTCAACATGTTAAAAGTCACACACACTTTAAGACTTTTTTTCATTTCTTCCCCTCGTCTCCCCTCTCCACCTCTAAGGAATTATACATCTAAAAATTTATTCACAGTGCTAGAAAAGAAATAAAATAACAGTTTACAATGCTTGCACTTCAAGATGACAATCACTTGAAATGATGTCATGTAGCTGACCACACATTTCATGTCTTAAAGAAGTTAGACTTCACATCTTTCAAGACTGGCACTGAACTTCAATTAATTTCCTCCTGAATTTGGTCCTTCATTTCCTGGATGGTGTTTGGTGGGTCCACTGGAAGATCTGAGATTTCAAATGACCCCAAAGGAACAAATCACGTACTGGAAGGTCAGGGGATCTTGGAGGCCAGGAAATGTCCCCACTGTTGGAGATCAGATGACCAGGAAAGATGTTCTGCAGCATGTTAATGGAATGCTGCAAGGTATGGTCTTGTTGAAAGAATGTCTCTAAAGTTACAGGAAGTTGTCACATTAGGGTGTGTTTCACTATGTGAACGTAATGTTTTGTATTCATGGTACCGGCATTAGCACAGTTGTCTTAGAAGAAATAGCACCCAACAATTCCAAACATTAATATACTGCACCACACCACCACTTTATGACTGAAGTTGTGTTTCATGAAGCATTTCAGGATTTTCACATGATCAGTCGCTAAAGTTTTGCTTGTTAGCAAAGCCTGACACCTCATCATTCATTGTCAGATTGTTGCACAGACGTGGTGGTGTTGAACCCCGAAAATTTCTGGTGAAAGAATAGTATTTTCAGGAGCTCATTTGCATCAGTTTTTTGCATTATCTGAATTTTGTATAGGTAGTTTTGCAGTTCTTTGTGCTATATTCACCACACACTGCAATCTGTTGCGTCAAGTTTCAGCACGTGCTTTTGTGCAGAATGCCTGGAATTTCGGCTGAAGGCTTCTTCCATTCTTGCAACATTCTCTAGTGTACACATCCATTTTGCACTTCCATCCCTCTTTTGCACCTCATCACCCATTTCCTCAAAGTTCTGTACCTGTACTTTGATAGCATGTGCTGATGGGACAGGGGCACGACTTGCGAGATTGTAATGAGTACAAAAAACACACTGCATAGCTGCTTAGTTGTCATTTTTCGAAATCACCTTCGTGGCAACAACACGTTGTTCACTGGCCCATGATGGCATCTCCACTGAACATAAATATCAGGGTCAGTGGCATCACTCCCGTTTTGTGATTCCTACTTCCAGTGTTGCCAAGTCTCTCATTTCACTGCCGCACCTGTTGTTTGTTATTTTACCTTTCGTATCCAAAGCTGAAGAACCAATGCATGTGTATATGACATTGGTAAGTGCATCAAGTGATCTTCAGTGGTTTCAGTTGTAGTTTTCATGTTCATGTTTCATTAATATTCCTGATGCACACTTAATTGTGAGATCATAATGCAATGGACAATATGGAGATACTACTATACCTGAAAAATAAACTTACTTCCTTACTACTTTATTTTCCAAGAGGCTAAATTACTGCCTCAGATTAATTTTACAAGTAGTTAGCAAAGCTTGTGTCAAATGTTATCAAACAGTGTTTTTTCCAAAGATTGTAGCCAATGGATTATACTCTCAGCCAATATTGCAAGTTATTTTTACTCTCTGCATAGGACATTACATTACTATGAAATAAACACAAGTGACCTCAACTTACAACATTAGTCTTCCTTCTTCTCTGACTTTAGAACTATGAAAATGAAATGTGCATATGGCATATTTTGCCAGGGGTACCCTTTCAGGGAGTTTGTCAGCTGCAAGTCGTTTTAGTTGATTTCATTTTGATGACTTACATGCTGGTATTGATGAGGACAAAACAATACCCAGTCCCCAAGCAGAGGAAACTGCTGATTCTGCTGGTAATCAAATCCAGGCCCCTTAAATGTCATTCAGCCACACTGACCACTAAACTATGAAGGTGGGAGTGAACTATGAAATGCAGTTAAAAAAGGTTCATAATTGAAGTATCAAAAAGTTCGTAATTGAAGTATCAAAAATTTCAGTTATATGCTTAAAATAATTAGACATCACTTTTGATTATAGATCTTCACAGTTATTAATTTACAAGATATGTCCACAAAGCAAGTTCCATTTGGTTATATAAAACAAACGTGCACAGACACAGACAGAAAAAATATTTATTGTAAAAAATCTGTAACTGTTAAACTACTTTTTTACATAGCTTTTAAAATTTTGTAGACACTTGTCATAGCGTGGCACAAGTTTTTGCATGCCTTCTTCATAGAAGGTTGCCACCTGTGTATTCAACTATGTGGTAACATGTTCTTTTAGCTTGTCATTATCATTGAAGTGTTGACTACCAAGGACAGATTTTAGGTGTAAGAAGAGAGCTAGGAGCACGGTCTGGGCTGTACAGAGGATGATCAAATGCATCCCAGTGAAATTCTCATAAGAGCTGTGAGGTGGGGGAAAAAACACCACCTTTTGACAGTAATCCTTGGCGCTTGTTCTGTATTGCACGGACAATTTCTTGATGGTCTCTCAGTAACCATGTGCATTGATCTCTTACCATGAGGCCAATCAATCAGTCAATCAGCAATATGCCTTTTCTGTCCCAAAAAACGGTGCACATGATTTTTAGAGGTGTCAAGATTTGCTTAGGCTTAACCTTTGTTGGGGATGAAGTGTGCCTCCATTCCATTGATTGCTGTTTTGTTTCAGGGGTGTCTTACATTATCCAAGTTTCATCCCCCCCCATGACTATCCGAGAAAAAAAACCATTGATTTCTTCACTGTACTGTGTCAAAAACTGAAGTGCACTGCCCACCCATTGTTTTTTGTGTTTTTCAGCAAGAAATTTGGGTACCCAACATGAGCAAAGTTTCTGAAATTTCAGTTTTTCAGTAACAATTTCATGAATTAGTGATAGTGAGATTTGCAGAACTTTCATAGCAAGGGCACTAAGTGTAAACTTATGGTTGTGCTTAATCTTCTCTTCAATTGTGTGAACCAGTTCATCAGTAACCACAGACGGGCGTTCACTCCATTCTTCATCGTGAACTTGATCACGTCCTTCATTTAACAGTCTGACCCATCTTCTAACCATTGAATCACTCATAGCATTTTGTCCATAAACCTCACAGATTTGCCAATGAATTTCCTTTGGATTAACTTTCTTTGCATTTAGAAAATGAATCGCAGATCTGATTTCACACGTGACGGCATTTTCAATTATGGCTGACATTATAAAGAAGCACTACAAAGCACATGTCGGCAGTAGCAATTTGAAAATGGCTTACATGTCTTCTCATTGAGGCAGAGTAACTGCCGTGCATGCTCGGAACTGCGATCGTAGCACTGCCGCAGATAGTAATAGAAACGGAACTTACTTTGTGGACTACCCTCGTATTATTCAGTGTGGTCATTTAAAGATACAGAAGGGATGAAATTATCATGACTAGACTTTTGAAAATATATTTCTCATTTATCTGAAACAACTCTGTATCTTTATAGTAATTCTACTTTTTTAATAAAAATAAGGAAATGTGATTTTTGGATTATCTTAGAAGAGAATAATTTACAATAAGCACTGTAACTACACACACCTCAAGTGGAGGGTCATTACTACAGTAGCACCGGCAATGCCTGAATGATAAATTCTGATTTAAAGACACTGTAGTTAGGTCACTATTCCCATTTAATTCTGTTCTTTGATGTGGCCAGTATTCATGAAGAACATATTTCTGTCAGTCTAATGTGATATTTTATAGTTTTAAACAAATGAAATGGTAGTTACATCCCAAAAACAACATTGTGGTGTACATACAGAAGGGAAAAATCAGGGTTAATAGCACTGGGGGGAGTTTAAAATATTGCTTCTTTGGAAACAGCTCATACAAAATAATACCAGTTTTTAAACTAAATATAGCATCACCTGGTTCCTTTAGCGGCTGTGAGGAAGTACATGAACAATGAGTATTATACAACTATTTTTTAACACTGGTACAGTTTTAAGAAAATCTGCACGCGAAAGAAATATTTTATGTACGTCATGTTCCTAGCCAAGCATGTTACTCATATTCACTATCCATCAGAACTGCTAAAAACAGATAAAGTTCAGCGCACAGATTATTCCTCGCTTATAAGCTCGGCAATATTTACAGTTAACAGTGACTAAAATAGCTTTTTATGGATTTAAAATTTTTATTCAGTCATAGTCAGAGGAACAATACAATTCGTTTCTACATCTTATGTTCTCAAAGTCTCACACTATTTACTGACAACAGAAGTAAAATTATGCATCTTTCCATAGTATAGTTAACACCATAATCTTGAATTATGATGGAAATAAATTTTTTCAAGTCTCTGTTCCTTTTTACCTACATTTTAGCCCAAGAAATATTTTATACTTCAGCTAAAGCCAATGACTGATGTGGAAATATCTAGTAGGTGTTACACAAAATATATAACAGGAAAAACAAAAAGAGTCATTAAGATGAAAAGTTCACCTCATGCAGATCTTCTCAAAGAGTGGGTCTGCCTATCACATTTATGATGGATGTACTAATAACCTCATTTGTTTTACTTTTAGCCATCTCAGGGCCTATTAGTATTAAATTTTTAAAAATGAAAAAGTGATTTTTGATGAACAATCAATATTAGTCTGCAGAGAAAGTAATATTTCAATAATTTACTTGAATTTGCAATGAGAGCGCCAAACTTCTGCCTGATACATGATACCCACAGTTAACAAATGTCACAGTACAGATTATAAACCAATACATAATAATAATCTTTCACACAAATAAGAAGATATAAGTAATGTCATTATGTTGAGTCATAATTAGAAAAACATGGCGTAAGACCAAAAAATAAAAGAATTAGAAACTATCAAAGCAAGTTCTTCCCCCCCCCCCCCCCCTTCCCCTTTCAATAGGCAATTACATTTTAACATCAAAGGTTTACTGTCAGTCATGAATCACAGCAGTCTGACAGCCTCCAGATTATCATGGCTTTCCAAAGTTGCTAAGGCTGCATATGATATGATGTGTTATTTCTTCATTAATTTTCATTTTATTGACAATGAATCATTCTTTGATGTCAGATGTGATTGTCTGTATGAGACACTTGGAAAACAGACACTCACTCACACACACACACACACACACACACTTAATAGGGAGCATGTCCACCGTTTTCACATGGATAACAGCGGTGAGGTGACACATAATGGCATGTAAGCAGTGAGGTCTTGGTAGGTCACTGTAGGGAGCTGGCAATACACCTGCACACCCAAGGCACCCAATTTCCATAAATTCCAGGGGGGGGATGACCTCTGATGCCACGTTCAATCAGGTTCAGTTCTGGCTAATTGAGGTGGCCAGCACATCAATTGGAACTCACCACTGTGTTCCTTGAACCATTCTGTCACACTCATGGCCCTGTGATATATCACATTATCTTTTTGAAAAATGCCACTGCTGTCGGTAAACATGATTGTCATGAAGGGGTACATGTGGTCTGCAACCAATGTACGATACTCCTTATCTATCATGGCCTAGCGTAAGCTCCACTGGACCCGCGAGTGTCTACTTGAATGTTCCCCAAAGCATAATGGAGCCACTGCCAGCTTGTCTCCATTCCAAGTGAAGGTGTGAAGGAGATGTTCCACTGGAAGATGACAGATTTGCACCCACCCAGTGGCATGATGATGATGGCATCGGGATTCAAGGCTCTGCCACTGCACCAATGTACAGTGCCAATGGTCACTTGCTCTTTTCAATTGTAGTTGTTGATGTTGTGGTGTTAACATTGGCATATGCTTGGGTCATTGGCTGCAGAGGCCCATCATTACGAGTGTTCAGTGCACTGTGTGTTCAGACATACTTGCACTCTGCCTAGTATTTAAGACTGAGGATTGTTTTGCTACAGTTTACTGCCTGTTCTGTTTTACCAGTCTGCTCAGCCTACAACGTCCGACATCTGTTATGAGTGGCAGTCCCTCAACCCCATGGCGTTTGGATGTGGTATCACCATGTGTTGAAGGCAATCACCACAGCACTTCTCAAATACCTGACAAGTTGTGGAGTTTCCAAAATGCTCATGCTGAGCCTCGGGCCATTACCATCTGCCCTCACTGCCCTCAGTCAAACTCAGACTGCGCACCTTCCCCATTCTACACGCGCTCGCTCACACCCACGCACGCACACACACACGCACACACAGTGTGTGTGTGTGTGTGTGTGTGTGTGTGTGTGTGTGTGTGTGTGTGTGTAGCAGTCATTCCTCACAAGGTGACACTGCTATTGATGGAAGGTTGGTGACCATAATGTTCTGTGCATGTCAACCAGTAACTTGCAATATCTCTGTAACACATGGTCAAATTACATTATCATGGCGAGTCCCAACAATTTAAAAAATTATATTATTTCTGACAAAAATCACTTACACAGAACGGACAGAAAGAAAGAAGTTAACTTGATTTCTTTATCATCACAGTAATTTCTTTTGTATGGTTGATATGGATATTGTGAAAAAGCTAAAATGTTTAAAAAAATGAGACCATACTAACTGATACCCATATGAAATGAAACAGAAAATCCATTTTTAAATATCCTTATCAGGATACAACTCCTTATTTACCTTTTAACATGAAATGCCTTAGTCTGAATGGAAATCTCTAGTTAAATAATAACAAAGGCTTGCTGGAGGCCCATTATGCACACAGTAACTAGTACTAAATAGATACTAAAAACCTGTCATATCTGTAAATCACTTACACATAGCACATCTGATATTCATTTACATGGCAGTACTGGCCAGAAACCAAATTCTTGTTACAACTTCCAGACTTATATTTGTACTGTTCATTTACAGACAAACCACATTATGATTACAACAAAGTAATTTGGCACTCATAAGCGGCTGGAAGTAACTTGTCACTAAAAAAAGGAAAATAAAAAAAGCAGCCCTGCCTGAGTACAGGAGATACAACTTTACATTTAAGAGGCCTGGAGTAAATTATAATAGATACCTAGTTGGCAGACACTGAGGAATGACTGCAAATGAAAAACAAGATCATCCTGAAATTAATCATACAAGTTTTACCTAAGTGTTAATGAGGAACAGATGATGAAGAAGCAGTATAAGAGGAATAAGGTGGCGAGATAAACAGAATACCAAAGATACGATAGAAATTTTTCTTTCATATTAGGCAAAAGTGAGAATACGGAGAAACAATCAATGTCCTTGAAAGAAAAATGACTTGTGTATTTCAGTTTCTTCATGGTTACTGATCTGTCAGATGACAACATTTTATTTCTCTGTCTCCTGAACCCTATTTTTCTTGAAATAATTTTAACAAAAAGGAATAATAGTCTAGTAGTGCCATGACATTTAAATAAACCATCATTGTGGAGAATTAAGAGAGCTCAAAACACTGCTCCACATAGTATGTACACATTCTTTGACTTTTAGAACAAAGTTTTGATTTCACAGATAGAGGAGGAAAAATGACAGTTGTGTTACAAGTAAACAAAGTTGTCATGACAACATCTGTTTTTACATCTGCAAATATTTGTTGTTGACAGTGATTTAGGACATTATACAGATCCAAATACACACACACACACACACACACAACCCCAGTACCTCCACCCCTTCCCCACCCCCCCACCCCCCTCCCACTCGCACATGAAAGCCAAACATTAATCACATATTTCAACAAAAGCCATATGTACACAAATTGCAAACATTTTAAATAATTATAAAAGACATTTTATATATAATATTTTTGATGAACAAAAAAACTTTAAGCAGATAGATTAATGTAATAACGATATATTAAGAATGAAATGAATATTAGAGTGAAGGAATAAAGAAGTTTACTTTTATAGGATGCTGATGACTGTTTAACATTAAATACATATCTCATTACAACTTTTACATTTATTACTTCAGAACCCAGATCTCCAGAAGGAAATCTATGTAAACCTTGTAGTAGGGCACATTTCTGTTTTCCTGATGAACACTACTCTCACAAGTTTAAACTTTCTTTAGCATTGGTAGGTTCAACACCTCTGGTACTTCTATATCTTCAAGCTTGATTTTTGATGGATTGAAAGGAAATGTTACTGGGAACATGAATTTTGTGTCCATCAGCAATGTGGCCTGCAAGAGCAACAAGGTTATGCAAATAGTGATGAATAAAATACAAACATGAACCAGTGTACTTCCATAGCAAAACACACACGCACCCACACACACACACACACACACACACACACACACACACACACACACACACTCACTCACTTCTGGAGGGGAGATGGTGTATTCCTTTACCACAATGAGCAGTTATGGGTACCAGGAAATGCTCGCGGCATGCAGCACCATATTGCACAACATCAATTCACAGCTAACATGTGGGTGGGTTTGGTCAGTGAGTGCTTCATTGAGCAGTACCTTTTACCATCCCACTTATTATCAGACTTTTCTGGAACAGGTTCTTCCCAGTTCGCTTGAAAATGCTACAGTAAATGTGATGCACAGCATGTGGTTCCAGCATAATGGAGTGCATGCCCATTTTGGATTGGCTATTCATAGGTGTTTGAATAAGTCATTATTGCATTAATTGATTGGGCATGGTGGACCAGGTCACTAGATTTATTGAGTCTTGGTTTCTTTCTGTGAGAGGCATGATATCTCTCATGTATTGCTTATGTAGTCTGAAATGGATCTCGTCACAAGAATTTTCTTTGCAGGTGTTGCAATCAAAGAAACTCCTGGTGTGTTTGACCATGTCTGGCAGTCAATGCATACTTTGATTTCATCATTGTTGAATGCTAAAATTATACTTTTATACTTGATGCTTGCCAATCAAATGAAATAATGTGGAAACGAACTCATCAGTTGGCATGTTAATGATTTCATGAATGTATTCAAAAAGAGTATTGCCTAGGGGTCCTGAATAAACACAAAACATCTATGGCTTTTTGTAATACAAATATGTTATAATCACTAAATAGCACTTAACAGGAAACACCGTACATTAACTCCTCACATTGGTGAAGACCTTTCACACTTTTTTTTATGTATTTGTTAAATCTTCTCAAAACATACCCAGCTGAGTTCAACTGCTTGAGTTTTAGTACTCCTATAGCTACATGTCAACTTTTGCAGCCCGTCCTTAACATATGATAATCACAATTTGTTTGCCCTGTATTTTTTACTCATTTGGTAAAATACTATGATAGTACAAACTCACTGTTAAATTATCATATCTGTGCTTGTTTGTAATGTACCACTCCACACATCACTTGTGTAGCTTGGTAAGACAGTTTATATTTCTTATGAACTACTAGTGAATGCAACTCCCACTAACATTTGTATTTATTAGGGCAATGTGGAAGGTCCAGGCAAAGCTTTGGCCTAGTTGTACACCATGGAGGTGTACGTGAATAGACCTCAAGTATATGGTGGTAAAGGCAAGGGCTCCACTTCAGACAGAAGAGATCAGATGCAAACTGCACTTGTAAGCCCTGACCTGGGCTTCGAATGTGGGAATGAACCCCTGTACATGCCTAACCTTCAATGGAGGGACTCCGGCCTCCACCAGGAAGCTGGTCACTGGACTTGTGCTAAAAGCTCCCTTTGGTAGTTGAATGCCATGATGGTGTACTGGGTCAAGTAAATGCAATGCTGAGGGCACCGGTGTACCATAAACGAGACTCCCATATTCAAGGCAGGATTGAGCAAGGTCTCTGTAGAGCTGCAGCATCATAGATCGATCTGCATCCCAGTTGGTGTTCCTCAGGCAGCAGAAGGCATTCAGGTGCTGCCAGCACTTCCATTTCAGCTGATGAAGATGAGGAAGCCACGTCAGTCGGGCATCAAAAACCAGTCTTAAGAATCTATATGTATCCTCTACAGTGAGTGGATCATCATTAAGTTAAAAGATCTGGATGAATGGTACGACACTGGCAGAAGTGCAAGACGCACGACTTCGCGGCTGAAAACTGGAAGCACTGGGCTACAGCCCATGACTGCACCTTGTGGATGGCTCCCTGTAGGCGCCGCTTGTAAAACCAGTACTGGAGGATGTCGTCTGCATACAGAGAAGGCGAGACCAACACCCGGCAGCTGCTTCTAGACAGTTAATAGCCACTAAATACAGAGATACACTCAATACAGAGCCGTGCGGGATCCCATTCTCCTGGATATGGGGGAACTATGGGAGGTGCCAACTTGGACACGGAAAGTACTGAACAATAGGAAATTTAGGATAAAAATCTGGAGCGGGCCCTGGAGACCTCACTCATATAATGCGGCAAGGATATGATGTCACCAGGTCATGTTGTAAGCTTTTCATAAATCAAAAAATTCGGCAACCAGATGTTGGTATCTGGAAAAGGCTGTTCAGATTACAGACTTGAGGGAAACAGGTTATCAGTGGAAGAGTGACCCTGGTGGAAATCGCCCTGGCATGGAGCCAGTAGGCCACGTCACTCCAGAACCTAACACAAACGCTGACTTACCATACATTCTAACAGCTTACAAAGAACGTTGGTGAGGCTGATGGGCCGATACCTATCCATATCAAGCGGGATTTTACTGGATTTGAGCACTGGAATGATGGTGCTCTCCCACCATTGCGATGGAAAGATGCTATCACACCAGATCTGGTTGAAGATGACAAGGAGATGTAGCTTGTAGTCAGACAAGATATGTTTGATCATGTTACTGCAGATCCGATCTCGTCCAGGAACTGTGTCAGGGCAATGTGCAAGGATGCAGAGGAGCTCCCACTTTGTAAATGGTGCATTATAAGGTTCATGGTGACATTGAGTGAACGAGAGGGCTTTCCTTTCCATCTACTGTTTGAGGGTGCAAAACGCTGGGGGATAATTCTCCGACATGGAGGTTGGGGGATAATTCTCCGACATGGAGGTTGGGGCATAATGCTCAGCAAAGTGCTCGGAAATTGCGTTTGTGTCAGTAGGTAACATGCCATTGATGTTAATGCCAGTAACACCTGTCAGGGTCTGGTACCCACAAACACATCTGATCTTCATTCAGATTTGGGAAGGTGATATATGGCACCGAATGGTCGAGACATACCTCTCCCAACATGCCTGTTTCCATCTTTTTATAAGGTAGTAAACGTGGGCACAGAGCTGTTTTAAAAGCTATTAGGTGCTCTAGGGAAGGGTGCTGCTTATGTCGCTGTAGAGCTCGCTGACACTCTTTAATGGCCTCAGTGATTTCTGATTACCACCAAGGTATTGACTTTCACTGGGGGGAACCCTAAAGAACAAGGGATTGTGTTTTTCGCCACAGGAATGATCATTATAGTGACCTGCTCAACTACCATCGATGGCATCTTGTGGGGAGATTCAGTGGTGACAGCAGAAGTGAAAGCTTCCCAGTCTGCCTTGTTTAAAACCCATCTTGTTGGACGTCCAGGAAGATGGGAAAGTGGTCACTACCACACAAGTCGTCGTGGGCTCTCCAGTGGACAGGTAGGACAAGTCCTGGGCTGCAGAAGGATAAATCAATGGTCGAATAAGTGCCATGAGCCACACTGAAATGTGTGGTGGCCCCAGTATTTAAGAGGCAGAGGTCGAGTTGAAACAGAAAAGTTTTGACATCTCTACCTTGGCCAGTAAGCACAGTGCCACCCCACTAGGGGATATGGCCATTAACATCTCCCAAAAGTAGGAAAGGTTTAGGAAGTTGATGAATCAGTGCAGTCAATGTGTTCAGGGGTACTGCACCATCTGGAGGAAGATATATGTTGCAGACAGTTATTTCCTGCGTCGTCCTTTTCCTGACAGCCACAGCTACAAGAGGGATTTGAAGGGGCTCAGTTTCACTGCATATTGAGTTCAGGACATAGACACAAACTCTACCTGACACACTATAATAGGCACTACTGTTCTTGTAATATCCCGTATAGCCATGGAGGGCAGGGTCTCACATTGCCGGGAACCAAGATTCCTGGAGCGCAGTGCAGAAAGCAGGTGTAAAGCTTAACAGTTGCCGTAGCTCAGCCAGGTGGTGGATAAAACCGCAGCAATTCCACTGGAGGATGACGATATTGTGAGGTTGGGAAGGCATGAAACATGCAAGGAGGCAGGTTACGCCTCAGGGCACCTGCTGCCACCGATTGAGTATTTGTATCCATTCCTATTGTGGATGACATGTCAGTGAGATCCAGGTCCTTAAGGGATGGTGAGATATCCACCTCAACTGCAGGTGCATAATTGGTCTCTGGAGGGTCCTTTTTCTTAGCAAACTTCTTTGTTTGCTTGCCCTCTTGCTTCTCTTTATGGGCGCTGGGAGTACTTCTCTGAAGTAGTTTCAGGCACAGAGGAAGACCGAGAAGCTCTTCGTCCAGCAGCTTTTGGCTCCTTTAGCCACTGGTGTGTGCCCCCCTGTGTCAGTAGAGACCTTGGGAGAGAGGGTACCAAAGGACCCCTTCTGCATGAGAGGAGCTGGAGGAAGCTGTTGCTTCTCTGGCCGGAGAGAGGGGACTGATGTCCCCTGCATTGGGGGGGCCTTGCTCCCGAAGTAGGTACTATGGAAGAAACGAAAGGAGATTTCCCCCCTACCACCAATGGGGCGGATGTATTCTGGTGGCCTGGAGGGCCCCCTGTTCGTGGCACACAGTGTGTGGTATGGCTGGTACTTGTGATGGCAATTGTAATGTAGCAGCAGCACATGTGGAGATCAACCAAATGGGGTGTTATCGATCAAATTTACGTTTAGCCTCTTAGTAAGTCAACCGGTCCAAGGTCTTGTATTTCATGATTTTTAGTTCCTTTTGGAGTACTGTGCAGTCTGGTGAGCAGGGGGAGTGCTGCTCTCCACAGTTGATACACGTGGTAGGGAGTGTCTGGATGCAGTGGATTTCCACAGTCTTGTCATGTGGCGGTGGAAATGCAGTGGGAAGACGTGCCTGAATTTCCAGCATTAAAGCACTGCATAGGGGGAGGGATGTATGGTTTATCACCACAGTGGTAAACCATCACCTTGACCTTTTCAGGCAATGAATCACCCTCAAAGGCCAAGATGAAGGCACCAGTAGCAACCCTGTTGTCTTTGGGTCCCCTGTAAACACACTAGATGAAATGAACACCCCACCAATCTAGATTGCCACGTAGCTCATCATCAGACTGCAAGAGTAGATCGCAATGGAAAATAATCCGCTGGACCATGTTGAGGCTTTTATGGGGACTGATGGAAACTGGAATATCATGCAGCTGGTCACAAGCGAGTAACGCCCAGGATTGGGTTGGGGTGCTGTCTGAATAAAGACTGCACCACTGCTCTTCTTGCACAGTGCTGTCACTTCCCCAGGCTTATCCTCAAGATGTTCAACAAAAAATTGAAGCTTCATAGGTAGAAAGGAGTCCCCGTCTATTCTGCTACAGACTAAATACCGAGGTGAATATGGCTCTCTTCTTTCTGTAGCCCACTGTTCCTTGCATGGTGTAGTGAGGAGGGGAAACAATTTAGTGTCATATCTGTCAGCATTGTACTCGATCTTGCCCTTCGCAGAGATTGCTGGTGGCATATGGTCACCAGCGAGAGATGACTTAGTCAACTTCATTGCAGGTCATCTGCCCTGATGCCACCCTCTCTGATCAGGGGCTCTCCCCACAGGTGACACCCAGCCACAGCAAAGGCCACCTGGCATGATGACCATTGCCAGGAGTCCTGATGCTGCAGGAAGACAGGCATCTACTTCTTGGCATACATGGGGAGTTTACAGTTCACGCATCAGCAGTGCAATCCCTGTGTTGTCAGGGGACTACTACCAAATGGGTACATGACAGCCCCACTACAACGGACTGGCTACCATGCTGGATAGTGGGTGCAGAGAAATACAATACTGTCATGGGGGCGAATGAGGACAGGAGACAACAGAAGCAAGTGACATACCCTGTAAAGTGTCCTCGCGCAAATACTTGAGTTGCAGGTGGATATGCAAAGCCATGACAAGAGGTTCAGGAGATCTAATCTAAGGGCACTATGGACAAGTCTTGCACCATGTAAGGTGTCCTTCCCCATTTGGCCTGCACTTCTGTGGAATTTGGAAAGTGGCAGGTCAAATCATAAAATGGGACCAGAACTTATAGCGCCAAAAAGTGCGAGATTCCTTTTAGTCACCTATTACGACAGGCAGGGATACCTCAGTCCTATTCTAACCCCCGGACCCGCAGGGGGATCTCTGAACAGTCAAAGGGACTGTGTCTGTGATACAATATCCACAGTCAACATCTATCTTTAGGAGTTCTGGGAACCGGGGTGATGCAAAATGTTTTTTGATGTTTGTATAATCAGAACCAGCCAAGACCAAAACTTGTTAAGACAAGTCTGTGCATTTCATCTGTGGGGTGGAGCAACTCATTGTGAGCTACATATAGTATTGTCAGGAACCAGATTGAAGCATTGTTATGCTACTAAATGTCTAGGTTCAAATCAGGTGAATCTGGTGGTAAAGACATCAACGTGAGGTAACTGTATTGCCTCCTAGATCACCACAGGATGTTTCCAGGCATGAGACATGGAAAGTTATGTTGGAAGATGCCATCACTGGCAGAAAGAAATCAAGCATGAAGGAATGTAAATGGTCTACAACAGTGTCCATATACTCCATAGCTTTAATGTGTCTGATTATTTCTATACTTCCCACGAAAAACAAGGTGAATGTCCAACAGAGAATAAAACTAATCCAATTGGCCTGCATCCTGGCCTGTATATCCAGACACAATTACTGATCTTGTGTAACAAGAAATGTGATCCATCTAACTAAGCAAGAGATTTACATTGATTATTTTCAATAATGTGCACAAAACTATGCACCCCTTAACACTTCTGCCTGTTCAGCACTGTGTCATCAGATCTACCACTGAGCACTCCCTGTCTGCCTTTATAGAGCCGGCAAGTCTCTGACCTCCACATTCTATGATCAGCCATGGAGATTCAGCATCTTGTCACCTACCAGTGCTTTCACCATCCTTCAACCACCACTTTCTGTAGGTGCTCATAACAGTTGCATGTTATAGGTGACCTTGGGGTGGACAGTTGGCTATGATGTCAGTATGGGAGACAGTGGGGAGTTCATGGTTGGTGAAGGACGAGAGAGAAGAGACTGTCAAAATTAATGTTTTATTTTGCACTGTTACATTATCACTGTATCTATACTGGGAGATGGCCTTGCCCCGTTCTATGGGTGTCAGCAATGCATGAAGGTGAAGAGTAATCTTGCAGAGGTAGCCAATCCTGCAAATGAGTTACTGCACCCAGGCAGCCTCTGCATGTGGCACAGAGGCATGTCCACTGCGGCATAGGATGCAATTTGTTGCCTCGTTGCCATCATGACAGGAGTTGGGCTGCTGCTGGAGTGAGCCAGGAAGGTCTGCTGTACTAAGTCTGAAGCACAGACTCCATGTCATCTCCTTGTCTGCTATAGCCCTGTGCCCTTGTGGAACTGCTGCCTGAGTAAAACTGCTACAAAATTGATGACACTAATGGGGGAAAAGAATCGCAACACCAAAAAATAATTGTATACTCTATAACTATTCATTTTCACTTTGTTACCTATCATGTTTGGTTGGTTACTTTGTTTAAAGGCAGGAGAAGGGACCAAACTATGAGGTCATCGGTCCCTTGTTCCTAATAAAATAATGACACAAGTGTGAGAATAAAACGGACGAAACGTATAACACAAAACAGAAAGAAAGGAAAAGCCACAAGAATGAAGGGAAGGCAATGAACACTAAAAGGAACAAAAAAGGACAAGGAAACAACAGGGACGCTAGAAACAGAAGAGAGTAAAACATGAAAGCAGATTACAGTGGCTAGCCAACCACGAGAAAAAAAGGGAAAGCCAGTCACTCTGCAACACATTAAAACCTCCACGCTAAAAGCACTAGGGTGGAGGACACAAAGGGTCAAAGGACATGTACTAAAACTAGATAGAAGTATAAAACCCACTCTCACGGATAAAACGTAAAACTAAAGCTGCTGTGGAGGCATTGTTGACCAACACCAAAGTCAGGGTGCTGGGAAAGTTAAAAGTCTGCTGCAGAGTGGCTAAAAGTGGGCAGTCCAGCAAGAGGTGGACAACTGCCATTTATGGGGCCACAGTGACACTGAGGTGGGTCCTCGCAATGGAGTAACCATGCGTTAGCCACATATGGCCAATGTGGAGCTGGCAGAGGACAACTGATTCCCTGCGAGAGGCCTGCGTGGAAGACTTCCACACATCCGTAGTGTCCTTAATGACATGCAGTTTGTTGTGCATGCTGTTATCCATTCCGTCTCCCAAAGCCGGAAAACCCTGTGGTGTAGGACAGAACGCAGGTCAGCTTTGGAGATGCCTACCTCCAGAAGCGGTTTCTGCATTGCCTGTTTGGCCAGCCTCTCAGCAACGATTCTGACGTATCCTGGTGTCCACACAAACACCACGGAATGGCGGGACTGTTCCAGAGGATAGATAGACTCCTGAATGGACGCTACCAGAGGGTGGCAAGGGTAGCACTGGTCGATAGCTTGTAAGCTGCTCAATGAGTCAGTTCACAGGAGAAATGACTCGCCACGGCATGAGTGGATGTACTCAAGAGCACGAGATATGGCCATCAGCTCTGAAGTGAAAACACTGCAGTCAACTGGCAAGGAGTGCTGCTCAGCATGTCCTCCATGAACATATGCGAAGCCTACATGACTATCAGCCATTGAGCCATCGGTGTAAACCGCTTCAGAGCCCCGGGACACGTCAAGAATTGAGAGGAAAGTGACAGTCGAGAGCGGCAAGGTTAACGGAGTCCTTAGGGCCATGCAAAAGGTCCAGACGAAGCTGCAGCCAAGGTGTACACCATGGAGGCATATGTGAACGGACCGCAACTAGAGCTGGTAAAGGGAAGGACTCCAGTTTGGAGAGAAGGGACCACACGCAAACCACAATCATTAGCCCTGATCTGGGCCGCCGATGCGGGAGATGGACTGCCGTGGGCAGGAAAAGGAGATGGTAATTCGGATGTTCAGGGTAACTATGAGCAGTTGCGCACGTCCGATCTACAGTGGAGGGCACCAGCCTCCACCAGGACACTGGTCGCTGGACTCGTACTAAAAGCTCCTGTCTTTAATAAAATACCACAGTGGTGCACAGGGTCGAGTAAATGCAATGTTGAAGGCGCTGCTTAACCATAAACCACACTCCCATAGTCAATTTAGGATTGGACAAGGGCTCTGTAGAGCTGCAGCAGTGTAGAGCGATCTGCACCCAAATTGGTGTTGCTCAGGCAACGGAAGGCATTGAGGTGCTGCCAGCACTTCTGCTTAAAGCTGACAAAGATGAGGGAGCCAAGTCAATCGAGCGTCGAAAAAAGTCCTAGGAATTGATATGTGTCTACTACAGTGAGTGGATCATCATTAAGGTAAATTGCGGGTTCCAGATGAACAGTACGACGCCGACAGAGGTGCATGACACACGACTTTGTGGCTGAAAACTTGAAGCCATGGGCTAGAACCCATGACTGCACCTTGTGGATGGCTCCCTGTATGTGCCGCTCGGCAACAACAGTACTTCTGCAGCTGTACAAAATGCAGAAGTCGTCTGCAAACAGAGAAGGTGAGACAGAGGGCCCGACAGCTGCTGCTAGACCGTAAATCGCCACTAAAAATAGAGAGACACTCAATACAGAGCCCTGAGGGACTCCATTCTCCTGGATATGGATGGAACTATTGAGAGGCACCAACTTGGACATGGAAAGTACGGAGCGACAGGAAGTTTTGGATAAAAATCAGGAGTGGTCCATGGAGACCCCACTCATACAATGTAGCAAGGATATGATGTCACCAAGTCATGTCTTATGCTTTATGTAAGTCAAAAAAAGACGGCAATCAGGTGTTGCTGTCAAGAAAAGGCTGTTCAGATGGCAGAATCTATGGACACAAGATTATCAGTGGTAGAGCGACCCTGGTGAAGGCCGCCCTGACATGGAGCCAGCAAGCCACGTGACTCGAGGACCCAGCCCAAATGCCAACATACCAGACATTCCAGCAGCTTACAAAGAACATTGGTGGGGCTGATGGGCCGATAGCTATCCACATCGAGTGGGTTTTTACCGGTTTTGAGTACCGGAATGATGGTGCTCTTCTGCCATTGCGATGGAAAGATGCCATAGCACCAGAGCTGGTTGAAGATGACGAGAAGATGTCACTTGTAGTCAGATCAGAGATGTTTAATTATCTGGCTGTGGATGTAATCAGGCCCAGGAGCTATGTCAGAGCAATGTACAAGGGCACTGAGGAGCTCCCACTCTGTAAATGGGGCGTTATAGGATTCACTGCAGCATGTAGTGAATGAGAGGACATTCTCTTCCAGCCGCTGTTTAAGTGTGTGAACAGCTGCAGGGTAATTCTCCAACGCAAAGTGCAGGTCAAAGTGCAGGTCAAAGTGCAGGCCAAAGTGCTCGGCAAAGTGCAGGCCAAAGTGCTCAGCAAAGTGCTCTGCAAAGTGCAGACCAAAGTGCTCGGCAAAGTGCTCGGCAAAGTGCAGGCCAAAGTGCAGGTCAATGTGCAGGCTAAAGTGCAGGCCAAAGTGCAGGTCAAAGTGCAGGTCAAAGTGCTCAGCAAAGTGCAGGTCAAAGTGCTCGGCAAAGTGCAGGTCAAAGTGCTCGGCAAAGTGCTGGTCAAAGTGCTCGGTAAAGTGCAGGTCAAAATGCAGGTCAAAGTGCTCGGCAAAGTGCTCGGCAATTGCGTTTGCGTCGGTACATAACTCGCCATATACGGTAACACCAGGGACAGCTTTTGGGGCCTGGTAACTGAAAAGACGTTTGATCTTTGCCCAGACTTGCGAAGGTGCCATGTGGCACCCAGTGGTGGAGACTTATCTCTCCAAACACTCCTTCTTCCGTTGTTTGATAAGGTAGTGAACACGGGCACGGAGCCGTTTAAAAGGTATGAGGTGCTCCAGGGAAGGGTGCCGCTTATGCTGCTGTAGAACTCGCTGATGCTCCTAAATTGCTTCAGCGACTTCCGGCGCCCACCAAGTGACTGCCTTATGCCTCAGGCAGCCTGAAGAGCGAGGGATCGCGTATTCTGCCGCAGAAACAATTGTGCTAGTCACCTGCTCAACCATCACATCGATGTCACCATGTGGGGGAGCTTCAGCAGTGACGGCAGAGCTGAAATATCCCCAGTCCACCTTTTTCAAAGCCCATCTGGGCAGGCGTCGTTGTGCCTGATGCTGGGGAAGTGGTCACTATCACACAGGTCGTCATGTGCTATTCAGTGGATAGATAGGAGAAGTCCTGTGGTGCAAATTGATAAATCAATGGCCGAGTAACTACCATGAGCCACACTGAAATGTGTGGCGGCCCCATTATTTAAGAGGCAGATGTCGAATTGCGACAGTAAAGTTTCGACATCTCTGCCTCAGCCAGTAAGCATGGTACCACCCCGCAAGGGGTTATGGACATTAAAATCTCCCAGAAGTAGGAAAGGTTTAGGGAGTTGATCAATTAGTGCAGCTAATACATTCAGGGGCACTGCACCATCCAGAGGAAGATATACATTGCAGACAGTTATTTCGTGCGTCGTCCTTATTCTGACAACCACAGCTTCAAGAGGGGTTTGAAGGGGCACATGTTCGCTACAGACTGAGTTTAGGACATAAACGCAAACTCCACCTGACACACTATTATCGTTGCTATCGTTCCTGTAATATCCCTTATAGCCGCAGAGGGCAGGGGTTCGCATTGCTGGGAACCAGGTTTCGTGGAGTGTAATGCAGATAGCAGGTGTAAAGCTTAACAGTTGCCGTAGCTCAGCCAGGCAGTGGAAAAACAAGCCCACCATCAAGGGGGCAGTTGTAGTCTTCTGGCTCTGAGAGGTGACTGGGGTTGGAGGAGCTGATGGTGCCAGAACTGTTGTAGCGGTGGTGTAAGACGATGTTATACACGCAGCATGCAAGCGTTCAAATTTTCTCTTAGCCTCAGTGTAGGTCAGTCTGTCCAGGGTCTTGTACTCCATGATTTTCCTTTTTTTTCTGGAGAATCCTGCAGTCAGGCGAGCAAGGTGAATGGGACTGGGAAAACATGGAACATTCAATGAGGCAGTTTAAGCCTCAGAGTCACCTGCTGCCTCCAATTTATTGCCTGAGCAGTCTATATCCATTGTGTCTGAGGGTCTGGTGAGATCTAGGTCCTCAGCAGACGCCAGAATCTCCACCTCATCGTCAGACGCAGAGCTTGTAGGTAGCAGTGGTGTGGGTGCCACTGAAATTTCCTTCGTCTTAGGGGTTTTCTTTTTGGATTTCTCTCGCTGCTCCTTGGGTTTCCCTGGTTGGGAGGACTTCATTGGCTCAGTCTCTGGGACTGATGATGAGCGTGAAGCCCTACAACCAGCTGCTTTTTGGCTCTTCAGCCACTGGCGGGCGTCATCTTTCCCACTAGAAGAAACCTGGGAAGGGAGTGACCCAAGGGACCCCTTCCTAGCCAGAGAAGCTGAAGAAGACTTATGCTTCTCTGGCTTAGAAGTGGGGATGGACGTTCCCGATGGTTGGTGGAGTGTTGCTCCCAAAGTAGGTGGTGCAGGAGCAACAGGGAGGGAAACGCCCCCACCATCAAGGGGGCAGTTGTAGTCTTCTGGCTCTGAGAGGTGACTGGGGTTGGAGGAGCTGATGGTGCCAGAACTGTTGTAGCGGTGGTGTAAGACGATGTCATACACGCAGCATGCAAGCGTTCAAATTTTTTCTTAGCCTCAGTGTAGGTCAGTCTGTCCAGGGTCTTGTACTCCATGATTTTCCTTTTTTTTCTGGAGAATCCTGCAGTCAGGCGAGCAAGGTGAATGGTGCTCTCCACAGTTGACACAGATGGGAGGTGGGGCACACGGAGTATTGGGATGTAATGGGCGTCTGCAATCTCAGCACGTGACGCTGGAAATACAGTGGGAAGACATATGGCCGAACTTCCAGCACTTAAAGCACCACATCGGGGGAGTGATATAGGGCTTTACATCACACCATTAGACCATCACCTTGGCCTTCTTGGGCAAGGTATCACTGTCAAAGGCCAAGATGAAGGCACCGGTGGCAACCTGATTATCCTTCGGACCCCAGTGGACACACCGGACGAAATGTACAGCTCGCCGCTCTAAATTGGCACGCAGCTCATCGTCAGACTGCACAAGAAGGTCTCTGTGATATATGATACCCTGGACCATATGTAAGCTCTTGTGGGGCATGATGGTTGCAGAAACATCCCCCAGCTTGTCACTAGCAAGTAACTCCTGTAACTGGACAGAGGATGCGGTTTTGATCAAGACTGACCCAGATCTCATTTTGGACAAGCCCTCCACCTCCACGAACTTGTCCTCTAAATGCTCAACAAAAAACTGAGGATTCATTGTCATGAAAGATTCCCCATCAGCTCTCAAACATTCAAGGTACTGGGGTGAATAAGATCCGTTGCCATCCTTAGCCTGACGTTCCTCCCATGGTGTGGCCAGGGAGGATAACGATTCTTATTCATAATTCTGTGCGTTGAATTGAGCTTGTGATCACTTAGAGGCTGCTAGTGTTTCACCACCTGCAAGAGATGATGGACTACGCTTCATCGCTTGTCATTCACCCTGATGCCACCAACTCTGACCAGGGACCCTCCCCACGGGCGCCACCCAGCTGCAGTAAAGGCCACCTGGCAGGATGGCCATTGCTGGGAGACCCGATGCCCCAGGAGGATGGGCATCTACCACTTGGCATACATGGGGAGTTAATGGCACAGGCATCAGCAGAGCGGTCCCTGTGTGGTCAGGGGCTACAACCAACAGGGTAATGGCAGCCCCACCATAACGGACTGGCTACCGTGCTGGATATCAGGTGCCAAGAAGTCAACGCAGACATTGACACTGCATAGTGCATGGTGGAACACACACCCAGGAATTTGTCCTCACCCAAGAGATGGAGAATGGGCAGGACTGCAATGCGACAACAAGAAAGTGGGCTAAAGATCTCAATGCATGATGGACACGATGTACCTTGTAAGACACCCTTCACCAATTGGCTCGCTCTTCAGGAAAATTTTTGAGAATGGAGGTCAAACCATATAGGGGATCATCACATAAAGGCCGAAATGTGTGAAACTCTTTTTAGTCACTTCGTATGCCAGGCAGGAATACCTCAGACCTATTCTAACCCCCATACCTGCAGGGGGGGGGGGGGTATACATGTTTGTTATCTTGATATGGGTCTTATATTTTGGGAAATACTCAATCATTCCTGAAAGAACATTGCACATCTCTGCTTCTTGTACCTCTTGAGAAGCCCCTAGTTTATCTGCTCAAACATTTATGATTTCTTAGTGCCTCTGTATATCCCACAGTAGTTTTCAGTTCTTCCACTAGATGTAATTTTGACACCAACAACAACTGAACATTGGACTAATCACCAATACCTGCTGACATCATTGGGTCCTCAACAAATACCACCATGTCCTCAGATGACCTTCCAGGAAAAGGAGGGGGGGGGGGGGGGGCGTGCAGCAGCTGATCTATTACTTGGTCTGGTGCCTGGAGCAATGCCATTTCCTCATCCTTAACTGCAGTTTGCCCCCATTACTGTTTTATCTGCTGACAACTGTACTATCTTTTCTTTCAAAAAATGAACTGCCTTAAGCTCCAAACTGCACCATGTGTGACTGCCATTGCAACACCTTTACTCATCATCCACACACAATACCCAAAGTATAAATATGCAACAGTTCACAACCTGAAAAAATAAATAAATTACAAACTACACCTTATCATTAACACTACACTCCATATACAGCCTTGCAACATGGCCATATTGTAGGATGTAAAGCAAGTTACATATACTCACTCAGCCCACACTGCAGAATTCCCGAGCAGATTACATTGTGAATATCTAACATGCTCCAAACACTGAGCCTTACCATTGTCCTGAAACTCAGGCACATTATCCAGTTGCTCTGACCTAAACCAAATAACTTCAAGTTATGGTGATAGTTACCGCTAGATCCCATGTCTGTCACACACAACGAAGATAACCAATAGTTCTCCCACTCCCCCTACTGTGCTGACGCTGTAGGCAGTGGTCCAGACATCGTGCTGCTTGGACAATGCACCATCTGGTGCCTACTGGAGACGCCACCAATTCTGGTGCCAATTATAGCCAATCCTGAGATGGAGGGGCTACTACAATGTAAGGATGGCAGACAGCAAATGGTTGAGGCAAGGTAGCAGGCTGGTGAAGGTTCAGAAAGAGGTGGCTGCCAAAATTAATATTTTATTTCGCACTATTACATTAGCACTGCATCAGTGCAAGGAGGCGACCATGCCCTCACTTCATGGGAAGAGGGCAGGTGGTCAGCAGGATGACAGCAAGCAATTGGCCAGCTGGCTGCAACCCACTCACACACAGCTATGCTGACACCTGCAGTTGGTGCTTGGCATATGACTGTCACAAGAGCCACAAACAACAGGTGTCAGTGGTGAATGAAGGCGAACAGGAGTCTTGCAGAGGTAGCCAATGAGTGACCACGCCCAAGTGGCTCCTGCTTGCAGGGACCAATTGCTCCCGGGACAAGAGTCCAGCTGCTGCCCACTGTACAACAATCTGTGCAACTACAGTGACATTATTTTTCTGCCGTGGAATATGCCTCTCTAGTGTGAAAGAGCAATGGGTACAGGGCACAATGAAACCTTTAGGCTGACTCAATGCAATAAATTTTATTACCCAGCTGGAATAGTGCCATCCTTTCTACACAAAAAGGGGTAAAGGGGTGGGGTGGATGGGGGTAGGGCGAGAGAAAGGGGTGGGGGGAGGGGGAGGGGGAGGGCGAGAGAAAGGGGGAGGGGGAGGGCGTGGGAAAAGGGGAGGGCGAGAGGGGGGGGGGAGTTGGGCAGATCATGTAACCATTGTGGGGGCATACCCCTCGTACTCAATAGCTGAAGTACAGGACTAGTTTCCTATGATCTTCCAAGATTCCTGCTGCAACACCTGTGAAGGCAAGTTTTTAACTACAGAAGGAGAAACCACTCTGGACCACAGGAGGGCTGCCACTGAAGAGGAGACAGACTTCAAGAATACAGTCTTCAGTGTTACCCAGCAGCAGTTTTTGGTTATACGGATATGCATTTTCAGACTGCTTTTATTTTGCTGATTGCTTTGTTTCATGGTAAATATTTTTTCTTCCTGAAGGCTTATTCTTCCCCTCCCTGCTCCTGTAGAATTCTTACCCATACATACCTATAGGTACTAAGGTGCTGCAAAACTTTTTTTTGTCTTTTGGTAACGATAAACTAGCACTGCAATTTAACAGCTATGGTACTGCAGAGACTGTTAGACACCATATCATTCTTTCTAAATCTTGAATATTTATTAGGTACTTACCATCTGCAAAGGGTAAGCAGTTAGATGGGATTGAATATGGATATATGGCATTCACAACTAAGTATATTATAAACAAAAAATAGTCTAAACCCATGTAGCCAACAAAATTTCAGCTGTCATCCTTAGGGAATTGATTGGATGTCGTATCATTCAACCATCTTGCTGATCAGTGATATCACACACAAAATACTAGATAGTGAGTAATAGTATAGGTCAGGGAGAAACTGTGGGAGATGTCACTGTCAAAGCTATCGAGGTGGTCAGTCAGGAAATGGAACACTACTCTCAAAGAGCTCTCCAGGACTAATTAATTTTTCATTGGACTACAAAAACATCATACTGCTGAGAGGAATTAAAATGAAGAAGGCTAATTGTGGTACCTTTGTCAGTGTAGAAAATGCAACACATTACATGGTTTATAGACGTCTAACAATTTCTCTAAAAGGTTCAGTAGTTATGAAACATTGCAAGAGCAGCAATTTGCTCTCATTTCTCCATACCTGTTTCTGAGGTTCACTTCTTTCCAGGAGCTTGGCCTGTATTCTACAAATAAAGCTGACAGGAACACATTCTTCAGATTCATCAATGGTTGTATACAGATTGAGTATTTTGATTATCTGAAAAACATGTGTAGCAGTTAGAACCATACAAAATAAAATGCAGTAATAACAACAGCAGAAATATTCATTAAATTAATAGCTGTACTACTACTACTGCTGCAACATTACATTTGTAAGGATGTCAACTTTCTCCTAACTTCAGTATCTGATAAAATGGAGACAGACAAAACTGTTCCTCAAAGAAGAATTTCAGAAGGAAGAATTAATTGTACATACAAATAGTACATAATTCAGAGACAACAGCTGATACTCATTAAGACTTCAAGCACATAAAATTCTGATGATATTCTGTCTGCAAGTATCATGTCACCATATCTGATATAACAAATGCCAACACATTTGTGTTCTCACACTGACAATGGCAGATATCGTTAGCCATGAAAGCCCCATGCCTTTGTCACAGGAGGAGACAATTCCATTTACTTATATAGATGGATGCCTGCAGTGGTGTGTATGCCACGAAGTATTTAATTTTGCCAATATGTATACCATACAACATGACTGTACGAAGACATCCTGAAAAGCAATGCCTCTGAATTTTCTACACGAAAACTCTAAGATTCCTAAATAAAACAAATATTCTTAGCAGTCTGTATCTCTATTCTCAGTACACTAATCCTGGTAACACATTTCTCCCTGAGACGACAATTTCTTGGTACAGTCATTGCAGAATATTTGACCTGCTTGATGGACCCAGAACCTCACTTCGGCTTGCACCTCTTTTTCATTGTCAAAGTAACATATTTGAAGGTGTTCTTTAAGTTTTGGAAAAATGAAAATTTGATTGTGCCAAGTTGGAATTGTATGGAGGATGACCGATGACAGTGAAACAAAGGTGGACGATTGTTGCAGATGTCACAATACTAATTTGTGATGTACCTTTGTCATACTAAAGGAGCAGCATGTGTGGACAAACTCTTCTAACCCAGAATCTGATTTTAGCATGCTGTTTCTAATCCACTGACATAGTTACATTACTCACCACCATGTTACATGCTGCAATTCAGAGACCTCTCATGGCAGAGGGCTGCAAATATATATAAATGAAGAATAAAGATGTAGAATGTTAATAACATGTGCTTTATTTAAAATGCATTAAGAATTTATGTATAAAAAACTTGGAGGCATAAATTTTCAGCACACCCTTGTACATGCTCCCACGCAGGGCATTAGGAGCAGATAGAGGGCAAAATACTCAGAGATCTAACAGACTTAAAAGCAAAATATCAAGAGGGTTACATCTGAAAAAATAGTTTATTGTAGCAATAAGTCTGGTAGCAGATGCATAATATTTGTCTCCAAAGGAGTTGCAGAGAATTTAAGGAGTTTCCCTTCCCAACAAATAGCAACTCGCTGGAACTTGGACATGGCAACCATGGCAGGAGAAAGATATGGATGCAAAGTATGAGGACATACCTAACCACACCACAGTTAGCTTGATTGGTAATTTCTTGTTAATTACTTTCACATTTGTGAGCAAGCTTTTCTTTTGCCAAAGTGATAGGGAAAGAAGTGTAATATCTGAGAGATTTAAAATGTTTATCAGAGCTAGCATTCCTGGCAGACATGAAAATACATCTGAACAATTTAAAATGTTACTGCAATGGATGGAGAATTAAATGGTTGATGTGCAAAACAAAATCTGAGTGTTCTTGGAAAAGCTATGTTTGAGACACAAATGAGAAACTGCAATTTAACATTTTTGGGTCACCTGGCTTCTTTAAGATTACTAGTTTTACTGATTACCAAGTCAAGATAAACCAGTTAAGCATGTCTTTAAAAAGGGACTGCAGGAGCTCAATATTTTGGAAATGGAAATTAAATTATTCAACAATCCTTTCCTGGTTTCATTCCATGATCTGTCACCATTACCAAAGTTAAAATATGTGAATCTTGTATTTCTAACTTCAATGAAAGAAAGATACCACAGCACACTGACTTTGTCCTAGTGGGATTTTTCATTACAGCAAAAATGTTTCACAACCTATACAAAAATATGGTCATGATCATGTGCATGTTTGGGTATATATATACTAATGTTATCACTTTTTTTGTCCATAGCAAGAGTAAAAAGCAAAGAAGGGAGTTTTCTTTATGAGGTTACAATGAATCTTCCACAGTAACACTGCAAACACTTTGATTCTCAATATTTCCTCTTAATATGGAAAAACCTCAAACTTCAGAAGCCTAATGAACATATTACATACTACTAATAGAATTCCTTATTATTTATTTCCTTTGTTTCCTGTATTTTTTAGTTAATGTAACACTCCAAATTTGTTGTTGGCAATAACATAATGTGCACCATTTATAGTTGTCAGATTACAAGGTGCTGCTATGCAGGCTAATTCAATTCCTCACTGACACCAACACTGGTTGGAGCAATCCACAAATTATTACAAGCACATAAGTTGGAACAACCTGTTCTAGCTGCAGAGAATTACATCATCAGTTGCTGTATAATATACATATGAAGCACCAAGAAATGCTAATTACTTTAATGAAAAAACAACTGTAGCTCACAAGTCTTTATAAATATGTTTCTTCCTAACCCATATGGTATATAAACCAGTCTTTAACATGAGTGGATGGATTACTATGTAAGAACCATCACTATGAGCAATCTAATCATGCACAAAATTTAATAAATCAGTTATAACTGACACCAATTTGAAACAATGATACAGTTAATTTTGAATACATACCTGCAACATTGAAAGTTTATCACACATATTGCATACATGCTGAACATCTTCATCCAGCTTACGAGCCTGTAGCAAGTGGGCAGCCTGAATTATGGGCTGTAATGTGGCTGGCACATCAGTATACTGGAACAAATGTGATAATTAACCATTTGAAACACTGAATTTTGCTGCATTTAAAATTATTAAGAGAACACCAAGTACTATGTTTTGGTCTGTATTGAACAGCAGAATTGAATAGACATCCACAAAAGAAATCTCAATTCTTCAGTTTACCAAATGTGGGCACTGATATAATCAAGTTATGTGTCATAAGTGGACTTCTGCTGATGATCATCTAAAGTACCATTTTATGTAAAAACTAATGGAATACTGGTAAAAAAGACCTATGTAGATTCCCATTTCCTTTCAAATTTTAATGCTCTGTTGATAGTACAGCCAGGAAAGGGAGGAACACTTGTGATAATGTGAAAGGGTCAAAAAAGAAATCAGTGGTGAGGAGTCGAAAGGTGGTCATTTAAATTTAGGACTGGTCCTGTATGAAATTCCACGAACAAACACAGACGAATGATTTTAATGTCACATGGACATCTTTGATTATTATTCACAAAAAAGGGGAGCACTCTACAACACAAATGTAGAGTGGGGTTCCTACAAATGATAGCTTTTCTCCTGTAAAACTCTATTCCCTGCAGGAGTACACAGATCCACTTCACTGCATTATTAAATCACTTAACTCAGTCACAAATGGGAAACTGGGATGGCTGGTGCAGTTATTCCTACTCACTGAAATGAATGGCTACAGATGTCAGTGATAGACCACCAATATGTTAGAAATATCAATAAACTGCCCAAACAATACTGATATTCATACATTGCTACTGTACCACTGATTTTTTTCTCACTATACTGGCCTTTCATAATTATATTTGATACACATTTTTACTAGATACTGAATTAAATAATCACTGTTTTTCAGACTCATTAAGTACTGTTAATACCAGATTGATATGACACATAATAAAGAAGATTAGAGATTGTTACATTCATAAAATGACCAGTAAAAATCAATGTGCAAAGCATGGTGTGCTCTGAAACATTTGTGCTTGCATCAGTGTTGTACTCTGTTGTTGGATCTTTCTTAATCTGTGTTACAGAGCAGACAAACTTTCAATCTCCATGTCCTTTGGTGGGTAGCAGCTGTCCAACATGTCACCTACTCATACTTTCACTGTCCTTCAACCACTTTCCATGGATACTGAGAACAGTAGCACACAAAGAGCTAACCAAATTAGGTTTCAAGTCATAATAACTGCCATTTGTAGTAGTAGTAGTAGTAGTAGTAGTAGTAGCAGCAGCAGCAGCAGCAGATTTATTCATGCGTTGATCTCTTATTACAAGGATATTGGACATGTAAAAGTATTTACAAGTTTAGAACAATTTAAAATAAGCTAATTAGTAGACACACACATTTCCAGACTTCTAGTTAGAGACAACCATTAGATTTACTCCTGGTATAGAATACTTTTTTTAACAAATAATTTGTTAAATAATGTAATGCCACACTTTTCAGTCATATCTCACTATCAGTCACTGCACATGGGCCATTTTCTGTACCGCAACTTCCCATTTGCTATCCTGAAAAACTGAATCAGCATTCCTCCATAAAGAGTGAGATGTTGAGCTCAGAAAGAGGAAGAGACGTTACTATTGTGCCATGCATAGCTTGGGGGTAAGTATTTCTAGAAAGGAAAAGAGAACGAAAAAAACTAAGTGAAGGTGTTATGTGGAATGTGGAATGTTGTATGTTTTATCATCATCATCATCATTTATTTATTTATTTATTTGTATAACTTTTTTTTATCAAACCCCTACTCTGTTTTAGCTAAGTAATCCTTCAATGTATAAAATATATTGTATAACAGGCACTTTTAGCTGTCTTTTTAAGGAAGTGTATTTCTGAAATTTCTTTAATCTCTTTTGGTAATTTATTGTACAGTTTTATTCCTGGTAGAAAGTGCTGATTTGAGTTTTATGTTTTTTTTTCTTGGTAAATGTAAGTTGAGTCTATCTATCTCTTGTTGCATGGCCATGGACAGAGCTGTTTGTGCAGTAATTACCAATGTTATTTTTGATGTGTACACTTGACTGGTAAATGAATTCACAAGGAGTAGTTAAAATCCCCAGTATTCTGAACAGAACTTTACAAGTTTGAAAATTATGTTCATATTTTGTGCATTTGTTCCCCAAAAAAGAATGCCATAGCTAATCATTGAGTGTACATATGAATAATATGTAACTAAATGACACTGCATGTTACACACTGATAATAGGATTCTAAGGGCTGATGACATTCTGTTTGCAAGTACCTTTGTGTGTTCGCACCACTTCAACTGAGAATCAATAGTCATTCCTAAAAATTTTGCATTTATTACACAGTCTATAAGAGGTAAAATCTACATTTAATTTAACATGGTCATTTTTCCTCTTCAAACTGAAATTCATGGCATTAGTTTTCTTCATGTTAAATGTCACATTATTGCTTATTGACCAATCATAAACTTCCTTGAGAGTTTCATTTGCTTTCTTGGCAAGGAGTTCTCTTGTTTTCTCCACGACTATAATATTGCTGTCATCAGCAAAGACAATTTTTTCACCACGAGTAACACAAGTGGGAAAGTCATTGATGTGCTACCATGTGGAACCACTATATTAATGTATTTTGGTTCTGATAAGAGTTTTACTAAATGTTTAGTTCTATTTGAAGTATGTGTTCTCTATTCTTTGTGCCCTATCTGCTTCATATGATGGAAACCAGTCATTAGCTACTCCTCTTATTCCTAATGCTTCTAATTTATTTAATAGAAGCTTGTGGTTGACTGTATTAAACGCCTTAGAGAGATCCAAAAATATGCCTGTGACATACTCATCTTTATCAAGAGCATCAAGTACAACTTTTGTGAATTCTACTATTGCTGACTTCGTATTTTTGCCACTTTGTAAACCAAACTGTGATTCGCTTAAAAGATTGTATTTATTCAGGTAATTCATTAATCTGTCTTTCATAATTGCTTCTATTATTTTTGAGAATGCTGACAGCAGGGAAATGGGCTGGTAATTTTCTGTGTCTTCTGCATTATACTGTATTTCTTAAGCAAAGGTACAACTCTTGCCTGCTTTAACTGCTCTGGATATGTCCCTGATGTGAAGGATTCATTTATTATATTTGTTAAGGGGCCTTGTATAATCCCTATGCATTGTTTCAGTACAAACACTGGTACTTTATTTAAGCCTGCTGACAATTTATTTTTTAGTTACTGAACAGTTTTATTAACTTCATTCTCTGTGGTTGGAAGTAACATCATTGTATTTAGTGCAACATTATTTGCAGGTGTTATATTTTTTTTGGGGAATTTTTGCTGACACTTGTTGGCAATACCTGAAAAATGCTCATTTATATAGTTTGCTAAGTGTTGTGGATCATTTATTACCTTATCCCACTCCCTTCGCAGTATGTTATTCTGCATTTGTTTGCCTCTCTCCATTTCCTTTTTTAATAACATCCAAGACTGTTTTGCTTTTATTCTCTGCATTATATATTATTTTATCATTAAATGACTTTTCTGCAGAAATCAGCACATTCTTGTAGGACCTTTTTGAATCTGTGATAGAAATTTAAGAATTCTGGATCATTGCAAATCTTTTTGTTGGAACTGAGTTGTTTAAGTGTTTGGGAGGACTTCCTAATACCTGCTGTTATCCATCTGTTTTTGTGAGATGTTCATACAGACATGCATACTTTTGGAAATGCCTTTTCAAAGTTAAATTCAAACAATGTGGAGAATTTGGAGAATTTCATATTCACATTGGTTTCCTTCTGATAGATGTCATTTGTAGACTTGGAGTTTAGGGAATGATTCGATGCCTGATTGTATTACTGTTATTTGACAGAGATTGTCTGATAGTTTGAGATCTTTTACAGCTAAATCACATTTTTCCCTGTCCATATTTGTGGCCACATGGTCAATTACTGATGCAGTCATTGTAGTAACCCTTGTTGCACTATTGACCAATAGGGACATGCCAAAACTCTGAAGGATGTTTATGAAGGTGCTGCTGGATTCATCTATGATATTACTGTTGATGTTAATATCCCCACACAGAATTACGTTGACTTTTGCACTTCAGACTACTTCTAGACCTTCTGTTAATTTATTGAAAAAAATGTCCACACTACTACTGGGAGATCTATACTCACACAAAAGGATTAATTTCTTGGTTATATCAAGCCCTATTAATTCAGTAGCTGATATTTCAAAGTGTTTGTCTTCACTTACTGTACTGAGGTCATGTCTTCATTTGAACTGTATTCCTTTTCTAATATAAATACATGATCCTCCACCCCTTGAAATAGTTGCCATTCCATACAATGTTAATACTACATATTCGATTTCTGTGTCTCTACACCAGTGCTCAGTAATACAAACTACTGTGCAGTTCAAAGATTGCAAATCAACTTCTAATAGTTGTATTTTAATTTTTATTGATTGCATGTTTTGATGGAGGATTGTTAAGTCTGTGAAATGCCCCATGTTACTCTTTCCAATGGTTTATTTTTCTTTGCGACATCTGGTACGTGTGAAATTTGAAGTGTTAAAATATGTCTTGTGAGTGATTGTTTCAGTATTTTTTAAACTGCTCGAGATAATCTCTATGAGGGGAACCTGGTGTCTGGATTTATCCTAAAAAAGACCTACTTTTCCTACCTATGACAACAGTTATTTGACCATGTGTGGCCCAAGATCCACTCCCTATACTTTCATGAATCAGCTGTATCAATCTTCCCTTCCCAGTCCTGTTTAGGTGCAGGCCATGCCTAGTGAAACCCCATCTGTTGATAATCCCGATGGGCAGCAGAGAAACATGAGCAAAGTTGGTTGTCCTCAGAGCCATCCTTAACCCCACATTGATTCACCTCACAGCTCCATCAAGGTGTGGTTGATCATGAAGCAGGAACAGCTCAACAAAGTGTACGTTGGTGCCATGAGTCAGGGAAGCTATCTTGTCCGTGTCACCACCTATGTCATATGCCCCATCCCTGTCCAAACTGTTTCCCATCCCACCCACTATCACTACATGGTCCTCTTCTGTGAAGTCCTCACATAAAGACCCTAGGTCCTCTATCAAATGACTTAGCCCTGCATTTGGCTTGAATATACTGGTGGCCTGGTACGCTGCCCCTAAACTTTCCTTTAACTGAGGACCTACACCTCAACCATGGCTACTACCTAGCAGCAGCACTTTCTTCTTCCTAACACTTTGTACATTCCTAGGCTTCTTGGCCATGGTTGAAGTGTGCTGCATATTTCCTGCTCCTCATTCTACCTGAGGCACTTCTCCATGTAACTCTGGTAGTGGTAGATGCCTGTTTTTGCTGTTGACGATAAAACTGTCAGATAATGTTCTCTTTCTTCCTATCCTCCTACCAGCTGCCACTTCCCAGCCACCCTCCTCCCCCTATCTCCTTTGATCCTTATGAATTCCTTCCTTGCTCCCTCCGACTGTGTCTGAAGGGCATAGATTTTCCTTTTTCTGTTCTCCAATCAAAATGTTCCTACTGCATACTCTGCAGTTCCAGGAGAGAGCCTGTTCTGTTCTCCCAAAATTCTCCCCATTTCTATGTTTGCTGTTTACTTGTACATGAATAAACAAACATTGTTCTTTGGGCCGCACTATTGTTTATGTCTAACATTATGACACAATTGGTGTTGAGTGTGGTGTTCACTTCATCATACTCAGTGTATTTGGTTTTTCTGTCAGTTCTCATGTCCATGCAAGCAGTGCTGAAATCTCTCCTTTAGGAAAAGGAGGCCCTTTCAGTTGCTACCACAAATTTGTCAGCCACACTGACTGTGTAGGTAGGCTTCTATGTTGTCAGCAAAACCACTACCCTTTCCCCATTATTGGGTTGGGTCTGAAGACAATTGGCTTATGAGAAGTGGCTTAGGTAACACCACTTTGTTTTTGGTGTCACCAGTGCAATCATGCTTAAGGCTTTGTTCACTTCTTGGATTTCCCCTCAAATTTACCAGTTGTTGTTCCATCTTGTCCCACTCCAGGAACCATCATCACTTTCATTTGATGAAATGTGTAAGTGTGTAATTTCTCCAGTTATCACCAAAAGTGCATGCATGTAATTGCAGCACATGCTGAGTTCTATTGTTGACATAAATAGCCCCATCAGTCCTATGGCCTCAGTTGCAAATATCAGTTTGTTACTGATGCTTGTCAGGATTCACATGCTGATTCTATGGTCTGTGTTGCCACCATTAGATTGGCTCCAGAAAGGAGGGGCATCAATACAGACTACAGTCTGATAATCTATTTTTGGCTGAAGTGTTGAATATTAGTCAATCTTTTGAGGCATCTCATGCTGTTGGTGATTAGACTGAGGCTTGGTATGATGTCACCACAGCAACTTCTGTTCCTGGTTGTTTGACATCAGTTAGTTCTTGGGGGAAGAAGGAGGGGAGGGTGGAGTATACCAATCAGATTCCTTTCAGAGTATGCAGGCACAATAGCGCTTTTCTTAGCAATTGTATACAACCACTCACTTGACGAGAGGTCTGTTCCTAAAGACTGGAAATAAGCACAGGTCACACCAATATTCAATAAAGGAAACAGGAGTAACCCACTGAACTACAGACCCATACTACTGACCTCAATTTGCAGTAGGATTTTGGAGCATATACTGTACTCTAACATTATGAATCACCTTTAAGAAAATGACTTATTGATACATAACCAACACGGATTCAGAAATTATCTTTTTTGTGCAATGCAGCTAGCTCTTTATTCCCATGAAGTAATGAGGGCTGTTGACAAGGGATCTCAGATCGATTCCATATTCCTAGATTTGCACAAGGCTTTTGATAATGTTATTCACAAGTGACTATTAATCAAACTGCGTGCATATGGAGTATTGTCTCAGTGGTGTGACTGGATTCGTGATTTCAACTCAAAGAGGTCACAGTTCGTAGTAATAGACAGTAAATCATCAAGTAGAACAGAAGTTATATCTGGTGTTCCACAAGGTAGTGTCATAGGCCCTCTGCTGTTGGTGATGTACATAAATTATCTAGGTGATAATCTGAGCAGCCCCCTTAGATTGTTTGCAGATGATGCTGTAATTTACTGTCTATTAAAATCATCAGACCATCAATTCCAATTACAAAATGATCTAGAGAGAATTTCTGTATGGTGGAAAAAGTGGCAGTTGGCACTAAACAAAGAAAAGTGTGAGGTCATCCACATGGGTACTAAAAGAAATCCGATAAACTTTGGTTATATGATAAATCGCACAAATCTAAAGGCTGTCAATTCAACTAAATACCTAGGAATTACAAGTATGAGCAACTTAAATTGGAAAGACCACATAGATAATATTTTGGGGAAGGCGAAACAAAGACTGCGCTTTGTTGACAGAATACTTAGAAGATGCAACAAACCAACTAAAGAGACAGCCTACATTACACTTGTTCATCCTCTGCTGGAATATTGCTGTACAGTGTGGGATCTTTACCACGTGGCATTGACGGAGGACATCGAAAAAGTGCAGAAAAGGGCAGCTTGTTTCGTGTTATTGCATAATAGGGGTGAGAGTGTCACCTGACATGATACGTGAGTTGGGTTGGCAGTCACTGAAACAACGGCAGTTTTCTTTATGGCAAGATCTATTTATGAAAGTTCAATCACCAACTTTCTCTTCTGAATGCGAAAATATTTTGTTGACAACCACCTATGTAGAGAGGAATGATCATCATAATAAAATAAGAGAAATCAGAGCTCGAACAGAAAGATTTAGGTGTTCCTGTTTCCCACGAGCCATTTGAGAGTGGAATGGTAGAAAAGTAGTATGAAAATGATTCGATGAACCCTCTGCCAGACACTTAAGTGTGAATTGCATAGTAACCATGTAGATGTAGATGGCAAGTTACCCAGTGCCTAGGGCACATAGCCTTGACATGCTACATGAAACAGTGTGGGAAAGATGGGCAAGGTGGTTGGTTGTCATTTGTCACTGTCGATGAGGGTGCAGAAGCTGCGTGCACTATATATAATATTTTGCATGCGTCATTCCAAGCCCTCTTCTGCAGGTGTTAATTGTGTATCTCCAATGCTTATGACTTTTAACAAACTGTTTATTGAAGTGTGAGTAATAGACAAAGAGTTCTGGCAACAAGTGGACACACATATGCAGCTCTGACATTGCTGAACTTGTGAACCTATGTTAATTTGGTATGTTTGGTATTGTGTCTGTGTACTTAACATCTGGCGAGTTACAACTGAACAATGTATTCCAGCTCTGGGGCAATTTACAGCTTGACTGTGTATAAATCTGTGGTTCATTCCTTAACTCTTCTGGTAGTGGATGATGCTGGTGCCAGCAATTTATTTGGTCTGGATGCTTTCCATGTTTCTGGTTTTTTATTGCAGATGCAGTGCACCTCGCTTCTGATGAGGTCCCTTTAGCAGCAGTTAGATTCGCAGATTCTGAGTTCACATTTTTTTATGTTTTAGGTTGTGCCACTAATTTTACAGCCCACATTACCTTGAAACCTACTGTGCAGCCACATTTTTACATGCGTGCCCTATTCCTGCAGCTTCGAACAAACAAATGAAATCGGAATTGTATAGGCTGATGATTTTGGGGTCTTACAGCCTATTACAACAAATATGTGGCCTACCCTAACTGTCTGCTAAAAATTCAAGTGGTGAGTAGCGCCTCTGCAGTGACTATAAAGTTTCCGATAACACTCACACTATTATTGACACTCACCCTTTGCCCCATCAGGATGAGTTGTTGGTCAGACTTATAGGAGGCTAGTTATTTGCTAAAACCGAATTATCTGAAACCTATTTACAGGTTGCATTGGATGAGGATCCAAAAAGGCTCCTTGTGACTGGGACGCCCTTTGGGATATGTTGCAAAATCAGTGCCTCCCATTTGGTGTGGCTGGCACACCTGTGATTTTTTCAGTATTTTTGGAACAATTGATGATGTCTGTTCTGGCATGCATCAACTATCCTGATGATATTGTCACGGTGGGTGTATCCAAGGAAGAGCATTTATGCAACTTATGCTACTTGGTCATGGCCTTACATACTGCAGCCATCAATTGTGTATTAGGGGTTTGAGTTCTCTCAGGATAACATAAAGCAGGGTTGATCAAGATTTCAGCTCCCAGGCCATGCCCAGACACAAGGGCCAAAGTGCTCAGCCTCCCTTCATGTTTCCGCTATTGCCATGATACACTGTCTCAGTGCAAGGTGGGAGAAGAGGGGAAAATGGAACACACCTTATTTAAATGGCGGTACAAGCACACTGCATACTACTTGGTTTTATATTTCACATTTACCAACAACATAGCTAACAAAAAAACAAATTTTTGGTATTATTTAATTATTTTTGGCTCATTGAAGACATAATTTTTATCTGGTAGCAACTGTTGGTATATGGACAGATGCAGACAATTTCACAGTTTTGCACTCAAGTTGCCACATAATTGTGACTTATTTAGTTTCATAGTAAAAAAAAAGTTTTCACACAAATATGATGATTGAAACATTGTAGCACTTTTGTAATCTCATTATGATGACTTTGAAACTCTACCTGGTGAAATATTGACGTTCTGGACAGTTTTAATGCAGAAAGATTTTTAATGAAAACTAGAAATACAAGGCAGTTCAATCAATCGCATCTGTATAAGATTAGGGGCACTTTCAACTGAAACAAAGGGTCTAAGAAATAGATGTACAATTGACAGTGTCCTCAAAATCTTTATAAAACTATCCTTGTAATTCTTGCAAGGCCACAATGGATTCCTCAAACCTTGTATTTTCTTCAATGCTAGTCAACTTATGGAACTGGACTGTCTTTGACAGAATGTATCCATTCTACAACGTGATTTTCTTTTCAAATGCATCCACATAAAATCAGAAAGAAGTGTGGATAGTGTGCAGTCGAGTCTGCTTCAAATGCAAAGTCTGTACTCCATTGTGGATGTTCAAATTTTCATTCCTGCTCTCCTTTTTCCTTCATAAATTCAACAATAGTGACTTTTAAGTCAAGAAATCATTCCAGGCATGCCCCTTGACTTAATGAATGTACTTTCAGTAATATATGAAATCTCTGCACCTTTTGTTCAGTTCTATCTATTGCAACTGACAATGGAACAATGTGTGTGACTTCAGAAATTTTACTGGTCATACCATCAATTTCTTCAGGCACTCCAGGCCTGCAAATGTATCATAACATGCAATTTGACTTACAGAACAATGAATCCCATATGTATCATCACAGTTTTTTGCTCTTTCATTGTCAACTAAACCTTCAAATTCTTGTTGCATAGTATTGTAATTTCATTTCATAGCAAATATACAGTACCTGTCACTTATGCGAACTGAGAATTCTCATCCCTCTCTTCTGTCATTCCTATTCACTTTAAAGGATTGCAGTGATAGATTGCTAGACTGCCTCTTTTTGTAAAACAACCAGTGGACCTTTGAACATCCTTCCATACCATCAACAAATAGCAAAGGTTAAACAGCACTGACAGTGAAATTCTGCCAAACTCAGAAAGTTGTGCCAACTGAAAAATGCTGCACCACACTAGCAAATGAAATGTCACAACATTCCCTGTATGTCCAAGGAGGACTGAGCAAAGCCAAGTGACAGGCTGGGCCTTGTCCTGCCCGCGGTCCACACCCGTTGCATGCGTAAAGTTTGGCACAATGTGGCTGGCCCTGTTGTAAAGCCTTCATGTCATCATGTTGCTGTCACAGCTATTTGCCTCACCCTTCCAATGTCAAAGAACACCCAACTGCTTTTAGGGAAAATTGCTTACTACCATAAATTCTTTCTGGCTGTGCCCACAGCGGACCATCCCCTCCACAAATTTCACCACAAGGACATTTCTTTTCTCTGAATATCGGCCTGGCAGCATGCATTAATGCTTCTGAAATGTATGCTGCATTCTTCTCCTGGAATCCTGGCCACCAAATGGTCTTGGCTACAGGCTCCTCTAAGTATGGCCTGATGGTCGTGAGGATGGTTCTTAATGTCTGATAGTTGACATGTCAAAAATGCTCAATTCCACTCAGCAGCACTACTGCCTAGATGAGGAGGAGGCATTGCTATCATCTATACCCTCAAAAAGTTTGATGTATTCCTGTATGGATCTAAGTTCCACCTCATTACTTACCATAAGCCTGTGGTTCTGTTGTTTAGTCCTTCTGCTTTGTACTTTGACAAAGCAGCAGATTGCCTCCAGTGTGGGGCCTTGTTTCTGTCTCACTACAACTACGAAATACATTTTGGCCTACTGCACAGCATGTCAATGTCAATGCACTGTCCCTGATTCTGACAGGGCCATACCCTACTTTTGATCAGGAAGAGTGCCTTTGTTTTCATTTAGATGTTGAGGCAGAACGTATAGTGGAAGGGTTTCCTATTGCAGGCTTCTGGATTGCAGCTGCTGTTGCTGTCAACCTGACTTTGAACCAAGTTGTTCAACTTGGTTTGCCAGACAGGTCTTTGGGCAGGACTTCTGATTTTTTATGTAGCTATTCTGTCCTTTGTCACCACCTTCCAGTGTGTAATGGTGGTTTTCTCTTAGCAAATGATGGGCTGTCATCCAGGGTTGTGATTCCAATAGCTGTAGAGTATGGTGTGCTTCAGTTCCTACAGCTGGGAAAGTGGAGGGCTCTATTATACCAAGTCACTGACCCATCGACACATCTTCTGGCCTGGCATTGACGAAGACATTGTGTGTCTTGTCGCGGCCTGCTCTCAGTGTGCAACCCATCAGGTGGTAAAGCTCTCTTCCTGGCCTAGGTGGTTAGTGACTTCAGCATTGGTGCAGTTCTGCCACTCTGAGGACCCAGATGTCTAGATGCTACCAACACCATTCTCACCGGCCCTCACTTATGGCACTTTGCAAGAGGTGGCAACTGCACATGTCAGGGGCCGTGTCACTTCCACCTTTACTCACCAGTTCCAGGCCAGAATCTCCTCCCACATCCACCAGCATCTCCGATGCCCACCACATAGGTCATGGTTGTGTCATCATTTGCCCCAATTCCGTCATCAGACGAGTGCCCTTTTGGTAAGGGGGAGGGGTGCTATAATCCTGTACATATGGATATGATCCATGTTACCAGGTTACCAGTGCACTACACTCATACTCTGCCAATGGCATCTGTGCGAGATGGCCACCAGAGGCTGCCCGTAACTTGGGCACATGGTATGGCACATGGTGCATCTGCTGGAGATCTCCTCCATATAAGGACAGCACAGCAGGTGCTCATCCTCAGATTATGTTCTATTGTTTATGGTACCATTTGTGTGTTTGCTGTTTACTTGTATGTGGATAAACTAACTTTTTTCCTTGTGGCAGCACAACAGACAGGTAACAGCCAATCATCACAACTGTAGATAGAATGATATGGCATCTACACAATAGTATTGAAACACATATGAAGATATATAAAATGATGAGACAGAGTGTCATTGTATGGTAACTGTTATATTTGACAAAAAATTATAATGAAATTGATTTTAATGTTCTAATCTAACATCTGCATAAATGAACCTTAATTTGAAATGAGAATGAAAACTGTTTTGTCATTTAAAACTAAGGTGGTATTCTATATCATACGTTTATTGATTTAAACTATCCATTTCCCTTTTTTCTTAAAGTCATGTAAAATGTTGCAGCACACATCTTAATGCATTATTTTCTTTTAAGAGATGTTGTGCAAGGTTGAACCCATCTTCCATAGTGTCCATCTTCTCTGATGTTCTGACAACCTAACTGCCACAGATCTGCTTGAGTGACCACTTATACTTTTCCAATGTGTTTGCAGTTGATTTTGTACACACTGATCTGCTCTTAATATTTCATTGTGTCTTTAATTTAAAATAATGATTAAGTTATGGATATTGTTTGAAAATCAGATTTGGATAATGGAACCAGTGAGAGGTGACGCACCAAGGAACTGAAAGCTGCTTACTTGTGACTGGATGGTACCATCCTGCACAGGTCACAGTAGAAGTAACTGCTTTCTGTAAGTGATAAATAGACCTTTAATTGTGTTAATGGGAGATCCTTCTATGAAACATTTGTCAGATCACAATTAAAAAGTGCTGCTGCCAATAGTGATGCTATTTTGTGTGGTGAAATTAATACAATTATCAAGTTCAAGAGGAAACTTGTGTCCAGCGATGTTATCACTAACAAAGTCAAAAAATAAAAATGCCTAAATAATTCTAAATTTCACAATCTGTATGAAGATCCAACTGCAGCTTCTAACAACCAAGAGGAACAAAACATTATAAAATCATGTAAAAATTTCGGGTCAGAAAGCAGCAGCTGGACACTTGTAAATATTACTCCAATGGCTCCTAGATGTTTTGGTTTACCTATGTTACATACGTATGACAGCCAGTAGTGTCCAGTTTCTCTGCTTCTTGTTGATTACTATGGAAGAAACTAGATTACATCACAATGAGAAAACAAAACTTAAAGTAATATTTGGCATCAGAAATTCCTCAGCTCTTGTAGCTAAAATTCAAACAATATTGGCTTTAACTACACTGTCTGACAAAAAGTCACTTAATAGCCATGGTCAGATATCAATTTACTTTCATATATATATGCACGATTGTTGAGTATGTAATGATTAGAGTTGCAGGTAGTCCATTACTGTTGTTTGAGTTAATTGTTGTTACCAAGCCTGGTAGGATATATAAGGAGCATGGACAGTGTAAGATGTTGAATGATCACTGTGAAGAACATGGAGGTGCCACATACTCTTTTTAGACAGTGTTATCAGCACCTGACAGAGTTTGAAAGGAGCCTCATTGTGGGTCTTCAATTGGCTGCGCATCAGATTGTGCAATATCCAGATCTGATGGCATTTGTATGTGACAGTGACTGTTTGACTGTATGGGAGTGTGAGGGCTCATATACTTATTGTTAATGTTTCAGTGAACCGCACCTAACCACAACATAGAGGGACTGTCATAGTTTGCACTAACAACACTGTAACCCCTTCTGACTTACATCTGCCTTCTGAGAACAAATAATGAACTCTTGCTACATTCTGTGTCATTCCATACCTTTGGTCAGAAACCAGCAGCAGTTTCACCAGAGAATTACCATCCCATGAGGTGGTCATTAAAACCACAATACAGACTTTTTTTTTTTGGAGTCTTGGTACGGCCAGGAAGAATAAATTGCTAATTAATGATGTCACATTGCCTTTGTTGATGAACTGAAGTTTGTACTACCCTGGATAACCATCATTGGTGAGTACAATGCCAGTCTGGGAGAGGTCCCATTCTTTCATGGTTTTTTAGAGGCACAAGGTGTTACTCCTGGCATTACGGGGTGTAAAGCCATTGGGTGTAACTCCAGGTAACAGGTTATACTGACGCAGAAAACTCTGAAAGACAATGGTACACCACAGGCATTCTGTGTGTTACCTCTCATGCAAGAAGATTATGGTACCATTTTTCAACAGGATAATGGTCATTCACACACGATGTGTATCTATGAACTGTCTGCATGATGTTGAGGTTTGCCGGTGGCCAACAAAATCCCCAGAACTGCCCCTGACGGAACATGTGTGGAATCAGCTTGGATCTCAACTAACATCCCATGCTGGCATGCAGTATATTAAGGACTAGTTACAAAAGTTGTGGGCCAACTTGTCTCAGGAGAGGTCACAAACTCCTTATGACACCTTTTTCAACCAAAGAAGTGCATACATACATCTCAGAGGGGTGCAACATCATACTGATAAGTGGACTCCTACTATTAAGCTCTTTGTAAATTTGATTCAGTTTTGTAACCACTGCTGTAACATCACGTAACTTCTCAAACTGTGAAGTTTATTTTTTTCCCCTTCTTGCAGGATCACTTTCTTTGTCAGGTAGGGTAGTTTCGTTTAACATCACTAGCTTGTATACAAATACTCCCACTGATGAGCGCAAAAACAAATCGAGATACCTTTTACACATACCTAAGCTGAATTCCATAGTGCTACACATCAACAATTACCACTGAAAAATATGCAAAACAGAATTATTTTCTGTTTGAGAACACTTACTACAGACCATCTAATGACATAGCTATGGATTTCTTTTATTAGTCCTAACTACATGGTGTTTTACAAACAAATTGAACAAGTGCTCTTCCTGTGAAAGCAACAATGAGCTGAAAAATTAAATACTGGATCAGGTATGTTGGCAATGTGAAGTGTTTATGGAATGGTATCACTAGATAAATGCATTCCTACAACATTTAAAGTCACGATACAAGGTGTACAACTTTGCTTACACTGTTTGCCAATAGGTGGCGACAATAGTAAGTAGCAGTCGTAACAAACAGATCGTAGACATCAAGCAGTTAGCTTGGACCTCAGTCAACATAACCTCAGTCAAACATTAGTCAATTTTTGTCTGCATCATGAAGTTGTACTTGATTGAAAATGTCATTTTATGAGCCTACTTCTCATGATTTGTGGGAGACGTTCCTGTTTTGTTTCAATATGAAGAAAACAGTGGTTGAGTCTCATTGAATGCTCTCAAGTATGAATGGTAAGGATGCTATTAGTGAAAGAATGTGTCTTGAGTGGTTTCAATGCATCAAGAACAGTGATTTTAATCTCGTTGACTGGCATGGTGGAAGAGAGAATGTTTTTGAAGATGCAGAATTGGAGACATTGCTGAGTAAATACTCGTGTCAAACTCAAGAAGAATTGGCACAATTAGTGGGAGTGACACATCTAGCAATTTAAAAACTTCTCAAGGCTATGGGCATGATTCAGAAAGAAGGAAGTTGGGTCCCATGTGAGCTGAAACCAAGAGACGTTTAATGGCATTTGTGGGTTTGTGAACAGTTGCTTTAAAGGCAAAAACAGAAGGGATTTCTGCATCATATTGTGACCAGGGACGAAAAATGGGTTCATTACAATAACCCTAAATGCAAAAAATCATGAGGATATCCTGGCCATGCTTCCACATTGATGGCCAAACCGAATATTCATGGCTCCAAGATAATGCTTTGCATTTGGTGGGACCAGCTTGGCATCGTGTACTATGAGGTGTTAAAACCACGTGAAACAATCACAGATGCTTGCTATCGAATGCAAGTAGGTGCATTTGAGTGAAGCATTACAGTGAGATGCACAATATAGTGATTTTGCAGCACGACAATGCTCAACCCCACGTTGCAAGAGAGGTCAAAACATTCGTGGAAACATTAAAATGGGAAGTCCTATCCCACCTGCTGTACTCTCCAGACATTGCTCCCTCAGACTATCACCTGTTTAGGTCAATGGCACGTGGCCTGGCTGACCAACACTTACGATCTCATGAAGAAGCCACAAACTGGATCGATTCATGGATTGCTTCAAAAGTTGAACAATTTTTTTGATGCAGGATTAATACACTGCCTGAAAGATGGGATAAAGTAGTGGCCAGCAGTGGAAAATACTTTGAATGAAACACGTGTAACCATTTGTTTCATTAAAGCCTCAAATGTTGGGGAAAAATGGTGGAAGCAAAGTTGTACACCTTGTACAATAAAATCCAGTTCACTATGGAGATGGGAGGTTCTTCTGTAAATTATTTCAATACAGATCTACTGCTCCATACAATGAAACATCACTCATGAAGTTAGTTTAATGTAAGTGTATCTAACATGTTTTAAGAGTAGAAGGTATCCTATGCACCTGTGCTGAGATACCTCACAATATTATCCCATATGACATCAAGGAATTATATACAATTCAAAGTAAAGTAGTTAAAGCATACCACAGGTGCTGACTGTAGATATTGGTATTATTATTGTAAAGCATGTTATCTACATCACCATTTGCAGATGAAAGGTACATCCCTTCCACAAGAGTTGCCACACTTGTCTTCAGTCCTAGAAGTCTGACGTACCACACTACATGATTAGGACATTATTGATGGCTGTAATAACACTAGTCCAAAAGGAATTATTCAATAGAAATTACTTATAGTACATTTTTATTGTAACAGAGTTACACTCTTATATGTGACACATCAACAGATTTCCCTCTGATATGTTATTTGTGCGGCTACATTATGCGGTTCCAGATGACAGTCTATTCCTTATGTTATCTGCAAGTTACTTTGGAGTCATCTGCTACACTTGATGACAAGTCATTGTTGAGTAACAGGAAAAGAGGGTGTCCCAAGGCAAAACACTGTATAATACCCCAAGTAAGTGACCTAATCAGACCAAATTTAATTTTTAGTTACATAATAGTCTAAAACAACATTATTTTTCCCACAACATAATGAGATTAAAGGGACTGCATTGATTTCCCTAAATCCTTATTGTTGTCGATTTGACAATACAAAAGTGATTCCATAAGCCAAAGCCTATGAATACTCCACGTTTCATTAATGTTGTTCTTTGCAGGGAGGAGGAAAAAAAATAGACTACTGATAACACTACATGTACCTGTAGTCTCATGTCACGACACCACTGTTCAAGATGTGACAGATTATATCTTATCTGCATTCCTTTACTCCAATGACACAAATCCTTTTGGAGCAGTAGGTTATTCATTGAAATGGCACAGATGAAGTAGAATACATGCAAAATTAAAACACACAACTTCACTTAAAATGGTAACATTGTCATGGGTATTTTCTTTTATTTCTGGTTTGCAATCTACTAGAGACTTCAGTATTTACAAAATACAGCAGTTTCCTTATAGTCTAGGATCATGTAACTTACTGCCGAAATATCTGGACAGTAAGTTCTGGGTCAACACCATGGTTCCCCATAATTTTATAGATATAATTTAGTTCCTGCAAGAGTGCATCCAATGACTTCTGTATACCCAAAAATGGCTCAGAATCCCATGATGACAACACAGCTCTTCCTCTCTTTCCACTAGCTATCTGACTTGTCAAGCCACTTATTTCTTCATGTTCAAGAGTAGCTGGCACCACCAGTGGCTGTATCTTTTCTTGTATGTGCCCAGCAAGACTCTGAATAATGGCATGTGAATGATAGACATTATTTTGGGGACCGTTATTATATACCTTGTAGATGAATTCATAAAACTGCTACGTTCATAGATGAAATGAGACCAAAACAATCTGTTAAGGAAAACTCAAAATAGGACTAAAACATGTTCTTACTTCAATCTTTTAATGCAGATGTTCAATCCTCTATATAGCCAACAGAAAAAAATCCCTACTTTATGTCCTCCATGCAATGATTTAAGAATTAATTAATTAATTAATTAACAAAGGAAGCGTATAATTGAGTCTGTAATGTTTCTCAGCACTTACATAAGAAAACCAAAGAGAATACAAAGACTATAAACCATGTCTTCAAAACTGAAGAAATTTACAAAATCCACAAAACTTTAAACAGACCTGATCAACTTTGTTTCTTCACCTCTGTGCACCTCTGTTGCATCTCATACTATGGTGTGCATATCATCTCGGGGTATTACATGCTACACCATTTGGACAGTAATCCCAGAATCAGTCTGCACTTTCTTATCATATAGCCGTGTAGTAGTTACACACTATAAGGGTGCAATATTCAGTAGGTGTGATCTAATTTGAGCTAGAACTTGGGTATTATTTTGAATATTTCATAAATACAATAAGTAAATCAAGTGCCTATCACCTTCATGAAAATTTTCGAGTTTTGCCAAATGAACCTAGCTCCAACTACTCAAAAATTTGACACTGAACTGTGCAGTCTGTGCATGGTTCTTAGTAGAGTCACATTTCCATGATAACACTATATAAAATTAGCTTGTTTCTTCATACTTTGAGTACAGTATCTACGTCTTATTCAGTATTTAATCTGCATCAATAAGTTGTGTTCCAATTCAAAAGTTATCCTATGCAATGACACACTAAGAAGCTGAGGTTAAGGAGGAGATTAAATTTCAATGCAGACTAATTCTCATGAGTCTTGCAAGGAGAATATGAAGGTTACACTTGAAATGTAATGAAATCACTTTCTAGGCATAGCCTCATGAGGTAATCAGTTAGGTGGGAATTGTTATATAATACTCTCAGATGAAGAATTATTGCACTATTAAACACAATGGGAGAACATTAGGTGGTATTTAAGAAAGATTCTCAGAAAGTTAAGATAGATCTGGATTTTGCACATGAAAAATTTAGACAGACACAAAATAGTTAACAGAAATCTGTTCTATGGCTTGGGCATGCATAAAATACAAAGCATAAATTATAATAAGTCACATATAGAGTGAGTAGGGAGAAATTTCAACACATAAATTGCCATGTTTACATTCCAAGTTACAAATATTGGTCAATGTTATGACCTCTTGCATCCATGATAGCCTGGATACCATCTCAATTGTTTGCAGCACTTTTTGAACAAAGGACAATGGAATGTTCAGCAGTTGTGGCACAGCTTGAAGATCGTTACTGTGTCCAGCTTTCTCAGCCATGGCAACAGTACATTCTTCAACAACATGTGACACAACTGGCCACCGGCCTTTTTCAGGAGTAATTCCAAAATTGTCAGTTAGTTCTGACTTCTGAATCAAATTCTTCAACACTGGTGTAGAAAGAGGACCTCTTCATATTCCTTTAATGCATGAGACTTGTGAAGAGCAGCTACACTAGTGCTGCTGTTTTGATAAAAAAAAGTTCTATGAGTAAAGCTCTTCTCACTTGCCCAGACCCTTATTGACTGTCTGCAGCTGTAATGCACATTGATACTTATGTTTCAGCACTTTGTCTCTGTACTAGTATTCCTACTAATGGCAAGTCATGATACTACCGCTACTGACAATGCAAATTCTGCAGCACACAGTCTGAACACTGTAAAGTTGGGTACCCATATGGTAAATGGTAATCAACCTACACTTGCTCAAATAGCGAAGTTCAATAACAATCCTCCTCCTCCTCCTCCTCCTCCTCCTCCTCCCTCTCTCTCTCTCTCTCTCTCTCTTTCTCTCTCTCTCTCTCTCACTCTCTCTCTCTCTCTTTCCTCCCAGGATTGAATTCAGGTGTTCTAGAAAGTCATTCAAGTTCTCACTGCCATGAAGCCAAATAACAGAACTATCATCTATGTATCTGAAAAAACATGCTAGTTTCAGCTGCAGACTCCAAGGTGTGTTCCTCGAAATCTTCCATATACAAATTGGTAATGATGGGTGACAATGGGCTTCCCATTACAACTCCATCTGTCTGCTCACAGTACTGGTCAGTGAATAAAAAGTAAGTGGGTGTCAACACAGTGCTTACTTTCTGCAGTTTTGCATTGAAAATGGCAAGGTATGTTCCTGTTGAAGTATCTGCAGTTGTCAACAATGCCACCCAGCTGCATTCTCTTAAGTTATTTGAACACTGTATATGCCAGAAGAAACTAAATCTCACATTGTTAATTTCCTCCCAATAGAACTAATCACTGCTTGTGGAGGTTGGATAAATTCTGCAGCAGTACAGTAAGATTGCAATGTGCAGTGTCGTTTTTACTGCAGTGTTGTGATCAAAATATTGTTCCAACATTTGCCAAAGTAGTGCATCATATTAATTCTCCTGCCACTAGTCTTATCAAGCAATGCACTAGCCTAGATATTGTTTATGAGAGGATCCATTACACTCACTGACAGCTGGATTTTGTTTCCAAGGAATTTTTTCAGCTTCATTTAACGCCTGCTTCAAAATTTCAGCTTTTTCTTGGGATTGGTGGATGATGCTTCATGGCACTGGGAATTTCATTCTGTAACTGCCAGGCATTTGGCAAAGTTTGAATGTTTCTGTGGCTTGAAATCTATACTGTATCTCAACATTCTGTGATATGTCTCATGGAGAAAGCTTTTTGATGAAGCAGCTTTATCGGTGCTCCAAAGCATTTGCCAGTGGTTGATTCTATAAGTTCTCTTGTACACCCTGTTTTTAAACTGCCTCCTGATGTTGCAGAATATACTAGGAGGAAGGCATATTGTGTGTTGACTGGGGAACGTACACCCAAGAGTAATATCACAGCAGCTGAGAGGACTGCTTTGCGTTCACTTAGAGTTGACCCGTCAAAGGATGCAGTTTTTACTGTCTGATTCCACATATCACAGGATCGGTTCTGACCCAACAAAAAGTGTTGAGAGAAAGACTAACAACCTCCTGGAAAAAGTTCCTTATGGTAGGAGAATATCAAGAGCCTCAATTCTTATTGTGCTATTCTCTCTAGGGTACTTGGCCTCCCTAAGGTCCACAGGGAAGAGGCTCCTCTTCATAAGATTGTGATTAAGACTGTTGCTCTGACATTGTGTAGAAAAAAACTTTGTTACTCTGTTGAGTCATTTAGTAGGTCAATATAAGCACCATGTTAAGAACTCAGCAGATTTTGTAGATCAGTTAGAGTGAATGCATTTGAATGACATATTCTTGTAAGTTTTGATGTGGTCTCTCTCTCTCTTCACTCATGTACTTCTGTCCGATTCATTACAGTTGATTGAGGTTAGGATTGGTGCTGAATTAATGAACCCATTTCAACATGTGTTAACTCACTTCCTTTTTATTCAATGAGCAGTACTATGAGCAGACAGATGGAGTTGTCACTTATCATTGCCAGCTTGTTTATGGAAGATTTTGAAGAACTTACCTTGGAGTCTACAGCTTTGAAAACTGCATGTTTTTTTTTTCAGATATGTAGAAGATTCTTTTATTGTTTGGCCTAATGGCAGTGAGGATTTGAATGACTTTCTAGAACACCTGAATTCAACCCACCTCAATATTCACTTCACAACAGTGGTGGAAAAGGATGGCTGTCTTCCATTCTTTGATGTAGTGGTTAGGAGGAAGGTGGATTGTGTGTTGGGACATGCCAATTATAGGAAGCCTACTTACACTAACTTGTATCTGCAGGCTAATAGTTTTCACCATACAGCTTAACATGAAGGGGTACTTCAAACCTTGGTTCACAGGGCCCATGTCATCCTGGGCCCTGAGAGTTTGTCAGCAGAGTTAGTCCATCTTGAAGTCACCTTTTGTCGGAATGGTTGTAGTGAAAGAGTGGTAAGACATATGTTGCACTCTTGACCAACTATGCACTGTGTGAGCCATGATAATACTGAGGTGGTACCAAATTCTACGGCTTTTTGGCCTTACACAGGAAGCATTTCAAACAGGATTGGTCATATTCTGCGGAAATACAATGTGATGTGTGTGTTTTAATAACCATTTAAAATTGGGGTCCTTTTAGGTAACATAAAGGATGATCTTGGTTCACGTAAGGTGGTTGTCTACTGTATTCCTTGCACCTGTTTCATGTCATATATTGGTCAGACTATCAGGACTGTGAAAGGCCAATGTTGTGAGCATAAATGGCATGCACGCTTACAACAGCCAAGTAAATCTGCCACTGCAGGACATTGTCTTGACACCAATCATTCTTTGGAATATAACAGAGATTCCTATATGCACTTCAAGCTATTGGGATAGTGTTCGTGTATTGAAATAGAGAGAGAGAGAGAGAGAGAGAGAGAGAGAGAGAGAGAGAGAGAGAGTGTGTGTGTGTGTGTGTGTGTGTGTGTGTGTGTGTGTGTGTGTGCGCGCGCGCGTGTGTGCGTGTGATTTGGGCTGGCTATCCTTATGGAAACTGTAATAAAAAAAAAAAAAAAAAAAAAGCAAGGATTGATGATTATTGGTCAACGAATCCGTTGCTACACACACCGATATTTGACAAAGCGCTGTCCCGCAGGCGATTCACACAAATATTATCATTTTTACATTTTTCTGACAGCAAAATAAACTGGATAATGCTTACCAGCTTTTCAAAGTGCAACTCGTAATTGATTATTTTTCCAAAAAGTTTAAATGAACAAACATTTGAAACAAACAAACTTCGTATTTATTTACATACGTATATCTTCGAAATTTCATGTAAGTAGGGGAACAGGATTGAGAACTTACAAGAACTAGTGATGATATCTCCTGATAATGTCAAGAATGGCCAGTGACAAGCCAAGTAATCTGAATTATCACTGTCGGGATCAATTTGTACGATATATGCAGCCAGCGAAGTGTTAATATAGTATCCCGTAGCAGCATGGCTCTTCCCATATCATTTTCTCTTCTCTTTCCTTTGATTCCCAGTCAATCCAGCAGACACATATTGCCCAACAAGTAATGATAATAGCTCTTTACATGCAACATAATACATTCAGCATCTCAAAATTATAACAAATTATTGTTGTGTTAGTGGTGATTTCTTAGTGCTTAACTGATGAATCACAGTATGATAATACATACATATATGAATTCCTTCTTCATGAATTAACTGTAAGCCAAAATCAGTAATGGCAGTATCAAGAGATTGTTAATAGTGTTTTACTAATATGCCATTTTCAGAGTGTGGTACCTTCTTTCGTCAGTTGCAGCTATATATCCTTTCAAGCCACATGGCAATGGCCCCATTATATGCCTCCTTTAAAATTATTCCTGCATATGTCTCTGCAGCTTTACTGTATGGTTAAATGATGATGGCATCCTCTTGGGTAAAATATTCCGGAGGTAAAATAGTCCCCCATTCGGATCTCCGGGGGGGACTACTCAGGAGGACGTCGTTATCAGGAGAAAGAAAACTGGCGTTCTACGGATCAGAGCATGGAATGTGAGATCCCTTAATCGGGCAGGTAGGTTAGAGAATTTAAAAAGGGAAATGGATAGGTTAAAGTTAGATATAGTGGGAATTGGTGAAGTTTGGTGGCAGGAGGAACAAGACTTTTGGTCAGGTGAATACAGGGTTATAAATACAAAATCAAATAGGGGTTATGCAGGAGTAGGTTTAATAATGAATAAGAAAATAGGAGTGTGGGTAAGCTACTACAAACAGCATAGTGAACGCATTATTGTAGCCAAGATAGACACGAAGTCCACGCCTACTACAGTAGTACAAGTTTATATGCCAACTAGCTCTGCAGATGATGAAGAAATTGATGAAATGTATGATGAATAAAAGAAATTATTCAGATAGTGAAGGGAGATGAAAATTTTATGGTCATGGGTGACTGGAATTCGAGAGTAGGAAAAGGGAGAGAACGAAACATAGGTGAATATGGATTGGGGCTAAGAAATGAAAGGGGAAGCTGCTTGGTAGAATTTTGCACAGAGCATAACTGAATCATAGCTAACACTTGGTTCAAGAATCACAAAAGAAGGTTGTATACACGGAAGAATCCTGGAGATACTAGAAGAGATCAGATAGATTATATAATGGTAAGACAGAGATTTAGGAACCAGGTTTTAAATTGTAAGACATTTCCAGTGGCAGATGTGGACTCTGACCACAATCTATTGGTTATGAACTGTAGATTAAAACTGAAGAAACTGCAAAAAGGTGGCAATTTAAGGAGATGGGACCTGGATAAACTGACTAAACCAGAGGTTGTACAGAGTTTCAGGGAGAGCATAAGGGAACAATTGACAGGAATGTGGGAAAGAAATACAGTAGAAGACGAATGGGTAGCTTTGAGGGATGAAGTAGTGAAGGCAGCAGAGGATTAAGTAGGTAAAAAGACGAGGGCTAGTATAAATCCTTGAATTTAATTGATGAAAGGAGAAAATATAAAAATGCAGTAAATGAAGCAGGCAAAAATGAGATCGACAGGAAGCGCAAAATGGCTAAGCAAGGATGGCTAGAGGACAAATGTAAGGATGTAGAGGCTTATCTCACTAGGTGTAAAACAGATACTGCCTACAGGAAAATTAAAGAGACCTTTGGAGAAAAGAGAACCACTTGTATGAATATCAAGAGCTCAGATGGAAACCCAGTTCTAAGCAAAGAAGAGAAAGCAGAGAGGTGGAAGGAGTATATAGAGGGTCTATACATGGGCGATGTACTTGAGGACAGTATTATGGAAATGGAAGAGAATGTAGATGAAGATGAAATGGGAGATACAATACTGCATGAAGAGTTTGGCAGAGCACTGAAAGACCTGAGTCAAAACAAGGCCCCGGAAGTAGACAACATTCCATTAGAACTACTGATGGCCTTGGGAGAGCCAGTCCTGACAAGCCAGTCCTGACAAAGTTCTACCATTTGGTGAGCAAGATGTATGGGACAGGCAAAATACCCTCAGACTTCAAGAAGAATATAATAATTCCAACCCCAAAGAAAGCAGGTGTTGACAGATGTGAAAATTACCGAACTGTCAGTTTAATAAGTCACAGCTGCAAAATACTAACACGAATTCTTTACAGACGAATGGAAAAACTGGTAGAAACCAACCTCGGGGAAGATCACTTTGGATTCCGTAGAAATATTGGAACACGTGAGGCAATACTGACCTTATGACTTATCTTAGAAGGAAGATTAAGGAAAGGCAAACCTATGTTTCTAGCATTTGTAGACTTAGAGAAAGCTTTTGACAATGTTGACTGGAATACTCTCTTTCAAATTCTGAAGGTGTCAGGGGTAAAATACAGGGAGCGATAGGCTATTTACAATTTGTACAGAAACCAGATGGCAGTTATAAGAGTCGAGGGGCATGAAAGGGAAGCAGTGGTTGGGAAGGAAGTGAGACAGGGCTATAGCCACTCCCTGATGTTATTGGGTTGGGTTGTTTGGGGGAAGAGACCAAACAGCAAGGTCATCGGTCTCATCAGATTAGGAAAGGACGGGGAAGGAAATCGGCTGTGCCATTTCAAAGGAACCATCCCAGCATTTGCCTGGAGTGATTTTAGGGAAATCACGGAAAGCCTAAATCAGAATGGCCGGACGTGGGATTGAACCGTAGTCCTCCCGAATGTGAGTTCAGTGTCCCAATGTTATTCAATCTGTATATTGAGCAAGCAGTAAAGGAAACAAAAGAAAAATTCAGAGTAGGTATTAAAATCCATGGAGAAGAAATAAAAACATTGAGGTTCACCGATGACATTATAATTCTGTCAGAGACAGCAAAGGACTTGGAAGAGCAGTTGAACGAAATGGACAGTGTCTTGAAACAAGGATATAAGATGAACATCAACAAAAGCAAAACGAGGATAATGGAATGTAGTCAAATTAAATCAGGTGATGGTGAAGGAATTAGATTAGCAAATGAGACACTTAAAGTAGTAAAGGAGTTTTGCTATTTGGGGAGCAAAATAACTAATGATGGACGAAGTAGAGAGGATATAAAATGTAGACTGGCAATGGCAAGGAAAGAGTTTCTGAAGAAGAGAAATTTGTTAACATCGAGTATAGATTTAAGTGTCAGGAAGTCGTTTCTGAAAGTATATGTATGGAGTGTAGCCATGTATGGAAGTGAAACATGGACAATAAATAGTTTGGACAAGAAGAGAATAGAAGCTTTCTAAATGTGGTGCTACAGAAGAATGCTGAAGATTATATGGGTAGATCACATAACTAATGAGGAGGTATTGAATAGAATTGGGGAGAAGAGGAGTTTGTGGCACAACTTGACAAGCAGAAGGGACCAATTGGTAGGACATGTTCTGAGGCATCAAAGGATCACAAATTTAGCATTGGCGGGCACTGTGGAGGGTAAAAATCATAGAGGGAGACCAAGAGATGAATACACTAAGCAGATTCAGAAGGATGTAGGTTGCAGTAAGTACTGGGAGATGAAGAAGCTTGCACAGGATAGGGTAGCATGGAGAGCTGCATCAAACCAGTCTCAGGACTGAAGACCACAACAACAACAACGACAACAACAACAACATGTCTTTTTCCACATTCAGATTAAAAAAAGAAAGAAATGTATTAGAGACAATATGGATGTCACGTCAAACCTTATTCTTTTTTAAATTTACAACTTTTTAAGCAAATATCCAGCAAAGTTTAACTTCTTGAACTGATGAAATACCAGGACCACAGAAATAAAAGGCCTCAAATGGCACATCTGATATCTGAAGGCAATGACTTGTTATCGGACCCACTTCACACAAAATTCCCAATTGAACCACATGACAAAAGCTGTCAATTTCATACAGAGCAACACAGCAAAATCATGTCCACTGCTCATAATAGTTATTCACTACTGAAATTTGCAATGATACATCAAATGAGACGTTATTAGTACTAGCTTCTCTCAAAAGTGGAGAAGTTTTCAGTATGACAGTTCTTATCTAATATACAAGTGAACCTTCCAAATTTCAATCTAAAATACTGTTACACCAAACTTCTTGTTTGCTATAGTAACTGTTCAGAATGGGAATTGCAATTAAAAATCATGGCAGATGTGGAAAGCCATTCAGTAACATTGCTTTTAGTAGCATAAATATCTCAGTGTCACTGACATTCATTAAAAATAATTATTGTATGGGAACTGAATGTTATGAATGAATGTGGTGCACATTGTAATGTGCAATAAGCCATTTGGACCATGTATATTCTCAAATTTACAATCTCATCCATTTTTCAATCTTATTTGAAATGTTTTAAACTCCGACTGTATAATATGTCGTGCTAACACAATTAACCCCTGTGATAAAAGAATTTCATAAAAATTACTGTACTACAAAAAACAAAACAAAAAAAGCTTTGTTCATGTGAATACATATATTATCATAATTGTTCTATTGTGCTGCTGAGTGAATTTCATTTTCTGTAAATTATTCTTGATTTAATGTTCTGTTTTGCTTTTAGTATGCCTAAATCTTTACTGATGTACTATGAAATGATGTGAAGTGGGTGCCAGTTGGTTGTATGTTGTCTGTCGGGAAGGAAGGAAGGAAAAACGTAAAGTTGTCTGGAGTTTCAGACAAATGGAATGTATTTCACTGAGTGAACATTGTAGTTGACGTCAGCAAGGCATATAGGACTATTAAAATTTAAAACTACATATGAATCAGTTTGTAGTCTATGTCATTTCAAGAAGCATGTCAATCTAAAGGGTTTCCAGAACTAAAAGAGAACCTGGCTTCCACACAGAAGAAATTCAAGCAACGGATTGGAGGAGATCCTTTAAAAAAGGAAACAAGAAGAGTATTTTTTCTTTAAATCTACCACTAGATCTGCCCAACAGTATTTCTACTCAATGAACAATTATTACAATTAACAGTCAACCAATGTGCATAACAGAGGAGGTCGTTGAAGTGGTGCCCTTGTGGCCAGGATACTTATACGTTTGGATTTTTGAGTGTTTATGTTTCAGGTGTTGAAAAAGCATATAATTGTGTTGCAAAGTGTAATGATTTTAAACCAAATATTGTTTGACATAGTACATGTTGAGAAGTTTTGGAATGACACAACACTATGGACATATATGGTTTTAAAAGGTTGAAACATTATTACGAAAGTTGACACCACCTACCCTATCCACGACAATAATAAGCTAAGTACCAATTAAAAAATTTATTTTTGTACTTTCTCAGTGCAATGTTGTGTGGACATTCTGACCAGCATTTTTTCTAGCATTGATAATTTATGAACAAATTTACAACAAATGGATCATGATCAGAACAACGAAATAAATATGCTGAAGCTACCAGCTTCAACTAATGACTTTAAAAAGGACATAGCCAATAAAGGCATGTTTCTGGATGCATTAGGCAATAGTTGACCAAAACAGTTAAATGAAATCCATGCAGAATCGAAATTTTTAGACAGTAGTGTGTTATATTTGAGTCCAGACCATGAGAAACAAGTACAGTTGCACGTAAGTGAAACAATGCCGAGAGAAAACCGAAACAGTTAAATTTACAAGACATGTTTACTGCATTAATGTCATCAATGAAACAAAGAGTGAAAAACTGTCATTGATAGAGAAAAATAGTGAAAAACTGTCATTGGTAGAGAAAAATAGTGAAAAAACTGTCATCGACAGAGAAAAATAGTGAAAAACTTGAAAGTCAATAGTCTCAGAATGTAATGTCATTAGAGCAGAGCTTAATGCACAAATTTCAGATATTAAAAAAGACTTAGTTGGTGTTTTTTCGCAAGTGAAAGCTACAGATGAACATGTGAAAAAAGTAGAGGGGAAGTTAGAGGCTTCAGAATCCAAAATTCAATCATTAGAGACAAAACCATAGGAAGTAGACAAGGGTCTCAGATCTGAGACAGGTGCTTTTGAAGTTAGATGTAAAGATGCTGTTGGAGACACTAGTAAACAAGCTGTAAACTTTATAAATAAGCAAAATGAAAAAATAGACAGTGTTGCCTCAGAAATAGATAAAAAAAGTTCAGAAAATATCTGAGATAACAGACTCAAATGTGTTAGACTTACATAGTGATGTCACTATTACCAAAAAAACAAGATGGGGCTTATCTAAAAAAATTCTGCAATGTAGGACACCCAAGCTTTCCTACTATGCCACTAAAATGTTTCCTCGGTGACAAGCATTTCCATCCAGTTGATTTTATATGACATTGCCATGATAGTTTTCTCCCTGGTCTGAGTGATGAATTAAAAATTAAGTTTATTAAAAGAACATTAGAAGGGGAAGGGCTGTCATAGGCCATCCAACGTGACTGTAGCAATTTATCCATAGATGAATTCAAAAAGTGTTTTTTGAAAAAGTTTTGGTCTGACACTGAACAGGCACAGATAAAGAGTGAGTTTTTAAATGGTCCGATGTACAGGGAGCAGAATGGGGATATGAAAGAGTTTTGCGAAGACCAGATCATGAAACATTCTCACTTAGACCAACCTTTTCATGAATTAACTCACATAGGTGCACTTAAGAGAAGGCTACCAGAAATACGAGGGTCAGTCAAAAAGTAATGCCTCCTATTTTTTTTTCTACGTTTAATTGTCAGGAAATTTAAATGCAATTACATAGGTTGAAAACCACAACATTGAGGATCATTTTGTCATTTTTCAATGTAATCTCCGCCCATCTCTACAGTTTTGGTCCATCTTTGAACAAGGGCATGTATCCCAGCACGGTAAAAATCACAGCTCTGCTTCCTAAGCCATTGACGCACGGATGTTTTGACGGCCTCCTCATCTTCAAAATGAATCCCACGATGAGCTTCTTTTAGTGGCCCGAACAGATGGAAGTCTGATGGTGCCAGGTCAGGGCTGTATGGGGGAAGAGGCAAAACTTCCCATCCAATTATGACAATCTCGTCAGAGGTGTGACGACTGGTGTGTGGTCTTGCATTGTCATGCAAAAGAAGAACATCTGCCATTGATTTTATTGGGCGAACTCGCTGAAGACGTGCTTTAAGTTTGTTGAGGGTTGTGACGTATTGAACAGAATTTATTGTGCATCCCTGCTCCAAAAAATCAACCAGAATCACACCCTCTGTATCCCAGAAAACCGTTGCCATAACTTTCCCTGCCGATCGCACAGTTTTGAATTTTTTCTTCCTCGGCGAGCTTGTGTGACGCCACTCCATTGACTGCCTCTTTGATTCGGGTTCAAAAAAATGCACCCATGTTTCGTTCCCGGTCACAATTTTTTTCAGAAACTCATCTCCCTCCAAACGGAAGCGCTGCAAGTGTTGGGAGGCTATTGTTTTCCTTGCCTCTTTATTCTGATCGGTTAACATTCTTGGAACCCACCGTGCACAAACTTTTGAGTACCCCAATTGTTTAATAATCGTGATCACACTGCCTTTACTAAGAGAAATAATGCGACACACTTCATCTGCAGTCACCCGACGGTCACCACGAATGATGTCATCAACTTGCTGAATGTTGTGTGGAGTCACTGCACTCACCGGCCTGCCGCTCCGCTTTTCGTCAGTCAACGGTGTTTGCCCTTCAGCTTCCTTACAACGACGAACCCATCGTCTAACAGTGCTGACATCCACTGTCACAACACCATACGCCTTCTTCAGTCTTTCATGAATGCGTATGGGCGTTTCACCTTCTGCATTCAAGAATTCAATCACACAACGCTGTCTCAAACGAACATCGATGTCGGCCATCTTACAAACTTCTGCTGTGCTGCCACCTGTTGACACAAAAAGTTACTACTGCAGTGGATTGCAGAAGAAGGTTTGAGGAATGGCGCCAAATTCAAATTTTTCACTTAACTTAATTTCTTTAAGTAGAAAAAAAATGGGAGGCATTACTTTTTGACCGACCCTCGTAATTGAAATGGGGTTACGCTATGGGCCAGATGATTCTGTAGACCAGTCCTGAAATATGTAGAAACGTTGGACAGGGTGTGTAACAGGTTTGGCCACCACAGTACAGATTCCAGGAGGCTTAACTGGAGTAATCACAATAATAACAGAAATTCAAATAATAATGTCAGTTTTAACCAAGGACATAACAACAACACCCTGGCAAGGAATGACAGGAATCCAAATAATTTTAGAAATTATCAGGATGTAGCATCAAACCATGGGGGCCAACAGTTTTATAAGAATAGAAATTCTGGGAACAGAAATGGTGATGGGAATTTTGAAAATAGTGGTGGAAAATGGACAAATAGTAACTAGTCCCCCACACATGTGAGAGATAATGATACTAGAGGTGATAGATTAAACTGAAACCCTTTCGGTTGGCAGAAACATTGGTGAACAGTCATTTTTGACAGTAAACAGTAACATAAAACCTATACAACACTGATTATGTAAAATTCAGAGAATTAACAACTATTTGATTATTTTATGAGTACAAAAGTAATCAGAAGGATGTTTTTCTGTTTATAGTGAAAAAAGTTTTTTGATTATAGCAAAAAGGTAAGGTAATGGAATTTTACAAAATGTACAAGTGTATCAAATTATTTTGAGTGCCCTGAGTAACCAGTAAACATGAAAGTGTAAAAGGATGTATAATGGCAGGAGTAATGAGATTAGTACACTGCATGTACACAATTTTTTGGGGAATATTGAGGAAGTATAGGGTATATATATTTATTAGTAGAAGAATACACCAGAGCTATTTAGCATCATGCACTAGCTTGTAAAGGGTTTGTATAATGTAATAAGTGAAAGTACAGTTGCCTAGTGAAGTGTATTTGAAAGTAATGAAGTGATTGTAGGGAGTGTTACCTTTCTGACCCTTAACCCTTATGTGGTCATGTGGCTTTTCGTAACGTTAATAGTCGCGTAGGGTGTTGCTAACACCCAAAATAATAGTGGCTATAATGACACTGTTGTGCAGCATATCACTGATACGAATATGTTTACTTCACAAATGGCTATTTAGAATGTTATCTCCCAGTATATTAGCGTTTTATTTAATGTTACTTTAGTATTAAACTGGGTTATTTGAAACATATGCAATAATTCCCATTTTCTTACAATATTTTGTTTAATTATTTATTTCTGTTATTCTTCATACTGTATTACAGGTGTAAGACATTATACTTATAATTAAAAGTTTGTTCAGTCAATTCATACAAACATTTTATGAAATCAGTCACTATCAGTGGCTGCAAGGAGTGCGTTATCATAGCCCTTTTCCCACACATTTCTCATGTGCTTTACACACATAACTTTCAAACATCGAGCACAGTGCAATTTAACTTTTATATATTTACCCCGAGGACAAACTGTGCAGCACCTGGGCTTAAGTATCCTTTGCTCAGAAGATGGTGCATTGTTGCTGTCTTCAATTCCTGCCATTTTTGTGGCTTTCTGTCTAACTTGTTTAGGCAGGGAGTGAGTGGCTGCTCTGTTACACACTATGGGATTTACTAATGACCTTCTGACATCACGTAAAAACATTCTTCGGGAAATCCTCTCATTGTTATTATTTGCATATATGATGAAGGCGTTATTGTAAGCAATGTCAATCATTCGAAAAAATAGGGCAAGTGACGGGCGTCTAGTTTTTCTTGAGGTTGAATAAGTAGCGCACATTTCATCTATTGTGTCCACACCTGATTTGGTCTTATTGTACATTGTTATAATTTCTTGTTTCTTTTCCTCTGCAGTATTTGTGTCAATGGCACAGTCATGATGCAAAGGTGAAAGAAGAATAATTTTTTGCTCTTCTTTGGCACATATGAAACTATGGTGATATCCTTTCTGAATCCAAAAAGGCTGCTTCTAAGTTCATGACCTCTTGAGCAAACAAAGTCTGGAGGGATCTCCCTCTTATTCTTTCTAAAAGTTCCTACTATTGTATGTTTCTTTTTCAGGAGCTCTTCAGTCAGTGGTATGGAACAAAACCAGTTGTCTAGTGTCACATTTCATCCTGTGCCTCCGATAGGCTGTACAAGTCTACTTACTATCTCCTTAGGCGAGTTTGACAGTGCAAAGGGCCCCTCTAAGTGTTTCCCCAACATAGATTTCCATCCCCAAAGTATACCATGTTTTAGCGTCACATAAGGTGAAAATTTTCAAACTACATTTTGCAGGCTTGCTTGGTATATACTGTCGGAAACTGCATTTGCCTCTAAATGCAACCAGTTGTTCATCCACTGTTGTATCTTCAGACAGTATAATTACTGACACAGATTGACATGAGTAATTCAAATACTTCTCTGAATGCAGCTAGGTGATAGAATTTCATTCAATTGTTATTTGCTCTCTCCAGCCATTTAACTGTAGCATACCTCTTCATTATTTAACTCACATTTCCAGAAAGTAGTGTAAAGTTTAAGTTGTTGTTTCAGAAAATTCACGCTGTTGTTTCTCTTTACATACAGTTGCGTATAGGCCAAATTTGTGGAATCATATTTTCGTGTTTACCTGTAATTTAATTGACTTATTCTTAATCAACTATTACGTTTATCATGAGTGAAAAGTGCTTGACTTGCCATAGAATCTTAGATCGGTGCTTTGGTGTGACGGGTGCTGTAGTTTTTTCCATGTGGGCGACTGTAGTGGCATGGGAGTGGGGGAAGTAAATGATACTCGTCAGTGGTTTCATAGGATATGTAGTAGAGGTAGGAAGATACTAGAACAGGAGGGGAAAATTGGCACCCTTCAGGCTGAGTTAGATGAGGCCAGGGGGGATCTTGACACGTTAAGGAGGGAGAAGGGCAAAAAGACGTGAGAAGTGGCAACAGGAGGAACAGGCCTAGAACTTTGTCTGACAGCTTCGTGGTGAATGTGGAAAATAGATTTGACCTGTTGCTTTGGTTAGAAGCTGGTGAGCCTCAAGTAGTTGCAGGTGTAGACAGGGCACAACAAACGTTCAGCAGCAAATTGAAAAGTGGGAATGTAGGGAAATCAGTAAAGAGAAAGAAAGTGTTGGTGTTACGTAGTTCCCATGAAAGAGGTGTTGGCCAAGTTTTGCAGGATGAACTAGGATGAGAATACCAGGTCACCAATTTTTTTAAATCTAGTGCTGGTCTGGAGCAGGTGACAGAGGATTTAGGATCACTTTGCAAAGATTTCACTACGAAAGACACCGTGGTTACAGTGGGTGGGCCAGGTAATAGTATTGACAGAGTTCCTGGGTGCAGTACATAGTGTGACCTGGCAAAGATTGCATCAGCATCGAACCATACTAGTGTTGAGTTTGTATATGCTCTTGGGCACCATGACCAACCCAATTTGAACTCTTCTGTCAGTAGAGTTAATTTGGAGTTGGTTGGTTGGTTTGGGGAAGGAGACCAGACAGCGTGGTCATCGATCTCATCGGATTAGGGAAGGATGGGGAAGGTAGTCGACCGTGCCCTTTCAGAGGAACCATCCCGGCGTGATTTAGGGAAATCACGGAAAACCTAAATCAGGATGGCCGGACGCGGGATTGAACTGTCGTCCTCCCGAATTTGGAGTTGGAATGGCTGCTTATGTCAGGTGCAGGGTCACACATTGCTGTGGTTCCTGTTGGTTCTCTCAATATGTGGGATTATACTAGGCATGGCCTTCACCTCAACAGAAAAGGGAAGGATAAACTGGCTGAGCAAATAGCAGGACAGTTAAAGGGGAGAGGGTCTGTCATGAGTGATAAAATACCAGTGGTTATAATGTTCAGGGGAGACTCTTTTTAGGGTAGGGAGGACAGAAAGAAACCAAGTTTTAAGAGAGGTTAGGATTGAGACAAACCTTCAGTTTGAGAAAGAAACCAAAAAAACATAATTCTAGCTTGTTACATCAGCATAAACAGCTGCTGGTTAAGAATTTTAACAATCAGCAGAATTATATTACAAAACCAATAGTCAATGGCCTCTCAGAGCATGGCATGCAGTTCCTTCTGTTAAATGTTAATACTGAACAGGATATAAAATATGTTAAATCTGAACTCAAGAGGGTAATCAATAAGGCAAAAATTGATTATTTTAGGACACTCCTCAGAGACATTCACTGGAGTGATGTTTACAGCGCTCATGGCATGAATGAAAAATATAACACTTTTGCTAATAAAGTGCTTACCTTATTTGAACACACTTTTCCCCCAAAACTAGCCAAGGTTAGAGCACAGTCTACAAAGAAGTCATGGATTATTCAAGGAATAGAGGTATCTTGTAAAACAAAAAGAAAACTGTATCTGTCAATCCAAAACAGTTCTGATGATGATGCTATAGCACATTACAAGAGATACTGCAAAATATTAAAGACTGTAATACGGACATCAAAGAAAATATATTACATGGAAAAGATAGTCATATCAGATAACAAAATAAAGACAACATGGGATATAGTGAAGTGGGAGACTGGTAGAACCAGATATGAACACTAAAAGGGGGATTAGCCCTATTAGTGGTTTGTTCTTTTCGTCGCCTTTTACGACTGGCAGAACATACCGGAGGCCTATTCTTTTCCCGGGCCTCCACGGGGATTATTATTATTATTATTATTATTATTATTATTATTTAAGTATTAAGTAGTATTTAAGTATTATTAAGTATTTAGTGGAGTAATAAGGTGATATTATGAGTATAATAGGTAAAGTTATTATGTTGATACAGTGAGAAGATATTAGATGTATTTAATGAAGTATTTATGTATTACTTATGTGATGAGGAGAATGATGTTGGGTAGGGACTGGATAGGGAACATAACTTTTTCTTACCATGGAGAAAGTTTATGAAAGACACATATAGTCAGCAAGGTTTGTAGAGCAAGTTGTTTTCGGTCTGAAGTAACAGATGCAAGTAAATACTCAGTTAAATTTATGCAGAAAGGTTGGGTCTATGTGAAGTGTGACACCTTTTGCAATTAGGCAACATGTCAGTAATCTGTGCACTGGAAAGTGATTAAGTGTCTTGTTGGTAATTAATGTGAAGAATGTGACACTTTAAAATAGGAAGTAAGCTGGAGAATGATTTTAGGGAATTAACAACTATACCTATACACCACTACATACTTGTACACTGTTGAAAGATAATGAGAAGTCAGAAATGTTTATTTCTGAACTTATGAAATCTTTTTACTTACACTGAATCATACAAGGTAAGTCAAGAAAACACATCTGAACACTTGTGGGTAGATGTATTCAATATTCAAAAGGCTCTATAAATTGAACTACTTATTGTATCAGACTATATACTTGAGACATATAACTGTTCTGTTACTATTTCTGAAAATCTGATGAATGATGGGAGTTATATAGTTACTTTTCTGAAAACATGATGAGGTATATACTAAGTTTTTGAAACATTTTACCCCAGATGGCAGACTTATAATTAATTTGTTTTGTGCTTGATGTGCACCAAGTGTTACAACCCAATTGTGACTTACTGATACATGTAATGATCAACATTTATTTTTACAGAAATTCTAGTTTTTAAGTTTTTAAAGTGTTTCACCACAACCATATCCCACACAATGACTTTTAAATATCTAAGTGGTGTTACATATTTTCTTTGCTGTTTTGTTATTTATGTAAGCAACTATGAGTATGGGAGTGATTCTTGAATGATACTAACAGGTACAAAGACTACTTTGCCACTGAATACTATACCCACACCGCATAAAAAAAAACTGCATACCACTATCATTTTTGTAAATACCTTGAAGATACTGTATGATAACTAGTAATATATGTATACTATACTTTGTCTTTGAACTACTTGTAAACAGAAGGCACCATGCGATTTTATGTAGATGTCTATGACACAAAACAAGCAAATCCTATTTTCACCGAAGTGCGTAAAAGATATCGGGCGAGTTATTGACATCTGTGGGCACTTGCTTCCCAAAATTTGATACATAATATCATCTGTGTACAGTATATAATTTTGTGTATTACCTTTGTGGACATTGTCCAATTAAATCCGGTTTTAAGTGAATATTCAACCAGAAATGGTATGTAAATTTCAGACAACACCATGATCTGGAGAGGATATTTTCATTTTTATGCTTTCAGTGTTAGTTATATGACATGTTCTATCTACATTTACCATAGTGTTAATAAATATGTTATTTCATTGATGTTGTATATTATCCTCACCCATGAGTTGAACCAAACTGATAGTGAACTGGGCTGTGTGGCTACATGGTACCCTCAACTGGACTTGGACTTAAATTGTCATAAAGAACTTTTAGTTAAGTGCTAGATTTTACCATGTGGTATCCCGAATTGAAGCTGTGCCATGTTAGCACACCGGACTTATATTTGAACTACTATACACATAATCTAGTATCCTGGAACTGAGTAGTGCTTATGTAGCACACAGAACTTTAACAAATGCCTTGACATTTTAGTAGTGTCTATGCTGCACACAGTATTTCATGAACTACTGACAATGTAAAATAGTACTGTAGCCATGGTAGTGCCAAAAAGGTACAGAGGACTTGTTTCTAAGATATGGTATCGCATTTTTCAGTAGTGAAATTGGTATAGTAATCTACAATAGTGCAAATGATATAGTATTTTACAGTTATGATGAAAGTAACAGAAAAGACTGTTTTCAAAATAGTATTAACTTTTCAAAAAATTTAGTAACTTTAGGAAGTCAATTGAATAAGAAAACAAATCATTTATCTTAGAATTTTCTGCATCCAAGTTAAAATTTTCAGATTGCTGAGTGTTAGTTTTAGTCTTGTTAACCCTAATGCATTAATATTTGCTTTACAGTTTTTGTCTTAGTGTAAGTATTTTTCTTTAATATTGCTAATTAGTAGTTATACAAAATTCATCAGCATTATGACATCTGACCTTTTTTTTTTTTTTTTTTTTTTTTTTTTGCGAGAAGTAACCCATTCAAATTTATTTATTTACTTTTTTCCAGATGTGTTAGTATTTGCTTTGGCCTAAGGGTTTGCCTGGTATTTTTTTCACTCAAACTTCATATCAGTTAAAAAGTCATTTTTATGTTTCTCTGGTTTCTTTTTGAAATGCAGATTCTGAAAGCCTTGTTTATCTTGGAATTTTCTCATGCAGTATTTCACATATGTGGTTAGGGAACATTGGATTCTGAATTTTATACACTGAAAAATGTTGTTGGAAATATCCTTGGAGCTGTGTTCACTCCTAAAAATCAAGACCATCAACAGTATGAAGAAATCTTTGTTTATGTGAATATATATTTTCATAATTGTTCTATTGTGATGATTATGATGACAAAAATTGCTGTCCATCTAACACTGGTGGCTCATGCAAAATTTTACCGATGTGCTACAATACTACAAATATAAACAGATTTTTTTTGACTGTATCGTCATGACAGGATTGACTTAATACTGTTGTGATATTAGCTTTACATAACGAACTAAGCTCATGTATGATATTTTTATCTACATCTACGTAGATACTCGGCAGTTGGCCACATGATGCATGGCAGAGAGTTGCCTTTACCAGTGGTAATCATTCCCTTTCCTGCTACACTCAAAATATAGCAAGGGAGAAATGACTGTCCACCTTTGTGTGGGCCCTAATTTCTCATGTCTTATCTTCTTGGTACTTATATGGAAAATATATTTGGTGGCAGTAGAATCATTCTGTAGTCAGAGTCAAATACCATTTCTCTAAATTTTCTCAATAGTTTTCCTCAAAAACATCGTCTTCCCATTTGAGTCGCTGAAGTATCTCCATAATACTTGTGTGTTGTTCAAACCAACTGCTAACAAGTCTAGCAACACACCTCTGAACTGCTTCAATGTCTTCCTTTAATATGATCTGCTGCAGATCCAAAATACTCAAGCAATATTTGAGAATAGATCACTAGTATCCTATATGACATCCCCTTTACAGGTAACCACAAAACTGGTTATCATCCACCTTCACTACCACAATCCTCACATGCACATTCCATATCATATTGCTTTGCAACATTACATTCACATGTTTAAATGATTTGACTATGCCAAGTGGCACACTACTAATGCTGTTACAGAACAATTTTCTTTCCCTACTCATCCACATTAACTTACATTTTTGTACATGAAGAGCTAGCTGCCATTCATGACAACTAGGAATCTTCAAATAAATTTGTAGTTGAAATATGGACAACAAGCAACCCTATAATGGAATGACGATAATGAAAATTTGTGCTGGGCTGGGATTTGAACCCTGATTTTCTGCTTATTGCAAGATATCCTCTTACCATTAAGCTATCCAAGCATGCCTCATGGGCAGACTCAATCTTCTATATGTTGTTAACCATGTGTCTATAACCTACACTAGTACATCCATTATGTCTATTCCCATACAGGGGAGACATTTTAATTGAAAGTCTCTTGCCCAGTGTTGGTAGTTAAATAAGATATTGCAGTGCCTGTGTTGTTCAGAAGTACAATGTAGTGGTCTGTCTGACATGTATGTATGTCCAGAGGACCACTGCATCACACCTCTTACAAAAACAAGCAGTGCAATATTGTATCTTAAGTAGAAATCTTGTCTAAGGCATCTTGTATCCAATTACAGTCACACAACAGTGAAAAGTTTCTGTACATCACAGCATTATAAGTAAATAAACAGATTGCTGCCCACCCTATATGTTTATGATTTCCATTGTTTCTTTTTTGTTAATGCATTGATGTCCTAGATCTTTCACCCCTTCTACCCCACGCATTACTGTTCATGAATAACAAACATGGAAAGCAAATAACACACTGTACACATCACAAACACAAATCCAATGCTCTTCATACACTTTCATACTAAATTTTCTCATATACTCACTTTTTTACCACCACCTACAACCATTTGACTTACAAATGTAGTAATCTTAACTAAATTGAATATATTAATTTTACCAATATAAATTTAACTGTTTAAATGTATTTAAAATTTTATAATTGAAACTTTATCATTATGATGGGGGAAAAGAAGCACAGAGCAGCAAGAATCAAATGTGAGCTGACAAACTGCCAGCTGGTATGCTTGACCAGTGCACCATGGCACTGATATGTCAAGTATTGCTCACAAATCCCTCATACTTTACTCACAAATTATTAGAGAGAACTTTACATTTTTTATGGCCCATGCAGGTGACATATGATAGTAAGTTCAAAGGGGCATCAACCCATTTCTACTCACACAGTTTGATCCAAATTTGTTAGGATTTAAATTTGGAACAGATGTACCTAACTCTAATTCTTCCTTTCTTCTCCAAAAATCTACTGGAAAAGGGCCTCTTCAGTAGAACATATACTGAATTTACCATATTGCTTTCACAGCACCTTACAGACATCTTCAAAGAAAAATACTGACTTGTGAATGACATCATGCCCTTAGTGCCACCAGAGATAATGTCACACCAGAGCATGTGCAATCAAAACAGACACTTTTATTGCTTTTTTGAGTTGAGCATAGTGTGGATGACCATTTCAGCACTTGACACTTGTTTCTGGTTATCATATGGAGAGCACTACAAAACATTTTTTCGTCCATTTTATTTGCATACCAGCACACATTTTATGAGAAATGGTATAATTTTAGTGCAATGTTTACAGTGAGCTGTAGCATGTTAAAACATGATCACCAGCCACACTGCCAACAGTAGTCAGCAACAAACTGGTGCAGGAAAATCACTAAAGAAATTCATGAAAACTATCAGTTTTGTCATAATTCCACTGCCATAACTTTTTACAGACTTTTTCGAGCATTTTGTATGGGATCACATCCGAACGATTAGGCTATCACGAGTTCTGTGCTTGTTGTGTTCCAAAACGACTTTCTGAGAATCACAGAACTCAGCTGGTGACTGCTTCTCTTGACAGTCTTCTCTCAATGTGTAGAAATTAGGGATTAAGGTGGGTAAGAGGATCGTTGAGGGAGAATTATGGTGAATTAGTGGGGAGTTACTCTTTGTATAACAGTGCAGATGGTGATGACACAGTGATTAACATGTTGAGAATTGATGGAAGAAGTAATTAGTACCTCTGGTGTAGTATTTTAGGCTGGAAGCAGTAGACTATAGGTGTTGATAGGCAAGAGTGAAAATTTCTTCAGTGGGTTCATAGCAGCAAGCCATAATGAGATGTATTGAATGGTTGGACTTACGAGTTTCAGAAGAAAGTTGGTGCGCAGGTGGTCTTAGGACTGAGAAATGAGATAAATTCCACAGAGTATTTTTTAGAAGCAATTGGAGGCCATGCTACACTTCTTGACTGTAGTCGATGCAGCAAGTCTTGTCTATTGATTACATTACCACCACCAATTATCATCATCATCTGAAATCTGTTGTTTGTACAACAGCTACAAAATTGCAGTAAATATAAGGCATACCTGGTAGATTTCTACAGCTGTATCTGAAAGAACTTCTCTGTATTCAGTGAGATCAAAATTCTGTAGACACTGTTCATTCTGTAGTGATGTGTTTTTAGTTTGGAATGTTTTGTCTCCACTATACTATATCAGATTATGCAGAAGTCTCACAGTATTTGAAAGCCACAAAACCATTATATCAATATCATCATGGCGTTTCTTAGTAACTTTTTCGATGGTGTAGATAGTTGCTGTCAGGAGTAACCGTACTTTCTCATAATCATTTTGACAGTCGGCATGCCTAATGCACATGAACAAAATGTATGCAGGCAATCCTGGCAGTCATGGTACAGCAATATGTGGCTTTAATTCTGCAATTAAAAGAATGTAAAATTCATAAACAATGGAAGTACTTCAATAAAGAGAACACATGAGTGAACATAATGAAAAATTATTCAGGCATATATACTGACCAAATATCACATGCCTAACAATATGTCTAATATCCTCTTTGTGAAACTCAAAAATTCCTTGGTAATGTCTTTCCTTCTTTCTTATACCTCTTCTGTTATTCCTTTGATCTTGCCTCTTCACTAGCACTTCCTCTATTGAGTTTTCAGAGCTGTTTCAGCATTGTTATCTAATTTGCTGGAAAACACTAGGGGAAAAAAGTAATATTGTTTCTGAAGCAGTTACACAATCATGTTTATGTAAAGTTCCTTATTATCTAGTGAGAAGGTATCATGAAAGGTTATCCTCAGGAGTCACATTCTCTGGCCACATAAGTTGGAACAATATAGTCATAAGATATATTCATTGTATCTCTGTCAATTAAACCTTATACTTATTTCCTCACAAATCATTTGTAATTATTGGTCCATGTACATTGGGTGAAGTTTAACAAAACACAAGAAACTAAATACAGTTCATCAGCATTCTTAAAATAGGGACTTAATAGTTCAAGGATATATTAAACAGGTTGGGAAGCCAAGATGATCACAGCATTTACAATCATATAGTCATATCAGGAGGGTGAAATCTGTAACTCTGGGCATACCAAGAGTATCCTGAGAGGAAGCATTCAGTAAGTAATGTAAAGAAGGAGTACAATGCTTTAACATTTCTGGCTCAGTTCTTTACTGCATTATGAGCATGAAATCTGCAGCTAAATGACAGATGCAAAGCTGCCAGGATTTTTCTATGCTGAAACCAGTAGATTGTATACCATAATCAAAGAAATGAAGCACATGATGCAATACTGGTAGAAACTAAACTGCTTTCAGAATAAGATTTTCACTCTGCAGCGGAGTGTGTGCCTGTCAGGAAGTTTCACTATACTGCTTGCATGTAGTGGCAATGAACTGCTAACTCATTACAAAAACAGCAATAAATTGGATAATAATATTTTAAAATATAACAACTGGAATTTACATAATTATTCATGATATCAGCAAAGTTTTCTCAGATGAGCTGCAGCTTGGCACAGGGTAAATGACAGCCAGTTGAGGCTTTGATTAGTACCCAACACAGTCAACATGTCTGCAACACATATCATTGTAAATATAATGCTTTCATTCAAAATTTCCATAATCAATCTAATGTTCATGACAATTTTCATAACACATGTATATCTTCCAACATGCCTGTGTGAGAAGTGAAACCATTACAGATATGTTGACATTGCAACATTTTATTTCTGCGTAAAGAATATTTTATATCAAGTTGCTGTTAACCTAATAACTTACATATTCACACACGCCTTATTGCCACATTCTGCAAAGTAGACGTGGAAGTTAATTTAGCATCAGTTCCAGTCAACTCTACTCTTCATGAAAGAATGCCACTGACATAGGAATGAAGGTGAGTGACCATTATGTGGAATCGTGATGAGGTTGGGTGAATGTGCATTGCTGTTGTTCAACTTTTAACATATTGTTTCTCAGCCACTCATGTGCACTAGTCCTGTCCATTATCTTAGTTGCCTCAGCCAGTTTCCAGCTGCAGAGCTTCATGATAAACCAAGTTACTTCTCATACTACAGGAAACAGACTCAGAAGGAGTATGGATTTCAGTTTTAACTTTTCAGTGCTCCAGGCAAGTGTGTTTTTAAGTGCAAGTACATTTCTTAGGTAAGCACAGCCCTTCCATCAGATTGGAGTGACATTATTTAGCTGGAAAGTAGTGTTTGAGACAGTGAGATCAATGTGGGAATGTTTAGCTTCGATAGAAATTTTTAGAGTAATGTCTTTGTGTGATTCTTTCTCCATTTACATTGACTTTGAACTCCCTTTTTAGTTATTATTGACAACAGCTGCCAGTAGCCAGCTGGAAGTGATGTATTCAACTGACAGCATTTATCATTTTCCAGTCCAGAGCTCATATCTCTGAATCTGTCCTGAAAGTAGTTTGGTAAGTACAGGGTTTTCAATTATTGACTCCGGAGTAGTGAGAAGTTCAACCCTCTCTCACAGGTCAAGTCAAGGCTGGCAACCCTTATTTCAACTTACTGGGTAATGTGGCAGTCCCGAGAAGTTATCCAGTTCTACTAATAATGCTTCAGATTAAATCTACAGAGCAGTAAATCACATTATTTGTGTAGCACACTGGTCATTGCTAAGAGTAGTGCATTCCAACTGCTGCCATGGATGGAATTGCATGCAATGCCACAGAAGCTCTGACATATGGACAAAAGGAATGTTTCAAACTCAACATTGCATAGTAATGAATGCAGCCATAAGGGTGATTGTTGTTTTAGTAATATAGTGAGGTTTAATAGCTGTTATTAAAATAGAATAAAAAGTTATGAAAGTAGTGATAAAATTATAATATGGTTTATAGGAAATTAGGAGTGGCATAGTATACAAATACTAGTTTGACAAAGAGAGAATGAAATTTTTCACAGAAAAAAAACAAACATGAAGAAATTAAGACTGAAGATGAGTTGTGTAACAACTGCAGGTGTAAACTGATTCCAATAGAAAATAAACTGTTTTTTTTATTAACAAGAATATGACGTTTATCAGCTGGAAAGACAATTTCTGTCAGAGTTTTGCTTAATTGAATAATAAAGGTAATTATCTCATGTTAGTGCATAGGTGCTCACCCAGAGGATACCAGCTTTAATGGTGGTGATGGAAGAAAGTTTCATCACAGGAATCTGGACAAGGGGATGAGGCAGGGGAAAGGTGGAAGCAGAGAAGAGAGGTGGGGTAACATCCCTAAAGTGTGTCACTCAGTCACTATGAGAGGGCATTTTGTACTGTTGGTTATTCCTCAATCAAACGTGAATGTAAAGTTTTACAAACACCCTCCAAGGATTTGATTTGAAGAATGAAGTATGTGAAGTGAGAGTTTACTTTCATTCCATGCTAATCTGCAATGACAGAAAAATACTGCACTGCAAAAGCACTCAGCACAGTCAACTACACAAGAAAAAAAAGAGAAAAAAATGAAAAAAAGAAAGAAGAAAAATGAAATGGACACTTCACTGCTGGGTCACAAGATGGAAGCAACAAACATTTTCCACTAGTACCTGACAGAGAAAGCAGCATGGTATTTGTGCCCAGCCATGAAGTTCAGCAATAAGTAAGGGACTAACTGGAAACATCTAAAAAATTGGCATAATTATGAACTCTTAAAAAGACCACAGAAAACTACAAATATTATTGCTGATCTGGCCTCAGTCCTCTATGCATTCTCCTATTGTTAAGTTTTGTAACTGAGAAAAAAGCATAGAATAATACATTGTTTCCCCATTACAGCAGTCTGTATTATCACCCCTTCATGCATATGTGTTTCCTCCTAAGACATCCTGTACATGCTATAAGCTGTTTTAATGAAGTTTTTAAACATTAATATGATCTGAATTAATATTCACCAGCTTTTCTGAAGTCACTCTTATAATTTCATGTTGCATAAAAGGGGGGGATTTTAGTTAAGCTTGGAGATAAAAGCTTGTGCTGATTATCATTCTCCTCTCTGAGTTTCTCATTTTCTTGTTGGAGTTGTTCTCTTTCTGCTTGCCACTTATTTTTCTCTTGGTGCAATTCATCTTCCAGCTGCCTACATGAATTTACAGTTTAAAGAGTTAATGATTCCCAGACTTAACTAACAAAAATAAGATATGGTACTGCATTTTTGCACATACCTGTTTATCTTCTTCCGTGCTTCAAATGCCAGTACTAGCTCCACAACCTCATTTATTAAGTGTACATGACTTCCATAGTTGATACTAGCAACATTCTTCAAACCTTCAGTTTGCTTTGCTAGAATACTGTGTAACTGAATGCATTCCTCTTGCCATCTGTCAACTTCAAGTTGCAGCTGATTGTACTGCTCTGAATGAGAACAAATTTATAACACTGTCATAAATAAATGAAATTAATACTAATTCAAGTATAGCAAAATAACACCAGTCGTGTAGAAAATCAGATGTTATGCTGTTGAACAGTCACCTGTGAATGTCAAGTTACCATTCCTAGAGTATTTGGAAACACAGACTTAAAATGCACATCAGAAACACATTCTCAAACATTATATCTATTATATTTGTTTTAGTGTTATAGTAATATTATACCTTTAGCATGTAGTATGATAGAATAATTATTTCTGTCTAGAACTGGCAGTATTTGTAAAAACCTGCACTTACAGAAGTCCTCAATTATTAGAAAGAGCACCTATGGAGGAAAAAAAAACTGTTTTTCAGAATGAAAACCATGAACTTGGGCATTTGGGAACAACAGCAACAAGAAAGATCCTTACTATGATGAAGGAACAATTTGAACTTACTTAGCAATTCTTCTCATCCTGGTCCATCATCTAATGTTTGATTAGAACAGCAATCATTGAATGATAGCTGAAGTTTAGTCATATTTACATGTAATCTTCGATTTTCCACTTCCAGTTGCTGCAACTGAAATTGAAATATAAAAGGTGTCTCAAGAATGATGCCTCAGAGATAACAGATACTTAAAACAGAATTAAACTGACTCAACACTGCTCAGTTTATGTTCCTGTCTCAAAAAAGATTTTTATGTAATGATGTCACTTATCATTTTATATGTACAATTTGAGGCACCTTAATATGCAGTGTTCTTTGTAGTATTGCATACTTGATATTACCTCAGAGTCTGTCACATATCTATAAGCATGAAGAACATTGTCTCTTAACTGTGTCCACATTGGAGTCTATTTCTCAACAGAGTATTTGTTAAACAAACATGCTGTAAAAATGTCAATTTTCTCTGGTCCTCTTCCCTAACAGTTAGTTGAAAATGGAGCTATTTATACTTTTTAACACTACTGGTGAATGGGGTTGTTCATATTAATAGTTGGGTCTTTCGCAGCTCTGTTTATTTTATAATCAGTTTCATCATACCAATAACAAACACCCACAGCCACTGCACATACCAAGTGTTTAACAGTGTCATGTGTAGCCTGCAACATCAAATGTTGCCTAAAGAAATAGTTGTTTTATGTTATGGACTAAAATCAACATCCAAGTTTTATTTCAGTTTCAACACCATGTCTAAATGCCATAATATACATGTTTAAAATACTCTAATGCTAACTATGAATGAGCACTTTTTAAAAAACAAAAATTATGACATTGTAGCCTTGTTGCCTGGGAGGCCCCATCCAGGAAAGTTCAGCCCCGGGTTGCAAGTCTTATTTCAGGTGACGCAACGTTGGGTGGTCAGTGGTGGTGGTGGTGGTGGTGGTGGTGGTAGTGGTGGTAGTGGTGGTGGTGGTGACACAACACGGCCGGAAATCAAACCTGGGCCCACTGCATGGCAGGCAAACACATTGCCACTCAGCTAAGCATGTTGACTACTAATAACAAATCAACATACATATGCTGCAGACCACCATATAGTGCACAGCAGAGGATACTTTGTGCTACTATTAATCATTTCCTCTCCTGTTTGACTTGCAAATGAAGCAATGAAGAAATGAATATCTAAAAGCCGCCATACAGGCCCTAATTCCTTACATCTTATCTTCATGATCCTTATGTGAAATGCATGTTGGTAGCAGTAGATTCATTATGTAGTCAGCCTCAAATGTTGGTTCTCTAAATTTCAGGAATAATGCCTTGCAGACCAAGGATTCTCATTTAAGTTCATAAAGCATCTTCATAACACTTGTGTGCTGATGGTGTCATGTACCCCTCATTCACCTAAAGGGATCAGCAACCCTTCAGACACTGAACCATCATGGGCTTGCATATGTACAAGGTATTGCCTCACTGCATTGAACTGATCACATAAAGAATGACAGACAGCAGGACGAGCACCACCAGAGGTCCTCCACGTCAGGGACCTACTTCCTCAACTGGGTTGTGTGCAGAACTGGATTGGCATGAATTCCTCCATGTTCCATCTATACAGGACAGTGCAAGCCAACACGATTTGACAGTTCACCTCACCAGGGTTCTGGGCCAATCCACACACAAGCTCTAAGCAGCTAATCAGTCAGGGCCTGATCAGAAGCCACCACAGCAGCAGTTATGATTTTCCAGTGATATCCTGAGACATATCTGTCAACCAGTTATGTTGAGCACTCAACCTCTGTCATTAGGGACTATCTGTGGCACGGTCTTCATGCCCCACAATGTTTATTCACTGAGTGTTCCAGGTGTGTGCCTGTTAGTGTCAGAGATGTTGTATTATATTTTATTGAGAAGAGTTTTCCTTTGTTATTAAATCCCTCTATTGTGGTTGTAATAGACCCTTGTTCTTGTTTAGCTGTATCTTACTATTTCTTATGAAGCATCTACCCATGGGACAAATTGCAGATTGAATCTACTGGTAACAAATCCAGCTGCCCACTCTGAACTGCTTCATGTCTTCCTTTAATCCAACCTGATGGGGATGCCAAATATTTGAATGAATGAATAGCACTAGCATTCTATACACCATCTCCTTTATGGATGAGCTACACTTTTCCAAAATTCTTCAACTAAAATGAAGGCTACCATTCACCTTCCCTAATGCCATTCTGAGGTATTCATTCCACTTCATATCTACATCTACATCCAATCATTTGACTTATGTCGTACTGCACAACCATAGAAAAACAACCTATACAAAGGGTAGAAACTGGCACATCCCCATTATGATTACAAAAGTGGCCTCCTGCTGCTGCTCATTTGATACAGAAGTCTTATGATAACACAGCTATAAAACATTCTCACAAAAATAGGAGTATGCCATGCTGAAACTTTTGCTTCCACTGATAGAAATACGTTGCACAGAAGCTCGCTAAAAAGTGTATAATCAACTGTTTGAAATATTTTTCAATAATAGTTGCAAAGAGGATCCAAGTTTGTACCATTTATCCATCTTATTTGCTAAGTGAATAACAATTTCTGATAATTAGACAAAGTTAATTAGCAACAGTTAGAAAAAGTACCCTTTTAAGAAAGTGTCATTTGCAGCCTGTCTAAGTTTTCTGATTTATCATGGTATAGTTCTCTAACTGGATTCTTTCATGTCATGGTATAGTCCTCTAAATAAATGTTTACATTAAGTATATCCCTCCTAACAAATCTTTCTTACTACTATATTGAAAGTCATTACTGAATTGAATCTTTACAATAGGAAATGTTCCCATACATCACAGCTATTAACTACAGGCAGTGTAGATAACTGTTATGAGAGGACTGAGTGGAGAGCAAAAAGTTTCACTTCTTAATCAATACTGGTTCTGTGATACTGATATAGGATAATTGCAGATTAGAAACTGACATTTGTTTTATGTGGGTGACATGAGCTGCGTACAATTTAATAAAATATTGAGGAAGATTAGCTCAACATCCTTCTGGTAATAACAAATCAACCATGTCCTCCTCAACAGTAATATCTCATCATTCACCATAACAGATTTAGGAAAAATGAAAAACATGTGTTTGAAACCTGGGAAAAATAGGCAACTTTATCTCCACAAAAAATTAAGACCTGCCATGCAAGTGCATGAGGTCGGGCTTGCTGATCACAGCTTACTGTAATTGTGATAGAGCTGTAGGTTAACATCAACAGTGATCTGATAAACAATTAACCATTATGATAAAATTCTCTTGACCTCACAATAACATCAAATGGTGTAAAATCATCAAGCTCTTGGGCCAAGTACTCCTCTGCCATTGTCAAGTGGTGACTATCTTTTGGGTGCTGCCATCATACTTATACAGCAGTGCTTCCTTCTTTGATGTCACTGGTGTTTGCTCCACTGCCATATAGTGTAATACTTTCATTGCACACCCACAGCACCCATTTCAATTTTCTGATGGTAGGGTCCCCAGGCTTGCTTAACTATAGGCCATCAATTTCATTGAGAGTGTTGTTACAAATTTTTATCTCTATTGCTTTTTTAATTATGATATCCCAGAAACAACACATCTGTGTAATAAGTGATGTCTTTTTGAATGAAATGTGATGTCTGTGTTCCAGAGCATGCTCTGCTACCACTGATCCCTCAGGGTAACAGAAGTGAAAGTATCTTGTGTCCTACTCAGCACTGTTCATTAGTATGCACAGTCTGTCCAACATAAAAATATCCACACCCACACAGTATTTTATGTACTACTGGAATTCAAACACCTATACCATCTTTCAATGGACTGATGAGTTGTGAAACTTTTGTTGGAGCCCTGATGACTGAATCTATTTCATGCCTCTTTAGGAAATGGCTGATCTTTCCCATTATTGAGCCATAGAATGGAAAAAACACAAGCTTATATTTCTTCTCGGGGCCCTTCTGCTTCTATGTTTCCGGGAAGAACGCTTTTGAAATCTGGCGATTGTTGTAGCCGTTTTCCTTGAATACTTTCAGTAAGTGACTCAGTTCCTTTGGCAACCTTCCAGTGTATGAGAGAGCTTTCTATCGATGCACCAAGGTCCTCAGAACAAAACATTTCTGTGACAGATCGTGATAGCTGTTAGCTTGCAGATCCCGATGTGTGTGGGTGGATTTCCAGTAAACACTGTGACTGAGACACACATTGCCTTACAGCAGATGAGGACATCAAGGAACAGCAAGGCACTATAGGTCTCCACCTCAATTGTGAACTTTATATTGTCATGGACATTGTTGATGTGATCCAAGAATTACCCCAGTTTTTTCACATCAATGAGACCAGATGATGAATGTGTCATTGATGTAATGATAAAAGCAAACAGACTTTGCAGGAGGCATGTCCAGCATGATGTTCTCCATACAAAAGTTGGGTATAACTAGAGCTAATGGACTTTCCAATGTGAGGCCATCCATCTGATTTTGTATGATGGAGAATATAGAATGTTTTAATCAGACAAATGCTTTTCACTGGATGTGGCTCCTGCAAAGCCTAGTTGCATTTATCATTACATTGACAATACATTCATCATCTGATCTCATGAATGTAAAAAGCTTGGGGAATTCTTGGACCACATCAACAATATCCATGACAACATCAAATTCACAATGGAGGTAGAGACTGGTAGTGCCTTGCACTTCCTTGATATCCTCATCTGCCATAAAGCAATTTGTGTGTCAGCCACAGTGTTTACTGGAACCCACCCACACATACTGCAGATACCTGCACATTAACAGCTATCACTATCTGTCACAAAAATATTCTGTTCTGCGGATCTTAGTGCATTGTGTGGAAGGTGTCTCAGATGCTGAAAACCTGCTGAAGGAAATGAGCCACATACAGAAAGTATTCAAGGAAAACAGATACGCTAGTTACCAGATTTCACAAACCATCTTCCTGAAAACACAGGAGCAGAAGGACCCTGAATAAAACTCAATGAAGCTTATGTTTTTTTCCGTTCTGTGGCTCATTAATCAGAAATATTAGCCACTTCTTAAAGGGGTATGAAACAGATTCAGTCTACAGGCCTCCAACAAAAATTTGACAACTCACAAGACCTGTAAAAGTGATGTAGGCCTCAGAATGCCAGGAGTATATAAAATACTGTGTGAGCATTGACAGTTTTCTGTCAGACAGAACACGAGAGATGCTTTCCCCCGTCATGTCATAAGAAATCAGTGATAGTAGAGCATGCTCTAGAATATTCACATCATATTGCATTCAAAGAGACATCATTTATTACATGGACTAGTTGTCTCTGGGATAGCATAATTAAAGAAGTGATAGATAAAAGTTTGTGACAACACCCCCAGCAAAGGTGGTAGCCTACCGTTGAGCAAGGATTGTAACACAGCCATCAGAAAGCTGAAGCAGGTGCAGCAGGGGCGCAATGCAAACATTACCCTATATGATGCTGGAGTGAGCACCAGTGACGTCATGTAAGGCAGTGCAGCAGTAAAGGATGTTAGCGGCTACCAAAAGACAGTCACTACTTGACAGTTGCCAAGGAGTACTTGACTGAAAGCTTGCTAGTTTTAAATCACTTGCTGCAGCTGGAAGTTCAAGAGAGTTTTAGTGGTACATATCACTGCAAAACCATGCATTAATATAAATCCTACATAATATTTTAAATGATTCCACATCATACTTAATCAACATGGAATGAGGTTCAGAAATTTTATATTTATGTATGGCCAACTTCACTGATTTGTGCATCACTAAAACTAACCGACTTACAGCTAAGATCTTCCCAATTTCATATTCAAAAAAGATAAAAGGAGCACTAACAACTAGCCCCATGTTAGCACTTTGCCGTCCTCACATCTCGTACAAAGTTATACACTTGGTGCCGGCAGCACTAATTCAGATTACTTGGCTTGTCACTGGCCACTTGTCACCTTTCCATAGATGACAAGCTTCTAAAACATTGACTTTTGTGAGTTTTAATTTTCCAGAAATCCTCTATTTTGCCATGTCATTCCACAAACTCAAATTTTCTTTTCAAGTAACTTCTTTGCAAGTTCTACACTGTTATAATAATCAGCCATGCAAAAGTGGTGCCACTTTCCCTCAGAAGGTGTCAATAGTTCCATCACTGTTTTTGCTAAAGGCTGTCCAGCACAGGAATATATCTCGAATGAAGAAATGTATCCTGTACTCAAATCACACAGCATCCGAATGAGTATGCTGTATTTCATAATTTTTGATGGATTATAAACTTTAAAATTTAACTGTCCACCCAATGGTGTCATTCCTTCATCAGTTGAGATGTTCTGACTTGGATTAAACATTTCTTCAAACTTTTTGGAATTGCACTTTGACTAGCCGGTCAGCATTATCTGGTTTACTGTTGCTGTTGGAAAAATGTAAAAATGATAATATTTGTCTGAATCGGTTGCAGGACATCGTTTTGCAAAATATCAGTGTGTCTATCAATGGATTTGTTGACCAATAATGTACAATCCTTGCTGTATTTATAATTCTCATAAGTACAGCAGCCCAAACCAATTTCTATGCTTGGGTCCCATAACGTTGACAAATTTGGCATTTTTTAAATCCAGTTTCCTTCTCATGCAATTTTGACTATAGTACTTGTTGGTTTCGTTGCTCATATATTCAAATAGATCGTTCCCGATATCTAATTCTACAATATCCTTGATGCTCTGTGTATTTTTGGGAAATATGTTTGGACCCGAGGATCCCTAAAATTTATTATTGGTCCTTGGTAAATCAAAGTCTGACCCCTGTGCACTGTCTTCTTCATCTGATTCAGCCGAATCAGTTGGAAACCATAGCCTTCACTGAATTCTTCTTGGACGTATTTTTCTATCTTCCTACGATTCTGCTTCACTTTAATTTTTTTGATATCCTATGTCTTCTTCCTAATCAGCCAAGTCATTTAAAATGTCAGACAAGACGTCTGCACCTTCATTGTAAATAATCCTATTGTCTCTTTCATCTGCCATGATGAAAGGGTGCAAGTACTTATAAAAACAAAAAACTTATTGATGTGTGTAACTTATTGTTACCTAAACAAAACACCAACAGAATGCAAAAGATACTGAAGTGCTGGCCCTGGCCACTGCATCATACTATGCTCATGACACCACCGTGGTGTCACCGACCACTGAGCGATACTATGCAGACGACACCACTGTGGCGTCGCCGGCCGTTGACCGCTATTTTGTGCACGACACCACTGTTGTATCACCAGACAAGGTAGTGTTAATATTTCTGAATTATGAGAAGGAATTTGTTCTGTCCTGTGATGCAAATAACTAGCCAGGAGGGTGTACTATAAGCAAAGATGTGAATGGGAAAGAGCACCTTGCAGCCTACGCATCAAAACAGTTAAATGAAGCTGCAAAATTACTTGAGAGGAAATGTTGTGTTTGATGAGTGGTATCATGTACTTCAGGCGCTATATTTATGCCAGGAAATTCAAAGTCTTAAATGATCACACAGTGTGAAAATGGCTATTAAGCTTGAAGGAGGCTCCAAGCAGGTGGACTTGGTGGGAATTGAAATTAAACGAATTTGACTGGAGGAGATTTATAAGACAGGCAGAAAGCACATAAAATGCAGACGGATTAAGCAGAAAGTTTGGTGTCATATGGACACTTGGCTGTAACCATACAGAATGATAGAAGCTGCTAACTGCTGATGCTGACTTCAAGCTATTCAAAACATAGCCACAATCTGCCATGCACAATGGAATGCGAGGTAGGGCACAGAAGCTTGAGCCGTGCATCATGGTGTCTGCTGCATTATGGGAAGAAGTATTGAAAGAAGTTCACAACCACATTCTAAATGGGCACAGAGGTCAAAGAACAATAGATTTTAAGGTTGCTCAACAATATTGGTGAAGAGTGTGAAGACAGGATGTTGACAAGTATGTGAGAAATTGTGCTAGGTGCATAGTGTGCTTCATCAGCAAGTACCACTGGTAAAGGGACACCCTCCTCTAACATTACCTTTATTCAACAGAAGTTATCGATAGCAAAAAAAACTTCCTACCTTTTAAACAGGTTAATAATATCTCATCGGTTTAACTAAAAGAATTTCATATGATTTTGTGAATGATGTATTATACTTCACTCTAAAATGTATAAAAAGACATTATTTTATTACAATTGATATGTATTAAATGTGTATTTACAGTTAAAATTACTTTTCTTTTGGAAATATTTGAAATCACGAAATAAAATCACGAAATATCTGGCTCACTTAAAATTCCTATTATTAATTGCACAATCTGATAATATTTATTAAATTTATTTCTGGTCTCATTTATAAAATAATTATATAGCTTTGTGAAAATTCTTCTTTTGTCAAGAAAGTTTGTAGACCCTGTTTTGTAAACTCTTTGGACTGTTGTTAGTACCACAGAATGAAGTAATAGTGGGCACAACTCTGATGGAATTGGACATGTTTTTAATTTTGGCAATAAAAATGAAATTTTTGGTTTTATGGAAGTGTAAATTGTAAAGACAGTGTGATATAGAGAAATGTGATACAATAAAAAAAGTACAAAAACAGAAATTACACAACAGACTCACTTAACAGTTATCATGTCATCCGAAAACCTACAAAGTCAAAAAATTTAAGCCTCAAGAATCAACCCCTAGATGTGACAAACTGGAGCCAATGATGAGAAAAGAAGGTAAGTAAAAAAGTTTATTTGTCAATCTTACTCCTCTCAAAGCTTATGAAACAAGTCAATTATTTAGAAGAGCGAAAATGAACTGTTGATGTGAGGGAGGGTAATTTTACAATTGGTGGCGTGATCAATTGACTGATAATGAAGTTTTGTCTGTTAGAGAAGGGACAGTGATTTGTGCCATTTGCAGTTTATACTGAATTTCCCATCACTCAGAGAAAGAAGACCGAGAGCTGCACAGTCAAGTTATAACAACAGTGATGAGATACTTCCAATAATGATGAACCGTATCAATTGAAAGAGGGCTTTACAACTACAATGAGGGACATCAAAAAGGAAAGATAAGTACAAAGTATTTGTGAAATTAATTTGTTTGTGTACTTGTGTGATTGTTAACAAAATGAATAGAGATGAGGGCAGGTGTGACGTAGAAGTGAAAGCTGTGGGACCCAGTCAGGACATGTATGAGCCAAGTGAAAATGTAGTCAGCAAAGAAACAATAAAAACTGATATTTTTCAGTTAATTTTGGCAAAGCTAGAGGAAATGAAGACAGATAATAACAGTAAATTTAGTGCATTAATGAGCAGTCAACTGAAATAAGCACGGACAATGATAGAAAATTTACTTCACTACAAGGACAATTAAATGACCTAAAAGCTGAAAACAATAGTAAAATGGATAAGGTACAATACCAAACAGACCAACTTAGTAATCACGTTTCAGAGCTAAAAAATTGGTTGTCTGAGGGATTAAGAAGTGTGAACAAAAAAGTTGATGTCTTAGAAAATAAATCTATTGTTTTGGAAAATGAGTTAGTTGCCGAGTCTGCAAGACAGATGAAGAATGTTAATGACATCAGAGTTGAACAGAAGGTCATAGCAGAAAAAATGGAACAGAACTTTAGTAGTTTAAATCAAAGAATTTTAAATGTTGAAAACAGTATGCAAACTAATGTAAATGTTTTAGATCAAAAAATTTCAGCAGTTCAGGAAAACTGTTTTTACAAAAATCTGCATTCAAACAATAGTGTTGTGTGGCGCAACATTCCAATCAAAATTTTTTCTGTAAGACAATTCACATCCAGTAGATCTTCTGCACCACTGTAAAGAGAGTTGTGTGTCAGGCATGAGTGACAGTCAAAAAATTAAATTTGTTAAAAGATGTCTTGAAGGCAAAGCTCTGTCTTGGGTAAATCTAAATTTATGTTAGTGGGAAACATCTCAAAGTTTCAAAAAAAGTTTTTTAAATAAATTACAGTCAGAAGCTGAACAGGGGAGAATTAAAAGTGAACTTTTGAATAGTCCTAATTATAGGAATTGGGCAGTACCCTGAAAGAGTTTTGTAAGAATCAACTTCACAAATTTATGCACCTTGATAAACCATTTGATAAAATGGCAATGACCGATGCACTCGAAAGGAGATTACCAAAAAGGTTGCAGTGGGATTTAGTGCACAGACCTGATGATTGCCTTGAACAATTTTTACAATATGTTGACAGGCTGGATAGGGAAGTAGAAAGAAGCATGTACCATAATAATCGAAATGAGAGAGATAACAATGGTAATAACTACAGAGACAGAGATAATGGTAGCTTCTATCAGGGTCAAAATGCAAATAGAGACAGAAATTTTTAACATCAGCAGGACAGGAATAATGGGGATAACCAAGAACAATTTAATAGAAAAAACAATTGTAGATGTAACTACTTGGGAAACAGCAATCCGCCTCAATGAAGGTCCATAGTTTTGGGGCATGGAAACACAAAAAGCATGGGACCTTCAATTTACACTTTTAATTTCTCACTTATGTTTTGATAAAAAGTTTTGAGATGCTATATTTAATTATAGTATTGTCAGTACCAATTACAAACCAGAATGTGACACTAATGGGAGTTTTGATGCAGTATGTACTAAGGATTTCTTCTTTTGGTCAGAAAACAGTGTTATTGATGTATACCAGTCAGGTGATGACTCCACTGTATCTGAACTAGATAGTATTTTTTATACAGATGCGAATGAGAGCTGTGAAATGACTGAAGCTGGTATGTCTGAGACTGGTAGCTTATTGAGAATGAATGTATGATCATCAATCATAATCATCAATCATAATCATCAATCTTAATCATCAATCATACTCATCAATCATAATCATCAATCATCAATCATAATCATCATCAGGGATTATGATTATGATGATTATCATGTAGTTGTGGAGTTTAAGAATAATGAAGTTTCAGAGTTATTTGTGAATAAAGGTAAGGTTATGTATGTGATGATGTAAGTGAGAGTCTTGGAATACCAGTCCAGTCAAAGCAGTTTTTCATTAATATCACACAGAGTAATGAGTTGTCTGTAAGCCAAGAAAAAAAGGTCAAAACATTTTTAAGTTTGTTTTGGACGAGACTGATGGTAACATAGATAAATGTGCATTCTGGAATAAGTTAGCTGTGGTTAGTCAAAATTGATATCCAAATTGGTGGAATGAAGTCAAAGAAGATCTGAGCAGGAAGCGTAATTTTGACAGTAATATATTTTTTGTGTTCCTTCTGTAATAAGTGAGGTCAGTATGGAATCCATTCCTTGTTTTTAATCTATACCTGACAAAATGAGTAACCAAAGTGATTCTATGATATCAGTAAAGTTGATTAAACCCTGTAAAAACAGTGTGAATGTAGCATTTGACAAAATTGAAAGTGATATTTTACATGAAGTGTCTATTATCAGAGATGATGATTCAGATTTTGGATATCCATACATTAACATTAAGATTGATCAGCGGGAAGGGCACTGTTTGTTTGAGACAGGTACCAATTTGTGGTATATCTGAACATTTTAGAGACAAGATCCAGCATAATAAGGATTTTGTGGAAATGTCCATTGCACGTGTAAAGATAGGAGGAACTAGTGGTAAGTAAAGCAAGTATGTAAAATGTTAAGTACTGTTAACTTTTAGTATAGAGGACAAGACCTATGACCATGGATGCTTAATGATGTAGAAGAAAATACACACTACGTTTGCAGATTCATAAGATTACATAATAGTGGTGTGTTTATCAAGAATATAGTATGTAAGATAATGTCATTCCTAGAATTTTGTCTTATCTATAGGCTGTTCAAATTTATGATGCACTATATAATGATGTTTTGTAATAGATTTGTGCTTTAGAATATGATACATATATGCTATGAGACTACATGAGTAAATCCTTTTGCAATTTTGAAATGGGATAATATACATAATTTGTACTGTAAAAAATAGGAATAGTATGTTAGTATATCTGTGTGTATCACCTTGTTAGTTTATTCTTTCCATTGCAGTTAACTCCGTTTATCAAAGTTTCATGTGTGAACCATTTTTAAATCTCATCTCACATAAGTAACTGCTTTTGGAAACTTAATAGGTAGAGCATACTCCGTGTGATGTAAAGAAGGTATTGAACAGCATGTTTAGTACATAAAACAATGTTTCAGGATTTGGTTGAATGCTAGACTGAAAGTTTGAGAACTCTAGGGAGGAAACTGAAAGCTGTGGGTAGATTCACTCCCACACTGCTGTATGGCTGTACCTGGCCGGACCAGTCAACTTACTAGAAATCGTAGGGGATGGGTAATGTACTCAAGCACCTGCCAACTACATCAGTGTTGTGACTGAGATTTGTAAATTGTTAACCAAGGCTACCAAAGACAGTGTTATTTCACATAAATGTAAGTTTTTTTTAAGTAGGGGGATTAAATTCCCAATACATTATGTAACTTTGAATCAGTATGTATTTTTTTTATCAGTTGTAAATGAGTCTTCTAGGCCTTCATGTATGTAGGTTAGTTTGTATGTCTTCCACACTATTTGCTAGCATAGTCAATATAACAAGATGTATACATGTCTACTTCCATACACTGATTTTTGCCCTCAAGCTACTTTATTATGTCATCATTTAAAGCTATTTATGACTCTCCCTCCTTTCATGAATCAACATATCCTCAAATACTCTGGTTTATGTAGCTGATTGATTTTGTACTATATTCCTACTCATAATTGAGTATATTCCTCTGGTCTGTACCCATCGTCGTATTTTTAGAGTAGGCTCACTCATCGTACACTTAGGCTCTGATATTTTTCTCGTCTCTTTTTAAGGCTTTGAAGGTGTGATTTTATGGATGTTTACTTACAATTTGTAATTATAGTCTCTGTACTTATTTCCATAGTGTAGTGTTGTAATGTTATAGTTTTACTTTGTATTATTTGTCTTGTAACAGTATGCTCTACAGATCTGAAAAGCTGAATGCCATGCCCTGACATATGTATAGATTATGACTTGTATAGCAGATATTTTTCTGTTTTCTGTAATATGTTATGTACCAGATACTTCTATACATCAGTATTCAACCTTTTGCCATCATTTTGTACACCGATTGTCAAACTTTATAGTCTGTCACAAAATATTGTAAACAAACAGTTTCAAAATTTTGTGAAGGGGATACTGTAAAGGGACTCCATCCTCTAACATTACCTTTATTCAACAGAAGTTATAGATACCAAAAATACTTTCTACCTTTTGAACAGGTTAATATTGTCTCAGCTATTTAACTAAAAGAATTTCATATGCTTTTGTATATGATGTAATATATTTCAGACTAAAATGCACAAGGAGAAATTATTTTATTACTTTATCACAATCTATATGTATTGACTCTCTATGTACAGTTACAATTACTTTTCTTTTAGAAATATTTTAAATTACAAAATATCTGGCATACTTAAAATTCCTATTTTTAATTGCACAATCCGACAATATTTATTTCTGGTGTCATCTATAAAATGATATAGCTTGGTGAAGATCCCTCTTTTGTCAAGAAAGTTTGTAAACTCTTTTTGTTTTGTAAAATCTCTTGAATATTTTTAGTACTGCAGAATGAAGTAGTAGTGGGTATGGATCTGATGGAATTGAATGAGATTTTAATTTTGGCAATAACAATGCAATTCTTGGTTTTATGGAAGTGGAAACTGTAAAGACAGTGTGATATCAAAAAAGTACCAAAATAGAAATTACACAGCAGACTTACTTAATAGTTAGCATGTAATTTGAAACCTACAGAGTCAAAAAAATTTAAGCTTCAAGAATCAACCCCTGGATGTGACAAACTAGAGCCAACAATAAGGAAAGAAGATATGTAAAAAGTTTATTCATAAATCTTACTTCTCTCGAAGCTTATGAAACCGGTCAATTATTTATAAGAGTGAAAATCAACTGGTGATGCAAGGGAGGGTAAGATTACACAATTCAATGATTACCAGGGTCACCCAGGCCATTTTAGATGGTTGGAATGAACAGTTTTGGGTCCATTGAGCCAAAAATGAAGGGCAACCACTCTTTTTTGACTATCATAGACCACTTTTTGTGTTACCTTGCAAAGATTACAAATCAGCTAGCAATTACAGTAGCACAAGCAATTCTGAATAACTAGTTACTGAAGTTTGGCATCCCCAACATGATAATCACTGAACAGGGCACCATCATTATGTCAGAGATAATGAAACAGCCATTACATCCATCACACATCTGGAAACAAAGAACCAGTCCTTGCACCTGCAGTCTAAAGAGAGGACTGAACACATTCACCAAACCATAGATAAGGTGCTGAGCTACTACTTCAATAGTCACCATAATGACTAGGATGTTTACTTACCCTGTGTAATGGCTGTGTATAATTGAAAGGCGCACATTAGTGTTGGGTTGTAACCATATAAGGTGACGCATGGAAGAAAGATGCCATAACTTTTTGAGGTATTAAACCTAAGATAGGGAAAAAATGGGAAACAAATGGAATTATCACAAAGCATTAAAAGATATAAGAAAGCAAATGCAAAAGGCAAGCAATAAAGCATTCGATTGGCAAGAGAAAATGTGACAGTATAAAGTTAAACTGCCAGAGTACAGAGCCAAGTGAAGGGTAATGTTAACTGGCCCCTATAACCAAAGAGTAAACTGAAGAAATTTATTACGCAATATTATGGGCCATATCAAGCTGTGGAAATGACATCACTAGTAAACATTCCAATGCAGTTTCTGAAACTCAAACCATTGCTCAGGTGGAGCACAGTTAAGCTTTTAAAGGTGCTTCAGATACTACTACAATTGCCAGCACCACTACCTGGAAAGAAGATAGATGGCAAGAGTAAAGGGGAGTAAAGAATCAAACTCGCATCCAGGCTGCACACAAGATACCATATGCTCTCAGGTCACGCACATAAGTGGTTTGTATGTATATTTTATGAATATCTTTTGTATGATTTATTGTATGGGAGATATGGAGTATATGATAAACTTCATGGTAGATTCTATTGTGTTTGTATAGTTCTCTTATTTTTCTGTTAGTGTTTTCACTTTGATCTGTTTTCAAGTAACAGGCTTTGTATGAAGTGCAATACAGCAGTGGAACACATGTATATCAGCAAATCAGAATGAGTTATATCATGGCTGGTGTATAACAATGGACCATGGGCAGTGTTCTCATGAGGGGGATGTAGGGTGATGCAGATTCCATTTCCCCAGGTGGTGTTGCCACTAAAAATGGGCATGAGTGCAGTCTTTGCAATTAATTTTGGTTACTTGCAATATTATTTTACTTGTGCATTAATTTTTCTTGGGATAGGGTGTTCATTTCTTGTGGTTTAATGTCAAGAAGAGTATGCTTGGATTATGGGAACCATTCCAAACTGTAGTATTTTTTGTGCACTTTTTATTGTTATGTGTACTGTTTATGTAGTGAGTTGTGTTGTGTATTCAGTTTGAGGGTGTATCCAAAATTATGTTTGTTTGTTCTAAATAGTGGAAAGCTCTGGAGAAATACACACAACTAAGAACACATGAGGTGATGCTGATCTCCAAACAAAGGGGATGCTATGTGTAAATGTTAGTGGATGAGATTTGTCAATGGCAGAGAGGATGGGTTACAATATGCCTAACTCAGATGCTCCAGACTGACACAAAGGTGTGTGAGAGTTATTCTTAGGTTGGTCAGTTGGTTGGTTGGTTGGTTGGTTGGTTAGTTGGTTGGTTGGTTGGGGTTGAAGGGACTAAACAGCAAGGTCATCAGTCCCTTGTTTCAAATGTGGTCCATTCAGACAGTCTGACATCTCAGAAAAGTCAGAACGATGAAAGAAAAAGGCTAAAAAAACGTAAAAGTGCAGTCGTGCCATCAATGGTAAAAACAAAATGAGGGAAGTCAGCAAGAGAGCAACTCCAAGGCTATGCTAGAAGCAGGAAACATCCCACCTCTGAATGCTTTTAAATAGCAGGTGGTCTTGCCTCTACTGCATCAACCACTAGAATGTAGACGTGTGTACTGGAAAAGGAGACTGACTAATTCTAAAAAGTGATAAAAACAGAGTAAAAGGGAAAGAAAAGAGGATCTTGGCCCTGCCCCAACAGCAGAGTGAGGTTAAAAACCTTAAAACTGAGAATAAAAACCACTTTCATGGAGGAAACTGAGAGCCAGTTCGACCATCTGGGACCTATCAGCCAACATTAAAGGTAAAGTGTGGGGAAGTCTGTACTTAGTACGCAGAGCCAAAAGAAGGCGGCATTCCACCAAAATGCTGAGACCAAGGGATGGCAGGAAAAACACTGGTCAATAGCCAGAAGGCCACTCATTAAGTCCGTACATAACAAAATATGGTTGCATTGGGACTGTTTAATAAAGGTAAGGGCCTGGGAAACTGCCATCAATTCTGCAGTAAACACCCCACATGTAAGTGGGAGGAGATGATTTTCCATGTCAACAGAGGATGTGAAGGCATATCCCACATGATCAGCAGATTTAGAGCCATCAGTGTAAAAAACAACAGCATCCTGAAACTCCCATAAAATTTGGCGGAAAAAACAACGGAACACCATCGTGGGATTGGAATCTTTCGGACCTCGAAGCAGCAGGTGGGTTATGTCCATGGTCTGGGAACAAGATAGAATAGGAAGGATGAGTGAGAGAGGAATGGACAACGATTGCATAAGAAACCAAAAGCTGGGACCGCCATACAGAAAGGGGGAAGTGGGGGGATCCCAACTTCCACAGGAGTTTATCAACAGGGCTAGTATGGATGGCACCAGTGGCCAAACTGATACCACAATGGTGGACCAGATCCAGGAGGTACAGTGTGGAAGGAGCAGCCGAACCATAAACTTGACAACCATAGTCAAAGCGAGACAGCACTAAAGCCTGATAAAGGCGGAGAAGGATGGAGCAGTCCGCACCCCAAGAGGTTTGGTCAAGGAAGCGAAGGACATTGAGTATATGGAAACATCCTACCTTCAGGAGTCTGATATGGGGCAGCCAAGTGAGCTTGCTGTCGAAAAGAAGACCCAGGAAATGAAACTGTGGGACCACAGGCAATTGTTGTGCATCATGATAGAGCTCCAGATCGGGGTAGATTGCAGTACGGCAACAGAAGTGGACCACCCATGGTTTTAAAGGAGAGAATTGAAACCCGTGTGAGGGGGTCCATGCAGAGGCACGCTGTATAGCTCCCTGGAGCTGCTGCTCTGCAGAGGCCATCGAAGAGGAACTAACCCAAATGCAGAAATCATCCACATACAGAGCGGGGGATGACCAAAGAACTGACAGAGGCCACAAGACCATCAATAGCAATGAGGAAAAGTTCTACACTCAATACGGAACCCTGTGGGATGCCATTCTCCTGGGTCTGTGGAGAACAAAAAACGGTACCAACCCAAACCCTGAACGACTGATGGAACAGAAACTGGCAGATAAAAATCGAGAGTGGGCCTGGAAGACCCCACTGATGACGTGTAAGTAAAATGTGATCGCGCCAAGCCGTGTCATAGGCCTTGCGAAAGTTGAAAAATACTGCAACCAAATGGGGTGCTGGGAAAAAGCCTGCGAAACTGTGGATTCCAAGTGAAGTAAATGATCAATCAGAGACCGCCCCTCTTGGAAACCACACTGGTAAGGGGACAATAGACCCCGAGATTCGAGGATCCAAGTGAGGCGACGGGCTACCATCCATTCAAGTAACTTGCAAACAACATTTGTCAGGCTAATTGGCCGGTAGCTTTCGACAAAGGGGTTCTTACCAGTCTTAAGGACAGGAACCATGATGCTATACCTCCACTGAGAAGGGAAGTCACCCTGGAGCCAAGTACGGTTAAACACCCAGAGAAGATGTTGCCGTTGAGGTGCACTGAGATGTTGAAGCAGTTGGTTATGAATGGAGTCTGGGCCAGAGGCCGTATAATAAGAAGAATAAAGAGTGGAAAGAAGTTCCCATTCAGTAAAAGGTTTGTTGTAAGATTCTGACTGACAAGGGGTAAAACATAATGTGGAAGCTTCGGCCCGCTGTTTCTGGTGAAGGAAAGCAGCCGGATAGGAGGCTGCTGCTGATGCTGTTGCAAAATTGGTCACAAGATATTCCGCGAGAATCAACGGGTCTGTGCAAAGGCCATCCAGGAGGTGAAGGCCTGGGAGGGTGGACAGCAACCTTGGAGAGAGCGAAGTGTTGCCCATACCCATGACATAGGGACAGTAGAACCGAGGGAAGGAACAAAGCTTTCCCAACACATCCATTTGCTCTGTTTGATTAAGTAAAGGGGCTTTAGCATGAAGGCATTTAAAGGTAATAAGATTGGCAACAGATGGGTGCCTCCTAAGGTGTTGCAAAGCTTGACTGTGATCACGGATGGCAATGGCAATTGCCATACTCCACCACAGGACTTGCTTGACAGTGATCACGAATGTCAATGGCAATGGCTGTACTCCACCATGGGACTTGCCGGCGGCATGATGGTCCACTTGAGTGCAGTACAGAAAGGCTAGCAGCGTGAACAATTGCGTCAGACACGTCACATAGGACGTCATCAATACAACCTGACAAACATGGATAAAAAACAAGCTGTGCAGTATATAGAGGCCAATCGGCACATTGGAAAGACCAACGAGGTAACCTGTCCATCGGGGAGCAGGAAGGGAGTGAGAGAATCAACAGGAAATGGTCACTATCACAAAGGTTGTCATGTGGCGGCCAGTGTGAGGGAGGGAGGGAGGGAGGGAAGGAAGGAAGGAAGGAAGGAAGGAAGGAAGAAAGAAAGAAAGAACAAGGAAGAAAGAAAGAAACAAAGAAAAAGAAAGAAAGATAGATAGATGGATAGATAGATAGATAGAAGGATAGATAGATAGAAGGATAGATAGAAGGATAGATAGAAGGATAGATAGAAAGAAAGAAAGATAGATAGATAGATAGATGGTCTGCAAGAAACTGGTCTATGAGAAGACCCTATCTGGATGGAAATGCACTGCCCCACAAGGGATGATGAGCAACCCCGAGAAAGAGGAAGGGAGGAGGAAGTTGCTGAAGAAGAGCAGTTAAGGCAGCAGGCGTAAGAGTCCTGTCAGGAGGGAGCTAAAGATTGCAAACCGTGACGTCAGAGTCCAGGTGAACCCTAACAGCAACCGCTTCCAATGTAGTTTGAAGAGGAATCCACAACGTCCGTACGGACCAGCGTACAAACACCACCAGAGGCCCACAGGGGGCCGACCCGATTTCAACAGAAAACATGGAACCCACAGATGGTCAGTGAGTGATCATCAGTAAATTGAGATTCCTGTAGAAGCACAAAAGCTGTAGAGTAAGACGAAATAAGGGATTTCAATTCTGGAAGGTGATGGTGGTATCCATTACAACTCCACTAGATAGCCACAGAATGATGATTCAAATGGGGGTTGAACAGGCTAAAGCCAGTCATGCCACTGGGTCACCACTTGTCACCGACAAGGAGGGGTGACACCCACGAACAACAGATCAGAATCAGCATCCAAAGGTGGGGATGGGACCTCTGGTGACACCAGAGGCTCCTTGCCCCAGAACTTATGTCTCTTCTTCTTTTCTGTTTTAGATCATGGAGGGCTATGTGGCATAAAGGAGCCAGCTGCAGCAAGATCGGGAACAGAAAGAGATCAGGCGACCTGGGGGCCCACAGACCATGGTTCTCGTAGTCATCTCGTGGCAGCAGACCTTTGACCTGGAAGGTGCCGGTAAGGGGTATCCCAGGAGGGGCGCACATGACCGGCAGACGCCGAAGAAATGGGACACGTATCGGCTGGTGAGGGGGAGCAGCGCCCAGAGGAGAAGGTGTGGGAGCCGCAGGGGAGGGGGAGGAGAGGGGTTCGGGACTGGGGTAAGGGAGGCGGAGGAAGGGCTGAAGATTTAACTAAAGCATAGCTAGACGTCATGGACACAGGGTGAAGACGTGCATACCTCTTACGAGCCTCGGTGTAGGTTAAATGGTCAAGGGACTTCTACTCTTGTATCTTCTTATGAACTGGGCAATCTGGTGAACATGGAGAATGATTGGCATGACAATTAACACACACAGGAGCAGGAACACAGGAACTCCTCTCAGGGAGTGGACGTCCACAGTCACCACAGAGAGGGGCCTGCGAACAGCGGGAAGACGTGTGCCCAAAACGCAAGCACCTAAAACATCTCATAGGTGGTGGGATGTATGGCTTCACATCACATTGATAAACAATGATCTTTACTTTCTCAGGGAACTTATTCCCTTTGAAGGCCAGGATAAAGACACCAGTACCAATGCAATTGTCCTTCGGACCCTTCTGAACACGCCAAACAAAGTGAACACCCTGCCAGCTGAGATTGTACCCAAGTTTCTCATCAGTTTGAAGGATGAGGTCCCTGTGAAAAATCACACCTTGAACCATGTTTAGAGACTGTTGGGGGGTAATGGACACAGGAATTGTGCCAAGATGGGTGCAGGCACAAAGGGCCACAGACTGGGCAGCTGAAGCAGTTTTGATCAACAACGAACATGACTGCATCTTTCTCAGAGCGTCCACTTCGTCAAACTTGTCTTCAATGTGTTCCACAAAAAATAAAGGTTTGGTATTGGTGACAGTATCCCCATCAGTCCTGGTGCAAACTAGATAGTGGGGGAAAGGTTTCGCTCCTAGCTGATGAGCCTGACCCTCCTCCCAGGGGATAGCCATGGATAGGAAGGCCGAAGGAGCAGGATAAGCAGCACTAAAAGAATCAGTTCCACATGGAGAGATGGCCGCAGAAGAATGGCCAGAGTTCTGGACCTGTATGTGTTTCATTTGCATAGCGTCCGCCTTGATACCACCCACTCCAATCAGGGGCTCTCCCCATGGGTGCCACCCAGCCACAACAAGGGCTGTCTGGCACGGTGGCCATTGCCAGGAGTTCTGATGCTCCAGGACAACAAGCAACCACTCCTAGGCTTACACGAGGAGGTCACAGCTCAGGTATCAGAAGTGTGATCCCTGTGTGTTCAGGGGGCTCAACCAAAAGGGTACATAGCGACCCCACCACACGGGCTGCCTACCGTGCAGGCTATGCATCCTAGCATCAGACAACGATGTGAAAGAAAAGGTGGAATGAACTAGGAGGGCACATGTCGGAGACAATAGGTAAGGCGCTCTTCCCCAAATTGCTCACACTATGGAACAGAAGTTTAGTAATGGAGGTCAAACCCCAGATGGGAACCAGGGAACGCCAAAAGGATGAGGTGATTATGCAACAAAACCAAACTGCAAAGCCAACAGAACCAGGAGGATAACAGGGCCAACTTAAAAAAGGGCACCAAGAGAGGGAGAGGAGAGGGGGAAGGGGAAGGAGCAAGGAGAGGAAAGGAGGGAAAGGGCAAGGAAATGCAGCCCTGGAAAGAAGGAAGGCTGCAATAGCTCGGGGCCCCATGCTCGCCATGCACGTACTCAAGGAAGGACCTAGAGGCCCATGGGCGGGGGGGGGGGGGGGGGGGGGGATTTTTAGGGATTAAAGATGCCTTAGGATGCCAAAGGGATGTCATGGAACTGTATCCTTACTTTCAAAGGGCTGGAATGTATTATATCTAATCCATATTTACAACCAAAATAGTTGTTATAAACTGCTATGAGCAAGGATGACAGAAAGGGAGGATGAGGCTAAAATTATGAGGTAGTGTGCTACTGGTAAATGGTACAACTTGTGGCATAGCAGGAACTGCCTTACAGCTAATATCAATGGAACCACTATAATGAATATGATACAGCCATTATTGTATTAGCTGAAAAAAAAACTACTGAAACTACTACCAATACAGACTTAAACTTACATAAGCAACGCTTAAAACCTGACTTCCTTTCACTGGTTAAGCTTACAGCTACACAGAAATCATGCATTACTGCAGAGCAGGTGCTCCAGCATGTGTGGCAATACCATGATCAGTTATTCATAAAAAACAAGACACAATGTCCTGGTGTCTGGTATCTCCATGGTTGTGACTACTGTGTGTTATTTGTATCTACTTTAAGTGGGAAACCACCTGATTGCTTTAGCTTTTATTATGACTACCAGTAAACTGTGTTAATATTCGGAAACAGTACTTAAGTTAGTAAACAGCAAATGAACAAAGTGGTTCACACTGAACCTGAGAAGAGAGAAGTGGAGAATATTGGACATATATGAAACATCTATTAAGATTTTCTTTATAAATGTTAACATATCACAACTGGAGAGACTGAATCTCAAAGTGGAAGGTAGTGCTCTACTATGGCTTTGCCTGGTGTAGCAAACAACTGTTGTGTTCATTCAGCAGAATGACGTCATGAGGAGGGAAGCGTACATCAGCTAGAGTGCATATTCAGCACTCAAGAACATGTATTCAGTACACTGAAAATGGAGAAGATGCCAGCCATCATCTACAGAAGTCCAGAAGTCGAAGTTATGATGCCTCCCTACTCCAGTAGAGCTTCTGGAGGAGCTAGCTAGATAGGAAAACCATGGCAAATGAAGTCAGTTTCCCCCATTTGAACACACACACAACACACACACACACACACACACACACACACACACACACACAACCTAATTTAGACCATCAGTCTAAGTAGCATTAATCTGCACACAGAAGGCCCAGTTATGCAGTTTATGCTGGCCACTAGCTATGAAAAGAAATTTGCTTGCAATCAAAGATGAAGCAACCAGCCATTGCTGTCAGACTTTGCTGTCAAGAGCTGCAGGCCTCTGCTTGAGCTGAGCCTGTACGCAGTTTACTGGTTGACTACCATCTGCCAACAGCCGCCTCCCTGGTGGGCCATGGTTTTGAGGCTGGTGATCTAGCTACCCTTACATCACTGCCCTCTGTGGACATGTGTAATTGCTGTTCACTGTCCAGAACAGGCACATGCCATTGTCATCAGTCATCCCAGTGGCTGCAGTTTAACCCCACCTACTCCATTGTATTCTCTGGCGGGTCAACAAAGCAAGTGAGAATTAAGGTGGCTTCCTACTCCCTGTCACCCATAGCCATTACTGCCTTGCATCAGCACTCTGCTGCTGTGCTGATTTGCTGATTACAGCATGATGGGTTACCATCGTACTGTGTGCCACCCTGGGCCACCCTCCTTGCAGACAACTGCTGATGCCAGCACACTTTAGCAGCTATTGTCACCTACATTATGGATGCAAATGACACTTCCCTGATGCCATCACTGTAACTGTTATGAATAAAAGACTTTCTCAATCAGGAACATTTATCTGATGGGTCACCATACAACAACTGCTACCACCAACACTGCAGACATGCTAGAACAGGGAAACTGCACTACAGTCTGAAATATCAGCAGCCCAATTCACTTGCCAGCTCAGGGGTTATGCTCTACTGCTCATCATGGGTACAGCACTGACCTGTGCAAGTGATGTCACAAATGTAAACAATGTGTGCCAACGCCATCATAGCCAATCTACTAACTGCTTCCCTTTTATATCTTTTGACAGATAACTACTGTCTGGTTTCTGTGAAAGTTGTAGACAGCCTGCAGTTCCACGTGTTTTATCCACACTACCTTCACAAATGTAGTTTTGTCTTCCAAGGTAAGCCCTAAGCCACAGACTCAGTATCACCTCACGTGTTCTTATATTCTTCCAGGAAGATGTATAAATATGATAGTACAGGACCTTTGCCTGACAGTCTCATCTTGCATAAATATAATGTTATTGTTATTGATGATGCTTTTAATTATTAATAATTAAGAAACAATTATTTATATTCAATTATTACTGGTATTAATGAATGATTAGTAATTGTTAAGACCAATAATAATAATAATAATAATAATAACAGAACTAAAGAAGCCTCGGACAAGCACCGTCATGGTCGGGGACGACACTTGAACCCTATGCCCGCCCACAATGGTAACGACACTGCTAGCCAACTGAAAAATGATTTAAATCCAAATAGAGGTGTTTTGCAGGATATGCTTCCTGCAACCACCCTAGAAGGAAAACAAAGACAGAGGATGAGATGGTCAGATGAAATTAATCGACACCTCATGTTCTGTTATTACCAAGCAACAAACCTAGGAAACAACACAACTGGATACAGATCACAAGTATACACAACATTTATTACCAGGTACCCAGAATTAAAATTTTTAACAGAACAACGACTAGCTGATCAGATCTGTGTAATAATAAAAAATAACAGGATACCCCAGTCAGAATTAGAAAACATCAAACAACAAGTACAACAAATACTGGAACAAAATAATGTGCAATCAGAAGAAGAAGAAAATACAGTAGTAGACTCAAACATCCCAGAGCAAACAAACAAAGAACAAAACGCATCAATTAAAGAATCAGAGGAAAACGAAATCTTAAGACAGCCACCAGCACAAGCACAAATAGAACACGAAGTGACACACATGTTAGATATAGAAGAAAAATTTCAGCTAACATATATAGAATACAAAGACACAAATACAGACATTAGACCATTCTTGCATAGACCACCAAATAACCCACAAGTCGAAACAACAGTAAAAACTACCAACACAATCATACACAACAAAATAAATGAAAACACAACTATGGAAGAGTTACAACTACTGGTTTATATAGGAGCACTCACTACACTAAATATACACACTAGGCAGAGATCAGAACCAACCAACACACAGAAGAAACCCACAAAACCAGCATGGCAACACAGGCTACAGATCAAAATAGAAAAACTGAGAAAAGACATCGGACAGCTAACACAATTTATAAGAAATGAAATCTCAGAAAAAAAACGAAAAAGGTTAAGTAAAATCTCACAAAGAGAAGCGACAGAGCAATTAGACGAAAAGAAGCAGAAATTACAAGCATTAGCCAAATGAATCAGAAGATACAAAAAAAGTGAAAATAGAAGGAAACAAAACCAAACATTCAACACAAACCAAAAGAAATTTTACCAGACAATAGATAACACACACATTAAAATAAACAATCCACCAAACATAACAGACATGGAACACCTCTTGAGCAACATATGGTCAAACCCGGTACAACATAACAGGCATGCACGGTGGATACATGCAGAAACAGACACATACAAGATGATACAACAAATGCCTGAAGTGATAATTTTGCAACATGAAGTCACCCAAGCAATTAATTCTACTCACAATTGGAAAGCCCCTGGAAATGATAAAATAGCAAATTTCTGGTTAAAGAAGTTCACCTCAACACATTCACATCTAACTAAATTATTTAACAGTTACATTTCAGACCCATACACATTCCCTGATACACTTACACACGGAATAACATATCTGAAACCTAAAGATCAAACAGACACAGCGAACCCAGCTAAATATCACCCCATAACATGCCTACCAACTATATACAAAATATTAACTTCAGTCATTAAACAGAAATTAATGACACATACAACACAGAACAAAATTATAAATTAAGAACAAAAAGGCTGTTGCAAAGGAGCACGAGGATGTAAAGAGCAACTGATAATAGATGCAGAGGTAACATATCAAGCTAAAACTAAACAAAGGTCACTACACTACGCATACATTGATTACCAAAAAGCTTTTGATAGTGTACCCCACACATGGTTACTACAAATATTGGAAATATACAAAGTAGATCCTAAATTGATACAATTCCTAAACATAGTAATGAAAAATTGGAAAATCACACTTAATATCCAAGCAAATTCAAATAATATCACATCACAGCCAATACAGATTAAGCGTGGAATATACCAAGGAGACTCATTAAGTCTTTTCTGGTTCTGTCTTGCTCTGAACCCACTATCCAACATGCTAAATAATACAAATTATGGATACAATATTACTGGAACATACCAACACAAAATCACACATTTGCTATACATGGATGATCTAAAACTACTGGCAGCAACAAATCAACAAATCAACCAATTACTAAAGATAACAGAAGGATTCAGCAATGATATAAGTATGGCTTTTGGAACAGACAAATGTAAGAAAAATTGCATAGTCAATGGAAAACACACTAAACAAGAAGATTACATATTGGATAACCGCAGCGACTGCATAGAAGCGATGGAAAAAACGGATGCCTATAAATATCTAGGATACAGACAAAAAATAGGAATAGATAATACAAATATTAAAGGAGAACTAAAAGAAAAATATAGACAAAGACTAACAAAAATACTGAAAACAGAATTTACAGCAAGAAACAAGACAAAAGCTATAAATACTTATGCCATACCAATATTGACCTACTCATTTGGAGTAGTGAAATGGAGGAACACAGACCTAGAAGAACTCAATACACTTACACGATCACAATGCCACAAATATAGAATACATCACATACATTCAGCAACAGAAAGATTCACATTAAGCAGAAAGGAAGGAGGAAGGGGATTTATTGACATAAAAAACCTACATTATGGACAGATAGACAATTTAAGTAAATTCTTTCTAGAACGAGCAGAACCAGCAAAATACACAAGGCAATCACTCATATAAATACATCGGCTACACCACTGCAATTTCATAACCACTTCTACAACCCTTTAGATCACATAACATCAACAGATACGAAGAAAGTAAATTGGAAAAAGAAAACACTTCATGGCAAGAACCCGTATCATCTAACACAGCCACACATCGATCAAGATGCATCCAATACATGGCTAAGAAAAGGCAATATATACAGTGAGACAGAAGGATTAATGATTGCAATACAGGATCAAACAATAAACACCAGGTATTACAGCAAGCATATTATTAAAGATCCCAATACCACAATGGATAAATGCAGACTTTGTAAACAACAAATAGAAACAGTAGATCACATCACAAGCGGATGTACAATACTAGCAAATACAGAATACCCCAGAAGACATGACAATGTCGCAAAAATAATACATCAACAGCTTGCCTTACAACATAAACTTTTGAAACAACACGTTCCTACATACAAGTATACACCACAAAATGTACTGGAGAATGATGAATACAAATTATACTGGAACAGATCCATTATAACAGATAAAACAACGCCACATAACAAACCTGACATCATACTCACCAACAAAAAGAAGAAATTAACACAACTAATCGAAATATCCATACCCAATACAACAAATATACAAAAGAAAACAGGAGAAAAAATTGAAAAATACATCCAACTGGCTGAGGAAGTCAAAGACATGTGGCATCAGGATAAAGTTGACATCATACCAATTATACTATCAACTACAGGAGTCATACCACACAATATCCACCAGTACATCAATGCAATACAGCTACATCCAAACATATATATACAACTACAGAAATCCGTAATTATTGATACATGTTCAATTACCTGAAAGTTTCTAAATGCAATATAACACAACCCGTACAGTTAAAAGGAAGTGACGCTTGATCAAGGTCCGTGTCACTCCATTTTTAACCGGACTTAACGTCTGAGAAAGTGAAGGAAATAATAATAATAATAATATACCAGTCGTAAAAGGCAACGAAAAGAACAAACCACTAACAGAGCTAACCCCCCCTTTTAGTGAGATTAGTTGGTTCAGGACAGAACTAATGAAGCCTCGGACAAGTGCTGTCATGGTCAGGGACGACGCTTGAACCCTATGCCCATCCACAATGGTAACGACACTGCTAGCCACACGGACAATGATTTAAATCCAAATAGAGGTGTTTTGCAGGATATGCTTCCTGCAACCACCCTAGAAGGAAAACAAAGACAGAGGATGAGATGGTCTGATGAAGTTAACTGACACCTCATGTTCTGTTATTACCAAGCAACAAACTTAGGAACCAACACAACTGGATGCAGATCACAAGTATACACAACATTTATTACCAGATACCCAGAATTAAAATTTTTAACAGAACAATGACTAGCTGATCAGATCCGTGTAATAATAAAAAATAACAGGATACCACAGTCAGAATTAGAAAACATCAAACAACAAGTACAACAAATACTGGGACAAAATAATATGCAATCAGAAGAAGAATAAAATACAGTAATGGACTCAAACATCCCAGAGCAAACAAACAAAGAACACCACGTATCAATTAAACAATCAGAGGAAAACGAAATCTTAAGATGGCCACCAGAACAAGCACAAACAGAACACGAAGTGACACATATGTTAGATAAGGAAGAAAAATTTCGTCTGACATATATAGAATACAAAGACACAAATACAGACATTAGACCATTCTTGCATAGACCACCAAATAACCCACAAGTCGAAACAAAAATAACAACTATCAATACAATCATACACAACAAAATAAATGAAAATACAACTATGGAAGAGTTACAACTACTGATTTATATAGGAGCACTCACTACACTAAATATACACACTAGGCAGAGATCAGAACCAACCAACACACAGAAGAAACCCACAAAACCAGCATGGCAACACAGGCTACAGATTAGAATAGAAAAACTGAGAAGAAACATCGGACAGCTAACACAATTTATAAGAAATGAAATATCAGACAAAAAACGAAAAAGTTTGGGTAAAATCTCACAACAAGAGCCGATAGAGCAATTAAATGAAAAGAAGCAGAAATTACAAGCATTGGCCAAACGACTTAGAAGATAAATAAAGAGTAAAAATAGAAGGAAACAAAACCAAACATTCAACACAAACCAAAAGAAATTTTATCAGACAATAGATAACACACACATTAAAATAGACAACCTACCAAACATAACACACATGGAACACTTCTGGAGCAACATATGGTCAAACCCGGTACAACATAACAGACATGCACGGTGGATACAAGCAGAAACAGACACATACAAGATGATACCACAAATGCCTGAAGTGGTAATTTTGCAACATGATGTCACCCGAGCAATTAATTCTATGCACAATTGGAATGCCCCTGGAAATGATAAAATAGCAAATTTCTGGCTAAAGAAGTTCACCTCAACACATTCACATCTAACTAAATTATTTAACAGTTACATTGCAGACCCATACACATTCCTTGATACACTTACACATGCAATAACCTATCTGAAACCTAAAGATCAAGCAGACACAGCAAACCCAGCCAAATATCGCCCCATAACATGCCTACCAACAATATACAAAATATTAACTTCAGTCATTACACAGAAATTAATGACACATGCAATACAGAACAAAATTATAAATGAAGAACAACAAGGCTGCTGCAAAGGAGCACGAGGATGTAAAGAGCAACTGATAATAGATGCAGAGGTGACATATCAAGCTAAAACTAAACAAAGGTCACTACATTACGCATACATTGATTACCAAAAAGCTTTTGATAGTGTACCCCACTCATGGTTACTACAAATATTGGAAATATACAAAGTAGATCCTAAATTGATACAGTTCCTAAACATAGTAATGAAAAATTGGAAATCACACTTAATATCCAAGCAAATTCAAATAATATCACGTCACAGACAAAACAGATTAAGTGTGGAATATACCAAGGAGATTCATTAAGTCCTTTCTGTTTCTGCCTTGCTCTGAACCCACTATCCAACATGCTAAATAATACAAATTACGGATATAATATTACTGGTACATACCAACACAAAATCACACATTTGCTATACATGGATGATCTAAAACTACTGGCAGCAACAAATCAACAACTCAACCAATTACTAAAGATAACAGAAGTATTCAGCAATGATATAAATATGGCTTTGGGAACAGACAAATGTAAGAATAATAGCATAGTCAAGGGAAAACACACAAAGTATGCAGTCATGTGAAACCAGGAGCACCAATGTGGGAAATTATTAGGGACATTTTACGGGACCAACAAGACAACAAAAATCATCATGTTGTATTAATTGGAGGAGCAAATGACGTGTATTGTAACAAGTTAGCTAACGCTATTATCAGTCTCAAAAGTGCCTTCAGTTCGATAGAAAACCAAAAAGTAACTTATTGGTATACCACATAGACATGACCTCATATCTGCTTCATGTGTGAATGCCGAAATTAAGGAAGCAAATAAACAGATACAAACAATGTGTCAAGTGTACCCAAACATAAGATTTCTATCAGTCGATTTCCTGGATAGATGCAGCTTTACAAAACATGGCATGCACCTGAATAGAAGAGGCAAGTCATCTCTGTGCAAAGTAATTTACGAAACATTAGAAACATATGAAAAACAGAGTATCTATGAGTCAGTACCAATTATTGCAATGAACTACCAATACTTTACTGAAAGCAACCATGCAGGAAGTGAATATGTCCTGGAGACAACAACTAAAGCAGCTGCAGAACCACAAATTGTTACAGCATCACGATCAAATTCAGTAACAATGGCAGCACCATCAAAACCAGCAACATCTGAACCAGCTCGAGCAACAAGACCAATAACAGCAGCAGCACAAACAACAGAAGCAGAAATGGTGTCAACAACAACTGTAGCAGTTCCACTGCAGTCACTGGTAGAAAAGAGGAAGGAAACCACAGTGAGTATTGTATCACCACCTCCATCCTATGCCAAAGTGTTATCAAGTGCCTCCACTCAGCCTGACCACATAAACTATGTAACATGTGAGACAAACAAGAACCTTGAGAAACAGACAACAAAAATATCACCTTGATTAGCGGATAAGAAGACAGAAACCTAAGTAAGTATTTTATCATCTCCATCCCATAGTGAAGTGTTATATAGTGCATCAAATCAGCCATCCCACACAAATGTGTTATCAAGTAGGCCTATATCAAATCCCCCATGCCAGATAAATTATGCAGGAAGTGAAATAAACAAGTCTGCCACCCAAGCCTCAAACAGAACCAAAAAAATACCACAGAGAAGTAATGATTTTTTATGGCCTGCCACAAGGAAGTCCAGCCGCTACCAAAACATAACACCATCACCACACCAAACATGAGGACCAGTGAAAGGCAAACCACCATGTGTGCATCCCATTGGGCCCAAGACATCATGCATCTTCCCTCTTGCTGTGAAAAATCAATATTATTCATGCACATAAATATTAGATCCCTGAAATATAAAGCTGATGAACTTGGTGTTGTATTGAATGGAAACAATAGAATAGTATTATGTATTAATGAACACTGGTTAAGAGAAGAGATAAAACTGTATGTACCACCATGTTTTAATTTAATTACAAATTACTGCAGACCCAATGAAGGTTATGGGGTTGCTCAATATATATAAGTGACAACCTAGGGTTAAGATATACTGTGGTTGATGTTAAGGAAATATGTGTTAAAGGCATTCTTGAAGCGGCTGTCATGCTACTACCAACATTAAAACTCACAGTTATTTCAATATACCATTCTCCTGATAGTGATGCCGATCAATTTGTAGAGTGTTTAGATAAACTTATTCACCGTACAGAAAAATATACCAAACACAAGACAGTAATTTTAGGAGATTTAAATTTTGATGTAAGGAAAAAAAAAGGAAAAACACACAAAAATACTAATTTGCTTAACATGCTAAGATCCCATAATCTCTTCTGTGCAAATTATAGTCCCACAAGGCAACTTTCTTCTCGACAGTTTTATCACAAATATACATAAAGATGAGTTTGAATTGGGACTCCTTAATGTTGACTATCTGACAGATCACAAAGGTATATAGGTAAAACTAACAATTAATGAAACAATGGGGGATTGTGAACCAACCCAGTTTGTCAGGTTATTAAATGATAAAGGCATAAATAGCTTCACGGATAAGCTGAAGGTACTAAACTGGAATAATATAATATATGCTTCCAACAATGTTGAGGAGGCTTGTAGCAGGTTTCTTAGTACTTTATCTGAAATTTTCAATACCTCCTGTCCAATGGTTACCAAACAAAACAAAACTATGGCAAGAAAGCATGGCAGAACTACTCCACATAGGTGGTTCACACCATATTTACAGAAGCTAAGATTAATAGTCTTGATATGCTATGATAAGGTAAAAAATGGTAGTGTTGACAATGAAACGTATGTTAGCCTCAAGAGACACTATGGATCACAAATCAGAGTAGCAAAATGTAGAGCAAATGGTATCTTCATTAAAAACTCCAATAATAAGTGTAAGGCTGCGTGGAGGGTCATTAAAGCAGAATTAGGTACAGGTAGTCATAGTGTAAAAGTTACAACTAGTGTTAATGTCACCCCAGATGAATTTAGCCCCTTTTTTATCAATGCAGCAAACCCTAATCCCTCATCTCCTCGTAAGAAGAGTTCAAAATCAAATTCACAATCTACTTATATAAACCAGTTTTTGCAAAACTTTGCTGATACTGTGCCAACCTGTAATTGGGGACTTGTGGAAATACGTGATGTAATTAAATCAGTGGCAAAGTTAAGTGACTCCAGATCAGAAGAAATTTATAGCCTCTCAAATTTTGTGATTAAAAAAAATAATCAGTTTGATATCATTCCCCCTCTTCACACTCATAAACTGGATGTTTGACTGTGGTATTTCTCCAGAATGTCTAAAGAAGACAGTAGTAATTCCATTACACAGAAAGGGTGATAAAAACGGCACTAATAATTATCGTCCAATTTCTCTGATACCTATTCTTTCAAAATTAATCGAATATTGTATACAAAAGCAAATTAACATGCGTTTGTCAAAAAACCGTGTACTAACTAAGTCTCAATGTGGTTTTAGGGCCCAGTTATCAACAATTAAAACTGTTGAAAATGTTGTTTCTATTGTGCAATCTTCTTTTGAATCTAAATTATCTGCTGAAGCTACACTAGTGGACTTAAGCAAAGCATTTGATTCTGTAAACCAAACAATACTGCTGGAGAAACTATGGTGTTATGGCATTAGGGATCTGGAACTCTCCCTCATTAAAGCATATCTCAGTAACAGAAAGCAAACTGTAAGCTACAACGGTCAAAAGTTACAGTTACTGAACGTCACTAGAGGTGTACCCCAAGGATCAGTGCTTGGGCCATTACTGTTTATAATATTTATAAATGACCTGACCAGCAATATGCCATGCAAATCTGTGCTTTACGAAGATGATACAACTTTCATCAATTCAGGGAAGGACATAAATAAACTGAAGGAGCAAAGTAAAGATTTTCTCAGATTATCCAATATGTGGTTTGAAGCCAATGAGTTAGCTATTAACTATGAAAAGACTGTAAATATATCCTTCAGCTTATCCAATTCTGATACTGAGTACACTTCTACCAAACTTCTTGGCATATACTTAGATACGAAATTAACCTGGCAGAGTCACATAGACCACATATCTCGAAAGCTTTCGCGAGTTATCTATCTACTGAAAAAATTACGCACATGTGTTTCTGAAAGCCTGCTGATTAATTCCTATTATGCATTCTTTCATTGCCATATTAGCTATGGTATTCTTCTATGGGGTAATTCTCCATGGTCCAGGAAAGTTTTTATTTGGCAGAAGAAAGCCATCAGGAGCATCTCTGGGATTACCAAAAATAACATATCATGTAGGTCGTACTTCAAAGAATTACAGATAATGACAGTCCCTTCTCTTTTTATATACAGCTGCCTTTTGTACATAAAAGAAAACTTTAACAGTTAAAACCCTAGGCAGTCCGTTCATAATCATAAAACTCGTCAAACATTTAAGATAGACATACCAACAACTCAACTCAAGAAAACACAAGACAGTTATGAATACATGGGAATAAGGCTCTTCAACACAGTACCTGTGCAGGCACGTTGTGTCTCTCTTAATATGTTTAAAAGTAAGACTAAAAAATGGCTGATAGACAAAGCTTTTTACAGTGTTAAAGAATTTGAAAACTCTTCAAAAATAGACCTGACTTACGAAACAACTTGCAACTCCGTTTGTACCTCTAAACTTTTTTTGTCTCTGTAGTTCCACATTTAACTGTTAAACATGTGGAGAAATCCTTATGTATGAAATGTATTCTTTTATTATGCACATTCCTTAAAATGTACACTTTAGTTATGTGGGCTATCTTTATGTATCAAATGTATTCCTTTATTATGTATGTTCTTTTAAAATGTATACTTTAGCTTTGTGTGATACCTCACAATAGTTATATTTCTTAATATGTAAATTGTACATTACTCATGACAATATTGATTGCATGTAAATGCTTAAAGATGGATAAATAAATAAATAAATAAATGCACCACAAAATGTACTGGAGAATGATTAATACAAATTATATTGGAACAGAACCATTATAACAGATAAAACACCACCACATAACAAACCTGGCATCATACTCACCAATAAAAAGAAGAAATTGACACAACTAATCGAAATATCCACACCCAATACAACAAATATACAGAAAAAAACAGGAGAACAATTGAAAAATACATCCAACTGGCTTAGGAAGTCAAGGACATGTGGCATCAGGATAAAGCTGACATTATACCAATTGTACTATCAACTACAGGAGTTATACCACACAATACCCACCAGTACATCAACGCAATACAGCTACATCCAAACATATATATACAACTACAGATGTTGGCTCTGAGCACTATGGGACTTAACATCTATGGTCATCAGTCCCCTAGAACTTAGAACTACTTAAACCTAACTAACTTAAGGACATCACACAACACCCAGTCATCACGAGGCAGAGAAAATCCCTGACCCCGCCGGGAATCGAACCTGGGAACCCGGGAGTGGGAAGCGAGAACGCTGCCGCACGACCACAAGCTGCAGACTACAATTACAGAAATCTGTAATTATTGATACATGTTCAATTACCCGAAAGTTCCTAAATGCAATGTAACATATACCATACAGTTAAAAGGAAGTCACGCTTGATCAAGGTTTGAGTCACTTACCATTTTTAGCCAGACATAACGTCTGAGAAAGGGAAGATAATAATAATGCAGACCAGCCAGTAAAACTGGAGAATTGGAAAAGGTGAAGATCTTTTAAAAAGGATAGGTGGTAGGCAAAAATGCCAGTTTTAATACAGCAATATGTCTAATAGGAAAAATACAAAGATCCAGACAGATTTTCAGAAAAAGTATGTGCACAGTTCAAAGAGAAATGATTGTAGTATTAATATGTGTAGACAACCATTTAATGATTATTAAGTTTATGAGGAGCCAAATTCACCATTTCTTGCGTCCATATTTTAACATTCTAGAAAATTATTTCCTTGTAAAACATATACATCTGTTAATAAATCTGACATTTGTGCTTGGAATAGAGATGACTAAACCTCAGTATATATGATAATGAAGATTCAGTCACAAAAACATACAGCTCTTCCTCACTGAAGCTAAGCCACTTATGGGACAACATGCAAAATATACTGGCAGTACCTCAGTTATGTAACATTTCTGCTGGTAGTGTAAACTGGTGTGTCCAATACAAAATAAATGACAAATGCACCATTGTTCAGTTTTGATTGTAGCAGTATACACGCTTGGCACAGTGCAGAAAATTGTCCAACAACATCATGTGCAAGCAATCATCCAGTTTTTATCATGTACTGAAGTCACTGCCCTGAAGTAACTCTGCTAAATGCATGTAATAGGGTGGAAGGAGAGCTCTGAGCATAAACACCAGCCACTGCATATCTGAAGTATGAAAGATTCCTCTTTGACTGGTGAGTCACATTACACATTGCTACGCAGCAGTGGCAAGGTAGAAGCACATAAAAACCACAATAAATGATGGATCACTCTTAGCAGCAAGATTCAGATTAAACACGAAAATGTGAACTAATCATGTGTTATGGCACTACATTTCCAAATCAATGTCTGCAACCTGCACCCAGATGAACCACCAGGTACCTTACCAAATTATGGTGCCTGTACTGGACACACACTGAGCTGACATGAAGGAAACCTCTGCTCCAGCACTGAAGTGTGTACATTTGCCACATACCAGGCCCTGCCAGCTGCTGCTGGGGCTGGAACACTGTTCACACAGCATGGTGTGAGATCCAGGCTATTGCAGTGACTACCTGGATTACATCCTGCCAGGGCATGGCACTCTGCTGCTTCTGTGGTCTAAGTTGCCAAAAGTGACATACTGTCATAACAGAGCCAGATCGAGCGGCCCCAAATATCGCATGCCTCATCCAACTGTTGTCAACTGCACCATACACTGAAAAGTACTCCATGGTGATCGTCGACCCAAAGTGGGTCATCTCAACTACAACAAGATGCTACCTCCTCTACCTATGCATCTATGACCCACATGTAATCTCAATGCTGCCAGTAGCCAAACTGTTGCCTGCCAGCTAGAGGCATACTGCTGGCTGTCATCAACTGACTCTGGGGCACCTTCTGGTGTCCTTGGTTCATTGCCCATCCCTGCATATTTTCTGCACCATGTCCAATGCGAGCTCCTGGCCTGCTGCATTGGCACCTGATAGCATAGCCAGCCTACACCAGAGTTTTCTGTCGTTGTGTGTCTGATGTTGGCAGGCATGACACAGCTCCACACCAGACAATGTGCTGACTTCAGTACTTCTGTGGCCACTTGCGCAGCCTGACTTCTTTGCACTAGTGGAATCTCCCACTGCCATGTGCCAAGCAAAGGAAATACCACAGCCCAGGGTCAACACGCATCACTGGGACATGGACTACTTGACTTGCGTGACTTTGGCTATATAAATAATAATGTTACCTTCACTGTCTTTACAATTCTATGACAGCTGAGAAACTGGTTCTTCTAACCTACTTTTCAGTCTATCATTCTCATCCATTGTGAGATTAATAGCACTAAGACCATCCTGACTCCATTACACATGCTTTGTTTCTTTAATTTACAAAGGGCTGAAGTGGTGCTGCTCATACATCTTTTCTTCTACAATGTATGTGAGTTACACAAAAAGCTGCAGGCAGAGTTTGAAAATTCATTGAGAAAGTATCACATACCCACCAAAAAATTTGGTCAGTGGTTTGATCAACAAGCCATGGAAATTCAGTTACCTACCAGGTCCTCAAGATCACCTGAACACAATTTTATTTAGTGTGGCCACCTGGAATTCTGTTGAGAGAAACTGGCCCATCTTGGATCCTACTTAGGCTGAAAGATACAGTTGTTGATAGACCTAAGGGTAGTGTGACACTGTTACTTTTGGAGATCATGTGAACTATTGCTGCTACGACTATTGCAAGGCTGGTGCAGTATGTTTCTAGAGATAGTTTTATATGTCACTTATTCATTAAGGCAGAGAAATCACCTTTACCTAACCCCTTTCTACATAAATACTGTCAATATCTTGTCTTACAAGAACATGGCCCCTGCAACATTACAGTACTTTCAAAATGCCTCTTATTTAGCTCCAAATCCAGTTTAAGAATGATGGAATAGCAAAGGCCCTGCTTTCCTTTATTTGTTCCCTTCAGTCAACTCATTTGTTTGTCATCTGCACAACTGAGCTCAGCCAGCAAAAAATCACACAGCAGCTTGTCTCAAACACTTCCAAGCTACTACTAATTGTGGTCCTCAATCCATCCTAAGCAGCCATTCCTGATAACTTTCCAGGAACTCCTCACATCCAACTTAACATTACCTTCCTGCCTTAGATCTCTTTCCAGTAAGGTGAACTGCACACTTACAAAACAACCTCAGTCTTAAAATGAACTTCAGCCCCCTTCAGAAAAGGGCTCCAGAAGCATGGTCATGGATCAAAGTAACCACGAGGCAGAGGGAACTCTCCTCATGTTTTCAACACCAATGCTTACATACTTTACCACAGGATGCTATCCCTATACGACCTTCAGCCTACACAACCGCCAGCAGCTCTTTCCAAAGCTCTTACCTTAATCCACGTGCTCACACATTGTCAACCACTTGAACCCTTATCTTCACTTTCATCCCAAATTTCACAAAGCTAATACCACTAATCCCCTTACAGTTCACCTCACTGTGGCTGGATATAACACACTCGTAGAAAGATCCTCCAGCCTTTGTTGAGTATCATCTCCAATCAATTGTCCACAGTCTGCCTTCTTACATCAAAGACTAAATCACTTCCTGCGGTGCTTTGCACTGTGGATGCTACTTCCTGACACATCATCCCCTATGCTCATAGCTTTATTGCCATGAACACATTTCCCAGTAACCTGCCAATATGAATCCACCACTTAAATCCTAATCCTTTCAGTCAATGACATTCTGCCCTATAATTCCCTCTTTTGAAGCCTAAATCTACAAAAGCTCCATGGAATTGTGATGAGTATCAGTTTTGCATTAAATGCTAACCTGTTTGTGGGCAACCTAAACAAATAATCCATACCTGTTTGACCCCTAACAGCCCTTGTTTGGTTTAAATTAATTGACATCATCTTCATGATCTTGTGGCTTTTTTTTCAAGTTGCTTCATCATCATCATCATCATCTCCAAAACCTGCTTCATCTGACCATCAATGAGCTACCTTCCCAGATGTTGATTTCTCTGTTTGAGATGGCTCAATAAAACCACCTGTTGATGTCAAACACAAAAACCACCAACTGTAACCCTATTTCAGTAGCAATATGTTCCCACTCCACAAAAAGTTTCTTTCCACTAACCTTAAAACATTTGGATGTTGTTTCTGAAATCTGAAACAAGAGTTGACAATGGAGTTGACCACACAGATGATGCATTTCAATATCGATTTACGATATAAGCTGTACGCATGTTTTGTGAGAAAGTTTGTACTGTCCTAATGTATCATTCAAATTGTAGGTTACAAAATTCATCCATGTGTTGCTAGCTAGTGTTAATGTACAGAACTGGCCAGGTAAGGAAGTTTGAAGAAACATAAAATAATTAATGCAAGCAACTTATGTCAATACACATTAAAAAAACATCATATAGATCAAAGCAGCACAGCACCCATGATTCAAATGGTTCTTTTATTGCATTTCAAGTCATCATCTAATACTCTTCTTCTTCTTCTTCTTTTCCTTCAGCATTTGTCCCATGTGCCTGCGGGGTCCACTATATGGGTCCGTTGTCTCCATTTTGCTCTATCAAGGGCTGCATCTGGGTGGGTGTTCACACATTTAAGGTCTTTGTGAATTGTATCAGCCCATTATTGCTTAGGTCATCCTCAGTGTCTGCCGCTGACAACTTCAAGTGTGTAACCCACCTTGGCAATAGAGTCATCACCAGCCCGTAAAACATGCCCAAACCATCGAAGATGACACACACACATCTTGTTCTTACAAAAAACAGACACAGAAAAAATAATCCCCTAATCAATATTATTTTTGATATCAAATTCTAATATACTATCAAATAGATTATTTAAATAGTAGTACACAGAATTGAAAGATTAATCATCACTTCAAGTCATACTCTAAAACCAACATGTGTAAATGCTGTATCACCACATGGACTATCTTTTTCTTTCTCTACCTCTTCCATTTGTTTCTGCAACTTGATTGTTTCTTTTTCCAGTTCTTTTACCTTCTGGTGGAGCCTGAGAACCAATTGAACACCTTCAGTCTGAAAACAAAGATAGCACTGAAAAGCATGACTAAAGCACATGAATCAATAATAAAGCTTCCTTACTGGTAGAGTTTTACTTCCATATCCTGTATTTTTGAGGTGAAAAGCCTGGTTTTCAATAATATTGGCAAACACAATTTGAATGTCTTCTTACGTAGCAAAGTATCTACCAATGAGTCAAAAGCTCTTTTCATATTAAAGTACATACCATGGTCTTTATATTGGTGTCCTAAGATGAAGTTTCCAGAAGAATGTGGAAATGGAATTGATCAGACTAATTATAACTCACCTCTCTGGAGACCTGAAGAAAGATGTTTGTGGCCACAGATTTGCTTTGGTTGAAGAGGTGCATGTCTGGGTACAATCATGGTTTGGTAGGCAACCACAAACATGTTTCTATGATGGTATTGACTGTGTATCACATAGTGGGTTAAGTTTATCAACAGTTATGGTGATTACCTTCAAAAATAATGAACAGTTTACTTACTTTTTCCATCTGCTTTCCAGGTAAATTCATTACATTTTATATTTTCTACAAAGTGGTAACAATGAATAAAACTGTAAACATGTTTGCACATACTTTTTTGACCATATACGCTATAATGAAATTTATTTTGGAAGCTTCAAAATGGCTGACAGTTCTTGCAGTAACTCGCGGAATGGTATTCTGTGTGCACTCTACTGGGACAACATTCAGGAATATGACAGGAATGATCATTTGGGGGAAAAAATAATAATCTAGTGAACTTGGGCTCTGAAATGCATACCTTAAGATCTGTGAGCACTTATTCAATAGAAGAGATACATTTCCCAGTAGCAAAGATGTACATATTCTCATAGAGCTTAAGGAATGCATTTTAGAGCCCATGCTTACTAGACTTTTTTCCTTGGAATGGTCCTTCTCATCATATGCATGAATATTGACAAATCCTCTTGGGACACCAGTATAAAGGCCAAAAGGCCATGGTATGTACTTTAACACTGAAAAAAATTGAGTCATAGGTAGATCCTTTGCTACAGAAGAAGATATTCAAATTATAACCATGTTTATGGTTCATTTTACAAGTGCTGGAATAACCAAAGTGATCATACATTCATCACCAGGTGGATATATTTAAATTAACAGAGTATAATATTGATACTGTTCCATCTACTTCAGCAAGCTGTGGAACCTGAATAACGATTTTTTCTTTTGCTGGAATTCCCTTCCTCCTTTTAACATTCACATGAGACAAGCCTGAAGTTTTAATTATTATTTTGAATTTGAAAAATATGTGAAGACAAAATTGTTTAATCTGTGTAAGTTATCTGATTCTGCATTACCCCAAAATGCATTTCACCTACAAGTAAATCCCATAGTATACAGACATTGCAAACACAAGATAAACACAGTGGGGATAATAAAGGAATAAAAACTTACATCTTCCCCATGGTCAGATACACCACTTATAGTTTTATCTTGTGTACTAACAGTGATTGGACTATAAAAAGAACACTGATGAGTACTTTTAGAATGCCCATGCCATTGCAGGTGACACATTTCATTCTTCAAGCTTTCATTTTGTTTTTTCAATAGGTTGTGCTCTTCCAGGAGTTTCTGATATCCATCTCTATCTTTGCTCAGCATCAGCCTTTTTAGCTCAACACAGGCCTGTAGATTCTCTACTAAAATTAAAGAAAATTATTGCGTAACATCACTAAAATATATATCATTTAGGGTAGCATGTCCAGTGGAAACAATTAACTACAGTATATCCTTAAAAGGGTGTCTTCATTTTAGCATACATAATATACTAGTCTCAATAAATGTTGATAGCATCAAAAGAAGCATTATCGGAAATACAAATTTGAGTGACTACAAAGTAAGTGTATACATTTTTTTTAGTGCCATGGAATAATAATACAAACATGAATCATTATGATAAATTTAAGCTCAACTATAATCAGATAGTGAATGATTAACCGAAATCAAGCATAAGTCACCAACTGAAAAAGCTGTTGCTCTTCTGCATAGTTTTACACTCCTGTACACATAGTACAAGGTGCTGCTTTTGTATTCAAAGGAATTTTTAACACAGAATACTGGCAGTTAAAAATTACACACAAAGTCTTATCAATTTTGAATATTACAGGCTCAATAATGAAAAATAATGGGCCAGAATGAAGTCCTCAAATGAGTTTAAATGCAATGTCATTTTTCCAGGAATGTTGTTTCAAGATTCAACAATGTGTGAGAATAGAAGAGATGAAAGTATTTATTAGTGTCACTTTCCACACAGTAGCTGCTTGATGACAGCTAGGTAGTTCAATCACAAGCTTTCCTGTGGATTTTTTAAAATGTGAGTGGCAGAATAAATTGATATAACAATGATTATATTTGGCATCTGCAGGCTTTTCTTCTCCCATCAATATGGTCCTGAAATATTACAATGAATTAACAATTACAATTAAGAATTAACAATTGCATGAAATAAATACACCCTGATATCAAAGTTGGTCCAAACATACAGAGGCATTCACTACCAAAGAGAACTTTATACACATACAGCTGAGGAAAAGATACCAATGAGTTTAGCATACTCTAAAGATATGAGCCTATATCAGGCTAGGGGTATCATAAATCCCATATGCTCTCCTAAATAACATCTCAGTGAAAGTGCCTTACAAATGCCCCTGTTTGGCCTGTTACCAACTATTAAGTGTGCATCTACATTCTGTGATTCTGTGGATAACTGATAAGCAATGGTGTCACATTGTGGTGTTGGAGACAAGTATGGAACAAATGGGAGGTTGAGGTATGGTTGATGGTCTCCCAAACCTAGCATAAGGTGGGAGACACCTCAACCACAGCCACCCACCCCCACCACAAAAGTAGTTGAAAACATTATGTTATTGTTATTGTTGTTGTTGTTGTTGTTGTTGTGGTCTTCAGTCCAAAGACTGGTTTGATGCAGTTCTCTGTGCTACTCTATCCTGTGCAAGCCTCTTCATCTCTGTGTAACTACTGTAACCTACATCCTTCTGAATTTGCTTACTGCATCCATCTCTTAGTCTCCCTCTATGATTGTTGCCCCATACACTCCCCTCCAGTACTAAATTGGTGATCCCTTGATGTGTCCTTCCAACAAATCCCTTCTTTAATTCAGTTGTACCACAAAATTCTCATCTCCCCAATTCCATTCACTCTATACTCAATGTTAACAAATTTCTCTCCTTCAGAAATGTTTTTCTTGCCATTACCAGTCTACATTTTATATCCTCTCTACTTCGACCATCATCAGTTATTTTGCTTCCCAAACAGCAAAACTCATTTCCCAATCTAATTCTTTGAGCATCACCTAATTTAATTCTATTACATTCCATTATCCTCATTTTGCATCTTATATCCTCCTTTCAAGACACTATCCATTATGATCAACTGTTCTTCCAAGTCCTTTGCTGCCTCTGGCAGAATTACAATGTCATTGGTAAACATCAAAGTTTTTATTTCTTCTCCCTGGGCTTCTAATTCCTACTCCAAATTTTTCGTTTGTTTCTCTTACAGCTTCCTCAATACACAGAATGAATAACATCAGGGATAGGCTACAAGCCCATCTTACACCCTTCTCAACAACTGCTTCCCTTCGGGCACCTTAACTCTTACAACTGCAATCTGGTTTCTGCACAAATTATAAATAGCCCTTTGCTCTCTGTATCTTACCCCTACCACCTTTAGAATTTGAAAGAGTGTATTCCAGTCAAGATTGTCAAAAGCTTTCTCGAAGTCTACAAATGCTATAAATGTAGGCTCATCTTTTCTTAACCTATCTCTATGAGAAGTCGTCATATTGCCTCATGTGTTCCTACATTTCTATGAAAACCAAACTGATCCTCCCCAAGTTGGCCTCCACCAACTTTTCCATTATTCTGTAAAGGATTCATGTTAATATTCTGCAACTGTGACTTATTAAGCTGATAGTTCAGTAATTTTCACACCTCTCAGCTCCTGACCTCTTTGGAATTGGAATTACTACATTCCTCTTGATGTCTGCAGTTATTTCACCTGTCTCATCCATCTTGCTCACCAGATGGAAGAGTTCGGTCATGGCTGGCTCTCCCAAGGCTATCAGTAGCCCTAACAGAATGTTGTCTACTCCTAGGGCCTTATTTTGACTTAAGTCTTACAGTGCTTTGTCAAATTCTCCATGCAGTATCTTATCTCCCTTCTCATCTTCATCTATGTCCTCATCAATTTCCATAATGTTGCCCTGAAGTACATCTCCCATGTATAGACCCTCTACATGCTCCTTCCACCTTTCTGCTTACCTTTCTTTGCTTAGGACTGGTTTTCCACCTGAGCTCTTGATATTCATACAGGTGGTTCTCTTTTCTCCAAAGGTCTCTCTAATTTTCCTGTATGCAACATCAATCTTACCATTAGTAATATATGCTTCTACATCTTTACATTTGTCCTCTAGCCATTCTTGCTTAGCCATTTTGCACTTTCTGTTGATCTCATTTTTTAAACATTTGTATTCCCTTTCACCTACCTCATTTATTGCATGTTTACATTTTCTCATTTCACTGATTAAATTCAATATCTTTTATGTTACCCAATGATTTCTACTACATCTTTTTACCTGCTTGGAACTCTTCTGCCTTCACTATTTCATCTCTCAAAGCTACTCATTCTTCTTCTACTGCATTTCTTTCTCCTGTTCTTGTCAGTCATTCTCTAATGCTCCTTCTGAAATGCTCTACAACCTCTGGTTCTTTCAGTTTATCCAGATCCCATCTCTTTAAATTCCTGCCTTTTTGCAGTTTCTTCAGTATTAATCTACAGTTCATAAACAATAAATTGTGGTCAGAGTCCACATCTGCCCCTGTAAATGTCTTACAGTTTAAAACTGGTTCAGAAATCTCTGTCTTGCCTTTGTATAACAATCTGAAACCTTCTGGTGTCTCCAGATCTCTTTCACGTATACAACCTTCATTCACAATTCTTAAACCAAGTGTTAGTTATGATTAAATTATGCCCTGTGCAAAGTTCTACCAGGCAGCTTCCTCTTTCATTCTTTTCCCTCCAGTCTCCATTCACCTGTTACTTTTCTTTCTCTTCCTTTTCCTACAGTCGAATTCCAGTCCCCCATGACTATTAAATTTTCATCTCCCTTAACTATCTGACAAATTTCTTTTTCCTCACCATACATTTCCTTAATCTCCTCTTCATCTGCAGAGCTAGTTGGCATATAAACTTGTACTACCATGGTGGGTGTGGGCTTTGTATCTAACTTTGCTACAATAAGGCATTCACTATGCTGTTCATAGTAGCTTACTTGTGTTCGTATTTTGTTATTAATTAATAAACCAACTCCTGCAAAGCCCCTATTTGATTCTGAATTTATAACCCTGTATTCACCTGACTAGAAGTCCTTCTGTTCCTCTTGCCACCGAACTTCACTAATTCCCAGTATATCTAGCTTTAACCTATCTACTTCCTTTTCGAATTTTCTAACCTACCTGCCTGATTAAGGAGTCTAACATTCCACACACTGATATGCAGAATGCCAGTTTTGTTTCTCCTGATAATGACATCCTCCTGAGTATTCCCCACCCAGCGATCTGAACGGGGGACTATTTTACTCAAGAGGATGTCATCATCATGTAACATGCAGTAGAGCTGCATGCTCTTGTAAAAAAAATTACAGTTTTAGTTTTCTCTTGCTTTCAGCCGTTCACTGTACCAGCACAGTGAGGCCACTCTGGTTGATTTCACAAAGCCAGATCAGTCAATCATCCAGACTGTTGCCCCTGCAACTACAGAAAAAGCTGCTGCCCCTCTTCAGGAACAACATGTTTGCCTGGCCTCTTGACAGATACCCCTCCATTGTGGTTGCGCCTGCATTACAGCTATCCACACGAGGCATGTAAGCCTTCCCACCCATGGTAAGGTCCATGGTTCATGGGGGAGAAAACATATCTGACAAAAAACCAATTTCATGGAGAACAACAGGAAACCAGTCCAACTGCCCATGAGTCGATTGTCAATATTAGAGGCAAAGAATTAAAGCCAGGAGGGGGCACTCTATCAGGTTGTGTGTACTACTGTCTGTAAGGTCCCATAACCACAATGTGGAGGTAGCTTGTTACATGAAGTAAAGCTGTGAGTTAGTCTGGTATGAGTGATAAGGAAGCGACATAGAACAGTAGATCCCTTCTGGGAGGGATGGAAGGAGGAGTGGCATGTAGTCTCCCTTATAGTGTGGAGTTTATTAGAAGGGGCAGTAGCCCACCAGATGTTCCAACTCAGTCTGAGCAGAGACTATTTGCACTGGAAAATGTCCATCTGGGGTGATCAAAGAATATGTGGGCATTTAACTGCTTTTCTAGTCAAATGGTCTGCCAGTTCATTCCATTGGATAGCCACATGACTTAGAGGTCAGAGAAAGACAACTATGCAGGCAGTGTGACTAAGGTAAGAGAGGTTATAAGTAGCCAATATTACAGGATGACAAGAATAGCATTAGATAAATGTCCAGAAAATTGCTCCTTGAGCCACAAATTAAAGAGCTATTAACGGAGGCCAGTTTAAGAAAACTTAACGCTCTGTTAATGGCTATCAGCTCCACTGTGTGAACACTACATGTTCCTGGGGCTGAATGTAAAAGCACATGTCATCCTGTCTATGGTTTCAGAGCATAAATGAGAGGTAACACCCTGATACTAAAACTCAAAGTAACAGATGCTGAAAAGTCATGGTGGCAATGTAAACTCTACAACCATGAAACAGATTGGTCTTAATTCATAGCTTGGGTATTGACCAAAGGGGAGGATGCAGGGAGTATGTTCTCAAGAAGTTAAGTGGAGATCCCGGCACAGGGCTGTGAGACATATGCCAACTGGTAATCCTATCAGGGGGTTGGTGTCAGGAGATCAAAGCCAAAAAATATGTTGGGTTGGGTTGATTTGGGGGAGGACACCAAACTACAAGGGCTATCCACAAAGTACATTACATTTTGGAATTAAAAATAAATAAAGTATTGGAATTTTTTTTTACTATATACATATGAAAGCCACACTTAAATACTACTTTTCTACATAGTTGCCATTTAAATTAAGGCCCTTATCGTAGCGATGGACGAGCTTGGAAATTCCTTCGTCGTAAAATTCGGCCACCTGCACCTTCAACCACGTGGTTACCTCTTCTTTTGGGACAGAAAAGGTGTGATTTTTGTGGATTTCCTGGAAAGAGGCACTACAATAAACTGTCAAAGGTATTGCCAAACTCTGCACAACCTCAGAAGAGCAATACAAAACAAGTGCAGGGGAAAGTTGGGCTCAAAGATCTTGCTGATTCACGATAATGCCCGGGGCCAACATGGCAAATGCCACTCGTGAAGTTCTCGAATCTTTTAAGTGGGAGTTGTTTCCTCATCCGCCGTATGGTCCTGACCTGGCACCGAGCGACTTCCACTTATTCCCAGCGATGAAGAAGTGGTTGGCTATGCAGCGTTTTGATGACGACGCACAGCTTCAAGAAGAGGTAACCACATGGTTGAAGGCGGAGGTGGCCGAATTTTATGACGAAGGAATTTCCAAGCTCGTCCATCGCTATGATAAGTGCCTTAATTTAAATGGCAACTATGTAGAAAAGTAGTATTTAAGTGCGGCTTTCATCTGTATATAATTAAAAGAATTTCCAATACTTTATTTATTTTTAATTCCAAAACGTAATGTACTTTGTGGATAGCCCTCATATAAGGTCATTGGTCTCATTGGATTAAGGAAGGATGGAGAAGGAAGTGAACCATACCAGCATTTGCCTGAACTGATTTAGGAACATCACAGAAAGTCTAAATCAGGATGGCCAGACAGGGTATTGAACTGTCGTCATCCTGAAAGTGGGGCCAGTGTGCTAACCACTGCGAGACTTCTCTCGGTCAAAAATGTGTGATCAGTTGGATGATTAGGGAATTGTCTGATGGTAACAGCATAAGTGAGCAACAGTTGGTACTGTCAGAAATAAAGAGGGAAGATTCTTGCTTCAGCAAGAAGTCTGTCTAGGGGACTAGTCAGGAAGGTGCCAGTGGCCAGTCTTACCCCATGATGACTGACTGGATCTAACAGTTTCAAAATGTAAAAGGGTGCCAAAACACAAACCTGGCAACCATAGTCCAACTGTGGCAATAGCAGGGCCTGATAAATACAGAGAAGAGTAGTGCAATCAGCACCTGAAGAGGTGTGGGCAAGAAAGCAAAGACTGTTAGTCTTTAGTTGACAAATATCGTGCAGCCAAGTCAGTGTTGAGGCTAACTGACATATCTGTCAATGGACAAAGGGGTTTTTGCCTAGCTTAAGAACTAGTATGATGATACTACCAATCCATTGTGAAGAGAAATATGGTTAAAGATCCTCAGTACATGGAGCAACTGAATAATATTCATTCAGATGTTGGATCATCTCATAATGAATTTAATCAAGGCCTGGGACCATACTGTGAGATGAGGAAAGTGCCTGAAGTAGCTCCAATGCAGTGAAATGTTCATAGTGCTCCCTACATTCATTTTTACTGCATTCAATTAGATAGTGAACCTCAGAATTTAGTTGCCTGAAAGGGAGGATGGTGGATTTCCTGGAAAGAGGCACTACAATAAACTCTGAAAGGTATTGCCAAACTGAATAGGCATTGCAGTTTCTTTGGTCCACCATGGCACATACAATGGTGGAGGCAACCTTCAGAAAGAGGAATAGCAGTTCCAGCAGCATGGGAGATTGTATCAAAGACATCTCCCACAACCTTGTTGAAGCAATCTGACAGACAGGCAACAAAGATGATAGCAAAAGCATACAACTGTCATTGGTTCTCTGAAGTGCCAAACATGGTTATTGGTCCATAGGGCTGTGACAAGTGATAGGACACTGAAAAATGGTCACTGTACGAAGCTCATTGGGTACAGGCCATTCTAGCGAAGCCATGAGCTTAGGGGAAAGAGATCATAAGGTCAGCAGCTGAATAGGTGTGCACTGTAATTGTAAAGTAAGAGGAAAGGGCGGGACTGATTGATTAGTCATCAGTCCCGTGATTCCAAAGGGGGTTACATTAGAAAGAGAGTCCGCTAGAAATGAAAAGATTCAATCAGAGGAGTAAAATTATAAAAGAATGAACATTAAACACACACAGTATAAGCATAAAAGGTGAGACCAAACCTAAAAACTGGAAAAAGGGAAAGAGGGGGGGGGGGGGGGGGGTGGAGGCAGTCATGGGATCACAAACCGTGAAGACTGCAAAAGGAGTCCCAATCACAACCAACCTGCCCCTGCTCCAAGACAAAAGGAGAACCTAATATCTGGAAATAAAAACCACTTCCATAGAGTAATGTGAGGACCAGGTCAATCATCTGTGAATCATCCGCTAACATTAAATTTAAAGAAGCAAGGAGACTAAACTTAGCATGAAGGGTCGAAAGAAGGGACATGCCACCAATATGCGAGATTTTGCCAGTCTGGCGTCACAACCACTTTGTGGGGGGTGGGTCATTATGTAGGAGGAAAGAATGGGTGAGCCGGGTATGGCCAATAAGTAAACAACATAAAACAGTGGACTCCTGAGAGGGGGCAGAAAGAAGTGCCCCAAACTGCAGTAGACTCCTTGATTGTGCAGAGTTTATTACTATGAGCAGTAGCGCTCCAGATGGCATTCCACTGTTGGGCAAAGAGAGATTTGACATAGATCCACATATCCGCAGTTGGAATCGTGAAAGGGAAAGGGGGTAGGTATCTGCTTCTCTAGCCAAACAGTCAGCCACTTCATTCCCTGGGATTCCCCCATGACTTGGGACCCAGACAAAGATGACTTAACAGGCAGCATGCTCAAGGGCAGAGAGAAAGTCATGGATGGCGGAGACCAAGGGGTGATGAGAGTAGCATCGATCAATAGCCTGAAGGCTGCTCATGGAGTCTGAACAAATTAAAACACTATGGAGGGAGGCCTGAGAAACAAAAATGGAGGGCCCTGTAAATGGCTAGAAGCTCTGCTGTAAATACACTACATGATCCTGGCAACAAATAGTGCTCAAAGCTGGTAAGAGACGTGAAAGCATATCCCACCTTATCAGTAGTCTTAGAACCATCAGAGTAAAAGATGGTGGCACCCTGGAACTCTGCAAGGATGGCACATACAAGATGCCAGTAAACCATAGGATCAACATAGATCTTAGGACCCTGGAAGAGAGTGCAGATGGAGATCCTGACAGAGGGTAGTGAGATGCATGCCAACTGGCAATCCCACCCTTGGGCAGGTGTTATGAGGGAGACATTCCTCATTGGTGAAGACTGCAGTGTATAGAGGATGGTCAAGGAAGTGGTGAATGGCAACTGCGTAGGAAACAAGGGGTTGGCTCTGTTGGATGTCTATGGGGGGAGGGGAAATTCACGCTTATGTGAGGAGACTATCAACAGGACTAGTGCAAAGGGCACCAATAGCCAGATGAACCCCACAATGATGGACAGGGTCAAGGAGTTTCAAAGTGGAAGGAACTGCTGAACCATAAACCTGACTACCATAATAGATAATAGAGTCTGGACAAAACCAGAGCATGGTGGAGAAGGAGGAGGAGGAGGAGGAGGAGGAGAAGAAGAAGAAGAAGAAGAAGGAGGAGAGTGGAATGGTCTGCACCCCAAGATATGTGGGCCAGGAGGTGGAGAGCAGTAAGCTTCCGTATGCATGTAGTTTTTAGGTAGTGAATGTGGGGCAGCTATGTCAGCTTGTTATCAAAAATAAGGCCCAAGAAATGGGACTGTGTTACAAAATCAAGGAGCTGGTTGCCTAAGTAAAGTTCTGGATCAGGGTGTTGTGGGTTGACAACAAAAATGCATAACCTGCGTTCTGGAGGAGGAAAACGGGAAGTCGTGGGTGGTGGCCCACACAGAGACCCATCGGATGGTGCCTTGGATCTGGCACTCAGCAGACGTCATCGAGTGGGAGCCGCACCAGGGGCAAAAATTGTCAACGTACAACGCCAGGGTAACTAGAGGCCCAACAGAGGTCACAAACCCATTAATGGCAGTGAGGAAGAGAGTAACATTTAGCACAGAACCCTGTGGTGAAGTGCCAACTTGAACTCGGAAAAACCAGTAAGATAAAAACTCGCGGATAAAAATCTGAAGAGGACCATGGAAGCCCCAGTCATGGAGGGTAACTAAAATGTAATGGCACCAAGCCATGTCATACACCTTATGTAGGTAAAAGAACAGTGGGACAAGGTGCCAGCAGTGAGTAAAAGCCTGTCAGATGGCTGATTCCAATCAGAGTAAATCGTCAGGTGAGAGAGTGGGGTGGGGCTGGGGTAATGATGAGGGGGGAAGGGGGGGCATGGTAAGAGGTGGAGGAGGAGGAGGAGGAGGAGGAAAGGAAGTAACAGAGGCAAAAGTTGAAGATAGTGATCCCGGATGGAGTCTCTCATACTTTTGGCGAGCCTCAGTGTAAGACAGGTGATCCAGGGGCTTATATTCTTGTATCTTCTTTTCTCTCTTGTAAGCCGAGCTGTCTGGTGAGTGAGGGGAGTGGTAGTCAGCACAACTACCACACACATGCAGCGGAACAAGGGCTTCCCTCATGGACGGGGTGGTCACAATCACCACACAAGTGGTCTGCCGTACAGCGGAAAGACATATGCCCAAAACGAAACCCCCAAAAGAACCACATAGGTGGAGGGATGTACAGCTTCATGTCACATCTGTAACACATAACCTTAACCTTCTCTGGGAGGGTATCCAACTCTAAAGCCAGGATGAAGACGCCAGTATTGGTGCAGTTGTCTTTGCAACCCTTCTGCACACGTCGGACAAAATGAACACCACGCCACTCCAGATTAGCCTGGAGTTCCTGATCAGTTTGCAGGGCAAGATCCCTATAAAAAAATGACTCCCTGGGTCATATTCAGAGATTGGTGAGGAGTGATAGACACTGGGACATTGCCAATACGATCACAGGCACAAAGAGCTGCAGATTGGGTGGCAGAAGTAGTTTTGATCAACACGGAACCCAATCACATCTTACTAATCGACTCCACTTCACCAAACTTGTCCTCTATATTTTCCACAAAAAACAACGGCTTTGTGGTGGTGAATTTGTCCCTACTATCTGTCCTAGTACAGATGAGGTAACGGGGAAAAGGTTTCAGCTCCATGGGAGCCTGGCCCTCCTCCCATGGTGTAGCCATGGAGGGAAAAGTTGCCAGGTCATGTGAGACAGCATTTAAGAATCCTTCACCATTTGAAGAGATGGCTGTGTGAGAACAGCCAGATTTTTGCAGCTTGCGCCAAGCATCCACCCTGATATCACCCACTGCAACCAGGGGCTCTCCCCATGGGCATCACCCAGTCACAGCAAGGGCCATCTGGCACAGTGGCTGTTGCCAAGAGTTCCAATGCTCCAAGAAGACAAGCAACTACACCTTGGCATACACGGGGAGGGAACAACTGAGGTATCAGCAGTGTGATCCCTGTGTTGTCAGGGGGCTCAGCCATATGGATACATAACAGCCCCACCACAAGGACTGGCTACACGTGCTGGTGACCTAGCAGTGTGGAAGGGGGCTAGACTGGGAAAGGGAGAGGGGAACTGAGAAGGGAGAGGAATCCACATCGTAGATGCTAGGGAGGGAGTTCTTCCCCATATGGCTCACAATAAAAACAGGAAATTTTGAAGTGGAGGTAAAACCTCAAGTGGGGACTACAACGTCAAATGGGTGAAAGAACGGGCCAAAGGAACAAAATTGCATCCAATACAGGAAACCAGGAGAATAGCCAGGTCAACATAAAGCAGAACACCAAGAGAGGGGAAGGAGGTGGCAACAGGGAAGGAGCAGGGATAGGGAGGGAGGGGGCAAGGAGAAGGAAAAGCAGCGAGGGAATGAAAAATGAGCTGCAATAACTCGGGCCTCATGTGCACCACACACGAACTCACGAAAAATCCATGAGCCCCCTGGAGAGGAAAGATGGGAGGGGGAGGGGAGTTGTTGGATTAAGTTGGTCATCTCAAGGTAAATAATAGCCTGCCATGGAGGTGGTGGTGATTGCTGAGGTCATTCTCACATGCACTGCAATTGCTTTCACTGTAGTACAAACAGAAATTCACACATTGATGGCATGATAACAATGCAGCATTGGGAAATAGTCATCAGTGAAGCATGTTTGTTATAGAGCAACATGAATTGTAGAAGATGAGTAAATGAGATAATGTAGTTCTGGCAGGTGACAGTAATATCCATTACAGTTTCATTAGATCATCATGTGCTGGGTGTCCTGATTAGGCTAGAAGGGCCAGAAAGATCAGTTGTGCCCCAGAATCACTACCTGTCATCAGTGGGGATGGAATCATATTGATTAAAATTTGTTCCATATCCAAATGAGTGGAGAGATCTGATGCCTCTGGAGTCACTGGAATGGCCTTCTCCTGGTATTTCCCTTCTGCTTCACAACCTTTGGTCACTGACATTCTTGTGAGGACTTATCAAAAATGGTTCAAATGGCTCTGAACACTATGGGACTTAACTTCTGTGGTCATCAGTCCCCTAGAACTTAGAACTACTTAAACCTAACTAGCCTAAGGACATCACACACACCCATGCCCGAGGCAGGATTCGAACCTGCGACCATAGCCGTCGCGCGGTTCCAGACTGTAGTGCCTAGAACCGCTCGGCCACACCGGCCGACGAGGACTTATCCACAGCAGTTGTGGATAAGGATGAAGGGCAGACAACTCTGGCACCCCCAAGATGTGGCAACTCCAGGCAATAGTTGGTGTCAAACCTCTGACCTTGGGGTTTCAGGGATAAGGGGTCCCAAGAGGGAGCCCTGCTAGAGGAGGGAGCTGCTTCTCTGGATGGGAGCAGGATGTGGTTCCCAAAGATGGGGCCATGGAAACCATGAGAGAAGGGCAGAGGCAGGATGTAAGTATTCATTTTTTTTAAGCATCAATATATGACAGGTGCTCAATTTTTTATATTTTTGTACTTTTTTTTCTTTTTTAAATCTGGGCAAGTCAGTAAATGCGGAGGATAGTGGTTTTTTTTTTTTTTTTTTTCCAAGTGACACACAAAGAATAAACCACCATTTGACTGTAAATTACTATATTTTTCTTCCGTACTACCTATATTTCACATTTTACATAGTTATTGAGTACAATGCTAAAAGCTCTTACACCATTAAGACATCATATCTAGTTATATCTGGTTTTTCACCATATATAATGTGTTAATCGTCGAAGAACTTTTAGCATTGTACTTGATAATGGCATAAAATCTGAAATATAGAGAGTACAGAAGAAAAATACAGTAATACACAGTCAAATGGCGGTTTATTCTTTTAAAAAATACTGCATGACTGTGACTCAGCACAATCAAAAACCTTTTACAAAGGTGGTTGTTTAAAAGGCTCTTCATGGAATGGCCATCTACAGTTGCCACATTTTATGGCATGTGGCATGATGACATATGACCAAAGCATACGCATTGGAAGGACCTCGTGGGTGACAGGACATAATGTTTCATTTCACACCTGTACACCATGATTAACTTCCTCTGGGAGGAGATTTGCTTCAAATACTAAGATGAAAGCAGCTGTATCTGTTCGGTTATTCTTTGGACCTTTTTGTACATGCAAAAAAAAAGGAAACCGTGCCATTTGAGATTAACCTATAGCTACATGACTATCTACAGTGTAAGGTTTCCTTGGACCGGATTAGAGATTTACATGGGGCAATAGAGAGTAGTCAGGAGTACTGATTGCCATGCTGTGGACCTGGGTTAAATTCCCAGTACTTCTGGGATTTTTCCTTGGTGGGAACACTGGAACAGGGTTCACTCAGCCTCATGATGCCAACTGAGGAGCTACTTGACCTAGAAGTAGTGGTTCCAGGTTATGAAAACTGACAGTTGGGTCAGCCATGTGCTGATCTGACACCCCTCCATTGCACATCCAATAGTCCCATTGACTGAGGATGACACAGCGGTAAGTCAGTACTGACGAGCCTGCCAGGGCTCAAGGACAGAGTTCAGCTTAGTGAACAGTCATTGGTAAGCTACCCAGTCGTCCACATGTTTAAAGAGCTTGAGATTGTGCAGCAGAGGTGGCCTTAAAAGTGATCCAGTGTGCATTTCTCACAGGGAGTCAACTACAAATTTATCTTCAATTTGTTCCACACAAAAATAATGGTGTTTTCACTGTAGAAATATTCCCATTTACTCTAGTACATACCAGGTACCGAATAAATTTTTTTGCTCCCAGCTGTCTGGCCCATTAGGTAGACAATGTGGGGAATTGTTTTTGTGTTTTATTCATCTCATGATGTACATTTGCAATCCATTTGGTTTGCATATGGGAGACATGTCAAAAATCTATAAAACAATTACAATGATTTTTACATTAATAAATAATAGCACTATAATAAATAATAACACTATAAGGATATTTCTTAGAACGTGTAACACATTGTCCAGCTCAAAAATTTCCAGTTTGTCATGCATGAATTCATCCACTGAGTACTAACACTTCCGTGTCAGTACCTCATATAGCTTTCTTTTAAGTTAGTCTAAATTCATCTGCATTAACTTGTTCCCTTTTAATTTATTACAAATTTTCATTCCCATGTATTGAGGTCCCTGGGCATACAGTCTGATGTGGTGGGTGAGGAGCATAAAATTTTCTGTTTCTAGTATCACGTGAATGGACAAAATGGTTTCTCTCAAATAATTCATGTCTGGTGTACAGAAAAATTATAATCTCATAAATGTATAAGGATGGCAGAGTTAATATTTTAAGTTTTCTAAATACTGGTCAGCATGGTTCTTTGTGATTTGCACTGCACATATTTTGTATGATTTTTTCTGTCCTTTTAGTATCTGCACTATTTGTTGAGTTACACCAAAAAAACAATACTATACCTAATAATGGATTCAAAGTAGCTTGTATATGCTACTTTTTGTGTGTCCACGTCAGTTGCAGTTGATAATATTTGCATTGCAAATTCAAAGCTACTCAGTTTGTTTGCCAGGTATTCAACGTGTGCCAGCCAGCTCAAATTTTTATCTACATTTAAACCCAAGAATTTGACTGAGTCAACTTCTTCTATAGGTTTGTTGTTGTGTACAATCTTAGTCTGCTCATATTTGGACTGTTTAGTTTTGAACTGCATCATGCGAGTCTTAGATACGTTTAGATTCCAGCCATTTAGCTGAAACCAAGTTTCTAAAGCACTGAGGGTACTGATCACAGATTTGGGAATTTTTTTCTGAATCCTGATCTTCAACTAAGACAGAAGTATCAACTGCAAACAGAACTGATGGTGAGCTGATATTTAATGGTAAGTGATTAACGTAAAAGAGAAATAGGACTGAGCATAATATGGAGCCTTGTGGAACAACCTGAAATATATATTTTTTTTCCAGTCAGAAAAATAATATATGCCATTTGAAGAAATGATAACTCTTTACTTTCTGTTGGATGAGTAGGATTTAGGATTTAAGCCATTGTAGGGCACTGCCACTAATGCCATATTTTTCAAGTTTGTAAACAAGCAATGTATTGTGTACAGAATCAAACACCTTTGTGAGGTCGCAGAAAATTCTTGCCATCTTATTTCTCTTGTCTAATGATGTACTTATTTTCTCAATGAAACTGTTTACTCCGTCTATAGCGTTTTCCCCCTGCTGAAAACCAAACTGATTGTTTAGAATAACAGAATATTTTGCAATGAAGTTTTGGATTTGTGCAACAGAAAGTTTTTCAAATAAAATATTTTAAATAGGACTGGGAGAATTGAGATAGGATGATAATTTCCCATGATCTCTTTTGATCCCTTCTTGAAGAGTGGTTTGACTTCAGCATATTTTAGTTCCTCTGGGAAACAGCCCTCTTCAAAACATTGATTCATTATTTGAGCTAGTGGGTTTGCAATTTTATTGTGTACCACTTTAATAACTTTGGCGGGTATTCCATCCCAACCCGCAGATTTTTTGTTTCTCAATGTTAGAATAGCATTTTCTACATCCTCCACAGAAACTTTCAAGAATTTTGTAAAGTTTTCAGAGTTTTCACCTAGGACAAATGGATTTACTTTGTTGTGGCAATCTATTACATCTACATCAGACTTTGCTACATTTATAAAGAATTTATTACAGTACTCTGCTATTTGAGTTGCATTTACAATAGTATTTCATTCAATGTCAATTTTTGAAATTGCTTGGTTACAGGCTTTAACACCTAACTCAGATTTAATGACTGATCACATAGCCTTTGTCTTATTTTTATGGTTTAAAATTAGCCTGTTATCTGCCAGTTGTTTTGCTGCCCTGACAACTCTTTTAAATATGGTTTTATAGAGTCTAACATATATAATGAAATCTTCTTTGTGCAGTTGCCTTTTCTTTACACTGAAAATTTTTATGCCCTGGGTAATCCACTTTATTTTTTTTATTTTATTGCTGCACAGTCTAGGTGGAAATGTTTCATTAGATACAGCAAGATGACTATTTAGGAATTTCTCAAGGTTTTCATCACTTGAGTTACAATGATCAAAATGCCATGATTTCTCTTTTAGCTTCTCACTAAATGTTAGCAAGTTTTCTTTGCTAAAGTTCCTGCTCGTATGGGTTCTCACACATGAAAAGTTCCTGTGTCTGTCTTTGGCAGCTCAATGAACAATGCACAACGATCTGAAATACCTGGATCTAGACAAAATTTATACACATCTTCATATACATAATTAGTTAGAACATTGTCAATACATGTTGCTGATTTCCAATTGTCTCTGGTAGATTCAAGGAAATTTAACTTGAAACCGTATTTGTTTTACTAAGTCATTGAATTGAAGTGTGGCTACCATCACACTTGATATCAATATTAAAATCAGCAGCTATTACAATTTTTTTCTTTTTTTCCTCTGCAAAAGTCTTCTAGCATAATTTGAAGCTTAGATAAGAATAGTTCTGTTGTTGATGCCCCCAGAATTCTGTATATTGAGATTATTATGACATTTGTCAGTGAGTCTACTAATTCTACAAAACAGCTCTCAAACACACATTCTTCATTTAAATAATTAAAACAGTTTCTCATCTCATAAAGTTTATATCACTATGTAGAAGTATACATGAGCCTCCACGTGACTTGTTTCTTCTGCAAAAGTTACTTGCTTATCTGAAGTTTCCTATATTGTTTAGAATTTTGATTGTGTCCTCTGTAAACCTGTGCTCATTTAAACAAGCAACTCTTAGATTTGCACATTCTGACAGAATGATTTCCAATTCATCTATTTTGGAGCATCAGTGTATAAAACCATTTATATTCCAGTGGATACCATACCTACTTTCACTATTATTTATGGGCTTTAGCACATTTCTCACCAGCAGAACTGGAACTGTCTGCACTGAAATTCCTAGACTTCTCTGATGAGACAACCAGATCAGAACAGCCATTGTGACAATTTAATTTTCTATGTCTGATGTGCAAAATGTCTGCCTGATGCCATCTACTCCAGTCTAGGGCTCTCCCTATGGACAAAACTCATCCACAGCAGAGGCCATCTGGCACAATGGCTACTGCCGGGAGTTCTACTCCTTGGCATGCATCGAAAGTTAGTATCGGAAGTGTGATCCCTGTGTTGTCAGAGGGCTCCACTGAAAGGGTATGAAATGACCCCACCATGTCAGATTGGCTACCACATTGGCTTTTAAGCACATGTATGAGTCAAAGCAGTTATTTTCCACAGATTATCTTTAACACAGTATGTAGTGGATGCTACTGACAGTGTTGTTCTTCAGTTATTCCACATTACAGAAAAAAATTAAAAATGATGATAAAACCTAGAAGGGAACTAAAATTGGTGTAATATAATTAAATGAAGATTTCAAGGAAATAAAGCAGAACCTAGGCAACAGCCAGGTCAACATCAAAGGTTGCCTCCATGAGGAAGTAAGATGAGTATAGTTGGAGATGGGAGACTGCAGCACGAGAAAGCAAGGAGATACTACAATAGATTGGGGGGCCGTGCTCACCATGCATGTACTAATGAAAGAGTTATGAGCCTCCTGGGGGTTGGGGTGGGTAGGGAGGTGGGGGAAGGGGACAGCAAGTGGCATGGACAGAGTGGCAGCATAAAAAGTAAAAGAGAGGAAGGAAACAAAGGGGTGCAAATGAAGGAGATAAACCATAGAAAAGAGGTATTAAGTGCTGATGATCCCAAGTAAGTAATCTCATCTGCAAGCTGTATGTCAATATTACAGATCTACAAAATTTAACTGATCAAATAACTTTCAAATTTAAATAAATAAATCAAAGTAGAAACAAAGTAAAATAAAGTTGGTGAAACTTTGGTATTTATGAATGACATATGTTTAATGTGCTACTGGTTTACCTGCTGCTCCAAACTGATTAGATTTTATTCTCTCATTTAATTTGTCAAGCTCAGCTTTTAATCTAAGATTTTCTTTATTAATTCTTTCTACTTCTTCTGCTTTTTCTTTTTCAAAATGTTCCTTTTCATTAATTATAGTCATTTTTTCTTTCCTTTCATTTTCAAGCAAGCTTTTCAGAGTTTTTAAGTCTTCATCCTTTCTCTGCAACAAGGCAACCATCATTTTTTTCTCTGTCTCCACAACTCTCAAGGCATCAAACTTTCATTTCATTTTGAGTAATTCTATCTGTGCCATCCTTAAAGCATTGTTCTCTCTAACCTGCAAACAAATTGTAAACAAGCAATTTTCAATAACAAATTGGTATCATCTGCATTACTGGTCAGCAATATGACCTCACATTCAGGAACATGCATAATATCATGAATGTGAAAAGAAATCCTACCTTCAGATGCCATTTTAACTGAGTTACAAATAAATTAAATTCAAGCTATAATACAGAAACAGTCACAACATATTACAAAACCAGGTAAAGAACCACAACAAAGAGCAGCTAGTTGTTGATACAGGATTTAACTGAGAGAAGCTCTGTGACAATGCTGTATCCTGCTACCAGTGCATGTGACATATATAATAGAGGGAAACATTCCACATGGGAAAATTTTATATAAGAAACAAAGATGCTGTGATTTACCAAATGAGAAAGCGCTGGTAGATAGACACAATAAAAAACACACGAACACTCACACAAATTTCAACCTTTCGCAATCCAAGGTTGCTTCATCAGGAAAGACAAAAGGAGAGGAAAAAACGAAAGGATGTAGGTTCTAAGGGAGAGGGTAAGGAGTCATTCCAATCCTGGGAATAAAAAAACTTACCTTAGGGGAAAAAAAGGACAGGTATACACTCACCTTAAAACCCACATCCTTTCGTCTTTCCCACTCCTTCCGTCTTTCCTGATGAAGCAACCTTGGGTTGCAGAAGCTTGAAATTTGTGTGTGTGTGTTTTTTATTGTGTCTACCTACCACCGACTGGTGACTGCCCCTGGGAGGCGTTATGCATGGAGCAGAGCTGACTCTCTCTGTTTATCCAGTTGTACTTTTTACACTCATTGTTCTGTGTCTCTTATTGTGTGGATTCGTGTGAGGCCTATTTCTGTTACTGTTCAGAGGTTTATGAATAAAACATTTATTTGTGTTACTTTGATAAGTTTCATGTATTACTAGTTAAAGTCAGGCATCGAATCATTCCCTAAACTACATGCCTACAAATGACATCTGTCAGAAATCAAAATAAAAGCTTTTTCAAAAGAACTAGAAAAACAAAGATGGGATGAAGTGTATAAGGAAACCAATGTGGATATGAAATTCTCTAAATTCTCCACATTGTTTAAATTTAACTTTGAAAAGGAATTTCCAAAAGTATGCATGTCTGTATCAACATCTCACAAAAACAGATGGATAACAGCAAGTATTAAGAAAGAAGTGCTCCCAAACACTTAAACACCTCAGTTCCATGGAAAAGATTCGCAATGATCCAGAATTCCTAAATTTATATCATAGATACAAAAAGATCTATAAGAATGGGCTGATTGCTGCAGAAAAGTCATTTAATGATAAAATAATATATAATGCAGAGAATAAAAGCAAAGCAGTCTGGGATGTTATAAAAATAGGAATGCAGAATAACATACTGCTAAGGGAGGGGGATAAAGTAATAAATGATTGACAGCACTTAGCAAACTATGTAAACTAGCATATTTGAAGTATTGCAGAGACAAAAATTCCCCCAAATATACATAACACCTGTAAATAATGTTGCACTAAACATGGCGATGCTACTTCCAACCACAGAGAATGAAGTCAGTAAAACAATTCAGAAACTAAAAAATAAAAAGTCAGTAGGTTTAGATGAAGTACCAATGTGTGTACTGAAACAATGGATAGGGATTATACAAGGCCCCTTAACAAATATAATGAATGAATCCTTCACATCAGGGGCATTTCCAGAGCAGTTAAAACAGGCAAGAGTTGTACCTTTGCTTAAGAAAGGTAATGCAGAAGACATAGAAAATCACCAGCCCATATCCCTGCTGTCGGCATTCTCAAAAATAATAGAAGCAATTATGAAAGACAGATTAATGAATTACCTGAATAAATACAATCTTTTCAGTTTGGTTTCCGAAGTGGCAAAAATACAGAGTCAGCCACATTAGAATTCACAAAAGTTGTACTTGATGCCCTTGATAAAGATGAGTGTGCCACAGGCATATTTTGGGATCTTTCTAAGGTGTCTGATACTGTCGACCACAAGATTCTATTAAATAAATTAGAAGCATCAGGAATAAGAGGAGTAGCTAATGACTGGCTTCGATCATACCCAACAGATACGGTAAAAAGAGTAGAGATAACACATACTTCAAATAGATCGAAACATTTAGTAAAACACTTATCGGAACCAAAATACATTAATATAGGGGTTCCGCAAGGTAGCATATTAGGACCAATATTGTTCCTGATATACATCAATGACTTTTCCAGTAGTGTTACTCATGGTGAATAAATCCTCTTCACTCATTCTTTTTTTTTAATTTTTTGTAGGGTTTTAGGGCGCTCAACTACTGAGGTCATTAGTGCCGAGTCAAAAATGTAAGTGCACACATAATTCGGTACAACTCAAGGGGGGGGGGGACACAAGAAAGTTCTTACAAAGACACAGATAAAATAATGTCTTTGGATAAGTCCGTCAAAGTAATAAAACAAAGAACACGAGCAGCTGCTCGAGCGTCATCAGCTCAAATTTTCTGTAGGGTAGAGGGCAGAGACAGGACAACATGAGATTGAGTAAAATGGGGACACAACAATAAAACATGGCGCACTGTCAATGCATTACCACAAGGGCACTGCAGGGTGGGGTCACCAGATAGCAGGTAGCGGTGGCTAAACCGGCAATGCCAAATCTGCAACCTGGCCAAAATGACTTCCTCTCGCCGAGATGGTCGGGAGGAGGTTGTCCAAGCTGTTGGGAATGGTTTTATGGCCAGAGCTTATTTTCTTGAAGTGACTACCAAGTATCCCACCATAATGACACAAACCTCTTACTAACAACCCCACTAATGTCAGATGATTGGACACAAAGGGAGGATGGCCGAGGCAGGAGGACTGCAGCCTTGGCCACAGCATCAGCAGCCTATGGCAAATAGGGCTACGCTCAAAACGGAGCCCTGAGGCACTCCGTTCTCCTGGGGGAAGACGGACAATACGGAACCCACACGTAGCCTAAACATTCGATCTGTTAAAAATGAATCTATAAAAAGGGGCAGGTGACCACGTAGGCCCCACCTGTGCATAGTGCGGAGGATACCTCCTCTCCAACAGGTATCATAAGCCTTCTCCAAATCGAAGAACACAGGTACCGTTTGGCGCTTTCACAAAAAGTTGTTCATGATGAACGTCGACAAGGTCACAAGGTGGTCAACAGCGGAGCGGCGTTGACGAAAGCTGCATTGAACATTAGTAAGTAGTTGTCAAGATTCAAGAATCCAAACCAACCGAGCGTTAACCATGCGCTCCATCACCTTACAGACACACCTTGTAAGAGAAATGGAGCAGTAACTAGAAGGAAGGTGTCTATCCTTCCCGGGTTTGGGTATGGGAACGACGACCTCACGCCAATGCGTGGGGACCTGACCTTTGGTCCAGATGCGGTTATAGGTACGAAGAAGAAAGCATTTGCCTGCCTGAGAAAGGTGTGTCGGCATCTGAACGTGAATGGCATCTAGCCCTGGAGCAGAGGACCGGGACAGTGGAAGTGCACGTTCGAGTTACCGCATGGTAAAGGGGGTACTATAATCTTCCAGATTCAGCGAGTGGAAGGAAGGTCGCCGAGCCTCTTCTGCCTCTTTTCTGGGAAGGAAGGCAGGGTGGTAATGGGCGGAGCTTGAAACCTCCACAAAAAAACGGCCGAAGGCGTTGGAGACATCCACAGGGTCTACAAGTACCTCATTACCTGAAGTCAGGACAGGTATCGAGGAGTGGGCCTTAATGCCCCACAGCCGGCGCAGGCCACTCCAGACGACAGAAGAGGAAGTGAAACTGTTAAAGGAGCTTGTGAAAGAGGCCCAACAAGCTTTTTGCCGTCTTTGATGACTCGACGACATTGCACTCAGAGTCGTTTGTAATTAATACAATTCGCCAGTGTAGGATGGCGGCAAAAAGTGTGTAAAGCAGGTCGTCGAACACAGATAGCATCTCTGCAAGCCTCATTCCACCAGGGGACTGAAACGTGATGTGAAGAAGAGGTAATACGAGGAATGGAACGTTTGGCAGCATTGATGATAACAGCCGAGAGGTATTCGACCTGATTGGCACAGCTGAGAAAATCTTGGTCTGGAAAGGTCGCCAGGAAGGAGTAAAGTCCCTAGTCAGCTTTTGATATGTTCCAGCTCGTGGGAAGTGGGGATGGGGTGTGGTGCAGGAGACGAACAACACATGGGAAATGGTCGCTCGAATAGTTGTCAGAAAGGACATACCACTCGAACCAATGGGCAAGATTGGTAGAACAGATCGAGAGGTCCAAGTGGGAGTAGGTATGAGTAGAGTCCGAGAGGGAGTCGGGGCGCCAGTATTGAGGCAGACAAGATTGAGATGGTTGAAAACATCCACCAAGAGGGAGCCTCTCTGACAGAATGCAGGAGAACCCCAAAGGGGATAATGGGCATTGAAGTCACCAAACGATAAAAACGGCGGAGGAAGCTGAGCAAACAGGTGCATCATGTCAACCCGACTAACTGCGGATGCCAATGGATTGTAGACAGTACAAACAGAAAAAGTAAAGGCACATAGAGTAATACGGACAGCTATTGCTTGGAGTGGGGTGGTCAATGGGATGGGATGGTAATAGACATCGTCCCAAACGAGCAACATGACCCCACCATGAGCTGGAATACCGTCCACAGGGGTTAAGTCAGATCGCTCGGAGGTATAGTGGGTAAAAGCAATACGGTCAGTTGGGCGTAACTTCATTTCCTGGAGACCAATGACGAGTGGACAGTGCAGGCGGAGGAGCAGTTTTAATTCCTCCCAATTAGATCGAATACCTCGTACGTTCCAATGTAACAGAGCCACCGCGAGTCAGAGAAAGAGGGAACGAAACAGGGGAGAGCCGGTCACCTCGATGGCCACAGAGGGCCAGGTTTCGAGGGAACATCACTACAACCGTCGGGAGGCGGATCCTATTCCATCGAGTCGTCACCAGGTGCATCCACATTATTCGGTTGCACAGGATGGGCAGCATTGTCTGCTGGCAACAGGCCTGCTAAGCGCCTGGCAGCCGAGCGTCCTGGCGAAACTGAAGACAGCCGGGAGCAGCGACTGTCAGATGGAGCATCAGACGAAATGTGCCGGGGTGGAGAGGGGGATAAAGACTTCTTCTTGGAGGCCTTCTTGGAAGACTGATGAGTCACAGGGATGGTGAGCTGTTGGGGCAAGACCCGAGGAAAGTCCTCGCGCTCAGGGTCCTTTTTTGAATGCCGGACCTCGGAAGCTGGGGTCCGTAATGTTTCTCCGATGGACGCCTGAGAAGAGGATCGCTTCTCAGGACGACGACGACGACGACGACGACGACGAGGATGAGGAGGAGGAGGAGGATGAGGATGAGGATGAGGATGAGGATGAGGAGGAAGAGTGGCCCCTGGGGCAGAGATGGCAGGGGCCGCGAGGGAGGAGGATTTGGGAGGGAGGGATGTGGGAGGCAGAGGCATAGACCCCGGATGGGGTGAGGAGGTGGAGGGGGGACAGGATAGGGGTGAGGATACTGCAGAAGGAGTGGACACGGCTGAAGCAAACGACGTTGTCAACATCACGGGATGGAGGCAGTCATATTTCTTCCTGGCCTCAGAGTAAGACAGACGGTCCAAGGTTTTCAATTCTTGTATGTTCTTCTCCTTCTGATAGGCGGGGCAGCTGAAAGATCTAGGTGAGTGGAGGCCAGGACAATTGACGCACTGAGGTGGTGGGGTGCATGTATGTCCCTCGCGAAGACGATGTCCACAATTGCCACAAAGGGGCTCAGCTTCACACCGGGACAACATGTGCCTGAAGCGCAAACATCGAAAGCATCGCATAGGAGGTGGGACGTAAGGTCGAACATCGCACTGGTAGCACATCACCTTTACCTTCTCTGGGACAACATCCCCCTCGAAGGTGAGAATAAAGGCCCCAGTGTCGATGCAATGATCTTTGGGGCCGAGCTGGACTCACCAGATGAAATGCATGCCACAGCGCTCCAGGTTGGCCCTGAGCTCCTCATCAGATTGCAGCAGGAGGTCCCGATGGAAAATAATCCCCTGCGTCCTATTGAGCTCCAGATGTGGGACAATGGACACTGGGATGTCCCCTAGTTGGTCGCATGCCTGGAGCGCCACTGACTGTGTAGCGGAGGTGGTCTTTATGAGAATGGACCCCGAACGCATTTAACTAAGAGCATCAATTTCTCCGAAGATATCCTTGATATGCTGTACAAACAACATGGGGTTGGAGGTGGCGAACATCCCCCATTGGTCTGAGAACAGACTAAATAGCGGGGGAAGTATTAAGCCCCAAGCCGGCGGGCCTGTCCTTCTTCCCAGGGAGTGGCCAAGGGGGGAAAGGCAAAAGGACCAGAACCAGAGACAGAACCTTTCCTCTTAGAAGACGCGGCCGCATAGCGCCCCGATTCATGTTGACGTTTCATCTGCGAAACGACTGCCCCAATACCATCCACTCCGACCAGGGACTCTCCCCACAGGCACCACCCAGCCTCACCAAGGGCCACCTGGCAGGATGACCATTGCCAGGAGTCCTGATGCCCCAGGTAGACGGGCATCTACTCCTTGTCTTACGTGGGGAGGGTGCAGCTCAGGTACCGGCAGTACGATCCCTGTGTTGTCAGGGGGCGACAACCTAGAGGGTACATGATGACCCCACCACAATGGGCTAGCTACTGTGCTGGATTTCGGGTGCCATGGAAAGTCCATCATGATTGTAGGTGCAGATGGGGACACACTACGGGCGTAACCTGTGCAACCCATCAGGTGTTTAGGCCCAAATTGATGAACAGTGGGTGCAGTTACGACGCCGTTATGATGATGAGTGTCAAGGTCTTACTGCACTGAGGACCGGTGATACACCATGTAACGTGTCCTTCCCCAAAAGGCTCGTACTTCTGTAGAATTTTGAAAAATGGAGGTCAAACCCCAATGGGGACCATCACGTTGAAGGCCGAAATGGTTGAGTCTCCTTTTGGTCGCCTCTTACGACAGGTAGGAATACCTTGGGCCCATTCTTACCCCGGACCCGCAGGGGGGCTCTTCCCTGATGACAGCAATATTATAGTCACTGAGAAAGCAAGAGAACTCCTTGCTGAGAAAGCAAATGAAACTCTCAAGGAAGTTTATGATTGGTCAATAAGCAATAAGGTGACATTGAACATGAAGAAAACTAATGTCATGAATTTCAGTTTGGAGAGGAAAAAAGACCGTGTTAAATTAAATGTAGATTTTACCTCTTTAGGCTGTGTAACAAGTGCAAAATTTTTAGGAATGGTTATTTATTCTCAGTTGTAGTGGTGTGAACACACAAAGGTACTTGCAAACAAAATGTCATCAGCATGTTATGCCCTTAGAATCCTATCATCACTGTGTAACATGCAGTGTCTTTTAGTTACATATTATTCATATGTACACTCAATTCTTAGCTATGACATTCTTTATTGGGGAACAAATGCACAAAATATGAACACAATTTTCAAACCCCAGAAAAGAACCATAAGAATGATAACCAAAAATAGTAGTCAAGCACATTGAGAAGATCTGTTCAGAACATTGGGGATTTTAACTGCTCCATGTGAATACATTTAGCAGTCAGTTGTACACATCAAAAATAACATTGGTAATTACTGCACAAACAGCTCTGTCCATGACCATCCAACAAGAGATAGACTCAACTTACATTTACCAAGAAAAAATAAACATAAAACTCAAAACAGCACTTTCTACCCAAGAATAAAACTGTACAATAAATTACCAAAAGAGATTAAAGAATTTGCAAAAATACAGCTGAAAAGTACCTGTTATGCAATACATTTTATACATTCAAGGATTACTTAGCTAAAACAGGGTATGGGTTTGATAAAAAATTTTATACAAATAAATAATAATAATAATAATAATAAAGAACAAAAACGCTGTTACAAAGGAGCACGAGGATGTAAAGAGCAAATGATAATAGATGCAGAGGTGACATATCAAGCTGAAACTAAACAAAGGTCACTACACTACGCATACATTGATTACCAAAAAGCTTTTGATAGTGCACCCCACTCATGGTTACTACAAATATTGGAAATATACAAAGTAGATCCTAAATTGATACAGTTCCTAAACATAGAAATGAAAAATTGGAAAACCACACTTAATATCCAAACAAATTCAAATAATGTCACATCACAGCCAATACAGATTAAGTGTGGAATATACCAAGGAGATTCATTAAGTCCTTCCTGGTTCTGCCTTGCTCTGGACCCACTATCCAACATGCTAAATAATACGAGTTATGGATACAATATTACTGGAACATACCAACACAAAATCACACATTTGCTGTACATGGATGATCTAAAACTACTGGCAGCAACAAATCCACAACTCAACCAATTACCAAAGATGACAGAAGTATTCAGCAATGATATAAATGTGGCTTTTGGAACAGACAAATGTAAGAAAAAATAGCATAGTCAAGGGAAAACACACTAAACAAGAAGATTACATATTGGATTACCACAGCGACTGCATAGAAGTAATGAAAAAAACAGATGCCTATAAATATCTAGGATACAGACAAAAAATAGGAATAGATAATACAAAGATTAAAGAAGAACTAAAAGAAAAATATAGACAAAGACTAACAAAAATACTGAAAACAGAATTGACAGCAAGAAACAAGAAAAAAGCTATAAATACTTATGCTATACCAATATTGACCTACTCATTTGGAGTAGTGAAATTGAGTAACACAGACCTACAAGCACTCAATACACTTACATGATCACAATGCCACAAATATAGAATACATCACATACATTCAGCAACAGAAAGATTCACATTAAGCAGAAAGGAAGGAGGAAGCAGATTTATCGACATAAAAAACTTACATTATGGGCAGGTAGATAATTTAAGAAAATTCTTTCTAGAACGAGCAGAAACTAGCAAAATACACAAAGCAGTCAGTCATATGAATACATCGGCTACACCACTGCAATTTCATAACCACTTCTACAACCCTTTAGATCACATATCAACAGATAAAAAGAAAGTAAATTGGAAAAAGAAAACACTACATGGCAAGCACCCATATCATCTAACACAGCCACACATTGATCAAGACGCATCGAACACATGGCTAAGAAAAGGCAATATACACAGTGAGACGGAACGATTCATGATTGCAATACAGGATCAAACAATAAACACCAGATATTACAGCAAGCATATTATTAAAGATCCCTATACCACAACAGATAAATTCAGACTTCACAAACAACAAATAGAAACAGTAGATCACATCATAAGTGGATGTATAATACTAGCAAATACAGAATACCCTAGAAGACATGACAATGTAGCAAAAATAATACATCAACAACTTGCCATACAACTTAGACTAATAAAACAACACATTCCCACATACAAGTATGCACCACAAAATGTACTGGAGTTCCATTAAATTTTTGGTGTTTGATGATGCTGGTGTTGAGAACTTGTTCAGGATGGACAAATTTCAAGCATTTAAATTTTCTATCACTGGCACAGTTCACTTTATATCCAATCAGCTACAGTGTTCTCTATTGGAAAAACTGTGTGAGGAGTTTTTAGGCTTGTTTTTGGAAGGTGTAGCATGTGCTGAGAATTTTTCTGCTCATATTTTGTTAAAATTCATGTATCTGCCTCATTTTTGTCATGTGCGTCCTATTCCTGTTGCCCTGAAAGATCAAGCGAAAGCAGAATTGGATAGAATACAATCTCTAGGGTTGGTGCAATGTGTTATAGATAGTGAATGATCATCTCTGCTGACTGTAGTTCGGAAGCTGTCAGGGAAACTTCACCTCTGCGGCGACTTCAGTACTACTGTCAATGCACAGTCGATTGTGGATACATATGCTCTCCCATGCAAGGAGGAACCGTTGTCAAAAATATTGGGTGACCAGTACTTTTCTAAAATTGATTTGTCTAAAGCATATTTGCTGGTTACTGTGGACAAAGTGTCTTGGTGAGTTCTGGTTTTGAATACTCCTTTTGGTCTATATATCAATATTTGCACCCTCCTATTGGTGTGGCTAGCATTCCTGCTATTTTCCAAGAATTTTTAGAGGAATTGACTATGCCTGTCCCAGTTTGCATTAATTATCTCGATGATGATGTCATGAGCTGCTCTGCAGCGCTGCCTGGTTTGGCCGAGTGGTTCTAGGCACCTCAGTCTGGAACCACGCGACCGCTACGGTCGCAGGTTCGAATCCTTCCTTGGGCATGGATGTGTGTGATGTCCTTAGGTTGGTTAGGTTTAAGTAGTTCTAATTTCTAGGGTACTGAAAACCTCAGATGTTAAGTCCCATAGTGCTCAGAGCCATTTGAAGCATTTTTTTGTTCTGCAGAAGATCACTTGAAAAATTTGCACATTTAGTTTTACCTCTTATGGTGTAACCTCACGAAATCTGAGTTTCTTTCAACTTTCTGTTTATCTGTGGTTCGAGATCTCCCTGTTTGGTGTTCACCCTCTGCTGGACCCCATCTCCACTATTACATCTATCATCTATGCCTCACTCCACATCTATCACAGCTGAAATCATGGTGCATTAGAAACAGGTTGATACCAAACACCTGACTTGCCGCATTTTTGTGGAGGTCGTGTCCATTTATCTGGGAGGATGGTTGGTTGGTTGATTAGGGTTGAAGGGACCAAACAGCAAGGTCATCAGTCCCTTGTTTCAAATGTAGTCCATTCCTATAGTGTGACATCTCAGAAAAGTCAGAACGATAAAAGGGAAAAGCTAAAAAATGTAAAAGTGCAGTCACGTCGTCAATGGTAAAAACAGCAAGTCAGCAAGAGAGCAAACCCAAAGCTATGCTAGAGGCAGGAAATATCCCACCTCTGAAGCAGTAGAGGCAAGACCACCTGCGACTTAAAAGTGTGCAACTGCTAGAATGTAGAAGTGCGTGTGGGAAAAGGAGACTAACCAATCCTAAACAGTGATAAAAACAGAGTAAAAGGGGAAGAAAAGAGGATCTCGCCCAGGGAGGGGAGTCGGGAATCTCCAAACACGGCTTACAGTGGGAGATACCCCAACTCACTGCCCTGCCCCAACACCAGAGAGAGATTAAAAACCTTAAAACTGAGAATAAAAACCACTTTCCCAGAGGAAACTGAGAACCAGTTCGACCATCCAGGAATCGTCATCCAACATCAAAGGTAAAGTGCAGAGGAGTCTGTACTTAGCACGCATAGCCAGAAGAAGGGGGCATTCAACCAAAATGTGGGCTACTGACTGGAAGGCTCCACAACCACAAAGTGGGGGTGGCTCATCACGCAAAAGAAAACCGTGGGTCAGCCTTGTATGGCCAATGCGGAAATGACACAGTGTGGTCGAGTCCTTTCGGGAGAGGCGAAAGGAAGAATGCCATGGGCCTGGTGTCACCTTAATCACATGAAGTTTATTAGACAGGGATGTAGCCTCCCAAGAATTGCCCCTTAATGTGTGAAGTGGGATTTGATTTGGAACCGTAAATCCGCTACAGGAGGGGATACAGAAAAGGAGGGGGTAAGTGATTGCTCCCCCAGCCAAACGATCAGCAAGCTCATTACCTGGCATACCCACATGGCCAGGGACCCAAAGGAAGTCAACGGAACAAGCAGCACGGTGAATATCAGTGAGATGGTCGTGGATGGCAGAGACCAAGGGATGGCTCGGAAATCACGGGTCAATAGCCAGAAGGGCACTCATTGAGTCCATACATAACAAAATGCGGTTGTGTTGGGACTGTTTGTTGGCACTGTTTAATAAAGGTAAGGGCCTGGGAAATTGCCATCAATTCCGCAGTAAACACCCCACATATAGGTGGCAGCAGATGATTTTCCATTCCAACAGAGGACGTGAAGGCATATCCGACATGATCAGCAGATTTAGAGCCATCGGTGTAAAAAACAGCAGCATCCCGAAACTCCCATAAAATGGAATCTTTCGGACCTTGGCGGAGATCCATCTGAATTCGGGGCTGAGGAACTAACCAAGCAGGGGTGGAGGTGGGTGGACGGAGCGTGGAAGACAGGACAAAGAAGGAAGCTGAAAATCACAGTGAAGAGATGCAAAGCAAAGCCCAACCGGTAAACCTGTCCAAGGACAGGAATCAGGTGGGTGGCGTCCATGGTTTTGGAACAGGACAGAATAGGAAGTATGGGAGAGGAACGGACAGCGATTGCATAAGACACCAGAAGCTGGGACCGCCGAACAGAAAGGGTGGGTATCCCTGCTTCAACCAGGAGACTATCAACAGGACTACTAGGGAAGGCACCGGTTGCCAAATGGATACCATAATGGTGGACTGGATCCAGCAGATGCAGTGTGGAAGGAGCAGCCGAGCCATAAACTTGACAACCATAGTCCAAGCGAGACAGAGCTGAAGCACGATAAAGGCAAAGAAGGAGGGAGCGGTCCACACCCCAAGAGATGTGGGCAAGGAAGCGAAGAACATTGAGTTTACGGAAACATCCTACCTTCAGAAGTCTGATATGGGGCAGCCAAGTGAGCTTGTTGTCGAAAAGAAGACCCAGGAAACGAAACTGTGGGACCACAGGCAATCGTTGTGCATCAAGATAGAGCTCTGGATCAGGTTGGATCGTAGTACGGTGACAGAAGTGGACCACCCACGATTTTAAAGGAGAGAATTGAAACCCGTGTGAGAGGGACCATGCAGAGGCACACCGTATAGCTCCCTGGAGCTGCCGCTCTGCAGAGGCCATCAAAAAGGAACTAACCCAGATGCAGAAATCATCCACATACAGAGCAGGGGTGACCAAAGGACCGACAAACGCCACAAGTCCATCGATAGCAATGAGGAAAAGAAGTACACTCAATACAGAACCTTGTGGGATGCCCGTCTCCTGGGTCCATGGAGAACTAAAAACAGTACCAACCCGAACCCTGAATGACCGATGGAACAGGAACTGGCAGATAAAAATTGGGAGTGGGCCACGAAGACCCCACTGATGAAGTGTAAGTAAGATGTGATGGCGCCAAGCTGTGTCGTAGGCCTAGCGATGGTCAAAAACTACTGCAACTACATAGGGCGCTGGGAATAAGCCTGCCGAACTGCGGATTCCAAGCGAAGTAAATGATCAGAGATTGTCCCTCTTGGAAGCCACACTGGTAAGGGGACAATAGATCCTGAGATTCGAGGACCCAATTAAGCCTACAGGCTAGCATCCGTTCAAGTAACTTGCAAACAACATTTGTCAGACTAATTGGACGACAGCTTTCAACAAATAGGGGGTTCTTACCAGGCTTAAGGCCAGGAACCACAATGCTATCCCTCCACTGAGAAGGGAAGTCACCCTGGAGCCAAATACAGTTAAACACCCGGAAAAGATGTTGCCGTTGTGGAGCACTGAGATGTTGAAGCAGTTGGTCATGAATTGAGTCAGGGCCAGGGGCCGTATAATGAGAAGAAGAAAGTATGGAAAGAAATTCCCATTCAGTAAAAGGTTTGTTTTAAGTTTCTGACTGACAAGGGGTAAAACATAAGGTGGAAGATTCAGCCAGCTGATGCAAAATGGGTCGCAAGATGTTCTGCAAGAATCAACAGGTCCGTACAAAGGTGATGGCCTGATGGGGTGGACTGTCGATGGCAACCTTGGAGAGAGTGAAGTGTAGCCCATACCCGTGACATACGGACAGTAGAACCGAGGGAAGAAACAAAGCGCTCCCAACATATCCATTTGCTCCGTTTGATTAAATAACGGGCTTTACTGCGAAGGCATTTAAAGGTAATATGGTTGGCAACGAATGGGTGTCTCTTAAGGTGTTGCAAAGCTCGACAGCGATCACGGATGGCAATGGCAATGGCCGTACTCCACCATGGGACTTGCCGGCGACGAAATGGTCCAGATGAGCTCAATACAGCAACGCTAGCAGACATCATCAATACAACCCGACAAAGAGGGAGAAAACATGACCTGTGCAGTATATAGAGGCCAATCGGTGAATTGGAAAGACCAACGAGGTAATCTGTCCATTGGGGAGCGGGAAGTGAGCGAGAGAATCAACAGGAAATGGTCACTATCACAAAGGTCATCGTGTGGTGACCAGTGTAATGAAGGGAGGAGGGAGGGAGAAGAAAGAGAAAGATCAATGGCAGAAAAGTTACCATGACCAGCAAGAAATGAGTAGGGGAGCCATCATTAAGAAGGCAGAAGTCGAGGTCTGTAATAAACTGGTCTATGAGAAGACCTCGTCTAGATGGAAAAGCACTGCCCCATAAGGAATTATGAGCATTAAAATCCCTGGGAAGGCTGAAGGGAGGAGGAAGCTGCTGAAGAAGGGTAGTTACGGCAGCAGGTGTAAGAGTCCTGTCAGGAGGGAGATAAAGATTGTGAACCGTGACCTCAGAGTCCATGTGGAACCTAACAGCAACCGCTTCCAATGTAGTTTGAAGAGGAAGTCACGTGCAAGTAACATATGTACAGACCAACATACAAACGCCACCAGAAGCCCGCAGGTGTCAGACCCAATTTCGACAGAAAACACTGAACCCACAGAGGGTCGGTGAATGATTATCAGTAAAATGAGATTCCTGTAGTACTACACTAGCTGCACAGTAAGACGAAATAACGGATTTCAACTCTGTAAGGTGACGGTAATAACCATTAGAATTCCACTGGATAACCACAGAACGATGATTCAAATGGGGGTTGAACAGGCTAAAGCCAGTCATACCACCGGGTCACCACCCATCACCGACAAGAAGGGGGCGACATCCATGAACAGCAGGTCAGAATCTGGTTGTGAAGCTGGGGATCGGACCTCTGGTGACACAAGAGGCTCCTTGTCCCAGGACTTATGTTTCTTCTTCTTTTCTGTTTGAGATCGGGGAGGGCTGTGCGGCATAATGGAGCCAGCTGCAACAAGATTGGGAACATAAAGAGATCGGGTGACCTGGGGCCCAACAGACCACGGTTCTCGCGGTCGTCGCATGGCAGTAGACCTTTGGCTTGGAAGGTGCCGGGAAGGGGCACCCCGTGGGGGGGGGGGGGGGGGGGAGCGCCCTTGACTGGCAGACGCTGAAGAAGTGGCTTGGGAGGGGGAGCAGCACCTGGAGGAGAAGGTGTGGGAGCCGCAGGGGAGGGGGGAGAAGAGCCGTCCGGGACTGGGGTAAGGAAGGGGGAGGAAGGGGTGAAAATGTAACTAAAGCATAACTAGACATCATGGACACGGGGGTAGACATGCATACCTCTTACGAGCCTCAGTGTAGGTTAAACGATCAAGAGACTTATACTCCTGTGTCTTCTTTTCCTTCTTATAAACTGGGCAATCTGGTGAATGTGGAGAGTGATTGGCATGACAATTAACACACACGGGACGGGGAACACAGGAACTCCTCTCATGGAGTGGATGTGCACAGTCACCACAGAGAGGGGCCCGTGAACAGCGGGAAGGCTTAAAACACCTCATAGGAGGTGGGATATACGGCATCACATCACATCGATAAAACATAATCTTTACTTTCTCAGTGAGGGAATCCCCCTTCAAAAGCCAGGATAAAGACATCAGGATCAATGCGATTGTACTTCAGACCTTTCTGAACACGCCGAACAAAGTGAACACCCCACCATCCGAGATTGTCCCGATGCTCCTCATCAGTTTGAAGGATGAGGCCCCTGTGAAAAATCACACCTTGGACCATATTTAGAGACTGGGGGGGGGGGGGGGGGGGTAATTGACACAGGAATCAGGAATTGTGCCAAGATGGTCAACAACGAACCCCACCGCATCTTTCTCAGGGAGTCCACTTCACCAAACTTGTCTTCAATGTGTTCTGAAAAGAATAAAGGTTTGGTATTCGTGAAAGTATCCCTATCTGTCATGGTGCAAACCAGCATTACCGATGGAGGGCGCTGCAAACTTGTAAGTGATTTTCAGCCAGCTGTCCAAATACTTTTGATCACATAGTGTACATGGATGCTAAATCAGCAATGCTCACACCACATTTGCGTTTTTCAATGATTTTACGTTTCATCTCTAAGGCCACTTTCTCTCTCTTATTGTCGTCTCCTAATGGCTTTATCTAAGGGACATTTGTATGAAAGTTATTGATGTTTGCACACAGAAAAACACCATGTGAACGCAAATTGAGAAAAATGTATGATCATAATCTGCACTAAGATGGTAGCTGCAGATAATGAAAGGTGTTTATGTTGTTGAACTTTTCTCCTGCTATGCACAAAAGGCTGGTGACATCACACTAGCCATCGTCACTCATTATGTATAATATTGCTCGTTAATCGAGTCATTTTTTACCATTTGTTTTGCTCGTTATGCGAATTGCACGTTATCAGCAGTGCTCGTTAAGTGAGGTTCCACGGTATAGCATTTGTATCCACCTGATTCCGACGAGAAAGAGATGTCCCCTGGCAAGTCCCACATCCCAGTTCATTCTCTCGAAATCCCATTACGTCCTGACAGCACCATTCTATTAGTTAGAAGACTGTTTATTCCTCCACCCATCACTGATTGGGCAGAGAGATATCGCAACGAGAAAAATAGAACACTAACATGCAGAAGGAAATTCTCAACTATGCAGGGTATACATGGACGGTACAAAGAAATTCGGAAGCACTACACCTACAATTCATCGATATCGAATGACTGTCTATAAATATCCCCCTGTACATGTCCTAATCTTTATCATATTCCTATGATTACTACGCTAGATATACAACAGCGTAATACTGTCAGATCATCAGATCCTTTGTTAATGGCAAAGTCTCTCTCCTTCTCCCGCGTCTGGCCATCCTGATTTAGGTTTTCCGTGATTTCCCTAAATCACTCCAGGCAAATTCCGGGATGGTTCCTCTGAAAGGGCGCGGCCGACTTCCTTCCCCATCCTCCCCTAATCCGATAAGACCGATGACCACGCTGCCTGGTCTCCTTCCCCAAACAACCAACCAACCACTCTCTCTTCTTCTTCTTTTTCTTATTCTTCTCTCTCTCTCTCTCTCTCTCTCTCTCTCTCTCTCTCTCACACACACACACACACACAATTTGCTTTTATAATATCCAATGAACTATTAAAACTTCACCAACGCCACCTGGTAGAGAATGGTGGTAAGGTTTTAACATGCCTCTCATTTCCAATATGTCGAAAACAAATACTTTCTGCATGCTGACATATCTGGCGATCCTATTAAATATGTAGGTATTGGCACACTGAAGCTGGTGGCCAGTGGTTAAAGTTGCTTGCACAGAGCAGTGCAAAGTTTTTTCGTCTGTGCTGGAGGAAGGACCATATCCTACAGACCATCAGTCACAATAGAGGGTTCCTGTGTTGGTGTTTCATAAGCAGTTTGATACATTGATTATTTTTTAATGCATCGAAACAGTGTGTGGCTACAGCTTTGTACACCACCATACATTTTGGTTTTCTGCCTTGACTTTGAGGTCTGTGTCAGGTGCTAAACTGACATTAACACTTTTCGATCCTTGAGCTCTCACAGAAACTTGGACATCCCATGGCATAAACTAAGCTGCTCCCAAAACACACAGGATGGTTGAAATAAAAGACAGAGGTGGTGTTTCTTATTGACGAAAATGTGGATGAGACTGCAACATATGGAAACTGGTAAATTTTTCAGTAATGTAGAGCATTTCCAAACAGATATCTAAAGGTGATGACGTCTGCATTGAAACTCATGTTTCACAGTGATGTGGTAGGAGATGTCTCAGTGTTCCATTTTTTAAGAGTCCAAAAGCATTGATTCCTCATACTGGTGGTGCTTATTGCACTCACATGTGGGGTTACTGTTTTGGTGGCCTAGGTAGTCGTCATCATGATCTCTGAATCTTTGGACACTGCGTCTTTCATTTTTATGGCTTACAATGCATAACCACATGTGAAACATGGGGGTATTCTGTAGGACTTAAACCCATAGAGCATGGATAGTATGCAGAATCAGTTGTCAATTACACTGGTGGAGGAATGGAATGATTTTTGTACACCCAGGCGATCATGTAAGTACCCTTATTCTTTCACATTTCTGTCGCATTTACCTCTGGCTACTGGCAGAGGGAGTGTCGTCTGTGATCAGGTCTTCTGCTGGGTCGAAGAAAAGCGTGGCTGCTGGAGTGGGCAAGACGTAGGCTGGCTTGACGTGGTCAATTGACACTGTAGATGGCTTCCCGTTGCACTTGATGACGAGCATTTAGTCACCTCAGCGATCACTTGGTGCAGTCTGCAGTAGGGCGGCCAGAGAGATGATTGTACTGCATTGATACGCAACATGACATGCGTGCAGCACGGTAGGTCTGTGAGCACGAATAGCTTCCTGATGCCTTGCTGCATCGGTGCGTCCGCTCGGAGGCTGGCCGTGTGAGTGCACAGACGTTCTGCCAGAGTGGGTGCCACGGTGTCGTGTGGGAGTGGTACTTCTTCAATGAAATCGCCCAGGATCGTCATACGTTGACCGTAAACGAGGTCGGCAGGTGACGCACCAATCTCCTCCTTCGGCGTTACGCGCAGGCCGAGCAGCACCAGTGGGAGTGCCTCTGGCCATCAGGTGTCGTGGCAAGTTAGGGTGGCTTACAAAGTCCTGTGGAACCATTCGACCATGCCATTCAACGCCGGGTGGTAGCTTGTTGTCCTGTGTAGCCGGATGCCACACAGTCTGGTTACGTGCGTGAACAATGCGCAGTCAAACTGGCGGCCGCGGACAGTTATCGCATGACTGGGGCATCTAAATCGTGCCACCCAGCTGTCCACGAATGTGGTGGCGATGGTCTCGGTGGTGATGTCCGCGACAGGCATTGCTTCCGGCCAGCGAGTGAAGCGGTCCACCACGTTTAAGAGATACCGCTTGCCTCGAGAGACAGGAAGCGGGCCGATGAGGTCCACGTGAACATGCGCAATTCGGCGTGTCGCATCAGGGAAGGTGCTTACGGGTGCGTGGGTGTGCCTCCCGACTTTGCCGCACTGACATGCCGTGCAGGTGCGCGCCCATTCACGGCAGTCCTTCCAAAGCACGTGCCAGATGAAACGCGTGGCCACAAACTTCGCAGTGGTGTTGGTGCTGGGGTGTGAACGTCTGTGGGCACAGTCGAAGGCACTGCTCCGGAAGGAACGGTCGGTGCATGCCAGTTGAGATGTCACACCAAATCTTCCGTGCAGAGCCGGGGACAGGCACCAGCTCCAGTTGCAGGCCGCTGGAAGTGTCGTGCCGGAAGCGTTGCAGTTCTTCATCACTCTCCTGTACTTGGGCGATGTCCTCAAAGTTCAAAGAGGATGAGATAGCGGCACACGCTCGAGACAAATAATCGGTGACAATATTTTCTATCCCCTAAATGTGTCGAATGTATGTTGTAAATTGCGACACGAACTCTAATTGCTTGAGTTGGCGCGGTGAACACTTAGTGTGGTTGTTACGGAACGTGTGCATAATCAGTTTATTGCGGGTGAAAATGACAAATTGTCGTGCTCCTAAGGACAGTTGGAAGTATTTCACCGCCACATACACCGCAAGCAATTCTCGGTCATAAGTGCTCCAAGCATGTTGCGATTTGTATAGCTTCTTAGAGAAAAAACCGAGAGGCTGTCAGCTCCCGCCGACGCACTGCTCTAACGCCGCACCAGTGGCGGCCTGGCTGGAGTCCAAGACTACAGCTAAGTACGCGTCATCTACTGGGTGAGCGATCAGTGTCGCTTCTGTGAGATTCCGTTTTGAGTCCGTGTAGCTCTGCTCCATTTCGTCTGTCCAATTCACAGGGGTCTTTCCCTTTGAGGTAGGACCGTGTAACGCCTTAGTCAACGGCTCTTGCTCTGCGGTAGCGTTGGGCAGGTGTCAGCGATAAAAGTTTAACTTGCCAAGGTAACGACGTAGTTTTTTGTGTGTCTGCGGTCGCGGTATGATCAGTATCGCTTGCACTTTCTCCAGTAGTGGCGTCGATCCGGTGGGGGTAATTAAATGGCCGAGGAACTCGATTTCCGTCACACCGAATTCGCATTTTGCTGCATTAATAACGATGTTGGCTTCACTCAGGCACTGAAAGACAGTCATTAGGTGGCGGCAGTGGAGCTCGGTCGTCTTGGAATACACCAAGATGTCGTCGAGGTACGCGAAACAAAATGGCAAGCCTCACAAGACGCCATCCAGGAACCGCTGCCAAGTCTGGGCAGTATTCCGAAGACCAAAAGTCACAAATAGGCTTTCGGAAAGCCCAAAGGGCGTTACAATAGCTGTTTTTTCAATGTCTTCGGGCGCCATCGGAATTTGGGTGTATGCCTTTTCGCACTCTATCTTGCTAAACACCACGCAGCCTGCCAAAGCATATCTGAAGTCTTGAAGGTGTGGGACTGGGTATCAGTCCGACACCGTTCGCAAATTAAGGGCGCGGTAGTCCCCACATGCACGCCACGAATTGTCTTTTTTGGGTACCAAATGTAACACCAATGGCCATGGCCATGGCCATGGTCGAATGAGGCCTTGCTGCAGCATGGCTCGAATTCTGCCTTTGCTGCTGCAAGTCTATCAGGCGCGAGTCGACGTGGGCGCCACAATGTGGGTGGTCCGGGCGTGGTTATTATGTGGTGCACCATCGAATGTTTAATGTCTCTCGGTGCGTTGGCTGGGCGCGTGGGGTCGGGGAATGTTTCAAGGATGTCACCGTAAGGACTGGGGCACTTCACAGGTTTAACACTGTAGAATGCGGCCTGCCGGAGCTGTCCCACTGTCTTTAAATTTGTTGTCACGTCGATGACCTGGCCATTTGTGATATCGGCTAGCAGCCTGTAGTGGCCGAGAAAGTCCTCACCCAGAATCGGCTCATTGACACCGGCCACAGTAAAAGTCCATGATAATGTGTGGCATAGACCTAGATCTAAATTGCGGCTGTGTGTGCTGTAACTTTTAATTGCTGAATTGTTTGCCGCTGTGAGGGAGAGTGCCTCGACCCGCCAGCAGTCTCGTATCATAGAACAGGGGAATATCGAAAGGTCCGAACTGGTGTCGACAAGGTACCTCACGCCTGCACCCCGTTCCACAACAAATAGACGCTTCGATATCACACTGCAGCCGGGTGTGCCTAGGTCCGATCGTAGCTGGCATTTGGGTTCGAGCAAGGAGCCTGGCACGGGGTTGCTTCATTGCCGAAACGGGCATGGTACCAGCAGAAGCCGATTTGTGCATGATCTGACATCTACAAGGTACAGTTGGAGCGGCTGTTGCTGCATTGCCAGCTGCGCCGCCTGTAGCCCGGTCTGCTGCTGCTGCGATGCGTGCTGCCCTCTTGCCGCGAGCGCGCCAACCAGTCGACTTGCGTGGAGAGAGTTGCCACTTGTGCAGCCAAGTTTTGCACTAGCTTGTGCAGGTCAGCATCCAATATGGGTGTGGGAGGTGCATGCCACCACTGAGGTGGCGGGGGCAGTGTCGTAAGCTTCCACACTGTTGTCAGCGCATCGTGCACGTGGTCGTCCAAGTTAGCGACAGTGTCCAGCTGCATCTCCATCTGTGCTGTTATCACTGCCTGCACCTCAGCTGGGCGGCTGCGCACCCAGATAGTGCATAACAGCGAATCTGGCACCATGTTGGACTGTGTGAGACTCCGTAAGTGACACAGGAACTGCGAGGGCCTCTAGTCGCCGCATTCCTCTTGCCGCAGCAGTTGGTGCACTCGTTGTTCTTCAGATGATGAGATCCGCCGGATCAGCTCTTCCTTGAGCCGTCTGTAGGATGACTGCGTCAGTGGGGCATCTTGCACTTCGGCCACGTAATTCTGGTCGAGCTGGCTCACTACGTGTCCAAATTTTGCCTGGTTGCAGGTTATGTGGTTGCTCATAAAGACTGCCACCACTTGGCTGAACCACATTACAGGATCGTGCGGCCAAAAGGGAGGCAGCCTGATCAACATCCGACCATTGCTTTTTGGCGTTCCAGTGATCATAGGAGGCATCACTGTGGCAGGGATTTGCGCGCCAAAATTGTCCTGGGCTGTCTGTGGCTGTGCAGCATCTGCACGTGTAGTCCATGCTTGTAGCTCACTCTCCAGCCCCTTGTTGCATGCGAATGGGTCTTCAACAGCCTTTTGCAACTCTTCCAATGTTGCTATCTTAGCTCAGAGTCGAATCCTCACTAAACAGTAAAGCACACAAAATAACACGTCAAAGGAAATCACACAAAAAAGAATAACACTAGACAGCTCACGAACGAAACATATGCACACAAAAACAATACAAAAAAAGAGTTCATACACAAAAGAAGTTTATCACTAAGGAGCACTGTTCAGCCTACTCGCGGTTCCACATTACTCATACCGAAAAACGTTCGTCACCATGTGTTTTTAGCCTTGGATCACGTCGGGGTCACCAGTGAAGTGGGGACATGTGGTATCACTGTCATGATGTGCAGTGAACAAGCTTTATTGCCGTGCCAATGCACTGTGTTCAAGGGAGAGGCTTGGTGACAGAAACAACTAGGGCAGTTTTTGGTCGTGACACATTTATTCTCCACTAGTTTTACCATAAGTAACAAATACCATTCATCAGTAATGTCCATCCATACAGGTGTGTTGAGCTAGCTGTACAGCTTGATCACCAATCCTGGAGGGTGTACACTCCAGTGATGAGCCTTGCTGTGTGGACTGACTGAGACAAAAGCCATGTCACCAAAAGTTTAGCTCCTGGCACGACCGGATGCGCCGTGATGTCTGTGAAGGGGTGAAAGGCACTGCCAATGGAAGAGTGTACACCACTAAACGGGCGACTCCATTTAGGACTGCGCACATGCATTTGCGGTGGAGTCGCTTTCACTCGATGCATGTGGTCCGCGGCATGAGAAGTCAGAGACATGTGTTGCGTCACATTGATCAGCTCGCAGTGTCTGTCTGCTTTGTCCTGTATGATCTGGAGTGGGATGCACCAATGCCAAAACTTGGTATAACGGTACAGCTGCACTCTGAATGCCGAGCGTCGCTTACTTGTGTCGTCTGTGCAATAGTTCAGCCCTTTGCGGTTATGAATGGTGTGGCCACCACAAGCCTATCCTCAATTCATGCCAGTGGCTCGGGGAAGTGAAGTAGCCTGCTGGCCTCGCTTGTGGGATGCAACCAGAGATGGCAAATTGCAGCATTGTTTACTCAACCATTATCTTTGGCTCTGTGATGATCTTGGATGCAGATTTCTTGGGCTACATTATTGAGTGGAAAGTCGTAGGACCCCTGTTGACAGGTCACGGGTGTAATACACAAAGGAAGGAGCTACTCATGTAGCAGGGGTATTCGTGGAGTGCTCAAGGGTTTTTTTAAAGGCTATGTGATACTTTGTATTCATCTCATAACATACATTTACAGATTATCTGATCATGCTGTACAGAATACACGTCCAATTTAGCCTTATGATATACATAATTACATAACAGTATTTTTACCATTACTGGTTGATACTGGACACAGCACTATTATTAAATTGTTTTTCTTATGATGTGACGGCACATTACTTTTATATATGTGTACAATATTATACACAATTCTATAATATTAAACAGTCACACTGTAAAAATGATGGCCATAGTAATTATATAAAATGGTTTTTCTTATGATGTAACAGTACATTATCTTTATATATGTATCCAATATTATATCCAATGCTATAATATTAAACAGTCACACTATTCAAATGACAATTTCATTGTTGATAAATTCCTCAATTGAATAGTAGCATTTTTCCAAGAGGATATTAGTTTTCTCTTCAATGAACCTATCTCCATGCTCAGTACATCTCTACCCTTGAGTTTATTGTAAATTTTCATTCCCATGGACTGAGGTGTCCGTTGGTAGAGTTTTAAGTGATGTGGAAGCATGAAATTTTCTTTGTGTCTAGTGTTGTACGTATGTTTAAAATGGTTTTCTTCTGTCAGCTCAGGTTTACTATTTAAAAAGATGATAATTTAAAATCTGTACAATGCAGGGATAGGTAATATTTTTAGGTTCTTGAATAATTGGTGGCAGGATGTTCTTGGAGGGGCAGCACAGATTTTTCTAATAATTATTTTTTCAAGTAGCAGGATTCATGACATGTAGCTTGAATCCCCCTCCCCCCAAATTAAACCATATCTAATTACAGGTTAAAAGTAACTGTGGTTCACTGCTTTTCTGCAGCTTATGTCTGGTATACCACTGCAAAGGCAAGGCTGTTTAATTTTGGAGTTAAATAATCTATATGTGCTTGCCAGCTTAGATTTTTGTCCAAGTTTATTTCCAAGAATTTAATGGACAGAGCTTCGACCATAACTTGATTTTTGTGTACAATACTGAAGTCACTGATTTTTTATTGTTTGGTTCTAAGTTGTGTAAAGAAGGTCTTTGAAAAGTTAAGTTTACGTCCATTTTCTTGAAACCATGTATCTAGGTTGTTTAGTGTGTTTATAACACCATCTGGAATTTCTCCCACATTTTGTTTTTCAAGGAGTACTGAAGTATCATCAGCAAACATGACTGGCTCTGCAGTGATATTAAGAGGTAAATCGTTTATGTAAAAGAGAAACAATATTGGCCCTAAGATTGAGCCTTGATGGACTCATTGTGATAATGTACCCCCATGGCGTTAGTTGTTATGATTAGCATTTGCTACCTGTTTGTCAGAAAACGCCTGAGCCACTGCAGAGCATTTTGCCTGATGCCATATCTGTCTAGTTTATGATGCAGCATGGAGTGCTTCACAGAATCGAATGCCTTTGTAAGGTCACAGTAGACATGTGACATGTGACCATAATAAACTTTATGTCCTCCTTAGCTGAAGAGCATTTCGTTACCAGCTTGTGGACTGCAATATACAACTACAGAATGGATCATGTGTTTGACGCTGTGTATGACTGTTTAAGTGGTTTAAACTCTAACAAACATAATTTACAATATGCTCCTCTGTTCTCTCTACCATCTACATCTACATCTACATCCATACTCTGCAAGCCACCTGACGCTGTGTGGCAGAGGGTACATTGAGTACCTCTATTGGTTTCCCTTCTATTCCAGTCTCGTACTGTTCGTGGAAAGAAAGATTGTTGGTGTGCCTCTGTGTGGGCTCTAATCTCTCTGATTTTATCCTCATGGTCTCTTCGTGATATATACGTGGGAGGGAGCAATATACTGCTTGACTTCTCAGTGAAGGTATGTTCTCGAAACTTCAACAAAAGCCCGTACTGAGCTACTGAGCGTCTCTCTTGCAGAGAGTTTATCTATCATCTCCGTGACGCTTTCGCAATTACTAAATGATCCTGCAACGAAGTGCAATGCTCTCTGTTGGATCTTCTCTATCTCTTCTATCAACCCTATCTGGTATGGATCCCACACCAGTGAACAGTATACAAACAGTGGGTGAACAAGTGTACTGCAACCTACTACCTTTGTTTTCGGGCTGCATTTCCTTAGGATTCTTCCAATGAATCTCAGTCTGGCATCTGATTTACCAACAATTAATTTTATTTGGTCATTCCATTTTAAATCACTCCTAATGCACACAATTGCTCTGATAGTCCATATTCTCTTACTTTGTTCATCAAACGCCCATAGGGAACTGTATCAAACGCCTTGCGGAAGTCAAGAAACACGGCATCTGCCTGGGAACTCGTGTCTATGGCCCTCTGAGTCTCGTGGACAAATAGCGCGAGCTGGGTTTCACATGATCGTGTTTTTCGAAACCCATGCTGATTCCTACAGAGTAGATTTCTAGTCTCCAGAAAAGCCATTATACTCAAACATAATACGTGTTCCAGAATTCTACAACTGATCGACGTTAGAGATATATGTCTATAGTTCGGCATATCTCTTCGACGTTCCTTCTTGAAAATGGGGATGACTTCTGCCCCTTTCAAATCTTTTGGAATGCTATGCTCTTCTAGAGACCTACGGTACACCGCTGCAAGAAGGGGGGCAAGTTCCTTCGTGTACTCTGTGTAAAATCGAACTGGTATTCTATCAGGTCCAGCGGCCTTTCCTCTTTTGAGCAATTTTAATTGCTTTTCTATCCCTCTGTCATCTATTTCGATATCTACCATTTTGTCATCTGTGCGACAATCTAGAGAAGGAACTACAGTGCAGTCTTCCTCTGTGAAACAGCTTTGGAAAATGACATTTAGTATTTCGGCCTTTAGTCTGTCATCCTCTGTTTCAGTACCATTTTGGTCACAGAGTGTCTGGACATTTTGTTTTGATCCACCTACCGCTTTGACATAAGACCAAAATTTCTTAGGATTTTCTGCCAAGTCAGTACATAGAACTTTACTTTCGAATTCGTTGAATGCCACACACATAGCCCTCCTCACACACATTTCGATTCGTGTAATTTTTGTTTGTCTGCAAGGCTTTGGCTATGTTTATGTTTGCTGTGAAGTTCCCTTTGCTTCCGTAGCAGTTTTCTAGCTCGGTTGTTGTACCACGGTGGCTCTTTTCCATCTCTTATGATCTTGCTTGGCACATACTCATCTAAAGCATATTGTACGATGGTTTTGAACGTTGTCCACTAATACTCAGCACTATCTGTACTTGAGATAAAACTTTTGTGTTGAGCCGTCGAGTACTCTGTAATCTGCTTTTTGTCACTTTTGCTAAACAAAAAAATCTACCTACCTTTTTTAATATTTCTAATTACGGCTGAAATCACCTATGCTGTAACAGCTTTATGATCGCATGATCGCTGATTCCCTGTTCTGCGTTAACTGTTTCAAATAGTTCTGGTCTGTTTGTCACCAGAAGGTCTAATATGTTATCGCCACAAGTCGGTTCTCTGTTTAACTGCTCAAGGTAGTTTTCAGATAATGCACTTAAAAAAATTTCACTGGATGCTTTGCCCCTGCCACCCATTATAAACGTTTGAGTCTCCCAGTCTATATCTGGTAAATTAAAATCTCCACCCAAAACAATAGCATGGTCGGGAAATCTACTAGAGATATTTTCCAGATTTTCCTTCAGGTGTTTTGCCAGAACAGCTGCTGAGCCAGTGGACCTATAGAGACATCCAATTACCATGTTTGAGCCTGCTTTAACCGTGACCATCACCCAAATTATTTCGCATTCCAGATCTCCGTCAATTTCCTTCAATACTATTGCACTTTTTATCGCTATAAACACGCCTCCCCCATCACTGTCCAGCCTGTCTCTGCAGTATACATTCCAATCTAAGTTTAGAATTTCATTACTGTTTACATCTGGTTTCAGCCAACTTTCCGTTCCTCGTACCATGTGGGCATTGTGACTGTTTATTAATGAGAGCAGTTGTGGGACCTTTCTATAGATGCTCCTGCAGTTTACTATTACCACACTAATATTGTCATTCACTGTTGCGTTTTGCCTACTGCTACCTTGTCGCGTCCTAGGAGGCGTCTTGTTGGGCCAAGGGAGGGAATTCTCTAACCCAAAAAAACCCACATGCACACTCCACACGTACTCCGCTAACTTGTAGCTGCTTCCTGGGTGTAGTGCATGCATGACCTATTCGTGGGGACACTACAATTCTCCACCCAATAGCAGAGCTCGAGACATTTGCACCCCAGATCTCTGCAGAATCGTCTGAGCCTCTGGTTTAAGCCTCCCACTCGGCTCCAAACCAGAGGCCCGTGATCGGTTCTGGGAATGACATTCAAAATTGTTAGCTCCGTTTCCACCCTGCGATCTAGGCAGCCACCTTCACCATCTCCGCCAACCGTCTGTATGAACTGAGGATGACCTCTGAACCCAGACGGCAGAAGTCATTGGTGCCAACATGAGCAACAATTTGCAGTCGGGTGCACCCAGTGCTCCCTATCGCCGCCGGCAGAGCCTCCTCCACATCTCGGATGAGACCCCATGGCAAGCAGAGTGAACACTGGCCTTCTTCCCTGACCTTTCCGCTATTTCCCTAAGGGGATCCATCACCTGCCTAACATTGGAGCTCCCAATCACTAATAAACCCCTCCCCCCATGTGCCTGCTCGGACCTTGCTGAAAGAGCGGCCACATGTCCACTCACAGGTTGAGCAGGCGATGCCACACGGACAGCCTCCACATTGACCCTCCGCCTCATGCGACGCGAACATCGTTGAACCCGCCACTCCCCTTGGGAAGAGGGTGGCCCAACTGTGCCCGGTACCCACGAAGATGTCTCGACAGCAGGGACTGTGGGTGAAGCATGTAACACCTGGGGTGTACCATGCGATGCATCAGACTCCCCACTGCCCCTACACTCCGAGGCAGCAGCCTGAAGATGGCTGACTGTGGCCATCAGCATGTTCAGCTGTTCGCAAACAGTGGCCAGCTCCTCCTGCATCCGTACACAGCAGTCACACATCCTGTCCATCCCAAGGAATCAACAATTTACTGTAGAGCGTTAAGTAATCAGTTTTGAACTAGACTGCTAATTCAGTAAAGGCGGCTAATAGTTGACTAAACTGTGGTTACTAGACACTTCTTGTTGGAAACAATGAGACTAAGCACTAACTGTCTCTGGACTGTATTCGAAACAAACACAAAATCTGTGGAACACTATTACTAGTGCTCGAAAATTAAAGTTTCCTAAAAGCAAAAACACACGGAAAAAGAAGTGACAAGTAAGAAAAACACAGTTAATACTTAAATTTACGTTGCTTGCTGCACAGGAGATGTGTAGCAGACGGCAGTTACCACTGACAATCATGTGGTGTCAGCTAACAGATACCTTTCAGAACATTTCCACAATGCTTTTTAACGACATTCTGCAGTATGTCTACTGATATAATAGAGATATATGCAAGTTCACTGCACTACTAGAAAAGAAAACCCTCTGCATCTAAATTGACATCGATCTGTGCTAAAAGATGATAAAAAGTAGGTGGATTAATCAGCTGAGAGGGGCTGTAATGAGTTATGATTTAATGGTAGACTGATGATGCATTCTAGAGACAGCGAGAAGTTGTGGCAGTTCATGTAATGCACTTTCAACCATTTTTTTTCTGATGTTTTCTCATAGTGTATCAGTTGTGTGGTATAACTTTCATTCAACTCATATATAATTGTATGTTCTACGCGTGATTTAGAGAGCTATGTACCTGCGATCATTAACAGGAAACCCCTCCATACCACAGCCAGCGGAGCACTTCCAACGCATGTGCGATGAACCATGTCTACCAAACCGATGGAAAACCTATTTCAGCATCCTCCTCTAAACAAATGAAGATGTATGCAAAGTACTCCATTCCCCTGCCACATCTTGAACGTAAATTGAGGCAGGGGTTTGTGAGGTACTGTAATCCCTGCGTATACATTTGCTTCACAGTTATTGTGTTAGGAAGAGATTGTGTTCTGTTCTCATAGATAGTGCAGCATTGGTGTAGTCTGACATGTCAAACACCACTGCTATGCGTTTGTCTTTTTCCTCATAAGATGTGGTAGTTTCATGACTTTTCCATTGCTGACAGTCATTTTATATGACTGATGCGAGCGTAGAATAATTATTGAACCATATTTGGACATGAACAATGTGTGCTGTACACCTCCAGAAAGCTATATAGTGCATGTTTCACAAAGAATCTATTTTTTCCTCTTGGTGTAGAGGGTAGTAGTTTTATCATCATAAAGCTTCTCACCATAGTAAGTAGGATAGAAATCTTAGAGGGTGAGTATATGTCAGGTGTTGGACATATATTTACTCCATTGGAGTATTAATAGCATCGCATTCCATGTGACTAACATATTGGAAACCACACTGCTTTTACATTATAGCATGTTTAAGTGTTGAATCGTGTAGTCTTACGAGTGTATGTTCATGTTCTGCGACAATTTATCTTTTTCCAATACTACAGAATTGCTAGCACAAGTGATTTATGTACAATTTTTTAAACTCCTTCCTCCTGGAGTTCCATCATGCATAAACCATACGTTTCTTCTTCTTAATCATCTGTTATATCACCGCAACAGTCTCAAATGTATCAGGCTCGTATTCGCTACACACTAGTAAAGGGTGCTAACCTCCTCAGCATGGATGCATCTAGAGAGATCGTGTGTAATTGGATGAGTGATGTAAGATTGGTATCAAACAGTCTTCACAGAACAGCAGCTACAGTAGTGGAATGTGCATACTGGTATGTATCACTAGTATCAGTCGGTTGTGCAAGTTTGGAAGTCGTGTTATGCTCTTTCTGAAAGCACAATATCGAAATATATTGATTACATGGAACTCAGTTCATCCCGTTCTTTAACAAGGTATCGAATGTAGTGGGTATAGTGAGCTCATACTTCAGGTCAGTTCCAAATTAAGTCGGCGACAATGTGCGCAGGGAAGGTTGGTTAAAGGCCAAGGGACAGTTACAAGATGCATAGAGAGAGCATCTAGAGTTTTTTCTCAGGATCATTAGTCGACAGGTTCAATCAAGGGGCAGCTCATTTCGATATAGAGGGCAGAGTGCTGCTATGAATATGATTCTTTTGTTGGGATGGTAGTTATCAAAGGTGATCTTTCAATCTCAGACTTTATTCTATGAATGCAAGGGACATAGGCAATTGCAATAAAATATTACAGAATGTATGCAGTGTTTTGGCTAAGGAAAGCAGCTTTTGCACATTCTCTCTGCTAATGACTATTTCTCACATTAAAGAACAGTATTTGTCTCATGTCATGAAGGAAGTGTGACAGGGTTTGCGATATGTCCACATGTATATAGCACTCGCAAAGTAATGGAGGGTATGGTTTAGCAGTGATACAGAAAATGAGACTCATGCTGCAGTGTCATTGGCTGATAGCATAACGAGATTGACACAATGAAACTCTTTGTTGTATAGACAGGTCGTCGAGAGTGGTGGTCTGGAAGTTGAGTAATTGGGAAAATTGCCTTATGGGAAACCTGTCAAAATTACGAAAATAAATGGAAAATACGTAAAACTGAGGTAAATGGGACAGAAATGTGGAGGAATAAGGGTACTTACATGTTCGCATGGGTGTACAAAAATCATTCCATTCCTCCACCAGTGTAATTGACAACCGATTCTGCATACTATCCATGCTCTATGGGTTTAAGTCCTACAGAATACCCCCATGTTCCACATGTGGTTATGCATTGTAAGCCATAAAAATGAAAGACGCAGTGTCCAAAGATTCAGAGATCATGATGACGACTACCTAGGCCACCAAAACAGTAACCCCACATGTGAGTGCAATAAGCACCACCAGTATGAGGAATCAATGCTTTTGGACTCTTAAAAAATGGAACACTGAGACATCTGCTACCAAATCACTGTGAAACATGAGTTTCAATGCAGATGTCATCACCTTTAGATATCTGTTTGGAAACGCTCTACATTACTGAAAAATTTACCAGTTTCCATATGTTGCAGTCTCATCCACATTTTCGTCAATAAGAAACACCACCTCTGTCTTTTATTTCAACCATCCTGTGTGTTTTGGGAGCAGCTTAGTTTACGCCATGGGATGTCCAAGTTTCTGTGAGAGCTCAAGGATCGAAAAGTGTTAATGTCAGTTTAGCACCTGACACAGACCTCAAAGTCAAGGTAGAAAACCAAAATGTATGGTGGTGTACAAAGCTGTAGCCACACACTGTTTCGATGCATTAAAAAATAATCAATGTATCAAACTGCTTATGAAACACCAACACAGGAACCCTCTATTGTGACTGATTGTCTGTAGGATATGGTCCTTCCTCCAGCACAGACGAAAAAACTTTGCACTGCTCTGTGCAAGCAACTTTAACCACTGGCCACCTGCTTCAGTGTGCCAATACCTACATATTTAATAGGATCGCCAGATATGTCAGCATGCAGAAAGTATTTGTTTTCGACATATTGGAAATGAGAGGCATGTTAAAACCTTACCACCGTTCTCTACCAGGTGGCGTTGGTGAAGTTTTAATAGTTCATTGGATATTATAAAAGCAAATTGTGTGTGTGTGTGTGTGTGTGTGTGTGTGTGTGTGTGTGTGTGTGAGAGAGAGAGAGAGAGAGAGAGAGAGAGAGAGAGAGAGAGAGAAGAATAAGAAAAAGAAGAAGAAGAGAGAGTGGTTGGTTGGTTGTTTGGGGAAGGAGACCAGGCAGCGTGGTCATCGGTCTTATCGGATTAGGGAAGGATGGGGAAGGAAGTCGGCCGCGCCCTTTCAGAGGAACCATCCCGGAATTTGCCTGGAGTGATTTAGGGAAATCACGGAAAACCTAAATTAGGATGGCCGGATGCGGGAGAAGAAGAGAGACTTTGCCATTAACAAAGGATCTGACAATCTGACACTATTACGCTGTTGTATATCTAGCGTAGTAATCATAGGAATATGATAAAGATTAGGACATGTACAGGGGGATATTTATAGACAGTCATTCGATATCGATGAATTGTAGGTGTAGTGCTTCCGAATTTCTTTGTACCGTCCATGTATACCCTGCATAGTTGAGAATTTCCTTCTGCATGTTAGTGTTCTATTTTTCTCGTTGCGATATCTCTCTGCCCAATCAGTGATGGGTGGAGGAATAGTCAGTCTTCCAACTAATAGAATGGTGCTGTCAGGACGTAATGGGATTTCGAGAGAATGAACTGGGATGTGGGACTTGCCAGGGGACATCTCTTTCTCGTCGGAATCAGGTGGATACAAATGCTATAACGTGGAACCTCACTTAACAAGCACTGCTCATAATGTGCAATTCGCATAACGAGCAAAACAAATGGTAAAAAATGACTCGATTAACGAGCAATGTTATACATAATGAGTGACGATGGCTAGTGTGATGTCACCAGCCTTTTGTGCATAGCAGGAGAAACGTTCAACAACATAAACACCTTTCATTGTCTGCAGCTACCATCTTAGTGCAGATTATGATCATACATTTTTCTCAATTTGCGTTCACATGGTGTTTTTCTGTGTGCAAACATCAATAACTTTCATACAAATGTCCCTTAGATAAAGCCATTAGGAGACGACAATAAGAGAGAGAAAGTGGCCTTAGAGATGAAACGTAAAATCATTGAAAAACGCAAATGTGGTGTGAGCATTGCTGATTTAGCATCCATGTACACTATGTGATCAAAAGTATTTGGACAGCTGGCTGAAAATCACTTACAAGTTTGCAGCGCCCTCCATCGGTAATGCTGGTTTGCACCATGACAGATAGGGATACTTTCACGAATACCAAACCTTTATTCTTTTCAGAACACATTGAAGACAAGTTTGGTGAAGTGGACTCCCTGAGAAAGATGCGGTGGGGTTCGTTGTTGATCAAAACTGCTTCAGCTGCCCGGTCTGTGGCCCTTCGTGCTTGAAACCATCTTGGCACAATTCCTGATTCCTGTGTCAATCACCCCTCACCCCCCCCCCCCACCCCCCCAGGCTCTAAATATGGTCCAAGGTGTGATTTTTCACAGGGGCATCGGGACAATCTCGGATGGTGGGGTGTTCACTTTGTTCGGCGTGTTCAGAAGGGTCTGAAGTACAATCGCATTGATCCTGATGTCTTTATCCTGGCTTTTGAAGGGGGATTCCCTCACTGAGAAAGTAAAGATTATGTTTTATCGATGTGATGTGATGCCGTATATCCCACCTCCTATGAGGTGTTTTAAGTCTTCCTGCTGTTCACGGGCGCCTCTCTGTGATGACTGTGCACGTCCACTCCATGAGAGGAGTTTCTGTGTTCCCCCTCCTGTGTGTGTTAATTGTCATGCCAATCACTCTCCACGTTCACCAGATTGCCCAGTTTATAAGAAGGAAAAGAAGACACAGGAGTATAAGTCCCTTGATCATTTAACCTACACTGAGGCTCGTAAGAGGTATGCATGTCTTCCCCTGTGTCCATGACGTCTAGTTATGCTTTAGTTACATTTTCACCCCTTCCTCCCCCTTCCTTACCCCAGTCCCGGACGGCTCTTCTCCCCCCTCCCCTGCGGCTCCCACACCTTCTCCTCCAGGCGCTGCTCCCCCTCCCAAGCCACTTCTTCAGCGTCTGCCAGTCAAGGGCGCCCCTCCCGGAGTGCCCCTACCCGGCACCTTCCAAGCCAAAGGTCTACTGCCATGCGACGACTGCGAGAACCGTGGTCTGTTGGGACCCAGGTCACCCGATCTCTTTATGTTCCCAATCTTGTTGCAGCTGGCTCCATTATGCCGCACAGCCCTCCTCAATCTCAAACAGAAAAGAAGAACAAACACAAGTACTGGGACAAGGAGCATCTTGTGTCACCAGAGGTCCCATCCCCAGCTTCACAACCAGATTCTGACCTGCTGTTCATGGATGTCGCCCCCTTCTTGTCGGTGATGGGTGGTGACCCGGCGGTATGACTGGCTTTAGCCTGTTCAACCCCCATTAGAATCGTCGTTCTGTGGTTATCCAGTGGAATTCTAATGGTTATTACCGTCACCTTACAGAGTTGAAATCCGTTATTTCGTCTTACTGTGCAGCTTGTGTAGTACTACAGGAATCTCATTTTACTGATAATCATTCACCGACCCTCTGTGGGTTCAGTGTTTTCTGTCGAAATTGGGTCTGACACCTGCGGGATTCTGGTGGCGTTTGTACGTTGGTCCGTACAGATGTTGCTGGCACGTGACTGCCTCTTCAAACTACATTGGAAGCGGTTGCTGTTAGGTTCCACATGGACTCTGAGGTCACGGTTCACAATCTTTATCTCCCTCCTGACAAGACTCTTACACCTGCTGCCGTAACTACCCTTCTTCAGCAACTTCCTCCTCCCTTCCTCCTTCCCAGGGATTTTAATGCTCATCATTCCTTTTGGGGCAGTGCTTTTCCATCTAGACGAGGTCTTCTCATAGACCAGTTTATTACAGACCTCGACTTCTGCCTTCTTAATGATGGCTCCCCTACTCATTTCTTGCTGGTCATGGTAACTTTTCTGCCATTGATCTTTCTCTTTCTTCTCCCTCCCTCCTCCCTTCATTACACTGGTCGCCACACGATGACCTTTGTGATAGTGACCATTTCCCGTTGATTCTCTCGCTCACTTCCCACTCCCCAATGGACAGATCACCTCATTGGTCTTTCCAATGCACCGATTGGCCTCTATATACAGCACAGGTCATGTTTTCTCCCTCTTTGTCGGGTTGTATTGATGACGTCTGCTAGCGTTGCTGTATTGCGCTCATCTGGACCATTTTGTCGCCGGCAAGTCCCATGGTGGAGTATGGCCATTGCCATTGCCATCCGTGATCGCTGTCGAGCTTTGCAACACCTTAAGAGACACCCATCCGTTGCCAACCATATTACCTTTAAATGCCTTCGCAGTAAAGCCCGTTATTTAATCAAACGGAGCAAATGGATATGTTGGGAGCGCTTTGTTTCTTCCCTCGGTTCTACTGTCCGTATGTCACGGGTATGGGCTACACTTCACTCTCTCCAAGGTTGCCATCGACAGTCCACCCTATCAGGCCATCACCTTTGTACAGACCTGTTGATTCTTGCAGAACATCTTGCGACCCATTTTGCATCAGCATCAGCCCTCTATCCAGCTTCTTTCCTTCACCGGAAACAGCTGGCCGAATCTTCCGCCTTATGTTTTACCCCTTGTCAGTCAGAATCTTAAAACAAACCTTTTACTGAATGGGAATTTCTTTCCACACTTTCTTCTTCTCATTATACGGCCCCTGGCCCTGACTCAATTCTTGACCAACTGCTTCAACATCTCAGTGCTCCACAACGGCAACATCTTCTCCGGGTGTTTAACTGTATTTGGCTCCAGGGTGACTTCCCTTCTCAGTGGAGGGATAACATCGTGGTTCCTGGCCTTAAGCCTGGTAAGAACCCCCTATTTGTTGAAAGCTGTTGTCCAATTAGTCTGACAAATGTTGTTTGCAAGTTACTTGAACGGATGCTAGCCTGTAGGCTCAATTGAGTCCTCGAATCTCAGGATCTATTGTCCCCCTACCAGTGTGGCTTCCAAGAGGGACGATCTCCGATCATTTACTTTGCTTGGAATCCGCAGTTCGGCAGGCTTATTCCCAGCGCCCTATTTAGTTGTAGTAGTTTTTGACCATCGCTAGGCCTATGACACAGCTTGGCGCCATCACACCTTACTTACACTTCATCAGCGGGGTCTTTGGGGCCCACTCCCAATTTTTATCTGCCAGTTCCTGTTCCATCGGTCATTCAGGGTTCGGGTTGGTACTGTTTTTAGTTCTCCACAGACCCAGAAGACGGGCATCCCAGAAGGTTCTGTATTGAGTGTACTTCTTTTCCTCATTGCTATCGATGGACTTGTGGCCTTTGTCGGTCCTTTGGTCACTCCTGCTCTGTACGTGGATGATTTCTGCGTCTGGGTTGGTTCCTTTTTGATGGCCTCTGCAGAGCGGCAGCTCCAGGGAGCTATACGGTGTGCCTCTGCATGGTCCCTCTCACACGGGTTTCAATTCTCTCCTTTAAAATCGGGGGTGGTCCACTTCTGTCACCGTACTACGATCCAACCTGATCCAGAGCTCTATCTTGATGCACAACGATTGCCTGTGGTCCCACAGTTTCGTTTCCTGGGTCTTCTTTTCGACAACAAGCTCACTTGGCTGCCCCATATGAGACTTCTGAAGGTAGGATGTTTCCGTAAACTCAATGTTCTTCGCTTCGTCACCCACCTGATTCCTGCCCTTGGACAGGTTTACCGGTTGGGCTCTGCTTTGCGTCTCTTCACTGTGATTTTCAGCTTCCTTCTTTGTCCTGTCCTCCACGCTCCCTCCACGCACCTCCACCCCTGCTTGGTTAGTTCCTCAGCCCTGAATTCAGATGGATCTCCGCCAAGGTCCGAAAGATTCCATTTTATGGGAGTTTCGGGATGCTGCTGTTTTTTACACCGATGTCTCTAAATCTGCTGATCATGTCGGATATGCCTTCACGTCCTCTGTTGGAATGGAAAATCATCTGCTGCCACCTATATGTGGGGTGTTTGCTGCAGAATTGATGGCAATTTCCCAGGCCCTTACCTTTATTAAACAGTGCCAACAAACAGTCCCAACACAACCGCATTTTGTTATGTATGGATTCAATGAGTGCCCTTCTGGCTATTGACCCGTGATTTTCGAGCCATCCCTTGGTCTCTGCCATCCATGACCATCTCGCTGATATTCACCGTGCTGCTTGTTCCGTTGACTTCCTTTGGGTCCGTGGCCATGTGGGTATTCCAGGTAATGAGCTTGCTGATCGTTTGGCTGGGGGAGCAATCACTTACCCCCCCTTTTCTGTAACCCCTCCTGTAGCAGATTTACGGCTTCAAATCAAATCCCACTTCGCACAATAAGGGGCAATTCTTGGGAGGCTACATCCCTGTCTAATAAACTTCATGCGATTAAGGTGACACCAGGCCCATGGCATTCTTCCTTTCGCCTCTCCCGAAAGGACTCGACCACACTGTGTCATCTCCGCATTGGCCATACAAGGCTGACCCACGGTTTTCTATTGCGTGATGAGCCACCCCCACTTTGTGGTTGTGGAGCCTTCCAGTCAGTAGCCCACATTTTGGTTGAATGCCCCCTTCTTCTGGCTATGTGTGCTAAGTACAGACTCCTCTGCACTTTACCTTTGATGTTGGCTGACAATTTCTGGATGGTCGAACTGGTTCTCGGTTTCCTCTGGGAAAGTGGTTTTTATTCTCAGTTTTAAGGTTTTTAATCTCTCTCTGGTGTTGGGGCAGGGCGGTGAGTTGGGGTATCTCCCACTGTAAGCCGTGTTTGGAGATTCCCAACTCCCCTCCCTGGTCGAGATCCTCTTTTCTTCCCCTTTTACTCTGTTTTTATCACTGTTTAGGATTGGTTAGTCTCCTTTTCCCATACGCACTTCTACATTCTAGCAGTTGCACACTTTTAAGTCGCAGGTGGTCTTGCCTCTACTGCTTCAGAGGTGGGATATTTCCTGCCTCTAGCATAGCTTTGGGTTTGCTCTCTTGCTGACTTGCTGTTTTTACCATTGACGACGTGATTGCACTTTTACATTTTTTAGCTTTTCCCTTTTATCGTTCTGACTTTTCTGAGATGTCACACTATCGGAATGGACTACATTTGAAACAAGGGACCGATGACCTTGCTGTTTGGTCCCTTCAACCTCAATCAACCAACCAACCATCCTCCCAGATAAATGGACACGACCTCCACAAAAATGCAGCAAGTCAGGTGTTAGGTATCAACCTGTTTCTAATCCACCATGATTTCAGCTGTGATAGATGTGGAGTGAGGCATAGATGATAGATGTAACAGTGGAGATGGGGTCCAGCAGAGGGTGAACACCAAACAGGGAGATCTCGAACCACAGATGAACAGAAAGTTGAAAGAAACTCAGATTTTGTGAGGTTACACCATAAGAGGTAAAACTAAATGTGCAAATTTTTCAAGTGATCTGCTGCAGAACAAAAAAATGCTTCAAATGGGTCTGAGCACTATGGGACTTAACATCTGAGGTCATCAGTACCCTAGAACTTAGAACTACTTAAACCTAACCAACCTAAGGACATCACACACATCCGTGCCCAAGGAAGGATTCGAACCTGCGACCATAGCGGTCGCGCGGTTCCAGACTGAAAAGCCTAGAACCACTCGGCCAAACCAGGCTAGGCTGCAGAGCAGCTCATGACATCATCATCGAGATAATTAATGCAAACTGGGACAGGCATAGTCAATTCCTCTAAAAATTCTTGGAAAATAGCAGGAATGCTAGCCACACCAATAGGAGGGTGCAAATATTGATATAAACCAAAAGGAGTATTCAAAACCAGAACTCACCAAGACACTTTCTCCACAGTAACCAGCAGATATGCTTTAGACAAATCAATTTTAGAAAAGTACTGGTCACCCAATATTTTTGACAACAGTTCCTCCTTGCATGGGGGAGCATATGTATCCACAATCGACTGTGCATTGACAGTAGTACTGAAGTCGCCACAGAGGTGAAGTTTCCCTGACAGCTTCTGAACTACAGTCAGCAGAGATGATCATTCACTATCTATAACACATTGCACCAACCCAAGAGATTGAATTCTATCCAATTCTGCTTTTGCTTGATCTTTCAGGGCAACAGGAATAGGACGCGCATGACAAAAATGAGCCAGATACATGAATTTTAACAAAATATGAGCAGAAAAATTCTCAGCACATGCTACACCTTCCAAAAACAAGCCTAAAAACTCCTCACACAGTTTTTCCAATAGAGAACACTGTAGCTGATTGGATATAAGGTGAACTGTGCCAGTGATAGAAAATTTAAATGCTTGAAATGTGTCCATCCTGAACAAGTTCTCAACACCAGCATCATCAAACACCAAAAATTTAATGGAACTCCAGTACATTTTGTGGTGCATACTTGTATGTGGGAATGTATTGTTTTATTAGTTTAAGTTGTATGGCAAGTTGTTGATGTATTATTTTTACTACATTGTCGTGTCTTCTAGGGTATTCTGTATTTGCTAGTATTGTACATCCACTTGTGATGTGATCTACTGTTTCTATTTGTTGTTTGTGAAGTCTGAATTTATCTGTTGTGGTATTGGGATCTTTAATAATATGCCTGCTGTAATATCTGGTGTTTATTGTTTGATCCTGTATTGCAATCATGAATTGTTCCGTCTCACTGTGTATATTGCCTTTTCTTATCCATGTGTTCGATACGTCTTGATCAATGTGTGGCTGTGTTAGATGATACGGGTGCTTGCCATAGCCGCCAGTGATGCACAGCGGCAGCCTTCTGTCATCACGCCACCACGTGTGCCTAACACCACCCCCTCCAGGCAGCTGGCACGGCCACTTGGACCGCGCCCACCACTGGTGCACCGGTCGCTCCCACCACAGCCGCCAGTGGACTACGTCCCGCGCGCCAGCCACCGTCTCCGATTCAAACAGCAGTGCTGCATCACCAATGCGCCACACCACCCACAGCAGAAATAAAGCGCCCGAGCTTCGAACCTGTCAGAATCTGGCGTGCACCTGCCGCCATCTGCTGTAGAGACCTAGTCTCCAGCTTATCACGCTTTCAGCTGGTAACCCCAGACAATGCCTCCTGTGTCTGTCACAGCTCCTGGATGCGCGTTTGTGTCCCTCTGCCTCTGCCACATTGGGCATTGAGGCCGGATTGACATCCGTGCCAGTTTACCGATTCACATCACCGTCGAGCTGCAGATATCGCGCTCCGCACCGCCCGGCTTGTCCGTATCAGCTCCCGGACCCGCTTTCGAGTCATGATAGTACCATACTCATGCATGTTCTCCAGACCTCCGTTGTCTCAAACGTTGAGGTCGGTTCGAGTGCTCTGCTGCTTCCGCGACTGAGTCACTCGGCGAACTTGTGCAATGTATGAACACTTGAACATGTCACTCTCAATACCACTCTGAGCAATGTAAATAGCGAACTTTTTCTGTAGCTCTTGTGAATACCCGACATTGTTATTAAGAAGTCAGTGCCTTAGAGATGTCACACCAAATTACCTGCATAGTGAGACATAGTGCATTGAGTGGTTTGGCAATTATTTCATTTAATGCAAAAAAAGTATCTTCTTCTTCTGTAGCTGCAAATTTTGTAGTATAAACAACTGTCTTATATATTTTTACTTCAGTCATCACCATACATTTTAATCACTCTAGCAAATAATTGTGACTACTTGTGACAGTTTTACCTTGTACCTTAACTACAATAAAGTCACCTTTCTCCACTGTTTCAATATTTTCAACACTTGTGTACAAGTTAGCATCAGATGAATCAGTGTATTGGACGTGATCATAATCTTCAGAGCTACTGCTCCTTTCTGCCAGTATTTGGCATACTTAATTTAATTTATGCTTATTTGGCAATAGCTTTGCTCTTCTGTCTTTTGCTGCTGCCTCTGTCCATTGTTTAACTGTTGTACTGTTAAGGACAGTTTATTTTCTTTTCCTTCTGTGTCTCATTTTTTTACTTGTACCAGCTTTAGTACATGGCCAAACTTATAATGTATGCGTAATTTCTGTTTGCTTATCTTCTGGCTGGTGTCCAAGATTCTGAACATTGTCATCTGCAGATATGCTTGCATGTTCTCCCAGTGAATCATTTGTTATTTGTTGTCAGACTGGGAAAGGTCTGCCCAATATGTAAGACGATAAAAAATTGTAGGCATAAAATACGAGAGAACTGATACGTTTGATACTACTAACATGAAAGCCTTTCCAAATGTCAGGAAATGCAACACCAACAAGGGCTGTGTTATATATGGTATTTTTCTTGGGCACTAGAATGTGTTTCTTTGAAATTACTCATGAGATCAGAGCCTTTAGAGGTCAACATAAAGTTGAATTTCCAGGCAATTTCTGACAGCAAGCAAATGAAACTGCATGAAAAATGGTTTTTACTTGAACGTGCAAACCTTACATTTATGTAATTTATTAGATGTTTTGCAACTGTCTGGGGTTAACTGCACCAATCCACTTAATGACAAATTTTACTGGTACACTTAACCCCACCTTCACTTTATCAACAATCTTCAGCATGAAGGGAAAATGACTCCATGCACAGTTTATATTTCATGGAGTATCATAAAGCAATAAACAATTAATCTAACTCAAAAAAGTAAAACTGTAGGAGATATTGTTAAATGCAAAAATAAATTACTCTTACCCGTGGATTTCAGTTTTTTTAATCTATATCTGCAAATGTAGCTAACAGACAACATCCATATTAGCTCACACAGTACAGCCCACCTAAGGGAACATATTTGTGGTATGAAAAAACAATTTTCCCTCTTGAATTGTTTATAAATGTGATGGTTGCATTAGCTTTGAGAATCAGTTAACCCAACTTTTCCTAAGTATATGAAATTCAGAAAGTCATTGCCCCAAAGTAAAATTTAATTAAGTTCAGTTGTCTGTATGAAAGTTCATCTTTTCAGTGCATGTGTGCCATATTATAAGTCTTTCAGGCCAAAATAAAGAATATTGCAGTAATAATAACTGTTGCATACACAAAATTTTTGTGAGAACAAAGTGTGTCATAGACTTGCTCTTCAAACATGAGGAAAATAAAGTGATTATTTGAATACATTTTTCTCTGCTATTTGTGATAGAGAGTAATGTCTTGTCATTAATATGGGTGGTTGCTGTTGAGAATTATGCAGTAGAGTCATTTTTTGTGTATAAAGCCAAACAGAATGAAGTATATGAAGCAGCAATGTATTATGTAATTGAGAAGTATATTATAATGAATTGATGAAATAGAAAGTGAATATGAAGTGGCAAACTGAATTAAGTGCTTTGAAGTATATATGAAACAGTAATGATTAGGGACCCTGCCTTTGTAACAGCTTCTTTTGCAAAAGTACCTCTTCAGTCAACATGTCTGAAACAGAATAAATAAGTGGTATAATGAGCATTGATAAACTGGAAAGTGAAATGATACACAAGAGAATAATATTCTTTTGTTGTGATGGCATGCCTAAGTAATATGACATAACTTGTTGAGAACCTGCTGGATATTACAGCACTGTATTCAGAAACAGAGTGATGCTTTCATGTAAAAAAGTGATAATAGTACTGAAAATTATTTAATGAAGCTAAGTGAAGTACTAATTTATTTAATGACTTGTTGAATATAAATTGCTACAAAGTTCATTTCTATGATACTGTACTGTTCACCACCTATTTGATATCATTTTCTAACTGGAATTAAAAATGCAATGAATTTCACTAACTCAATCTTCATTTCAAGAAAGTTAAGTCATAGTCAGAGGAGATCTTTGTTGTAAATTCTCTGTGTGACATTATACTGATAGCTGTGTTATTTTATAACACGTAAATGTCCAATTAATGAGTAATCATTCTTATTGGAGATATACAGATAGGAATTATTAGTGCACCAATTTAGAAAATTTGTTTGTCTTTTCATGTTTGTAAATGCCGAACACCACTTTGGATCAATACAATACAATACTATACAATACAATACATCGGATGTGAGTGAAAATTTGAAGGAGAAATCCCAGAAAGAACCTACAGCAAACGTTGAGTGTGGTTTCTGTGAAGGTGGTGCCAATGATGAGTAATGAACTGTGTTAACATTGTGAAAAATTTGGGAAATATCAAGAATAAGTTTTGACCCATGAAGTTCTCTGACATAAATGTGTTTTGAAATATTGTAGTTACACACTTGTATGTTTTGGAATTTTTTAAAATTTTATATCATAAGATGGCCAGGGAAGGCTGTTAGGTAACATTTAGTTAGGATACCTGATTTGAAAATTAGTTTAAAGTATTATGATAACATTGTTTCTTTTTTATGTATTTTGATACATGTAAGACTCATATAGACCACTGAATTATCCAGTAAGCTAATTGTCATAAGTGTCTGTTTAATTCAGTTGGAGGGTGAACAGATATAGGAAGTTGTAAAATACTGCAACTGTTGTGATTTCTGCTCATATGAATAACTAAAATTCTTTCACTTTTTCATCCTGTATCTAATGCCATCACACACATAATATGTAAGATATACAGAAATGTGTAAATTTGTTATTTATGTGAAATTTTATTTAAATTTGTGGTTCAGTTGTCTGTATTTATCTTCCTGATTAAAATGATGTAGTTTTACTAGAATACTCAGAAATTAAAAGTTGTGGTTAATTAAATTTCCTGCAACAACACTTAATGGGAAAACATATTGAGCTAATGGGCAGGATAGGAAGTATTATTACCACTCATTCAAAAACAGACATTCCCAATTTTTCATGACAATATTTCAAATTATCTGAAATTAATTAACATATGGGATAAGTGACATTAAAAGTTTGGACACTCATAATTTCAATAATCTATTTTGCTTTAATGTCAGTGGGATTTTGGCCTGTGATGGTATAATTATTTTTTTGCTATATGTTTTTCTGAATCACATAACAACTCTCACTAATTAATTCAGTCATTAATTAAGATTTTGGATAACTGAAGATCACAGAATATGGATTTCAGGAGAGATGCCCTACTTGTAGATATGGGATTTCAGACTACGAAAACATAATGATGTTCCACATGATTTTATGGTTTATTAACCTGAAACATTTTTCATAAGCTAGATAATAGTAAAGGCCTTGAGTCCACACAAAATAGTAAAATCTAACCTAGCCAAATTTTAAAAAATTAAGTAATTTCATAAATCACATAAAGTTCTTGTGCCTTTCTTTAAATAGCCACCCCTCCCCCAAAATCACTGGGTTGTGTCGAACTAGTGTCGATTAAAGTGAAAGTCTGTGAATGGTCAGCAACCAGGTAACATCTCTATGTCGAGTTGAGTTAGACTCATGGGTACACTACCAAACGAACAACGTCAATGCATCAGAAAGTTCTGTGACACGCTAGCACTCAGAAACATGCTATATCATTCTGCGTGAAAGTCCCAGACTAAGAATCAAAGGCCTAATATCTCATGTGAAAATTTGTGATTTGACATCATCTGCATGACACATATGTCACATATGTAAACTCAAAGTGTTAATGTTCAATAACTATTATTTACTGGACAGTATAATTCATGTTGGTGATTGTGTAGCAAGTTATATAATGTGCACTGTTAACTACATATTTCTGTCACTGCATGTTATACCACCATGAAATTCAATAAACATTGTGACTCTGATTAGTGGTTGAATTAATTCTCATCTGGATACATTTACGAAGGAGGAGGTGCATGTCTCCTCACCTGTTTAAACTGTAATATGTAAAACTTGAACTGACAATCAACAATGCTATAGTGCAAATAAAGTAGGAGAATTCACTTCGAAATTTAACTATTGTGTGGTCTACATAATTTTGCACTACGCTTTATAGAATTGGTATTCAGCATATTATTTCAAAACCCTGAAATTTGAGACTTTGAGATACATGGAGCCAAGTGCATCAACAGGTTATGGATATGTCACAAACCATCGTCACAGCAGATATGCTGTCCACAAGTGGCCATGCTAAATGGAAACAATTTTTTGATGTCCAAAGGGTGACAGTGCTCAAAAAGTAGGTATTGTTGGTGATTAGTGAGTTTGACATGGACAGAGATCTACATCTACATTTATACTGCGTAAGCCACCCAACAGTGTGTGGCAGAGGGCACTTTACGTGCCACTGTCATTACCTCCCTTTCCTGTTCCAGTCGCGTATAATTCGCGGGAAGAACGAATGTCAGAAAGCCTCCATGCGCACTCAGATCTCGGCAATTTTACATTTGTGATCTCATCGGGAGGTATAAGTAGGGGGACGCAATATATTCGATACCTCATTCAAAAACACACCCTCTCAAAACCTGGACAGCAAGCTACATCACAATACAATGTGCCTCTCTTGCAGTGTCTGCCACTTGAGTTTGCTAAACATCTCCGTAACACTATCACGCTTACCAAATAACACTGTGACAAAACACGCTGTTCTTCTTTGGATCTTCTCTATCTCCTCTGTCAACCCGACCTGGTATGGATCCCACACTGATGAGCAATACTCAAGTATAGGTCAAACAAGTGTTTTGTAAGCCACCTTCTTTGTTGATGGACTACATTTTCTAAGGACTCTCCCAATGAATCTCAACCTGGCACCCGCCTTATCGACAATTAATTTTATATGATCATTCCACTTCAAATTGTTCCGTATGCCTACTCCCAGTTATTTTACAGAAGTAACTGCTACCAGCGTTTGTTCTGCTATCACATAATCATACAATAAAGGATCCTTCTCTCTATGTATTCGCAATACATTACATTTGTCTATGCTAAGGGTCAATTGCCACTCCCTGCACCAAGTGCCTATCCACTGCAGATCTTCCTGCATTTCACTGCATTTTTCTAATGCTGCAACTTCTCTGTATACTACAGCATCACCCGCAAAAAGCCACATGGAACTTCCGACACTATCTACTATGTCATTTATATATATTGTGAAAAGCAGTGGTCCCATAACACTCCTCTGTGGCACACCAGAGGTTACTTTAATGTCTGTAGATGTCTCTCCATTGAGATCAACATCCTGTGTTCTGTTTGCTAACAACTCTTCAATCCAGCCACACAGCTGGATATGGATGAAGCCATCAATGAGATGGAGGACAATGCCAAGAAGATGACACATAGGGCTGAGAAGGACAAGATGAAGAAGATGGGAGAGAAGGTGTTAAGGTTGTGGATGAATGAAGATAGGATATCTTGACCCTAGGTCCAGATCATGAAAATATCGATAACAAATCAGAACCAGACAAGGTGTTTGGAGTTTTGGGGTTCTAGGAAGGATTCCTCTAGAAGGTCTGTAAACAGATTGGCATAGAAGGGTGCCATGCAGGTGCCCACGGCTGTGCTGTCGATTTGCTTAAATACACTGACTAAAAAATATTGCAGTACCAAGAGGGAGTTGTGCAAAACAAATGAAAGTTGGTATGTGTGTTTCTGATGTCTATTAAAATTTCATGCTAGTCGCATAAGAGTGCTGGTAGTAGTGCCACTATGAGGATGCAAATTAGGCTTGCTTTAAATACATGCTGTAACGACTATAGTGTTGGTTGAATTTGGGACTAAACATAACGACTTGATATTAGTCAAGAACCACTTTAAGGCAATAAAAATGCCATTATCAGCACCTCACTGAGTTTGAGCGAAGTCATGTAATAGAGCTATGAGAAACTGTATGTTCCTTCTGTGATATTGCAGTAAGACTTGGCAGAAATGTAATCACTATAGATGATCATTGGGAGGGGTGGTCACGAGAAAGTACAGTCACAAGAAGATGGGGGGTCTGGACAGTCACATGACACTACTGAGAGGGAAGACCATCATGTCTGGCGTGAGGCTCTGGCGAATTGTGCTGCATCTGCAGTAGCAATTAGCACACAGTGACACAATGAATTTTTACCAATTGGTTGCTTCAAGGGCAGCTCTGAAACAGATGCCCTGTAGTGTGCCTTCCACTGACCCCAAACCACTGTCATTTGTGACTTCAGTGGTGTCAAGTGGCTCATTGGAGGCCAGGGTCGACGACTGTTGTGTTTTTAAATGAAAGCTGGTTCTACCTCAGTGCCAGTGATGGCTGTGTGTTGGTTATAAGGAGGCCAGTTGAGGGCCTGCAACCAACCAGTTCATGTGCTAGACACACAGGACCTACATCTGGAGTTATGGTCTGGAATATGATTTTGTATGACACCAGGAGCAATCACGGGATTAGTCCACGCATCCTGACTGTAAATTTGTATGTCAATCTAGTGATTCAACCTGTTGTGCTGCCATTCTGGAAAAGCATTACAGGGAGTATTTTTGAACAGGATCAAGCTCACCCACGTACTGCTGTTGTAATCCCACAAGCTCTACAGAGTGATGAAATGTTGCATTGGCCTACTCAATCATGAGATCCATATTCAATCGAGCACTATGGGACACCATCAGATGACATCTCCAGTGTCATCCACAAAGAGCATTAACCGTCCTTGTATTGACTGATCAGTTGCAAGAGGCTCCATCCCACAAAGAGACATTCAGCAGTTGTACAACACAATGCATGCATGTCTGCATGCTCGCATTCAGAATTCTGGCAGGTAAACTGATTATTAATGTACTAGCATTTCACATTTGCATTAGTTTATCTTGTGCTTACATTGACCTGCGATCCTGCAATGTCAATCATTTAAATATGTTACCTAGACCAATGTATTCCTGAAATTTCGTACTCTACATTAATTATTTTTTGGCGTTGTGATTTTTTTTCCTGGCAATGTATCTTCCTCTCAAAGGAGGATGTAATCAGTAAGGTTTAGAAGGAGTGAGGTAGTGGGTTGATGTCAGAAGGACATTGAGAGTGGTAGTGTTGGATGGCAGGCCATTGGCCTGAGGAATGTTGGTGTGTAGGGAGGTGTCATCAACTGTGACAAATAAGGATCCAGGTGGCTATGGAGTGGGGATGGCTGAGAATTGCTAAGTGGAGTGGCTTGTATGTTTGATATGAGAGGCTAAGCTACAGGCAACTGGTTGGAGGTGCTGGTCAACAAGAGTGGCAATCTTCCAATGGGAGCATAGTAACCACATACAATTGGACATCCAGCATTGTTGGGTTTATAGATTTTAGAAAGCTTGTAAAATATGTGTGTGCGGGGGGGGGGGGGGGGGGGTTGTTGGAGGAAGGAGGGAGATGGATTCAGGAAACAGACTCTGGGATAGGCATATGGATTTGAGTAGGAATTGAAGGTTATGTTGTGCTTCTGGGAGGGGATCACTATGGTACAGATTGTGGGTGGAGGAGTTAGAAAATAGGTGGAACCTTACTTCTGGCAGTCACAGTGCTGCCACAATTTCTGCAGAGCATTTTATTTTGACATGATCGCCTACAAGCAGCCCAGAGGAATGAATGGTCATTACCTGATTATTAATGTACTAGCGTTTCCTAACCATTGTCATCTGGATCCTTCCCCTCCAACACCAGATTTCCTGAAATACAGATAGGAGTTATCAATGCAACACATACTTCAATCATGTAATCCTGCAGACCCAGTCATCGCTAACCCACTGGCACAAAGACAACTAAGGTGCCCATGTCATAACCTTAGAATATCAAGAAGTAAAAGAACTTAAATGAAATTATACATTAAGTCCAATCAACTGATGGAAAGCGAGCTAAGAACAAGGACTTCCTCATGTAGAAAGGCCCACAAAATATGCTGTGGAGACAGTGGAAGTCCTGAACCAAAGATTAAATGTCATTTGCCACATTGCTATGAAGGATAAGAAGTAAAACGCAGTCGACAACCCCTGCATCCTTCACTATAACACCCTACAAATCAGACGGCAAACATATATGACAACATAAGTAGTTAAAACAAGGACATTTGGTCATGAAATGGTGAACCATCAAAGGTTGACGACAATGAGCTCAAAGTGGTGGGGGATCAACACTTAACAAATGGTGATGGCTAAAACGACAAACCCAATATGCAACCTAGCTAAAATGATCTCCTCACAGCAAAGGGGCCGAGATAACGTTGGCCAAGCTGCTAGGGGAGGTTTAATTCCCTGGAGCTTGTTGCCATGAAGAGTGCACCAGTGGTGATGCCAAAGTGACACCACCTGCCAACAGACGGCAACATAGAGATCATCCAAAGGGATGGAAGAGCTAGCAGACTGAGGTAGGAGGATTCCAACCTTGTGAGCAGCATCAGCAGCCTGATTTCCCATCAGAGCAATGTGAACAGGAGACTGCATGACCATCACAGTGTCTCCCTCAACAGACAGCAAATGGTAGCTTTCTTGGTCCCATTGCACTAAGGGATGGACTGTGTACAGCACACAGAGGTTCTGAAGGGCACTGAGAGAATCAAAATATGACTCAATTAAAAAGCCTCTCCAGCTGCATGTATTAGGTAGCCTGATAGAGGGCGAATAGCTCTGCTGTAAATATTGGGTGGTGTTCTGGAAGCCAGTACCGGAAATTGTCCATGGCAATGACGAAGGCACACTAGACACCACAGTCAGTTTTAGAACCATTACTGTGCACAAAGGTGCTGTCACTACGTTGTGTGTGGAGGTCGAGAAACTTACTGCAATAGATCAAATTGGGAGTAGTTTACTTAGGGAGTAAATAAAGTCCAAGATAAACACAGGCCACCGCGCAATGCCAAGGTAGTGAAGGGTTCACACCCACTGGAAAACTGGCAAGGAGTGTGAAGTTAAGCTGCTGGAATGGGAGCTGAAAGCAAACTCTGGGAGGTAACAGAGAAGAGGGATGCACCCCATACTGGCAGTCAAGGGAGTCATCGAAAAAGGAGGTGTAGGATGGGTGGCTAGGCATAACAGGTAAATGGCAAGCATATCTGTTGAGGAGAACATCACACCGGTATAACAGAAGTTGCCGGGCAGCTTCTGCAAAGAGACTCTCAGCTGGGCTAGTGTAAAAGGCACCAGTGGCCAAACGGATCCCAAGACGGTGGATTGTATTAAGATGGCATAAAATTGATGGATGTGCAGATGAATAAATAAAACACCAAGAGTCTAGTTTCGAATAGACAAGGGATTTGTACAAATGGAGGAGGGTGGTATGATCTGCTCCCCCGGAAGTACCACTTAGAACACGTAAGACATTAGGAGGCTGGGTACAGCGTTCAGCCAGATAAGACACATGGGAGGACCAAGAAAGTTTTCTATCAAGCATGAGTTCAAGGAATTTCACAATTTCAGCAAATGGAAAAGCAACAAGCCCAAGATGTAAAGATGGTGGAAGAAACAGATTGCACTACCAGAAATTCATACAAACTCTTTTGTCAGTGGAAAAACGAAAGCCATTGTCGATACTCCACGAGTAAAGATGCTCAAGACATGGCTGAAGATGCTGCTCAAGGATACAAGTATGTGGAGAACTGCAGTACATCGCAAAGTCATTGACGAAAAGTGAGCCTGTGATGTCTGGTGGGAGACAGGCCATTATAGGGTTAATGGCTACAGCAAAGAGTACGATGCACAGGACGGAGCCTTGAGGCACCCCAGTCTCCTGGATGAAGATGTCTGACTAGGTTGTATCCACACATATCTTGAATACTTGGTCTTTTTAAAAATTTCTGAAGGAAACAGGGCTGGCAGCATCGAAAGCCCCACGTGTATAGAGTACAGAGGATATCAGCCCTTCAGCAGGTGTCATGGGCTTTCTCCAAATCAAAAAACAAAGTCACCATTGGGTATTTTGGCTGAAAATGGTTAATGACATGCGTTGATAAAGTGACGAGCTGGTCAACAGCAAAATGATGCGCTCGAAATCCACATTGTGCAAGGGTTAGTAGACTGCGAGGTTAGAGCCACCATACCAACCAGCCATTAATCATACATTCTATCATCTTGCAAACACAGCTGATGAGAGAAATGGAGTGGTAGCTAAAAGGAATGTGTTTGTCCTTACTGGGCTTAGATATGGGTATGATAATGACTTCATGTCAGCATCTGGGAAATGTGCCATCTGCCCAAATGTGATTGTGTGTATGAAGGAGGAAGTGCTTGCCCTCAAGAGAAAGGTGCTGCAACATCTGAATGTGAACATTATCTGGCCCTGGGGTGGAAGATCAGGATGAAGTGAGAACATGATCTATTTCCCCCATGGTAAAGAGAGAATTGTAGCATTCACTCTTCTGAGAGGAGGAGGGTATCATCTAAGCCTCCTCCACTCGTTTCCAAGGGAGGAAGGTGGGGTGATATTGGGTGGAGCTCAAAATCTCCACAGAATAGCAGCCCAAGGTGTTGGAGATAGCTACCACATCCACAATGACATCACCTGCTACAGTCATACTGGAAATCAGGTAATAGACCTTAGTCCCAAACAGACGATGGAGGTTGCCCCCCACATGACGGAAGAGGAAGTGGAACTGTTAAAAGAACTAGTAAATGAAATCCAGCTAGCTGTTTTGATATAGCGAAGAATGCAATGACACTGCACTTGCAACTGTTTACAGCAAATACAGTTTGTCATCAAAGGATGATGGTTATAAATGCAGAGAACAGGTCTTCGCATGTGACTCACATAACAGTATGCCTCAGTTCTCCTGGGGACCAGTACACAGCATGGTAGAGATGAAGTGCGAGGTATGGAATGTTCTATGATGGTAAGGATAATGTTTGTGAGGAACTATGCCTGGTCATCGAAACTGGGGAAATGTTTTTTGAAGGTCTCCAGGGAGGACTAAAGGCTCCAGTCAGCCTCAGAAAGCTTCCAATTGGCTTTGCACATAGGTGAGATAGGAGTCAGCAAACAGATAGTGCATGGCAGATTGTCACTCTAGTACATATCAGAGAGAATGGACCATTCAGGATGACAGGAAAAGTGGGCACTGGAGAACAAGAGGTCCAAATGGGAATAGGTGTGTGTGGAGTCTGAAAGGAATGTCGGTGCTCCATTATTAAGATAGAGAGGTTGAGTTGATTGAGGTCAGGCAAGAGAGCACCTCTCTGACAGGTTCTGGAAGAGCCCCAAATGCGATGGTGTGCATTAAAGTCACTGAGCAGAGGTGAGGCAGTTGATCAATAAGCTGGAGGAAGCCTGCCCTGGCGACACCAAATGATGGAGGGACGTATACACTGCAAAGAGCAAAGGTTAAGCAAGGAAGGATAATGTCAACTGCAACAGCTGGCAGCCAAGTGTTCAGTAAGATGGTCTGGCTATGAATGTCATCCCAGATTAGCAATATGACTCCCCAATGAGATGGAATGCTGTCTTCTGCAGGAAGGTCAAAGCAGACCAGAAGGAAATATGAGAGGTCCTAGCGATCTCAAGGATGCAGTTTTGTTTCTTGGAGGCAGAGAAAGAGTGGATGCTATGATTCAAAGAGCAGCCATAATTCCTCCTATTTGGATCTAATGCTGTGGACCTTCCGCTGGAGGCTGCATGGTCGCTGTTGCAATTGATACAGCATGGAGGAGGAGGTGGCAATTGTCCTTGCGAGCAACCCTACCACAAATAACTCATTTGGTTTTGTTTCAACAGGACATGTGAATTTGGTTGTAATGTTGCCACTGGTGGCAACACATCCAGTTTGGAATGTGCAGTTGGATTGTAATCACTTCATAATCTACTTTGACCTTCGGTGGAAGCACTGCTTGATCAAACGTGAGAAAAAGAGTGTGTGTAGGCACTAAAGTTGCATCAACCTTTTTCATTACCTGATGGACTGCAGTGATGTCCTGATCAGAGAGGTAAGTTTGGATTTCTCCCTCGGTCAGACCTCCAAGCAGTCTAGTGTAAATAACACCATGCAAAAAATTCAGTATTCAGTGGGTCTCAACATGATTGGCCCTGAAAATCACAATTATACTCCAAATTCAAAGTTCCATTACATAAATGGTAGCAATATTTCACAGGACCTGCAATTGCAGCAAAACCTTTTTGAATAATAAACACATTAACAGTAGCAAAGGACTGACCTTCTTCAGTATTTGTTACCCTGAGGGACTGAGGTGCCACTGGGAGATTCTTTGAATCTTTAGCCTCATTCTGTTTACAAGTAGTAGATGTAGACAGAAATGATGATTGGCTCATTGTGAGAAAATCCCCCATGATTGACAGTGCCTTCGATGGTGCTTTCCTTCCAACTGGGGTCCTACCAAGGGGGCCTCACCTGCCTTATGTGATTGTTCACACCTCACGTCACACCTCCCAAACTCCTGATAGAGTGACATATTGGCAATTGGGGAAGGTAACAGCTCAGGCAGTCATCCCTCCCTGCGCCTGGCCAGTAGCAGGGGCTACGTGCGAACACTACCTGTTGACCCGGGGCTAGGAATAACACATTACCAGTCAGCTGTTACACGTCAAACATATAGGCCAGCCTTCAGGAGCAAACAGGAAGGAAGAAGAAACAAAGAGGAATCTCAAATGTTGAAGCAGAGGAAGGGCAGGACATGGTGAATGAAGAAAGAAAGAAAAACAGTTGAGGGACTGTTCTGATGTCAGGGTACGAAAGCTTCAGAACTAATTCCCAAAACTACCCAGACATATTTCCCAAGGGAGGGCAAAAAGAACAGCTGGAAGATAGACATTCAGCACAGGTGCTGCAAAGGCTTGGGCTGTACCTGACCTCTCAAGATGTTGACAGACCATTAGGAAAGTTTGAAGAAAATAATATAGCCTATTCACCTTCACACATGTGCTCCATGAAGCTGACTGGAAGGGTGTACATTGTGATAGTGATGTTGACTGTAAGGTACAAGAATTTGAGTATTCTGTATAATCATGAATATGTAGCATTTCCAACCAAGCTTAGATCTAAGCAAACTATATGGAAAATGTCTAGTAATAAATTGCTGGTGTCAGGAACACAAACCTCTTGTACAAACAAAAGACTACTCTGTACTTACAGTAAAACTACATACAACAAGTTATTCAATAACTATTTCAAAGTGAACAAGTTTGTTGTGAAGCCAAGACAATGTACAACTAGCAGTTTATACTCAATTCAAGTAATAAATCAAAAGCTATATGGAAAGTCATCAGTGAGACGGGTGGTGAAAAGGAAAGACGTCAATCAATAACATGCATTAAGAATGAAGATGGTGTTTCCTCTGATCAAAAAATTTATGTGAAGTATTCAACAATCACTTTATAAACATTGATGACAAACTTTCTTCTTTTATCAATCCTTCTGTACCTAATCACTGTACAAGCTTTGTTCTGCTCCCAAGATAACTTTTTCCTTGCCCGCTCACACCTACTGAAATTTGCAGTATTATAACACAAAGCCTAATGAATAATCCTGTGGTTAGGATAATATTGCTTATTATCTTCAAAAACCAGTCTGACATCTTGTCCATTTATTACCAGCTCTGTGTTGTTAACCAGCCATAGCTGGACAGACTGCGTCAAGATTACAGTAGTATTACAACAATAAAATGAATGAAAGACTGCAGTTTAAACTATGATGCTATAAAATATATAATTAAGAGAACAATTCGATTATAATCTAATGTACAATGACAATACAACTATGAAATCAGTTCTAGAACATAGTGCACAGTTCAGACAAAATTTTAGTCCTAAATTGCTCCATTGGTAATGACGGGATACCCTTAGGTAGTGCATTCAACAGTTCGAGAGCCACCCTGTGGACGCCCTTTGTGTTTTTGTTAATCAACATCCAGGGCTTTCTATACTGTCTATTGCCAGTGCTGTGGTGATGACATTTATTTCTCTTTCTGTAGCATGCATGATTTACCTCCATATGAGCAAGGCAGTTGAATAAAGATTGGCTAATACAAAGTATATTCTTGCAGCCTGCAGAGTGCCTCCACAGCAGCAGCCCATGTCTCATGCAGCTTTGGAAAATTACATGGTACACTGTTGGTAGCTTCTTGTCCGATTTTACACCTTGTAATTTCCCCAGGAGATACAGGACCCAGGAAAGTTTGGAATATACCATTTTGTGGGCTGTTGCCATGTTAACATAGAATCAATGAAAAAGCCCATGGCTGCTGTGTCACACAGGGCTCCAGTTTCATTCAATAAGGCTCCATGTCATTCTGTGTTTTGTATTGACTAATTTTCATCTTGTTCATAATAAACTAGGCCTTGGCTTTGCTTAATAGGACTTCTGCTGGTTGAAAAGCCTGAGCGACACTCTCCCTTTTTGAGAACAAATGTTATTATCTGCAAACTGCAAGGTGTGCCCATTGATGCTTATGTCACTAACAAAAATCAGGAACAACAGAGACCCCATTACAGGTTCTTATGGTGCACTCCATTTCAACTTCTTTTCAATTGAGTCTACTCCTTGCACTGATACAATCTGCTGTCTGTTATTTAGGTAGGAATTTGCCCAACAGCTTCCCCCGCACCACATGATTTTACATTGCTGAGGAGGGCCTTACACGAGGTACAATTGAACACCTTACTAAGCTCACAAGGTACCAGTGCTCTAGACTCTTTTGTCTTCAAAACCCTGACTTATATTTGTAACTAAGTCAAGTACTGCTACTGTCATTGACCTACCCTTGTAAATGCAATATTGTGATCACAAGAGAAGTTACTTCCTCCAAATAACTTATCCATATTAGAAGATTACTAAATACTTCAGTGAATAATGCATTTATTGTTTACTAAGCCACTGAAAAGGGAAAGGTGGACGATCATAAAAATTTCACACTGACTTTTGTAATAGAACTATTGGAAGCTCACAGGGAGAGACTGTGGTGTATGTGTTTTGTTTCAATAGTTGTTTTAAAATATAGCACACTGGAAGTTCATTTCAAGTTATCATCTGTGTTTAATGCATAATAAAGGACTATTGTTAACAATTCTCAAAATTTTCATTAATTGTTAACAAATCATTCCTATGCTAGAGTAATTTAGATGAAATTCCATGTTTCAGTACCAGCTGGCCACATAAACTAGTGCCGGTAGGTTAGCAGCAAGTGCAACAACTATTGGCCTGAAGAGCTTCCTTAGAAGTTATTGCTTATTGGTTGTCCAAAAGTTTGTCTTTTTAGAAAGGGTAATGATAAATGGAGCTTTATATTCATTTTGATTAATTCTATAGTGCATTTTGTAAAAGAAAACACACAACAGGCTATTCCTTGAGCTCACAAACTTTGACAACCATACATTACATTTGAGAAATTATGGTAGTATCGAATTAGGGGAAAATGCAGTTATCGGTTCAGATCATATCTTTTAAATAGAGTCCAAAAAGTTGTAATCACCAAACAAGTAGTGAATGTGTTGGTTAAAGCAGTAAGTAGTAAGACAAGGAATTCCTCAATTTTCACACTTTGAGCAATTCTGTTTATCATGCTTTGCAATGATCTGTCCCTAAACATTCAGGATGGTCTATTGGTAATGTCTTCTGGTGATTCTAATATACTGTTCTCATCAACTCAAAGCTCTGACTGCTGATACAAACATAAAAATGCAACTACAAAATTCCTCAGAGTATATTGACAGACAGTACTCGACAGTAGGAATACTTAAAGAGAAGTCATTAAACAGACTGAGTAAAGTCATCAACACAGAAACAGTCAAATGTGCCTGCTTTGCAGTTGTACATTTCGTAATGCCACGCTGCATTACATTTTGGGACATATCTCTCAAAAATATATTTATTACACAAAACAGGAAATAATGAGATAAGTGCCTTTCTCTTCCATCACTTGACACCTTTGGAAGAACTCAATGTTTTGCCACTGTCATGTATCTATATGAAACAGTGAGCTCAATTTTTAACAGAATTTACGTTCTTCACTTCAAATATTCTGATAAATTGTTGAAACAGTGGCTAATGAGGTATTATTTTGTTTTGTTTTTAAATATTTGCAAATGTTCAGTTATCTGCTTGCAGCTCACTTTTATAGACTCTTGTACACAAAAATAAAACTCCATTATGAACCCTAGAAAGGGATACATAGCTGACATGGGAATTATTACTTCATCTAGTTATGTGATTGTGAATTGCTGAGTTCATCCTAAATTCACTCTTGCTGTTAACCAAAATACCACCAGGGAGTGTGTACATGTAACAATCCCTAGGTCCATAAAGAGGGTTCTATAAGATGTTCAGTTGCAAAGTCTACCAAATGTACGCATTTATTAATTTTATTATGTAGATTTCAGTATAGGTCTACAGTATGAATTACTGTACAATGTGGGACCATGTAGGGCCACCACCTACTACATATCAAATACATACAGGAAAAAACAGTGTATTAGTGAACAAACAAGAACAGGAAGCAACAAAGAATATGAGTAATTAAAGACACACTGCACTTGTCACACATTTATTAGTTGATTATGTCACTCCCACACAGCATTTGCTCCCTCCTCCCCCCCCCCCCCCTCCTAAAAGATGAGAGGGAGTTCAAATTTGAACTCACAGCCAGCTTGTGTGTGGGTGGCTGGACATGATGGACATGTAACTGCAGTCAGTGACACAGCCAGAACCGTAGAATGATGGTTGGTAGGAGTGCCATTGGTAGCAGACAGAGGGGGAGGGGAGTGAGGTGTTCCTTCCCCTGGTAACATTGTGTAGCCACTGGAAATCGGTGGTAGTCATTTTCTAGCAATCCAATGGACTTGTGATGATATTGTAGACCAGGTCTGGTAGAGATATGGTGAACCGTAGTATGTGTGCCCATGCCCTGTGATTTTACGGGCCGCAGTTACTCCGTGGACGCAGTTGTGTTCAAAGCACAGATGCAATGCTTAGGTGTCCTATGTTGTTCTTATGTTTTGTGGGCCACTTGGAGTTTGCCTTCTGTTTCCAATAGGGTATCATTCAACACCACATTGTCCTCATGCAACTTAATTATTTCACACCCGATTGTTACATAATCTTGTTTCATGGGATGGAGATGTAATTTCAAGTTGCAGCAGTACGACTCCCAGTAATGTTGATGGTCATTTGAGGTGTTAGCACTTAAATTATACACATTGGACATTGTGTACTTTGATGAATGAGCCTTTCCTACAAGAATAGTATGACTGTTGACAGAGTGTATCAGTCATTCATTTAGTAAATTGGTGGTCAGTGCAGCCTGTGTGAGGAAATCAGCACCTGAAATAGGTTGAGCAATGTTGATTAATTTGTAAGTCCACTTGCAGTTCTCAAAGAGGCAATTGTCAGCCGCAAACATATTGTGACCATATGCACATATGACGGACTTGTTAACTGCCATTAAATTGGCCTTAGTGTGGCAGTGTGCTGATCTCTGATCCCATTTGATTAATAACAATAGCTCTGAATAGTGGTTGGTAATGAACAGCCTTTGTGATGTAGTGCTGTGTAGTCATTCGGTAGTCATCAGCTTTGGAGGCATGCCGATAGAAGCGTTAGGCTGAGCAGTCCTATACTGTCTTTTTGACATAGGGTGCTAACAGTTCTAAAACAGTAGGTGCTGTAAATGGGTGTCAAACTGTTGCACCTGAGCTAAATCATCTCTCGGCGTTGAGGTGCAAACATAATTTCTTGCACTTCATTGCCAGTTGACCAAAATGTCTGTGGAACAGTAAACATTTGTCTGAGTGGTCTCATGGCTATGAAACCACTGTGGGCATGTGCAAGGGGCTCGTTTGTGCTCAGCTGTCACAATCAATAGTTGCAACATTTACGACTGCTTAGTTAGCCGCTTGACAGTGGCATGGGGAGTTCACAGGTCCTCGAGAACACTCTGTGACTTTCAGGCAGATGTGGCATGGTAGTGAGGCAGCAGCATGTTGGGCTGGTCACTCTTCCTTCAGAGTGAATGGAAATTATCATGGTGGCCACTGTGGCATATGTTTTGGGCAAGGTGTGTGCTTTATTGGTAACTAATATAATGGTTACCCTACCTGAGCAATTAAAATTAACCTCATTTTGGTAGCAATTGTTGTTGACAAATGTGTAACAGTAAAGCATCCAAACTGATAATCATTCCATGCAGATGTCTCCAGAATTCAGACAGAATCATGTCATCATGCCTCTCATGGTACAGGACTTGTGTGAGCCTTTGACCCATTGATTTTGTGCAATGTGAAATAAGCACCATCATGAGGGCATTGTAGGCTTGGTGCAGGGAGCATCATAATATAATGTCCAACACTACTGAAGTAACACGTTGATCAAGATTACTGCTCACCAAAGTGAACTATTTAAAAGAGTCACTAATTTGCTGTTACTTGAAAATGCTCTCCATTTACTGCAACTAAGTTTTCAATTGACTGGTTGCAAACAGATGGGCCTGAATTTGCAAATACAGTGTGGGAGGACTGCGAAAGCTGATGAGTGGATATTTCTGTTGATCTCACATGTGGTACCAGTGAATGCGAAATGACTGGAAATATGTTCATTCTGAATTTGATGTCTTACGACAGTGCTGTAATTATGTGTGAAGCAATGTTATGTGATTATATCACTGTGTCCAATGTCATGACAAGTGTGTTTGGAACCGTGATGTTATAAAATGGTTCGGTGTGTGGCACGGAGTCTAGTGGTTGAAAAACAGGAGGCGGGCAATGTAGAATCTGTGTCTCATTTTTAATGACCTGGACGGTACCACTGATGGAATGTAGAAGGTTATGTGTGGTATGCCTGACGGAACTTATCTATGCCAACTGCAGCAGATAACCTATCCACGAGAGCAGAATTGCTTCTCTGGGTTCACAAATTATGGAAGAACACTATCTCCTACAAATAAAATACATTCACGGACTAACAGTGTAATACACTGAGGTGTCAAAAGTTATGGGTTGCATCCTGATATCATGTTGGATGTGCTTTTACCCGGAGTAGTGTAGCAACATTACGTGGCGTGGACTCAATACATTGTTGGAAGACCCCTGCAGAAATATCGTCCCATGCTGTCTCTATAAGTATGAATGTTCCTGGTACACAAGTTTGTGCATGAACTGACATCTCAATTATGTCCCATAAATGTATGAAAGGATTCACATTGGGTGATCCTGGTGCCTAAAACATACACTTGAATTGTTCAGAAAGTTATTCAAACCGAGTGCGAACAATTGTAGCCCAGTGACCAGGTACACTGTCATCAATAAAAATTCCACCATTGTTTCAAACATGAATAGCTGCAAATGGTCTCCAAGTAGCTGAACATAAACATTTCCATTCAATGATTGGTCCAGTTGGACCAGAGGAGCAAGTCCATTCTATGGAAACACAGCCCACACAATTATGGAGCCACAAATAGCTTGCACTGTGCTTGAAATTTGCTACTGTCGAAACACTCTTGACACTGCGGATCTCAGAATACTGAATTCCCTAATGATTTTTGAAGTGGAAAGTCCCGCACATCTAGCAGCAACTACCATTCCGTGTTCAAAGTCTGTTGATTCCCCTCACATGGCTGTAATCAGATTGGAAACATTTCACATGAATCTCTCAAATACAAATGACTTGTCTGCTAATGCATTGTCCTTTTATACACTGTATACATGATATTACCACCATGTGCACATCGCTATTCTATGACTGTTTTTCACCTCAGTGTAAACCACACTTTATTGTGCACAGATACAAAAGACACATGTGTACACATTAGCAAACAAACCAGAACAGGAAGCATCAAAGAACATGAGAAATTAGAGAGACACTGCACTTGTCACATATCAATTAGTTGATTACATCACTCCCACAACCGCATTTTGTCAATTCCCAATGTAAAAGTAGTTATCAAAATTATTCATGGAACCATTGACTGCATGTGAATGATTTGGTGTAGATAAAAATAAATGAATACCTTATCCCCATTCAGTATTTCAATTTTGTGGGCAAATAATGTAGAATAAGTGATCAAGTCTCCTCTGATATGACACTTGCGGCAAAATTACTACATGGAATGGAGAATGTTTACAAGACTTGGCAATGTCAACACAGCACTAGGACTACTACCTACAAAGTTCTGTGACTATAATGAAATGGAATTAGATTACATTAGATTTAGTTTTTGTGCCAGAGACCCAAAGATGAGATGATTCTCACGGGTGTGAAACAAGTCAGAAAGTGTAACATAAAAACCAAAAAAAAAACATCCGAATATAATAATCACTACCCTGATCAATTATCAGCAGACTGTCAAAATAGGTAAATGCATTTCTGTAAACTAGAACACCTAATATTTACAGAATTAATACTCTGTCAGGATGAAACACAGCTTTGCACTTTTAATAAATTTATCATTCATAAAATACCTAATCTTGCCAGTTGTGACCTATTGGTGCAAACTAAAATTTTTCCTTAAGATGGTCTAACAGTCACTGTTTAGATATTTATTTGTAGCGTAGAAGGAGTTGCCTATCAGAAAGTCTTTCAAACTCTGTTTAAACTGTGCTTTATCTGAAACCAAGTTTTTAATGGTTGCTGGTGATTTATTGAAAATGTGTGTTCCTGGATATTGGACCCCTTTCTGATCCAAGGTAAGTGATTTTAGGTTTTTATGTAGATTGTTCTTATTCCTAGTACTAATACTATGTATTGAGCAATTGGTTGGAAATGGAGATATATTACTTGCAACAAATTACATTAAGAATAAATATACTGAGAAGCAATAGTTAGGATACAAAGTTCCTTGAACAGGTTTCTACATGATTTTCTTGAATTTACACAACAAATGAGTCTTGTTATATGCTTTTGCTTGCTAAAAACTTTTGCTCGGCTTCGTCAGTTACTCCAGAATATGATCCCATATGACATTACAGAAAGAAAATAAGAAAAGTATGCAAGTTCTTATTATATTTACTACACCTGACATCATTCTGACTGCAAATCCCATCCCAACTGAATTTATTATCGAGTTATAATCCCAGAAATTTAACACTGTCAACCTCTTTGAACTGCATGTCTTCATGTGCTATACACATGCTAGAAGGAAATCTCTTACAGGTTCTGGTGTGTCTTTACAAAGTTTAATGTCAGTGAATTAGTTTTAAATCATTTATTAATGTCAGTGAAAACTTGATTAGCAGCCATTTCTAAATCTGTACTTGACTTCCTACTTATTGTAATGTCTGTACCATCTGCAACAAAACAAACTTAGCATCTGGCAATGTAATGGGCAAGAAGTCATTAATGCACACAAGAAAAAGCAACAGACCCAAGATGGAACTTCCAGGAACACTACACGTAATTAATTCCCAGTCAGATGAAGACTGACTGCTTAATGCTTGGGTATTTCACAATGACACCCTTTGTTTCCTGTTAGTTAAATAAGACTCAAACCATTTCGCAGCACGACTGTTGACACCATAATATTCTAATTTACTTAAGAGAATGCTGTGATTCACACAGTAAATGTCTTTTGAGAGGCCACAGAAAAAGCCACTAACCTCTAATTTGTTATCTAGTTCATTAAGTACATTCTCACTATACATAAAAATAGCTTTCTCTCTATCAGAAAGTTTTTAGAAACCCAAACTATGACTAGGACAATATATTATTTGCAGTCATATACTTAAGGAGACACTTGAATACAACCTTTTCAAACAGTTTTGGAAAAGTTGGCGAAAGTGAAATTAGGTGATAGTTTGATGGAATCTCTTTATCCCCCTTCTTGTAAAGAGGCTTAACTCCCGCATATTTTAGCCAGTCTGCAAATGTTCTGCTGATAAGAGATTGATTACACAAATAGCTTCAGCCAGTATTCACCTTGCATGAGCACTCTTTGATTAACTTTGTTGATATAATTTACCATAACCACTAGAATACTTAGATGTTAAGGATTTAATAATGAATGCTACTTCTTTGGGAGATGTGTCATTCCATTTTACTGCAGTTATTTGTAAAGACTGGTCTCAGATACTCCACTGCACTGTTTACTGAACCTGAAAAGCCCAAGCAGTCAGTAATAGAAACAAAGTACTTGTTTAAGAGGTTTGCAACATTACATGCATTTGTCACCAAAGTCTCATATATTTTTAGAGCTATCTGTTCCTCTTCCTTTTTGGCCCTACCTCTCCCTGTCTGCACAAACAAGGCAAAAAACAGAAGATTATTGTTTCGCATGTATAACTTGCTCTACTCTGTATCTGCTCCACAGGATGATTTGCCCTGCAAAAAGTTTTAAGTTCGTTTATTTACCTGGCAGCTGCAGTTAAATGTTTTGCAGTACCATAGTGAATTCACAAGTAAGATATTTTTTTCGATACAACAAATATGTACACCTGTTGCAAGTCTTTTGATTTGACGCCACTTTGGTGACTTGTGCATCGATGGGGATGAAATGATGATGATTAGGACTACACAAAACCCAATCCCTGAGTGCAGAAAATCTTCGACCCAGCCGGGTCGAATTCAATTGAACCCGGGCCCTTAGGATTGACAGTCCATCGCGCTGACCACTCAGCTACTGGTGGCCGACCCATGCATGTAATCAACCTTAATGCATCGACATCTACACATAAACAAGTCATTACAAGCAAGAGGCAAACAGAATTGTCATTATCCTGAACAAGTGACTCAAAACATGTTGTACAATTATTTATCATTTCTTTCAGGTCACATGAAGACTTGAATTCAGACACTCAGTTTGAACACCTATGGTTATGCTAGACATTGTCTACAATCTAAACCCATAGGATGTAGTCCCCCAGATGATGACACAGAGAGAGAGAGAGAGAGAGAGAGAGAGAGAGAGAAAATCGCTATTATAATTTTAATTCTCTACTACTTAAGTTAATAACAATGTTACTTTCAGGGTAATCAGTGCATGTTTCAGCAAGTGGAAGGCAAGGTTGGTCATAACATTAGTAGATCAACAGTAAGCTCAATTATAAATTAGAAATTCAACTTTTCTTCAGATGAGGGCAGTCTAAGGGATCACTGTAATTTTTGCCAGATTTACTACTAGTCATACTTTGAATTCTTTCTCTATCATGTCAGAAAATGTAGCTGAGATACAACTAAACATTACAAAGAGGTTATAAATCATATTCTAAATACATACTCATACTGGACTATGTGGTAATCTATATTACTGTGAACTTTACACAAAAATATATTATTATTCCATTACTAGAAATTTAAAGCCCCATAATGAAATTTAATTCACAATTTCTATTGACTGTTTTGATGAGATGAAATTTTCTTTCTAGATTAGATTAAGGTTTTGTTCCACAGACCCAAAAGTGACATGACTCGCATGGGCATGGAACATGTCAGAAAGTATAACATAAAAAATATAGAACACATGAATACAACACTCACTTCCCCAATCATTTGTCAGGAGATTGTCACAATATGTGAACATATTACAATAAATTGGAACTGCTAATATTTACAGAATTAATACACTATCAGAACGAAACCTAGTTATAAGTATTTGATAAATTTATCGTCATACACATCATACCGTGAGGCGGAAAGCGAAAAGGGACCTCTTGTCGAAAATTTTGGAATTTGAGTTTTTGTAGTTTTTACATTCAGCATTGAATTCTGAACAACCTGTAAAAAAAAATTTATTTCTATCTCTAAATTTGAGGAAGTTATGGCAGGTTGAATATTTATGACATAAAAGAGGTGTTTTGTGATATGGGCTTTTACAGTTTTACTTTATTATCATTGCTTGACTATACATATTTAAGAAACAAATTCTGTGTATATATTACACTTAAAATGTCCTTTGTCAAGTGGTTTGGAGTTTTTTTAATTAACACTTCACAATAAGTGGATTACTCCCTGAGACCTATATCACATCAGAGTGTAAATACATTTGAAACCAAATAAATTGGCCCCTTGTTGAGAAATATATAGCAAGCCCCGAGCTTATTTTTTTGGCATAATATTTATATTTTTACACTATGGTATGGCATCTTTTGGATCAAATTTTGATCCTGGAGCAATTAATGGCACTAGAACCACAAGAAATTGGAAGTCACAAATCCTCCAAAATAGATTACTGAGGTCCCATATTTTGTAGTTGCCAAACGACTTGATTTTCTGTTCATAAAAAAAGGCTGAATGGGGTTAAAGGCACTTTAACAAGAGCTTTTTCACCTCTTCTTTTTTTTACTGGAATATTTGCTTGTTCAGGTTCTTCATCAGGATCTTTACGGTTGCTGACGTGAGTTTCTGGTTCACATTCTGAGCCTATTTCAAGACACATAATGTCTTTGTAGTTCTCTTTGCAATAGGTCCTGATGTTTTTAAAAGGGTACTGTTTTCGTTGTCTTTTCATGCCTGGAGGAATTACTGCAGCAGGAAACCCAGTGGGTTCATTGTCTTGGGGGAAGGTGCGATACACAAATTCATATCCATCAATGTCCAATTTGCAATGTACTCTACCTTTGGAGCTAACGTTGAACTCAAAGTGGTTGTATTTAGTTATGTGAGGTACTTTGTTAGCATTACTATCCTTCAAGAAATTTAGCCAGTCATATGTATTCACAGCAACTTCACCTATTTCATTTCCAACAGCAACAGTTGAGTTAACATGTGTTGTAGATGTAGATTTCTCAATGCAGTCGGCGAACTCTTGTATGGAAGAGATATAGGTGACCTAAATCTTTTCTTTAAAAGTCCAGATGCCCAGTCACATGCAAATTTTGTGTGACCTACTGGCATGAATGACAAAACAGTTCTCTTATTTATGTTATTACTGATTCTCCGAGCAAGATATCGTAATAAGATGTTGTTCTTGTTCTGACCTACACAATTGTCAGCATGAATGAACATTGTCTTCTCCATGACTGTAGTTTTTCGAGTAGTTGTGGAAAAGACTGGCAACAACATTGGATCCCTTTGTTGTTCCTACACTTTCTGGGAGTAGATAGTTTAATTGTTTGTTCACAGTCTCACACATAACCCCAAATATTCCTATTCTGAATGGAACCAAGAACTAAATAGGTCCAGGCTGCACCGGGTTACTGGGTATGTAAACCTGCAGGGCCATGTCAAAACCGTAGTGTACACAACTTCTATCACCATCCTCAAAATTTTCCTTAGTCTTTTTGCTAGTTCCCTTATAAAACTCTCTTTATTTTGCAACAAGTTGTAGATGGGACCTCATTTTTTCAATAGTTTCCATTTTAGTTTCTTCAGGCACTGATGCCATTGCAGTTCCTGGAGTGAAATGCCATTGTCAAAATGCACAAAGATCTGATTTGGGCTTCATGACAAATATTTTTGGGCATATCTCTTTCCAAATATTACAGAACACTTTACTTGATACTGGTTTTACGGGCATACCATTTGTAAAGGAAGCCATGTAAGTTTCAAAAATTTTGGCTTTATTAGCACTTGAAGGTAGAAGTTTGAAATTTGCATTAAATTGAGTGCTACTTCTGCCTGGTAAAATTATGGCATGTTGTTCTGCGTAGTTGTGTAAAAACTTTACAACAAACTCTGAATCAGAAAAAGAAGTCACATTCTTAGGAAGTTTTCTTGCATTACCATGAGCTTTGACAGTCAATCATGTATCATTTTACATTTTTGTTAGAGCGCTTTAGTCTTTTAATTTTAATATTGTTGGAAAACATGTAAGTGTTTTTACAAACATGCCGACCTTTTACTTAGTATTTACTTCTGGTTGTTTCCTCTCAGTTTGTACTTTATGTTTACGAGCTGTCAAAGAAGAATCTGAAGTTACACACCGCAATTGGCCTAAAATTACTTGATCTAATGTGTTGACATTGTTCTCATACTGATCAATCTCAGCACATTCATGACGTATTTCCAAATAGTCATCAACTGAACAGTAATTGCAACATTCTTCTTTGCACCCGTAACCTGCTTTTAAAAACTCTGAAACGAGAGCGTGATCTCTGTCAGCATCAAAAGAGTCAATTAAATTTATGCAGCCATCAGGTCAAAGTCTTGAGCACCATCGTTCTCATCTACAACTTGATCACTATTAACTTTTCGTTCTATTTCAATAATAACATTATCAGTAACATTATCGTTGTTACCTAAGGCTTCATTAAACTTCGGAATGTCTTGTAATAAAGAAATACCAGATAGGTTAACTGATTCATCACCTTGAGGTTCCAGTTCCTCATCACTTGATTCGTCTCTACTTGGCATTCTTCCAGAAAAATAATCTCGAAATACTTCATAAACTTTATCATATAAATCACCACCAACACCAATATCGTTTAGTGCTTTCATAATTCTATCTTCACACATTGCATACTTTAAACTGAGCAAGCTGTATACACAAATTTGTAACGTCAGCTGTCAGCTGTTCTTTAAGGGCTACCAACTATACATTGGCAACATCTGTAGGCATTCGCAAAAATAGGACCACGTGTGTTGTTTGGCATTATTGAAATCACAAAATGGTTTTATTTTATACGAAATTACTCTGAGCTCCTTAAAATGCTTCTAAAATTTAAGAGATGCTATTTTGGGAAGTACTGCATGTATAGCTGCGATATTTAGAAAAGGGACCTCTTGTCGAACCAATGTTATTTCCCCATAACAACAAGAGGTCCCTTTTCCGCAGACTAACATAGATTGTTTTTAATGATATAATTGACTCTTGTTGCATTGAAACAAGTTTCAAATCAATACGAGTGTGTACAGAATGAAATAAACTATTATTATATATATATATATATATATATATATATATATAAAAAACGAAAATTGATATTTTACACATTATTGAATGTTTTTGCTTGTACTGAAAATTTTACTCTTCTGACAAGAGGTCCCTTTTTGCTTTCCGCTTCACATTTACTATCTGAGGCTACTGTCATGTTATTTGCTCAAGGTCAGGTGCTGATGCTACACCCATCTGCTTAGACCTGTGACGTACCTGTGATGTGGTGTTAATGTCATGGTGAGGTTTGATATTTCTGTGTGTTTGTAGATGGTGTGTTGTAGTATTTGGAGGCGCTCTCTTGTGCTAGATGTATGTTAGTGAGTTGTTTGACATGAATTGAATGTTTCAGGTTACTATTGGAAGAATTTCTGCTGGTTTTCTGCTGAGATAGTTTGAATTTTCACATTGTGCCTGATGGATTCATTTTTATGTTTGGAAACATTAGTGGCATGTGTTTCTTATGGTCAGAGTTTTAATATTAATTTTTTCTTTTTTCTTCAGTTGTGAATAAGATTCAGATATTTATGAGTAGGTCATTACTTGTTGCAGTGGGAGATATTTTTGTTTTTATTATATGTTTTATGATGGCAATGAATGAGTTGTCGCCAGTGTTGGCTGGTGACCAGTGCTAAATAGAAACGTATAAATCACAGCAGGTTCGTCAGTAATGTCAATAAGGTGCTGGCTGCATGGTCTGGATCTGCAACGACTTAAATAATTAGAAGTCGTTGGAAAAAATTATATATATTGTACTTAACTGGTTGTTCAGGATTCTTCTTGGCTTCATACATATAATTATAAACAGATAGCTATTGAGGCCTCACTTAGGCCATACGGTACTAAGTGCCTTGTTAGAGGTTGCTTCCTATCAGCTGAAGGTTATGCTTCTTTACTACTTGATGTTCCGAGCAAGAGTGTACGAGAGCTCGCTAGAAACTTGATACAAGCTGCAGAGCAGCGCTAGCGGCGCTGGATATGACTCATGGGTACAATGATACTAATACGGACAGCAATTGATAACTTCAACCCCTGACAATTGTTATCATACATTGATCCCACATTACCCCCTCGCAAATCTGCGAAGGCCGTTGAATGTGGCTTATGGCCGCCACGTGGGGGACGCCATGCTGATGTAGTTGAGGAGGTGGGGAGCCTGACTGCAGGCGAGGCGTGCCCACCTACACCTTGCCATTCCGACCAACGGGATACAGGAAACGCCTGGAAACCTACTCCAGGGTGCACATCAACATGAGGCATCTGCGCTTCTACAACTATGGGAGCAACCGAAGGGTCGACCTCCATCGGGTCGGGGCACCTGACCGGCATCAAAGACTGGAAATCAGGAAGTGCAGACTGTTCTGCGGCGTTGGATGGCGTTGTAACCTGAATTTCACTGTGGCCTATCACAGTTGAAGGCACTTGGTCCATATGGTCATCTGGTCCCCGCAGCGTTGCTGGCACTGCGGGCGACTCCCCTGTGAGACATGGTATGCGCGCTGGCATGTCATCGCGCGGAAAAGGCGAAGCTACGGGTGCTGGCACCCAAGGGTGAGGAGAGCAAGAAAGAGAGCCCTTCAGGGGCACCCCCGACGGCGCCGACACTGGAAACATAGGGCAAGTGGCAGAGACACCACGGCTAGAGACGCATCTGCTTCTAATACCTGGACACCTCACCAGATGGACCTGATATGACAAACATAGCACTGCCAAGATGGCAAAGGGTGCACCCTTTCAACCATCGGCGATTGCCGTGGGAATGATGAAAATAGACAATATCATCTGGCAAGAATTTGTGGGTCTGTCATGGCAGAGAAACGCGGTGTGGGGGATGCAACAAATGCAGAGTTCTGTGAGGATGACCTTGCAGCGATTCACCTGCAAAGCACCGTCACATGGCTGTGATCGGTACAAAGACAAAAACAACAAAAGAGCATCCTCACGAGAATGAGTCAATCATTTGCGACTTAAATGTCCGAACGAATCCTTAAATGGCTCCATTCGATTGAGGGGAGAGTGGTGCTGAAGTTAAATGCTGAATACCATTAGCTTCATAAAAGGTTTTGAACCCTGCAGACACAAATTGAGGTCCACTGTCGGTGACAATGACTTGTGGCAATCCTTCTATGCTAAATATAGAAGACTAGTATTTGATGGTAGCAGATGATGTTGATGACATGTGAACAACAGATGGAAAACTGCTAAAAGAATTAACCATCGTGCATCCCAGACAGGACAAGCGAAATCTAAATGTAAACTATTCTGTGGCAAAGTTGCCTTAGGCCAAGAGAAAATTTTCTGCGGTGGTGCGGATTGGTTTTCTGCACACACAGAACAAGAAGAACAAATCTTGGGTATGTCAGCAACAATACCAAGCCAGGTACGGTGACGGCGAGCCAACTGTTTTGTCTGTACGATTCTCTAATGACCTTGGTGAAGAAGTCGTAGCACAGGTGACTGCAAAGAACGAGGAACAATAATACGAGACTGATCGATCTCTGTGCAGAGCAAAATAACACCACGTCGGACAAAAAGTCGTCTGCACAAAAAAAAGATGAACCAATGGATCTTCGGTCCAAATTTTAGACAAAGGCCGCTGCTTAGTAACATAAAGCAAAACAACACTTAATACTAGGTTGTTAGCTGTTGCTGTGGGGTTATACAACAAAAGTCAGCAGAAAAACTTTCTACTGCATCATCATTTTGCACACCAGTGAACATACAAGCCTGTTCGGAAGAGTCGAACAGCAAGTCTTCAGCTATTGGCTATCTGGGTAATGTGTTGGCGTGGGTTTTCGTAACTCCAAAAATCAAAGCAAGAGCTTCCTTCTCGATCTGCGAGTAGTTACGCTGCGCAGAGGAGAGTAGCTTTGATGCAAATGCAATCAGGCAATCGTGCAAACCAATTTTTTGTGCAAGAACAGCTCCGATCCCAAAATCGGAAGCGTCAACCATGAGGCCAAGAGGTTATGTACTAGATAAGAACGCAGATTTAAGCTGCTGAAAGGCACATTCGCATTCAGGCGGCCAATTGAACGAAACGTTCTTTCAACATAGTCGATGTAACGCTGCTGCAAGAGATGATACGTGAGGCAAAAACTTGTGATAATAATTGAGCTTTCCAAGGATGGATTGTAATTATTTAACTGTCTTGCATGCTGGTAGCTCTGATATTGCTCTTATATGATCCGGACTTTGGTGGATGCCTTGAGAGTTTATTACGTGTCCTAAGTAGGATAACTGTTCAGAAAAAAATGTACACCTGTCCTTATTGAGTTTAAGTCCATTCTCATGTAACACTTCAAATAACTGTCTCAAATTATGCAAATGTTCATGCTGTGTAGAAGCAGAAGCTACGATGTCATCTAGGTAATTACACACTGAAGAAATCTATGCACAGAGTCTGTAAGTACTGCTGAAATAGTGCAGGTGCAGAGGCTCATCCAAACAGAAGCCTCTTAAATTTGTAGAGACCTAAATGCGTTTTCATGACAAGGATCTTGTGGGATTCGTCATCCACAGGAATTTGAAGATATGCATCTTGCAAATCTAACTTGGAAAAATATTTACCTTGACACAATTTGTCAAACAAGTCTTCTGGACGTGGCATAGGAAATCTTGCAACAACAAGTTGAGGATTGATGGCGGCTTTAAAATCCATGCACAGTTGCAATTTGCCTGATGGTTTTGTTAAGATAACTGACAGTGAAGCCCATAGTGATGCTGTCACTGGTTCAATCACTCCTTGCTCCTTAAGTGCATGCAGTGTTTTAGCAACTTAATCTAGAAAGCGCGTGAGGTTGTGCATTGTCCTTCAATTCAGTATGCGTCTGAAAATTTGTCTTGCGCCCTAAACCTGGCGAAAAAATATCAGCAAGCTCTTGACATAGTTCGGAAACACTAGTGGTGGGAACACGTTTAGTGACAGCTAGTATGTCATCGTGCATAATTAAGGAGAATACATCAAATAAATCAAGATCAGGAATGTTTACAGATGAGGGTGAACACAGTACATGAAAAGAAATCACTTGAGTTTGCACACGGTATGTCACTGGCAAACTGCCCAGTCCTAAAACCTGATTCTTTGACCACTGTAGGTAGCTAACGTAACATTTGTGTTACTCAATGGAGGTGAACCAAGGAATTCCTAAGTTTTATGATTCATGAGTGTAACAGAAGCTCCAGTGTCCAACTGAAAAGGGATCATATGATTCTGAATGTTCAGGTATACAAAAAGTTTGTTCTGCCATCAGCGAAAAATGGCATTGAGAAGCAGTGTGCACTGGCTTATGTTGACAGGCAGATCGTGTGTGACGGGTCTCCTTATGTTGGCTTGCACTGGCATCACATAGAAAATTCACACACTCGGGCAATGTCAAAGGTACTGAAGGCGAATGTACAACATTTATTTCCATTGCTTACGGCTCATTTTGGAAACCGTTCCGGTGGAAGCTACTTTGTCTGGAAACATAATATGGAGCATTAGACTATTGTCTTTTGAGGCACACTGCCGGGACATGTCCCTTCTTGTTGCAAAAATGGCACACGGCCTTGTGCGATGGGCAGTTCTGGTGTGAGTGCTTTGAAGTACATTGCGGACATGAGCGCAAAGCAGGCGGCTTCTGCCGGCGCATAACAGGTGTCTGTTTCCTGGAAGTGAATTGGGCAGGCGCGCACCGAACCGGTACAGCATCATGTATGTGTGATGCGCGTGTAGCCAGCTTGCTAACCTGACAGACAGCGGGAGGCGATTCAAAAGAATTTGCAGCAAAATCCAAAGTGTCCTGCCTGTCCAAAATGTCCAACACCTGTTCTAAAGTGGGGTTGGATAATTTAAGAATTTGCTCTCTAATGCATGTGTCTGACACGTTTTGCACAATAGTGTCCTGTACCATTATGTCAGAATATGATATGCCACAAGAACATGAAAAGCCACAGTTGCGAGTGAGGCCTTGCAAAGTGGCTACCCACTCACGGTAACTCTGCTGAGGTGCACGTTTTGTGCGGAAAAATTTGTACTGCTGAGTGACAACATTCACACTTTCCTTGTAATAATCAGTTAATTCCTGAACAAGTTCTTCGAAACTGTGCTGATCTGGAGAACTTCTCGGGAAGAGTTTGAGGAGAATGCGGTACAATGCCACGCCAACACAAGATAAAAGCACATGCAGCCATGTTTTACTTTGGATGTCATATGCAGCAAGGTGGTGTGAAAACTGTACGTGTCACTCATGCCAGCTTTCCACGCAGAAGTCAAATACGCGAAACGGCGGGGCTGTGACCTCCTGTACGGCCGGCTCCTGTGCCGCCGGTACTTGTGGCACAGCTTGTTGTTGTCCCCGGATGAGCAGTCCCAATGTGTGTAGTAGTGCGTTGGGCTGCTGATTCTGTAATCGTAACAGTTCTGCCTCTGGATTTGCCATCACAAGGAAAGCAAATAATCACAAACGGGAGTAGGAAAAAATGTCATGCACTCACAATCACACCATGCGGAGAGGATGGGTGGCACAGCCGGGTATATAGTCTGTAAACATGTATAAATCGGCTGCTTTCACTGTTCCACTTTCCAAAAAATCTATACCTTTAACCTTGTCGCCAATTGTTATGACGACGATGAACGAATCATCACCAGTGTTGACTGGTGGCCAATGCTAAATAGAAACATATAAATCACAGCAGGTTTGTCAGTAACGTCGATAACGTGCTGGATGAATGGTCTGGATCTGCAACGACTAAAATAATTAAGTTGTTGGTAAAAAATTAATATATATTGTACTTAACTGGTTGTACAGGATTCTTCTTGGCTGCATACATATAATTATAAACATATAGCTACTGAGGCCTTGTTTGGGCCATATGTTACTAAGTGCCTTGTTAGAGGTTGCTTCCTATCAGCTGAAGGCTTTACTACTTGACGTCCCGAGCAAGAGTGGATGAGAGCTCGCTAGAAACTTGATACAAGCCACGGAGCGGCGCTGGTCGCAACTCGTGGGTCCAACGATACTAATATGGACTGTGGTTGATAACTTCAACCCCTAACAAGTGTGGTATCGAACATTGATACCACACTATGTATGATATGAGTTTGTTGACTACAGTTTCTTTGTGTATATTGAAATTGGTGATGACCAACTTTTCATAAATTTTGGGATTTTTCTTGTCAGTGTGTGGTAATTGTGTTGGACTGTGATTGGTTGATATCATGGTTATTGATGTACCATTAGAATATGTTTCTGATATTAGTCATGTGGGCATGGTTCGGTTTGTTGTACTGTGGTCTTTACATTAGGTAGAGTAAGTGAAAGTGTGGAAAATAGATTTTAGCATCTGAGTGTGTTTCTTTTTGTACAGTGGGCTTTGTTTTTTGGTGCTATATAGGCCAATTTGTGTCATCGGGTTTTGGAGTTGGGTGCAAGTTCACGATATCAAGACCTTTGCTTGAGGATTATGGGTGAAGTGAAATTTGCAACACCATGTTTTAGAGTTGTATGTTGGTTCCTGGTGTCGAGGGCTTTGTTGGAGCTATGTAGGTGAAAATTGTGGTGTTGAGTTTTTTAGTTGTGTGTGGGTTACTGGTATTGTAGTCCTCATTTGAGATACTGAAATTTACAACACCAATAGATTTTGCTTTTGTAATTAATTTGTGTTAAATTTTGAGGATTTCATGTGCTTGATTTTTGGGCAACTATTTGTTTTGCTGTAATGTCATTATTCTTACTTTCGTATATTTGTCCGCGCCCGAACCCACCTCCGTCATAGAGTTCTCCTGTCAGTTTCATTCTGATGTTGGAGTTAAAGACTTCACATGTTATTTATGTTTGTTTGCAGTTGTAATAAGTAATGTCAAGGTCACCGTATTGTATGTGCTTGAAATACACTCCTGGAAATGGAAAAAAGAACACATTGACACCGGTGTGTCAGACCCACCATACTTGCTCCGGACACTGCGAGAGGGCTGTACAAGCAATGATCACACGCACGGCACAGCGGACACACCAGGAACCGCGGTGTTGGCCATCGAATGGCGCTAGCTGCGCAGCATTTGTGCACCACCGCCGTCAGTGTCAGCCAGTTTGCCGTGGCATACGGAGCTCCATCGCAGTCTTTAACACTGGTAGCATGCCGCGACAACGTGGACGTGAACCGTATGTGCAGTTGACGGACTTTGAGCGAGGGCATATAGTGGGCATGCGGGAGGCCGGGTGGACGTACCGCCGAATTGCTCAACACGTGGGGCGTGAGGTCTCCACAGTACATCAATGTTGTCGCCAGTGGTCGGCGGAAGGTGCACGTGCCCGTCGACCTGGGACCGGACCGCAGCGACGCACGGATGCACGCCAAGACCGTAGGATCCTACGCAGTTCCGTAGGGGACTGCACCGCCACTTCCCAGCAAATTAGGGACACTGTTGCTCCTGGGGTATCGGCGAGGACCATTCGCAACCATCTCCATGAAGCTGGGCTACGGTCCCGCACACCGTTAGGCCATCTTCCGCTCACGCCCCACCATCGTGCAGCCCGTCTCCAGTGGTGTCGCGACAGGCGTGAATGGAGGGACGAATGGAGACGTGTCGTCTTCAGCGATGAGAGTCGCTTCTGCCTTGGTGCCAATGATGGTCGTATGCGTGTTTGGCGCCGTGCAGGTGAGCGCCACAATCAGGACTGCATACGACCGAGGCACACAGGGCCAACACCCGGCATCATGGTGTGGGGAGCGATATCCTACACTGGCCGTACACCACTGGTGATCGTCGAGGGGACACTGAATAGTGCACGGTACATCCAAACCGTCATCGAACCCATTGTTCTACCATTCCTAGACCGGCAAGGGAACTTGCTGTTCCAACAGGACAATGCACGTCCGCACGTATCCCGTGCCACCCAACGTGCTCTAGAAGGTGTAAGTCAACTACCCTGGCCAGCAAGACCTCCGGATCTGTCCCCCATTGAGCATGTTTGGGACTGTATGAAGCGTCGTCTCACGCGGTCTGCACGTCCAGCACGAACGCTGGTCCAACTGAGGCGCCAGGTGGAAATGGCATGGCAATCCGTTCCACAAGACTACATCCAGCATCTCTACGATCGTCTCCATGGGAGACTAGCAGCCTACATTGCTGCGAAAGGTGGATATACACTGTACTAGTGCCGACATTGTGCATGCTCTGTTGCCTGTGTCTATGTGCCTGTGGTTCTGTCAGTGTGATCATGTGAAGCATCTGACCCCAGGAATGTGTCAATAAAGTTTCCCCTTCCTGGGACAATGAATTCACGGTGTTCTTATTTCAATTTCCAGGAGTGTAGTTTAAACCATGTTGATGACATTACTGTTCAAAACAGGTGGGTGGAGTCATGATTTTTGTTTTGCCAATCTACCTTTTATAATAGAGCAGTAGATCCCTTTATATAGACTGATTTTGTTCTTCAGATATACACTCCTGGAAATGGAAAAAAGAACACATTGACACCGGTGTGTCAGACCCACCATACTTGCTCCGGACACTGCGAGAGGGCTGTACAAGCAATGATCACACGCATGGCACAGCGGACACTCCAGGAACCGCGGTGTTGGCCTTTGAATGGCGCTAGCTGCACAGCATTTGTGCACCACCGCCGTCAGTGTCAGCCAGTTTGCCGTGGCATACGGAGCTTCATCGCAGTCTTTAACACTGGTAGCATGCCGCGACAGCGTGGACGTGAACCGTATGTGCAGTGGACGGACTTTGAGCAAGGGCGTATAGTGGGCATGCTGGAGGCCAGGTGGACGTACCGCCGAATTGCTCAACACGTGGGGCGTGAGGTCTCCACAGTACATCAATGTTGTCGCCAGTGGTCGGCGGAAGGTGCACGTGCCCGTCGACCTGGGACCGGACCGCAGCGACCCACGGATGCACGCCAAGACCGTAGGATCCTACGCAGTGCCGTAGGGGACCGCACCGCCACTTCCCAACAAATTAGGGACACTGTTGCCCCTGGGGTATCGGCGAGGACCATTCGCAACCGTCTCCATGAAGCTGGGCTACGGTCCCGCACACCGTTAGGCCGTCTTCCGCTCACGCCCCAACATCGTGCAGCCCGCCTCCAGTGGTGTCGCGACAGGCGTGAATGGAAGGACGAATGTAGACGTGTCATCTTCAGCGATGAGAGTCGCTTCTGCCTTGGTGCCAATGATGGTCGTATGCATGTTTGGCGCCGTGCAGGTGAGCGCCACAATCAGGACTGCATACGACCGAGGCACACAGGGCCAACACCCGGCATCATGGTGTGGGGAGCGATCTCCTACACTGGCCGTACACCACTGGTGATCGTCGAGGGGACACTGAGTAGTGCACGGTACATCCAAACCGTCATCGAACCCATCGTTCTACCATTCCTAGACCGGCAAAGGAACTTGCTGTTCCAACAGGACAATGCACGTCCGCATGTATCCCGTGCCACCCAACGTGCTCTAGAAGGTGTAAGTCAACTACCCTGGCCAGCAAGATCTCCGGATCTGTCACCCATTGAGCATCTTTGGGACTGGATGAAGCGCCGTCTCACGCAGTCTGCACGTCCAGCACGAACGCTGGTCCAACTGAGGTGCCAGGTGGAAATGGCATGGCAAGCCGTTGCACAGGACTACATCCAGCATCTCTACGATCGTCTCCATGGGAGAATAGCAGCCTGCATTGCTGCGAAAGGTGGATATACACTGTACTAGTGCCGACATTGTGCATGCTCTGTTGCCTGTGTCTATGTGCCTGTGGTTCTGTCAGTGTGAGCATGTGATGTATCTGACCCCAGGAATGTGTCGATAAAGTTTCCCCTTCCTGGGACAATGAATTCACGGTGTTCTTATTTCAATTTCCAGGAGTGTAGTTTGTGTGTCTAACTAGAAATAATGCTATGTTCCAAGGATCATTGGTGTGTTTGTACCAAAATGGTGTAGGTTACATTGGTTTTACACTCTGTGTCTACATTCTAGCTACTTACAGATTAGCAGCTAGCTCACTGGCTGAAAAGTAATAATAATGAACATATTGGTCTCTGTCACTGCTCATATTACTGTGAAGGAATATTGACATTTAGTTCTAAATAGCCCAAGCAATCGTAGTCTTATGCCACAAGGTTTTTGTTAAATACCTCTCTTCAGGCAGATGTTGCCAGAAGAAGCAATTTCAGTTCAGGTTTAAAATTGTGTAAAGGTTTCCAGCAACCAGGCACCTTTGATTTTATTCTTCAGTTTCTATTTACCCTGACTGGTTTTGAATTCACAAGAGATTTATTATCAGATGGGACATATTTATTGCATATTTCCAGCATTGTTGTGGCTCGTGTAGCTATGGCCAGAGAACAAAACATGTACACACTGAATGTAGTGAGAAGTATGTACAGTTCACGAATGGCCACAGCAGCACCACTCCAGCAGTGCTGCAAACATGCACCATCTGATGATAAGGCAACAGTTGGCTCTCCCCATCCTGTGCATCATACTGCACCTGAGAATGCTGTCTGGTGGGTAAAAAAAAATCAGTAATTATAGTGGGCATATAGGTGTCATGAAAGAACTGTAGTGTGGCTGTGAAAAATCAGTTCAAGCTGAACTGTGACCTGCACCATCAATACAAGACAGAAATCTAACTTAGGAATTATATCCTATGGTGTGAAGATATTTGAGAAGCTCCCATCTGACATACAGCAAGTAATTGGTTATCCCAGCCAATTAAAAACATTCCTGGTGATGTCTCCTTCCACTGCTTATCTTAGTGCAAGGGTTTGATTCCTCCTTTGGATGGATGGCAAGTAGTATGTTGTAAACTATCCTGTGTAATAACAGATTTAGGTTACTGTTTTCTTTGAAAAATACTTAATTAACTAAGTAGATATTAAGTTCCTGTTAAGACAGTCTGCAGCTACCTAACGTAACTGAAGTCACAGCAGCTTTCTTTCTAATTCATTAGAACACTTTTAACTGGCAGAGACAGAACTATTATTAAGCAGTATTGTGATAGTTTCTTGTTAATATAATGTAGGGCTTAAGCAATGTTTGGTTGTTTACTTGTTCCATAGCCATGTAAGTTCACCTTCTTGGTGGGATGTACAGAACATGGTGAATGAGTAGAAGGAATTACTATTCTTTCGAAATTGTGATGGTTTACTTGTGTCAAGCCAAATTAGTAAATGTATATCTTGTGAAGGAGCTGTTAGAATGTGTGACGTTTGCCTGCTTTATTTCTTCCTCGATAGTCCTCTGTGTCGGCGTGCTGCATTGTTATACTAGCTGAAAAATAGTGGGTGGAAGCTCAACACTGACTACTGTAAATGATGTGGCCAACAGTTGCACAATTGCGATTCACAGTTCTTTACTTTCACTGTTCACAACCTGCCCAATATTAGACAATTATATGGTGGATTAACTATGGGTTAATGTTGAAAAGCCTCATCAATAGGTTGCAGGCAACATCAGCATATTGCTACAATAGTTTGCCATTGAATATCTATGAGCAGTAAAAACCTAACTAGGCAGTTCTTGCAGAATAATACGATGACACAATTTCTCAAATAAATTGAACAGACATTGTCATTAATTGTTCTAACACACGGCTTATTTGTGTTACACTTATTCCACTGTTAAGTTGATGGATTGTTGTTAATTTAACGAATACATAATTCCTGTCTGAAAATCGGCTGTGGACTGACTGTCTCAGCACCAAAAATCAGTTTTTTGTATATCCTCACAATAATAGGCACTGAAGCTTTACATTTTCACTGTATAAGTTACATAAATTACAATTAAAATTTAACTCATAACTCATTCTTTTTAGTAGTTCCTTCTACCACAAAGACTAGGCCAAATCATTTGTTTAAATAAATGAAATTAATATAGTTACACAAACAATACTTTTGACAAACCTGGTAATTATTTTGGAATTAATTAAGGGCTGACTTTGCTAATATGTTTTTGAATACAGCCAAATAGATACTTTAAGAATCTGAGTAGTCTTTCTTCCAAATGTTTATATTTACTACAGAATTTATATTTGTTTATAAGTCAACAATAGAATCTGTCACAAAACAATTACTGATTTCACCCTATAACAAAAATTTAACTAGGAATGGTCAAAATAAATTAGGAAATTAATTACATATACAAAAGTAGGCACAAAATTAGACCTCGTGCTATATTCCTTAAGACGGAGGGCCAGCATTTCTCTTTTATGGAAATGCAGATTATATTCATACATGTAAAGGTAACTAGGCAAAAATTAAAATGAAAATAATTTAAGGAGGCAGGTGGAAAAATAAGAGACGAAGTAAAGAGATCCCAGCTTGCTTCGTCACAAATGCTTAAGGCCTTGAACATGCACCTATAAAATGACTCTTGGTAAACACTAGCATCACTGTCTGCAGCTGCCCATTTACATTGTGAAAGCAACATGTTACCAGATTAGCTGATTATATGCTTCACCATTTGACAGCTTAATATTTGCTCAGATGCAGCAGTTTTCATTCCTAGGTGCTTCATTGGCAATGGAGTGGTATACTTGACACACAAAATTCATGTTAGTAATCAGTACATATTTAATTCTTTTCTAATTTGACATACAGTGATGTTATTCTACTTATGTTTGTTCTTTTCACTCATTCAGTATATCTTTGATTTATTTTCAGAAAGATATCGCAACTTCAGTAGTACCACAACAGAACAACTACAGGAGCGAAATGTACACCTCGCCACTCCAAATTGGGGCCCAGCTCATCGCCAGACTGCAGAAGGACGTCTCTGTGAAATAGGATACCCTGGACTGTATTTAAGCTCTTATGGGGTGTGATGGTTACAGAAACATCCGCCAGCTTGTCACAAGCTAGTAATGTTGGTGACTGGGCTGAGGATGCTGTTTTGATCAAGACTGACCCACATCTCGTTTTCGGCAAACCCTCCACCACTCCAAATGCTCCACAAAAAACTGAGGCTTCATTGTCATGAAAGACTGCCCATCAGCTCTCGAACATACAAGGTACCGTGGTGAATAAGTTCCGCTGCCATCCTTAGCCTGATGTTCCTTCCATGGTGTGGCCAAGAAGGGGAACGATTTGGCGTCACACTTCTGTGCGTTGAATTGAACTTGTGATCGCTTAGAGACTGCTAGTGTTTCACCACCACCAGCAAGAGATGATGGACTACGCTTCATCGCGTGTCATTCGCCCTGATGCCACCCACTCAGACCAAGGGCACTACCCACAGGTGCCACCTAGCCACAGCAAAGGCCACCTGGCAGGACGGCCATTGCCGGACGTCCCGATGTCCCAGGGGGATGGGTATCTACCCCTTGGCATACGTGGGGATTTAATGGCGCAGGCATGAGCAGAGCGATCCCTATGTGGTCAGGGGGCTACAACCAACACGGTAAATGGCGGCCCCACCACAACAGACTGGCTACCGTGCTGGATATCAGGTGCAAAGAAATCCATGGTCATCGTCGACACAGAAAGCGACACTGCACAATGCATGGTGGAAAACACATCCAGGAAGGTGTCCTCGCCCAATAGATGGGGAATGAGCAGGACTGAGATACGACAATGAGGAAGTGGGCTAAAGATTTCAATGCACGATGGACATTATGCACCACGTAAGGCTCCCTTCCCCAATTGGCTTGATCTTCAGGAAAATTTTGAAGAATGGAGTTCAAAACCCTACAGGGGACATTCACATAAAGGCCGAAACATGGGAAACTCGTTTTAATCACCTCTTATGACAGGCAGGAATACCTAGGGCCTATTCTTACCCCCGGACGTGCAGGGGGAGAACCATCAGTGATTTCACCATACAGGCAAAGCAAAGATGACTGATGTGAATCTTCTACTTACTATCTAAACATTTTGGGGATGACTGGAAGAGCATAGGAGATTTAGATTTCTGTGCAAACTTCATTGGTGCAGTTCCTATTGTAACTGGCAGTGAGGAAGGGGTTTGTACATCAGCTTGTAGTTGCTTGAAAGGAGCATGAGGACCTTACCAAATATTAAGAGAAACCAAAAGAATGGCCATTCTCAAGATTCTATAAATCAAAATATTTACCAGAAAGACATGCTGAGTTTGATATGAAATGATTATGACCATATTTATTGTGTAATAAAAATGTTTTCAAAGACAAATGGCGCCAAAAAGGACATCATTAACACTATTATTCTACAATAGTAACAAAAATAAATACTTAGTTATGTATTTGCCTCATTATTTTTATATTTGTATTTAGTCATGGCGTATTAAGACTGACACATTTTCCTTAAATATGAAGAACAGAATTGCAAAATTGATTTCACTTTTTCATGTTTCTAGAACAACATTTCAAACATAACAACTTCACATTTTAAAATTTGTGAAAAATGTCCCAGGTTACAGGTAGTGAGTTTTTTTGTCATTATGCAATTTGAAATGATGCTCCCCAGTTACACATAGTGGACAATTTCATAAGACAATGAATTCACGGGCAATGAACATAAGTACATTCTCTCAAAGAATGCATTTTGGACCTTCGGCATTAGTATCTAACTGCATAGATAGTAAATTGAGCCAGATATAGCTTACTGTTGATTCTATTTTTAATGTTGCTGGAAAATATTACAGTGTTACTGACAGATAATTACAGGTAAGTTCTTAAATATCCATGGCAGTGTTGTTCCAATTTGATGGGCATTTGGATGCCAATTTGAATTTCATTCGTATTCTGCAACATCAACCTCAATGACATGCAGAGAATGCATCTACATCATAATTATCTAATAAGATGTTTCATGATACTTTTATGGGTGCCACTGAATGGGATGAGGGCTTGTGGGAAGTAATCATCATGAATAGTTAAGTAAAATTTCCACAGGCATGATGAATTAACCCCATGCTAATATACAAATGGAGTAACCAATTTCGAATGAGATGTTTACCCTGTTTTTATTTTTCAAGGTAACTGCCACAAAACATACATTCTTCCCAGACTACTCACCGTGCCATTTCTTCCTGTGTGGACCTCAAGGGCAAAGACCATATTCCTTGATTTCTAACAACCGAATTGAGAAAGTGCACCACCACAGTTAATGAAAATGTTACACTATATCTGCTAGAAAGAACTCGATTCTCGTTACAGAGATAATGTTAGGATAACGTATTTCTTTGTTTATTTTACATGAAAATATGTCCTTCCACAACTTCCAGTTTCTGTTCACCTTATACACTGAAGTGACAGAAGTCGTGGGCTACCCCCTAATATATTGTCAGACCACCTTCTGCCTGACGTAGTACAGCAACTTTATGTGGCATGGATTCAGAAAGTCATTAGAAGTTCCCTGCAGAAATATTGAGCCATGCTGCCTCTACAGCCACCCATGATTCTGAAAGTGTTGCTGGTGCAAGATTTTGTGCACAAACTGATGTCTTAATTTTGTACCGTAAATGCTTGATGGGATTCATGTCAAGTGATCCAGGTGGCCAAATCATTTGCCCAAATTGTGTAGAATATTCTTCAAACTAATCATGAACAGTTGTGGTGTGGTGATATGGTCAATTGTCATCCACGGAAATGAAGTCCATAAATGGTTTCAAATGGCCTGCAAGTAGCTGAACATAACCATTTCGTCAACCATTGGTTCAGCTGGACCAGAGGATCCAGTCCAGTCTGTGTAAACTCAGTCCACACCATAATGGAGTCACAAACTGCTTGCACAGTGCCTTGTTGATAACTTGGGTCCATGTCTTCATGGGGTCTGCACCACACTAGAATCCTACCTTCAGCTCTTACCAACTGAAACAGGGACTCATCTGACCTGGCTACAGTTCTCCAGTCATCTAGGGTCCAATCAATGGGGTCATGAGCCTAGGAGAGGCACTGCAGTCCATATCGTGCTGTTAGCAAAGGCACTCCTGTGGGTTGTCTCCTGCCATAGCCCATTAACACCAAATTTCACAATGCTGTCCTAACGGATACATTCATCATGTCCCACAACAGTTTCTGCAGTTATTTCATGCAGTGCTGTTTGTCTGTAAGCACTGACAACTCTATGCCGCATTTGTCAAGAATGTATACTGAGTTCCTTTAATACTTTGTTCTTATCTTCCTCCCTCATTCTTTCTTCCTCTTGTCTACTAACAGCTTATCTTATTAAGAAAGAAAATGTATGCACTGAGACACTGGAATCTCCATTAATATGATGACTGCCATGAGGTCATAGCAGAGCCTCACCCCTAACACTGTGTGCCTGGTTTGGCCTGGTGGTGAAACATCTGTCACTATGCATGTGGCAGTCAACATGTTAGTCACACACACTAGTAAGACTTTTTTTCATTTCTTCCCCTCCTCTCCCCTCTCCACCTCTAAGGAACTATACATCTCTTAGCAGAAGTTCCTTAACATTTTTCCTCAAACTTGCCACTTATCCTAATTTTCTTACTAACATGTATGGCAGTGAGATTGATGATCTTGAAACCTCCACCACCAATAAAAATTTATTCACAGTGCTAGAAAAGAAATAAAATAAGTTTACAATGCTTGCACTTCAAGATGACAATCACTTGAAATGATGTCATGTAGCTGACGACACATTTCATGTCTTAAAGAAGTTAGACTTCACATCTTGCAAGACTGGCACTGAACTTCAATTAATTTCCTCCTGAATTTGATCCTTCATTTCCTGGATGGTGTTTCGTGGGTCCACTGGAAGATCTGAGATTTCAAATGACCCCAAAGGAACAAATCACATACTGGAAGGTCAGGGGATCTTGGAGGCCAGGAAATGTCCCCACTGTTGGAGATCAGATGACCAGGAAAGATGTTCTGTAGCATATTAATGGAATGCTGCAAGGTATGGTCTTGTTGAAAGAATGTATCTAAAGTTACAGGAAGATCAGGAAGTTGTCACATTAGAGTGTGTTTCACTATGTGAACATAATGTTTTGTATTCATGGTACTGGCATTAGCACAGTTGTCTTAGAAAAAATCGCACCCATCAATTCCAAACATTAATATACTGCACCACACCACCACTTTATGACTGAAGTTGTGTTTCATGAAGAATTTCAGGATTCTCACATGATCAGTCGCTAAAGTTTTGCTTGTCAGCAAAGCCTGACACCTCATCATTCATGGTCAGATTGTTGCACAGACATAGGTGGTGGTTCTTGAACCCCAAAAATTTCTGGTGAAAGAATAGTATTTTCAGGAGCTCGTTTGCATCAGTTTTTGGCACTATCTGAATTTTGTATAGGTAGTTTTGCAGTTTGTGCTATATTCACCACACACTGCAATCTGTTGCGTCAAGTTTCAGCACATGCTTTTGTGCAGAATGCCTGGAATTTAGGCTGAAGGCTTCTTCCATTCTTGCAACATTCTCTAGTATACACACCCATTTTGCACTTCCATCCCTCTTTTGCACCTCATCACCCATTTCCTCAAAGTTCTGTACCTGTACTTCAATAGCATGTGCTGATGGGACAGGGGCATGACTTGCGAGATTGTAAAGAGTACAAAAAACACACTGCATAGCTGCTTAGTTGTCATTTTTGGAAATCACCTTCGTGGCAACAACACATTGTTCACTGGCCCATGATGGCATCTCCACTGAACATAAATATCAGGGTCAGTGGCATCACTCCCGTTTTGTGATTCCTACTTCCAGTTTTGCCAAATCTCTCATTTCACTGCCGCACCTGTTGTTTATTTTACCTTTCCTATCCAAAGCTAAAGAACCAATGCATGTGTATATGACATTGATAAGTGCATCAAGTGATCTTCAGTGGTTTCAGTTGTAGTTTTCATGTTCATGTTTCATTAATATTCCTGATGCACACTTAATTGTGAGATCATAATGCCATGGACAATATGGAGATACTACTATACCTGAAAAATAAACTTACTCCCTTACTACTTTATTTTCCAAGAGGCTAAATTACTGCCTCAGATTAATTTTACAAGTAGTTAGCAAAGTTTGTGTCAAATGTTATGAAACAGTGTTTTTTCCAGAGCTTGTAGCCAATGGATTATACTCTCAGCCAATATTGCAAGTTATTTTTACTCTCTGCATAGGACATTACATTACTATGAAATAAACACAAGTGACCTCAACTTACAACATTACTCTTCCTTCTTCTCTGACTTTTGAACTATGAAAATGAAATATGCATATGGCATATTTTGCCCGGGGTACCCTTTCAGGGAGTTTGTCAGCTGCAAGTCGTTTTAGTTGATTTCATTTTGATGACTTACATGCCGGTATTGATGAGGACAAAACAATACCCAGTCCCCAAGCAGAGGAAATTGCTGACTCTGCTGGTAATCAAATCCAGGCCCCTTAAATGGCATTCAGCCACACTGACCGCTGAACTATGAAGGTGGGAGTGAACTATGAAATGCAGTTAAATAAGTTCATAATTGAAGTATCAAAAATTTCAGTTATGTGCTTAAAATAATTAGACATCACTTTTTATTGTAGATCTTCAGTTATTAATTTACAAGGTATGTCCACAAAGCAAGTTCCATTTGGTTATATAAAACAAACATGCACAGACACAGAAAAAATATTTATTGTAAAATATCTACAACTGTTAAACTACTTTTTTACATAGCTTCTAAAATTCTGTAGGCCTTCTTCATAGAAGGTTGCCACCTGTGTATTCAACCATGTGGTAACATATTCTTTTAGCTTGTCATTATCATTGAAGTGTTGACCACCAAGGACAGATTTTAGGTGTAAGAAGAGAGCTAGGAGCAAGGTCTGGGCTGTACAGAGGATGATCAAATGCATCCCAGTGAAATTCCCATAAGAGCTGTGAGGTGGGGGAAAAAACAACACCTTTTGACAGTAATCCTTGGCACAATTTCGTGATGGTCTCTCCGTAACCATGTGCATTGATTTCTTACCATGAGGCCAATCAATCAATCAGCAAAATGCCTTTTCTGTCCCAAAAAACGGTGCACATGACTTTCAGAGGTGTCAAGATTTGCTTAGGCTTAACCTTTTTGGGGATGAAGTGTGCCTCCATTCCATTGATTGCTGTTTTGTTTCAGGGGTGACTTACATTACCCAAGTTTCATCCCCCATGACTAAAAAAGAAAACCATCGATTTCTTCACTCTAGTGTGTCAAAAACTGAAGTACACTGCCCATCCGTTGTTTTTTGTGTTGTTCAGTAAGAAATTTGGGTACCCAACATGAGCAAAGTTTCCGAAATTTCAGTTTTTCAGTAACAATTTCATGAATTAGTGATAGTGAGATTTGCAGAACTTTCATAGCAAGGGCACTAAGTGTAAACTTATGGTTGTGCTTAATCTTCTCTTCAATTGTGTGAACCAGTTCATCAGTAACCACAGACAGGCGTTCACTCCATTCTTCATCGTGAACTTGATCACGTCCTTCATTGAACAGTCTGACCCATCTTCTAACCATTGAATCACTCATAGCATTTTGTCCATAAACCTCACAGATTTTCCAATGAATTTCCTTTGGTTTAACTTTCTTTGCATTTAGAAAATGAATCGCAGATCTGATTTCACACGCGACGGCATTTTCAATTATGGCTGACATTATAAAGAAGCACTACAAAGCACATGTCGGCAGAAGCAATTTGAAAATGGCTTACATGTTCTCATTGAGGCAGAGTAACTGCCGTGCATGCTCGGAACTGCGATCGTAGCGCTGCCGCAGATAGAAATAGAATCGGAACTTACTATGTGGACTACCCTCGTATTATTCAGTGTGGTCATTTAAAGATACAGAAGGGATGAAATTATCATGACTAGACTTTTGAAAATATATTTCTGATTTATCTGAAACAACTCTGTATCTTTATAGTAATTCTACTTTTTTAATAAAAATAAGGAAATGTGATTCTTGGATTATCTTAGAAGAGAATAATTTACAATAAGCACTGTAACTACACACACCTCAAGTGGAGGGTCATTACCACAGTAGCACCAGCAATGCCTGAATGATAAATTCTGATTTAGACACTGTAGTTAGGTCACTATTCCCATTTAATTCCATTCTTTGATGTGGCCAGTATTCATGAAGAACATATTTCTGTCAGTCTAATGTGATATTTTATAGTTTTAAATGAATGAAATGATAGTTACATCCCAAAAATAAAATTGTGGTGTACATACAGAAGGGAAGAAGCAGGGTTAATAGCACTGGGGGGAGATTAAAATATTGGTTTGGATACAGCTCATACAAAAAACCAGTTTTTAAATTTTTCATAAAACAGTTTTTAAAATAAATATAGCATCACCTGGTTCCTTTAGAGGCTGTGAGGAAGTACATGAACAATGAGTATTATACAACTTTCTTAACAATGGTACAGTTTTAAGAAAATCTGCACATGAAAGAAATATTTTATGTACATCATGTTCCTAGCCAAGCATGTTACTCATGTTCACTATCCATCAGAACTGCTAAAAACAGTTAAAGTTCAGCACACAGATTATTTCTCCCTGATAAGCTCGGCAATATTTACAGTTAACAGTGACTAAAATAGCTTTTTATGGATTTAAAATTTTTATTCAGTCATAGTCAGAGGAACAATACAATTTGTTTCTACATCTTATGTTCTCAAAGTCTCACACTATTTACTGACAACAGAAGTAAAACTATGCATCTTTCCATAGTATAGTTAACACCATAATCTTGAATTATGATGGAAATAAATTTTTTCAAGTCTCTGTTCCTTTTTACCTACAATTTAGCCCAAGAAATATTTTATACTTAAGCTAAAGCCAATGACTGACTGTAGAAATATCTAGTAGGTGTTACACAAAATATATAACAGGAAAAACAAAGAGTCGTTAAGATGAAAAGTTCTCCTCATGCAAATCTTGTCAGAGTAGGTCTGCCTATCACATTTATGATGGATTTACTAATAACCTCATTTGTTTTACTTTTAGCCATCTGAGGTCCTATTAGTATTAAATTTTTAAAAATGAAAAAGTGATTTTTGATGAACAATCAATATTAGTCTGCAGAGAAAGTAATATTTCAATAATTTACTTGAATTTGCAAGAAGAGTGCCAAACTTCTGCCTGATACATAATACCCACAGTTAACAAATGTTACAGTACAGATTATAAACCAATACATAATAATAATCTTTCACACAAATAAGATATAAGTAATGACATTATGTTGAGTCATAATTAGAAAAATATGGCGTAAGAGCAAAAATAAAAGAATTAGAAACTATCAAAGCAAGTTCATATCCCCCCCCCCCTTCACCTTTCAATAGGCAATTACATTTTAAAATCAAAGGTTTACTGTCAGTCATGAATCACAGCAGTTTGACAGCCTCCAGATTATCATGGCTTTCCAAAGTCAAATGTGATTGTCTATATGACACATACACACACACACACACACACACACACACACACACACACACACACACACACTTAATAGGGAGCATGTCCACTGTTTTCACATGGATAACAGCAGTGAGGTGACACATAATGGCATGTAAGCAGTGAGGTCTTGGTAGGTCACTGTAGGGAGCTGGCAATACACCTGCACACCCAAGGCACTCGATTTCCATAAATTCCAGGAAAGGGGGGGGGGGGGGGATGAGCTCTGATGCCACGTTCAATCGCATCGCAACTGTGTTCAATCAGGTTCAGATCTGGCTAATTGAGGTGGCCAGCACATCAATTGGAACTCACCACTGTGTTCCTTGAACCATTCTGTCACACTCATGGCCCTGTGATATCACATTATCTGGATGAAAAATGCAACTGCTGTCGGTAAACATGATTGTCATGAAGTGGTACATGTGGTCTGCAACCAATGTACGATACTCCTTATCCATCATGGCCTAGCGTAAGCTCCACTGGACCCGTGAGTGTCTACTTGAATGTTGCCCAAAGCATAAGGGAGCCACTGCCAGCTTGTCTCCATTCCAAGTGAAGGTGTGAAGGAGATCTTCCACTGGAAGATGACAGATTTGCACCCACACATTGGCATGATGATGATGGCATCGAGATTCAATGCTCTGCCACTGCAGCAATGTACAGTGTCAAGGGTCACTTGCTCTTTTCAATTGTAGTTGTTGATGTTGTGGTGTTAACATTGGCATATGCGTGGGTCATTGGGTGCAGAGGCCCATCACTACGAGTGTTCAGTGCACTGTGTGTTCAGACATACTTGTACTCTGCCTAGTATTGAAGACTGAGGATTGTTTTGCTGCAGTTTACTGCCTGTTCTATTTTACCAGTCTGCTCAGCCTACAACGTCCAACATCTGTTATGAGTGGCGGTCCCTCAACCCCATGACGTTTGGATGTGGTATCACCATGTGTTGAAGCCAATCACCACAGCACTTCTCAAATACCCGCCAAGTTGTGGAGTTTCCGATATGCTCATGCTGAGCCTTGGGCCATTACCATCTGCCCTCAGTCAAACTCAGACTGCGCACCTTCCCCATTCTACACACACACACACACACACACACACACACACACACATGTGTGTAGCAGTCATTCCTCACAAGGTGACACTGCTATTGGACAGGTTTATATTGATAGTAGGTTGGTGACCACAATGTTCTGTGCATGTCAACCAGTAACTTGCAATATCTCTGTAACACATGGTCAAATTACATTATCATGGCAAGTCCCAACTATTTAAAAAAATTATATTATTTCTGACAAAAATCACTTACACAGAACAGACAGAATGAAAGAAGTTATCTTGATTTCTTTATCATCACAGTAATTTCTTTTGTATGGTTGATATGGATATTGTGAAAATTTTAGCTAATGTTTAAAAATTGAGACCTTACTAACTGATACCCATATGAAATGAAACAGAAAATCCATTTTTAAATATCCTTAACAGGGTACAACTCCTTATTTACCTTTTAACATGAAATGCCTTAGTCTGAATGGAAATCTCTAAATAATAACAAAGACTTGCTGGAGGCCCATTATGCACACAGTAACTAGTACAAAATTGATACTAAAAACCAGTCATATCTGTAAATCACTTACACATAGCAGATCTGATATTCATTTACATGGCAGTACTGGCCAGAAACCAAATTCTTATAACAGTCTCCAGACACCTACTTATATTTGTACTGTTCATTTACAGACAAACCACATTATGATTACAACAAAGTAATTTGGCCCTCATAAGTGGCTGAAAGTAACTTGTCACTAAAAAAAGGAAAATAAAAAAAGCAGTCCTGCCTGAGTACAGGAGATACAACTTTACATTTAAGAGCCCTGGAGTAAATTATAATAGATACCCAGTTGGCAGACACTGAGGAATGACTGCAAATGGAAAAACAAAATCATCCTGAAATCAATCATGCAAGTTTTACCTAAGTGTTAATGAGGAACAGATGAGGAAGAATCAGTATAAGAGGAAGAAGGTGGCGAGATAAACAGAATACCAAAGATATGGTTGAAATTTTTCTTTCATATTAGAGCAAAAGTGAGAATACGGAGAAACAATAAATGTCCTTGAAAGAAAAATGACTTATGTATTTCAGTTTCTTCATGGTTACTGATCTGTCATATGACAACATTTTATTTCTCTGTCTCCTGAACCCTATTTTTCTTGAAATAATTTTAACAAAAAGGAATAATAGTCTAGTAGTGCCATGACATTTAAATAAACCATCATTGTGGAGAATTAAGAGAGCTTAAAACACTGCTCCACATAGTAAATACACATTCTTTGACTTTTCGAACAAAGTTTTGATTTCACAGATAGAGGAGGAAAAATGACAGTTGTGTTACAAGTAAACAAAGTTCTCATGACAACATCTGTTTTTACATCTGCAAATATTTGTTGTTGACAGTGATTTAGGACATTATACAGATCCAAACACACACACACACAAAACCCCAGTACCTCCAGCCCTTTCCCCCCCACTCGCACATGAAAGCCAAACATTAATCACATATTTCAACAAAAGCCATATGCACACAAATTGCAAATATTTTAAATAATTATAAAAGATATTTTATATATAATTTTGATGAACAAAAAAACTGTAAGCAGATAACTTAACATTATAACGAAATATTAAGAATGAAATGAATATTAGAGTGAAGGAATAAAGAAGTTTACATTTATAGGATGCTGATGACTGTTTAACAATAAATACATATCTCATTACAATTTTTACGTTTATTACTTCAGAACCCAGATCTCCAGAAGGAAATCTATGTAACCTTGTAGTAGGGCACATTTCTGTTTTCCTGATGAACTAGTGTCTCACAAGTTTAAACTTTTTTTTAGCATTGGTAGGTTCAACACCTCTGGTACTTCTATATCTTCAAGATGGATTTTTGATGGATTAAAAGGAAATCTTACTGGGAACATGAATTTTGTGTCCATCAGCAATGTGGCCTGCAAGAGCAACAAGGTTATGCAAATAGTGATGAATAACATACACAACATGAACCAGTTTACTTCCATAGCAAAACACAGATGATGTGACTTACCGAACGAAAGTGCTGGCAGGTCGATAGACACACAAACATACACATGAAATTCAAGCTTTTGCAACAAACTGTTGCCTCATCAGGAAAGAGGGAAGGAGAGGGAAAGACAAAAGGATGTGAGTTTTAAGGGAGAGGGTAAGGAGTCATTCCAATCCCGGGAGCGGAAAGACTTACTTTAGGGGGAAAGAAGGGGTACACACACACACACACACACACACACACACACACACACACACACACACACACACACACACACACACACAATGTGTACGTGCGGATGGATATGTGTGTGTGTGTGTGTGTGTGTGTGTGTGTGTGGGGGGGGGGGGGGGCGCGAGCGAGTGTATACCTTTTCTTTCTCCCTAAGGTAAGTCTTTCCGCTCCCGGGATTGGAATGACTCCTTACCCTCTCCCTTAAAACCCACATCCTTTTGTCTTTCCCTCTCCTTCCCTCTTTCCTAATGAGGCAACAGTTTGTTGCGAAAGCTTGAATTTCATGTGTATGTTTGTGTGTCTATCGACGTGCCAGCACTTTCGTTCGGTAAGTCACATCATCTGTGTTTTTAGATATATTTTTCCCACGTGGAATGTTTCCCTCTATTATATATATAAACTTCTGGAGGGGAGATGGTGTATTCCTTTACCACAATGAGCAGTTATGGGTACCAGGAAATGCCCACAGCATGCAGCACCATATTGCACATCATCAGCTCACAGCTAACATGTGGGTGGGTTTGGTCAGTGAGTGCTTCATTGAGCATTACCTTTTACCATCCCACTTATTATCAGACTTTTCTGGAACAGGTTCTTCCCAGTTTGCTTGAAAATGCTACAGTAAATGTGACGCACAGCATGTGGTTCCAGCATAATGGAGTGCATGCTCATTTTGGATTGGCTATTCATAGGTGTTTGAATAAGTCATTATTGCATTAATTGATTGGGCATGGTGGACCAGGTCACTCGATTTATTGAGTCTTGGTTTCTTTCTGTGAGAGCCATGAAATCTCTCATGTATCGTAAGCTTGTGTAGTCTGAAATGGATCTCGTCACAAGAATTTTCTTTGCAGGTGTTGCAATCAAAGAAACTTCTGGTGTGTTTGACCATGTCTGGCAATCAATGCATACTTCGATTTCATGATTGTTGAATGCTAAAATTGTACTTTTATACTTGATGCTTGCCAATCAAATGAAATAATGCGGAAATGAACTCGTCAGTTGGCATGTTAATGATTTCATGAATGTATTAAAAAAGAGTGTTGCCTAGGGGTCCTGAATAAACACAAAACATCTATGGCTTTTTGTAATACAAATATGTTATAATCACTAAATAGCACTTAACAGGAAACACCGTACATTAACTCCTCACATTGGTGAAGAGCCTTCACACTTTTTTTAATGTATTTGTTAAATCTTCTCAAAACATACCCAGCTGAAGTTCAACTGCTTGAGTTTTAGTACTCCTATAGCTGCATGTCAACTTTTGCAGCCCGTCCTTAACATATGTTAATCACAATTTGTTTGCCCTGTATTTTTTACTCATTTGTTAAAATACTATGATAGTACAAACTCACTGTTAAATTATCATATCTGTGCTTGTTTGTAATGTACCACTCCACACATCACTTCTGTAGCTTGGTAAGACAGTTTATATTTCTTATGAACTACTAGTGAATGCAACTCCCACAAACATTTGTATTTATTAGGGCCATGTGGAAGGTCCAGGCAAAGCTTTGGCCTAGTTGTACACCATGGAGGTCTACATGAATAGTCCTCAAGTATAGGTGGTAAAGGCAAGGACTCCACTTCAGACAGAAGAGATCGGATGCAAACTGCACTTGTAAGCCCTGACCTGGGCTTCCAATGTGGGAATGAACCCCTGTGCATGCCTAACCTTCAATGGAGGGACTCCGGCCTCCACCAGGAAGCTGGTCACTGGACTCATGCTAAAAGCTCCTGTTGCTAGTTGAATGCCACAATGGTGTACTGGGTCGAGTAAATGCAATGCTGAGGGCACCGGTGTACCATAAATGAGACTCCCATATTCAAGGCAGGATTGAGCAAGGTCTCTGTATAGCTGCAGCAGCATAGATTGATCTGCATCCCAGTTGGTGTTCCCCAGGCAGCAGAAGGCATTCAGGTGCTGCCAGCACTTCCATTTCAGCTGATGAAGATGAGGAAGCCACGTCAGTCGGGCATCAAAAACCAGTCTTAAGAATCTATACGTATCCTCTACAGTGAGTGGATCATCATTAAGTTAAAAGATCTGGATGAATGGTATGACACTGACAGAAGTGCAAGACGCACGACTTCACGGCTGAAAACTGGAAACACTGGGCTACAGCCCATGACTGAACCTTGTGGATGGCTCCCTGTAGGTGCCGCTTGTAACACCAGTACTGGAGGAGGTCATCTGCATACAGAGAAGGTGAGACCAACACCCGGCAGCTGCTGCTAAGACAGTTAATAGCCACTAAAAATAGAGATACACTCAATACAGAGCCCTGCGAGATCCCATTCCCCTGTATATGGGGGAACTATGGGAGGTGCCAACTTGGACACGGAAAGTACTGAACAATAGGAAATTTAGGATAAAAATCTGGAGCGGGCCCTGGAGACCTCACTCATATAATGCGGCAAGGATATGATGTCACCAGGTCGTGTTGTAAGCTTTTCATTAATCAAAAAATTCGGCAACCAGATGTTGGTATCTGGAAAAGGTTGTTCAGATTACAGACTTGAGGGAAACAGGTTATCAGTGGAAGAGTGACCCTGGTGGAAATCGCCCTGGCATGGAGCCAGTAGGCCACGTCACTCCAGAACCTAACACAAACACTGACTTACCATACATTCTAACAGCTTACAAAGAACGTTGGTGAGGCTGATGGGCCGATACCTATCCATATTGAGCGGGATTTTACTGGATTTGAACTCTGGAATGGTGGTGCTCTCCCATCATTGCGATGGAAAGATGCTATCGCACCAGATCTGGTTGAAGATGTCAAGGCGATGTAGCTTGTAGTCAGACAAGAGATGTTTGATCATGTGACTGCAGATCTGATCTCGCCCAGGAACTGTGTCAGGGCAACGTGCAAGGACGCACAGGAGCTCCGACTTTGTAAATGGAGCATTATAAGGTTCATGGTGACATTGAGTGAACGAGAGGGCTTTCCTTTCCATCTGCTGTTTGAGGGTGAAAAATGCTGGGGGATAATTCTCCGACATGGAGGTTGGGGGATAATTCTCTGACATGGAGGTTGGGGCATAATGCTCAGCAAAGTGCTCGGAAATTGCGTTTGTGTCAGTAGGTAACATGGCATTGATGTTAATGCCAGTAACACCTGTCATGGTCTGGTACCCACAAACACATCTGATCTTCATTCAGATTTGGGAAGGTGATATATGGCACCGAACGGTCGAGACACACCTCTCCCAACACGCCTGTTTCCATCTTTTTATAAGGTGGCAAACTGTTTTAAAAGCTATTAGGTGCTCTAGGGAAGGGTGCTGCTTATGTCGCTGTACAGCTCGCCGACTCTCTTTAATGGCCTCAGCAATTTCTGATGACCACCAAGGTATTGACTTTCACTGGGGGGAACCCTAAAGAACAAGGGATTGTTTTCTTCGCCACAGGAATGATCATTATAGTGACCTGCTCAACTACCATTGATGGCACCTTGTGGGGGAGATTCAGTGGTGACAGCAGAAGTGAAAGCTTCCCAGTCTGCCTTGTTTAAAGCCCATCTTGTTGGACGTCCAGGAAGATGGGAAAGTGGTCACTACCACACAAGTCGTCGTGGGCTCTCCAGTGGACAGGTAGGACAAGTCCTGGGCTGCAGAAGGATAAATCAATGGTCGAATAAGTGCCATGAGCCACACTGAAATGTGTGGTGGCCCCAGTATTTAAGAGGCAGAGGTCGAGTTGAAACAGGAAAGTTTCAACATCTCTACCTCGGCCAGTAAGCACAGTGCCACCCCACTAGGGGATATGGCCATTAAAATCTCCCAAAAGTAGGAAAGGTTTAGGAAGTTTATGAATCAGTGCAGCCAATGTGTTCAGGGGTACTGCACCATCTGGAAAAAGATATATGTTGCAGACAGTTATTTCCTGTGTAGTTCTTTTCCTGACAGCCACGGCTTCAAGAAGGGTTTGAAGGGGCTCAGGTTCACTGCATATTGAGTTCAGGACATAGACACAAACTCTACCTGACACACTATAATAGGCACTACTGTTCTTGTAATATCCTGTATAGCCATGGAGAGCAGTGGCTCACATTGCCGGGAACCAAGGTTCCTGGAGGGCAGTGCGGAAAGCAGGTGTAAAGCTTAACAGTTGCCGTAGCTCAGCCAGTTGGTGGAAAAAACCACAGCAATTCCACTGGAGGTTGACGATATCGTGAGGTTGGAAAGGCATGAAGCATGCAATGAGGCAGGTTACGCCTCAGGGTCACCTGCTGCCACCGATTGAGTATTTGTATCCATTCCTATTGTGGATGACGTGTCAGTGAGATCCAGGTCCTTAAGGGATAGCGAGATATCCACCTCAACTGCAGGTGCATAATTGGTCTCCGGAGGGTCCTTTTTCTTAGCAAACTTCTTTGTTTGCTTGCCCTCTTGCTTCTCTTTATGGGCTGGCTGAGAGTACTTCTCTGAAGTAGTTTCAGGCACAGAGGAAGACCGAGAAGCTCTTCGTCCAGCAGCTTTTGGCTCCTTTAGCCACTGGTGTGTGTGTCCCCCCTGTGTCATTAGTAGAGACCTTGAGAGAGAGGGTACCAAAGGACCCCTTCTGCATGAGAGGAGCTGGAGGAGGCTGTTGCTTCTCTGGCTGGAGAGAGGGGACTGATGTCCCCTGCATTTGGGGGGCCTTGCTCCCGAAGTAGGTACTATGGGAGAAACGAAAGGAGATTTTCCCCCTACCACCAAGGGGGCAGATGTATTCTGGTGGCCTGGAGGGCACCTGTTCGTGGCGCACAGAGTGTGGTATGGCTGGTACTTGTGATGGCAATTGTAATGTAGCAGCAGCACATGTGGACATCAACAAATGGGGTGTTATCGATCAAATTTACATTTAGCCTCTTAGTAAGTCAACCAGTCCATGATTTTTAGCTCCTTTTGGAGTACTGTGCAGTCTGGTGAGCAGGGGGAGTGCTGCTCTCCACAGTTGATACACGTGGTAGGGAGTGTCTGGATGCAGTGGATGTCTGCAGTCTTGTCATGTGGCGGTGGAAATGCAGTGCCTGAATTTCCAGCATTAAAGCACTGCATAAGGGGAGAGATGTATGTTTTATCATCACAGTGGTAAACCATCACCTTGACCTTTTCAGGCAATGAATCACCCTCAAAGGCCAAGATGAAGGCACCAGTAGCAACCCTGTTGTCTTTGGGTCCCCTGTAAACATACTAGATGAAATGAACACCCTGCCAATCTAGATTGCCACGTAGCTCATCATCAGACTGCAAGAGTAGATCGGAATGGAAAATAATCTGCTGGACCATGTTGAGGCTTTCACGGTGAGTGATGGAAACAGGAATATCATGCAGCTGGTCACAAGCGAGTAACGCCCAGGATTGGGCTGGGGTGCTGTCTGAATCAAGACTGCACCACTGCTCATCTTGCACAGTGCTGTCACTTCCCCAGGCTTATCCTCAAGATGTTCAACAAAAAATGGAAGCTTCATAGGTAGAAAGGAGTCCCCGTCTATTCTGCTACAGACTAAATACCGAGGCGAATATGGCTCTCTTCTTTCTGTAGCCCACTGTTCCTCGCATGGTGTAGTGAGGGAGGGAAACAATTTAGTGTCATATCTGTCAGTATTCTACTTGATCTTGCCCTTCGCAGAGATTGCTGGTGGCATATGGTCACCAGCCTGAGATGGCTTAGTCAACTTCATTGCAGGTCATCTGCCCTGATGCCACCCTCTCCGATCAGGGGCTCTCCCCACAGGTGACACCCAGCCACAGCAAAGGCCACCTGGCATGATGACCATTGCTAGGAGTCCTGATGCTGCAGGAAGACAGGCATCTACTTCTTGGCATACATGGGGAGTTTACAGTTCAGGCATCAGCAGTGCAATCCCTGTGTTGTCCTGCAAATGAGTTACTACCAAATGGGTACATGACAGCCCCACTACAATGGAGTGGCTACCATGCTGGATAGTGGGTGCAGAGAAATACAATACTGTCATGCGGGCGAATGAGGACAGGAGACAACAGAAGCAAGTGACATACCCTGTAAAGTGTCCTCGTGCAAATACTTGAGTTGCAGGTGGATATGCAAAGCCATGACAAGAGGTTCAGGAGATCGAATCTAAGGGCACTATGGACAACTCTTGCACCATGTAAGGTGTCCTTCCCCATATGGCCTGCACTTCTGTAGAATTTGGAAAGTGGCAGGTCAAATCATAAAATGGGACCTGAACTTAAAGCGCCAAAAAGTGCGAGATTCCTTTTAGTCACCTATTACAACAGGCAGGGATACCTCAGTCCTATTCTAACCCCCGGACCCGCAGGGGGATCTCTGAACAGTCAAAGGGACTGTGTCTGTGATACAATATCCACAGTCAACATCTATCTTTAGGAGTTCTGGGAACCGGGGTGATGCAAAATGTTTTTTGATGTTTGTATAATCAGAACCAGCCAAGACCAAACCTTGTTAAGACAAGTCTGTGCATTTCATCTGTGGGGTGGAGCAACTCATTGTGAGCTACATATAGTATTGTCAGGAACCAGATTGAAGCATTGTTATGCTACTAAATGTCTAGGTTCAAATCAGGTGAATCTGGTGGTAAAGACATCAACGTGAGGTAACTGTATTGCCTCCTAGATCACTACAGGATGTATCCAGGCATGAGACATGGAAAGTTATGTTGGAAGATGCCATCACTGGCAAAAAGAAATCAAGCATGAAGGAATGTAAATGGTCTACAACAGTGTCCATATACTCCATAGCTTTAATGTGTCTGATTATTTCTATACTTCCCACGAAAAACAAGGTGAATGTCCAACAGAGAATAAAACTACTCCAATTGGCCTGCATCGTGGCCTGTATATCCAGACACAATTACTGATCTTGTGTAACAAGAAATGTGAGCCATCTAACTAAGCAAGACATTTACATTGATTCATGGCTTAATCTCTCTGATTCTGTGGCCACTGCAATCACAACTGGCAGTGTCATTGGGTCAACATGTGAACACACAAGGGTTGTCTGTTGTGGGGGCTTATTTTCTATAATGTGCACAAAACTATGCATCCCTTAACACTTCTGCCTGTTCAGCACTGTGTCATCAGAACTACCACTGAGCACTCCCTGTCTGCCTTTACATAGCTGTCAAGTCTCTGACCTCCACATTCTATGATCAGCCATGGAGATTCAGCATCTTGTCACCTACCAGTGCTTTCGCCATCCTTCAACCACCACTTTCTGTAGGTGCTCATAACAGTTGCATGTTATAGGTGACCTTGGGGTGGACAGTTGTCTATGATGTCAGTATGGGAGACAGTGGGGAGTTCATGGCTGGTGAAGGACGAGGGAGAAGAGACTGTCAAAATTAATGTTTTATTCTGCACTGTTACATTATCACTGTGTCTATACTGGGAGATGGCCTTGCCCCATTCTATGGGTGTCAGCAATGCATGAAAGTGAAGAGTAATCTTGCAGAGGTAGCCAATCCTGCAAATGAGTTACTGCACCCAGGCAGCCTCTGCATGTGGCGCAGAGGCATGTCCACTGCGGTGGTGAGAAACAGCTGCTGTGCATAGGTTGCAATTTGTTGCCTCGTTGCCATCATGACAGGAGTTGGGCTGCTGCTGGAGTGAGCCAGGAAGGTCTGCTGCACGGTGGTACTAAATCTGAAGCACAGACTCCATGTCATCTCCTTGTCTGCTATAGCCCTGTGCCCTTGTGGAACTGCTGCTTGAGTAAAACTGCTACAAAATTGATGACACTAATGGGGGAAAAGAATCGCAACACCAAAAAATAATTGTATACTCTATAACTATTCATTTTCACTTTGTTACCTATCATGTTTGGTTGGTTACTTTGTTTGAAGGCAGGAGAAGGGACCAAACTATGAGGTCATCAGTCCCTTGTTCCTAACAACATAATGCCACAAGTGTGAGAATAAAACGGACGAAACATATAACACAAAACGGAAAGAAAGGAAAAGCCACAAGAATGAAGGGAAGGCAATGAACACTAAAAGTAAGAAAAGAGGACAAGGAAACAACAGGGACGCTAGAAACAGAAGACAGTAAAACATGAAAGCAGATTACAGTGGCTAGCCAACCACGAGAAAAAAAAGGGAAAGCCAGTCACTCTGCAACACATTAAAACCTCCACCCTAAAAGCAGTAGGGTGGAGGACACAAAGGGTCAAAGGACATGTACTAAAACCTAGATAGAAGTATAAAACCCACTCTCACGGATAAAACGTAAAACTAAAGCTGCTGTGGAGGCATTGTTGACCAACACCAAAGTCAGGGTGCTGGGAAAGTTAAAAGTCTGCTGCAGAGTGGCTAAAAGTGGACAGTCCGGCAAGAGGTGGACAATTGTCATTTAGGGGGCCACAGTGACACTGAGGTGGGTCCTTGCAATGGAGTAACCATGCGTTAGCCACATATGACCAATGCGGAGCCGGCAGAGGACAACTGATTCCCTGCGAGAGGCCTGCATGGAAGACTTCCACACATTCATAGTGTCCTTAATAACATGCAGTTTGTTGTGCATGCTGTTATCCATTCCGTCTCCCAAAGCTGGAAAAACCTGTGGTGTAAGACAGAATGCAGGTCAGCTTTGGAGATGCCTACCTCCAGAAGCGGTTTCTGCATTGCCTGCTTGGCCAGCCTGGCAGCAAGTTCGTTGCCGGGGATTCTGACGTATCCTGGCGTCCACACTAAGAACACGGAACGGCGGGACTGTTCCAGAGGATAGACAGACTCCTGAATGGACGCTACCAGAGGGTGGCAAGGGTAGCACTGGTCGATAGCTTGTAAGCTGCTCAATGAGTCAGTTCACAGGAGAAATGACTCGCCACGGCATGAGTGGATGTACTCAAGAGCACGAGATATGGCCATCAGCTCTGAAGTGAAAACACTGCAGTCAACTGGCAAGGAGTGCTGCTCAGCATGTCCTCCATGAACATATGCGGAGCCTACATGACCATCAGCCATTAAGCCATCGGTGTAAACCGCTTCAGAACCCCGGGACACGTCAAGAATCGAAAGGAAAGTGACAGTGGAGAGCGGCAAGGTTAACGGAGTTCTTAGGGCCATGCAAAAGGTCCAGACGAAGCTGCAGCCAAGGTGTACACCATGGAGGCATACGTGAACGGGCCGTAACTAGAGCTGGTAAAGGGAAGGACTCCAGTTTGGAGAGAAGGGACCGCACGCAAACCACAATCATTAGCCCTGGTCTGGGCCGCCGATGCGGGAGATGGACTGCCGCGGGCAGGAAAAGGAGATGGTAATTCGGATGCTCAGGGTAACTATGAGCAGTTGCGCACGTCCGATTTACAGTGGAGGGCACCAGCCTCCACCAGGACACTGGTCACTGGACTCGCACTAAAAGCTCGTGTCGCTAATAAAATCCCACAGTGGTGCACAGGGTGAGTAAATGCAATGTTGATGGCACTGCTTAACCACAAACCACACTCCCATAGTCAATTCAGGTTTGGACAAGGGCTCTGTAGAGCTGGAGCAGTGTAGAGCAATCTGCACCCAAATTGATGTTGCTCAGGCAACGGAGGGCATTGAGATGCTGCCAGCACTTCTGCTTAAAGCTGACAAAGATGAGGGAGCCAAGTCAATCAAGCGTTGAAAAAAGTCCTAGGAATTGATATGTGTCTACTACAGTGAGTGGATCATCATTAAGGTAAAGTGCGGGTTCAGGATGAACAGTATGACGCCGTCAGAAGTGCATGACACACGACTTTGCTGCTGAAAACTGGAAGCCATGGGCTAGAGCCCATGACTGTGCCTTGTGGATGGCTCCCTGTATGCGCCGCTCGGCAACAACAGTACTTTTGCAGCAGTACGAAATGCAGAAGTCGTCTGCAAACAGTGAAGGTGAGACAGAGGGCTCGACAGCTGCTGCTACACCGTAAATCGCCACTAAAAATAGAGAGACACTCAATACAGAGCCCTGAGGGACTCCATTCTCCTGGATATGGATGGAACTATTGAGAGGCACCAACTTGGACATGGAAAGTACGGAGCGACAGGAAGTTTTGGATAAAAATCAGGAGTGGTCCATGGAGACCCCACTCATACAATGTGGCAAGGATATGATGTCGCCAAGTTGTGTCTTATGCTTTATGTAAGTCAAAAAAGACGGCAATCAGGTGTTGCTGTCTAGAAAAGGCCGTTCAGATGGCAGAATCTGTGGACACAAGGTTATCAGTGGTAGAGCGACCCTGGCGAAAGCCGCCCTGACATGGAGCCAGCAAGCCATGTGACTCGAGGACCCAGCCCAAACGCCGACATGTCAGACATGCCAGCAGCTTACAAAGAACGTTGGTGAGGCTGATGGGCCGATAGCTATCCACATCGAGCGGGTTTTTGCCGGTTTTGAGTATCGGAATGATGGTGCTCTTCCGCCATTGCAATGGAAAGATGCCATAGCACCAGAGCTGGTTGAAGATGACGAGAAGATGTCACTTTTAGTCAGATCAGAGATGTTTAATTATCTGGCTGTGGATGTGATCAGGCCCAGGAGCTGTGTCAGGGCAATGCCCAAGGGCACTGAGGCGCTCCCACTCTGTAAATGGGGCATTATAGGATTCACTGCAGCATGTAGTGAATGAGAGGACATTCTCTTCCAGCCGCTGTTTAAGTGTGCGAAAGGCTGCAGGGTAATTCTCCTACGCAAAGCGCAGGGCAAAGTGCAGGGCAAAGCGCTCAGCAATTGCCTTTGCGTCGGTACATAACTCACCATTTATGGTAACACCAGGGACAGCTGTTGGGGCCTGGTACCTGAAAAGACGTTTGATCTTTGCCCAGACTTGCGAAGGTGCCATGTAGCACCCAGTGGTGGAGACTTATCTCTCCCAACACTCCTTCTTCCGTTGTTTGATAAGGTAGTGAATACGGGCATGGAGCCGTTTAAAAGGTATGAGGTGCTCCAGGGAAGGGTGCCGCTTATGCTGCTGTAGAACTCGCTGACGCTCCTAAATTGCTTCAGCGACTTCCGGTGACCACCAAGCGACTGCCTTATGCCTCAGGCTGCCTGAAGAGCGACGGATCGCGTTTTCTGCCGCAGAAACAATTGTGCTAGTCACCTGCTCAACCATCACATCGATGTTACCATGTGGGGGAGCTTCAGTGGTGATGGCAGAGCTGAAAGTTCCTCAGTCCACCTTTTTCAAAGCCCATCTGGGCAGGCGTCCTTGTGCCTGACGCTGGGGCAGTGACAGGAAGATGGGGAAGTGGTCACTATCACACAGGTAGTCATGTGCTATTCAGTGGATAGATAGGAGAAGTCCTGTGGTGCAAATTGATAAATCAATGGCTGAGTAACTACCATGAGCCACACTGAAATGTGTGGCGGCCCCATTATTTAAGAGGCAGATGTCGAATTGCGACAGTAAAGTTTCGACATCTCTGCCTCAGCCAGTAAGCATGGTACCACTCCGCAAGGGGTTATGGACATTAAATTCTCCCAGAAGTAGGAAAGGTTTAGGGAGTTGATCAATTAGTGCAGCTAATACATTCAGGGGCACTGCACCATCCAGAGGAAGATATACATTGCAGACAGTTATTTCCTGCGTCGTCGTCATTCTGACAACCACAGCTTCAAGAGGGGTTTGAAGGGGCACATGTTCATTACAGACTGAGTTTAGGACATAAACACAAACTCCACCTGACACACTATTATCGTTGTTATGGTTCCTGTAATATACCTTATAGCCGCAGAGGGCAGGGGTTCGCATTGCTGGGAACCAGGTTTCGTGGAGGGTAATGCAGATAGCAGGTGTAAAGCTTAACAGTTGCCGTAGCTCAGCCAGGCAGTGGAAAAACAAGCCGTAGTGCGACTTGAGGATGACATCATGGGACTGGGAAGACATGGAACATTCAATGAGGCAGTTGAAGCCTCAGAGTCTCCTGCTGCCCCCGATTTATTGCCTGAGCAGTCTATATCCATTGTGTCTGAGGGTCTGGTGAGATCTAGGTCCTCAGCAGACGCCAGAATCTCCACCTCATCGTCAGACGCAGAGCTTGTAGGTAGCAGTGGTGTGGGTGCCACTGCAATTTCCTTCGTCTTAGGGGTTTTCTTTTTGGATTTCTCTCGCTGCTCCTTGTGTTTCCTGGCTGGGAGGACTTCACTGGCTCAGTCTCCGGGACTGATGATGAGCGTGAAGCTCTACGACCAGCTGCTTTTGGGCTCTTCAGCTACTGGCGGGCATCATCTTTCCCACTAGAAGAAACCTGGGAAGGGAGTGATCCAAGGGACCCCTTCCTAGCCAGAGAAGCTGAAGAAGACTTATGCTTCTCTGGCTTAGAAGTGGGGACGGACGTTCCCGATGGTTGGTGGAGTGTTGCTCCGAAAGTAGGTGGTGCAGGAGCAACAGGGAGGGAAATGCCCTCACCACCAATGGGGCAGGTGTAGTCTTCTGGCTCTGAGAGGTGACTGGGGTTGGAGGAGCTGATGGTGCCAGAACTGTTGTAGCGGTGGTGTAAGATGATTTCATACACGCAGCATGCAAGCGTTCAAATTTTCTCTTAGCCTCAGTGTAGGTCAGTCTGTCCAGGGTCTTGTACTCCATGATTTTCCTTTTTTTCTGGAGAATCCTGCAGTCAGGCGAGCAAGGCGAATGGTGCCCTGCACAGTTGACACAGATGAGAGATGGGGCACACGGAGTATTGGGATGTAATGGGCGTCTGCAATCTCAGCACGTGACACTGGAAATACAGCGGGAAGACATATGGCCGAACTTCCAGCACTTAAAGCACCACATCGGTGGAGTGATATAGGGCTTTACATCACACCATTAGACCATCACCTTGACCTTCTTGGGCATGGTATCACCGTCAAAGGCCAAGATAAAGGCACCGGTGGCAACCTGATTATCCTTCGGACCCCAGTGGACACGCCGGACGAAATGTACACCTTGCCACTCTAAATTGGCGCGCAGCTCATCGTCGGACTGCACAAGAAGGTCTCTGTGATATGATACCCTGGACCATATGTAAGCTCTTGTGGGGCATGATGGTTGCAGAAACATCCCCCAGCTTGTCACAAGCAAGTAACTCCCGTGACTGGGCAGAGGATGCGGTTTTGATCAAGGCTGATCCAGATCTCATTTTGGACAAGCCCTCCACCTCCACGAACTTGTCCTCTAAATGCTCAACAAAAAACTGAGGATTCATCGTCATGAAAGATTCCCCATCAGTTCTCGAACATAGAAGGTACTGGGGTGAATAAGATCCGTCGCCATCCTTAGCCTGACGTTCCTCTCATGGTGTGGCCAGGGAGGATAACGATTTTTATTCATAATTCTGTGCGTTGAATTGAGCTTGTGATCGTTTAGAGACTGCTGGTGTTTCACCACCAGCAAGAGATGATGGACTACGCTTCATCGCCTGTCATTCACCCTGATGCCACCAACTCCGACCAGGAGCCCTCCCCACGGACGCCACCCAGCTGCAGTAAAGGCCACCTGGCAGGATGGCCATTGCTGGGAGACCCGATGCCCCAGGAGGATGGGCATCTACCACTTGGCATACATGGGGAGTTAATGGCACAGGCATCAACAGAGCGGTCCCTGTGTGGTCAGGGGCTACAACCAACAGGGTACATGGCAGCCCCACCATAACGGACTGGCTACCGTGCTGGATTTCAGGTGCCAAGAAGTCAACGCAGACATTGACACTGCATAGTGCATGGTGGAACACGCACCCAGGAAGGTGTCCTCACCCAAGAGATGGAGAATGGGCAGGACTGCAATGCGACGACAAGAAAGTGGGCTAAAGATCTCAATGCATGATGGACACGATGTACCTTGTAAGACACCCTTCAACAATTGGCTCGCTGTTTGGGAAAATTTTTGAGAATGGAGGTCAAACCGTACAGGGGACCATCACATTTAGGCCGAAATGTGTGAAACTCTTTTTAGTCACTTCGTATGCCAGGCAGGAATACCTCAGACCTATTCTAACCCCCATACCTGCAGGGGGGGGGGGGTATACATGTTTGTTATCTTGATATGGGTCTTATATTTTGGGAAATACCATTTTGACTATCTGCATAATTTGAAAATGTATCCCAAGCCAAAACTTGTCAATGAGTAAATGAAAGTGAAATTTTCAACCTTGTCTGTTTTTCCATTGTATTGAATATTTGCTTCATTGTTCTGTCCCAGCTCATATTTATGTACATATTGACCTTGCATATTCTGTTGGCATAATCCGCTATGGCTTCTCAATGCCTCCTTGTAACAGTACTTAATCATTCCTGAAAGAACATTGCACAGCTCTGCTTCTTGTACTTCTTGAGAAGCCCCTAGTTTATCTGCTCAAACATTTATGATATCTTAGTGCCTCTGTATATCCCACAGTAGTTTTCAGTTCTTCCACTTGATGTAATTTTGACACCAACAACAATTGAACATTGGACTAATCACCAATACCTGCTGACATCATTGGGTCCTCAACAAATACCACCACGTCCTCAGATGACCTTCCAGGAAAAGGGGGGGGGGGGGGGGCATGCAGCAGCTGAACTATTACTTGGTCTGGTGCCTGGAGCAATGCCATTTCCTCATCCCTAACTGCAGTTTGCCCCAATTGCTGTTTTATCTGCTGACAACTGTACTAACTTTTCTTTCAAAAAATGAACTGCCTTAAGCTCCAAACTGCACCATGCGTGACTGCCATTGCAACACCTTTACTCCTCACCCACACACAATACACAAAGGCAAAGTATAAATATGCAACAGTTCACAACCTGAAAAAATAAATAAATTACAAACTACACCTTATCATTAACACTACACTCCATATACAGCCTTGCAACATGGCCATATTGTAGGACGTAAAGCAAGTTACATATACTCTCTCAGCCCACACTCCAGAATTTCCGAGCAGATTACTTTGTGAATATCTAACATGCTCCATACACTGAGCCTTACCATTGTCCTGAAACTCAGACACATTATCCAGTTGCTCTGACCGAAAACAAATAACTTCAAGTTATGGTGATAGTTACTGCTAGATCCCATGTCTGTCACACACAACAAAGATAACCAATAGTTCTCTCATTCCCCCTACTGTGCTGACACTGTAGGCAGTGGTCCAGACATCGTGCTGCTTGGACAATGCACCATCTGGTGCCTATTGGAGACGCCACCAATTCTGGTGCCAATTATAGCCAAGCTTGAGATGGAGGGGCTACTACAATGTAAGGATGGCAGACAGCAAATGGTTGAGGCAAGGTAGCAGGCTGGTGAAGGTTCAGAAAGAGGTGGCTGCCAAAATTAATATTTTATTTCGCACTATTACGTTAGCACTGCATCAGTGCAAGGAGGCGACCATGCCCTCACTTCATGGGAAGAGGGCAGGTGGTCAGCAGGATGACAGCAAGCAATTGGCCAGCTGGCTGCAACCCACTCACACACAACTATGCTGACACCTGCAGTTGGTGCTTGGCATATGACTGTCACAAGAGCCACAAACAACAGGTGTCAGTGGTGAATGAAGGCGAACAGGAATCTTGCAGAGGTAGCCAATGAGTGACCATGCCCAAGTGGCTGCTGCTTGCAGGAACCAATTGCTCCCGGGACAAGAGTCCAGCTGCTGCCCATTGTACAACAATCTGTGCAACTACAGTGACATTATTTTTCTGCCGTGGAATATGCCTCTCCAGTGTGAAAGAGCAATAGATACAGGGCACAATGAAACCTTTAGGCTGACTCAATGCAATAAATTTTATTACCCAGCTGGAATAGTGCCATCCTTTCCACACAAAAAGGGGTAAAGGGGTGGGGTAGATGGGGGTAGGGCGAGAGAAAGGGGGAGGGGGAGGGTGAGGGCGAGAGAAAGGGGGAGGGGGAAGGGGAGGGTGAGGGTGAGAGAAAGATGGAGGGGCAGGGGGGAGAGAAAGAGGGAGGGGGAGAGTTGGGCAGATCATGTAACCATTGTGGGGGCATACCCCTCCTACTCAATAGCTGAAGTACAGGACTAGTTTCTTATGATCTTCCAAGATTCCTGCTGCAACACCTGTGAAGGCAACTTTTTAACTATAGAAGGAGAAACCACTCCGGACCACAGGAGGGCTGCCACTGAAGAGGAGACAGACTTCAAGAATACAGTCTTCAGTGTTACCCAGCAGCAGTTTTTGGTTACACGGATATGCATTTTCAGACTGCTTTTATTTTGCTGATTGCTTTGTTTCATGGTAAATATTTTTTCTTCTCGAAGGCTTATTCTTCCCCTCCCTGCTCCTGTAGAATTCTTACCCATACATATCTATAGGTACTAAGGTGCTGCAAAACTTTTTTTTGTCTTTTGGTAACGATAAACTAGCACTGCAATTTAACAGCTATGGTACTGCAGACACTGTTAGACACCATATCATTCTTTCTAAATGTTGAATATTTATTAGGTACTTACCATCTGCAAAGGGTAAACAGTTAGATGGGATGGAATATGGATATATGGCATTCACAACTAAGTATATTATAAACAAAAAATAGTCTAAACCCACATGGCTAACAAAATTTCAGCTGTCATCCTTAGGGAATTGATTGGATGTCATATCATTCAACCATCTTGCTGATCAGTGATATCACGCACAAAATACTGGACAGTGAGCAATAGTATAGGTCAGGGAGAAACTGTGGGAGATGTCACTGTCAAAACTATCGAGGTGGTCAGTCAGGAAATGGAACACTACTCTCAAAGAGCTCTCCAGGACTAATTAATTTTTCCATTGGACTACAATAACATCATACTGCTGAGAGGAATTAAAATGAAGAAGGCTAATTGTGGTACCTTTGTCAGTGTAGAAAATGCAATACATTACATGGTTTATAGATGTCTAACAATTTCTCTAAAAGGTTCAGTAGTTATGAAACATTGCAAGAGCAGCGATTTGCTCTCATTTCTCCATACCTGTTTCTGAGGTTCACTTCTTTCCAGGAGCTTGGCCTGTATTCTACGAATAAAGCTGACAGGAACACATTCTTCAGATTCATCAATGGTTGTATACAGATTGAGTATTTTGATTATCTGAAAAACATGTGTAGCAGTTAGAACCATAGAAAATAAAATGCAGTAATAACTACAGCAGAAATATTCATTCAATTAATAGCTATACTACTACTACTACTACTACTACTGCTGATGCTGATGCTGCTGCTGCAACATTACATTTGTAAGGATGTCAACTTTCTCCTAACTTCAGTATCTGATAAATTGGAGACAGACAAAGCTGTTTCTCAAAGAAGAATTTCAGAAGGAAGAACTAATTGTACATACAAATAGTCCATAACTCAGAGACAACAGCTGATACTCATTAAGACTTCAAGCACATAAAATTCTGATGATATTCTGTCTGGAAGTATCATGTCACCATATCTGACATAACAAATGCCAACAGATTTGTGTTCTGACACTGACAATGGCAGATATCGTTAGCCATGAAAGCCCCATGCCTTTGTCGCAGGAGGAGACAATTCCATTTACTACTATAGATGGATGCCTGCAGTGTTGTGTATGCCACGAAGAATTTAATTTTGCCAATATGTATACCATACAACATGACTGTACGAAGACATCCTGAAAAGCAATGCCTCTTAATTTTCTACATGAAAACTCTAAGAATCTTAAATAAAACAAATATTCTTAGCAGTCTGTATCTCTATTCTCAGTATAGTCATCCTGGTAACACATTTCTCCCCGAGACGACAATTTCTTGGTACAGTAATTGCAGAATATTTGACCTGGTTGATGGACTCAGAACCTCGCCTCGGCTTGTACCTCTTTTTCATTGTCAAAGTAACATATTTGAAGATGTTCTTTAAGTTTTGGAAAAATGAAAACTTGATTGTGCCAAGTTGGAATTGTATGGAGGATGATGATGACAGTGAACCAAAGGTGGACGATTGTTGCAGATGTCACAATGCTAATTTGTGATGTACCTTTGTCATACTAAAGGAGCAGCATGTGTGGACAAACTCTTCTAACCCAGAATCTGATTTTAGCATGCTGTTTCTAATCCACTGACATAGTTACATTACTCACCACCATGTTACATGCTACAATTCAGAGACCTCTCATGGCAGAGGGCTGCAAATGTATAGAAATGAAGAATAAATATGTAGAATGTTAATAACATGTGCTTTATTTAAAATGCATTAAGAATTTATGTATAAAAACTTGGAGGCATAACTTTTCAGCACACCCTTGTACATGCTCCCACGCAGGGCATTAGGAGCAGATAGAGGGCAAAATACTCAGAGATCTAACAGACTTAAAAGCAAAATATCAAGAGGGTTACATCTGAAAAAAAAGTTTATTGTAGCAATAAGTCTGGTAGCAGATGCATAATATTTGTCTCCAAAGGAGTTGCAGAGAATTTAAGGAGTTTCCCTTCCCAACAAATTGCAACTCGCGGGAACTTGGACATGACAACCATGGCAGGAGAAAGATGTGGATGCAAAGTATGAGGACATACCTAACCACACCACAGTTAGTTTGATTGGTAACTTCTTGTTAATTACTTTCACATTTGTGAGCAAGCTTTTCCTTTTGCCAAAGTGATAGGGAAAGAAGTGTAATATCTGAAAGATTTAAAATGATTATGAGAGCTAGCATTCCTGGCAGACATGAAAATAAATCTGAACAATTTAAAATGTTACTGCAGTGGATGGAAAATTAAATGGTTGACGTGCAAAACAAAATCTGAGTGTTCTTGGAAAACCTATGTTTGAGACACAAATGAGAAACTGCAATTTAACATTTTTGGGTCACCTGGCTTCTTTAAGATTACTAGTTTTACTGATTACCAAGTCAAGATAAACCAGTTAAGCATGTCTTTAAAAAGGGACTGCAGGAGCTCAATATTTTGGAAATGGAAATTAAATTATTCAACAATCCTTTCCTGGTTTCATTCCATGGTCTGTCACCATTACCAAAGTTAAAATATGTGAATCTAGTATTTCTAACTTCAATGAAAGAAAGATACCACAGCACACTGACTTTGTCCTAGTGGGATTTTTCATTACAGCAAAAATGTTTCACAACCTATACAAAAATATGGTCATGATCATGTGCATGTTTGGGTATATATATACTAATGTGATCACTTTTTTTGCCCATAGCAAGAGTAAAAAGCAAAGAAGGGAGTTTTCTTTACGATGTTACAATGAATCTTCCACAGTAACACTGCAAACACTTTGACTCTCAATATTTCCTCTTAATATGGAAAAACCTCAAACTTCAGAAGCCTAATGAACATATTACATACTATTAATAGAGTTCCTTATTATTTATTTCCTTTGCTTCCTGCATTTTTTAGTTAATGTAACATTCCAAATTTGTTGTTGGCAATAACATAATGTGCACCATTTATAGTTGTCAGATTACAAGGTGCTGCCGTGCAGGCTAATTCAATTCCTCACTGACACCAACACTGGTTGGAGCAATCCACAAATTATTACAAGCACATAAGTTGGAACAACCTGTTCTAGCTGCAGAGAATTACATCATCAGTTGCTGTATAATATACATATGAAACACCAAGATATGCTAATTACTTTAATGAAAAAACAACTGTAGCTCACAAGTCTTTATAAATATGTTTCTTCCTAACCCATATGGTATATAAACCAGTCTTTAACATGAGTGGATGCATTACTATGTAAGAACCATCACAATGGGCAATCTAATCATGTGCAAAATTTAATAAATCAGTTATAACTGACACCAATTTGAAACAATGATACAGTTAATTTTGAATACATACCTGCAACATTGAAAGTTTATCACACATATTGCATACATGCTGAACATCTTCATCCAGCTTACGAGCCTGTAGCAAGTGGGCAGCCTGAATTATGGGCTGTAATGTGGTTGGCACATCAGTACACTGGAACAAATGTGATAATTAACCATTTAAAACACTGAATTTTGCTGCATTTAAAATTATTAAGAGAACACCAAGTACTATGCTTTGGTCTGTATTGAACAGCAGAATTGAATAGACATCCACAAAAGAAATCTCAATTCTTCAGTTTACCAAATGTGGGCACTGATATAATCAAGTTATGTGTCATAAGTGGACTTCTGCTGGTGATCATCTGAAGTACCATTTTATGTAAAAACTAGTGGAATACTGGTAAAAAAGATCTATGTAGATTCCCATTTCCTTTCAAATTTTAATGCTCTGTTGATAGTACAGCCAGAAAAGGGAGGAACACTTGTGATAATGTGAAAGGGTCAAAAAAGAAATCAGTGGTGAGGAGTAGAAAATTTAGGACTGGTCCTGTATGAAATTCCATGAACAAACACAGATGAATGATTTTAGTGTCACATGGACATCTTTGATTATTATTCACAAAAAAGGGGAGCACTCTACAACACAAATGTAGAGTGGAGTTCCTACAAATGATAGCTTTTCTCCTATAAAACTCTATTCCATGCAGGAGCACACAGATCCACTTCACTGCATTATTAAATCACTTAACTCAGTCACAAATGGGAAACTGGGATGGCTGGTGCAGTTATTCCTACTCACTGAAATGAATGGCTACAGATGACAGTGATAGATCACCAATATGTTAGAAATATCAATAAACTGCCAAAACAATACTGATATTCATACATTGCTACTGTACCACTGATATTTTTCTCACTATACTGGCCTTTCATAATTATATTTGATACACATTTTTACTGGATACTGAATTAAATAATCACTGTTTTTCAGGTATCCCTGTTAGAGGGACTCGGTAAAATGAAGACTCATTAAGTACTGTTAATACCAGATTGATATGACACATAATAAAGAAGATTAGAGATTGTTACATTCATAAAATGACCAGTAAATATCAATGTGCAAAGCATGGTGTGCTCTGAAACATTTGTGCTTGCATCAGTGTTGTACTCTGTTGTTGGATCTTTCTTAATCTGTGTTACAGAGCAGACAAACTTTCAATCTCCATGTCCTTTGGTGGGGTGCAGACGTCCAACAATGTCACCTACTCATACTTTCACTGCCCTTCAACCACTTTTCATGGATACTGAGAACAGTAGCACACAAAGAGCTAACCAACTTAGGTTTCAAGTCATGATAACTGCCATTTGTAGTAGTAGTATTAGTAGTAGTAGTAGCAGCAGCAGCAGATTTATTCATCCGTAGATCTCTTATTACAAGGATATTGGACATGTAAAAGTATTTACAAGTTTAGAACAATTTAAAATAAGTTAATTAGTAGACACACACATTTCCAGACTTCTAGTTAGAGACAACCATTAGATTTACTACTGGTATAGAATACTTTTTTTTGCAAATAATTTGTTAAATAATGTAATGCCACACTGTTCAGTCACATCTCACTATCAGTCACAGCACATGGGCCATTTTCTGTACCGCAACTTCCCATTTGCTATCCTGAAAAACTGAATCAGCAATCCTCCATAAAGAGCGAGATATTGAGCTCAGAAAGAGGAAGAGACGTTACTATTGTGCCATGCATAGCTTGGGGATAAGTATTTCTAGAAAGGAAAAGAGAAGGAAAAAAACTAAGTGAAGGTGTTATGTGGAATGTTGTATGGTGTATGTTTATCACCATCATCATCATCATCATCATCATCATCTATTTATTTATTTGTATAACTTTTTTTTATCAAACCCCTACTCTATTTTAGCTAAGTAATCCTTCAATGTATAAAATATATTGTATAACAGGCACTTTTTAGCTGTCTTTTTAAAGAAGTGTATTTCTGCAATTTCTTTAATCTCTTTTGGTAATTTATTGTACAGTTTTATTCCTTGGTAGAAAGTGCTGTTTTGAGTTTTATGTTTCTTTTCTTGGTAAATGTAAGTTGAGTCTATCTCTTGTTGCATGGCCATGGACAGAGCTGTTTGTGCAGTAATTACCAATGTTATTTTTGATGTGTACAATTGACTGGTAAATGAATTCACAAGGAGCAGTTAAAATCCCCAGTATTCTGAACAGAACTTTACAAGTTTGAAAATTGTGTTCATATTTTGTGCATTTGTTCCCCAAAAAAGAATGCCATAGCTAATCATTGAGTGTACATATGAATAATATGCAACTAAATGACACTGCATGTTACACACTGATGATAGGATTCTAAGGGCTGATGACATTCTGTTTGCAAGTACCTTTGTGTGTTCGCACCACTTCAACTGAGAATCAATAGTCATTCCTAAAAATTTTGCATTTATTACACAGTCTATAGAGGTGAAATCTACATTTAACATGGTCATTTTTCCTCTTCAAACTGAAATTCATGGCATTAGTTTTCTTCACGTTAAATGTCACTTTATTGCTTATTGACCAATCATAAACTTCCTTGAAAGTTTCATTTGCTTTCTTGGCAAGGAGTCCTCTTGTTTTCTCAACGACTATAATATTGCTGTCATCAGCGAGGACAATTTTTTCACCACGAGTAACACAAGTGGGAAATTCATTGATGTGCTACCTTGTGGAACCACTATATTAATGTATTTTGGTTCTGATAAGAGTTTTACTAAATGTTTAGTTCTATTTGAAGTATGTGTTCTCTATTCTTTGTGCCCTACCTGCTTCATATGATGGAAACCAGTCATTAGCTACTCTTCTTATTCCTAATGCTTCTAATTTATTTAATAGAATCTTGTGGTTGACTGTATCAAATGCCTTAGAAAGATCCAAAAATATGCCTGTGACATACTCATCTTTATCAAGAGCATCAAGTACAACTTTTGTGAATTCTTCTATCGCTGACTTCGTATTTTTGCCACTTTGTAAACCAAACTGTGATTCGCTTAAAAGATTGTATTTATTCAGGTAATTCATTAATCTGTCTTTCATAATTGCTTCTATTATTTTTGAGAATGCTGACAGCAGGGAAATGGGCTGGTAATTTTCTGTGTCTTCTGCATTGTATTTCTTAAGCAAAGGTACAACTCTTGCCTGCTTTAACTGCTCTGGAAATATCCCTGATGCGAAGGATTCATTTATTATATTTGTTAAGGGGCCTTGTATAATCCCTATGCATTGTTTCAATACAAACACTGGTACTTTATTTAAGCCTGCTGACAATTTATTTTTTAGTTACTGAACAGTTTTATTAACTTCATTCTCTGTGGTTGGAAGTAACATCATTGTATTTAGTGCAACATTATTTACAGGTGTTATATTTGTTTTGGGGAATTTTTGCTGTAACTTGTTGGCAATACTTGAAAAATGCTCATTTATATAGTTTGCTAAGCGTTGTGGATCATTTATTACCTTATCCCGCTCCCTTCGCAGTATGTTATTCTGCATTTGTTTGCCTCTCTCCATTTCCTTTTTTTATAACATCCAAGACTGTTTTGCTTTTATTCTCTGCATTATATATTATTTTATCATTAAATGACTTTTCTGCAGAAATCAGCACATTCTTGTAGGATCTTTTTGTATCTATGATAGAAATTTAAGAATTCTGGATCATTGCAAATCTTTTTGTTGGAACTGAGTTGTTTAAGTGTTTGGGAGGACTTCCTAATACCTGCTGTTATCCATCTGTTTTTGTGAGATGTTCATACAGACATGCATACTTTTGGAAATGCCTTTACAAAGTTAAATTCAAACAATGTGGAGAATTTAGAGAATTTCATATTCACATTCGTTTCCTTCTGATAGATGTCATTTGTAGACTTGGAGTTTAGGGAATGATTCGATGCCTGATTGTATTACTGTTATTTGACAGAGATTGTCTGATAGTTTGAGATCTTTTACAGCTAAATCACATTTTTCCCTGTCCATATTTGTGGCCACATGGTCAATTATTGATGCAGTCATTGTAGTAACCCTTGTTGCACTATTGATCAATAGGGACATGCCAAAACTCTGAAGGATGTTTATGAAGGTGCTGCTGGATTCATCTATGATATTAGTGTTGATGTTAATGTCCCCACACAGAATTACGTTGACCTTTGCACTTCAGACTACTTCTAGAACTTCTGTTAATTTATTGAAAAAAAATGTCCACACTACTACTGGGAGGTCTATACTCACACAAAAGGATTAATTTCTTGGTTATATCAAGCCCTGTTAATTCAGTAGCTGATATTTCAAAGTGTTTGTCTTCACTTACTGTACTGAGGTCATGTCTTCATTTGAACTTTATTCCTTTTCTAATATAAATGCATGATCCTCCACCCCTTGAAGTAGTTGCCATTTCATACAATGATAATGCTATATATTCGATTTCTATGTCTCTACACCAGTGCTCAGTAATACAAACTACTGTGCAGTTCAAAGATTGGAGCTCAACTTCTAATAGTTGTATTTTAATTTTTATTGATTGCATGTTTTGATGGAGGATTGTTAAGTCTGTGAAATGCCCCATGTTACTCTTTCCAATGGTTTATTTTTCTTTGCGACATCTGGTACGTGTGAAATTTGAAGTGTTAAAATATGTCTTGTGAGTGATTGTTTCAGTATTTTTTAAACAGCTCGAGATAATCTCTATGAGGGGAACCTGGTGTCTGGATTTATCCTTAGAAAGACCTACTTTTCCTACCTATGACATCAGTTATTTGACCATGTGTGGCCCAAGATCCACTCCCTATACTTTCATGAATCAGCTGTATCAATCTTCCCTTCCCAGTCCTGTTTAGGCGCAGGCCATGCCTAGTGAAACCCCATCTGTTGATAATCCCGATGGGCAGCAGAGAAACATGAGCAAAGTTGGTTGTCCTCTGAGCCATCCTTAACCCCACATTGATTCACCTCACAGCTCCATCAAGGTGTGGTTGATCATGAAGCAGGAACAGCTCAACAAAGTGTACGTTGGTGCCATGAGTCAGGGAAGCTATCTTGTCCATGTCACCACCTACGTCATATGCCCCATCCCTGTCCAAACTGTTTCCCATCCCACCCACTATCACTACATGGTCCTCTTCTGTGAAGTCCTTACATTAAGACCCTAGGTCCTCTATCAAATGACTTAGCCCTGCATTTGGATTGAAGACACTGGTGGCCTGGTACGCTGCCCCGAAACTTTCCTTTAGCTGAGGACCTACACCTCAACCATGGCTACTACCTAGCAGCAGCACTTTCTTCTTCCTAACACTTTGTACATTCCTAGGCTTCTTGGCCATGGTTGAAGTGTGCTGCATATTTCCTGCTCCTCATTCTACCTGAGGCTCTTCTCCATGTAACTCTGGTAGTGGTAGATGCCTGTTTTTGCTGTTGACGATAAAACTGTCAGATCATGTTCTCTTTCTTCCTATCCTCCTACCAGCTGCCACTTCCCATCCACCCTCATCCCCCTATCTCCCTTGATCCTTATGAATTCCTTCCTTGCTCCCTCCGACTGTGTCTGAAGGGCATAGATTTTCCTTTCCTGTTCCCCAATCAAAATGTTCCTACTGCATACTCTGCAGTTCCAGGAGAGAGCCTCTTCTGTTCCCCCAAAATTCTCCCCATTTCTATGTTTGCTGTTTACTTGTACATGAATAAACAAACATTGTTCTTTGGGCCGCACTATTGTTTATGTCTAATATTATGACACAATTGGTCTTGAGTGTGGTGTTCACTTCATCATGCTCAGTGTATTTGGTTTTTCTGTCAGTTCTCATGTCCATGCAAGCAGTGCTGAAATCTCTCCTTTAGGAAAAGGAGGCCCTTTCAGTTGCTACCACAAATTTGTCAGCCACACTGACTGTGTAGATAGGCTTCTATGTTGTCAGCATAACCACTACCCTTTCCCCATTATGGTGTTGGGTCTGAAGACAATTGGCTTATGAGAAGTGGCTTAGGTAACACCACTTTGTTTTTGGTGTCACCAGTGCAATCATGCTTAAGGCTTTGTTCACTTCTTGGATTTCCCCTCAAATTTACCATTTGTTGTTCCATCTTGTCCCACTCCAGGAACCATCATCACTTTCATTTGATGAAACGTGTAAGTGTGTAATTTCTCCAGTTATCACCAAAAGTGCATGCATGTAATTGCAGCACATGCTGAGTTCTATTGTTGACATAAATAGCCCCATCAGTCCTACGGCCTCAGTTGCAAATATCAGTTTGTTACTGATGCTTGTCAGGATTCACATGCTGAGTCTATGGTCTGTGTTGCCACCATTCGATTGGCTCCAGAAAGGAGGGGCATCAACACAGACTACAGTCTGATAATCTATTTTTGGCTGAAGTGTTGAATATTAGTCAATCTTTTGAGGCATCTCATGCTGTTGGTGATTAGACTGAGGCTTGGTATGATGTCACCACAGCAACTTCTGTTCCTGGTTGTTTGACATCAGTTAGTTCTTGGGGGAAGAAGGAGGGGAGGGTGGAGTATACCAATCAGATTCCTTTCAGAGTATGCAGGCACAATAGCGCTTTTCTTAGCAATTGTATACAACCACTCACTTGACGAAAGGTCTGTTCCTAAAGACTGGAAATAAGCACAGGTCACACCAATATTCAAGAAAGGAAATAGGAGTAACCCACTGAACTATAGACCCATATCATTGACCTCAATTTGCAGTAGGATTTTGGAGCATATACTGTACTCTAACATTATGAATCACCTTTAAGAAAATGACTTATTGATACATAACCAACACGGATTCAGAAAATATTTTTTTTGTGCAATGCAGCTAGCTCTTTATTCCCATGAAGTAATGAGGGCTGTTGACAAGGGATCTCAGATCGATTCCATATTCCTAGATTTCCACAAGGCTTTTGATACTGTTCCTCACAAGTGACTATTAATCAAATTGCGTGCATATGGAGTATTGTCTCAGTGGTGTGACTGGATTCACGATTTACTCTCAAAGAGGTCACAGTTCGTAGTGATAGACAGTAAATCATCAAGTAGAACAGAAGTTATATCTGGTATTCCACAAGGTAGTGTCATAGGCCCTCTGCTGTCCCTGATGTACATAAATTATCTAGGTGATAATCTGAGCAGCCCCCTTAGACTGTTTGCAGATGATGCTGTAATTTACTGTCTAGTAAAATCATCAGACGATCAATTCCAATTACAAAATGATCTAGAGAGAATTTCTGTATGGTGGAAAAAGTGGCAATTGGCACTAAACAAAGAAAATTGTGAGGTCATCCACATGGGTACTAAAAGAAATCCGATAAACTTTGGGTATATGATAAATCGCACAAATCTAAAGGCTGTCAATTCAACTAAATACCTAGGAGTTACAAGTATGAGTAACTTAAATTGGAAAGACCACATAGATAATATTTTTGGGGAAGGCGAAACAAAGACTTCGCTTTGTTGGCAGAATACTTAGAAGATGCGACAAACCAACTAAAGAGACAGCCTACATTACACTTGTTCATCCTCTGCTGGAATATTGCTGTGCAGTGTGGGATCCTTACCACGTGGCATTGACGGAGGACATCGAAAAAGTGCAGAAAAGGGCAGCTTGTTTCGTGTTATTGCATAATAGGGGTGAGAGTGTCACCTGACATGATACGTGAGTTGGGGTGGCAGTCACTGAAACAATGGCAGTTTTCTTTATGGCAAGATCTATTTATGAAATGCGAAAATATTTTGTTGACAACCACCTATGTAGAGAGGAATGATCATCATAATAAAATAAGAGAAATCAGAGCTTGAACGGAAAGATTTATGTGTTCCTGTTTCTGATGCATCATTTGAGAGTGGAATGGTAGAAAAGTAGTATGAAAATGGTTCGATGAACCCTCTGCCAGGCACTTAAGTGTGAATTGCATAGTAACCATGTAGATGTAGATGGCGAGTTGCCCAGTGCCTAGGGCACATAGCCTTGACATGCTACATGAAACAGTGTGGGAAAGATGGGTGAGGTGGTTGGTTGTCATTTGTCACTGTCGATGAGGGTGCAGAAGCTGCGTGCACTGTATATAATATTTTGCATGCGTCATTCCAAGCCCTCTTCTGCAGGTGTTAATTGTGTATCTCCAATGCTTATGACTTTTAACAAACTGTTTATTGAAGTGTGAGTAATAGACAAAGAGTTCAGGCAACAAGTGGACACACATACGCAGCTCTGACATTGCTAAACTTGTGAACCTATGTTAATTTGGTATGTTTGGCATTGTGTCTGTGTACTTAACATCTGGCGAGTTACAACTGAACAACATATTCCAGCTTTGGGGCAATTTACAGCTTGCACTGTGTATAAATCTGTGGTTCATTCCTTAACTCTTCTGGTAGTGGATGATGCTGGTGCCAACAATTTATTTGGTCTGGATGCTTTCCATGTTTCTGGTTTTTTATTGCAGGTGCAGTGCACCTTGCTTCTGATGAGGTCCCTTTAGCAGCAGTCAGATTCGCAGATTCTGAGTTCACATTTTTTTATGTTTTAGGTTGTGCCTCTAATTTTGCAGCCCACATTACCTTGAAACCTACTGTGCAGCCACATTTTTACATGCGTGCCCTATTCCTGTAGCTTCGAACAAACAAATGAAATCAGAATTGTGTAGGCTGATGATTTTGGGGTCTTACAGCCTATTACAACAAATATGTGGCCTACCCTAACTGTCTGCTAAAAAATCAAATGGTGAGTAGTGCAGTGACTATAAAGTTTCTGATAACACTCACACTATTGTTGACACTCACCCTTTGCCCCATCAGGATGAGTTGTTGTCCAGACTTATAGGAGGCTAGTTATTTGCTAAAACTGAATTATCTGAAACCTATTTACAGGTTGCATTGGATGAGGATCCAAAAAGGCTCCTTGTGACTGGGATGCCCTTTGGGATATACCAAAATCAGTGCCTCCCATTTGGTGTGGCTGGCACACCTGTGATTTTTTCAGCATTTTTGGAACAATTGATGATGTCTGTTCTGGCATGCATCAACTATCCTGATGATATTGTCATGATGGGTGCATCCAAGGAAGAGCATTTATGCAACTTATGCTACTTGGTCATGGCCTTACATACTGCACCCATCAATTGTGTATTTGGGGTTTGAGTTCTCTCAGGATAACATAAAGCAGGGTTGATCAAGATTTCAGCTCCCAGGCCATGCCCAGACACAAGGGCCAAAGTGCTCAGCCTCCCTTCACGTTTCCCCTATTGCCATGATACACTGTCTCAGTGCAAGGTGGGAGAAGAGGGGAAAATGGAACACACCTCATTTAAATGGCAGTGCAAGCACACTGCATACTACGTGGTTTTATATTTCACATTTACCAACAACATAGCTAACAAAAAAAAAACAAATTTTCGGTATTATTTAATTATTTTTGGCTCATTGAAGACATAATTTTTATCTGGTAGCAACTGTTGGTATATGGACAGATGCAGACAATTTCACAGTTTTGCGCTCAAGTTGCCACATAATTGTGACTTATTTAGTTTCATAGTCAAAAAAATGTTTTTCACACAAATATGATGATTGAAGCATTGTAGCACTTTTGTAATCTCATTATGATGACTTTGAAACTCTACCTGGTGAAATATAGACTTTCTGGACAGTTTTAATGCAGAAAGATTTGTAATGAAAACTAGAATTACAAGGCAGTGCAATCAATTGCATCTGTATAAGATTAGGGGCACTTTCAACTGAAACAAAGGGTCTAAGAAATAGATGTACAATTGACAGTGTCCTCAAAATCTTTATAAAACTATCCTTGTAATTCTTGCAAGGCCACAATGGATTCCTCAAACCTTGTATTTTCTTCAATGCTAGTCAGCTTATGGAATTGGACTGTCTTTGCCAGAATGTATCCCTTCTACAACATGATTTTCTTTTCAAATGCATCCACATAAAATCAGAAAGAAGTGTAGATAGTGTGCAGTCGAGTCTACTTCAAATGCAAAGTCTGTACTCCATTGTGGATGTTCAAATTTTCATTCCTGATCTCGTTTTCCTTCATAAATTCAATAATAGTGACTTTTAAGTCAAGAAATCATTCCAGGCATGCCCCTTGACTTAATGAATGTACTTTCAGTAATATATGAAATCTCTGCACCCTTTGTTCAGGCCGGCCGCGGTGGCCGTGTGGTTCTAGGCGCTGCAGTTCAGAACCGCGGGACTGCTACGGTCGCAGGTTCAAATCCTGCCTCAGGCATGGATGTGTGTGATGTCCTTAGGTTAGTTAGGTTTAAGTAGTTCTAAGTTCTAGGGGACTGATGACCTATGATGTTAAGTCCCATAGGGCTCAGAGCCATTTGCACCCTTTGTTCGGTTCTATTGAAATCTATTGCAACTGACAATGGAATAATGTGTGTGACTTCAGAAATTTTACTGGTCATACCAACAATTTCTTTAGGCACTCCCGGCCTGCAAATGCTATTTGACTTACAGAACAATGAATCCCATCTGTATCATCACAGTTTTTTGCTCTTTCATTGTCAACTAAACCTTCAAATTCTTGTTGCATAGTATTGTAATTTCATTTCATAGCAAATATACAGTACCTGTCACTTATGCAAACTGAGAATTCTCATCCCTCTCTTCTGTCATTCCTATTCACTTTAAAGGATTGCAGTGATAGATTGCTAGACTGCCTCTTTTTGTAAAACAACCAGTGGACCTTTGAACATCCTTCCATACCATCAACAAACAGCAAAGGTTAAACAGCACTGACAGTGCAATTCTGCCAAACTCAGAAAGTTGTGCCAACTGAAAAATGCTGCACCACACTAGTAAATGAAATGTCACAACATTCCCTGTATGTCCAAGGAGGACTGAGCAAAGCCAAGTGACAGGCTGGGCCTTGTCCTGCCCGCAGTCCACACCCATTGCATGCGTGAAGTTTGGCACAATGTGGCTGGCCCTGTTGTAAAGCCTTCATGTCATCATGTTGCTGTCACAACTCTTTGCCTCACCCTTCCAATGTCAAAGAACACCCAACTGCTTTTAGGGAAAATTGCTTACTACCATAAATTCATTCTGGCTGTGCCCACAGCGGACCATCCCCTCCACAAATTTCACCACAAGGACATTTCTTTTCACTGAACATCTGCCTGGCAGCATGCATTAATGCTTCTGAAATGTATGCTGCATTCTTCTCCTGGCATCCTGGCCACCAAATGGTCTTGGCTACAGGCTCCTCTAAGTATGGCCTGATGGTCGTGAGGATGGTTCTTAATGTCTGATAGTTGACATGTCAAAAATGCTCAATTCCACTCAGCAGCACTACTGCCTAGTTGAGGAGGAGGCATTGCTACCATCTATACCCTCAAAAAGTTTGATGTATCCTTGTATGGATCTAAGTTCCACCTCATTACTTACCACAAGCCCATGGTTCTGTTGTTTAGTCCTTCTGCTTTGTACTTTGACAAAGCAGCAGATTGCCTCCAGTGTGGGGCCTTGTTTCTGTCTCACTACAACTATGAAATACATTTTTGGCCTACTGCACAGCATGTCAATGTCAATGCACTGTCCCTGATTCTGACAGGGCCATACCCTACTTTTGATCAGGAAGAGTGCCTTTGTTTTCATTTAGATGTTGAGGCATAATGTATAGTGGAAGGGTTTCCTATTGCAGGCTTCTGGATTGCAGCTGCTGTTGCTGTCAACCTGACTTTGCACCAAGTTGTTCAACTTGGTTGGCCAGATAGGTCTTTGGGCAGGACTTCTGATTTTTTATGTAGCTATTCTGTCCTTTGTCACCACCTTCCAGTGTGTAATGGTGGTTTTCTCTTAGCAAATGATGGGCTGTCATGCAGGGTTGTGATTTCAGTGGCTGTAGAGTATGGTGTGCTTCAGTTCCTACAGCTGGGAAAGTGGAGGGCTCTATTATACCAAGTCACTGACCCATCGACACATCTTCTGGCCTGGCATTGACGAAGACATCGTGTGTCTTGTCACGGCCTGCTCTCAGTGTGCAACCCATCAGGTCGTAAAGCTCTCTTCCTGGCCTAGGTGGTTAGTGACTTCAGCATTGGTGCAGTTCTGCCACTCTGAGGACCCAGATGTCTAGATGCTACCAACACAATTCTCACCAACCCTCACTTATGGCACTTTGCTAGAGGTGGCCACTGCACATGTCAGGGGCCATGTCACTTCCACCTTTACTCATCAGTTCCAGGCCAGAATCTCCTCCCACATCCACCAGCATCTCCGATGCCCACCACATAGGTCATGGTTGTGTCATCATTTGCCCCAATTCTGTCATCAGACGAGTGCCCTTTTGGTAAGGGGGAGGGGTGCTATAATCCTGTACATATGGATATGATCCATGTTACCAGGTTACCAGTGCACTACACTCATACTCTACCAATGGCATCTGTGCGAGATGGCCACCAGAGGCTGCCCGTAATTTGGGCATGTGGTATGGCACATGGAGCATCTGCTGGAGATCTCCTCCATATGTGGACAGCACAGCAGGTGCTCATCCTCAGATTATGTTCTACTGTTTATTGTACCATTTGTGTGTCTGCTGTTTACTTGTATGTGGATAAACTAACTTTGTTCTTTGTGGCAGCACAACAGACAGGTAACAGCCAATCATCACAACTGTAGATAGAATGATATGGCATCTACACAATATTATTGAAACACATATGAAGATATATAAAATGATGAGACAGAGTGTCATTGTATGGTAACTGTTATATTTGACAAAAAATAATGATGAAATTGATTTTAATGTTCTAATCTAACATCTGCATAAATGAACCTTAATTTGAAATGAGAATGAAAACTGTTTTGTCATTCGAAACTAAGGTGGTATTCTATATCATACGTTTATTGATTTAAACTATCCATGTACCTTTTTTCTTAAAGTCATGTAAAATGTTGCAGCACACATCTTAATGCATTATTTTCTTTTAAGAGATGTTGTGCAAGGTTGTACCCATCTTCCATAGTGTCCATCTTCTCTGGTGTTCTGACAACCTAACTGCCACAGATCTGCTTGACTGACCACTTATACTTTTCCAATATGTTTGCAGTTGATTTTGTACACACTGATCTGCTCTTAATATTTCATTGTGTCTTTAATTTAAAGAAAATCAGATTTGGATAATGGAACCAGTGAGAGGTGACACACCAAAGGAACTGAAAGCTGCTTACTTGTGACTGGATGGTACCATCCTGCACAGGTCACAGTAGAAGTAGCTGTTTTTCTGTAAGTGATAAATAGACCTTTAATTGTGTTAATGGGAGATCCTTCTATGAAACATTTGCCAGATCACAATTAAAAAGTGCTGCTGCCAATAGTGATGCTATTTTGTGTGGTAAAATTAATACAATTATCAAGTTCAAGAGGAAACTTGTGTCCAGCGATGTTATCACTAACAAAGTCAAAAAATAAAACTGCCTAAATAATTCTAAATTTCACACTCTGTATGAAGATCCAACTGCAGCTTCTAACAACCAAGAGGAACAAAACACTATAAAATCATGTGAAAATTTCGGTTCAGAAACCAGCAGCTGGACACTTGTAAATATGACTCCAATGGCTCCTAGATGTTTTGGTTTACCTATGTTACATACGTATGACAGCCAGTAGTGTCCAGTTTCTCTGCTTCTTGTTGATTACTATGGAAGAAACTAGATTACATCACAACAAGAAAACAAAACTTAATCTAATATTTGGCATCAGAAATTCCTCAGCTCTTGTAGCTAAAATTCAAACAATATTGGCTTTAACTACACTGCCTGACAAAAAGTCACTTAATAGCCATGGTCAGATATCAATTTACTTTCATATACATATGCATGATTGTTGAGTAAGTAATGATTAGAGTTGCAGGTAGTCCATTACTGTTGTTTGAGTTAATTGTTGTTACCAAGCCTGGTAGGATATATAAGGAGCATGGACAGTGTAAGATGTTGAATGATCACTGTGAAGAACGTGGAGGTGCCACATACTCTTTTTAGACAGTGTTATCAGCACCTGACAGAGTTTGAAAGGGGCCTCATTGTGGGTCTTCAATTGGCTGCCTCATCAGATTGTGCAATATCCAGATCTGATGGCATTTGTATGTGACAGTGACTATGTTTGACTGTATGGGAGTGTGAGGGCTCATATACTTATTGTTAATGTTTCAGTGAACTGCACCTAACCACCGCATAGAGAGACTGTCATAGTTTGCACTAACAACACTGTAACCCCTTCTGACTTACATCTGCCTTCCGAGAACAAATAATGAACTCTTGCTACATTCTGTGTCATTCCATACCATTGGTCAGAAACCGGCAGCAGTTTCACCAGAGACTTACCGTCCCATGAGGTGGTCATTAAAACCACAATACAGACTTTTTTTTTTTTTTTTTTTGGAGTCATGGTACGGCCAGGAAGAATAAATTGCTAATTAATTATTTCACATTGTCTTTGTTGATGAACTGAAGTTTGTACTACCCTGGATAACCATCATTGGTGAGTACAATGCCAGTCTGGGAGAGGTCCCATTCTTTCATGGTTTTGTAGTGGCACAAGGTGTTACTCCTGGCATTACGGAGTGTAAAGCCATTGGGTGTAACTCCAGGTAACAGGTTATACTGACACAGAAAACTCTGAAAGACAATGGCACATCACAGGAATTCTGTGTGTTACCTCTCATGCAAGAAGATTATGGTACCATTTTTCAACAGGATAATGGTCATTCACACATGATGTGTATCTATGAACTGTCTGCATGATGTTGAGGTTTGCCGGTGGCCAACAAAATCCCCAGAACTGCCCCTGATGGAATATGTGTGGAATCAGCTTGGATCTCAACTAACATCCCATGCTGGCATGCAGTATATTAAGGACTAGTTACAACAGTTGTGGGCCAACTTGTCTCAGGAGAGGTCACAAACTCCTTATGACACCTTTTCCTACCAAAGAAGTGCATACGTCCATCTCAGAGGGGTGCAACATCATACTGATAAGTGGACTCCTACTATTAAGCTCTTTGTAAATTTGATTCAGTTTTGTAACCACTGCTGTAACATCACGCAACTTCTCAAACTGTGAAGTTTATTTTTTTCCCCTTCTTGCAGGTTCACTTTCTTTGTCAGGTAGGGTAGTTTCATTTAACATCACTAGCTTGTATACAAATACTCCCACTGATGAGTGTAAAAACAAATCGAGATACCTTTTACATATACCTAAGCTGAATTCCACAGTGCTACACATCAACAATTACCACTGAAACTTATGCAAAACAGAATTATTTTCTGTTTGAGGACACTTACTTCAGACCATCTAATGACATAGCTATGGATTTCTTTTATTAGTCCTAACTACATGGTGTTTTACAAACAAACTGAACAAGCGCTCTTCCTGTGAAAGCAACAATGAGCTGAAAAATTAAATACTGGATCAGGTATGTTGGCGATGTGAAGTGTTTATGGAATGGTATCACTAGATAAATGCATTCCTACAACATTTAAAGTCACAATACAAGATGTACAACTTTGCTTCCACTGTTTGCCAATAGGTAGCGACAATAGTAACTAGCAGTCGAAACAAACAGATCGCAGACATCAGGCAGTTAGCTTGGACCTCAGTCAACATAAACTCAGTCAAACATTAGTCAATTTTTGTCTGCATCATGAAGTTGTACTTGATTGAAAATGTCATTTTATGAGCCTAATTCTCATGATTTGTGGGAGGTGTTACTGTTTTGTTTCAATATGAAGAAAACAGTGGTTGAGTCTCATTGAATGCTCTCAAGTAAGAATGATAAGGATGCTATTAGTGAAAGAATGTGTCTTGAGTGGTTTCAATGCATCAAGAACAGTGATTTTAATGCCATTGACTGGCATAGTGGTGGAAGAGAGAATGCTTTTGAAGATGCAGAATTGGAGACATTGCTGAGTAAAGACTCATGTCAAACTCAAGAAGAATTGGCACAATTAGTGGGAGTTACACATCTAGCAATTTAAAAACTTCTCAAGGCTATGGGCATGATTCAGAAAGAAGGAAGTTGGGTCCCATGTGAGCTGAAACCAAGAGACGTTTAATGGTGTTTGTGGGTTTGTGAACAGTTGCTTTAAAGGCAAAAACAGAAGGGATTTCTGCATCATATTGTGACCAGGGACGAAAAATGGGTTCATTACGATAACCCTAAATGCAAAAAATTATGGGGATATCCTGGCCATGCTTCCACATTGATGGCCAAACTGAATATTCATGGCTCCAAGATAATGCTTTGCATTTGGTGGGACCAGCTTGGCATCGTGTACTATGAGGTGTTAAAACCAAGTGAAACAATCACAGACGCTTGCTATCAAATGCAATTAGGTGCATTTGAGTGGAGCATTAGAAGACAAACGGCCGCAATACAGTGAGATGCACAATAAAATGATTTTGCAGCACGACAATGCTCAACCCCACGTTGCAAGAGAGGTCAAAACATTCGTGGAAACATTAAAATGGGAAGTCCTATCCCACCTGCTGTACTCTCCAGACATTGCTCCCTCTGACTATCACCTGTTTAGATCAATGGCACGTGGCCTGGCTGACCAACACTTACGATCTCATGAAGAAGCCACAAACTGGATCGATTCATGGATTGCTTCAAAAGATGAACAATTTTTTTGATGCAGGATTCATACACTGCCTGAAAGATGGAAGAAAGTAGTGGCCAGCAATGTAAAATACTTTGAATGAAACAAGTGTAACCATTTGTTTCATTAAAGCCTCAAATGTTGTGGAAAAATGGCGGAAGCAAAGTTGTACACCTTGTACAATAAAATCCAGTTCACTATGGAGATGGGAGGTTCTTCTGTAAATTATTTCAATACAGATCTACTGCTCCATACAATGAAACATCAGTCATGAAGTTAGTTTAATGTAAGTGTATCTGTCATGTTTTTAGAGTAGAAGGTATCCTATGCACCTGTACTGAGATACCTCACAATATTATCCCATATGACATCAAGGAATTATATACAATTCAAAGTAAAGTAGTCAAAGCATACCACAGGTGCTGATTGTAGATATTGGTATTATTATTGTAAAGCATGTTATCTACATTCACCATTTGCAGATGAAATGTACATGCCTTCCACAAGAGTTGCCACACTTGTCTTCAGTCCTAGAAGTCTGACGTACCACACTACACGATTAGGACATTATTGATGGCTGTAATAACACCAATCCAAAAGGAATTATTCAATAGAAATTACTTATAGTACATTTTTATTGTAACAGAGTTTCACTCTTATATGTGACACATCAACAGATTTCCCTCTGATATGTTATTTTTGGGGCTACATTATGCGGTTCCAGATGACAGTCTATTCCTTACTTATGTTATCTGCAAGTTACTTTGGAGTCATCTGCTACACTTGATGACAAGTCACTGTTGAGTAACAGGAAAAGAGGCTGTCCCAAGGCAAAACACTGTATAATACCCCAAGTAAGTGACCTAATCAGACCAAATTTAATTTTTAGTTACATAATAGTCTAAAACAACATTATTTTTCCCACAACATAATGAGATTAAAGGGACTGCATTGCTTTCCCTAAATCCTTATTGTTGTCAATTTGACAATACAAAAGTGATTCCATAAGCCAAAGCCTATGAATACTCCACGTTTCATTAATGTTGTTCTTTGCAGGGAGGAGGAAAAAAATTGACTACTGATAACACTACATGTACCTGTAGTCTCATGTCACAACACCACTGTTCAAGATGTGATAGATTATATCTTATCTGCATTCCTTTACTCCAATGACACAAATCCTTTCGGAGCAGTAGGTTATTCATTGAAATGGCACAGATGAAGTAGAATACCTGCAAAATTAAAACACACAACTTCACTTAAAATGGTAACATTGTCATGGGTATTTTCTTTTATTTCTGGTTTGCAATTTACTAGAGACTTCAGAATTTACAAAATACAGCAGTTCCCTTATAGTCTAGGATCATGTAACTTACTGTTAGAAAATTGGTCATCTCACCTGCCAAAATATCTGGACAGTAAGTTCTGGGTCAACACCATGGTTCCCCATAATTTTATAGATATAATTTAGTTCCTGCAAGAGTGCATCCAATGACTTCTGTACACCCAAAAATGGCTCAGAATCCCATGATGACAACACAGATCTTCCTCTCTTTCCACTAGGTATCTGGCTTGTCAAGCCACTTATTTCTTCATGTTCAAGAATAGCTGGCACCACCAGTGGCTGTATCTTTTCTTGTATATGCCCAGCAAGACTCTGAATAATGGCAAGTGAATGATAGACATTATTTTGGGGACAGTTATTGTATACCTTGTAGATGAATTCATAAAACTGCTACTTTCATAGATGAAATGAGACCAAAACAATCTGTTAAGGAAAACTCAAAATAGGACTAAAACATGTTCTCAATCTTTTAATGCAGATATTCAATCCTCTATATAGCCAACAGAAAAAAATCCCTACTTTATATCCTCCATGCAATGATTTAAGAATTAATTAATTAATTAACAAAGGAAGCATATAATTGAGTCTGTAATGTTTCTCAGCACTTACATAAGAAAACCAAAGAGAATACAAAGACTATAAACCATGTCTTCAAAACTGAAGAAATTTACAAAATCCACAAAACTTTAAACAGACCTGATCAACATTGTTTCTTCACCTCTGTGCACCTCTGTTGCATCTCATACTATGGTGTGCAAATCATCTCGGGGTATTACATGCTACACCATTTGGACAGTAATCCCAGAATCAGTCTGCACTTCCTTATCATGTAGCCGTGTAGTAGTTACACACTATAAGGGTACAATGTTCAGGAGGGGTGATCTAATTTGAGCTAGAACTTGGGTATTATTTTGAATATTTCATAAATACAATAAGAAAATCAAGTGCCTATCACCCTCATGAAAATTTTCGAGTTTTGCCAAATGAACCTGGCTCCAACTACTCAAAAATTTGACACTGAACTGTGCAGTCTGTGCATGGTTCTTGGTAGAGTCACATTTCCATGATAACACTGTATAAAATTAGCTTGTTTCTTCATTCTTTGAGTACAGTATCTACGTCTTATTCAGTATTTAATCTGCATCAATAAGTTGTATTCCAATTCAAAAGCTATCCTATGCAATGACACACTAAGAAGCTGAGGTTAAGGAGGAGACTAAATTTCAGTTCAGACTAATTCTCATGAGTCTTGCAAGGAGCATATGAAGGTTACACTTGAAATGTAATGAAATCACTTTCTAGGCATAGCCTCATGAGGTAATCAGTTAGGTGGGAATTGTTAGATAATACTCTCAGGTCACCTGATGAAGAATTATTGCACTATTAAACACAATGGGAGAACATTAGGTGGTATTTAAGAAAGATTCTCAGAAAGTTAAGATAGATCTGGATTTTGCACATGAAAAATTTTGACAGACACAAAATATTTAACAGAAATCTATTCTAAGGCTTGGGCATGCATAAAATACAGAGCATAAATTATAATAAGTCACATATAGAGTGAGTAGGGAGAAATTTCAACACATAAATTGCCATGTTTACATTCCAAGTTACAAATATTGCTCAATGTTATGACCACCTGCATCCATGATAGCCTGGATACCATTTCAATTGTTTGCAGCACTTTTTGAACAGAGGACAATGGAATGTTCAGCAGTTGTGGCACAGCTTGAAGATCGTTACTGTGTCCAGCTTTCTCAGCCATGGCAACAGTACATTCTTCAACAACATGTGACACAACTGGCCAACGGCCTTTTTCAGGAGTAATTCCCAAATTGTCAGTTAGTTCTGACTTCTGAATTATATTCTTCAACACTGGTGTAGAAAGAGGACCTCTTCATATTCCTTTAATGCATGAGACTTGTGAAGAGCAGCAACACTAGTGCTGCTGTTTTGATAAAAAAAAGTTCTATGAGTAAAGCTCTGCTCACATGCCCAGACCCTTATTGACTGTCTGCAGCTGTAATGCACACTGATTCTTACGTTTCATCACTTTGTCTCTGTACTAGTATTCCTACTAATGGCAAGTCATGATACTACCACTACTGACAATGCAAATTCTGCAGCACACAGTCTGAACACTGTAAAGTTGGGTACCCATATGGTAAATGGTTTTCCACCTACACCTGCTCAAATAGCAAAATTCAATAACAATGCTGTCCCTCCCCCTCCCTCTCCTTCTCCCATTTCCTGCCTCCTCCCTGGGTTGAATTCAGGTGTTCTAGAAAGTCATTCAAGTTCTCACTGCCATGAAGCCAAATAACAGAACTATCATCTACGTATCTGAAAAAACATGCTAGTTTCAGCTGCAGACTCCAAGGTGTGTTCCTCGAAATCTTCCATATACAAATTGGTAATGATGGGTGACAATGGGCTTCCCATTACAACTCCATCTGTCTGCTCACAGTACTGGTCATTGAATAAAAAGTAAGTGGGTGTCAATACAGTGCTTACTTTCTGCAGTTTTGCATTGAAAATGGCAAGGTATGTTCCTGTTGAAGTATCTGCAGTTGTCAACGATGCCACCCAGCTGCATTCTCTTAAGCTATTTGAACACTGTATACGCCAGAAGAAACTAAATCTCACATTGTTAATTTCCTCCCAATAGAACTAATCACTGCTTGTGGATGTTGGATAAATTCTGCAGCAGTACAGTAAGATTGCAATGTGGAGTGTCGTTTTTACTGCAGTGTTGTGATCAAAATATTGTTCCAACATTTGCCAAAGCAGTGCATCATATTAATTCTCCTGCCACTAGTCTTATCAAGCAATGCACTAGCCTAGATATTGTTTATGAGAGGATCCATTACACTCACTGACAGCTGGATTTTGTTTCCAAGGAATTTTTTCAGCTTCATTTAACGCCTGCTTCAAAATTTCAACTTTTTCCTGGGATTGGTGGATGATGCTTCATGGCACTGGGAATTTCATTCTGTAACTGCCTGGCATTTGGCAAAGTTTGAATGTTTCTGTGACTTGGAATCTATACTGTATCTCAACATTCTGTGATATGTCTCATGGAGAAAGCTTTTTGATGAAGCAGCTTTATCGGTGCTCCAAAGCATTTGCCAGTGGTTGATTCTATAAGTTCTTTTGTAGACACTGTTTTTAAACTACCTCCTGATGTTGCAGAATATACTAGGAGGAAGGCATATTGTGTGTTGACTGGGGGACGTACACCCAAGAGTAATATCACAGCAGCTGAGAGGACTGCTTCATGTTCACTTAGAGTTGACCCATAAAAGGATGCAGTATTTACTGTCTGATTCCACATATCGCAGGATCGGTTCTGACCCAACAAAAAGTGTTGAGAGAAAGACTAACAACCTCCTGGAGAAATTTCCTTATGGCAGGAGAATATCAAGAGCCTCAATTCTTATTGTGCTATTCTCTCTAGGGTACTTGGCCTCCCTAAGGTCCACAGGGAAGAAGCTCCTGTTCATAAGATTGTGATTAAGACTGTTGCTCTGACATTGTGTAGAAAAACACTGTTACTCTGTTGAGTCATATAGTAGGTCAATGTAAGCACCACGTTAAGAACTCAGCAGATTTTGTAGATCAGTTAGAGTGAATGCATTTGAATGACATATTCTTGTAAGTTTTGATGTGGTCTCTCTCTCTCTCTTCACTCATGTACCTCTGTCCGATTCATTACAGTTGATTGAAGTTAGGATTGGTGCTGAATTAATGAACCCATTTCAACATGTGTTAAATCACTTCCTTTTATATTCAATGAGCAGTACTATGAGCAGACAGATGGAGTTGTCACTTATCATTGCCAGCTTGTTTATGGAAGATTTTGAAGAACTTACCTTGGAGTCTACGGCTTTGAAAACTGCATGTTTTTTTCAGATATGTAGAAGATTCTTTTGTTGTTTGGCCTAATGGCAGCGAGAATTTGAATGACTTTCTAGAACACCTGAATTCAACCCACCTCAATATTCACTTCACAATGGTGGTGGAAAAGGATGGCTGTCTTCCATTCTTTGATGTGGTGGTTAGGCGGAAGGTGGATTGTACGTTGGGACATGCCAATTATAGGAAGCCTACTTACACTAACTTGTATCTGCAGGCTAATAGTTTTCACCATACAGCTTGACATAAAAGGGTACTTCAAACCTTGGTTCACAGGGCCCATGTCATCCTTGGCGCTGAGAGTTTGTCAGCAGAGTTAGTCCATCTTGAAGTCACCTTTTGTGAGAATGGTTATAGTGAAAGACAGATAAGACATATGTTGCACTCTTGACCAACTATGCACTGTGTGAGCCATGATAATACTGAGGTGGTACCAAATTCTACGGCTTTTTGGCCTTACACAGGAATCATTTCAAACAGGATTGGTCATATCCTGTGGAAATACAATGTGATGTGTGTGTTTTAATAACCATTTAAAATTGGGGTCCTTTTAGGTAACATAAAGGTTGATCTTGGTTCATGTAAGGTGGTTGTCTACTGTATTCCTTGCAGCTGTTTCATGTCATATATTGGTCAGACTATCAGGACTGTGAAAGGCCAATGTTCTGAGCATAAATGGCATGCACACTTACAACAGCCAAGTAAATCTGCCACTGCAGGACATTGTCTTGACACCAATCATTCTTTGGAATATAACAGAGATTCCTATATGCACTTCAAGCTATTGGGATAGTGTTCGTGTATTGAAATAGAGAGAGAGAGAGAGAGAGAGAGAGAGAGAGAGAGAGAGAGAGAGAGAGAGAGAGAGAGAGTGTGTGTGTGTGTGTGTGTGTGCGCGCGTGTGTGCGTCTGATTTGGGCTGGCTATCCTTATGGAAACTGTAAAAAAAAAAAAAAAAAAAAAAAAAAAAAAAAAAAACCAAGGATTGATGATTATTGGTCAACGAATCCGTTGCTACACACACCGATATTTGACAAAGCGCTGTCCCACAGGCGATTCACACAAATATTATCATTTTTACATTTTTCTGACAGCAAAATAAACTGGATAATGCTTATTCCTATATGCACTTCAAGCTATTGGGATAGTGTTCCTACGAAAGGTATTGAAATTGAGAGAGATATATATAGATAGAGAGAGAGAGAGAGAGAGAGAGAGAGAGAGAGAGTGTGTTGAGTTGGGTTGTTTGCGGAAGAGACCAAGCAGCGAGGTCATCGGTCTCATCAGATTAGGAAAGAATGGGGAAGGAAGTCGGCCATGCCATTTCAAAGGAACCATCCCAGCATTTGCCTGGAGTGATTTTAGGGAAATCACGGAAAGCCTAAATCAGGATGGCCGGACGTGGGATTGAACCGTCGTCCTCCTGAATGTGAGTCCAGTGTCCCGATGTTATTCAATCTGTATATTGAGCAAGCAGTAAAGGAAACAAAAGAAAAATTCAGAGTAGGTGTTAAAATCCATGGAGAAGAAATAAAAACTTTGAGGTTCACTGATGACATTGTAATTCTGTCAGAGACAGCAAAGGACTTGGAAGAGCAGTTGAACGGAATGGACAGTGTCTTGAAACAAGGATATAAGATGAACATCAACAAAAGCAAAACGAGGATAATGGAATGTAGTCAAATTAAATCAGGTGATGTTGAGGGAATTAGATTAGGAAATGAGACACTTAAAGTAGTAAAGGAGTTTTGCTACTTGGGCAGCAAAATAACTGATGATGGTCGAAGTAGAGAGGATATAAAATGTAGACTGGCAATGGCAAGGAAAGAGTTTCTGAAGAAGAGAAATTTGTTGACATCGAGTATAGATTTAAGTGTCAGGAAGTCGTTTCTGAAAGTATTTGTATGGAGTGTAGCCATGTATGGAAGTGAAACATGGACAATAAATAGTTTGGACAAGAAGAGAATAGAAGCTTTCGAAATGTGGTGCTACAGAAGAATGCTGAAGATTATATGGGTAGATCACATAACTAATGAGGAGGTATTGAATAGAATTGGGGAGAAAAGGAGTTTGTGGCACAACTTGACAAGAAGAAGGGACCGATTGGTAGGACATGTTCTGAGGCATCAAAGGATCACAAATTTAGCATTGGCGGGCACTGTGGAGGGTAAAAATCGTAGAGGGAGACCAAGAGATGAATACACTAAGCAGATTCAGAAGGATGTAGGTTGCAGTAAGTACTGGGAGATGAAGAAGCTTGCACAGGATAGGGTAGCATGGAGAGCTGCATCAAACCAGTCTCAGGACTGAAGACCACAACAACAACAACAACAACAACAACAACATGTCTTTTTCCACATTCAGATTAAAAAAAGAAAGAAATGTATTAGAGACAATATGGATGTCACGTCAAACCTTATTCTTTTTTAAATTTACAACTTTTTAAGCAAATATCCAGCAAAGTTTAACTTCTTGAAGTGATGAAATACCAGGACCACAGAAATAAAAGGCCTCAAATGGCACATCTGATATCTGAAGGCAATGACTTGTTATCGGACCCACTTCAAACAAAATTCCCAATTGAACTACATGACAGAAGCTGTCAATTTCATACAGAGCAACACAGCAAAATCATGTCCACTGCTCATAATAGTTATTCACTACTGAAATTTGCAATCATACATCAAATGAGATGTTATTAGTACTAGCTTCTCTCAAAAGTGGAGAAGTTTTCAGTATGACAGTTCTTATCTAATATACAAGTGAACCCTCCAAATTTCAATCTAAAATACTGTTACACCAAACTTCTTGTTTGCCTATAGTAACTGTTCAGAATGGGAATTGCAATTAAAAATCATGGCAGATGTGGAAAGCCATTAAGTAACATTGATTTTAGAGGCATAAATACCTGAGTGTCACTGACATTCATTAAAAATAATTATTGTATGGGAACTGAATGTGATGAATGAAGGTGGTGCACATTGTAATGTGCAATAAGCCATTTGGACCATGTATATTCTCAAATTTACAATCTCATCCATTTTTCAATCTTATTTGAAATGTTTTAAACTCCGACAGTACAATATGTCGTGCTAACACAATTAACCCCTGTGATTAAAAAAATAGAATTTCATAATACTTACTGTACCACAGTTTTGTTCATGTGAATACATATATTATCATAATTGTTCTATTGTGCTGCTGAGTGAATTTCATTTTCTGTAAATTATTCTTGATTTAATGTTCTATGTTTTGTTCTTAGCATGACTACATCTTTACTGATGTACTATGGAATGATGTGAAGTGGGTGCCAGTTGGTTGTATGTTGTCTGTCGGGAAGGAAGGAAGGAAGGAAGGAAGGAAAAATGTAAAGTTGTCTGGAGTTTCAGACAAATGGAATGTATTTCGCTGAGTGAACATTGTAGTTGACGTCAGCAAGGCATATAGGTCTATTAAAATTGAAAACTACATATGAATCAGTTTGTAGTCTATGTGATTTCAAGGAGAACCTGGCTTCCACACAGAAGAAATTCAAGCAACGGACTGAAGGAGATCCTTTAAAAAAAAAAAAAAAAAAAAAAAAAGAGGAAACAGAAGAGTATTTTTTCTTTAAGACTACCACTTGATCTGCCCAACAGTATTTCTACTCAATTATTACAATTAACAGTCATCCAATGTGCATAACAAAGGAGGTCGTTAAAGTGGTGCCCTTGTGGCCAGGATACTTATACTTTTGGATTTTTGACAGTGTTTATGTTTCAGGTGATGAAAAAGCATATAATTGTGTTGCAAAGTGTAATGATTTTAAACCAAATATTGTTTGACATAGTACATGTTGAGAAGTTTTGGAATGACACAACACTATGGACATACATGGTTTTAAAAGGTTGAAACATTATTATGAAAGTTGACACCACCTACCCAATCCAGGACAATAATAAGCTAAGTACCAATTAAAAATTTATTTTTGTACTTTCTCAGTGCAATGTTGTGTGGACATTCTAACTGGCATTTTTTCTAGCACTGATAATTTATGAACAAATTTACAACAAATGGATCATGATCAGAACAATGAAATAAATATGCTGAAGCTACCAGCTTCAACTAATGACTTTAAAAAGGACATAGCCAATAAAGGCATGTTTCAGGATGCATTAGGCAATAGTTGACCAAAACAGTTAAATGAAATCTATGCAGAATCGAAATTTTTAGACAGTAGTGTGTTATATTTGAGTCCAGACCATGAGAAACAGGTACAGTTGCACATAAGTGAAACAATGCCGAGTGAAAAACCGAAACAGTTAAATTTACAAGACATGTTTACTGCATTAATGTCATCAATTAAACAAAGAGTGAAAAACTGTCATTGATAGAGAAAAATAGTGAAAAAACTGTCATTGGTAGAGAAAAATAGTGAAAAAACTGTCATTGGTAGAGAAAAATAGTGAAAAAACTGTCATTGGTAGAGAAAAATAGTGAAAAAACTGTCATTGACAGAGAAAAATAGTGAAAAACTTAAAAGTCAATAGTCTCAGAATGTAATGTCATTAGAGCAGAGCTTAATGCACAAATTTCAGATATTAAAAAAGACTTAGTTGGTGTTTTTTCTCAAGTGAAAGCTACAGATGAACATGTGAAAATAGTAGAGGGGAAGTTAGAGGCTTCAGAATCCAAAATTCAATCATTAGAGACAAAACCATAGGAAGTAGACAAGGGTCTCAGATCTGAGATAGGTGCTTTTGAAGTTAGATGTAAAGATGCTGTTGGAGACACTACTAAACAAGCTGTAAACTTTATATATAAGCAAAATGAAAAAATAGACAGTGTTGCCTCAGAAATAGATAAAAAAAAGTTCAGAAAATATCTGAGATAACAGACTCAAATGTGTTACACTTACATAGTGATGTCACTATTATCAAAAAACAAGATGGGCTTATCTAAAAAAATTCTGCAATGTAGGACACCCAAGCTTTCCTACTATGCCACTAAGATGTTTCCTCGGTGACAAGCATTTCCATCCAGTTGATTTTATATGACACTGCCATGATAGTTTTCTCCCTGGTATGAGTGATGAATTAAAAATTAAGTTTATTAAAAGATCATTACAAGGGGAAGGGCTGTCATAGGCCACCCAACTTGACTGTAACAATTTAACCATAGATGAATTCAAAAAGTGTTTCTTGAAAAAGTTTTGGTCTGACACTGAACAGGCACAGATAAAGAGTGAGTTTTTAAATGGTCCGATGTACAGGGAGCAGAATGGGGATATGAAAGAGTTTTGCGAAGACCAGATCATGAAACATTCTCACTTAGACCAACCATTTCATGAATTAACTCACATAGGTGCACTTAAGAGAAGGCTACCAGAAATAATTGAAATGGGGTTATTCTATGGGCCAGATGATTCTGTAGACCAGTCCTGAAATATGTAGAAACGTTGGACAGGGTGTGTAACAGGTTTGGCCACCACAGTACAGATTCCAGGAGGCTTAACTGGAGTAATCACAATAATAACAGAAATTCAAATAATAATGTCAGTTTTAACCAAGGACATAACAACAACACCCTGGCAAGGAATGACAGGAATCTATATAATTTTAGAAATTATCAGGATGTAGCATCAAACCATGGGGACCAACAGTTTTATGAGAATAGAAATTCTGGGAACAGAAATGGTGATGGGAATTTTGAAAATAGTGGTGGAAAATGGACAAATAGTAACTAGTCCCCCACACATGTCAGAGATAATGATAGTAGAGGTGATAGATTAAACTGAAACTCTCTCAGTTGGTGGAAACATTGGTGAACAGTGATTTTTGACAGTAAACAGTAACATAAAACCTATACAACACTGACTATGTAAAATTCAGAGAGTTAACAACTATTTGATTATTTTATGAGTACAAAAGTAATCAGAAGGATGTTTTTCTGTTTATAGTGAAAAAAGGTTTTTTGATTATAGCAAAAAGGTAAGGTAATGGAATTTTACAAAATGTACAAGTGTATCAAATTATTTTGAGTACCCTGAGTAACCAGTAAACATGAAAGTGTAAAAGGTTGTATAATGGCAGGAGTAATGAGATTAGTACACTGCATGTACACAATTTTTTGGGAATATTGAGGAAGTATAGGGTATATATAGGTATTAGTAGAAGAATACACCTGAGCTATTTAGCGTCATGTACTAGCTTGTAAAGGGTTTGTATAATGTAATAAGTGAAAGTACAGTTGCCTAGTGAAGTGTATTTGAAAGTAATGAAGTGATTGTAGGGAGTGTTACCTTTCTGACCCTTAACCCTTATGTGGTCACGTGGCTTTTCGTAACATTAATAGTCGCGTAGGGTGTTGCTAACACCCAAAATAATAGTGGCTATAATGACACAGTTGTGCAGCATATCACTGATATGAATATGTTTACTTCACAAATGGCTATTTAGAATGTTATCTCCCAGTATATTAGCGTTTTATTTAATATTACTTTAGTATTAAACTGAGTTATTTGAAACATATGCAGTAATTCCCAATTTCTTACAATATTTTGTTTAATTATTTATTTCTGTTATTCTTTATACTGTATTACAGGTGTAAGACAGTATACTTATAATTAAAAATTTGTTCAGTCAATTCATACAAACATTTTACGAAATCAGTCACTATCTCTGGCTGCAAGGGGTGCGTTATCATAGCACTTTTCCCACACATTTCTCATGTGCTTTACACACATAACTTTCAAACATCGAGCACAGTGCAATTTAACTTCTATATCTTTACCCCGAGGACAAACTGTGCAGCACCTGGGCTTAAGTATCCTTTGTTCAGAAGGTGGTGCATTGTTGCTGTCTTCAATTCCTGCCATTTTTGTGGCTTTCTGTCTAACTTGTTTAGGCAGGGAGTGAGTGGCTGCTCTCTTGCACACTATGGGATTTACTAATGACCTTCTGTCATCACGTAAAAACATTCTTCGGGAAATCCTCTCATTGTTATTATTTGCATATATGATGAAGGCGTTATTGTAAGCAATGTCAATCATTCAAAAAAATAGGGCAAGTGACCAGCGTCTAGTTTTTCTTGAGGTTGAATAAGTAGCGCACATTTCATCTATTGTGTCCACACCTGATTTGGTATTATTGTACATCGTTATAATTTCTTGTTTCTTTTCCTCTGCAGTATTTGTGACAATGGCACAGTCATGATGCAAAGATGAAAGAAGAATAATGTTTTTGCTCTTCTTTGGCACATATGAAACTATGGTGATATCCTTTCTGAATCCAAAAAGGCTGCTTCTAAGTTCATGACCTCTCGAGCAAACAAAGTCTGGAGGGATCTCCCTCTTATTCTTTCTATAAGTTCCTACTATTGTATGTTTCTTTTTCAGGAGCTCTTCAGTCAGTGGTATGGAACAAAACCAGTTGTCTAGTGTCACATTGCGTCCTGTACCTCCGATAGGCTGTACAAGTCTACTTACTATCTCCTTAGGCGAGTTTGACAGTGCATAGGGACCCTCTGGCTGTTTACCCAACATAGATTTCCATCCCCGAAGTATACCATGTTCTAGCGTCACATAAGGTGAAAATTTTCACACTACATTTTGCAGGCTTGCTTGGTATATATGGTCGGAAACTGCATTTGCCTCTAAATGCAACCAGTTGTTCATCCACTGTTGTATATTCAGACAGTATAATTACTGACACAGATTGACATGAGTAATTCAAATACTTCTCTGAATGCAGCTAGGTGATAGAATTTCATTCAATTGTTATTTGCTCTCTCGAGCCATTTAACTGTAGCATACCTCTTCATTATTTAACTCACATTTCCAGAAAGTAGTGTAAAGTTTAAGTTGTTGTTTCAGAAAATTCACGCTGTTGTTTCTCTTTACATACAGTTGTGTATAGGCCAAATTTGTGGAATCATATTTTCGTGTTTACCTGTAATTTAATTGACTTATTCTTAATCAACTATTATGTTTATCATGAGTGAAAAGTGCTTGACTTGCCATAGAATCTTAGATCGGTGCTTTGATGTGACAGGTGCTGTAGTTTTTTCCATGTGGGCGACTGTAGTGGTGTGGGAGTGGGGGAAGTAAATGATACTCGTCAGTGGTTTCAAAGGATATGTAGTAGAGGTAGGAAGATACTAGAACAGGAGGGGAAAATTGGCACCCTTCAGGCTGAGTTAGATGAGGCCAGGGGAGATCTTGACATGTTAATGAGGGAGAAGGGCAAAAAGAGGCGAGAAGTGACAACAGGAGGAACAGGCCTAGAACTTTGTCTGACAGCTTCGTGGTGAATGTGGAAAATAGATTTGACCTGTTGCTTCGGTTAGAAGCTGGTGAGCCTCAAGCAGTTGCAGGTGTAGACAGGGCACAACAAACTTTCAGCAGCAAATTGAAAAGTAGGAATGTAGGGAAATCGGTAAAGAGAAAGAAAGTGTTGGTGTTAGGTAGTTCCCATGGAAGAGGTGTTGGCCAAGTTTTGCAGGATGAACTAGGATGAGAATACCAGGTCACCAATTTTTTTAAATCTAGTGCTGGTATGGAGCAGGTGACAGAGGATTTAGGATCACTTTGCAAAGATTTCACTACGGAAGACACCGTGGTTACAGTGGGTGGGCCAGGTAAGATATTGACAGAGTTCCTGGGTACAGTACATAGTGTGACCTGGCAAAGATTGAATCAGCATCGAACCATACTAGTGTTGAGTTTGTATATGCTCTTGGGCACCATGACCAACCCAATTTGAACTCTTCTGTCAGTAGAGTTAATTTGGAGTTGGAATGGCTGCTTATGTCAGGTACAGGGTCACACATTGCTGTGGTTCCTGTTGGTTCTCTCAATATGTGGGATTATACTAAGCATGGCCTTCACCTCAACAGAAAAGGGAAGGATAAACTGGCTGAGTAAATAGCAGGACAGTTAAAGGAGGGAGGGACTGTCATGAGTGATAAAATACCAGTGGTTATAGTGTTCAGGGAAGACTCTTTTTAGGGTAGGGAGGACAGAAAGAAACCAAGTTTTAAGAGAGGTTAGGATTGAGACAAACCTTCAGTTTGAGAAAGAAACCAAAAAAACATAATTCTAGCTTGTTACATCAGCATAAACAGCTGCTGGTTAAGAATTTTAACAATCAGCAGAATTATATTACAAAACCAATAGTCAATGGCCTCTCAGAGCATGGCATGCAGTTCCTTCTGTTAAATGTTAATACTGAACAGGATATAAAATATGTTAAATCTGAACTCAAGAGGGTAATCAATAAGGTAAAAATTGATTATTTTAGGACACTCCTCAGAGACATTCACTGGAGTGATGTTTACAGTGCTCATGACATGAATGAAAAATATAACACTTTTGCTAATAAAGTGCTTACCTTATTTGAACACACTTTTCCCCTAAAACTAGCCAAGGTTAGAGCACAGTCTACAAAGAAGTCATGGATTACTCAAGGAATAGAGGTGTCTTGTAAAACAAAAAGAAAACTGTATCTGTCAATCCAAAACATTTCTGATGATAATGCTATAGCACATTACAAGAGATACTGCAAAATATTAAAGACTGTAATACGGACATCAAAGCAAATATATTACATGGAAAAGATAGTCATATCAGATAACAAAATAAAGACAACATGGGATATAGTGAAGTGGGAGACTGGTAGAACCAGATATGAAGCGGGGCAAATAGCATTAAGAGTAAATAATACATTGGTGACAGATGTGTATAATGTTCCAGAACTTCTTAACAGACATTTTATAACTGTTACTGAAAAGATGGGGTTGCCAGGTTCTGTAGATGCTGCCGTGAGATACCTTAGACCAGACATTTCAAGTAACTTCCATAATATGAATCTGACCCTCACTACCCCAACAGAAGTAATGTCCATTTTGGCCCACCCCATTAGCTGTGCGGTCTAACGCACTGCTAGTCACTGCCAGTCCCTGGCACGAATCTCCCCGATGGATTAGTGTCGAAGTCCAGTATGCCGGCCAGTCTATGGATGGTTTTTAAGGCAGTTTTCCATCTGCCTCAGCGAATGCGGGCTGGTTCCCCTTATTCTGCCTCAGTTACGCTATGTCAGCGATTGCTGTGCAAAAATTTTCTCCACATATGTGTACACCATATTTAGTCTACCACAAAAACATAAAACATTGGGGCTACACTCTGGTGTGAAGCGTTACTGGGGAAGAGGGTCCACTGGCGGCCGAACCGCACAATAACTCTGGGTTTGGTGTGGGGCGGTAGTGGGGTGAGTGGACTGCTGTAGCCTGTTTTCGGGTTGTAAACCACTGAGGGCTATGGCATGGATAAAGCCTCTCCATCATTTCTAGGTTCCCAGTTCCACACAATACAATACAATACAACGTCCATCATAAAATTCTTAAAATCAAAAAAATCTGGTAAGTATGATGAAATATCAACACAGTTAATTAAAGGATGTGATTCTGAGTTAAGTAACATATTAAGCTATCTGTGTAACCAGTCATTTATCAGTGGAATCTTATCACAAATAACATACTGTCATAGTTGCAGTTCAGATTTCTAAAGGGTTCTGATATTGAGAAGGCTATCTACACTTACAGTGAAAATGTACTTAATTCATTAGACAAAAAAATTGCAAGTAACTGGTATATTTTGTGATCTGTCAGAGGCATTTGACTGTGTAAATCACAATATCCTTTTAAGTAAATTACAGTATTATGGTGTAACAGGAAACGCTGCAAAATGGTTCAAATCTAATATCTCTGGCAGGAAACAAAGGGTGTTATTAAGAAAGAAACATGTATTGAGCTATTAGGCATCAGCCAACTGGGAACTAATTACATGTGGGGTCCCACAAGGTTCCATCTTAGGGTCCTTACTTTTTCTTGTGCATATCAATGGCCTTTCATCAGTAACATTACCAGATGCCAAGTTCATTTTGTTTGCTGATGATACAAACATTGAAATAAATAGCAAATCAAGTGTAGTCTTAGAAAGACTGGCTAATAAAATATTTGTGGACATTAATCACTGGTTCCTAACCAATTCTTTGTCACTAAACTTTGAAAAAACACACTAAATGCAGTTCAGAACTTGTAAGGAGTGTCCCACGAGTATATGCCTAACAGATGACGACAAGCAGATAGAAGAAGTGGACAGTGTTAAATTCTTAGGATTACAACTTGATAATAAATTCAACTGGGAGGAGCATACCTCAGAACTGCAGAAGTGTCTAACCAAATCTCTATTTTCAATGCGAATTCTGTCAGACATAGGAGATATAAAAATGAAAAACCTGGCATACTATGACTACTTTCACTCCATCATGTCATATGGGATGATTTTTTGGGGTAATTCATCAAGCCAAGCTAAAGCAACGTGCAATAAGAGTTATATGTGGTATGAACTCAAGAACATCCTGTAGAGGCCTGTTAAGGGAACTAGGGATACTAACTACTGCTTCCCAATATATTTATTCATTAATGAAATTTGTCATTAAAAATATATCACTTTTTCAAAAAAACAGCACAGTTAATGGAATCAATACTATAAATAAGAATAAACTTCACAAGGATTTGACGTCACTTACTCTTGTAAAAAAAGGTGTGCCTTATTCAGGAACACACATTTCCAATAACTTGCAAACAGCCATAAAAAAACATAACAACCAATGAAATTCAGTTTAAGAGAAGCCTAAAGGACTTATTGGTGGCCAACTCCTCCTACTCCATTGATGAATTTCTCAGTAGAACCACCAGATTTTTGTGTGTGTTACAATCAAACTTCTGCACCATTTCAGTGCAGTAATGTGTTCATTGTAAATAAGTACTGTAGTAGTTATATGTTTATTACCTTATAAATAAAATAAACATTTTTAAAAAATTTTAAATTCTGTGTATTAATGTGACCTTAGTAGATGAGTGCTGTAAAATGATCCTTTTATATGGTGTTTATTAAAAAAATGACAATCATTCCACTTGGGACCTTTGGAAGGTACATTAGCTTATGTGTTTTAGTTGTAAATACTGTATTTGTCATGTATTATTGTTTGTCTGACATGTTCTACATCCTGGAGGACCTCCTCATTACGAATCAAAAGGAATGACAGTAAATCTAATCTAATGTCTTCTACTACATGACGTTATTTTGTGAAGTTTATCTATTGTGCAGGATGAAGCAGGTGATTTTTGTAGGTGATTATTAGCATCATTATTATTATTATTATTCTTTCTTTTCTCAGACGTTATGTCTGGTCAAAAATGGAAAGTGACGCAGGCCTTGTTCAAGCGTCACTTCCTTTTAACTGTACAGTATATGTTACATTGCATTTAGGAACTTTCGGGTAATTGAACATGTATCAATAATTACAGATTTCTGTAGTTGTATATATAAGTTTGGATGTAGCTGTATTGCGTTGATGTACTGGTGGATATTGTGTGGTATGACTCCTGTAGTTGACAGTATAATTGGTATAATGTCACCTTTATCCTGATGCCACATGTCCTTGACTTCCTCAGCCAGTTGGATGTATTTTTCAATGTTTTCTCCTGTTTTCTTCTGTATATTTGTTGTATTGGGTATGGATATTTCGATTAGTTGTGTTGATTTCTTCTTTTTATTGGTGAGTATGATGTCAGGTTTGTTATGTGGTGTTGTTTTATCTGTTATAATGGTTCTGTTCCAGTATAATTTGTATTCATCATTCTCCAGTACATTTTGTGGAGCATACTTGTATGTGGGAACATATTGTTTTATTAGTTTATGTTTTATGGCAAGTTGTTGATGTATTATTTTTGCTACATTGTCATGTCTTCTGGTGTATTCTGTATTTGCTAGTATTGTACATCCGCTTGTGATGTGATCTACTGTCTCTATTTGTTGTTTGCAAAGTCTGCATTTATCTGTTGTGGTGTTGGGATCTTTAATAATATGCTTGCTGTAATATCTGGTGTTTATTGTTTGATCCTGTATTGCAATCATGAATCCTTCCGTCTCACTGTATATATTGCCTTTTGTTAGCCATGTGTTGGATGCGTCTTGATCGATGTATGGCTGTGTTAGATGATACAGATCTTAAAGTACCAGATACCCAGAATTAAAATTTTTAACAGAACAATGACTAGCTGATCAGATCCATGTAATAATCAAAAGTAACAGGATACCCCAGTCAGAATCAGAAAACATCAAACAACAAGTACAACAAATGCTGGAACAAAATAATATGCAATCAGAAGAAGAATAAAATACAGTAATGGACTCAAACATCCCAGAGCAAACAAACAAAGAACACCACGCATCAATTAAACAATCAGAGGAAAACGAAATCTTAAGACAGCCACCAGAACAAGCACAAACAGAACATGAAGTGACACATATGTTAGATAAGGAAGAAAAATTTCAGCTGACATATATAGAATACAAAGCCACAAATACAGACATTAGACCATTCTCCCATAGACCACCAAATAACCCACAAGTCGAAACAACAATAACAACTATCAACACAATCATACACAACAAAATAAATGAAAATACAACTATGGAAGAGTTACAACTACTGGTTTATATAAGAGCACTCACTACACTAAATATACACACTAGGCAGAGATCAGAACCAACCAACACACAGAAGAAACCCATAAAACCAGCATGGCAACACAGGCTACAGATCAGAGTAGAAAAACTGAGAAAAGACATCGGACAGCTAACACAATTTATAAGAAATGAAATATCAGACAAAAATCAAAAATGGTTAGGTAAAATCACACAACAAGAAGTGATAGAGCAACTAGATGAAAAGAAGCAGAAATTACAAGCATTGGCCAAACATCTTAGAAGATACAAAAAAAGTAAAAATAGAAGGAAACAAAACCAAACATTCAATACAAACCAAAAGAAATTTTACAATACAATAGATAACACACACATTAAAATAGACAATCCACCAAACATAACACACATGGAACACTTCTGGAGCAACATATGGTCAAACTCGGTACAACATAACAGGCATGCATGGTGGATACAAGCAGAAACAGATACGTACAAGATGATACCACAAATGCCTGAAGTGATAATTTTGCAACATGAAGTCACCCAAGCAATTAATTCTACTCACAAATGGAAAGCCCCTGGAAAACATAAAATAGCAAATTTCTGGCTAAAGAAGTTCACCTCAACACATTCACATCTAACTAAATTATTTAACAGTTACATTGCAGACCCATACACATTCCCTGATACACTTACACATGGAATAACTTATCTGAAACCTAAAGATCAAGCAGACACAGCAAACCCAGCTAAATATCGCCCCATAACATGCCTACCAACAATATACAAAATATTAACTACAGTCATTACACAGAAATTAATGACACATACAACACAGAACAAAATTATAAATGAAGAACAAAAAGGCTGTTGTAAAGGAGCACGAGGATGTAAAGAGCAATTGATAATAGATGCAGAGGTGACATATCAAGCTAAAACTAAACAAAGGTCACTACACTATGCATACATTGATTACCAAAAAGCTTTTGATAGTGTACCCCATTCATGGTTACTACAAATATTGGAAATATACAAAGTAGATCCTAAATTGATACGGTTCCTAAACATAGTAATGAAAAATTGGAAAACCACACTTAATATCCAAACAAATTCAAATAATATCACATCACAGCCAATGCAGATTAAGCGTGGAACATACCAAGGAGACTCATTATTTCCTTTCTGGTTCTGCCTTGCTCTGAACTCACTATCCAACATGCTAAATAATGCAAATTATGGATACAATATTACTGGAATATACCCACACAAAATCACACATCTGCTGTACATGGATGATCTAAAACTACTGGCAGCAGCAAATCAACAACTCAACCAATTACTAAAGATAACAGAAGTATTCAGCAATGATATAAATATGGCTTTTGGAATGGACAAATGTAAGAAAAGTAGCATAGTCATGGGAAAACACACTAAACAAGAAGATTACATATTGGATAACCACAGCGACTGCATAGAAGCGATGGAAAAAACAGATGCCTATAAATAACTAGGATACAGACAAAAAATAGGAATAGATAATACAAATATTAAAGAAGAACTAAAAGAAAAATGTAGACAAAGACTAACAAAAATACTGAAAACAGAATTGACAGCAAGAAACAAGACAAAAGCTATAAATACTTATGCTATACCAATATTGACCTACTCATTTGGAGTAGTGAAATGGAGTAACACAGACCTAGAGGCACTCAATACACTTACACGATCACAATGCCACAAATATAGAATACATCACATACATTCAGCAACAGAAAGATTCACATTAAGCAGAAAGGAAGGAGGAAGGGGATTTATCGACATAAAAAACCTACCTTATGGACAGGTAGACAATTTAAGAAAATTCTTTCTAAAACAAGCAGAAACTAGCAAAATACACAAAGCAATCACTCATATAAATACATCAGCTACACAACTGCAATTTCATAACCACTTCTACAACCGTTTAGATCACATAACATCAACAGATACGAAGAAAGTAAATTGGAAAAAGAAAACACTTCATGGCAAGCACCCGTATCATCTAACACAGCCACACATCGATCAAGACGAATCCAACACATGGCTAACAAAAGGCAATATATACAGTGAGATGAAAGGATTCATGATTGCAATACAGGATCAAACAATAAACACCAGATATTACAGCAAGCATATTATTAAAGATCCCAATACCACAACAGATAAATGCAGACTTTGCAAACAACAAATAGAAACAGTAGATCACATCACAAGTGGATGTACAATACTAGCAAATACAGAATACCCCAGAAGACTTGACAATGTAGCAAAAATAATACATCAATAGCTTGCCTTACAACATAAATTTATAAAACAACATGTTCCCACATACAAGTATGCATCACAAAATGTACTGGAGAACGATGAATACAAATTATACTGGAACAGAACCATTATAACAGATAAAACAACACCACATAACAAATCTGACATCATACTCTCCAATAAAAAGAAGAAATCAACACAACTAATCGAAATATCCATACCCAATACAACAAATATACAAAAGAAAACAGGAGAAAAAATTGAAAAATACATCCAACTGGCTGAGGAAGTCAAGGACATGTGGCATCAGGATAAAGTTGACATTATACCAATTATACTGTCAACTACAGGAGTCATACCACACAATATCCACCAGTACATCAATGCAATACAGCTACATCCAAACTTATATATACAACTACAGAAATCTGTAATTACTGACACTTGTTCATGTACCCGAAAGTTCCTAAATGCAATGTAACATATACTGTACAGTTAAAAGGAAGTCGCGCTTGATCAAGGTCCGCGTCACTTCCATTTTTAACCAGACATAACATCTGAGACAAGAAAGAAATAATAATAATAATAATAATAATCCCCGTGGAGGCCCGGGAAAAGAATAGGCCTCTGGTATGTTCTGCCAGTTGTAAAAGGCGACGAAAAGAACAAACCACTAATAGGGCTAACCCCCCTTTTAGTGTGATTAGTTGGTTCAGGACAGAACTAATGAAGCCTCGGACAAGCGCTGTCATGGTCGGGGACGACACTTGAACCCTATGCCCATCCATAATGGTAATGACACTGCTAGCCACACGAAAAATGAGTTAAATCCCAATAGAGGTGTTTTGCAGGACATGCTTCGTGCAACCACCCTAGAAGGAAAACAAAGACAGAGGACGAGATGGTCTGATGAAGTTAACCGACACCTCATGTTCTGTTATTACCAAGCAACAAACTTAGGAACCAACACAACTGGATACAGATCACAATATTTTAATGTGTGTGTTATCTGTTATTATTATTATTAAGTATTTAATTAAGTATTTAGTGGAGTAATAAGGTGATATTATGAGGATAATAGGTAAAGTTATTATGTTGGTACAATGAGGAGATATTAGATGTATTTAATGAAGTATTTATGTATTACTTATGTGATGAGGAGAATGATGTTGGGTAGGGACTGGATAGGGAACATGTCTTTTTCTTACCGTGGAGAAAGGTTATGAAAGACACATATAGTCAGCAAGGTTTGTAGTGCAAGTTGTTTTTGGTCTGAAGTAACAGATGCAAGTAAATACTCAGTTAAATTTATGCAGAAAGGTTGGGTCTATGTGAAGTGTGACACCTTTTGTAATTAGGCAACATGTCAGTAATCTGTGCACTGGAAAGTGATTAAGTGTCTTGTTGGTAATTAATGTGAAGAATGTGACACTTTAAAATAGGAAGTAAGCTGGAGAATGTTTTTAGGGAATTAACAACTATACCTATACACCACTACATACTTGTACACTGTTGAAAGATAATGAGAAGTCAGAAATGTTTATTTCTGAACTTATGAAATCTTTTTACTTACACTGAATCATACAAGGTAAGTCAAGAAAACACATCTGAACACTTGTGGGTAGATGTATTCAATATTCAAAAGGCTCTATAAATTGAACTACTTATTGTATCAGACTATATACTTGAGACATATAACTGTTCTGTTACTATTTCTGAAAATCTGATGAATGATGGGATATATAGTTACTTTTCTGAAAACATGATGAGGTATATACTAAGTTTTTGAAACATTTTACCCCAGATGGCAGACTTATAATGAATTTGTTTTGTGCTTGATGAGCACCAAGTGTTACAACCCAATAGTGGTTTACTGAAACATGTAATGATCAACATTTAATTGTACAGAAATTCTAGTTTTTAAGTTTTTAAAGTGTTTCACCACAACCATATCCCACACAATGACTTTTAAATATCTAAGTGGTGTTACATATTTTCTTTGCTGTTTTGTTATTTATGTAAGCAACTATGAGTATGGGAGTGATTCTTGAATGATACTAACAGGTACAAAGACTACTTTGCCACTGAATACTATACCCACACCGCATAAAAAAAAAAAAAAAAAAAAAAAAAAAAAAAAAAAAAAAAAAAAAACTGCATAACACTATCATTTTTGTAAATACCTTGAAGATACTGTCTCATAACTAGTAATATATGTATACTATTCTTTGTCTTTGAACTACTCGTAAACAGAAGGCACCATGTGATTTTATGTAGATGTCTATGACACAAAACAAGCAAATCCTATTTTCACCGAAGTGCGTAAAAGATACCGGGCGAGTTATTGACATCTGTGGGCACTTGCTTCCCAAAATTTGATACATAATATCATCTGTGTACAGTATATAATTTTGTGTATTACCTTTGTGGACATTGTCCAATTAAATCCGGTTTTAAGTGAACATTCAACCAGAAATGGTATGTAAATTTCAGACAACACCATGATCTGGAGAGGATATTTTCATTTTTATGCTTTCAGTGTTAGTAATATGACATGTTCTATGGACATTTACCATAGTGTTAATAAATATGTTATTTCATTGATGTTGTATATTATCCTCACCCACGAGTTGAACCAAACTGATAGTGAACTGGGCTGTGTGTTTAAACACACTACATGGTACCCTCAACTGGACTTGGACTTAAATTGTCATAAAGAACTTTTAGTTAAGTGCTAGATTTTACCATGTGGTATCCCGAATTGAAGCTGTGCCATGTTAGCACACCGGACTTATATTTGAACTACTATACACACAATCTAGTATCCTAGAACTGAGTAGTGCTTATGTAGCATACAGAACTTTAACAAATGCCTTGACGTTTTAGTAGTGTCTATGCTGCACACAGTATTTCATGAACTACTGACAATGTAAAATAGTACTGTAGCCATGGTAGTGCCAAAAAGGTACAGAGGACTTGTTTCTAAGATATGGTATTGCATTTTTAAGTAGTAAAATTGGTATAGTAATCTACAATAGTGCAAATGATATAGTATTTTACAGTTATAATGAAAGTAACAGAAAAGACTGTTTTCAAAATAGTATTAACTTTTCAAAAAATTTAGTAACTTTAGGAAGTCAATTGAATAAGAAAACAAATCATTTATCTTAGAATTTTCTGCATCCAAGTTAAAATTTTCAGATTGCTGAGTGTTAGTTTTAGTCTTGTTACCCCTAATGCATTAATATTTGCTTTACAGTTTTTGTCTTAGTGTAAGTATTTTTCTTTAATATTGCTAATTAGTAGTTATACAAAATTCATCAGCATTATGACATCTGACCTTTTTTTTTTTTTTTGCGAGAAGTAACCCATTCAAATTTATTTATTTACTTTTTTCCAGATGAGTGAGTATTTGCTTTTGCCTAAGGGTTTGACTGGTATTCCTTTCACTCAAACTTCATATCAGTTAAGAAGTCATTTTTATGTTTCTCTGGTTTCTTGTTGAAATGCAGATTCTGAAAGCCTTGTTTATCTTGGAATTTTCTCACGAAATATTTCACATATGTGGTTAGGGAACATTGGATTCTGAATTTTATACACTGAAAAATGTTGTTGGAAATATCCTTGGAGCTGTGTCCACTCCTAAAAATCAAGACCATCAACAGTATGAAGAAATCTTTGTTTATGTGAATATATATTTTCATAATTGTTCTATTGTGATGATGATGATGACAAAAATTGCTGTCCATCTAACACTGGTGGCTCATGCAAAATTTTACCAATGTGCTACAATACTACAAATATAAACAGATTTTTTTTGACTGTATCGTCATGACAGGATTGACTTAATACTGTTGTGATATTAGCTTTACATAATGAACTAAGCTCATGTATGATATTTTTATCTACATCTACGTAGATACTCGGCAGTTGGTCACATGATGCATGGCAGAGTGTAGCCTTTACCAGTGGTAGTCATTCCCTTTCCTGCTACACTCAAAATATAGCAAGGGAGAAATGACTGTCCACCTTTGTGTGGGCCCTAATTTCTCATGTCTTATCTTCTTGGTACTTATATGGAAAATATATTTGGTGGCAGTAGAATCATTCTGTAGTCAGAGTCAAATACCATTTCTCTAAATTTTCTCAATAGTTTTCCTCAAAAACATCGTCTTCCCATTTGAGTCGCAGAAGTATCTCCATAATTCTTGTGTGTTGTTCAAGCCAACTGCTAACAAGTCTAGCAACACACCTCTGAACTGCTTCAATGTCTTCCTTTAATATGATCTGCTGCAGATCCAAAATACTCAAGCAATATTTGAGAATAGATCACTAGTATCCTATATGACATCTGCTTTACAGGTAACCACAAAACTGGTTATCATCCACCTTCACTACCACAATCCTCACATGCACATTCCATTTCATATTGCTTTGCAACATTACATTCACATGTTTAAATGATTTGACTATGCCAAGTGGCACACTACTAATGCTGTTACAGAACAATTTTCTTTCCCTACTCATCCACATTAACTTACATTTTTGTACATGAAGAGATAGCTGCCATTCATGGCAACTAGGAATCTTCAAATAAATTTGTAGTTGAAATATGGACAACAAGCAACCCTATAATGGAATGACGATAATGAAAATTTGTGCTGGGCTGGGATTTGAACCCTGATTTTCTGCTTATTGCAAGATGTCATCTTACCATTAAGCTATCCAAGCATGCCTCATGGGCAGACTCGATCTTCTATATGTTGTTAACCATGTATCTATAACCTACACTAGTACATCCATTATATCTATTCCCATACAGGGGAGACATTTTAATTGAAAGACACTTGCCCAGTGTTGGTAGTTAAATAAGATATTCCAGTGCCTGTGTTGTTCAGAAGTACAATGTAGTGGTCTGTCTGACATGTATGTATGTCCAGAGGACCACTACATCACACCTCTTACAAAAACAAGCAGTGCAATATTGTATCTTAAGTAGAAATCTTGTCTAAGGCATCTTGTATCCCATTACAGTCACACAACAGTGAAAAGTTTCTGTACATCACAGCATTATCAGTAAATAAACAGATTGCTGCCCACCCTATATGTTTAGATTTCCATTGTTTCTTTTTTGTTAATGCATTGATGTCCTAGATCTTTCACCCCTTCTACCCCACGCATTACTGTTCATGAATAACAAACATGGAAAGCAAATAACACACTGTACACATCACAAACACAAATCCAATGCTCTTCATACACTTTCATACTAAATTTTCTCATATACTCACTTTTTTACCACCACCTACACCCTTTTGAATTAAAAATGTAGTAATATTAACTAAATTGAGTACATTAATTTTACCAATATAAATTTAACTGTTTAAATGTATTTAAAATTTTATAATTGAAACTTTATCATTATGATGGGGGAAAAGAAGCACAAAGCAGGAAGAATCAAATGTGAGCTGACAAACTGCCAGCTGGTATGCTTGACCAGTGCACCATGGCACTGATATGTCAAGTATTGCTCACAAATCCCTCATACTTTACTCACAAATTATTAGAGAGAACTTTACACTTTTTATGGCCCATGCAGGTGACATATGATAGTAAGTTCAAAGGGGCATCAACCCATTTATATTCACACAGTTTGATCCAGATTTGTTAGGATTTAAATTTGGAATAGGTGTACCTAACTCTAATTCTTCCTTTCTTCTCCAAAAATCTACTGGAAAAGGGCCTCTTCAGTAGACCATATACTGAATTTACCATATTGCTTTTACAGCACCTTACAAACATCTTCAAAGAAAAATACTGACTTGTGAATGACATCATGCCCTTAGTGCCACCAGGAATAATGTCACACCAGAGCATGTGCAATCAAAACAGACAGTTTTATTGCTTTTTTGAGTTGAGCATAGTGTGGATGACCATTTCAGCACTTGACACTTGTTTCTGGTTATCATATGGAGAGCACTACAAAACATTTTTTCGTCTATTTTATTTGCATACAAGCACACATTTTATGAGAAATGGTATAATTTTAGTGCAATGTTTACAGTGAGCTGTAGCATGTTAAAACATGATCACCAGCCACACTGCCATCAGTAGTCAGCAACAAACTGGTGCAGGAAAATCACTAAAGAAATTCATGAAAACTCTCAGTTTTGTCATATCTCCACTACCATAACTTTTTACAGACTTCTTCGAGCATTTTGTATGGGATCACGTCCAAATGATTAGGCTATCACGAGTTCTGTGCCCGTTGTGTTCCAAAACGACTTTCTGAGAATCACAGAACTCAGCTGATGACTGCTTCTCTTGACAGTCTTCTCTCAATGTGTAGAAATTAGGGATTAAGGTGGGTAAGAGGATTGTTGAGGGAGAATTATGGTGAATTAGTGGGGAGTTACTCTTTGTATAACAGTGCAGATGGAGATGACACAGTGATTAACATGTTGAGAATTGATGGAATAAGTAATTAGTACCTCTGGTGTAGTGTTTTAGGCTGGAAGCAGTAGACTATAGGTGTTGATAGGCAAGAGTGAAAATTTCTTCAGTGGGTTCACAGCAGCAAGCCATAATGAGATGTATTGAATGGTTGGACTTACGAGTTTCAGAAGAAAGTAGAAATTGGTGCGCAGGTGGTCTTAGGACTGAGAAATGAGAAATTCCACAGAGTATTTTTTAGAAGCAATTGGAGGCCATGCTACACTTCTTGACTGCAGTCGATGCAGCAAGTCTTGTCTATTGATTACATTACCACCACCAATTATCATCATCATCTGGAATCTGTTGTTTGTACAACAGCTACAAAATTGCAGTAAATATAAGGCATACCTTGTAGATTTCTACAGCTGTATCTGAAAGAACTTCTCTGTATTCAGTGAGATCAAAATTCTGTAGACACTGTTCATTCTGTAGTGATGTGTTTTCAGTTTGGAATGTTTTGTCTCCACTATACTGTTTCAGATTACGCAGAAGTCTCACAGTATTTGAAAGCCACAAAACCATTATATCAATATCATCATGGCCTTTCTTAGTAACTTTTTCAATGGTGTAGATAGTTGCTGTCAGGAGTAACTGTACTTTCTCATAATCATTTTGACAGTCGGCATGCCTAATGTACATGAACAAAATGTATGCAGGCAATCCTGGCAGTAATGTTACAGCAATATGTGGCTTTAATTCTGCAATTAAAAGAACGTAAAATTCATAAACAATGGAAGAACTTTAATAAAGAGAACCAATGAGTGAACATAATGAAAAATTATTCAGGCATATATATTGACCAAATATCACATGCCTAACAATATGTCTAATATCCTCTTTGTGAAACTCAAAAATTCCTTGGTAATGTCTTTCCTTCTTTCTTATCCCTCTTCTGTTATTCCTTTGATCTTGCCTCTTCACTAGCACTTCCTCTATTGAGTTTTCAGCTGTTTCAGCATTGTTATGTTTGTGGCGGCATTCGTAGCGACAAACAATTCGCTGTAGAAACGGCTTACGAAGTCACCGCCACACTTTTAATAGCGGGCCGACCGGTCCGCTGGAACAGTGAACAGAAAGATGAAAACCCAAACACTCTGATTAAATAAAAGTCGGTACTTAACTTTATTAACGAAGATACAGAAACACAGTAGTGAACTCCGTGTCTACAGAAATCTGTCTAGTTCGAGTCGGAGCGGCTAGGTCAGCGTCGGCTGACGACAAACAACAACTCTGCTGTGATGAACACACAACAGACTAGCAAGTACACAATTTGGTGGCGAGTATACAACTGAGCGGCGAATACAGAACTGTCCTAGCACTCGCGACTCCAGCGCTTAAGAAACCAGAAGCCAGCGGTGGCGCGCGCAGACTTGCGGCGATTTCCTGTCTCGCTGGCGCTGCTTATGCGGACGGCGTCCGGACTGACGCACAACCAAAAGGCAAACGCAGAAAATGGAACAACCCCAACGACGTGTTGATAACAAAATACTGTTGTGATTGCTCGTCGAGGGGCAATTGCAAATATGCTTCACGGAGATCAATTTTGGAAAAGAAACGAGCTTCCCCTAACTTATCCATCAGCTCGTCCGGTCTAGGCAAAGGAAAAGAATCAATGACAGTCTGAGGATTAACTGTCGACTTAAAATCAGCACACAAACGTAACTTGCCAGACGGTTTCTTTATAATAACTAAGGGAGAAGCCCACTGGCTCGCTGAAACGGGTTGAATAATACCGTTGTTTTGCCAACGACGAAGTTCATCTGCTACAGGTGCCCGGAGGGCGTGAGGCACTGTACGAGCACGAAAAAATCGAGGCTGAGCATTATCTTTTAACGTAATATGAGCGGCAAAGTTCGCAGCACAACCTAGTTCGTCTTTAAATATGTCACTGTATCGTTTACACAAATCGGTTATGCTGTCTTGAGGAACAACAACAGAATTAATTTGCAACACATTGTCTTGGATAGACAGGCCAAACAAGTCAAAACAGTCTAATCCGAAAATGTTTACACTGTCTGTAGCGCGGAGCACTGTGAATGAAACTGTTTTTGTATTGCCACGGAATGTGGCTGGCACGCTACATACACCTAACACAGGAATTTGTTCTCCACTGTAAGCAGCCAAAGAATGTTTTGCCGCTGAAAGTTTAGGGCGGCCGATAGCCGCATACGTAGCACTATTTATGAGAGTCACAGACGCACCAGTGTCTAATTGAAAATTGAAGGTCTTATCCTGGATGCGTGGCTTCACAAATAGTTTATTACACTGTCTCTGGATCAGTGCAGTGGAGGCGGAAGACACAAAGTCAGCGCGTTTAGCGCGTGTTCGCTGCTTACGACAACTCGTGGGTTGGGCGGGTGGAACAACAACTCCCGCTTCACTTGCAGTCTGTACATTACTTTTTACAGCGTTTGAATTACGCTTGGGTCGCATAGCAGAGGGCTGGGTGGGTGGCTTATTGCAAACAAGTTTATTACCTACACGAACCGTGGAAGAGTCTTTAAACGCGACCATCTGGGCGGGCTGGCTTTGAAGAACATGAATATCCATGGGCTGGGCAGCACTAGAATTGTTCTTGCGTTTACGCAAACAAACAGTCTGGATGTGTCCTTTCCTTTGACAAAAGTGACAAACCACGTTTCTTAATGGGCAACGTTCACGAGGATGAGCAAGAACACACTTAGGGCAAGACTTAACTCTATCATTTTGCACACGTGGCTGACGAATGTGTTTAACATGACGCGGCCGGCTAGTGTTTACAGTCTGACTCTGCCGGTGGGGCCGCGGGCGTGACATAACTTGCTTAGCACAGGCAATTTGAGAAATGCATGGCTGATCTAACTCACACTCAGCATAGTCAAAAGTATCTTGGGCTTCAATGATGTTCATCACAGTCTCTAATGACGGGTCAGGCAACTTTAAGATAGCAGCACGAATACGAGAATCGGCAATGTTTTGAGTAATAGCGTCTCGTAACATGACATCACTGTAGGAAGCTCCACACACACAATTAAATCGGCACTGACGGGTGAGGCCCCATAAATCTGTTAACCACTGTTTATTAGATTGATGTGGCAGTTTCTTTAATCTGAAGAACTTGAATCTGGCTGCTGCCACATGAACTCGCGACTCGAAATACTCAGCAAGCTTGTTAACAACAACGTCATAGTCTAAAGCTTCTGGCTTGGATTCCGGGAACAACTTGCAAAGTAGTCGATAGACTTCCACGCCTGCAGTGGAAATTAAATAAAGCTGCCGCTCAGTACCCGTGATTTTGTAGACTGTCATGTGTGCCTGCAACTGCGCGAAATATTCTCGCCATTCTTCTCTTGATGCATCAAAAGCACGGAAAGGTGGTGCTGCCTGTGCTTGTTCCTTTTGTGTTGGAGGATTAGCCGCTTGTTTGGCGATTGCTTCCACCAGACTTTGTATTTGCTGACTCTGTAACAAGATCAACTGTTGTAATTCGGCAGACATAGTGAACACAAATTAAACCAGCCCCCAAAATTTTATCGCTGTAATTAGTATAACCAGAAACAAGTTGAACCAGCCCTGCACACGAGTTCGGAAGCCCTCGTCGCCAGTTTTGTGGCGGCTTTCGTAGCGACAAACAATTCGCTGTAGAAACGGCTTACGAAGTCACCGCCACACTTTTAATAGCGGGCCAACCGGTCTGCTGGAACAGTGAACAGAAAGATGAAAACCCAAACACTCTGATTAAATAAAAGTCGGTACTTATCTTTATTAACGAAGATACAGAAACACAGTAGTGAACTCCGTGTCTACAGAAATCTGTCTAGTTCGAGTCGGAGCGGCTAGGTCAGCGTCGGCTGACGACAAACAACAACTCTGCTGCGATGAACACACAACAGACTAGCAAGTACACAATTTGGTGGCGAGTATACAACTGAGCGGCGAATACAGAACTGTCCTAGCACTCGCGACTCCAGCGCTTAAGAAACCAGAAGCCAGCGGTGGCGCGCGCAGACTTGCGGCGATTTCCTGTCTCGCTTGCGCTGCTTATGCGGACGGCGTCCGGACTTTGATGCTGCCAACCTTTTGGCAGCGGGCTCGGGTGGCATTACTGGTTAGGATATAACAGTTATCTAATTTGCTGGAAAACACTAGGGGGAAAAAGTAATATTGTTTCTGGAGCAGTTACACAATCATTATAACAGCACCTCTCAAAATGTGGAATAATTTTAACATCCTGTTTATTGGTCATCAAAATATATTTACACCCTGCATCCTTCAGCACTTCAGTTTGCAATTTTAAGCTGTTCTGGCATTTTGAAAGTTCCTCTTTAGCTAAATCTAGTTTTTCTTGAAGAACCTGGAATTTGTACACGACACATTTAGAAATAATTAATATATCCAAAATGTATTTTGCCATTTGCACTGATTGTGGTAAAAGTATAAGGAGACAAAACTGTATTTGCAGGCAATGGATTGGGAAAAAATAACAAAAAATAATAAATGTGGGATTAATTATAAAACTGCTGAGGAAATGATTGCACTACAAATTGCATCTATTTGCAAACCATAACAAGAAAAATTCCAGTGATGATGTTAGATGAAAAAGATCTTGCATTTCTCCTTGGAACATACTGATTTTTTCAATAATGATGGATGTGCAGGATTTATGTAAAGTTCCTTATTATCAAGTGAGAAGGTATCATGAAAGGTTATCCTCAGGAGTCACATTCTCTGGCCACATAAGTTGGAACAATATAGTCATAAGATATATTCATTGTATCTCTGTCAATTAAACCTTATACTTATTTCCTGACAAATCATTTGTAATTATTGGTCCATGTACATGGGGTGAAGTTTAACAAAACACAAGAAACTAAATACAGTTCATCAGCATTCTTAAAATAGGGACTTCATAGTTCAAGGATATATTAAACAGGTTGGGAAGCCACAGAAGATGATCACAGCATTTACAATCATATAGTCATATCAGGAGGGTGAAATCTGTAACTCTGGGCATACCAAGAGTATCCTGAGAGGAAGCATTCAGTAAGTAATGTAAAGAAGGAGTACAATGCTTTAACATTTCTGGCTCGGTTCTTTACTGCATTATGAACATGAAATCTGCAGCTAAATGACAGATACAAAGCTGCCATGATTTTTCTATGCTGAAACCAGTAGATTGTATACCATAATCAAAGAAATGAAGCAGATGATGCAATACTGGTAGAAACTATACTGCTTTCAGAATAAGATTTTCATTCTGCAGCGGAGTGTGTGCCTGTCAGGAAGTTTCACTATACTGCTTGCATATAGTGCCAATGAACTGCTAACTCATTACAAAAATAGCAATAAATTGGATAATAATATTTTAAAATATAACAACTGGAATTTACATAATTATTCATGGTATTAGCAAAGTTTTCTCAGATGAGCTGCAGCTTGGCACAGGGTAAATGACAGCCAGTTGAGTCTTTAATTAGTACCCAACACAGCCAACATGTCTGCAACACATATCATTGTAAATATAATGCTTTCAATCAAAATTTCCATAATCAATCTAATGTTCATGACAATTTTCGTAACACATGTATATCTTCCAACATGCCTGTGTGAGAAGTGAAACCATTACAGATATGTTGACATTACAACATTTTATTTCTGCGTAAAGAATATTTCACATCAAGTTGCTGTTAACCTAATAAAAATGTACTGGTAATCTAATAACTTACATATTCACACACGCCTTATTGCCACATTCTGCAAAGTAGATGTGAAAGTTAATTTAGCGTCAGTTCCAGTCAACTCTACTCTTCATGAAAGAATGCCACTGACATAGGAATGAAGGTGAGTGACCATTATGTGGAATTGTGATGAGGTTGGGTGAATGTGCATTGCTGTTGTTCAACTTTTAACATATTGTTTCTCAGCCACTCATGTGCACTAGTCCTGTCCATTATCTTAGTTGCCTCAGCCAGTTTCCAGCTGCAGAGCTTCATGATAAACCAAGTTACTTCTCATACTACAGGAAACAGACTCAGAAGGAGTATGGATTTCAGTTTGAACTTTTCAGTGCTCCAGGCAAGTGTGTTTTTAAGTGCAAGTACATTTCTTAGGTAAGCACAGCCCTTCCATCAGATTGGAGTGGCATTAGTTAGCTGGAAATTAGTGTTTGAGACAGTGAGATCAATGTGGGAATGTTTAGCTTCAATAGAAATTTTTAGAGTAATGTGTTTGTGTGAGTCTTTCTCCATTTACATTGACTTTGAACTTCCTTTTTAGTTATTATTGACAACAGCTGCCAGTAGCCAGCTGGAGGTGATGTATTCAACTGACAGCATTTATCATTTTCCAGTCCAGAGCTCATATCTCTGAATCTGTCCTGAAAGTAGTTTGGTAAGTACAGGGTTTTCAATTATTGACTCTGGAGTAGTGAGAAGTTCAACCCTCTCTCACAGGTCAAGTCAAGGCTGGCAACCCTTATTTCAACTGACTGGGTAGTATGGCAGTGCCGAGAAGTTATCCAGTTCTACTAATAATGCTTCAGAGTGAATCTACAGAGCAGTAAATCACATTATTTGTGTAGCACACTGGCCATTGCTAAGAGTAGTGCATTCCAACTGCTGCCATGGATGGAATTGCATGCAATGCCACAGAAGCTCTGACATATGGACAAAAGGAATGTTTCAAACCCAACATTGCATAGTAATGAATGCAGCCATAAGGGTGATTGTTGTTTTAGTGATATAGTGGAGTTTAATAGCTGTTATTAAAATAGAATAAAAAGTTATGAAAGAAGTGATAAAATTATAATATGGTTTATAGGAAATTAGGAGTAGCATGGTATACAAATACTAGTTTGACAAAGAGAGAATGAAATTTTTCACAGAAAAAAAACAAACATGAAGAAATTAAGACTGAAGATGAGTTGTGTAACAACTGCAGGTGTAAATTGATTCCAATAGAAAATAAATGGTTTTTTTATTAACAAGAATATGAATTTTATTGGCTGGAAAGACAATTTCTGTCAGAGTTTTGCTTAATTGAATAATAAAGGTAATTATCTCATGTTAGTGCGTAGGTGCTCACCCAGAGGATACCAGCTTTAATGGTGATGATGGAAGAAAGTTTCATCACAGGAATCTGGACAAGGGGATGAGGCAGGGAAAAGGTGGAAGCAGAGAAGAGAGGTGGGGTAACATCCCTAAAGTGTGTCACCCAGTCATTATGAGAGGGCATTTTGTACTGTTGGTTATTCCTCAATCAAATGTGAATGTAAAGTTTTACAAACACCCTCCAAAGATTTGATTTGAAGAATGAAGTATGTGAAGTGAGAGTTTACTTTCATTCCATGCTAATCTGCAATGACAGAAAAAAACTGCACTGCAAAAGCACTCAGCACAGTCAACTACACAAGAAAAAAAAGAGAAAAATGAAAAAAAGAAAGAAGAAAAATGAAATGGACACTTCACTGCTGGGTCACAAGATGAAAGCAACAAACATTTTCCACTAGTACCTGACAGAGAAAGCAGCATGGTATTTGTGCCCAGCCATGAAGTTCAGCATTAAGTAAGGGACTAACTGGAAACATCTAAAAAATTGCCATAATTATGAACTCTTAAAAAGACCACAGAAAACTACAAATATTATTGCTGATTTGGCCTCAGTCCTCTATGCATTCTCCTATTGTTAAGTTTGGTTACTGAGAAGAAAGCATAGAATTATACATTGTTTCCCCATTATAGCAGTCTGTATTATCACCTCTTCATGCATGTGTGTTTCCTCCTAAGACATTCTGTACATGCTATAAGCTGTTTTAATGAAGTTTTTAAACATTAATATGATCTGAATTAATATTCACCAGCTTTTCTGAAGTCACTCTTATAATTTCATGTTGCATAAAAGCCTCAGTTTGAATTTGTGGGCTTTTAGTTAAGCCTGGAGACAAAGGCTTGTGCTGATTATCATTCTCCTCACTGAGTTGCTCATTTTCTTGTTGGAGTTGTTCTCTTTCTGCTTGCCACTTATTTTTCTCTTAGTGCAATTCATCTTCCAGCTGCCTAAATGAATTTACAGTTTAAAGAGTTAATGATTCCCAGACTTAATTAACAAAAATAAGATATGGTATTGCATTTTTGCACATACCTTTTTATCTTCTGTGCTTCAAATGCCAGTACTAGCTCCACAACCTCATTTATTAAGTGTACATGACTTTCATAGTTGATACTAGCAACATTCTTCAAACCTTCAGTTTGCTTTGCTAGAATACTGTGTAACTGAATGCATTCCTCTCGCCATCTGTCAACTTCAAGTTGCAGCTGATTGTACTGCTCTGAATGAGAACAAATTTATAACACTGTCATAAATAAATGAAATTAATACTAATTCAAGTATAACAAAATAACACCAGTCGTGTAGAAAATCAGATGTTATGCTGTTGAACAGTCACCTGTGAATGTCAAGTTACCATCCCTAGAGTATTTGGAAACACAGACTTAAAATGCACATCAGGAACACATTCTCAAACATTATATCTATTATATTTGTTTTAGTGTTATAGCAGTTTTATACCTTTAGCGTGTAGTATGATAGAATAATTATTTCTGTCTAGAACTGGCAGTATTTGTAAAAACCTGCACTTACAGAAGTCCTCAATTATTAGAAAGAGCATCTATGGAGGGAAAAAAAACCTGTTTTTCAGAATTAAAACCATGAACTTGGGCATTTGGAAACAACAGCAACAAGAAAGATCCTTACTATGATGAAGGAACAATTTGAACTTACTTAGCAATTCTTCTCGTCCTGGTCCATCATCTAATGTTTGATTAGAACAGCAATCATCGAATGATAGCTGAAGTTTAGTCATATTTGCATGTAATCTTCGATTTTCCACTTCCAGTTGCTGCAACTGAAATTGAAATATAAAAGGTGTCTCAAGAGTGATGCCTCAGAGATAATAGATACTTAAAACAGAATTAAACTGACTCAACACTGCTCAGTTTATGTTCCTGGCTCAAAAAAGATTTTTATGTAATGATGTCATTTATCATTTTTTATGTACAATTTGAGGTATCTTAATATGCAGTGGTCTTTGTAGTATTGCATACTTGAGATTACCTCAGAGTCTGTCACACATCTATAAGTATGAAGAACATTGTCTCTTAACTGTGTCCACATTGGAGTCTATTTCCCAGCAGAGTATTTGTTAAACGAACATGCTGTAAAAATGTCAATTTTCTCTGGTCCTCTTCCGTAACAGTTAGTTGAAAATGGAGCTATTTATACTTTTTAACACTACTGGTGAATGGGGTTGTTCATATTAGTAGTTGGGTCTTTTGCAGCTCTGTTTATTTTATAATCAGTTTCATCATACCAATAATAAACACCCACAGCCACTGCACATACAAAATGTTTAACAGTGTCATGTGTAGCCTGCAACATCAAATGTTGCCTAAAGAAATAGTTGTTTTATGTTATGGACTAAAATCTACATCCAAGTTTTATTACAGTTTCAACACCATGTCTAAATGCCATAATAAACATTTTTAAAATACTCTAATGCTAACTATGAATGAACACTTTAAAAAAAAAAAAAATTATGACATTGTAGCCTCGTTGCCTGGGAGGCCCCATCCAGGAAAGTTCAGCCCCGGGTTGCAAGTCTTATTTCAGGTGACGCAACGTTGGGTGGCTTGCATGTCAGTGGTGGTGGTGGTAGTGGTGGTGGTGATGGTGACACAACACGGCCGGAAATCGAACCTGGGCCCACTGCGTGGCAGGCAAACACATTGCCACTCAGCTAAGCAGGTTGACTACTAATAACAAATCAACATACATACACTGCAGACCACCATATAGTGCACAGCAGAGGATACTTTGTGCCACTATTAATCACTTCCTCTCCTGTTTGACTTGCAAATGGAGCAATGAAGAAATGAATATCTAAAAGCTTCCATACAGGCCCTAATTTCTTACATCTTATCTTCATGATCCTTATGTGAAATGCATGTTGGTAGCAGTAGATTCATTATGTAGTCAGCCTCAAATGTTGGTTCTCTAAATTTCAGGAATAATGCCTTGCAGAAAGAGCATTATCTTTCCTCAAGGGATTCTCATTTAAGTTCATAAAGCACCTTCATAACACTTGTGTGCTGATGGTGCCATGTACCCCTCATTCACCTAAAGGGATCAGCAACCCCTCAGACACTGAACCATCATGGGCTTGCATATGAACAAGGTATTGCCTCACTGCATTGAACTGATCACATAAAGGATGACAGACAGCAGGACGAGCACCACCAGAGGTCCTCCACGTCAGGGACCTATTTCCTCAACTGGGTTGTGTGCAGAACTGGATTGGCATGAATTCCTCCATGTCCCATCTATACAGGACAGTGCAAGCCAACACGATTTGATGGTTCACCACACCAGGGTTCTGGGCCAATTCACACACAAGCTCTAAGCAGCTAATCAGTCAGGGCCTGATCAGAAGCCCCCACAGCAGCACTTATAACTTTCCAGTGATATCCTGAGACATACCTGTCAACCAGCTATGTTGAGCACTCAACCTCTGTCATTAGGGACTATCTGTGGCATGGTTTTCATGCCCCACAATGTTTATTCACTGAGTGTTCCATTTGTGTGCCTGTTAGTGTCAGAGAAGTTGTATTATATTTTATTGAGACGAGTTTTCCTTTGTTATTAAATCTCTCTATTGTGGTTGTAATAGACCCTTGTTCTTGTTTAGCTGTATCTTACTATTTCTTATCAAGTATCTACCCATGGGACAAATTGCAGACTGAATCTACTGGTAACAAATCCAGCTGCCCACTCTGAACTGCTTCATGTCTTCCTTTAATCCAACCTGATGGGGATGCCAAATACTTGAATGAATGAATAGCACTAGCATTCTATACACCATCTCCTTTATGGATGACACTTTGCCAAAATTCTTCAACTAAAATGAAGTCTACCATTCACCTTCCCTACTGCCATTCTGAGGTATTCATTCCACTTCATATCTACATCTACATCCAATCATTTGACTTATGTCGTACTGCACAACCACAGAAAAAAAAAAACCTATACAAAGGGTAGAAACTGGCACATCCCCATTATGATTACAAAAGTGGCCTCCTGCTGCTGCTCATTTGATACAGAATTCTGAGGATAACACAGCCATAAAACATTCTCACAAAAATAGGAGTATGCCATGCTGAAACTTTTGCTTCCACTGATAGAAATACGTTGCACAGAAGCTCGCTAAAAAGTGTATAATCAACTGTTTGAAATATTTCTCAGTAATAGTTGCAAAGAGGATCCAAGTTTGTACCATTTATCCATCTTATTTGCTAAGTGAATAACAATTTCTGATAATTAGACAAAGTTAATTAGCAACAGTTAGAAAAAGTACCCTTTTAAGAAAGTGTCATTTGCAGCCTGTCTAAGTTTTCTGATTTATCATGATATAGTTCTCTAACTGGATTCTTTCATGTCATGGTATAGTCCTCTAAATACATGTTTACATTAAGTACATCCCTCCTAACAAATCTTTCTTACTACTATATTGAAAGTCATTACTGAATTGAATCTTTACAATAGGAAATGTTCCCATACATCACAGCTATTAACTACAGGCAGTGTAGATAACTGTTATGAGCCTGTAACAAGAGGACTGAGTGGAGAGCAAAAAGTATCACTTCTTAATCAATACTGGTTCTATGATACTGGTATAGGATAATTGCGGATTAGAAACTGACATTTGTTTTATGTGGGTGACATGAGCTGCATACAATTTAATAAAGTATTGAGGAAGATTAGCTCAACATCCTTCTGGTAATGACAAATCAACCATGTCCTCCTCAACAGTAATATCTCATCATTCACCATAACTGATTTAGGAAAATTAAAAAACATGTGTTTGAAACCTGGGAAAATAGGCAACTTTATCTCCACAAAAAATTAAGACCTGCCATGCAAGTGCATGAGGTCGGGCTTGCTGATCACAGCTTACTGTAATTGTGATAGTGCTATAAGTTAACATCAACAGTGATCCGATAAACAATTAACCATTATGATAAAATTCTCTTGGCCTCACAATAACATCAAATGGTGTAAAATCATCAAGCCCTTGGGCCAAGTACTCCTCTGCCATTGTCAAGTGGTGACTATCTTTTGGTTGCTGCCATCATACTTATATAGCAGTGCTTCCTTCTTTGATGTCACTGGTGTTTGCTCCACTGCCATATAGTGTAATACTTTCATTGCACACCCACAGCACCCACTTCAATTTTCTGATGGTAGGGTCCCAAGGCTTGCTTAACTATAGGCCATCAACTTCATTGAGAGTGTTGTTACAAATTTTTATCTCTATTGCTTTTTTAATTATGATATCCTAGAAACAACACATCTGTGTAATAACTGATGTCTTTTTGAATGAAATGTGATGTCTGTTTTCCAGAGCATGCTCTGCTACCACTGATCCCTCAGGGTAACAGAAGTGAAAGTATCTTGTGTTCTACTCAGCACTGTTCATTAGTATGCACAGTCTGTCCAACATAAAAATATCCACACCCACACAGTATTTTATGTACTACTGGCATTCAAACACCTATACCATCTTTCAAAGGACTGATGAGTTGTGAAACTTTTGTTGGAGCCCTGATGACTGAATCTATTTCATGCCTCTTTAGGAAATGGCTGATCTTTCCCATTATTGAGCCATAGAATGGAAAAAACACAAGTTTAAATTTCTTCTCGTGGCCCTTCTGCTTCTATGTTTCCGGGAAGATGGCTTTTGAAATCTGGCGATTGTTGTAGCCGTTTTCCTTGAATACTTTCTGTAAGTGACTCAGTTCCTTTGGCAACCTTTCTATTGATGCACCAAGGTCCTCAGAAAAAACATTTCTGTGACAGATCGTGATAGCTGTTAGCTTGCAGATCCCGATGTGTGTGGGTGGATTTCCAGTAAACACTGTGACTGAGACACACATTGCCTTACAGCAGATGAGGACATCAAGGAACAGCAAGGCACTATAGGTCTCCACCTCAATTGTGAACTTTATATTGTCATGGATATTGCTGATGTGATCCAAGAATTACCCCAGTTTTTTCACATCAATGAGACCAGATGATGAATGTGTCATTGATGTAATGATAAAAGCAAACAGACTTTGCAGGAGGCATGTCCAGCATGATGTTCTCCATAAACAAGTTGGGTATAACTAGAGCTAATGGTCTTTCCAATGTGAGGCCGTCCATCTGATTTTGTATGATGGAGAATATAGAATGTTTTAATCAGACAAATGCTTTTCACTGGATGTGGCTCCTGCAAAGCCTAGTTGCTTTTATCATTACATTGACAATACATTCATCATCTGGTCTCATGAATGTAAAAAGCGTGGGGAATTCTTGGACCACATCAACAATATCCATGACAACATCAAATTCACAATGGAGGTAGAGACTGGTAGCGCCTTGCACTTCCTTGATGTCCTCATCTGCCATAAAGCAATATGTGTGTCAGCCACAGTGTTTACTGGAAACCCACCCACACATACTGCAGATACCTGCACATTAACAGCTATCACTATCTGTTACAAAAATGTTCTGAGGATCTTAGTGCATTGTGTGGAAGGTGTCTCAGATGCTGAAAACCTGCTGAAGGAACTGAGCCACATACAGAAAGTATTCAAGGAAAACAGATACACTAGTTACCAGATTTCACAAACCACCTTCCTGAAAACACAGGAGCAGAAGAACCCTGAATAAAACTCAATGAAGCTTATGTTTTTTCTGTTCTGTGGCTCATTAATCAGAAATATTAGCCACTTCTTAAAGGGGTATGAAACAGATTCAGTCTACAGGCCTCCAACAAAAATTTGACAACTCACGAGACCTGTAAAAGTGAAGTAGGCCTCAGAATGCCAGGAGTATATAAAATACTGTGTGAGCATTGACAGTTTTCTGTCAGACAGAACATGAGAGATGCTTTCCCCTGTCATGTGATAAGAAATCAGTGATAGTAGAGCATGCTCTAGAGTATTCACGTCATACTGCATTCAAAGAGACATCATTTATTACATGGACTAGATGTTTCTGGGATAGCATAATTAAAGAAGTGATAGATAAAAGTTTGTGAAAACACCCTCAGCAAAGGTGGTAGCCTACCGTTGAGCAAGGATTGTAACACAGCCACAGAAAGCTGAAGCAGGTGCAGCAGGGGCGCAATGCAAACATTACCCCATATGGTGCTGGAGTGAGCACCAGTGACATCATGTAAGGCAGTGCAGCAGTAAAGGATGTTAGCGGCAACCAAAAGACAGTCACTACTTGACAGTTGCCAAGGAGTACTTGACTGAAAGCTTGTGAGTTTTAAACCACTTGCTGCATTTGGAAGTTCAAGAGAGTTTTAGTGGTACTTATCACTGCAAAACCATGCATTAATATAAATCCTCCATAATATTTTAAATGACTCCACATCATACTTAATCAACATGGAATGAGGTTCAGAAATGTTATATTTATGTATGGCCAACTTCACTGATTTGTACATCACTATAACTAACCGACTTACAGCTAAGATCTTCCCAATTTCATATTCAAAAAAGATAAAAGGAGCACTAACAACTAGCCCCATGTTAGCACTTTGCCGTCCTCAAATCTCATAAAAATTTATACACTTGGCGCCGGCAGCACTAATTCAGATTACTTGGCTTGTCACTGGCCACTTGTCACCTTTCCATAGATGACAAGCTTCTAAAACATTGACTTTTGTGAGCTTTAATTTTCCAGAAATCCTCTATTTTGCCATGTCATTCCACAAACTCAAATTTTCTTTTCAAGTAACTTCTTTGCAAGTTCTACACTGTTATAATGATCAGCCATGAAGAAGTGGTGCCACTTTCCCTCAGAAGGTGTCAATAGTTCCATCACTGTTTTTGCTAAAGGCTGTCCAGCACCGGAATATATCTCGAATGAAGAAATGTATCCTGTACTCGAATCACACAGCATCCGAATGAGTATGCTGTATTTCATAATTTTTGATGGATTATAAACTTTAAAATTTAACTGTCCACCCAATGGTGTCATTCCTTCATCAGTGGAAATGTTCTGACTTGGATTAAACATTTCTTCAAACTTTTTGGAAAAATAATCTATTATGAATTGCACTTTGACTAGCCAGTCGGCATTATCCAGTTTACTGTTGCTGTTGGAAAAATGTAAAAATGATAATATTTGTCTGAATCGGTTGCAGGACATCGTTTTGCAAAATATCAGTGTGTCTATCAATGGATTTGTTGACCAATAATCATCAATCCTTGCTGTATTTATAATTCTCATAAGTATAGCAGCCCAAACCAATTTCTATGCTTGGGTCCCATAACGTTGACAAATTTGGCATTTTTTAAATCCAGTTTCCTTCTCTTGCAATTTTGACTATAGTATTCGTTGGTTTCATTGCTAATATATTCAAATAGATCGTTCCCGATATCTAATTCTACGATATCCTCGATGCTCTGTGTATTTTTGGGAAATATGTTTGGACCCGAGGATCCTTAAAATTTATTATTGGTCCTTGGTAAATCAAAGTCTGACCCCTGTGCACTGTCTTCTTCATCTGATTCAGCCGAATCAGTTGGAAACCATAGCCTTCACTGAATTCTTCTTGGACGTATTTTTCTATCTTCCTACGATTCTGCTTCACTTTAATTTTTTTGATATCCTATGTCTTCTTCCTAATCAGCCAAGTCATTCAAAATATCAGAAAAGATGCCTGCACCTTCATTGTAAATAATCCTATTGTCTCTTTCATCTGCCATGATGAAAGTGTGCAAGTACTTATAAAAACAAAAAACTTATTGATGTGTGTAACTTATTGTTACCTAAACAAAACACCAACAGAATGCAAAAGATACTGAAGTGCTGGCGCTGGCCACTGCATTATACTATGCTCATGACACCACTGTAGTGTCACCAACCACTGAGGGATACTATGCAGATGACACCACTGTGGCGTCGCCGGCCATTGACTGCTATTTTGTGCACGACACCACTGTTGTATCACCAGACAACGTATTGTTAATATTTCTGAATTATGAGAAGGAATTTGTTCTGTCCTGTGATGCAAATAACTAGCCAGGAGGGTGTACTATAAGCAAAGATGTGAATGGGAAAGAGCACCTTGCAGCCTATGCATCAAAACAGTTAAATGAAGCTGCAAAATTACTTGAGTGTGGAAAAGGAAATGTTGAGTTTGATGTGTGGTATCATGTACTTCAGGCGCTATATTTATGCCAGGAAATTCAAAGTCTTAAATGATCACACAGTGTGAAAATGGCTATTAAGCTTGAAGGAGGCTCCAAGCAGGTGGACTTGGTGGGAATTGAAATTAAACGAATTTGACTGGAGGAGATTTATAAGCCAGGCAGAAAGCACATAAAATGCAGACGGATTAAGCAGAAAGTTTGGTGTCATATGGACACTTGGCTGTAACCATACAGAATGATAGAAGCTGCTAACTGCTGATGCTGACTTCAAGCTGTGGTGTCACCGCCAGACACCACACTTGCTAGGTGGTAGCCTTTAAATCGGCCACGGTCCGGTAGTATACGTCGGACCCGCGTGTCGCCCTATCAGTGATTGCAGACCAAGCGCCATCACACGGCAGGTCTAGAGAGACTTCCTAGCATCTGCCCCAGTTGTACAGCTGACTTTGCTAGCGATGGTTCACTGACAAATTACGCCCTCATTTGCCGAGACGATAGTTAGCATAGCCTTCAGCTACATCATTTGCTACAACCTAGCAAGGCGCCATTATCATTTGCTATTTATCTTGTGATGCATGTACCGTCAGACCGATGTTTACCAATTATGGATTAAAGTTAAGTATTCCAGAAGCTATGTACTTTTTATACTAGACTCAGCTCCTTTAACTGTTCCAGACCTCACGCCAGCCTGCGTGAGCTTAAACGCGTGCATTTTGGCTACCTCATAGTTGGCTTGGCTGTCTTGCCAAGTCACAACACAAGCTATTCAAAACATAGCCACAATCTGCCATGCACAATGGAATGCTAGGTAGGCCACTGAAGCTTGAGCCATGCATCATGATGTCTGCTGCATTATGGGAAGAAGTATTGAAAGAAGTTCACAACCACATTCTAACTGGGCACAGAGGTCAAAGAACAATAGATTGTAAGGTTGCTCAACAATATTGGTGAAGAGTGTGAAGACAGGATGTTGACAAGTATGTGAGAAATTGTGTGCTAGGTGCATAGTGTGCTTCATCAGCAAGTACCACTGGTAAAGGGACACCCTCCTCTAACATTACCTTCTTTCAACAGAAGTTATCAATAGCAAAAAAAACTTTCTACCTTATAAACAGGTTAATATTATCTCATCGGTTTAACTAAAAGAATTCCATATGATTTTGTGAATGATGTATTATACTTCACTCTAAAATGTATAAAAAGACATTATTTTATTGCAATTGATATGTATTAACTGTGTATTTACAGTTAAAATTACTTTTCTTTTGGAAATATTTGAAATCACGAAATAAAATCATGAAATATCTGGCTCACTTAAAATTCCTATTATTAATTGCACAATGTGGTAATATTTATTAAATTTATTTCTGGTCTCATTTATAAAATAATTATATAGCTTTGTGAAAACTCTTCTTTTGTCAAGAAAGTTTGTAAACACTGTTTTGTAAACTCTTTGGACTGCTGTTAGTACCACAGAATGAAGTAATTCTGGGCACAACTCTGATGGAATTGGACATGTTTTTAATTTTGGCAATAAAAATGAAATTTTTGGTTTTATGGAAGTGTAAATTGTAAAGACAGTGTGATATAGAGAAATGTGATACAATAAAAAAAGTACAAAAACAGAAATTACACAACAGACTTACTTAACAGTTATCATGTCATCTGAAAACCTACAAAGTCAAAAAATTTAAGCCTCAAGAATCAACCCCTAGATGTGACAAACTGGAGCCAATGATGAGAAAAGAAGGTAAGTAAAAAAGTTTATTTGTCAATCTTACTCCTCTCAAAGCTTATGAAACAAGTCAATTATTTAGAAGAGTGAAAATCAACTGTTGATGTGAGGGAGAGTAATTTTACAATTGGCGGCATGATCAGTTGACTGATAATGAAGTTTTGCCTGTTAGAGAAGGGACAGTGATTTGTGCCTTTTGCAGTTTATATTGAATTTCCCATCACTCAGAGAAAGAAGACCGAGGGCTGCACAGTCAAGTTATAACAACAGTGATGAGATACTTCCAATAATGATGGACCGGATCAATTGAAAGAGGACTTTACAACTACAATGAGGGACATCAAAAAGGAAAGCTAAGTACAAAGTATTTGTGAAATTAATTTGTTTGTGTACTTGTGTAATTGTTAACAAAATGAAGAGAGATGAGGGCAGGGGTGACATAGAAGTGAGAGCTGTGGGACCCAGTCAGGACATGTATGAGCCAAGTGAAAATGTAGTCAGCAAAGAAACAATAAAAACTGAAATTTTGCAGTTAATTTTGGCAAAGCTAGAGGAAATTAAGACAGATAATAACAGTAAATTTAGTGCATTAATAAGCAGTCAACTGAAATTGGCACGGACAATGATAGAAAATTTACTTCACTACAAGGACAATTAAATGACCTAAAAGCTGAAAACAATAGTAAAACGGATAAGGTACAATACCAAACAGACCAACTTAGTAATCAGGTTTCAGAGCTAAAAAATGGGTTGTCCAAGGGATTAAGAAGTGTGAACAAAAAAGTTTATGTCTTAGAAAATAAATCTATTGTTTTGGAAAATGGGTTAGTTGCCGAGTCTGCAAGACAGATGAAGAATGTTAATGACATCAGAGTTGAACAGAAGGTCATAGCAGAAAAAATGGAAAAGAACTTTAGTAGTTTAAATCAAAGAATTTTAAGTGTTGAAAACAGTATGGAAACTAATGTAAATGTTTTAGATCAAAAAATTTCAGCAGTTCAGGAAAACTGTATTTACAAAAATCTGCATTCAAGCAATAGTGTTGCATGGCACAACATTCCAATCAAAATTTTTTCTGTAAGACAATTCACATCCAGTAGATCTTCTGCACCACTGTAAAGAGAGTTGTGTGTCAGGCATGAGTGACAGTCAAAAAATTAAATTTGTTAAAAATGTCTTGAAGGCGAAGCTCTGTCTTGGGTAAATCTAAATTTAAGTTAGTGAGAAACATCTCAAAGTTTCAAAAACAGTTTTTTAAATAAATTATAGTCAGAAGCTGAACAGGGGAGAATTAAAAGTGAACTTTTGAATGGTCCTCATTATAGGAATTGGGCAGTACCCTGAAAGAGTTTTGTAAGAATCAACTTCAGAAATTTATGCACCTTGGTAAACCATTTGATGAAATGGCAATGACTGATGCACTCGAAAGGAGATTACCAAAAAGGTTGCAGTGGGATTTAGTGCACAGAACTGATGATTGCCTTGAACAATTTTTACGATATGTTGACAGGCTGGATAGGGCAGTAGAAAGAAGCATGTACCAAAATAATCAAAATGAGAGAGATTACAATGGTAATAACTACAGAAACAGAGATAATGGTAGCTTCTATCAGGGTCAAAATGTTAATAGAGACAGAAATTTTTAACATCAGCAGGATAGGAATAATGGGGATAACCAAGGGCAATTTAATAGAATAAACAATTGTAGATGTAACTACTCGGGAAACAGCAATCCGCCTCAATGAAGGTCCATAGTTTTGGGGCATGGAAACACAAAAAGCATGGGACCTTCAATTTACACTTTTAATTAGACAATAATGACAGTGTTAATAAAGTGGCACAGATATCTGAAGTTGAACAGAAGGAATAACAGATTTCTCATTTATGTTTTGATAAAAAGTTTTGAGATACTATATTTAATTATAGTGTTGTCAGTACTAATTACAAACCAGAATTTGACACTAATGGGTGTTTTGATGCAGTATGTACTAAGGATTTCTTCTTTTGCTCAAAAAACAGTGTTATTGATGTATACCAGTCAGGTGATGACTCCACTGGATCTGAACTAGATAGTATTTTTTATATAGATGCGAATGAGAGCTGTGAAATGACTGAAGTTGCTATGTCTGAGACTGGTAGCTTATTGAGAATGAATGTATGATCATCAATCATAATCATCAATCATAATCATCATCAGGGATTATGATTATGATGATTGTCATGTAGTTGTGGAGTTTAAGAATAATGAAGTTTCAGAGTTATTTGTGAATAAAGGTAAGGTGATGTATGTGATGGTGTAAGTGAGAGTCTTGGAATACCAGTACAGTCAAATCAGATTTTCATTAATATCACACAGAGTAAGCCAAGAGAAAAAGGTCAAAACATTTTTAAGTTTGTTTTGGACGAGACTGATGGTAACATAGATAAATGTGCATTCTGGAATAAGTTAGCTGTGGTTAGTCAAAATTTATATCCAAATTGGTGGAATGAAGTCAAAGAAGATCTGAGCAGGAAGTGTAATTTTGACAGTAATATATTTTTTGTGTTCCTTCTGTAATAAGTGAGGTCAGTTGCACTATGGAATCCATTCCTTGTCTTTAATCTATACCTGACAAAATGAGTAACCAAAGTGATTCTATGATATCAGCAAAGTTGATTAAACCCTGTAAAAACAGTGTGGATGTAGCATTTGACAAAATTGAAAGTGATATTTTACATGAAGTGTCTATTATCAGAGATGATGATTTAGATTTTGGATGTCCATACATTAACATTAAGATTGATCAGTGGGAAGGGAACTGTTTGTTTGAGACAGGTACCAATTTGTGGTATATCTGAACAGTTTAGAGACAAGATCCAGTATACTAAGAATTTTGTGGAAATGTCCATTGCACGTGTAAAGATAGGAGGAAATAGTGGTAAGTAAACCAAGTATGTAAAATGTTAAGTACTGTTAACTTTTAGTATAGAGGACAAGACCTATGACCATGGATGCTTAATGATCTAGAAGAAAATACACACTATGTTTGCAGATTCATAAGACTACATAATTGTGGTGTGTTTATCAAGAATGTAGTATGTAATATAATGTCATTCCTAGAGTTTTGTCTTATCTATAGGCTGTTCAAATTTATGATGCACTATATAATGATTTTTTGTAATAGATTTGTACTTCAGAATATGATACATATATGCTATAAGACTACATGAGTAGATCCTTTTCCAATTTTGAAATGGGATAATATACATAATTTGTACTGTAAAAAAATAGGAATAGTATGTTAGTATATCTGTGTGTATCACCTTGTTAGTTTATTCTTTCCATTGCAGTTAACTCTGTTTATCAAAGTTTCATGTGTGAACCGTTTTTAAATTTCATCTCACATAAGTAACTGCTTTTGGAAACTTAATAGGGAGAGCATACTCCGTGTGATGTAAAGAAGGTATTGAACAGCATATTTAGTACATAAAACAATGTTTCAGGATTTGGTTGAATGCTAGACTGAAAGTTTGAGAACTCTAGGGAGGAAACTGAAAGCTGTGTGTAGATTCACTCCCACACTGCTGTATGGCTGTACCTGGCTGGACCAGTCAACTTACAAGAAATCGTAGGTGCTGGGTAATGTACTCAAGCACCTGCCAACTACATCAGTGTTGTGACTGAGATTTGTAAATTGTTAACCAAGACTACCAAAGACAGTGTTATTTCACATAAATGTAAGTTTTTTTTTAAGTAGGGGGATTAATTTCCCAATACATTATTTAACCTTGAATCAGTATGTACTTTTTTTATCAGTTGTAAATGAGTCTTCTAGGCCTTTATGTATGTAGGTTAGTTTGTATGTCTTCCACACTATTTGCTAGCATAGTCAATATAACAATATGTACACATGTCTACTTCCATACACTGATTTTTATCCTCAAGCTACTTTATTATGTCATCATTTAAAGCTATTTATGACTCTCCCTCTCCCTCCTTTTATGAATCAACATATCCTCAAATACTCTGGTTTATGTGGCTGATTGATTTTGTACTATATTCCTACTCATAATTGAGTATATTCCTCTGGTCTGTACCCATCGTCGTATTTTTAGAATCGGCTCACTCATCGTACACTTAGGCTCTGAATTCTTTCTCGTCTCTTTTTAAGGATTTGAAGGTGTGATTTTATGGATGTATACTTACAATTTGTAATTATAGTCTCTGTACTTATTTCCAGAGTGTAGTGTTGTAATGTTATAGTTTTGACTTTATATTATTTGTCTTGTAACAGTATGCTCCACAGATCTGAAAAGCTGAATGCCATGCCCTGACATATGTATAGATTATGACTTGTATAGCAGATATTTTTCTGTTTTCTGCAATATGTTATGTACCAGATACTTCTATACATCAGTATTCAACCTTTTGGCATCATTTTGTACACCGATTGTCAAACTTTATAGTCTGTCACAAAATATTGTAAACAAACAGTTTCAAAATTTTGTGAAGGGGATACTGTAAAGGGACATCATCCTCTAACATCACCTTTATTCAACAGAAGTTATAGATACCAAAAATACTTTCTACCTTTTGAACAGGTTAATATTGTCTCAGCTATTTAACTAAAAGAATTTCATATGCTTTTGTATATGATGTATTACATTTCAGACTAAAATGCACAAGGAAAAATTATTTCATTACTTTATCACAATCTATATGTATTGACTCTTTATGTACAGTTACAATTACTTTTCTCTTAGAAATATTTTAAATTACAAAATATCTGGCATACTTAAAATTCCTATTGTTAATTGCACAATCTGACAATATTTATTTCTGGTCTCATCTATAAAATGATATAGCTTGGTGAAGATCCCTCTTTTGTCAAGAAAGTTTGTAAACTCTTTTTGTTTTGTAAAATCTCTTGAATATTTTTAGTACTGCAGAATGAAGTAGTAGTGGGTATGGATCTGATGGAACTGAATGAGATTTTAATTTTGGCAATAACAATGCAATTCTTGGTTTCATGGAAGTGGAAATTGTAAAGACAGTGTGATATCAAAAAAGTACCAAAATAGAAATTACACAGCAGACTTACTTAATAGTTAGCATGTAATTTGAAACCTACAGAGTCAAAAAAATTTAAGCTTCAAGAATCAACCCCTAGATGTGACAAACTAGAGCCAACAATAAGGAAAGAAGATATGTAAAAAAGTTTATTCATAAATCTTACTTCTCTCAAAGCTTATGAAACCGGTCAATTATTTATAAGAGTGAAAATCAACTGGTGATGCAGGGGAGGGTAAGATTACACAATTCAATGATTACCAGGGTCACCCAGGCCATTTTAGATGGTTGGAATGAACAGTTTTGGGTCCATTGAGCCAAAAATGATGGGCAACCACTCTTTTTTGACTATCATAGACCACTTTTTGTGTTACCTTGCAAAGATTACAAATCAGCTAGCAATTACAGTAGCACAAGCAACTGTGAATAACTGGTTACTGAAGTTTGGCATCCCCAACATGATAATCACTGAACAGGGCACCATCATTATGTCAGAGATAATGAAACAGCCATTACATCCATCACACATATGGAAACTAAGAACCAGTCCTTGCACCTGCAATCTAAAGAGAGGACTGAACACATTCACCAAACCATAGATAAGGTGCTGAGCTACTACTTCAACAGTCACCATAATGACTAGGATGTTTACTTACCCTGTGTAATGGCTGTATATAACTGAAAGGCGCACATTAGTGTTGGGTTGTAACCATATAAGGTGACACATGGAAGAAAGATGCCATAACTTTTTGAGGTATTAAACCTAAGATAGGGAAAAAATGGGAAACATATGGAATTATCACAAAGCATCAAAGATATAAGAAAGCAAATGCAAAAGGCAAGCAATAAGGCATTCGATTGGCAAGAGAAAATGGGACAGTATAAAGTTAAACTGCCAGAGTACAGAGCCAAGTGAAGGGTAATGTTAACTGGCCCCTATAACCAAAGAGTAAACTGAAGAAATTTATTATGCAATATTATGTGCCATATCAAGCTGTGGAAATGACATCACTAGTAAACATTCCATTGCAGTTTCTGACACACAAACCATTGCTCAGGTGGAGCACAGTTAATCTTTTAAAGGTGCTTCAGATACTACTACCATTGCCAGCACCACTACCTTGAAAGAAGATAGATGGCAAGAGTAAAGGGAAGTAAAGAATCAAACTTGCATGCAGGCTGCACACAAGATACTATATGCTCTTAGGTCACGCACAAAAGTGGTTTGTATGTATATTTTATGAATATTTTTTGTATGATTTATTGTATGGGAGATATGGAGTACATGATAAACTTCGTGGTAGATTCTGTTGTGTTTGTATAGTTCTCTTATTTTTCTGTTAGTGTTTTCACTTTGATCTGTTTTCTAGTAATAGGCTTGGTATGAAGCGCAATACAGGGGTGGAAGACAAGTATATCAACAAAACAGAATGAGTTATATCATGGCTGGTGTATAACAATGGACCATGGGCAGTGTTCTCATGAGGGGGACATAGGGTGATGCAGATTCCATTTTCCCAGGTGGTGTTGCCACCAAAAATGGGCATGAGTGCAGTCTTTGCAAGGAATTTTGGTTACTTGCAATATTTTACTTGTGCATGAATTTTTCTTGGGATAGGGTGTTCATTTCTTGTGGTTTCATGTCAAGAAGAGTATGCTTGGATTATGGGAACCATTCCAAACTGTAGTATTTTTTGTGCATTTTTATTGTTATTTGTACTGTTTATGTAGTGAGTTATGGGTTGTGTATTCAGTTTGAGGGTGTATCCAAAATTATGTTTGTTTGTTCTAAATAGTGGAAAGCTCTGGAGAAGTACACACAACTAAGGACACATGAGGTGATGCTGATCTCCAAACAAAGGGGATGCTATGTGTTAATGTTAGTGGATGAGATTTGTCAATGGCAGAAAGGATGGGTTACAATATGCCTAACTCAGATGCTCCAGACTGACACAAAGGTGTGTGAGAGTTATTTTTAGGTTGGTTAGTTGGTTGGTTGGTTGGTTGGTTGGTTAGTGGGTTGGTTGGTTGGGGTTGAAGGGACTAAACAGCAAGGTCATCAGTCCCTTGTTTCAAATGTGGTCCATTCAGACAGTCTGACGTCTCAGAAAAGTCAGAACGATGAAAGAAAAAGGCTAAAAAAACGTAAAAGTGCAGTCGTGCCATCAATGGTAAAAACAAAATGAGGGAAGTCAGCAAGAGAGCAACTCCAAGGCTATGCTAGAAGCAGGAAACATCCCACCTCTGAATGCTTTTAAATAGCAGGTGGTCTTGCCTCTACTGCATCAACCACTAGAATGTAGATGTTTGTACTGGAAAAGGAGACTAACTAATTCTAAAAAGTGATAAAAACAGAGTAAAAGGGAAAGAAAAGAGGATATTGGACCTGCCCCAACACCAGAGTGAGGTTAAAAACCTTAAAACTGAGAATAAAAACCACTTTCATGGAGGAAACTGAGAACCAGTTCGACCATCTGGGACCTGTCAGCCAACATTAAGGGTAAAGTGTTGGGAAGTCTGTACTTTGTACGCAGAGCCAAAAGAAGGCGGCATTCCACCAAAATGCTGAGACCAAGGGATGGCAGGAAAAACACTGGTCAATAGCCAGAAGGCCACTCATTAAGTCCATACATAACAAAACATGGTTGCGTTGGGACTGTTTAATAAAGGTAAGGGCCTGGGAAACTGCCATCAATTCTGCAGTAAACACCCCACATGTAAGTGGGAGGAGATGATTTTCCATGCCAACAGAGGATGTGAAGGCATATCCCACATGATCAGCAGATTTAGGGCCATCAGTGTAAAAAACAACAGCATCCTGAAACTCCCATAAAATTTGGCGGAAAAAACAACGGAACACCATCGCGGGAGTGGAATCTTTCAGACCTCGAAGGAGCAGGTGGGTGATGTCCATGGTCTGAGAACAAGATAGAATAGGAAGGATGAGTGAGATAGGAATGGACAGCGATTGCATAAGAAACCAAAAGCTGGGACCGCCGAACAGAAAGGGGGATGGGGGGGGTGCGGATCCCAACTTCCACCAGGAGTTTATCAACAGGGCTAGTAGGGATGGCACCGGTGGCCAAACTGATACCACAATGGTGGACCGGATCCAGGAGGTACAGTGTGGAAGGAGCAGCCGAACCATAATCTTGACAACCACAGTCAAAGCGAGACAGCACTAAAGCCTGATAAAGGCAGAGAAGGATGGAGCAGTCCGCACCCCAAGAGGTGTGGTCAAGGAAGCAAAGGACATTGAGTTCACGGAAACATCCTACCTTCAGGAGTCTGATATGGGGCAGCCAAGTGAGCTTGCTGTCGAAAAGAAGACCCAGGAAATGAAACTGTGGGACCACAGGCAATTGTTGTGCATCATGATAGAGCTCCAGGTCGGGGTAGATCGTAGTACGGCGACAGAAGTGGACCACTCATAGTTTTAAAGGAGAGAATTGAAACCCGTGCGAGGGAGTCCATGCAGAGGCATGCCGTATAGCTCCCTGGAGCTGACGCTCTGCAGAGGCCATCGAAGAGGAACTAACCCAAATGCAGAAATCATCCACATACAGAGCAGGGGGTGACCAAAGAACTGACAGAGGCCACAAGGCCATCAATAGCAATGAGGAAAAGTACTACACTCAATACGGAACCCTGTGGGATGCCATTCTCCTGGGTCTGTGGAGAACAAAAAACAGTACCAACCCAAACCCTGAACGACCGATGGAACAGAAACTGGCAGATAAAAATCGAGAGTGGGCCTGGAAGACCCCACTGATGACGTGTAAGTAAAATGTGATCGCGCCAAGCCGTGTCATAGGCCTTGCAAAGGTTGAAAAATACTGCAACCAAATGGGGTGCTGGGAAAAAGCCTGCGAAACTGTGGATTCCAAGTGAAGTAAATGATCAATCAGAGACCGCCCCTCTTGGAAACCACACTGGTAAGTGGACAATAGACCCCGAGATTCGAGGATCCAAGTGAGCCGACGGGCTACCATCCATTCAAGTAACTTGCAAACAACATTTGTCAGGCTAATTGGCCAGTAGCTTTCGACAAACGGGGGTTCTTACCAGTCTTAAGGACAGGAACCATGATGCTATCCCTCCACTGAGAAGGGAAGTCACCCTGGAGCCAAATACGGTTAAACACCCAGAGAAGATGTTGCCGTTGAGGAGCACTGAGATGTTGAAGCAGTTGGTTATGAATGGAGTCTGGGCCAGAGGCTGTATAATGAGAAGAATAAAGAGTGGAAAGAAGTTCCCATTCAGTAAAAGGTTTGTTGTAAGATTTTGATTGACAAGGGGTAAAACATAATGTGGAAGCTTCGGCCCGCTGTTTCTGGTGAAGGAAAGCAGCCGGATAGGAGGCTGCTGCTGATGCTGTTGCAAAATTTGTCACAAGATGTTCCGCGAGAATCAACGGGTCTATGCAAAGGCCATCCAGGACGTGAAGGCCTGGGAGGGTGGACAGCAACCTGGGAGAGAGTGAAGTGTAGCCCATACCCATGACATAGGGACAGTGGAACCGAGGGAAGGAACAAAGCTTTCCCAACACATCCATTTGCTCTTTTTGATTAAGTAAAGGGGCTTTAGCACGAAGGCATTTAAAGGTAATAAGATTGGCAACAGATGGGTGCCTCTTAAGGTGTTGCAAAGCTTGACTGCGATCACAGATGGCAATGGCAATTGCCATACTCCACCACAGGACTTGCTTGACAGTGATCACGAATGTCAATGGCAATGGCCGTACTCCACCATGGGACTTGCCGGCGGCATGATGGTCCACTTGAGTGCAGTACAGCAAGGCTAGCAGCGCGAACAATTGCGTCAGACACGTCACATAGGACGTCATCAATACAACCTGACAAACATGGAGAAAAAACGAACTGTGCAGTATATAGAGGCCAATCGGCACATTGGAAAGACCAACCTAGATAGATAGATAGATAGAAAGATAGATAGAAAGATAGATGGTCTGCAAGGAACTGGTCTATGAGAAGACCCTATCTAGATGGAAATGCACTGCCCCACAAGGGATGATGAGCAACCCCGAGAAAGAGGAAGGGAGGAGGAAGTTGCTGAAGAAGGGCAGTTAAGGCAGCAGGCGTAAGAGTCCTGTCAGGAGGGAGCTAAAGATTGCAAACCGTGACCTCAGAGTCCAGGTGAACCCTAACAGCAACCGCTTCCAATGTAGTTTGAAGAGGAATCCACAACGTCCGTACGGACCAACGTACAAACACCACCAGAGGCCCGCAGGGGGCCGACCCCATTTCAACAGAAAACATGGAACCCACAGATGGTCAGTGAGTGATCATCAGTAAATTGAGATTCCTGTAGAAGCACAAAAGCTGTAGAGTAAGACGAAACAAGGGATTTCAATTCTGGAAGGTGATGGTGGTATCCATTACAATTCCACTGGCTAACCGCAGAATGATTATTCAAATGGGGGTTGAACAGGCTAAAGCCAGTCATGCCACCGGGTCACCACTTGTCACCGACAAGAAGGGGCGACACCCACGAACAACAGATCGAAATCAGGATGCAAAGGTGGAGATGGGACCTCTGGTGACACCAGAGGCTCCTTGTCCCGGAACTTATGTCTCTTCTTCTTTTCTGTTTTAGATCATGGAGAGCTGTGTGGCATAAAGGAGCCAGCTGCAGCAAGATCGGGAACAGAAAGAGATCAGGTGACCTGGGGGCCCACAGACCATGGTTCTCGTGGTCATCTCATGGCAGCAGACCTTTGACCTGGAAGGTGCCGGTAAGGGGCATCCCAGGAGGGGCGTCCTTGACCGGCAGACGCCGAAGTAATGGGACACGTATCGGCTGGTGAGGGGGAGCAGCGCCCAGAGGAGAAGGTGTGGGAGCCGCAGGGGAGGGGGAGGAGAGGGGTTTGGGACTGGGGTAAGGGAGGCGGAGGAAGGGCTGAAGATTTAACTAAAGCATAGCTAGACGTCATGGACACAGGGTGAAGACGTGCATACTTCTTACGAGCCTCGGTGTAGGTTAAATGGTCAAGGGACTTCTACTCTTGTATCTTCTTATGAACTGGGCAATCTGGTGAACATGGAGAATGATTGGCATGACAATTAACACACACAGGAGGGGGAACACAGGAACTCCTCTCAGGGAGTGGACGTCCACAGTCACCACAGAGAGGGGCCTGTGAACAGCGGGAAGACGACTGCCCAAAACGCAAGCACCTAAAACATCTCATAGGTGGTGGGATGTATGGCTTCACATCATATTGATAAATAATGGTCTTTACATTTTCAGGGAGCTTATCCCCTTCGAAGGCCAGGATAAAGACACCAGTACCAATGCAATTGTCCTTTGGACCCTTCTGAACACGCCAAACAAAGTGAACACCCTGCCAGCTGAGATTGTCCCATTGTTTCTCATCAGTTTGAAGGATGAGGTCCCTGTGAAAAATCACATCTTGAACCATGTTTAGAGACTGTTGGGGGGTGATGGACACATGAATTGTGCCAAGATTGGTACAGGCATGAAGGGCCATAGACTGGGCAGCTGAAGCAGTTTTGATCAACAACGAACATGACTGCATCTTTCTCAGAGAGTCCACTTCGTCAAACGTGTCTTCAATGTGTTCCACAAAAAAGAAAGGTTTGGTATTGGTGACAGTATCCCCATCAGTCCTGGTGCAAACTAGATAGTGGGGGAAAGGTTTCGCTCCTAGCTGATGAGCTTGACCCTCCTCCCAGGGGGTAGCCATGGATAGGAAGGCCGAAGGAGCAGGAGAAGCAGCACTAAAAGAATCAGTTCCACGCAGAGAGATGGCCGCAGAAGAACGGCCAGAGTTCTGGACCTATATGCGTTTCATTTGCATAGCGTCCGCCCTGATACCACCCATTGGTGCCACCCAGCCACAACAAGGGCTGTCTGGCACGGTGGCCATTGCCAGGAGTTCTGATGCTCCAGGACAAAAAGCAACCACTCCTAGGCTTACACGAGGAGGTCACAGCTCAGGTATCAGAAGTGTGATCCCTGTGTGTTCAGGGGGCTCAACCAAAAGGGTACATAGCGACCCCACCACACGGGCTGCCTACCGTGCAGGCTATGCATTCTAGCATCAGAGAAGGATGTGAAAGAAAAGGTGGAATGAACTAGGAGGGCACATGTCGGAGACACTAGGTAAGGCACTCTTCCCCAAATTGCTCACACTACGGAACAGAAGTTTAGTAATGGAGGTCAAACCCCAGAGGGGAACCAGGGAACGCCAAAAGGATGAGGTGATTATGCAACAAAACCAAATTGCAAAGCCAACAGAACCAGGAGGATAACAGGGCCAACTTAAAAAAGGACACCAAGAGAGGGGGAGGAGAGGGGGAAGGGGAAGGAGCAAGGAGAGGAAAGGAAGGAAAGGGCAAGGAAATGCAGCCCTGGAAAGAAGGAAGGCTGCAATAGCTCGGGGCCCCATGCTCGCCATGCACGTACTCACGGAAGGACCTAGAGGCCCATGGGCGGAGGGGGGGGGGGGGGGGGGGGGGGTTATTTTTAGGGATAAAAGATGCCTTAGGATGCCAAAGGGATGTCATGGCACTGTATCCTTACTTTCAAAGGGCTGGAATGTATTATATCTAATCCATATTTACAACCAAAATAGTTGTTATAAACTGCTATGAGCAGGGATGACAGAAAGGGAGGATGAGGCTAAAATTATGAGGTAGTGTGCTACTGGTAAATTGTACAACTTGTGGCATAGCAGGAACTGCCTTACAGCTAATATCAATGGAACCACTATAATGAATATGATACAGCCATTGTTGTATTAGCTGAAAAAAACTACTGAAACTACTACCAATCCAGACTTAAACTTACATAAGCAACACTTAAAACCTGACTTCCTTTCACTGGTTAAGCTTACAGCTAAACAGAAATCATGCATTACTGCAGAGCAGATGCTCCAGCATGTGTGGCAATACCATGATCAGTTATTCATAAAAAACATGACACAATGTCCTGGTGTCTGGTATCACCATGGTTGTGACTACTGTGTGTTACTTGCATCTACTTTAAGTGGGAAACCACCTGATTGCTTTAGCTTTTATTATGACTGCCAGTAAACTGTGTTAATATTCGGAAACAGTACTTAAGTTAGTAAACAGCAAATGAACAAAGTGGTTCACACTGAACCTGAGAAGAGAGAAGTGGAGAATATTGGACATATATGAAACATCTATTAAGATTTTCTTTATAAATGTTAACATATCACAACTGGAGAGACTGAATCTCAAAGTGGAAGGTAGTGCTCTACCATGGCTTTACCTGGTGTAGCAAACAACTGCTGTTTTCATTCAGCAGAATGACGTCATGAGGAGGGAAGCGTACATCAGCTCAATAATTAGGTGATATGGCACTCAAGAACATGTATTCAGTACACTGAAAATGGAGAAGATGGCAGTCATCATCTACAGAAGTCCAGAAGCCGAAGTTATGATGCCTCCCTGCTCCAGTAGAGCTTATGGAGGAGCTAGCTAGATAGGAAAACCATGGCAAATGAAGTCAGTTTCCCAATGATTAAGTCTGACAATAGCAACCTGTTGTGACTTACAGGTCAGGATTGCTGCCATTTGAGAAACACTAGCCAGCCCAGCTCATCTACATACTTACACACACACACACACACACACACACACACACACACACACACACACACACACACAGTAGCATTAATCTGCACACAGAAGGCCCAGTTACGCAGTTTATGCTGGCCACTAGCTATGAAAAGAAATTTGCTTGCAATCAAAGATGAAGCAACCAGCCATTGCTGTCAGACTTTGCTGTCAAGAGCTGCAGGCCTCTGCTTGAGCTGAGCCTGTACACAGTTTACTGGTTGACTACCATCTGCTAACAGCCGCCTCCCTGGTGGGCCATGGTTTTGAGGCTGGTGAACTAGCTACCCTTACATCACTGCCCTCTGTGGACACGTGTAATTGCTGTTCACTGTCCAGAACAGGCACATGCCATTGTCATCAGTCATCCCAGTGGCTGCAGTTTAACCCCACCTACTCCATTGTATTCTCTGGCGGGTCAAAAAAGCAAGTGAGAATTAAGGTGGCTTCCTACTCCCTGTCACCCGTAGCCATTACTGCCTTGCATCAGCACTCTGCTGCTGTGCTGATTTGCTGATTACAGCATGATGGGTTACCATCGTACTGTGTGCCACCCTCCTTGCAGACAACTGCTGATGCCAGCACACTTTAGCAGCTATTGTCACCTAGATTATGGATGCAAATGACACTTCCCTGATTCCATCACTGTAACTGTTATGAATAAAAGACTTTCTCAATCAGGAACATTTATCTGATGGGTCACCATACAACAACTGCTACCACCACCACTTCAGACATGCTAGAACAGGGAAATTGCACTACAGTCTGAAATATCAGCAGCCCAATTCACTTGCCAGCTCAGGGGTTATGCTCTACTGCTCATCATGGGTACAGCACTGACCTGTGCAAGTGATGTCACAAATGTAAACAATGTGCGCCAATGCCATCATAGCCAATCTACTTACTGCTTCCCTTTTATATCTTTTGACAGATAACTACTGTCTGGTTTCTGTGAAAGTTGTAGACAGCCTGCAGTTCCACGTGTTTTATCCACACTACCTTCACAAATGTAGTTTTGTCATCCAAGGTAAGCCCTAAGCCACAGACTCAGTTTTGCCTAATGTGTTCTTATATTCTTCCAGGAAGATGTATAAATATGATAGTACAGGACCTTTGGCTGACAGTCTCATCTTGCATAAATATGTTGTTATTGTTATTGATGATACTTTTAATTATTAATGATTAAGAAACAATTATTTATATTCAATTATTACTGGTATTAATGAATGATTAGTAATTGTTAAGATCAATAATAATAATAATAATAATAATAATAACAGAACTAAAGAAGCCTCGGACAAGCGCCGTCATGGTCGGGGACGACGCTTGAACCCTATGCCCGCCCACAATGGTAACGACACTGCTAGCCAACTGGAAAATGATTTAAATCCAAATAGAGGTGTTTTGCAGGATATGCTTCCTGCAACCACCCTAGAAGGAAAACAAAGACAGAGGATGAGATGGTCTGATGAAGTTAACCGACACCTCATGTTCTGTTATTACCAAGCAACAAACTTAGGAACCAACACAACTGGATACAGATCACAAGTATACACAACATTTATTACCAGATACCCAGAATTAAATTTTTTAACAGAACAATGACTAGCTGATCAGATCCGTGTAATAATAAAAAATAACAGGATACCACAGTCGGAATTAGAAAACATCAAACAACAAGTACAACAAATACTGGGACAAAATAATATGCAATCAGAAGAAGAATAAAATTCAGTAATGGACTCAAACATCCCAGAGCAAACAAACAAAGAACACCACGCATCAATTAAACAATCAGAGGAAAACGAAATCTTAAGACAGCCACCAGAACAAGCACAAACAGAACATGAAGTGACACATATGTTAGATAAGGAAGAAAAATTTCAGCTGACATATATAGAATACAAAGCCACAAATACAGACATTAGACCATTCTCGCATAGACCACCAAATAACCCACAAGTCGAAACAACAATAACAACTATCAACACAATCATACACAACAAAATAAATGAAAATACAACTATGGAAGAGTTACAACTACTGGTTTATATAAGAGCACTCACTACACTAAATATACACATTAGGCAGAGATCAGAACCAACCAACACACAGAAGAAACCCTCAAAACCAGCATGGCAACACAGGCTACAGATCAAAATAGAAAAACTGAGAAGAAACATCGGACAGATAACACAATTTATGAGAAATGAAATATCAGACAAAAAACGAAAAAGGTTAGGTAAAATCTCGCAACAAGAACCGATAGAGCAATTAAATGAAAAGAAGCAGAAATTACAAGCATTGGCCAAACGACTTAGAAGATACATAAAAAGTAAAAATAGAAGGAAACAAAACCAAACATTCAACACAAACCAAAATAAATTTTATCAGACAATAGATAACACACACATTAAAATAGACAACCCACCAAACATAACACACATGGAACACTTCTGGAGCAACATATGGTCAAACCCGGTACAACATAACAGACATGCGCGGTGGATACAAGCAGAAACAGACACATACAAGATGATACCACAAATGCCTGAAGTGGTAATTTTGCAACATGAAGTCACCCGAGCAATTAATTCTATGCACAATTGGAAAGCCCCTGGAAAAGATAAAATAGCAAATTTCTGGCTAAAGAAGTTCACCTCAACACATTCACATCTAACTAAATTATTCAACAGTTACATTGCAGACCCATACACATTCCCTGATACACTTACACATGGAATAACCTATCTGAAACCTAAAGATCAAGCAGACACAGCAAACCCAGCTAAATATCGCCCCATAACATGCCTACCAACAATATACAAAATATTAACTTCAGTCATTACACAGAAATTAATGACACATGCAATACAGAACAAAATTATAAATGAAGAACAAAAAGGATGCTGCAAAGGAGCACGAGGATGTAAAGAGCAACTGATAATAGATGCAGAGGTGACATATCAAGCTAAAACTAAACAAAGGTCACTACATTATGCATACATTGATTACCAAAAAGCTTTTGATAGTGTACCCCACTCATGGTTACTACAAATATTGGAAATATGCAAAGTAGATCCTAAATTGACACAGTTCCTAAACATAGTAATGAAAAATTGGAAAATCACACTTAATATCCAAGCAAATTCAAATAATATCACATCACAGACAAAACAGATTAAGTGTGGAATATACCAAGGAGATTCATTAAGTCCTTTCTGTTTCTGCCTTGCTCTGAACCCACTATCCAACATGCTAAATAATACAAATTACAGATATAATATTACTGGTACATACCAACACAAAGTCACACATTTGCTATACATGGATGATCTAAAACTACTGGCAGCAACAAATCAACAACTCAACCAATTACTAAAGATAACAGAAGTATTCAGCAATGATATAAATATGGCTTGCGGAACAGACAAATGTAAGAATAATAGCATAGTCAAGGGAAAACACACTAAGTATGCAGCCATGTGGAACCAGGAGCACCAATGTGGGAAATTATTAGGGACATTTTACGGGACCAACAAGACAACAAAAATCATCATGTAGTATTAATTGGAGGAGCAAATGACGTGTATTGTAACGAGTTAGCTAACGCTATTATCAGTCTCAAAAGTGCCTTCAGTTCGATAGAAAACCAAAAAGTAACTTATTGGTATACCACATAGGCATGACCTCATATCTACTTCATGTGTGAAAGCCGAAATTAAGGAAGCAAATAAACAGATACAAACAATGTGTCAAGTGTACCCAAACATAAGATTTCTATCAGTCGATTTCCTGGATAGATGCAGCTTTACAAAACATGGCATGCACCTGAATAGAAGAGGCAAGTCATCTCTGTGCAAAGCAATTTACGAAACATTAGAAACATATGAAAAACAGAGTATCTATGAGTCAGTACCAATTATTGCAATGAACTACCGATACATTACTGAAAGCAACCATGCAGGAAGTGAATATGTCCTGGAGACAACAACTAAAGCAGCTGCAGAACCACAAATTGTTACAGCATCACGATCAAATTCAGTAACAACGGCAGCACCACCAAAACCATCAACATCTGAACCAGCTCGAGCAACTAGACCAATAACTGCAGTAGCACAAGCAACAGAAGCAGAAATGGTGTCAACAACAACTGTATCAGTTCCACTGCAGTCACTGGTAGAAAAGAGGAAGGAAACGACAGTGAGTATTGTATCACCACCTCCATCCTATGCCAAAGTGTTATCAAGAGCCTCCACTCAGCCTGCCCACATAAACTATGTAACATGTGAGACAAACAAGAACCTTGAGAAACAGACAACAAAAATATCACCTTGATTAGCGGATAAGAAGACAGAAACCTAAGTAAGTATTTTATCATCTCCATCCCATAGTAAAGTGTTATATAGTGCATCAAATCAGCCATCCCACACAAATGTGTTATCAAGTAGGCCTATATCAAATCCCCCATGCCAGATAAATTATGCAGGAAGTGAAATAAACAAGTCTGCCACCCGAGCCTCAAACAGAACCAAAAAAATACCACAGAGAAGTAATGATTTTTTATGGCCTGCCACAAGGAAGTCCAGCCGCTACCAAAACATAACACCATCACCACACCAAACATGAGGACCAATGAAAGGCAAACCACCATGTGTGCATCCCATTGGGCCCAAGACATCATGCATCTTCCCTCTTGCTGTGAAAAATCAATATTATTCATGCACATAAATATTAGATCTCTGAAATATAAAGCTGATGAACTTGGTGTTGTACTGAATGGAAACAATAGAATAGTATTATGTATTAATGAACACTGGTTAAGAGAAGAAGAGATAAAACTGTATGTACCACCATGTTTTAATTTAATTACAAGTTACTGCAGGCCCAATGATGGTTATGGGGGTTCCTCAATATATATAAGTGACAACCTAGGGTTAAGATATACTGTGGTTGATGTTAAGGACATATGTGTTAAAGGCATTCTTGAAGCAGGTGTCATGCTACTACCAACATTAAAATTCACAGTTATTTCAGTATACCATTCTCCTGATAGTGATGCCGATCAATTTGTTGAGTGTTTGGTTAAACTTATTCACCGTACAGAAAAATATACCAAACACAAGACAGTAATTTTAGGAGATTTAAATTTTGATGTAAGGAAAAAAAAGAAAAAACACACAAAAATACTAATTTGCTTAACATGCTAAGATCCCATAATCTCTTCTGTGCAAATTATAGTCCCACAAGGCAACTTTCTTGTCTCGACAGTTTTATCACAAATATACATAAAGATGATTTTGAATTGGGACTCCTTAATGTTGACTATCAGACAGATCACAAAGGTATATGGGCAAAACTAACAATTAATGAAACAATGGGGGATTGTGAACCAACCCAGTTTGTCAGGTTATTAAATGATAAAGGCATAAATAGCTTCACAGATAAGCTGAAGGTACTAAACTGGAATAATATAATATATGCTTCCAACAATGTTGAGGAGGCTTGTAGCAGGTTTGTTAGTACTTTATCTGAAATTTTCAATACCTCCTGTCCAATGGTTACCAAACAAAACAAAACTATGGCAAGAAAGCATGGCAGAACCACTCCACATAGGTGGTTCACACCATATTTACAGAAGCTAAGATTAATGGTCTTGATATGCTATGATAAGGTAAAAAATGGTAGTGTTGACAATGAAACGTATGTTAGCCTCAAGAGACACTATAGAGCACAAATCAGAGTAGCAAAATGTAGAGCAAATGATATCTTCATTAAAAACTCCAATAATAAGTGTAAGGCTGCGTGGAGGGTCATTAAAGCAGAATTAGGTACAGGTAGTCATAGCGTAAAAGTTACAACTGGTGTTAATGTCACCCCAGATGAATTTAGCCCCTTTTTTATCAATGCAGCAAACCCTAATCCCTCACCTCCTCGTAAGAAGAGTTCAAAATCAAATTCACAATCTACTTATATAAACCAGTTTTGCAAAACTTTGCTGATACTGTGCCAACCTGTAATTGGGGACATGTGGAAATACGAGATGTAATTAAATCAGTGGCAAAGTTAAGTGACTCCAGATCAGAAGATATTTATGGCCTCTCAAATTTTGTGATTAAAAAAAATAATCGGTTTGATATCATTCCCCCTCTTCACACTCATAAACTGGATATTTGACTGTGGTATTTCTCCAGAATGTCTAAAGAAGACAGTAGTAATTCCATTACACAAAAAGGGTGATAAAAACTGCACTAATAATTATCGTCCAATTTCTCTGATACCTATTCTTTCAAAATTAATCGAATATTGTATGCAAAAGCAAATTAACTTGCGTTTGTCAAAAAACCGTGTACTGTCTAAGTCTCAATGTGGTTTTAGGGCCCAGTTATCAACAATTAATGCTGTTGAAAATGTTGTTTCTATTGTGCAATCTTCTTTTGAATCTAAATTATCTGCTGAAGCCACACTAGTGGACTTAAGCAAAGCATTTGATTCTGTAAACCAAACAATACTGCTGGAGAAACTATGGTGTTATGGCATTAGGGATCTGGAACTCTCCCTCATTAAATCATATCTCAGTAACAGAAAGCAAACTGTAAGCTACAACGGTCAAAAGTAACAGTTACTGAACGTCACTAGAGGTGTACCCCAAGGATCAGTGCTTGGGCCATTACTGTTTATAATATTTATAAATGACCTGACCAGCAATATGCCATGCAAAACTGTGCTTTACGCAGATGATACAACTATCATCAATTCAGGGAAGGACATAAATAAACTGAAGGAGTAAAGTAAAGATTTTCTCAGATTATCCAATATGTGGTTCGAAGCCAATGAGTTAGCTATTAACTATGAAAAGACTGTAAATATATCCTTCAGCTTATCCAATGCTGATACTGAGTACACTTCTACCAAATTTCTTGGCATATACTTAGATATGAAATTAACCTGGCAGAGTCACATAGACAACATATCTCGAAAGCTTTCGCGAGTTATCTATCTACTGAAAAAATTACGCACATGTGTTTCTGAAAGCCTGCTGATTAATTCCTATTATGCATTCTTTCATTGTCATATTAGGTATGGTATTCTTCTATGGGGTAATTCTCCATGATCCAGGAAAATTTTTATTTGGCAGAAGAAAGCCATCAGGAGCGTCTCTGGGATTACCAAAAATAACATATCATGTAGGTCATACTTCAAAGAATTACAGATAATGACAGTCCCTTCTCTTTTTATATACAGCTGCCTTTTGTACATAAAAGAAAACTTTAACAGTTAAAACCTTAGGCAGTCCGTTCATAATCATAACACTCGTCAAACATTTAAGATGTACATACCAACAACTCGACTCAAGAAAACACAAGACAGTTATGAATACATGGGAATAAGGCTTTTCAACACATTACCTGTGCAGGCACGTTGTGTCTCTCTTAATATGTTTAAAAGTAAGACTAAAAAATGGCTGATAGACAAAGCTTTTTACAGTGTTAAAGATTTTGAAAACTCTTCAAAAATAGACCTGACTTATGAAACAATTTGCAACTCTGTTTGTACCTCTAAGCTTTTTTTGTCTCTGTAGTTCCACATTTAACTGTTAAACATGTGGAGAAATCCTTATGTATGAAATGTATTCTTTTATTATGCACATTCTTTAAAATGAACACTTTAGTTATGTGGGCTATCTTTATGTATCAAATGTATTCCTTTATTAGGTATGTTCTTTTAAAATGTATACTTTAGCTTTGTGTGATACCTCACAATACTTATATTTCTTAATATGTAAATTGCACATTACTCATGACAATATCGATTGCATGTAAATGCTTAAAGATGGATAAATAAATAAATAAATGCACCACAAAATGTACTGGAGAATGATTAATACAAATTATACTGGAACAGAACCATTATAACAGATAAAACACCACCACATAACAAACCTGGCATCATACTCACCAATAAAAAGAAGAAATTGACACAACTAATCGAAATATCCACACCCAATACAACAAATATACAGAAAAAAACAGGAGAACAACTGGCTTAGGAAGTCAAGGACATGTGGCATTAGGATAAAGCTGACTTTATACCAATTGTACTATCAACTACAGGAGTTATACCACACAATATCCACCAGTACATCAACGCAATACAGCTACATCCAAACATATATATACAACTACAGATGTTGGCTCTGAGCACTATGGGACTTAACATCTATGGTCATCAGTCCCCTAGAACTTAGAACTACTTAAACCTAACTAACTTAAGGACATCACACAACACCCAGTCATCACGAGGCAGAGAAAATCCCTGACCGCGCCGGGAATCAAACCTGGGAACCCCGGGAGTGGGAAGCGAGAATGCTGCAGCACAACCACGAGCTGCGGCCCACAACTACAGAAATCTGTAATTATTGATACATGTTCAATTACCCGAAAGTTCCTAAATGCAATGTAACATATACCGTACAGTTAAAAGGAAGTCACGCTTGATCAAGGTCCATGTCACTTTCCATTTTTAGCCAGACATAACGTCTGAGAAAGGGAAGATAATAATAATACAGACCAGCCAGTAAAACTGGAGAATTGGAAAAGGTGAAGATCTTTTAAAAAGGATAGGTGGTAGGCAAAAATGCCAGTTATAATACAGCAATATGTCTAATAGGAAAAATACAAAGATCCAGACAGATTTTCATAAAAAGTATGTGCACAGTTCAAAGGGAAATGATTGTAGTGTTAATATATGTAGACAACCCATTAATGATTATAAAGTTTATGAGGAGCCAAATTCACCATTTCTTGTGTCCATATTTTAACGTTCTAGAAAATTATTTCCTTGTAAAACATATACATGTGTTAATAAATCTGACATTTGTGCTTGGAATAGAGAAGACTAAACCTCAGTATATATGATAATGAAGATTCAGTCACAAAAACATACAGCTCTTCCTCACTGAAGCTAAGCCACTTATGGGACAACATGCGAAATATACTGGCAGTACCTCAGTTACGTAACATTTCTGCTGGAAGTGTAAACAGGTGTGTCCAACACAAAATAAATGACAAATGCACAATTGTTCAGTTTTGATTGTAGCAGTATACATACTGGGCACAGTGCAGAAAATTGTCCAACAACATCATGTGCGAGCAAATGTATCTTCCAGTATCATCCAGTTTTTATCATGTACTGAAGTCACTGCCCTGAAGTAACTCTGCTAAATGCATGTAATAGGGTGGAAGGAGAGCTCTGAGCATAAACACCAGCCACTGCATATCTGAAGCATGAAAGATTCCTCTTTGACTGGTGAGTCACATTACACATTGCTACACAGCAGTGGCAAGGTAGAAGCACATAAAAACCACAATAAATGATGGATCACTCTTAGCAGCAAGATTCAGTTCAGGCTAGTGGTAGTACTTACACATTTAAACACGAAAATGTGAACTAATCATGTGTTATGGCACTACATTTCCAAATCAATGTCTGCAACCTGCACCCAGATGAACCACCAGGCACCTTACCAAATTATGGTGCCTGTACTGGACACACACAGAGCTGACATGAAGGAAACCTCTGCTCCAGCATTGAAGTGTGTACATTTGCCACATACCAGGCCCTGCCAGCTGCTGCTGGGGCTGGAACACTTTTCACACAGCATGGTGTGAGATCCAAGCTATTGCAGTGACTACCTGGATTACATCCTGCCAGGGCATGGCACTCTGCTGCTTCTGTGGTCTAAGTGGCCAAAAGTGACATACTGTCATAACAGAGACAGATCGAGCGGCCCCAAATATTGCATGCCTCATCCAACTGTTGTCAACTGCACCATACACTGAAAAGTACTCCATGGTGATCGTCAACCCAAAGTGGGTCATCTCAACTACAACTAGGTGCTACCTGCTCTACCTATGCATCTATGACCCACATGTAATCTCAATTCTGCCAGTAGCCAAACTGTTGCCTGCCAGGTAGAGGCCTACTGTTGGCTGTCATCAACTGACTCTGGGGCACCTTCTGGTGTCCTTGGTTCATTGCCCATCCTTGCATATTTTCTGCACCATGTCCAATGCGAGCTCCTGGCCTGCTGCATTGGCACCTGATAGCATAGCCAGCCTACACCAGAGTTTTCTGTCGTTGTGTGTCTGATGTTGGCAGGTATGACACAACTCCACACCAGACAATGTGCTGACTTCAGTACTTCTGTGGCCACTTGCCCAGCCTGACTTCTTTGCACTAGTGGAATCTCCCACTGCCATGTGTCAAGCAAAGGAAATACCACAGCCCAGGGTCAACACGTGTCACTGGGACACTGACTACTTGACTTAGGTGACTTTGGCTATATAAATAATAATGTTACCTTCACTGTCTTTACATTCTATGACAGCTGAGAAACTGGTTCTTCTAACCTACTTTTCAGTCTATCATTCTCGTCCATTGTGAGATTAATAGCACTAAGACCATCGTGACCCCATTACACATGCTTTGTTTCTTTAATTTACAAAGGGCTGAAATGGTGCTGCTCATACATCTTTTCTTCTACAATGTATGTGAGTTACTCAAAAAGCTGCAGGCAGAGTTTGAAAATTCATTGAGAAAGTATCACATCCCCACCCAAAAATTTGGTCAGTGGTTTGATCAACAAGCCATGGAAATTCAGTTACCTACCTGGTCCTCAAGATCATCTGAACACAATTTTATTTAGTGTGGCCACCTGGAATTCAGTTGAGAGAAACTGGCCCATCTTGGGTCCTACTTAGGCTGAAAGATACAGTTGTTGATAGACCTAAGGGTAGTGTGACACTGTTACTTTTGGAGATCATGTGAACTATTGCTGCTACGACTATTGCAAGGCTGGTGCAGTATGTTTCTAGGGATAGTTTTATATGTCACTTATTCATTAAGGTAGAGAAATCACCTTCACCTAACCCCTTTCTACATAAATACTGTCAATATCTTGTCTTGCAAGAACATGGCCCCTGCAACATTACAGTACTTTCAAAATGCCTCTCATTTAGCTCCAAATCCAGTTTAAGAATGATGGAATAGCAAAGGCCCTGCTTTCCTTTATTTGTTCCCTTCAGTCAACTCATTTGTTTGTCATCTGCACAACTGAGCTCAGCCAGCAAAAAATCACACAGCAGCTTGTCTCAAACACTTCCAAGCTGCTACTAATTGTGGTCCTCAATCCATCCTAAGCAGCCATTCCTGATAACTTTCCAGGAACTCCTCACATCCAACTTAACATTACCTTCCTGCCTCAGATCTCTTTCCAGTAAGGTGAACTGCACACTTACAAAACAACCTCAGCCTTAAAATGAACTTCAGCCCCCTTCAGAAAAGGGCTCCAGAAGCATGGTCATGGATCAAAGTAACCACGAGGCAGAGGGAACTCTCCTCATGTTTTCAACACCAATGCTTACATACTTTACCACAGGATGCTATCCCTATACGACCTTCAGCCTACACAACCGCCAGCAGCTCTTTCCAAAGCTCTTACCTTAATCCATGTGCTCACACATTGTCAACCACTTGAACCCTTATCTTCACTTTCATCCCAAATTTCACAAAGCTAATACCACTAATCCCCTTACAGTTCACCTCACTGTGGCTGGATATAACACACTCATAGAAAGATCTTCCAGCCTTTGTTGAGCATCATCTCCAATCAATTGTCCACAGTCTGCCTTCTTACATCAAAGACTAAATCACTTCCTCCTGTGCTTTGCACTGTGGATGCTATTTCCTGACACATCATCCCCTATGCTCATAGCTTTATTGTCATTAACACATTTCCCAGTAACCTGCCAATATGAATCCACCACTTAAATCCTAATCCTTTCAGTCAATGACATTCTGCCCTATAATTCTCTCTTTTGAAGCCTAAATCTACAAAAGCTCCATGGAATTGTGATGAGTATCAGTTTTGCATTAAATGCTTAACCTGTTTGTGGGCAACCTAAACAAATAATCCATACCTGTTTGACCCCAAACAGCCCTTGTTTGGTTAAAATTAATTGACATCTTCATGATCTTGGGGCTTTTTTTTTCAAGTTGCTTCATCATCATCATCATCATCATCATCATCTCCAAAACCTGCTTCATCTGACCATCAATGAGCTACCTTCCCAGATGTTGATTTCTCTGTTTGAGATGGCTCAATAAAACCACCTGTTGATGTCAAACACAAAAACCACCAACTCTAACCCTATTTCAGTAGCTATATGTTCCCACTCCACAAAAAGTTTCTTTCCACTAACCTTAAAACATTTGGATGTTGTTTCTGAAATCTGAAACAAGAGTTGACAATGGAGTTGACCACACAGATGATGCATTTTAATATCGATTTACTATATAAGCTGTATGTATGTTTTGTGAGAAAGTTTGTACTGTCCTAATGTATCATTCAAATTGTAGGTTACAAAATTCATCTACGTGTTGTCAGCTAGTGTTAATGTACAGAACTGGTCAGGCAAGGAAGTTTGAAGAAACATAAAAAAATTAATGCAAGCAACTTATGTCAATACACATAAAAAAACCGTCATATAGATCAAAGCAGCACAGCACCCATGATTCAAAATGGTTCTTTTATTGCATTTCAAGTCATCATCTAATACTCTTCTTCATCTTCTTCTTTTCCTTCAGCATTTGTCCCATGTGCCTGCGGGGTCCCCTATATGGGTCCGTTGTCTCCATTTTGCTCTATCAAGGGCTGCATCTGGGTGGATGTTCACACATTTAAGGTCTTTATGAATTGTATCAGCCCATTATTGCTTAGGTCATCCTTAGGGTCTGCTGCTGACAACTTCAAGTGTGTAACCCACCTTGGCAATAGAGTCATCACCAGCCCGTAAAACATGCCCAAACCATCGAAGATGACACACACACATCTTGTTCTTACAAAAAACAGACACAGAAAAAATAATCCCCTAATCAATATTATTTTTGATATCAAATTCTAATATACTATCAAATAGATTATTTAAATAGTAGTACACAGAATTGAAAGTTTAATCATCACTTCAAGTCATACTCTAAAACCAACACGTGTAAATGCTGTATCACCACATGGACTATCTTTTTCTTTCTCTACCTTTTCCATTTGTTTCTGCAACTTGATTGTTTCTTTTTCCAGTTCTTTTACCTTCTGGTGGAGCCTGAGAACCAATTGAACACCTTCAGTCTGAAAACAAAGATAGCACTGAAAAGCATGACTAAAGCACATGAATCAATAATAAAGCTTCCTTACTGGTAGAGTTTTACTTCCATATCCTGTATTTTTGAGGTGAAAAGCCTGGTTTTCAATAATATTAGCAAACACAATTTGAATGTCTTCTTACGTAGCAAAGTAGCTACCAATGAGTCAAATTTCTTTTCATATTAAAGTACATACCATGGCCTTTATACTGGTGTCCCAAGATGAAGTTTCCAGAAGAATGTGAAAATGGAATTGATCAGACTAATTATAACTCACCTCTCTGGAGACCTGAAGAAAGATGTTTGTGGCCACAGATTTTCTTTGGATGAAGAGGTGCATGTTTGGGTAAAATCATGGTTTGGTAGGCAACCGCAAACAAGTTTCCATGATGGTATTGACTGTGTATCACATAGTGGGTTAAGTTTATCAACAGTTATGGTGATTACTTTCAAAATAATGAACAGTTTACTAACTTTTTCCATCTGATTTCCAGGTAAATTCATTACATTTTATATTTTCTACAAAGTGGTAACAATGAATAAAATTATAAACATGTTTGCACATACTTTTTTGACCATATACGCTATAATGAAATTTATTTTGGAAGCTTCAAAATGGCTGACAGTTCTTGCAGTAACTCACGGAATGGTATTCTGTGTGCACTCTACTGGGACAACATTCAGGAATATGACAGGAATGATCATTTGGGGGAAAAAATAATAATCTAGTGAACTTGGGATCTGAAATGCATACCTTAAGATCTGTGAGCAGTTATTCAATAGAAGAGATACATTTCCCAGTAGCAAAGATGTACATATTCTCATAGAGCTTAAGGAATGCATTTTAGAGCCCATGCTTACTAGACTTTTTTCCTTGGAATGGTCCTTCTCATCATATCCATGAATATTGACAAATCCTCTTGGGACACCAGTATAAAGGCCAAAAGGCCATGGTATGTACTTTAACACTGAAAAAAATTGAGTCATAGGTAGATCCTTTGCTACAGAAGAAGATATTCAAATTATAACCCTGTTTATGGTTCATTTTACAAGTACTGGAATAATCAAAGTGATCATACATTCATCATCAGGTGGATATATTTAATTTAACAGAGCATAATATTGATACTGTTCCATCTACTTCAGCAAGCTGTGGAACCTGAATAACGATTTTTTTCTTTTGCTGGAATTCCCTTCCTCCTTTTAACATTCACATGAGACAAGCCTGAAGTTTTAATTATTATTTTGAATTTGAAAAATATGTGAAGACAAAACTGTTTAATCTGTGTAAGTTATCTGATTCCACATTACCCCAAAATGCATTTCACCTACAAGTAAATCCCATAGTATACAGACATTGCAAACACAAGATAAACACAGTGGGGATAATAAAGGAATAAAAACTTACATCTTCCCCATGGTCTGATACACCACTTATAGTTTTATCTTGTGCACTAACAGTGATTGGACTATAAAAAGAACACTGATGAGCTCTTTTAGAATGGCCATGCCATTGCAGGTGACCCATTTCATACTTCAAGCTTTCATTTTGTTTTTTCAATAGGTTGTGCTCTTCCAGGAGTTTCTGATATCCATCTCTATCTTTGCTCAGCATCAGCCCTTTTAGCTCAACACAGGCCTGTAGATTCTCTACTAAAATAAAAGAAAATTATTGTGTAACATCACTAAAATATATACCATTTAGGGTAGCATGTCCAGTGGAAACAATTAACTACAGTATATCCTTAAAAGGGTGTCTTCATTTTAGCATACATAATATACTAGTCTCAATAAATGTTGATAGCATCAAAAGAAGCATTATTGGAAATACAAATCTGAGTGACTACAAAGTAAGTGTATACATTTTTTTAGTGCCACGGAATAATAATACAAACATGAATCATTCTGATAAATTTAAGCTCAACTATAATCAGATAGTAAATGATTAACCGAAAACAAGCATAAGTCACCAACTGGAAAAGCTGTTGCTCTTCTGCATAGTTTTACGCTCCTGTATACATAGTACAAGGTGCTGCTTTTGTATTCAAAGGAATTTTTAACACGGAATACTGACAGTTAAAAATTACACACAAAGTCTTATCAATTTTGAATATTACAGGCTCAATAATGAAAAATAATGGGCCAGAATGAAGTCCTCAAATGAGTTTAAATGCAATGTCATTTTTCCAAGAACGTTGTTTCAAGATTCAACAATGTGTGAGAATAGAAGAGATGAAAGTATTTATTAGTGTCACTTTCCACACAGTAGCTGCTTGATGTCAGCTAGGTAGTTCAATCACAAGCTTTCCTGTGGATTTTTTAAAATGTGAGTGGCAGAATAAATTGTTATAAGAATGATTATATTTGGCATCTGCAGGCTTTTCTTCTCCCATCAATATGGTCCTGAAATATAAGAATGAATTAACAATTACAATTAAGAATTAACAATTGCATGAAATAAACACACCCTGATATCAAAGTTGGTCCAAACATACAGAGGCATTCACTACCAAAGAGAACTTTATACACATACAGCTGAGGAAAAGATACCAATGTGTTTAGCATACTCTAAAGATATGAGCCTATATCAGGCTAGGGCTATCATAAATCCCATACGCTCTCCTAAATAACATCTCAGTGAAAGTGCCTTACAAATGCCCCTGTTTGGCCTGTTACCAACTATTAAGTGTGCATCTACATTCTGTGATTCTGTGGATAACTGATAAGCAATGGTGTCACATTGTGGTGTTGGAGACAAGTATGGAACAAATGGGAGGGAGAGGTATGGTTGATGGTCTCCCAAACCTAGCATAAGGTGGGAGACACCTCAACCACAGCCACCCACCCCCACCACAAAAGTAGTTGAAAACATTATGTTATTGTTATTGTTGTTGTTGTTGTTGTTGTTGTGGTCTTCAGCCCAAAGACTGGTTTGATGCAGTTCTCTGTGCTACTCTATCCTGTGCAAGCCTCTTCATCTCTGTGTAACTACTGTAACCTACATCCTTCTGAATTTGCTTACTGCATCCATCTCCACAAGGTTGAAGGCGCAGGCAGCCGAATTTTACGACGAAGGAATTTCCAAGCTCGTCCATCGCTATGATAAGTGCCTTAATTTAAATGGCAACTATGTAGAAAAGTAGTATTTAAGTGCGGCTTTCATCTGTATATAATTAAAAGAATTTCCAATACTTTATTTATTTTTTATTCCAAAACGTAATGTACTTTGTGGATAGCCCTCGTATAAGGTCATTGGTCTCATTGGATTAAGGAAGGATGGAGAAGGAAGTGAACCATACCAGCATTTGCCTGAACTGATTTAGGAACATCACAGAAAGTCTAAATCAGGACGACCAGACAGGGTATTGAACTGTCGTCATCCTGAAAGTGGGGCCAGTGTGCTAACCACTGCGAGACTTCTCTCGGTCAAAAATGTGTGATCAGTTGGATGATTAGGGAATTGTCTGATGGTAACAGCATAAGTGAGCAACAGTTGGTACTGTCAGAAATAAAGAGGGAAGATTCTTGCTTCAGCAAGAAGTCTGTCTAGGGGACTAGTCAGGAAGGTGCCAGTGGCCAGTCTTACCCCATGATGACTGACTGGATCTAACAGTTTCAAAATGTAAAAGGGTGCCAAAACACAAACCTGGCAACCATAGTCCAACTGTGGCAATAGCAGGGCCTGATAAATACAGAGAAGAGTAGTGCAATCAGCACCTGAAGAGGTGTGGGCAAGAAAGCAAAGACTGTTAGTCTTTAGTTGACAAATATCGTGCAGCCAAGTCAGTGTTGAGGCTAACTGACATATCTGTCAATGGACAAAGGGGTTTTTGCCTAGCTTAAGAACTAGTATGATGATACTACCTAACCACTGTGAAGAGAAATATGGTTAAAGATCCTCAGTACATGGAGCAACTGAATAATATTCATTCAGATGTTGGATCATCTCATAATGAATTTAATCAAGGCCTGGGACCATACTGTGAGATGAGGAAGTAGCTCCAATGCAGTGAAATGTTCATAGTGCTCCCTACATTCATTTTTACTGCATTTAATTAGATAGTGAACCTCAGAATTTAGTTGCCTGAAAGGGAGGATGGTGGATTTCCTGGAAAGAGGCACTACAATAAACTCTGAAAGGTATTGCCAAACTGAATAGGCATTGCAGTTTCTTTGGTCCACCATGGCACATACAATGGTGGAGGCAACCTTCAGAAAGAGGAATAGCAGTTCCAGCAGCATGGGAGATTGTATCAAAGACATCTCCCACAACCTTGTTGAAGCAATCTGACAGACAGGCAACAAAGATGATAGCAAAAGCATACAACTGTCATTGGTTCTCTGAAGTGCCAAACATGGTTATTGGTCCATAGGGCTGTGACAAGTGATAGGACACTGAAAAATGGTCACTGTACAAAGCTCACTGGGTACAGGCCATTCTAGCGAAGCCATGAGCTTAGGGGAAAAAGAGATCATAAGGTCAGCAGCTGAATAGGTGCTATGGGAAGCAACAAAGTGGCTAGGAATATTGTCATTGAGGGGAGACAGACCAAGATTGGAAAGAAGTTAGCTAATCAGAAGGCCTACCAGAAGAAATGGAACTTCCCCAGGGCATGATGGTGTGCACTGTAATTGTAAAGTAAGAGGAAAGGGCGGGACTGATTGAATAACTGAGAGAGTATGGGACCAAACAGTGAAGTCATCAGTCCCGCGATCCCCCCTTTGGAGTCCGCTAGAAATGAAAAGATTCAATCAGAGGAGTAAAATTATAAAAGAATGAACATTAAACACACACAGTATAAGCTTAAAAGGTGAGACCAAACCTAAAAACAGGAAAAAGGGAATGAGGAGGGGGGGGGGGTGGAGGCAGTCATGGGATCACAAACCGTGAAGACTGCAAAAGGAGTGAGGACCAGGTGAGGACCGGGTCAATCATCTGTGAATCATCCGCTAACATTAAATTTAAGGAAGCAAGGAGACTATACTTAGCATGAAGGGTCGTAAGAAGGGACATGCCACCAATATGCGAGATTTGGCCAGTCTGGCGTCACAACCACATGGTGGGGGGTGGGTCATTATATAGGAGGAAACAATGGGTGAGCCGGGTATGGCCAATAAGTAAACAACATAAAACAGTGGACTCCTGAGAGGAGGCAGAAAGAAGTGCCCCAAACTGCAGTAGACTCCTTGATTGTGCAGAGTTTATTACTATGAGCAGTAGCACTCCAGATGGCATTCCACTGTTGACTTAACAGGCAGCATGCTCAAGGGCAGAGAGAAAGTCATGGACGGCGGAGACCAAGGGGTGATGAGAGTAGCATCGATCAGTAGCCTGAAGGCTGCTCATGGAGTCTGAACAAATTAAAACACTATGGAGGGAGGCCTGAGAAACAAAAACGGAGGACCCTGTAAATGGCTAGAAGCTCTGCTGTAAATACACTACATGATCCTGGCAACAAATAGTGCTCAAAGCTGGTAAGAGACGTGAAAGCATATCCCACCTTATCAGGTCTTAGAACCATCAGAGTAAAAGATGGTGGCACCCTGGAACTCTGCAAGGATGGCACATACAAGATGCCAGTAAACCATAGGATCAACATAGATCTTAGGACCCTGGAAGAGAGTGCAGATGGAGATCCTGACAGAGGGTAGTGAGATGCATGCCAACTGGCAATCCCACCCTTGGGCAGGTGTTATGAGGGAGACATTCCTCATTGGTGAAGACTGCAGTGTATAGAGGATGGTCAAGGAAGTGGTGAATGGCAACTGCGTAAGAAACAAGGAGTTGGCTCTGTTGGATGTGTATGGGGGGAGGGGAAATCCACGCTTATGTGAGGAGACTATCAACAGGACTAGTGCAAAGGGCACCAATAGCCAGATGCACCCCACAATGATGGACAGGGTCAAGGAGTTTCAAAGTGGAAGGAGCTGCTGAACCATAAATCTGACTACCATAATAGATAATAGAGTCTGGACAAAACCAGAGCATGGTGGAGAAGGAGGAGGAGGAGGAGGAGGAGAAGAAGAAGAAGGAGGAGGAGAGTGGAATGGTCTGCACCCCAAGATATGTGGGCCAGGAGGTGGAGAGCAGTAAGCTTCCGTATGCATGTAGTTTATAGGTAGTGAATGTGGGGCAGCCATGTCAGCTTGTTATCAAAAATAAGGACCAAGAAACGGGACTGTGTTACAAAATCAAGGAGCTGGTTGCCTAAGTAAAGTTCTGGATCAGGGTGTACTGTGGGTGACAACAAAAATGCATAACCTGCGTTCTGGAGGAGGAAAACTGGAAGCCGTGGGTGGTGGCCCACACAGAGGCCCATTGGATGGTGCCTTGGATCTGGCACTCAGCAGACGTCCTCGTGTGGGAGCTGCACCAGGTGCAAAAATTGTCAACGCACAATGCCAGGGTAACTAGAGGCCGAACAGAGGTCACAAGCCCATTAATGGCAGTGAGGAAGAGAGTAACATTTAGCACAGAACCCTGTGGTGAAGTGCCAACTTGAACTCGGAAGAACAAGTAAGATAAAAACTCGCGGATAAATATCTGAAGAGGACCATGGAAGCCCCAGTCATGGAGGGTAACTAAAATGTAATGGCACCAAGCCATGTTATACACCTTATGTAGGTAAAAGAACAGTGGGACAAGGTGCCAGCAGTGAGTAAAAGCCTGTCAGATGGCTGTTTCCAATCAGAGTAAATCGTCAGGTGAGAGAGTGGGGTGGGGCTGGGGTAAGGACGAGGGGGGAAGGGGGGGCATGGTAAGAGGAGGAGGAGGAGGAGGAAAGGAAGTAACAGAGGCAAAAGTTGAAGATAGTGACCCCGGATGGAGTCTCTCATACTTTTGGCGAGCCTCAGTGTAAGACAGGTGATCCAGGGGCTTACATTCTTGTATCTTCTTTTCTCTCTTGTAAGCCGAGCAATATGGTGAGTGAGGGGAGTGGTAGTCAGCGCAATTACCACACACATGCAGCGGAACAAGGGCTTCCCTCATGGACGGGGTGGTCACAGTCACCACACAAGTGGTCCGCCGTACAGCGGAAAGACATATGCCCAAAACACAACCCCCAAAAGCACCACATAGGTGGAGGGATGTACAGCTTCATGTCACATCTGTAACACATAACCTTGACCTTCTCTGGGAGGGTATCCAACTTGAAAGCCAGGATGAAGACGCCAGTATTGGTGCAGTTGTCTTTGCAACCCTTCTGCACACGTCAGACAAAATGAACACCACGCCACTCCAGATTAGCCTGGAGTTCCTCATCAGTTTGCAATGCAAGATACCTATAAAAAAATTACTCCCTGGGTCATATTCAGAGATTGGTGAGGAGTGATAGACACTGGGACATTGCCAAGACGATCACAGGCACAAAGAGCTGCAGATTGGGTGGCAGAAGTAGTTTTGATCAACACGGAACCCAATCACATCTTACTAATCGACTCCAATTCACCAAACTTGTTCTCTATATTTTCCACAAAAAACAACGGCTTTGTGGTGGTGAATTTGTCCCTGCTATCTGTCCCAGTACAGATGAGGTAACGGGGAAAAGGTTTCAGCTCCATGGGAGCCTGGCCCTCCTCCCATGGTGTAGCCAGGGAGGGGAAAGTTGCCAGGTCATGTGAGACAGCATTTAAGAATCCTTCACCATTTGAAGAGATAGCTGTGTGAGAACAGCCAGATTTTTGCAGCTTGCACCAAGCGTCCGCCCTGATATCACACACTGCAACCAGGGGCTCTCCCCATGGGCGTCACCCAGTCACAGCAAGGGCCATCTGGCACAGTGGCCGTTGCCAAGAGTTCCAATGCTCCAAGAAGACAAGCAACTACTCCTTGGCATACACGGGGAGGGAACAACTGAGGTTTCAGCAGTGTGATCCCTGTGTTGTCAGGGGCTCAACCATATGGGTGCATAACAGCCCCACCACAAGGACTGGCTACACGTGCTGGTGGCCTAGCAGTGTGGAAGGGGGCTAGACTGGGAAAGGGAGCAGGAAACTGAGAAGGGAGAGGAATCCACACCGTAAATGCTAGGGAGGGAGTTCTTCCCCATATGGCTCACAATAAAAACAGGAAATTTTGAAGTGGAGGTAAAACCTCAAGTGGGGACTAAAACGTCAAAAGGGTGAAAGAACGGGCAAAAGGAACAAAATTGCAACCAATACAGGGAACCAGGAGAATAGCCAGGTCAACATAAAGCAGAACACCAAGAGAGGGGAAGGAGGTGGCAACAGGGAAGGAGCAGGGATAGGGAGGGAGGGGGCAGGGAGAAGGAAAAGCAGCGAGGGAATGAAAAATGAGCTGCAATAACTCGGGGCCTCATGTGCACCACACACGAACTCATGAAAGAACCATGAGCCCCCTGGAGAGGAAAGATGGGAGGGGGAGGGGAGTTGTTGGATTAAGTTGGTCATCTCAAGGTAAATAATAGCCTGCCTTGGAGGTGGTGGTGATTGCTGAGGTCATTCTCACATGCACTGCAATTGCTTCCACTGTAGTACAAACAGAAATTCACACATTGATGGCATGATAACAATGCAGCATTGGGAAATAGTCATCAGTGAAGCATGTTTGTTATAGAGCAACATGAACTGTAGAAGATGAGTAAATGAGATAATGTAGTTCTGGCAGGTGACAGTAATATCCATTACAGTTTGATTAGATCATCATGTGCTGGGTGTCCTGATTAGGCTAGAAGGGCCAGAAAGATCAGTTATGCCCCAGAATCACTACCTGTCATCAGTGGGGATGGAATCATATTGATTAACATTTGTTCCATATCCAAATGAGTGGAGTGATCTGATGCCTCTGGAGTCACTGGAATGGCCTTCTCCTGGTATTTCCCTTCTGCTTCACAACCTTTGGTCACTGACATTCTTGTGAGGACTTATCAAAAATGGTTCAAATGGCTCTGAGCACTATGGGACTTCACTTCTGTGGCCATCAGTCCCATAGAACTTAGAACTACTTAAACCTAACTAACCTAAGGACATCCCACACACCCATGCCCGAGGCAGGATTCGAACCTGCGACCATAGCCATCGTGCGGTTTCAGACTGTAGTGCCTAGAACCGCTCGGCCACACCGGCCTACGAGGACTTATCCACAGCAGTTGTGCATAAGGATGAAGGGCAGACAACTCTGGCACCCCCAGGATGTGGCAACTCCAGGCAATAGTTGGTGTCAAACCTCTGACCTTGGGGTTTCTGGGGAAAGGGGTCCCAAGAGGGAGCCCTGCTAGAGGAGGGAGCTGCTTCTCTGGATGGGAGCAGAATGTGGTTCCCAAAGATGGGGCCATGGAAACCATGAGAGAAGGGCAGAGGCAGGATGTAAGTATTCATTTTTTTTTAAGCATCAATACATGACAGGTGCTCAATTTTTTATATTTTTGTACTTTTTTAAATCTGGGCAAGTCAGTAAATGCGGAGGATAGTGGTGTTTTTTTTTTTTTTTTTTTTTTTTTTTTTTCCAAGTGAGGAACATAGAATAAACCACCATTTGACTGTAAATTACTATATTTTTCTTCTGTACTACCTATATTTCACATTTTACATAGTTATTGAGTACAATGCTAAAAGCTCTTACACCATTAAGACATCATATCTAGTTATATCTGGTTTTTCACCATATATAATATGTTAATCGTTGAAGAACTTTTAGCATTGTACTTGATAATGGCGTAAAATCTGAAATATAGATAGTACAGAAGAATAATACAGTAATACACAGTCAAATGGCGGTTTATTCTTTTAAAAAATACTGCATGACTGTGACTCAGCACAATCAAAGACCTTTTACAAAGGTGGTTGTTTAAAAGGCTCTTCATGGAATGGCCATCTACAGTTGCCACATTTTATGGCATGTGGCAGGATGACATATGACCAAAGCATACGCATTGGAAGGACCTCGTGGGTGATAGGACATAGTGTTTCATTTCACACCTGTACACCATGATTAACTTCCTCTGGGAGGAGATTTGCTTCAAATACTAAGATGAAAGCAGCTGTATATGTTCGGTTATTCTTTGGACCTTTTTGTACATGCAAAAAAACGGAAACCATGCCATTTGAGATTAACCTATAGCTTCTTGACTATCTACAGTGTAAGGTTTCCTTGGACCAGATTAGAGATTTACATGGGGCAATAGAGAGTAGTCAGGAGTACTGATTGCCATGCAGTGGACCTGGGTTAAATTCCCAGTACTTCTGGGATTTTTCCTTGGTGGGAACACTGGAACAGGGTTCACTCAGCCTCATGATGCCAACTGAGGAGCTACTTGACCTAGAAGTAGTGGTTCCAGGTTATGAAAACTGACAGTTGGGTCAGCCATGTGCTGATCTGACACCCCTCCATTGCACATCCAATAGTCCCATTGACAGAGGATGACACAGCGGTAAGTCAGTACTGACGAGCCTGCCAGGGCTCAAGGACAGAGTTCGGTTTAGTGAACAGTCATTGGTAAGCTACCTAGTCGTCCACATGTTTAAAGAGCTTGAGATTGTGCAGCAGAGGTGGCCTTAAAAGTGATCCATTGTGCATTTCTCACAGGGAGTCAACTACAAATTTATCTTCAATTTGTTCTACACAAAAATAATGGTGTTTTCACTGTAGAAGTATTCCCATTTACTCTAGTACATACCAGGTACCGAATAAATTTTTTTGCTCCCAGCTGTCTGGCCCATTAGGTAGACAATGTGGGGAATTGTTTTTGTGTTTTATTCATCTCATGATGTGCATTTGCAATCCATTTGGTTTGCATATAGGAGACATGTCAAAAATCTATAAAACAGTTACAATGATTTTTACATTAATAAATAATAGCACTATAATAAATAATAACACTATAAGGATATTTCTTAGAACGTGTAACACATTGTCCAGCTCAAAAATTTCCAGTTTGTCATGCATGAATTCATCCACTGAGTACTAACACTTCCGTGTCAGTACCTCATATAGCTTTCTTTTAAGTGAGTCTAAATTCATCTGCATTAACTTGTTCCCTTTTAATTTATTACAAATTTTCATTCCCATGTATTGCGGTCCCTGGGCATACAGTCTGATGTGGTGGGTGGGGAGCATAAAAATTTCTGTTTCTAGTATCACGTGAATGGACAAAATGGTTTCTCTCAAGTAATTCATGTCTGGTGTACAGAAATATAATAATCTTATAAATGTATAAGGATGGCAGAGTTAATATTTTAAGTTTTCTAAATACTGGTCAGCATGGTTCTTTGTGATTTGCGGTGCACATATTTTGTATGATTTTTTCTGTCCTTTTAGTATTTGCACTATTTGTCGAGTTACACCAAAAAACAATACTATACCTAATAATGGATTCAAAGTAGCTTGAATATGCTACTTTTTGTGTGTCCACGTCAGTTGCAGTTGATAATATTTGCATTGCAAATGCAAAGCTGCTCAGTTTGTTTGCCAGGTATTCAACGTGTGCCAGCCAGCTCAAATTTTTATCTACATTTAAACCCAAGAATTTGACTGAATCAACTTCTTCTATAGCTTTGTTGTTGTGTACAATCTTAGTCTGCTCACATTTGGACTGTTTGGTTTTGAACTGCATCATGCGAGTCTTAGATACGTTTAGATTCCACCAATTTAGCTGAAACCAAGTTTCTAAATCACTGAGGGTACTGATCACAGATTTGGGAATTTTTTTCTGAATCCTGATCTTCAACTAAGACAGAAGTATCAACTGCAAACAGAACTGATGGGGAGCTGATATTTGATGGTGAGTGATTAACATAAAAGAGAAATAGGACTGAGCATAATATGGAGCCTTGTGGAACAACCTAATTCCCCCCCCAGTCAGAAAAATAATATATGCCATTTGAAGAAATGATAACTCTTTACTTTCTGTTGGATGAGTAGGATTTAGGATTTAAGCCATTGTAGGGCACTACCACTAATGACATATTTTTCAAGTTTGTAAACAAGCAATGTATTGTTTACAGAATCAAACACCTTTGTGAGGTCGCAGAAAATTCTTGCCATGTTATTTCTCTTGTCTAATGATGTACTTATTTTCTCAATGAAACTGTTTACTCTGTCTATAGCGTTTTCCCCCTTTTGAAAACCAAACTGATTGTTTAGAATAACCGAATATTTTGCAATGAAGTTTTCGATTTGTGCAACAGAAAGTTTTTCAAACAAAATATTTTAGATAGGACTGGGAGAATTGAGATAGGATGATAATTTCCCATGATCTCTCTTGATCCCTTCTTGAAGAGTGGTTTGACTTCAGCATATTTTAGTTCCTCTGGGAAACAGCCCTCTTCAAAAATTGATTCATTATTTGAGCTAGTGGGTTTGCAATTTTATTGTGTACCACTTTAATAACTTTGGTGGGTATTCCATCCCAACCTGCAGATTTTTTGTTTCTCAATGTTAGAATAGCATTTTCTACATCCATCCACAGAAACTTTTAAGAATTTTGTAAAGTTTTCAGAGTTTTCACCTAGGACAAAGGGATTTACTTTGTTGTGGCAATCTATTACATCTACATCAGACTTTGCTACATTTATAAAGAATTTATTACAGTACTCTGCCATTTGAGTTGCATTTACAATAGTATTTCCTTCAATGTCAGTTTTTGAAATTGCTTGGTTACAGGCTTTAACACCTAACTCAGATTTAATGACTGATCACACAGCCTTTGTCTTATTTTTATGGTTTAAAATTAGCCTGTTATCTGCCAGTTGTTTGCTGCCCCGACAACTCTTTTAAATATGGTTTTATAGAGTCTAACATATTTAATGAAATCTTCTCTGTGCAGTTGCCTTTTCTTTACACTGAAAATTTTTATGCCCTGGGTAATCCACTTTATTTTTTTTATTTTATTGCTGCACAGTCTAGGTGGAAATGTTTCATTAGATACAGCAAGATGACTATTTAGGAATTTCTCAAGGTTTTCATCACTTGAGTTACAATGATCAAAAGGCCATGTTTTCTCTTTTAGCTTCTCACTAAATGTTAGCAAGTTTTCTTTGCTAAAGTTCCTGCTCATATGGGTTCTCACACATGAATAGTTCGTGTGTCTGTCTTTGGCAGCTCAATGAACAGTGCACAACGATCTGAAATACCTGGATCTGGACAAAATTTATACACATCTTCATATACATAATTAGTTAGAACATTGTCAATACATGTTGCTGATTTCCCATTGTCTCTGGTAGATTCAAGGAAATTTAACTTGAAACCGTATTTTTTTTTACTAAGTCATTGAATTGAAGTGTGGCCACCATCACACATGATATCAATATTAAAATCAGCAGCTATTACAATTTTTTTCTTTTTTTCCTCTACAAAAGTCTTATAGCATAATTTGAAGCTTAGATAAGAATAGTTCTGTTGTTGATGCCCCTGGAATTCTGTATATTGAGATTATTATGACATTTGTCAGTGAGTCCACCAATTCTACAAAACAGCTCTCAAACACACATTCTTCATTTAAATAATTAAAACAGTTTCTCATCTCATAAAGTTTATATCACTATGTAGAAGTATACATGAGCCTCCACGTGACTTGTTTCTTCTGCAAAAGTTACTTGCTTATCTGAAGTTTCCTATATTGTTTAGAATTTTGATTGTGTCCTCTGTAAACCTGTGCTCATTTAAACAAGCAACTCTTCGATTTGCACATTCTGACAGAATGATTTCCAATTCATCTATTTTGGAGCTTTTGTTGTTAGAAGCATCAGTGTTTAAACCATTTATATTCCAGTGGATACCATACCTACTTTCACTATTATTTATGGGCTTTAGCACATTTCTCACCAGCAGAACTGGAACTGTCTGCACTGAAATTCCTAGACTTCTCTGATGAGACAACCAGATCAGAACAGCCATTATGAAAATTTAATTTTCTATGTCTGATGTGCAAAATGTCTGCCTGATGCCATCTACTCCAGTCTAGGGCTCTCCCTATGGACAAAACTCATCCACAGCAGAGACCAACTGGCAAAATGACTACTGCCGGGAGTTCTGATGCCCCATGAAGTTGGGAATCTACTCCTTGGCATGCATCAAAAGTTAGTATCGGAAGTGTGATCCCTGTGTTGTCAGAGGGCTCCACTGAAATGGTATGTAATGACCCCACCATGTCAGATTGGCTACCACATTGGCTTTTAAGCACATGTATGAGTCTAAGCAGTTATTGTCCACAGATTATCTTTAACACTGTATGTAGTGGATGCTACTGACAGTGTTGTTCTCCAGTTATTCCACATTACAGAAAAAAATTAAAAATGAATATAAAACCTAGAAGGGAACTAAAATTGGTGTAATATAATTAAATGAAGATTTCAAGGAAATAAAGCGGAATCTAGGCAACAGCAAGGTCAACATCAAAGGTTGCCTCCATGAGGAAGTAAGATGAGTATAGTTGGAGATGGGAGACTGCAGCACGAGAAAGCAAGGAGATACTACAATAGATTGGGGGGCCGTGCTCACCATGCATGTACTAATGAAAGAGTTATGAGCCTCCTGGGGGTTGGGGTGGATGGGGAGGTGGGGGAAGGGTACAGCAAGTGGCATGGACAGAGTGGCAGCATAAAAAGTAAAAGAGAGGAAGGAAACAAAGGGGTGCAAATGAAGGAGATAAACCATAGAAAAGAGGTATTAAGTGCTGATGATCCCAAGTAAGTAATCTCATCTGCAAGCTGTATGTCAATATTACAGATCTACAAAATTTAACTGATCAAATAACTTTCAAATTTAAATAAATAAATCAAAGTAGAAACAAAGTAAAATAAAGTTGGTGAAACTTTGGTATTTATGAATATGTTTAATGTGCTACTGGTTTACCTGCTGCTCCAAACTGATTAGATTTTATTCTCTCATTTAATTTGTCAAGCTCAGCTTTTAATCTAAGATTTTCTTTATTAATTCTTTCTAGTTCTTCTGCTTTTTCTTTTTCAAAATATTCCTTTTCATTAATTATAGGCAAGATTTTCAGCATTTTTAAGTCTTCATCCTTTCTCTGCAACAAGGCAACCATCATTTTTTTCTCTGTCTCCACAACTCTCAAGGCATCAAACTTTCGTTTCATTTTGAGTAATTCTATCTGTGCCATCCTTACAGCACTGTTCTCTCTAACCTGCAAACAAATTGTAAAAAAGCAATTTTCAATAACAAATTGGTATCATCTGCATTACTGGCCAGCAATATGACCTCACATCCAGGAACATGCATATCATCATGAATGTGAAAAGAAATCCTACCTTCAGATGCCATTTTAACTGAATTACAAATAAATAAAATTCAAGCTATAATACAGAAACAGTCATATTATATTGCAAAACCAGGTAAAGAACCACAACAAAGAGCAGCTAGTTGTTGATACAGGATTTCACTGAGAGAAGCTCTGTGACAATGCTGTATCCTGCTACCAGTGCATGTGACATATATAATAGAGGGAAACAATCCACGTGGGAAAATTTTATATAAGAAACAAAGATGCTGTGATTTACCAAGTGCTGGTAGATAGACACAATAAAAAACACATGAACACTCACACAAATTTCAAGCTTTCGCAACCCAATGTTGCTTCATCAGGAAAGATGGAAGGAGAGGGAAAAATGAAAGGATGTAGGTTCTAAGGGAGAGGGTAAGGAGTCATTCCAATACCGGGAATAAAAAAACCTTACCTTAGGGGGAAAAAAAGGACAGGTATACACTCACCTTAAAACCCACATCCTTTCGTCTTTCCCACTCCTTCCGTCTTTCCTGATGAAGCAACCTTGGGTTGCAAAAGCTTGAAATTTGTGTGTGTGTGTTTTTTATTGTGTCTATCTACCACCGACTCGTGACTGCCCCTGGGAGGCATTATGCATGGAGCAGAGCTGACTCTCTCTGTTTATCCAGTTGTACTTTTTACACTCATTGTTCTGTGTCTCGTATTGTGTGGATTCGTGAGAGGTCTATTTCTGTTACTGTTCAGAGGTTTATGAATAAAACATTTATTTGTGTTACTTTGATAAGTTTCATGTATTACTAGGTAAAGTCAGGCATCGAATCATTCCCTAAACTACATGCCTACAAATGACATCTATCAGAAATCAAAATAAATGCTTTTTCAAAAGAACTAGAAAAACAAAGATGGGATGAAGTGTATAAGGAAACCAATGTGGATATGAAATTCTCTAAATTCTCCACATTGTTTAAATTTAACTTTGAAAAGGAATTTCCAAAAGTATGCATGTCTGTATCAACATCTCACAAAAACAGATGGATAACAGCAAGTATTAAGAAAGAAGTGCTCCCAAACACTTAAACACCTCAGTTCCATGGAAAAGATTCGCAATGATCCAGAATTCTTAAATTTCTATCATAGATACAAAAAGATCTATAAGAATGGGCTGATTGCTGCAGAAAAGTCATTTAATGATAAAATAATATATAATGCAGAGAATAAAAGCAAAGCAGTCTGGGATGTTATAAACATAGGAATGCAGAATAACATACTGCTAAGGGAGGGGGATAAAGTAATAAATGATTGACAGCACTTAGCAAACTATGTAAACTAGCATACTTGAAGTATTGCAGAGACAAAAATTCCCCCAAATAAACATAACACCTGTAAATAATGTTGCACTAAACATGGCGATGTTACTTCCAAGCACAGAGAATGAAGTCAGTAAAACAATTCAGAAACTAAAAAATAAAAAGTCAGTAGGTTTAGATGAAGTACCAATGTGTGTACTGAAACAATGGATAGGGATTATACAAGGCCCCTTAACAAATATAATGAATGAATCCTTCACATCAGGGGCATTTCCAGAGCAGTTAAAACAGGCAAGAGTTGTACCTTTGCTTAAGAAAGGTAATGCAGAAGACATAGAAAATCACCAGCCCATTTCCCTGCTGTCGGCATTCTCAAAAATAATAGAAGCAATTATGAAAGACAGATTAATGAATAACCTGAATAAATACAATCTTTTCAGTTTGGTTTCCGAAGTGACAAAAATACGGAGTCAGCCACATTAGAATTCACAAAAGTTGTACTTGATGCCCTTGATAAAGATGAGTGTGCCACAGGCATATTTTTGGATCTTTCTGAGGTGTCTGATACTGTCGACCACAAGATTCTATTAAATAAATTAGAAGCATCAGGAATAAGAGGAGTAGCTAATGACTGGCTTCGATCATACCCAACAGATACGGTAAAAAGAGTAGAGATAACACATACTTCAAATAGATCGAAACATTTAGTAAAACACTTATCGGAACCAAAATACATTAATATAGGGTTTCCGCAAGGTAGCATATTAGGACCAATATTGTTCCTGATATACATCAATGACTTTTCCAGTAGTGTTACTCATGGTGAAGAAATCCTCTTCCCTGATTCTTTTTTTTTAATTTTTTGTAGGGTTTTAGGGCGCTCAACTACTGAGGTCATTAGTGCCGAGTCAAAAATGTAAGTGCACACATAATTCGGTACAACTCAAGGGGGGGGGGGGGGGGACACAAGAGAGTTCTTACAAAGACACAGATAAAATAATTAAAAGAGTTAGATGTCTTTGGATAAGTCCGTCAAAGTAATAAAACAAAGAACAGGAGCAGCTGCTCGAGCGTCATCAGCTAAAATTTTCTGTAGGGTAGAGGGCTGAGAGAGGACAACACGAGATTGAGTAAAATGGGGACACAACAATAAAACATGGCGCACTGTCAATGCATTACCACAAGGGCACTGCAGGGCGGGGTCACCAGATAGCAGGTAGCGGTGGCTAAACCGGCAATGCCCAATCTGCAACCTGGCCAAAATGACTTCCTTTCGCCGAGATGGTCGGGAGGAGGTTGTCCAAGCTGTTGGGAACAGTTTTATGGCCCAGAGCTTATTTTCTTGAAGTGACTACCAAGTATCCCACCATAATGACACAAACCTCTTACTAACAACCCCACTAATGTCAGATGATTGGACACAAAGGGAGGATGGCCGAGGCAGGAGGACTGCAGCCTTGGCCACAGCATCAGCAGCCTCATTCCCAGGCACTCCTACATGGCTTGGAACCCACATAAAGCTAACTGGAGAGCCATCATCAGCAAAAGAATGGAGGGATTGCTGGATCCATTGCACCAAGGGATGGATCGGATATGGAGCTCCATGGCTCTGAAGAGCACTGAGTGAATCAGAGCAGAGTACATATGGAGAATGGCGGTGGCGGCGGACATACTGAACGGCCTGAGAGAGAGCAAAAAGCTTAGCCGTGAAGCTGGAACACTGGTCGAAGAGCCGGTATGTAAAGGTGATGTCCCCGACGACGAAGGCACAGCCGACACCATCATCAGTTTTGTAGCCATCAGTGTAAATAAAAGTGTTACTGGTGAGTCGCGCACGAAGTTCGACAAACCGCGAGCAATACACTGCATCCGGAGTACCCTCCTTCGGGAGTGAGCTGCGGTCAAAATGAATGTGAACCGGAGCCTGGAGCCAAGGTGGTGTCGGGCTCTCACCCTCTCTGAAGGTGGTAGGGAGGGCAAAATCCAATTGTCGAAGCAGGCGACGAAAGCGGACTCCAGGGGGCAGCAGGGCAGACACATGCAACCCACACTGACGGTCGAGAGAATCGTCGAAGAAGGACTGATAAGAGGGGTGGTCGGGCATTGACAACAGCTGGCAGGCATACTGACAAAGCAGTATGTCGTGCAGGTAGGTCAATGGTAATTCGGCAGTTTCAGCATAAAGACTCTCGACGGGACTGGTATAGAGAGCTCCGGTTGCAAGACGTAACCCCCAATGACAGATGGAGTTGAGACGGCATAAGAGGTATGGCCGAGCAGACGAGTAGATGAGGCTCCCATAATCCAGCTTTGATCAGACTATGGACAGATATAAGCGAAGCAGGACAGTGTGAACCACTCCCCAAGATGAACCACTAAGAACACGTAGGACATTCAGAGAATGTGTACAACGGGCAGCCAAATAAGAGACATGTGGAGACCAACAAAGTTTCCTGTCTAGTGTGAGCCCTAAACCCTTTGTTGACTCCATGAAGGGGAGAACAACAGGACTGAGATGTAAGGATGGTGGAAGGAATGCTTTATATCACCAAAAGTTGATGCAAACCGTCTTCTCTTCAGAGAACCGGAAGCCATTAGCCGCACTCCATGAATATAGGCTGTCAAGACAACGCTGAAGGCAGCGCTCCAGGAGGCATGTTCTCTGGGCACTGCAGTAGATCGCGAAGTCATCGATGAATAGAGAGCCAGAGACGTTAGGTGGAATGCAATCCATAACGGAATTGTTCGCTATGGCAAAAGGGCTACGCTCAAAACGGAGCCCTGAGGCACTCCGTTCTCCTGGAGGAAGACGGACAATACGGAACCCACACCTAGCCTAAACATTCGATCTGTTAAAAATGAATCAATAAAAAGGGGCAGGTGACCACGTAGGCCCCACCTGTGCATAGTGCGGAGGATACCTCCTCTCCAACAGGTATCGTAAGCCTTCTCCAAATCGAAGAACACAGCTACCGTTTGGCGCTTTCGCAAAAAGTTGTTCATGATGAACGTCGACAAGGTCACAAGGTGGTCAACAGCGGAGCGGCGTTGACGAAAGCTGCATTGAACATTAGTAAGTAGTTGTCGAGATTCAACAATCCAAACCAACCGAGCGTTAACCATGCGCTCCATCACCTTACAGACACAGCTTGTAAGAGAAATGGGGCAGTAACTAGAAGGAAGGTGTCTATCCTTCCTGGGTTTGGGTATGGGAACGACGGCCTCACGCCAATGCGTGGGGACCTGACCTTTGGTCCAAATACGGTTATAGGTACGAAGAAGAAAGCATTTGCCTACCTGAGAAAGGTGTGTCGGCATCTGAACGTGAATGGCATCTAGCCCTGGAGCAGAGGACCGGGACAGTGCAAGTGCACGTTCGAGTTACCGCATGGTAAAAGGGGTACTATAATCTTCCAGATTCAGCGAGTGGAAGGAAGGTCGCCGAGCCTCTTCTGCCTCTTTTCTGGGAAGGAAGGCAGGGTGGTAATGGGCGGAGCTTGAAACCTCCACAAAAAAACGGCCGAAGGCGTTGGAGACATCCACAGGGTCTACAAGTACCTCATTACCTGAAGTCCGGCCAGGTACCGAGGAGTGGGCCTTAAAGCCCCACAGCCGGCGCAGGCCACTCCAGACGACAGAAGAGGGAGTGAAACTGTTAAAGGAGCTTGTGAAAGAGGCCCAACAAGCTTTTTTGCCGTCTTTGATGACTCGACGACATTGCGCTTAGAGTCGTTTGTAATTAATACAATTCGCCAGTGTAGGATGGCGGCAAAAAGTGTGTAAAGCAGGTCGTCGAGCACAGACAGCATCTCTGCAAGCCTCATTCCACCAGGGGACTGAAACGTGATGTGAAGAAGAGGTAGTACGAGGAATGGAACGTTTGGCAGCATTGATGATAACAGCCGTGAGGTATTCGACCTGACTGGCACAGCTGAGAAAATCTTGGTCTGGAAAGGTCGCCAGGAAGGAGTAAAGTCCCTAGTCAGCTTTTGGTATGTTCCAGCTCGAGGGAAGTGGGGATGGCGTGTGGTGCAGGAGACGAACAACACAGGGGAAATGGTCGCTCGAATAGTTGTCAGAAAGGACATACCACTCGAACCAATGGGCAAGATTGGTAGAACAGATCGAGAGGTGCAAGTGGGAGTAGGTATGAGTAGAGTCCGAGAGGAAAGTCGGGAAGCCAGTATTGAGGCAGACAAGATTGAGATGGTTGAAAACATCCACCAAGAGGGAGCCTCTCTGACAGAATGCAAGAGAACCCCAAAGGGGATGATGGGCATTGAAGTCACCAAACGATAAAAACGGCGGAGGAAGCTGAGCAAACAGGTGCATCCTGTCAGCCCGACTAACTGCGGATGCCGATGGAGTGTAGACAGTACAAACAGAAAAAGTAAAGGCACAAAGAGTAATACGGACAGCTATTGCTTGGAGTGGGGTGGTCAATGGGATGGGATGGTAATAGACATCGTCCCAAACGAGCAACATGACCATACCATGAGCTGGAGTACCGTCCACAGGGGTTAGGTCAGATCGCTCAGAGGTATAGTGGGTAAAAGCAATAAGGTCAGTTGGGCGTAACTTCATTTCCTGGAGACCAATGACGAGTGGACAGTGCAGGCGGAGGAGCAGTTTTAATTCCTCCCAATTAGATCGAATACCTCTTATGTTCCAATGTAACAGAGCCAACGCGAGTCAGAGAAAGGGGAACGAAACGGGAGAGAGCCGGTCACCTCGATGGCCGCAGAGGGCCAGGTTTCGAGGGAACATCACTACAACCGTCGGGAGGCAGATCCTGTTCCATCGAGTCGTCGCCAGCTGCAGCCACATTATTGGGTTGCACAGGACGAGCAGCATTGTCTGCTGGCAACAGGCCTGCTTAGCGCCTGGCAGCCGAGCGTCCCGGCGAAACTGAAGACGGCCGGAAGCAGCGACTGTCAGATGGAGCATCAGACGAAATGTGCCTGGGTGGAGAGGGGGATAAAGACTTCTTCTTGGAGGCCTTCTTGGAAGACTGATGAGTCACAGGGATGGTGAGCTGTGGGGGCTGGACCCGAAGAAAGTCCTCATGCCCGGGGTCCTTTTTTGAATGGCGGACCTCGGAAGCTGGGGTCCGAAATGTTTCCCCGATGGACGCCTGAGAAGAGGATCGCTTCTCAGGACGACGACGACGACGACGACGAGGATGAGGATGAGGATGAGGATGAGGATGAGGATGAGGATGAGGATGAGGATGAGGATGAGGATGAGAATGAGGAGGAAGAGTGGCCCCTGGGTCAGAGGGGGCAGGGGCCGCGAGAGAGGAGGATTTGGAAGGGAGGGATGTGGGAGGCGGAGGCATAGACCCCGGATGGGGTGAGGAGGTGGAGGGGGGACAGGATAGGGGTGAGGATACTGCAGAAGGAATGGACACGACTGAAGCAAGCAACGTTGTCAACATCACGGGATGGAGGCGGTCATATTTCTTCCTGGCCTCAGAGTAAGACAGACGGTCCAAGGTTTTCAATTCTTGTATGTTCTTCTCCTTCTGATAGGCGGGGCAGTTGAAAGATCTAGGCGAGTGGAGGCCAGGACAATTGACGCACTGAGGTGGTGGGGTGCATGTATGTCCCTCGTGAAGACGATGTCCACAATCGCCACAAAGGGGCTCAGCTTCACACCGGGACAACATGTGCCTGAAGCGCAAACATCAAAAGCATCGCATAGGAGGTGGGACGTAAGGTCGAACATCGCACTGGTAGCACATCACCTTTACCTTCTCTGGGACAACATCCCCCTCGAAGGTGAGAATAAAGGCCCCAGTGTCGACGCAATGATCTTTGGGGCCGAGCTGGACTCGCCAGATGAAATGCATGCCACGGCACTCCAGGTTGGCCGTGAGCTCCTCATCAGATTGCAGCAGGAGGTCCTGATGGAAAACAATCCCCTGCGTCCTATTGAGCTCCAGATGTGGGACAATGGGCACTGGGATGTCCCCTAGTTGGTCGCATGCCTGGAGCGCCACTGACTGTGTAGCGGAGGTGGTCTTTATGAGAATGGACCCCGAACGCATTTTACTAAGAGCATCAATTTCTCCGAAGATATCCTTGATATGCTGTACAAAGAACATGGGGTTGGAGGTGGCGAACATCCCCCATTGGTCCGAGAACAGACTAAATAGCAGGGGAAGTATTTAGCCCCAAGCCGGCGGGCCTGTCCTTCTTCCCAGGGAGTGACCAAGGGGGGAAAGGCAAAAGGACCAGAACCAGAGACAGAACCTTTCCTCTTAGAAGACGCGGCCGCAGAGCGCCCCGATTCATGTTGACGTTTCATCTGCGAAACGTCCGCCCCAATACCATCCACTCTGACCAGGGGCTCTCCCCACAGGCACCACCCAGCCTCAGCAAGGGCCACCTGGCAGGATGACCATTGCCGGGAGTCCTGATGCCCCAGGTAGACGGGCATCTACTCCTTGTCTTACGTGGGGAGGGTGCAGCTCAGGTACCGGCAGTACGATCCCTGTGTTGTCAGGGGGCTGCAACCTAGAGGATACATGACGACCCCACCACAATGGGCTAGCTACTGTGCTGGATTTCGGGTGCCATGGAAAGTCCATCACGATTGAAGGTGCAGATGGGGACACACTACAGGCGTAACTTGTGCAACCCATCAGGTGTTTAGGCCCAAATTGATGATCAGTGGGTGCAGTTACGACGCCGTTATGGTGATGAGTGTCAAGGTTTTACTGCACTGAGGACCGGTGATACACCACGTAAGGTGTCCTTCCCCAAAAGGCTCATACTTCTGTAGAATTTTGAAAAATGGAGGTCAAACTCCAATGGGGACCATCACGTTGAAGGCCGAAATGGTTGAGACTCCTTTTGGTCGCCTCTTACGACAGGTAGGAATTCCTCAGGCCTATTCTTAACCCGGACCCGCAGGGGGGCTCTTCCCTGATGACAGCAGTATTATAGTCACTGAGAAAGCAAGAGAACTTCTTGCTGAGAAAGCAAATGAAACTCTCAAGGAAGTTTGTGATTGGTCAATAAGTAATAAGGTGACATTGAACATGAAGAAAACTAATGTCATGAATTTCAGTTTGGAGAGGAGAAAAGACCATGTTAAATTAAATGTAGATTTTACCTCTATAGGCTGTGTAACAAGTGCAAAATTTTTAGGAATGGTTATTTATTCTCAGTTGTAGTGGTGTGAACACACAAAGGTACTTGCAAACAAAATGTCATCAGCATGTTATGCCCTTAGAATCCTATCATCACTGTGTAACATGCAGTGTCTTTTAGTTACATATTATTCATATGTACACTCAATTCTTAGCTATGACATTCTTTATTGGGGAACAAATGCACAAAATATGAACACAGTTTTCAAACCCCAGAAAAGAACCATAAGAATAATAACCAAAAATAGTAGTCAAGCACATTGTGAAGATCTGTTCAGAACATTGGGGATTTTAACTGCTCCATGTGAATACATTTAGCAGTCAGTTGTACACATCAAAAATAACATTTGTAATTACTGCACAAAGAGCTCTGTCCATGACCATCCAACAAGAGAGAGACTCAACTTACATTTACCAAGAAAAAATAAACATAAAACTCAAAACAGCACTTTCTACCCAAGAATAAAACTGTACAATAAATTACCAAAAGAGATTAAAGAATTTGCAAAAATACAGCTGAAAAGTACCTGTTATGCAATACATTTTATACATTCAAGGATTACTTAGCTAAAACAGGGTATGTGTTTGATAAAAAATGGTATACAAATAAATAATAATAATAATAATAATAATAAAGAACAAAAACGCTGCTACAAAGGAGCACGAGGATGTAAAGAGCAACTGATAATAGATGCAGAGGTGACATATCAAGCTGAAACTAAACAAAGGTCACTACACTACACATACATTGATTACCAAAATGCTTTTGATAGTGTACCCCACTCATGGTTACTACAAATATTGGAAATATACAAAGTAGATCCTAAATTGATACAGTTCCTAAACATAGAAATGAAAAATTGGAAAACCACACTTAATATCCAAACAAATTCAAATAATGTCACATCACAGCCAATACAGATTAAGTGTGGAATATACCAAGGAGATTCATTAAGTCCTTTCTGGTTCTGCCTTGCTCTGGACCCACTATCCAACATGCTAAATAATACGAGTTATGGATACAATATTACTGGAACATACCAACACAAAATCACACATTTGCTGTACATGGATGATCTAAAACTACTGGCAGCAACAAATCAACAACTCAACTATTTACCAAAGATAACAGATGTATCCAGCAATGATATAAATATGGCTTTTGGAACAGACAAATGTAAAAAAAAAATAGCATAGTCAAGGGAAAACACACTAAACAAGAAGATTACATATTGGATAACCACAGCGACTGCATAGAAGTAATGGAAAAAACAGATGCCTATAAATATCTAGGATACAGACAAAAAATAGGAATAGATAATACAAATATTAAAGAAGAACTAAAAGAAAAATATAGACAAAGACTAACAAAAATACTGAAAACAGAATTGACAGCAAGAAACAAGACAAAAGCTATAAATACTTATGCTATACCAATATTGACCTACTCATTTGGAATAGCGAAATGGAGTAACACAGACCTAGAAGCACTCAATACACTTACACGATCACAATGCCACAAATATAGAATACATCACATACATTCAGCAACTGAAAGATTCACATTAAGCAGAAAGGAATGAGGAAGGGGATTTATCGACATAAAAAACTTACATTATGGGCAGGTAGATAATTTAAGAAAATTCTCTATAGAACGAGCAGAAACTAGCAAAATACACAAAGCAGTCAGTCATATGAATACATCGGCTACAGCACTGCTATTTCATAACTACTTCTACAGCCCTTTAGATCACATATCAACAGATAAAAAGAAAGTAAATTGGAAAAAGAAAACACTACATGGCAAGCACCCGTATCATCTAACACAGCCACACATTGATCAAGATGCATACAACACATGGCTAAGAAAAGGCAATATACACAGTGAGATGGAACGATTCATGATTGCAATACAGGATCAAACAATAAACACCAGATATTACAGCAAGCATATTATTAAAGATCCCAATACCACAACAGATAAATTCAGACTTCGCAAACAACAAATAGAAACAGTAGATCTCATCACACGTGGATGTACAATACTAGCAAATACAGAATACCCCAGAAGACACGACAATGTAGCACAAATAATATATCAACAAGTTGCCATACAACTTAAACTAATAAAACAACACATTCCCACATACAAGTATGCACCACAAAATGTACTGGAGTTCCATTAAATTTTTGGTGTTTGATGATGCTGGTGTTGAGAACTTGTTCAGGATGGACACATTTCAAGCATTTAAGTTTTCTATCACTGGCACAGTTCACCTTATATCCAATCAGGTACAGTGTTCTCTATTGGAAAAACTGTGTGAGGAGTTTTTAGGCTTGTTTTTGGAAGGTGTAGCATGTGCTGAGAATTTTTCTGCTCATATTTTGTTAAAATTCATGTATCTGCCTCATTTTTGTCATGCGCGTCCTACTCCTGTTGCCCTGAAAGATCAAGCGAATGCAGAATTGGATAGAATTCAATCTCTTGGGTTGGTGCAATGTGTTATAGATAGTGAATGATCATCTCTGCTGACTGTAGTTCAGAAGCTGTCAGGGAAACTTCACCTCTGTGGCGACTTCAGTACTACTGTCAATGCACAGTCGATTGTGGATACATATGCTCTCCCATGCAAGGAGGAACCGTTGTCAAAAATATTGGGTGACCAGTACTTTTCTAAAATTGATTTGTCTAAAGCATATCTGCTGGTTGCTGTGGACAAAGTGTTCTGGTGAGTTCATGTTTTGAATACTCCTTTTGGTTTATATCAATATTTGCACCCTCCTATTGGTGTGGCTAGCATTCCTGCTATTTTCCAAGAATTTTTAGAGGAATTGACTAAGCCTGTCCCAGTTTGCATTAATTATCTGGATGATGATGTCATGAGCTGCTGTGCAGCGCTGCCTGGTTTGGCCGAGTGGTTCTAGGCACTTCAGTCTGGAACCGCGCGACCGCTACGGTCGCAGGTTCGAATCCTTCCTTGGGCATGAATGTGTGTGATGTCCTTAGGTTGGTTAGGTTTAAGTAGTTCTAAGTTCTAGGGTACTGATGACCTCAGATGTTAAGTCCCATAGTGCTCAGAGCCATTTGAAGCATTTTTTTGTTCTGCAGCAGATCACTTGAAAAATTTGCACATTTAGTTTTACCTCTTATGGTGTAACCTCACGAAATCTGAGTTTCTTTCAACTTTCTGTTTATCTGTGGTTTGAGATCTCCCTGTTTGGTGTTCACCCTCTGCTGGACCCCAACTCCACTGTTACATCTATCATCTATGCCTCACTCCACATCTATCACAGCTGAAATCATGGTGGATTAGAAACAGGTTGATACCAAACACCTGACTTGCCGCATTTTTGTGGAGGTCGTGTCCATTTATCTGGGAGGATGGTTGGTTGGTTGATTGGGGTTGAAGGGACCAAACAGCAAGGTCATCAGTCCCTTGTTTCAAATGTAGTCCATTCTGATAGTGTGACATCTCAGAAAAGTCAGAACGATAAAAGGGAAAAGCTAAAAAATGTAAAAGTGCAGTCACGTTGTCAATGGTAAAAACAGCAAGTCAGCAAGAGAGCAAACCCAGAGCTATGCTAGAGGCAGGAAATATCCCACCTCTGAAGCAGTAGAGGCAAGACCACCTGTGACTTAAAAGTGTGCAACTGCTAGAATGTAGAAGTGCGTGTGGGAAAAGGAGACTAACCAATCCTAAACAGTGATAAAAACAGAGTAAAAGGGGAAGAAAAGAGGATCTCGACCAGGGAGGGGAGTCAGGAATCTCCAAACACAGCTTACAGTGGGAGATACCCCAACTCACCGCCCTGCCCCAACACCAGAGAGAGATTAAAAACCTTAAAACTGAGAATAAAAACCACTTTCCCAGAAGAAACCGAGAACCAGTTCGACCATCCAGGAATCGTCAGCCAACATCAAAGGTAAAGTGCAGAGGAGTCTGTACTTAGCACGCATAGCCAGAAGAAGGGGGCATTCAACCAAAATGTGGGCTACTGACTGGAAGGCTCCACAACCACAAAGTGGGGGTGGCTCATCACGCAAAAGAAAACCATGGGTCAGCCTTCTATGGCCAATGCGGAAATGACACAGTGTGGTCGAGTCCTTTTGGGAGAGGTGAAAGGAAGAATGCCATGGGCCTGGTGTCACCTTAATCGCATGAAGTTTATTAGACAGGGATGTAGCCTCCCAAGAATTGCCCCTTACTGTGCGAAGTGGGATTTGATTTGAAGCCGTAAATCCGCTACAGGAGGGGTTACAGAAAAGGGGGGGTTAGTGATTGCTCCCCCAGCCAAACGATCAGCAAGCTCATTACCTGGGATACCCACATGGCCAGGGACCCAAAGGAAGTCAACGGAACAAGCAGCACGGTGAATATCAGCGAGATGGTCATGGATGGCAGAGACCAAGGGATGGCTCGAAAATCACGGGTCAATAGCCAGAAGGGCACTCATTGAGTCCATACATAACAAAATGCGGTTGTGTTGGGACTGTTTGTTGGCACTGTTTAAGAAAGGTAAGGGCCTGGGAAATTGCCATCAATTCTGCAGTAAACACCCGACATGTAGGTGGCAGCAGATGATTTTCCATTCCAACAGAGGATGTGAAGGCATATCCCACATGATCAGCAGATTTAGAGCCATCGGTGTAAAAAACAGCAGCATCCCGAAACTCCCATAAAATGGAATCTTTCGAACCTTGGCGGAGATCCATCTGAATTCGGGACTGAGGAACTAACCAAGCAGGGGTGGAGGTGGGTGGAGGGAGCGTGGAAGACAGGACAAAGAAGGAAGCTGAAAATCACGGTGAAGAGACGCAAAGCAGAGCCCAACCGGTAAACCTGTCCAAGGGCAGGAATCAGGTGGGTGGCGTCCATGGTTTTGGAACAGGACAGAATAGGAAGTATGGGAGAGGAACGGACAGCGATTGCATAAGACACCAGAAGCTGGGACCGCCAAACAGAAAGGGTGGGTATCCCTGCTTCAACCAGGAGACTATCAACAGGACTACTAGGGAAGGCACCGGTTGCCAAATGGATACCATGATGGTGGACTGGATCCAGCACATGCAGTGTGGAAGGAGCAGCCGAGCTATAAACTTGACAACCATAGTCCAAGCGAGACAGAACTGAAGCACGATAAAGGCAAAGAAGGAGGGAGCGGTCCACACCCCAAGAGGTGTGGGCAAGGAAGCAAAGAACATTGAGTTTACGGAAACATCCTACCTTCAGAAGTCTGATATGGGGCAGCCAAGTGAGCTTGTTGTCGAAAAGAAGACCCAGGAAACGAAACTGTGGGACCACAGGCAATCGTTGTGCATCAAGATAGAGCTCTGGATCAGGTTGGATCGTAGTACGGTGACAGAAGGGACCACCCACGATTTTAAAGGAGAGAATTGAAACCCGTGTGAAAGGGACCATGCAGAGGCACACCGTATAGCTCCCTGGAGCTGCCGCTCTGCAGAGGCCATCAAAAAGGAGCTAACCCAGATGCAGAAATCATCCACATACAGAGCAGGGGTGACCAAAGGACCGACAAAGGCCACAAGTCCATCGATAGCAATGAGGAAAAGAAGTACACTCAATACAGAACCTTGTGGGATGCCCGTCTCCTGGGTCCGTGGAGAACTAAAAACAGTACCAACCCAAACCCTGAATGACTGATGGAACAGGAACTGGTACACTCAGATGTTTAGGACGGGTGGTAGGGACAGATCATCGAGTGACATTATACTGAGTGCACTATCCGAAAATTACCTCGAGCAATTAAACAGAGAACCGACTCGTGGAGATAACATCTTGGACCTACTGATAACAAACAGACCCGAACTTTTCGACTCTGTATGTACAGAACAGGGAATCAGTGATCATAAGGCCGTTGCAGCATCCCTGAATATGGAAGTTAATAGGAATATAAAAAAAGGGAGGAAGGTTTATCTGTTTAGCAAGAGTAATAGAAGGCAGATTTCAGACTACCTAACAGATCAAAACGAAAATTTCTGTTCCGACACTGACAATGTTGAATGTTTATGGAAAAAGTTCAAGGCAATCGTAAAATGCGTTTTAGACAGGTACGTGCCGAGTAAAATTGTGAGGGACGGGAAAAACCCACCGTGGTACAACAACAAAGTTAGGAAACTACTGCGAAAGCAAAGAGGGCTCCACTCCAAGTTTAAACGCAGCCAAAACCTCTCAGACAAACAGAAGCTAAACGATGTCAAAGTTAGCGTAAGGAGGGCTATGCGTGAAGCGTTCATTGAATTCGAAAGTAAAATTCTATGTACCGACTTGACAGAAAATCCTAGGAAGTTCTGGTCTTACGTTAAATCAGTAAGTGGCTCGAAACAGCATATCCAGACACTACGGGATGATGATGGCATTGAAACAGAGGATGACACGCGTAAAGCTGAAATACTAAACACCTTTTTCCAAAGCTGTTTCACAGAGGAAGACCGTACTGCAGTTCCTTCTCTAAATCTTCGCACAAACGAAAAAATGGCTGACATCGAAATAAGTGTCCAAGGAATAGAAAAGCAACTGGAATCACTCAATAGAGGAAAGTCCACTGGACCTGACGGGATACCAATTTGATTCTACACAGAGTACGCGAAAGAACTTGCCCCCCTTCTAACAGCCGTGTACCGCAAGTCTCTATAGGAACGGAGGGTTCCAAATGATTGGAAAAGAGCACAGATAGTCCCAGTCTTCAAGAAGGGTCGTCGAGCAGATGCGCAAAACTATAGACCTATATCTCTGACGTCGATCTCTTGTAGAATTTTAGAACATGTTTCTTGCTCGCGTATCATGTCATTTCTGGAAACCCAGAATCTACTATGCAGGAATCAACATGGATTCCGGAAACAGCGATCGTGTGAGACCCAACTCGCTTTATTTGTTCATGAGACCCAGAAAATATTAGATACAGGCTCCCAGGTAGATGCTATTTTTCTTGACTTCCGGAAGGCGTTCGATACAGTTCCGCACTGTCGCCAGATAAACAAAGTAAGAGCCTACGGAATATCAGACCAGCTGTGTGGCTGGATTGAAGAGTTTTTAGCAAACAGAACGCAGCATGTTGTTATCAATGGAGAGACGTCTACAGACATTAAAGTAACCTCTGGCGTGCCACAGGGGAGTGTTATGGGACCATTGCTTTTCACAATATATATAAATGACATACTAGATAGTGTCGGAAGTTCCATGCGGCTTTTCGCGGATGATGCTGTAGTATACAGAGAAGTTGCAGCATTAGAAAATTGTAGCGAAATGCAGGAAGATCTGCAGCGGATAGGCACTTGGTGCAGGGAGTGGCAACTGACCCTTAACATAGACAAATGTAATGTATTGCGAATACATAGAAAGAAGGATCCTTTATTGTGTGATTATATGATAGCGGAACAAACACTGGTAGCAGTTACTTCTGTAAAATATCTGGGAGTATGCGTGTGGAACGATTTGAAGTGGAATGATCATATAAAAATAATTGTTGGTAAGGCAGGTACCAGGTTGAGATTCATTGGGAGAGTGCTTAGAAAATGTAGTCCATCAACAAAGGAGGTGGCTTACAAAACACTCGTTTGACCTATACTTCAGTATTGCTCATCAGTGTGGGATCCGTACCAGATCAATCTGACGGAGGAGATAGAGAAGACCCAAAGAAGAGCGGCGCGTTTCGTCACAGGGTTATTTGGTAACCATGATAGCGTTACGGAGATGTTTAATAAACTCAAGTGGCAGACTCTGCAAGAGAGGCGCTCTGCATCGCGGTGTAGCATGCTCGCCAGGTTTCGAGAGGGTGCGTTTCTGGATGAGGTATTGAATATATTGCTTCCCCCTACTTATACCTCCCGAGGAGATCAGGAATGTAAAATTAGAGAGATTAGAGCGCGCACGGAAGCTTTCAGACAGTCGTTCTTCCTGCGAAACATACGCGACTGGAACAGGAAAGGGAGGTAATGACAGTGGCACGTAAAGTGCCCTCCGCCACACACCGTTGGGTGGCTTGCGGAGTATCAATTTAGATGTAGATGTAGAACTGGCAGATAAAAATTGGGAGTGGGCCCCGAAGACCCCACTGATGAAGTGTAAGTAAGATGTGATGGTGCCAAGCTGTGTCATAGGCCTAGCGATGGTCAAAAACTACTGCAACTAAATAGGGCGCTGGGAATAAGCCTGCCGAACTGCGGATTCCAAGCAAAGTAAATGATCGGAGATCGTCCCTCTTGGAAGCCACACTGGTAAGGGGACAATAGATCCTGAGATTCGAGGACCCAATTGAGCCTACAGGCTAGCATCCGTTCAAGTAACTTGCAAACAACATTTGTCAGACTAATTGGACGACAGCTTTCAACAAATAGGAGGTTCTTACCAGGCTTAAGGCCAGGAACCACGATGCTATCCCTCCACTGAGAAGGGAAGTCACCCTGGAGCCAAATACAGTTAAACACCCGGAGAAGATGTTGCCGTTGTGGAGCACTGAGATGTTGAAGCCGTTGGTCATGAATTGAGTCAGGGCCAGGGGGCGTATAATGAGAAGAAGAAAGTGTGGAAAGAAATTCCCATTCAGTAAAAGGTTTGTTTTAAGATTCTGACTGACAAGGGGTAAAACATAAGGCGGAAGATTCGGCCAGCTGTTTCCGGTGAAGGAAAGAAGCTGGATAGGAGGCTGATGCTGATGCAAAATGGGTCGCAAGATGTTCTGCAAGAAACAACAGGTCCGTACAAAGGTGAAGACCTGGGAGGGTGGACTGCCGATGGCAACCTTGGAGAGAGTGAAGTGTAGCCCATACCCGTGACATACGGACAGTAGAACCGAGGGAAGAAACAAAGAACTCCCAACATATCCATTTGCTCCGTTTGATTAAATAACGGGCTTTACTGCGAAGGCATTTAAAGGTAATATGGTTGGCAATGGATGGGTGTCTCTTAAGGTGTTGCAAAGCTCGACAGCGATCACGGATGGAAATGGCAATGGCTGTACTCCACCATGGGACTTGCCGGCGATGAAATGGTCCAGATGAGTGCAATAAAGCAACGCTAGCAGACGTCATCAATACAACCCGACAAAGAGGGAGAAAACATGACCTGTGCAGTATATAGAGGCCTATCGGTGCATTGGAAAGACCAACGAGGTAATCTGTCCATTGGGGAGCGGGAAGTGAGCGAGAGAATCAACGGGAAATGGTCACTATCACAAAGGTCGTCGTGTGGCGACCAGTGTAATGAAGGGAGGAGGGAGGGAGAAGAAAGAGAAAGATCAATGGCAGAAAAGTTACCATGACCAGCAAGAAATGAGTAGGGGAGCCATCATTAAGAAGGCAGAAGTCGAGGTCTGTAATAAACTGGTCTATGAGAAGACCTCGTCTAGATGGAAAAGCACTGCCCCACAAGGAATGATGAGCATTAAAATCCCTGGGAAGGAGGAAGGGAGGAGGAAGCTGCTGAAGAAGGGTAGTTACGGCAGCAGGTGTAAGAATCCTGCCAGGAGGGAGATAATGATTGTGAACCGTGACCTCAGAGTCGAGGTGGAACCTAACAGCAACCGCTTCCAATGTAGTTTGAAGAGGAAGTCATGTGCAAGCAACATCTGTACGGACCAACGTACAAACGCCACCAGAAGCCCGCAGGTGTCAGACCCGATTTCGACAGAAAACACTGAACCCACAGAGGGACGGTGAATGATTATCAGTAATATGAGATTCCTGTAGAACTACACAAGCTGCACAGTAAGACGAAATAACTGATTTCAACTCTGTAAGGTGACGGTAATAACCATTAGAATTCCACTGGATAACCACAGAATGATGATTCAAATGGGGGTTGAACAGGCTAAAGCCAGTCATACCACCGGGTCACCACCCATCACCGACAAGAAGGGGGTGACATCCATGAACAGCAGGTCAGAATCTGGCTGTGAAGCTGGGGATGGGACCTCTGGTGACACAAGAGGCTCCTTGTCCCAGGACTTATGTTTCTTCTTCTTTTCTGTTTGAGATCGAGGAGGGCTGCGCGGCATAATGGAGCCAGCTGCAACAAGATTGGGAACATAAAGAGATCGGGTGACCTGGGGCCCAACAGACCACGGTTTTCACGGTCGTCGCATGGCAGTAGACCTTTGGCTTGGAAGGTGCCAGGAAGGGGCACCCCGGGAGGGGCGCCCTTGACTGGCAGACGCTGAAGAAGTGGCTTGGGAGGGGGAGCAGCGCCTGGAGGAGAAGGTGTGGGAGCCGCAGGGGAGGGGGGAGAAGAGCCATCCGGGACTGGGGTAAGGAAGGGGGAGGAAGGGGTGAAAATGTAACTAAAGCATAACTAGACGTCATGGACACAGGGGAAGACATGCATACCTCTTACGAGCCTCAGTGTAGGTTAAACGATCAAGGGACTTATACTCCTGTGTCTTCTTTTCCTTCTTATAAACTGGGCAATCTGGTGAACCTGGAGAGTGATTGGCATGACAATTAACACACACGGGAGGGGGAACACACGAACTCCTCTCATGGAGTGGACGTGCACAGTCACCACAGAGAGGGGCCCGTGAACAGCGGGAAGACTTTAAACACCTCATAGGAGGTGGGATATACGGCATCACATCACATCGATAAAACATAATCTTTACTTTCTCAGGGAGGGAATCCCCCTTCAAAAGCCAGGATAAAGACATCAGGATCAATGCGATTGTACTTCAGACCCTTCTGAACACGCCGAACAAAGTGAACACCCCACCATCCGAGATTGTCCCGATGCTCCTCATCAGTTTGAAGGATGAGGCCCCTGTGAAAAATCACACCTTGAACCGTATTTAGAGACTGGTGGGGGGGGGGGGGGGGTAATTGACACAGGAATCAGGAATTGTGCCAAGATGGTTACAAGCATGAAGGGCCACAGACCGGGCAGCTGAAGCAGTTTTGATCAACAACGAACCCCACCGTATCTTTCTCAGGGAGTCCACTTCACCAAACTTGCCTTCAATGTGTTCTGCAAAGAATAAAGGTTTGGTATTGGTGAAAGTATCCCCATCAGTCATGGTGCAAACCAGCATTACCGATGGAGGGCGCTGCAAACTTGTAAGTGATTTTCAGCCAGCTGTCCAAATACTTTTGATCACATAGTGTACATGGATGCTAAATCAGCAATGCTCATACCACATTTGCGTTTTTCAATGATTTTTACATTTCATTTCTAAGGCCACTTTCTCTCTCTTATTGTCGTCTCCTAATGGCTTTATCTAAGGGACATTTGTATGAAAGTTATTAACGTTTGCACACGGAAAAACACTATGTGAACACAAATTTAGAAAAATGTATGATCAGAATCTGCACTAAGATGGTAGCTGCAGACAATGAAAGGTGTTTATGTTGTTGAACGTTTCTCCTGCTATGCACAAAAGGCTCGTGACATCACACTAGCCATCGTCACTCATTATGTATAACATTGCTCGTTAATCGAGTCATTTTTTACCATTTGTTTTGCTCGTTATGCGAATTGCACGTTATCAGCAGTGCTCGTTAAGTGAGGTTCCACGGTATAGCATTTGTATCCACCTGATTCCGACGAGAAAGAGATGTCCCCTGTCAAGTCCCACATCCCAGTTCACTCTCTCGAAATCCCATTACGTCCTGAAAGCACCATTCTATTAGTTAGAAGACTGTCTATTCCTCCACCCATCACTGATTGGGCAGAGAGATATGGCAACGAGAAAAATAGAACACTAACATGCAGAAGGAAATTCTCAACTATGCAGGGTATACATGGACGGTACAAAGAAATTCGGAAGCACTACACCTACAATTCATCGATATCGAATGACTGTCTATAAATATCCCCCTGTACATGTCCTAATCTTTATCATATTCCTATGATTACTACGCTAGATATACAACAGCGTAATAGTGTCAGATCGTCAGATCCTTTGTTAATGGCAAAGTCTCTCTTCTTCTCCCGCGTCCGGACATCCTGATTTAGGTTTTCCGTGATTTCCCTAAATCACTCCAGGCCAATGCCGGGATGGTTCCTCTGAAAGGGCGCGGCCGCCTTCCTTCCCCACCCTTCCCTAATCCGATAAGACCGATGACCACGCTGCCTGGTCTCCTTCCCCAAACAACCAACCAACCACTCTCTCTTCTTCTTCTTTTTCTCTCTCTCTCTCTCTCTCTCTCTCTCACACACACACACACACACACACACACACACACACACACACACACACACAATTTGCTTTCATAATATCCAATGAACTATTAAAACTTCACCTACGCCACCTGGTAGAGAACGGTGGTAAGGTTTTAACATGCCTCTCATTTCCAATATGTCGAAAACAAATACTTTCTGCATGCTGACATATCTGGCGATCCTATTAAATATGTAGGTATTGGCACACTGAAACAGGTGGCCAGTGGTTAAAGTTGCTTGCACAGAGCAGTGCAAAGTTTTTTCGTCTGTGCTGGAGGAAGGACCGTATCCTACAGACCATCAGTCACAATAGAGGGTTCCTGTGTTGATGTTTCATAAGCAGTTTGATACATTGATTTTTTTTTTAATGCATCGAAACAGTGTGTGGCTACAGCTTTGTACACCACCATACATTTTGGTTTTCTACCTTGACTTTGAGGTCTGTGTCAGGTGCTAAACTGACATTAACACTTTTCGATCCATGAGCTCTCACAGAAACTTGGACATCCCATGGCGTAAACTAAGCTGCTCCCAAAACACACAGGATGGTTGAAATAAAAGACAGAGGTGGTGTTTCTTATTGACGAAAATGTGGATGAGACTGCAACATATGGAAACTGGTAAATTTTGCAGTAATGTAGAGCATTTCCAAACAGATATCTAAAGGTGATGACGTCTGCATTTAACTCATGTTCCACAGTGATGTGGTAGCAGATGTCTCAGAGTTCCATTTTTTAAGAGTCCAAAAGCATTGATTCCGCATACTGGTGGTGCTTATTGCACTCACATGTGGGGTTACAGTTTTGGTGGCCTAGGTAGTCGTCATCATGATCTCTGAATCTTTGGACACTGCGTCTTTCATTTTTATGGCTTACAATGCATAACCACATGTGGAACATGGGGGTTTTCTGTAGGAGTTAAACCCATAGAGCATGGATAGTATGCAGAATCAGTTGTCAATTACACTGGTGGAGGAATGGAATGATTTTTGTACACCCAGGCGATCATGTAAGTACCCTTATTCCTTCACATTTCTGTCGCATTTACCTCAGTTTTACGTATTTTCCATTAATTTTCGTAATTTTGCCAGGTTTCCCATAAGGCAATTTTCCCAATTACTCGACTTCCAGACCACCACTCTCGACGACCTGTCAATACAACAAAGAGTTTCATTGTGTCAATCTCGTTATGCTATCAGCCAATGGCACTGCAGCATGAGTCTCATTTTCTGTATCACTGCTAAACCATACCCTCCATTACTTTGCGAGTGCTATATACATGTGGACATATCCCAAACCCTGTTACACTTCCTACATGACATGAGACAAATACTGTTCTTTAATGTGGGAAACAGTCATTAGCAGAGAGAATGTGCAAAAGCTGCTTTCCTTAGCCAAAACGCTGCATACATTCTGTAAGATTTTATTGCAATTGCCTATGTCCCTTGCATTCATAGAATAAAGTCTGAGATTGAAAGATCACCTTTGATAACTACCATCCCAACAAAAGAATCATATTCATAGCAGCACTCTGCCCTCTATATCGAAATGAGCTGCCCCTTGATTGAACCTGTCGACTAATGATTCTGAGAAAAAACTCTAGATGCTCTCTCTATGCATCTTGTAACTGTCCCTTGGCCTTTAACCAACCTTCCCTGCGCACATTGTCACCGAATTTATTTGGAACTGACCTGAAGTATAAGCGCACTATACCCACTACATTCGATACCTTCTTAAAGAACGGGATGAATTGAGTTCCATGTAATCAATATATTTTGATATTGTGCTTTCAGAAAGAGCATAACACGACTTCCAAACTTGCACAACCGACTGATACTAGCGATACAGACCAGTATGCACATTCCACTACTGTAGCTGCTGTTCTGTGAAGACTGTTTGATACCAATCTTACATCACTCACCCAATTACACACGATCTCTCTAGATGCATCCATGCTGAGGAGGTTAGCACCCTTTACTGGTGTGTAGCGAATACGAGCCTGATACATTTGAGACTGTTGCGGTGATATAACAGATGATTAAGAAGAAGAAACGTATGGTTTATGCATGATGGAACTCCAGGAGGAAGGAGTTTAAAAAACTGTACATAAATCACTTGTGTTAGCAATTCTGTAGTATTGGAAAAAGATAAATTGTCGCAGAACATGAACATACACTCGTAAGACTACACGATTCAACACTTAAACATGCTATAATGTAAAAGCAGTGTGGTTTCCAATATGTTAGTCACATGGAATGCGATGCTATTAATACTCAAATGGAGTAAATATATGTCCAACACCTGACATATACTCACCCTCTAAGATTTCTATCCTACGTACTATGGTGAGAAGCTTTATGATGATAAAACTACTACCTTCTACACCAAGAGGAAAAAATAGATTCTTTGTGAAACATGCACTATATAGCTTTCTGGAGGTGTACAGCACACACTGTTCATGTCCAAAGATGGTTCAAAAATTATTCTACGCTCGCATCAGTCATATAAAATGACTTCAGCAATGGAAAATTCATGAAACTACCACATCTTATGAGGAAAAAGACAAACGCATAGCAGTGGTGTTTGACATGTCAGACTACACCAATGCTGCACTATCTATGAGAACAGAACACAATCTCTTCCAAACACAATAACTGTGAAGCAAATGTATACGCAGGGATTACAGTACCTCACAAACCCCTGCCTCAATTTATGTTCAAGATGTGGCAGGGGAATGGAATACTTTGCATACATCTTCATTTGTTTAGAGGAGGATGCTGAAATAGGTTTTCCATCGGTTTGGTAGACATGGTTCATCGCACATGCGTTGGAAGTGCTCCGCTGGCTGTGGTATGGAGGGGTTTCCTGTTAATGATCGCAGGCACATAGCTCTCTAAATCACATGTAGAACATACAATTATATATGAGTTGAATGAAAGTTATACCACACAACTGATACACTATGAGAAAACATCAGAAAAAAAATGGTTGAAAGTGCAATACATGACCTGCCACAACTTCTCGCTGTCTCTAGAATGCATCATCAGTCCACCATTAAATCATAACTCATTACAGCCCCTCTCAGCTGATTAATACACCTACTTTTTATCATCTTTTAGCACAGATCGATGTCAATTTAGATGCAGAGGGTTTTCATTTCTAGTAGTGCAGTGAACTTGCATATATCTCTATTATATCAGTAGACATACTGCAGAATGTCGTTAAAAAGCATTCTGGAAATGTTCTGAAAGGTATCTGTTAGCTGACACCACATGATTGTCAGTGGTAACTGCCGTCTGCTACACATCTCCTGTGCAGCAAGCAACGTAAATTTAAGTATTAACTGTGTTTTTCTTACTTGTCACTCCTTTTTCCGTGTGTTTTTGCTTTTAGGAAACTTTAATTTTCGAGCACTAGTAATAGTGTTCCATAGATTTTGTGTTTGTTTCGAATACAGTCCAGAGACAGTTAGTGCTCAGTCTCACTGTTTCCAACAAGAAGTGTCTAGTAACCACAGTTTAGTCAGCTACTAGCCGCCTTTACTGAATTAGCAGTCTAGTTCAAAACTGATTACTTAATGCTCTACAGTAAATTGTTGATTCCTTGGGATGGACAGAATGTGTGACTGCTGTGTACGGATGCAGGAGGAGCTGGCCACTGTTTGCGAACAGCTGAACATGCTGATGGCCACAGTCAGCCGTCTTCAGGCTGCTGCCTCGGAGTGTAGGGGCAGTGGGGAGTCTGATGCATCCCATGGTACACCCCAGGTGTTACATGCTTCACCCACACTCCCTGCTGTCGAGACATCTTCGTGGGTACCGGGCACAGTTGGGCCACCCTCTTCCCAAGGGGAGTGGCGGGTTCAACGATGTTTGCATCGCATGAGGCGGAGGGTCAATGTGGAGGCTGTCCGTGTGGCATCGCCCGCTCAACCTGTGAGTGGACATGTGGCCGCTCCTTCAGCAAGGTCCGAGCAGGCACATGGGGGGAGGGGTTTATTGGTGATTGGGAGCTCCAATGTTAGGCAGGTGATGGATCCCCTTAGGGAAATAGCGGAAAGGTCAGGGAAGAAGGCCAGTGATCACTCTGCTTGCCATGGGGTCTCATCCAAGATGTGGAGGAGGCTCTGCCGGTGGCGATAGGGAGCACTGGGTGCACCCGACTGCAAATTGTTGCTCATGTTGGCACCAATGACTCCTGCCGTCTGGGTTCAGAGGTCATCCTCAGTTCATATAGACGGTTGGCGGAGTTGGTGAAGGTGGCTGCCTAGATCGCAGGGTGGAAACGGAACTAACTATTTTGAATGTCTTTCCCAGAACCGATCACGGGCCTCTGGTTTGGAGCCGAGTGAGAGGCTTAAACCAGAGGCTCAGACGATTCTGCAGAGATCTGGGGTGCAAATTTCTCGAGCTCTGCTATCGGGTGGAGAATTGTAGTGTCCCCATGAATAGGTCATGCATGCACTACACCCAGGAAACGGCTACAAGTTAGCGGAGTACGTGTGGAGTGTGCATATGGGTTTTTTTGGGTTAGAGAATTCCCTCCCTTGGCCCAAAAGACGCCTCCTAGGACGCGACAAGGTAACAGTAGGCAAAATGCAACAGCGAATGACAATATTAGTGTGGTAATAGTAAACTGCAGGAGCGTCTATAGAAAGGTCCCACAACTGCTCTCATTAATAAACAGTCACAATGCCCACATGGTACGAGGAACGGAAAGTTGGCTGAAACCAGATGTAAACAGTAATGAAATTATAAACTCAGATTGGAATGTATACTGCAGAGACAGGCTGGACAGTGAAGGGAGAGGCATGTTTATAGCGATAAAAAGTGCAATAGTATTGAAGGAAATTGACGGACATCTGGAATGTGAAATAATTTGGGTGATGGTCACGGTTAAAGCAGGCTCAAACATGGTAATTGGATGTCTCTATAGGTCCACTGGCTCAGCAGCTGTTGTGGCAGAACACCAGAAGGAAAATTTGGAAAATATCTCTAGTAGATTTCCCGATCATGCTCTTGTTTTGGGTGGAGATTTTAATTTACCAGATATAGACTGGGAGACTCAAATGTTTATAATGGGTGGCAGGGGCAAAGAATCCAGTGAAATTTTTTTAAGTGCATTATTTGAAAACTACCTTGAGCAGTTAAACAGAGAACCGACTTGTGGCAATAACATATTAGACCTTCTGGTAACAAACAGACTCGAACTATTTGAAACAGTTAACGCAGAACAGGGAATCAGCAATCATGCGATCATAAAGCTGTTATAGCATAGGTGATTTCAGCCGTAAATAGAAATGTTAAAAAAGGTAGGTGGATTTTTTTGTTTAGCAAAAGTGACAAAAAGCAAATTTCAGAGTACTGGACAGTTCAACACAAAAGTTTTATCTCAAGTACAGATAGTGCTGAGGATTAGTGGACAACGTTCAAAACCATCGTACAGTATGCTTTAGATGAGTATGTGCCAAGCAAGATCATAAGAGACGGAAAAGAGCCACCGTGGTACAACAACCGAGTTAGAAAACTGCTACGGAAGCAAAGGGAACTTCACAGCAAACATAAACATGGCCAAAGCCTTGCAGACAAACAAAAATTACACGAAGCGAAATGCGTGTGAGGAGGGCTATGCGTGTGGCGTTCAACAAATTTGAAAGTAAAGTTCTATGTACTGACTTGGCAGAAAGTCCTAAGAAATTTTGGTCTTATGTCAAAGCGGTAGGTGGATCAAAACAAAATGTCCAGACACTCTGTGACCAAAATGGTACTGAAACAGAGGATGACAGACTAAAGACTGAAATACTAAATGTCATTTTCCAAAGCTGTTTCACAGAGGAAGACTGCACTGTAGTTCCTTCTCTAGATTGTCGCACAGATGACAAAATGTTAGACATTGAAATAGATGACAGAGGGATAGAAAAGCAATTAAAATTGCTCAAAAGAGGAAAGGCCACTGGACCTGATAGAATACCAGTTTGATTTTACACAGAGTACACGAAGGAACTTGCCCCCCTTCTTGCAGCGGTGTACCGTAGGTCTCTAGAAGAGCGTAGCATTCCAAAAGATTGGAAAGGGGCAGAAGCCATTCCTGTTTTCAAGAAGGAACGTCGAAGAGATGTGCAGAACTATAGACATATATCTCCAACATCGATCAGTTGTAGAATTCTGGAACACGTATTATGTTTGAGTATAATGGCTTTTCTGGAGACTAGAAATCTACTCTGTAGGAATCAGCATGGGTTTCGAAAAACATGATCATGTGAAACCCAGCTCGCGCTATTTGTCCATGAGACTCAGAAGGCCATAGATACGGGTTCCCAGGCAGATGCCATGTTTCTTGACTTCCGCAAGGCATTTGATACAGTTCCCTACGGGCATTTGATGAGCAAAGTAAGAGAATATGGACTATCAGAGCAATTGTGTGCATTAGGAGTGATTTAAGATGGAATGACCAAATAAAATTAATTGTTGGTAAATCAGATGCCAGACTGAGATTCATTGGAAGAATCCTAAGGAAATGCAGCCCGAAAACAATGGTAGTAGGTTGCAGTACACTTGTTCGCCCACTGTTTGAATATTGTTCACTGGTGTGGGATCCATACCAGATAGGGTTGATAGAAGAGATAGAGAAGATCCAACAGAGAGCATCGCACTTCGTTGCAGGATCATTTAGTAATTGCGAAAGCGTTACGGAGATGATAGATAAACTCTCTGCAAGAGAGACACTCAGTAGCTCAGTACGGGCTTTTGTTGAAGTTTCGAGAGTCAAGCAGTATATTGCTCCCTCCTACGTATATATCACGAAGAGACCATGAGGATAAAATCAGAGAGATTAGAGCCCACACAGAGGCACACCAACAATCTTTCTTTCCACGAACAGTACGAGACTGGAATAGAAGGGAAACCAATAGAGGTACTCAATGTACCCTCTGCCACACAGCGTCAGGTGGCTTGCGGAGTATGGATGTAGATGTAGATGTAGATGTAGATGGTAGAGAGGACAGAGGAGCATATTGTAAATTACGTTTGTTAGAGTTTAAAACACTTAAACAGTCATACACACCGTCAAACACACGATCCATTCTGTAGTTGTATATTGCAGTCCACAAGCTGGTAACGAAATGCTCTTCAGATAAGGAGGACATAAAGTTTATTATGGTCACATGTCACATGTCTACTGTGACCTTACAAAGGCATTCGATTCTGTGAAGCACTCCATGCTCCTTCACCAACTAGACAGATATGGCATCAGGCAAAATGCTCTGCAGTGGCTCAGGCGTTTTCTGACAAACAGGTAGCAAATGCTAATCATAAAAACTAACGCCATGGGGGTACATTATCACAATGAGTCCATCAAGGCTCAATCTTAGGGCCAATATTGTTTCTCTTTTACATAAATGATTTACCTCTTAATATCACTGCTGAGCCAGTCATGTTTGCTGATGATACTTCAGTACTCCTTGAAAAACAAAATGTGGGAGAAATTCCAGATGGTGTTATAAACACACTAAACAACCTAGATACATGGTTTCAAGAAAATGGACGTAAACTTAACTTTTCAAAGACCTTCTTTACACAATTTAGAACCAGACAATAAAAAGTCAGTGACTTCAGTATTGTACACAAAAATCAAGTTATGGTCATAGCTCTGTCCATTAAATTCTTGGAAATAAACTTGGACAACAATCTAAGCTGGCAAGCACATATAGATTATTTAACTCCAAAATTAAACAGCCTTGCCTTTGCAGTGGTATACCAGACATAAGCTGCAGAAAAGCGGTGAACCACAGTTACTTTGAACCTGTAATTAGATATGGTTTAATTTGGGGGGAGGGGGATTCAAGCTACATGTCATGAATCCTGCTACTTCAAAAAATAATTATTAGAAAAATCTGTGCTGCCCCTCCAAGAACATCCTGCCACCAATTATTCAAGAACCTAAAAATATTACCTATCCCTGCATTGTACAGATTTTAAATTATCATCTTTTTAAATATTAAACCTGAGCTGACAGAAGAAAACCATTTTAAACATACGTACAACACTAGACACAAAGAAAATTTCATGCTTCCACATCACTTAAAACTCTACCAACGGACACCTCAGTCCATGGGAATGAAAATTTACAATAAACTCAAGGGTAGAGATGTACTGAGCATGGAGATAGGTTCATTGAAGAGAAAACTATATAATATCCTCTTGGAAAAATGCTACTATTCAATTGAGGAATTTATCAACAATGAAATTGTCATTTGAATAGTGTGACTGTTTAATATTATAGCATTGGGTATAATATTGGATACATATATAAAGATAATGTACTGTTACATCATAAGAAAAACAATTTTATATAATTACTATGGCCATCATTTTTACAGTGTGACTGTTTAATATTATAGAATTGTGTATAATATTGTACACATATATAAAAGTAATGTACCGTCACATCATAAGAAAAACAATTTAATAATAGTGCTGTGTCCAGTATCAACCAGTAATGGTAAAAATACTGTTATGTAATTAAGTATATCATAAGGCTAAGTTTGACGTGTATTCTGTACAGCATGATCAGATAATCTGTAAATGTATGTTATGAGATGTATACAAAGTATCACATAGCCTTTAAAAAAACCCTTGAGCACTCCACGAATACCCCTGCTACATGAGTAGCTCCTTCCTTTGTGTATTACACCCGTGACCTGTCAACAGGGGTCCTACGACTTTCCACTCAATAATGTAGCCCTAGAAATCTGCATCCAAGATCATCACAGAGCCAAAGATAATGGTTGAGGAAACAATGCTGCAATTTGCCATCTCTGGTTGCATCCCACAGGCGAGGCCAGCAGGCTACTCCACTTCCCCGAGCCACTGGCATGAATTGAGGATAGGCTTGTGGCGGCCACACGATTCAAAACCGCAAAGGGCTGAACTATTGCACAGACGACACAAGTAAGCGACGCTCGGAATTCACCAGTGCAGCTATACCGTTTTACCAAGTTTTGGCATTGGTGCATCCCACTCCAGATCATACAGGACAAAGCAGACAGACAGTGCGAGCTGATCAATGCGACGCAACACATGTCTCTGACTTCTCATGCCGCGGACCACATGCATCGAGTTAAAGCGACTCCACCGCAAATGCATGTGCGCAGTCCTAAATGGAGTCGCCCATTTAGTGGTGTACACTCTTCCATTGGCAGTGCCTTTCGCCCCTTCACAGACATCACGGCGCCTCCGGTCGTGCCAGGAGCTACACTTTTGGTGACACGGCTTTTGCCTCAGTCAGTCCAGACTGTCGCGCCAAGGCTCATCACTGGAGTGTACACCCTCCAGGATTGGTGATCATGCTGTACAGCTAGCTCAACACACCTGTATGGATGGACATTACTGATGAATGGTATTTGTTACTTATTGTAAAACTAGTGAAGAATAAATGTGTCACGACCAAAAACTGCCCTAGTTGTTTCTGTCACCAAGCCTCTCCCTTGAACACAGTGCATTGGCACGGCAATAAAGCTGGTTCACTGCACATCATGACAGTGATACCACATGTCCCCACTTCACTGGTGACCCCGACGTGATCCAAGGCTAAAAACACATGGTGACGAACGTTTGTCGGTATGAGTAATGTGGAACCGTGAGTAGGCTGAACAGTGCTCCTTAGTGATAAACGTTTTTTGTGTATGAACTCTTTTTTTGTATTGTTTTTGTGCGCATATGTTTCGTTCGTGAGCTGTCTAGTGTTATTCTTTTTTGTGTGATTTCCTTTGTCGTGTTATTTTGTGTGCTTTACTCTTTAGTGAGGATTCGACTCTGAGCTAAGATAGCGACATTGGAAGAGTTGCAAAAGGCTGTTGAAGACCCATTCGCATGCAACAAGGGGCTGGAGAGTGAGCTACAAGCATGGACTACACGTGCGGATGCTGCACAGCCACAGACAGCCCAGGACAATTTTGGCGCGCAAATCCCTGCCGCAGTGATGACTCCTATGATCACTGGAACGCCAAAAAGCACTGGTCAGATGTTGATCAGGCTGCCTCCCATTTGGCCGCGTGATCCTGTAATGTGGTTCAGCCAAGTGGAGGCAGTCTTTATGAGCAACCACATAACCTGCAACCTGGCAAAATTTGGACATGTAGTGAGCCAGCTCGACCAGAATTACACGGCCGAAGTGCAAGATGCCCCGCTGACGCAGTCATCCTACAGACGGCTCAAGGAAGAGCTGATCCGGCGGATCTCATCATCTGAAGAACAACGAGTGCACCAACTGCTGCGGCAAGAGGAATGCGGCGACTAGAGGCCCTCGCAGTTCCTGCGTCACTTACGGAGTCTCACACAGTCCAACATGGTGCCAGATTCGCTGTTATGCACTATCTGGGTGCGCAGCCGCCCAGCAGAGGTGCAGGCAGTGATAACAGCACAGATGGAGATGCAGCTGGACACTGTCGCTAACTTGGAAGACCACAAGCACGATGCGCTGACAACAGAGTGGAAGCTTACGACACCTCCCCCCCCACCTCAGTGGTGGCATGCGCCTCCCACACCCACATTGGATGCTGACCTGCACAAGCTAGTGCAAAACTTGGTCGCACAGGTGGCAACTCTCTCCACGCAAGTCGACTGGTTGGCGCGCTCGCGGCAAGAGGGCAGCACGCATCGCAGCAGCAGCAGACCGGGCTACAGGCGGCGCAGCTGGCAATGCAGCAACAGCCGCTCCAACTGTACCCTGTAGATGTCAGATCACGCAAAAATCGGCTTCTGCTGGTACCATGCCCATTTCAGCAATAAACCAACCACGTGCCAGGCTCCTTGCTTGAACCCAAATGCCAGCTACGATCGGATCTAGGCACACCCGGCTGCAGTGTGATATCGAAGCGTCTATTTGTCGTGGAACAGGGTGCAGGCGTGAGGTACCTTGTCGACACCGGTTCGGACCTTTCGATATTCCCCTGTTCTATGATACGAGACTGCAGGCGGGTCGAGGCACTCTCCCTCACAGCGGCAAACAATTCAGCAATTAAAAGTTACAGCACACACAGCCGCAATTTAGATCTAGGTCTGTGCCACACATTATCATGGACTTTTAATGTGGCCGGTGGCAATGAGCCGATTCTGGGTGAGGACTTTCTCGGCCACTACAGGCTGCTAGCCGATATCACAAATGGCCAGCTCATCGACGTGACAACAAATTTAAAGACAGTGGAACAGCTCCGGCAGGCCCCATTCTACAGTGTGAAACCTGTGAAGTGCCCCAGTCCTTACGGTGACATCCTTGAAACATTCCTCGACCTCACCCGCCCAGCCAACGCACCGAGAGACATTAAACATTCGATGGTGCACCACATAATAACCACGCCTGGACCACCCACATTGTGGCGCCCACGTCGACTCGCGCCTGATAGACTTGCAGCAGCAAAGGCAGAGTTCGAGCCATGCTGCAGCAAGGCCTCATTCGACCATCGAGCAGCCCATGGCCATTGGTGTTACATTTGGTACCCAAAAAAGACAATTCGTGGCGTGCATGTGGGAACTACCGCGCCCTTAATTTGCGAACGGTGTCGGACTGATACCCAGTCCCACACCTTCAAGACTTCAGTTATGCTTTGGCGGGCTGCGTGGTGTTAAGCAAGATAGAGTGCGCAAAGGCATACACCCAAATTCCGATGGCGCCCGAAGACATTGAAAAAACAGCTATTGTAACGCCCTTTGGGCTTTCCGAAAGCCTATTTGTGACTTTTGGTCTTCGGAATACTGCCCAGACTTGGCAGCGGTTCCTGGATGGCGTCTTGTGTGGCTTGCCATTTTGTTTCGCGTACCTCGACGACATCTTGGTGTATTCCAAGACGACCGAGCTCCACTGCCGCCACCTAATGACTGTCTTTCAGTGCCTGAGTGAAGCCGACATCGTTATTAATGCAGCAAAATGCGAATTCGGTGTGACGGAAATCGAGTTCCTCGGCCATTTAATTACCCCCACTGGATCGACGCCACTACTGGAGAAAGTGCAAGCGATACTGATCATGCCGCGACCGCAGACACACAAAAAACTATGTCGTTACCTTGGCAAGTTGAACTTTTATCGCTGACACCTGCCCAACGCTGCCGCCGAGCAAGAGCCGTTGACTAAGGCGTTACACGGTCCTACCTCAAAGGGAAAGACCCCTGTGAATTGGACAGACCTAATGGAGCAGACCTACACGGACTCAAAACAGAATCTCACACAAGTGACACTGATCGCTCACCCAGTAGATGATGCATACTTAGCTGTAGTCTTGGACTCCAGCCAGGCCACCACTGGTGTGGCGTTAGAGCAGTGCATCGGCGGGAGCTGACAGCCTCTCGGTTTTTTCTCTAAGAAGCTATACAAATCGCAACACGCTTGGAGCGCTTATGACCGAGAGTTGCTTGCGGTGTATGTGGTGGTGAAATACTTCCAACTGTCCTTAGGAGCACGACAATTTGTCATTTTCACCGGCAATAAACTGATTATGCACGCGTTCCATAACAACCACACTAAGTGTTCACCGCACGACTCAAGCAATTAGAGTTCGTGTCGCAATTTACAACATACATTCGACACATTTAGGGGATAGAAAATATTGTCGCCGATTATTTGTCTCGAGCGTGTGCCGCTATCTCACCCTCTTTGAACTTTGAGGACATCGCCCAAGTACAGGAGAGTGATGAAGAACTGCACCGCTTCCGGCACGACACTTCCAGCAGCCTGCAACTGTAGCTGGTGCCTGTCCCCGGCTCTGCACAGAAGATTTGGTGTGACATCTCAACTGGCATGCACCGACCGTTCCTTCCGGAGCAGTGCCTTCGACTGTGCACACAGACGTTCACACCCCAACACCAACACCACTGCGATGTTTGTGGCCACACGTTTCATCTGGCCCGGGCTTTGGAAGGACTGCCGTGAATGGGCGCGCACCTGCACGGCGTGTCAGTGCGGCAAATTCGGGAGGCACACCCACGCACCCGTAAGCACCTTCCCTGATGTGACACGCCGAATTGCACATGTTCACGTGGACCTCATCAGCCCGCTTCCTGTCTCTCGAGGCAAGCGGTATCTCTTAAACATGGTGGACCGCTTCACTCGCTGGCCGGAAGCAATGCCTGTCGCGGACATCACCACCGAGACCATCGCCACCACATTCGTGGACAGCTGGGTGGCACGCTTTAGATGTCCCAGTCATGTGATAACTGTCCGCGGCCGCCAGTTTGACTGCGCATTGTTCATGCACGTCACCAGACTGTGTGGCATCCGGCTACACAGGACAACAAGCTACCACCCGGCGTTGAATGGCATGGTCGAACGGTTCCACAGGACTTTGTAAGCCACCCTAACTTGCCACGACACCTCATGGCCAGAGGCACTCCCACTGGTGCTGCTCGGCGTGCGAGTAACGCCAAAGGAGGAGATTAGTGCGTCACCTGCCGACCTCGTTTACGGTCAACGTCTGACAATCCTGGGCGATTTCATTGAAGAAGTACCACTCCCACATGACACCGTGGCACCCACTCTGGCAGAACGTCTGTGCACTCACACGGCCAGCCTCCGAGCAGACGCACCGATGCAGCAAGGCATCAGGAAGCTATTTGTGCACACTGACCTACAGTGCTGCACGCATGTCATGTTGCGTATCAATGCAGTACAATCATCTCTCTGGCCGCCCTACTGCAGACTGCACCAAGTGATCGCTGAGGTGACAAAATGCTCGTCATCAAGTGCAACGGGAAGCCATCTACAGTGTCAATTGACCACGTCAAGCCAGCCTACGTCTTGCCCACTCCAGCAGCCACGCTTTTCTTCGACCCAGCAGGAGACCTGATCACAGACGACACTCCCTCAGCCAGTAGCCAGACGGAGCCCGCACCCATAGCCGCCGGTGATGCACAGCGCCAGCCTGCTGTCATCACGCCACCACGTGTGCCTAACACCACCCCGCCCAGGCAGCTGGCATGGCCACTCGGACCGCGCCCACCACTGGTGCACCGGTCGCTCCCACCACAGCCGCCAGTGGACTACGTCCCGCGCGCCAGCCACCGTCTCCGATTCAAACAGCAGTGCTGCATCACCAATGCGCCACACCACCCACAGCAGAAAAAAAGCGCCCGAGCTGCCGAACCCGTCAGAATCTGGCGTGCACCTGCCGCCATCTGCTGTAGAGACCTAGTCTCCAGCTTACCACGCTTTCAGCTGGTAACCCCAGACAATGCCTCCTGTATCTCTCGCAGCTCCTGGACGCGCGTTCGTGTCCCTGTGCCTCTGCCACATTGGGCGTTGAGGCCGGATTGACATCCGTGCCAGTTTACCGATTCGCATCACCGTCGAGCTGCAGATATCGCGCTCCGCACCGCCCGGCTTGTCCGTATCAGCTCCCAGACCTGTTTTCGAGTCATGATAGTACCATACTCATGCATGTTCTACAGACCTCCGTTGTCTCAAACGTTGAGGTCGGTTCGAGTGCTCTGCTGCTTCCGCGACTGAGTCACTCAGCGAACTTGTGCAATGTATGAACACTTGAACATGTCACTCTCAATACCATTCTGAACAATGTAAATAGCGAACTTTTTCTGTAGCTCTTGTGAATACCCGACATTGTTATTAAGAAGTCAGTGCCTTAGAGATGTCACACCAAATTACCTGCATAGTGAGACATAGTGCGTTGAGTGGTTTGGCAATTATTTCATTTAATGCAAAAAAATTATCTTCTTCTTCTGTAGCTGCAAATTTTGTAGTATAAACAACTGTCTTATATATTTTTACTTCAGTCATCAACATACATTTTAATCACTCTAGCAAATAATTGTGACTACTTGTGACAGTTTTACCTTGTACCTTAACTACAATAAAGTCACCTTTCTGCACTGTTTCAATATTTTCAACACTTGTGTACAAGTTAGCAACAGATGAATCAGTGTATTGGACGTGATCAGAATCTTCAGAGCTACTGCTCCTTTCTGCCAGTATTTGGCATACTTAATTTAATTTATGCTTATTTGGCAATAGCTTTGCTCTTCTGTCTTTTGCTGCTGCCTCTGTCCATTGTTTAACTGTTGTACTGTTAAGGACAGTTTATTTTCCTTTCCTTCTGTGTCTCATTTTTTTACTTGTACCAGCTTTAGTACATGGCCAAACTTATAATGTATGTGTAATTTCTGTTTGCTTATCTTCTGGCTGGTGTCCAAGATTCTGAACATTGTCATCTGCAGATATGCTTGCATGTTCTCCCAGTGAATCATTTGTTATTTGTTGTCAGACTGGGAAAGGTCTGCCCAATATGTAAGACGATAAAAAATTGTAGGCATAAAATACGAGAGAACTGATACGTTTGATACTCCTAACATGAAAGCCTTTCCAAATGTCAGGAAATGCAACACCAACAAGGGCTGTGTTATATATGGTATTTTTCTTGGGCACTAGAATGTGTTTCTTTGAAATTACTCATGAGATCAGAGCCTTTAGAGGTCAACATAAAGTTGAATTTCCAGGCAATTTCTGACAGCAAGCAAATGAAACTGCATGAAAAATGGTTTTTACTTGAACGTGCAAACCTTACATTTATGTAATTTATTAGATGTTTTGCAACTGTCTGGGGTTAACTGCACCAATCCACTTAATGACAAATTTTACTGGTACACTTAACCCCACCTTCACTTTATCAACGATCTTCAGCATGAAGGGAAAATGACTCCATGCACAGTTCATATTTCATGGAGTATCATAAAGCAGTAAACAATTAATCTAACTCAAAAAAATAAAACTGTAGGAAATATTGTTAAATGAAAAAATAAATTACTCTTACCCATGGATTTCAGTTTTTTTAATCTATATCTGCAAATGTAGCTAACAGACAACATCCATATTAGCTCACACAGTACAGCCCACCTAAGGGAACATATTTGTGGTATGAAAAAACAATTTTCCCTCTTGAATTGTTTATAAATGTGATGGTTGAATTAGCTTTCAGAATAAGTTAACCCAACTTTTCCTAAGTATATGAAATTCAGAAAGTCATTGCCCCAAAGTAAAATTTAATTAAGTTCAGTTGTCTGTATGAAAATTCATCTTTTCAGTGCATGTGTGCCATATTATAAGTCTCTCATGCCAAAATAAAGAATATTACAGTAATAATAACTGTTGCATACTCAAAATTTTAGTGAGAACAAAGTGTGTCATAGACTTGCTCTTCAACATGAGGAAAATAAAGTGATTATTTGAATACATTTTTCTCTGCTATGTGATAGAGAGTAATGTCTTGTCATTAATATGGGTGGTTGCTGTTGAGAATTATGCAGTAGAGTCATTTTTTGTGTATAAAGCCAAACAGAATGAAGAATATGAAGCAGTAATGTATTATGTAATTGAGAAGTATATTATAATGAATTGATGAAATAGAAAGTGAATATGAAGTGGCAAACTGAATTAAGTGCTTTGAAGTATATATGAAACAGTAATGATTAGGGACCCTGCCTTTGTAACAGCTTCTTTTGCAAAAGTACCTCTTCAGTCAACATGTCTGAAACAGAATAAATAAGTGGTATAATGAGCATTGATAAACTGGAAAGTGAAATGATACACAAGAGAATAATATTCTTTTGTTGTGATGGCATGCCTAAGTAATATGACATATCTTGTTGAGAACCTGCTGGACATTACAGCACTGTATTCAGAAACAGAGTGATGCTTTCATGAAAAAAAAAAGGATAATAATACTGAAAATTATTTAATGAAGCTAAGTGAAGTACTAATTTATTTAATGACTTGTTGAATATAAATTGCCACAAAGTTCATTTCTATGATACTGTACTGTTCACCACCTATTTGTTATCATTTTCTAACAGGAATTAAAAATGCAATGAATTTCACTAACTCAATCTTCATTTCAAGAATGTAAGTCATAGTCAGAGGAGATCTTTGTTGTAAATTCTCTGTGTGACATTATACTGATAGCTGTGTTATTTTATAACACGTGAATGTCCAATTAATGAGTAATCATTCCTATTGGAGATACACAGATAGGAATTATTAGTGCACCAATTTAGAAAATTTGTTTGTCTTTTCATGTTTGTAAATGCCGAACACCACTTTGGATCAATACAATGCAATACTATACAATACAATACATCGGATGTGAGTGAAAATTTGAAGGAGAAATCCCAGAAAGAACCTACAGCAAACCATGAGTGTGGTTTTTGTGAAGGTGGTGCCAACGATGAGTAATGAACTGTGTTAACATGGTGAAAAATTTGGGAAATATCAAGAATAAGTTATGACCCATGAAGTTCTCTGACATAAATGTGTTTTGAAATATTGTAGTTACACACTTGTATGTTTCGAAATTTTTTAAAATTTTATGTCATAAGATGGCCAGGGAAGGCTGTTACGTAACATTTAGTTAGGATACCTGATTTGAAAATTAGTTTAAAGTATTATGATAACATTGTTTCTTTTTTATGTATTTTGATACATGTAAGACTCTTATAGACCACTGAATTATCCAGTAAGCTAATTGTCATAAGTGTCTGTTTAATTCAGTTGGAGGGTGAACAGATATAGAAAGTTGTAAAATACTGCAACTGTTGTGTTTTCTGCTCATATGAATAACTAAAATTCTTTCACTTTTTCATCCTGTATCTAATGCTATCACACACATAATATGAAAGATATACAGGAATGTGTAAATTTGTTATTTATGTGAAATTTTATTTAAATTTGTGGTTCAATTGTCTGTATTTATCTTCCTGATTAAAATGATGTAGTTTTACTAGAATACTCAGAAATTAAAAGTTGTGGTTAATTAAATTTCCTGCAACAACACTTAATGGGAAAACATATTGAGCTAATGGGCAGGATAGGAAGTATTATTACCACTCATTCAAAAACAGACATTCCCAATTTTTCATGACCATATTTTAAATTATCTGAAATTAATTAACATATGGGATAAGTGACATTAAAGGTTTGGACACTCATAATTTCAATAATCTATTTTGCTTTAATGTCAGTGGGATTTTGGCCTGTGATGGTATAATTATTTTTTTGCTATATTTTTTTCTGAATCACATAACAACTCTCACTAATTAATTCAGTCATTAATTAAGATTTTGGATAACTGAGGATCACAGAATATGGATTTCAGGAGAGATGCCCTACTTGTAGATATGGGATGTCAGACTACGAAAACATAATGATGTTCCACATGATTTTATGATTTATTAACCTGAAACATCTTTCATAAGCTAGATAATAGTAAAGTCCTTGAGTCCACACAAAATAGTAAAATCTAACCAAGCCAAATTTTAAAAAATTAAGTAATTTCATAAATCACATAAAGTTCTTGTGCCTTCCTTTAAATAGCCACCCCTCCCCCAAAATCACTGGGTTGTGTCCAACTAGTGTCAATTAAAGTGAAAGTCTGTGAATGGTCAGCAACCAGGTAACATCTCTATGTCAAGTTGAGTTAGACTCATGGGTGCACTACCAAACGAACAACGTCAATGCATCAGAAAGTTCTGTGACATGCTAGCACTCAGAAACATGCTATATCATTCCGCGTGAAAGTCCCAGACTAAGTATCAAAGGCCTAATATCTCATGTGAAAATTTGTGATTTGACATCATCTGCATGACACATATTTCACATATGTAAACTCAAAGTGTTAATGTTCAATCACTATTATTTACTGGACAGTATAATTCATGTTGGTGATTGTGTAGCAAGTTATATAATGTGCACTGTTAACTACATATTTCTGTCACTGAATGTTATACCACCATGAAATTCAATAAACATTGTGACTCTGATTAGTGGTTGAATTAATTCTCATCTGGATACATTTACGAAGGAGGAGGTGCATGTCTCCTCGCCTGTTTAAACTGTAATATGTAAAACTTGAACTGACAATCAACAATGCTATAGTGCAAATAAAGTAGGAGAATTCACTTTGAAATTTAACTATTGTGTGGTCTACATAATTTTGCACTATGCTTTATAGAATTGGTATTCAGCATATTATTTCAAAACCCTGAAATTTGAGACTTTGAGATACATGGAGCCAAGTGCATCAACAGATTATGGATATGTCACAAATCATCGTCACAGCAGATATGCTGTCCACAAGTGGCCATGCTAAATGGAAACAATTTTTTGATGTGTAAAGGGTGACAGTGCTCAAAAAGTAGGTATTGTTGGTGATTAGTGAGTTTGACATGGACAGAGATCTACATCTACATTTATACTGCGCAAGCCACCCAACAGTGTGTGGCAGAGGGCACTTTACGTGCCACTGTCATTACCTTCCTTTCCTGTTCCAGTCGCGTATGGTTCGCGGGAAGAACGAATGCCAGAAAGCCTCCGTGTGCGCTCAGATCTCGGCAATTTTACATTTGTGATCTCCTCGGGAGGTATAAGTAGGGGGACGCAATATATTCAATACCTCATTCAAAAACACACCCTCTCAAAACCTGGACAGCAAGCTACATCACGATACAATGTGCCTCTCTTGCAGTGTCTGCCACTTGAGTTTGCTAAACATCTCCGTAACACTATCATGCTTACCAAATAACACTGTGACAAAACACGCTGCTCTTCTTTGGATCTTCTCTATCTCCTCTGTCAACCCGACCTGGTATGGATCCCACACTGATGAGCAATACTCAAGTATAGGTCGAACAAGTGTTTTGTAAGCCACCTTCTTTGTTGATGGACTACATTTTCTAAGGACTCTCCCAATGAATCTCAACTTGGCACCCGCCTTATCAACAATTAATTTTATATGATCATTCCACTTCAAATTGTTCCGTACGCCTACTCCCAGTTATTTTACAGAAGTAACTGCTACCAGCATTTGTTCTGCTATCACATAATCATACAATAAAGGAACCTTCTTTCTATGTATTCGCAATACATTGCATTTGTCTATGCTAAGGGTCAGTTGCCACTCCCTGCACCAAGTGCCTATCCACTGCAGATCTTCCTGCATTTCACTGCATTTTTCTAATGCTGCAACTTCTCTGTATACTACAGCATCACCCGCAAAAAGCCACAAGGAACTTCCGACACTATCTACTGTGTCATTTATATATATTGTGAAAAGCAATGGTCCCATAACACTCCTCTGTGGTATGCCAGAGGTTACTTTAATGTCTGTAGATGTCTCTCCATTGAGAACAACATCCTGTGTTCTGTTTGCTAACAACTCTTCAATCCAGCCACACAGCTGGATATGGATGAAGCCATCAATGAGATGGAGGACAATGCCAAGAAGATGACACATAGGGCTGAGAAGGACCAGATGAAGAAGATGGGAGAGAAGGTGTTAAGGTTGTGGATGAATGAAGATAGGATATCTTGACCCTAGGTCCAGATCATGAAAATATCGATAACAAATCAGAACCAGACAAGGTGTTTGGAGTTTTGGGGTTCTAGGAAGGATTCCTCTAGAAGGTCTGTAAACAGATTGGCATAGAAGGGTGCCATGCAGGTGCCCATGGCTGTGCTGTGGATTTGCTTAAATACACTGACTAAAAAATATTGCAGTACCAAGAGGGAGTTGTGCAAAACAAATGAAAGTTGGTATGTGTGTTTCTGATGTCTATTAAAATTTCATGCTAGTCGCATAAGAGTGCTGGTAGTAGCGCCACTATGAGGATGCAAATGAGGCTTGCTTTAAATACATGCTGTAACGACTATAGTGTTGGTTGAACTTGGGACTAAACATAACGACTTGATATTAGTCAAGAACCACTTTAAGGCAACAAAAATGCCATTATCAGCACCTCACTGAGTTTGAGCAAAGTCATGTAATAGAGCTATGAGAAACTGTAAGTTCCTTCTGTGATATTGCAGTAAGACTTGGCAGAAATGTAACCACTATAGATGATCATTGGCAGGGGTGGTCACGAGAGAGTACAGTCACAAGAAGATGGGGGGTCTGGACAGTCACATGAGACTACTGAGAGGGAAGACCATCATGTCTGACGTGAGGCTCTGGCGAATTGTGCTGCATGTGCAGTAGCAATTAGCACAAAGTGACATAATGAATTTTTACCAATTGGTTGCTTCAAGGGCAGCTCTGAAACAGATGCCCTGTAGTGTGCCTTCCACTGACCCCAAACCACTGTCATTTGTGACTTCAGTGGTGTCAAGTGGCTCATTGGAGGCCAGGGTCGACGACTGTTGTGTTTTTAAATGAAAGCTGGTTCTACCTCAGTGCCAGTGATGGCTGTGTGTTGGTTATAAGGAGGCCAGTTGAGAGCCTGCAACCAACCAGTTCATGTGCTAGACACACAGGACCTACATCTGGAGTTATGGTCTGGAATATGATTTTGTATGACACCAGGAGCAATCACGGGATTAGTCCACACATCCTGACTGTAAATTTGTATGTCAATCTAGTGATTCAACCTGTTGTGCTGCCATTCTGGAAAAGCATTACAGGGAGTATTTTTGAACAGGATCAAGCTCGCCCACGTACTGCTGTTGTAATCCCACAAGCTCTACAGAGTGATGAAATGTTGCATTGGCCTACTCAATCATGAGATCCATATTCAATCGAGCACTATGGGACACCATCAGATGACATCTCCAGTGTCATCCACAAAGAGCATTAAATGTCCTTGTATTGACTGATCAGTTGCAAGAGGCTCCATCCCACAAAGAGACATTCAGCAGTTGTACAACACAATGCATGCATGTCTGCATGCTCGCATTCAGAATTCTGGCAGCTAAACTGATTATTAATGTACCAGCATTTCACATTTGCATTAGTTTATCCTGTGCTTACATTGACCTGTGATCCTGCAATGTCAATCATTTAAATATGTTACCTAGACCAATGTATTCCTGAAATTTCAATACTCTACATTAATAATTTTTTGGCGTTGTGATTTTTTTTCCTGGCAATGTATCTTCCTCTCAAAGGAAGATGTAATCAGTAAGGTTTAGAAGGAGTGAGGTAGTGGGTTGATGTCAGAAGGACATTGAGAGTGGTAGTGTTGGATGGCAGGCCATTGGCCTGAGGAATGTTGGTGTGTAGTGAGGTGTCATCAACTGTGACAAATAAGGATCCAGGTGGCTATGGAGTGGGGATGGCTGAGAATTGCTAAGTGGAGTGACTTGTATGTTTGATATGAGAGGCTAAGCTACAGGCAACTGGTTGGAGGTGCTGGTCAACAAGAGTGGCGATCTTCCAATGGGAGCATAGTAACCACCTACAATTGGACATCCAGCATTGTTGGGTTTATAGATTTTAGAAAGCTTGTAAAATATGTGTGTGCAGGGGGGGGGGGGGGGCGGTTGTTGGAGGGAGGAGGGAGATGGATTCAGGGAACAGACTCTGGGATAGGCATATGGATTTGAGTAGGAATTGAAGGTTATGTTGTGCTTCTGGGAGGGGATCACTATGGTACAGATTGTGGGTGGAGGAGTTAGAAAATAGGTGGAACCTTACTTCTGGCAGTCACAGTGCTGCCACAATTTCTGCAGAGCATTTTATTTTGACATGATCTTCTACAAGCAGCCCAGAGGAATGAATGGTCATTACCTGATTACCTGATTATTAATGTACTAGCGTTTCCTAACCATTGTCATCTGGATCCTTCCCCACCAACACCAGATTTCCTGAAATACAGATAGGAGTTATCATTGCAACACATACTTCAATCATGTAATCCTGCAGACCCAGTCATCGCTAACCCACTGGCACAAAGACAACTAAGGTACCCATGTCATAACCTTAGAATGTCAAGAAATAAAAGAACTTAAAAGAAATTATACATTAAGTCCAATCGACTGATGGAAAGCAAGCTAAGAACAAGGACTTCCTCATGTAGAAAGGCCCACAAAATATGCTGTGGAGACAGTGGAAGTCCTGAACCAAAGATTAAATGTCATTTGCCACATTGCTATGAAGGATAAGACGTAAAACGCAGTCGACAACCCCTGCATCCTTCACTATAACACCCTACAAATCAGATGGCAAACATATATGACAACATAAGTAGTTAAAACAAGGACATTACGTCATGAAATGGTGAACCATCAAAGGTTGACGACAATGAGCTCAAAGTGGTGGGGGATCACCACTTAACAAATGGCGATGGCTAAAACAACAATACCGAATATGCAACCTAGCTAAAATGATCTCCTCACAGCAAAGGGGCCAAGATGACGTTGGCCAAGCTGCTAGGGGAGGTTTAATTCCCTGGAGCTTGTTGCCATGAAGAGTGCACCAGTGGTGATGCCAAAGTGACACCACCTGCCAACAGACGGCAACATAGAGATCATCCAAAGGGATGGAAGAGCTAGCAGACTGAGGTAGGAGGATTCCAACCTTGTGAGCAGCATCAGCAGCCTGATTTCCCATCAGAGCAATGTGAACAGGAGACTGCATAACCATCACAGTGCCTCCCTCAACAGACAGCAAATGGTAGCTTTCTTGGACCCATTGCACTAAGGGATGGACTGTGTACAGCACACAGAGGTTCTGAAGGGCACTGAGAGAGTCAAAATATGACTCAATTAAAAAGCCTCTCCAGCTGCATGTATTAGGTAGCCTGATAGAGGGCGAAGAGCTCTGCTGTAAATATTGGGTGGTGTTCTGGAAGCCAAAACCGGAAATGGCCCATGTCAATGACTAAGGCACACTAGACACCACAGTCAGTTTTAGAACCATTACTGTGCACAAAGGTGCTGTCACTACGTTCTGTGCGGAGGTCGAGAAACTTACTGCAATAGATCAAATTGGGAGTAGTTTACTTAGGGAATAAATAAAGTCCAAGATAAACGCAGGCCACTGCGCAATGCCAAGGTAGTGAAGGGTTCACACCTACTGGAAAACTGGCAAGGAGTGTGAAGTTAAGCTGCTGGAATAGGAGCTGAAAGCAAACTCTGGGAGGTAACAGAGAAGAGGGACGCACCCCATACTGGCAGTCAAGGGAGTCATTGAAAAAGGAGGTGTAGGATGGGTGGCTAGGCATAGCAGATAAATGGCAAGCGTATCTGTTGAGGAGAACATCACACCGGTATAACAGCAGTTGCCCAGCAGCTTCTGCATAGAGACTCTCAACTGGGCTAGTGTAAAAGGCACCAGTGGCCAAACGGATCCCAAGACGGTGGATTGTATTAAGATGGCATAAAATTGATGGATGTGCAGATGAATAAATAAAACACCAAGAGTCTAGTTTCGAACAGAAAGGGATTTGTACAAATGGAGGAGGGTGATATGATCTGCTGCCCCGGAAGTACCACTTAGAACACGTAAGACATTAGGATGCTGGGTACAGCGTTCAGCCAGATGAGACACATGGGAGGACCAAGAAAGTTTTCTATCAAGCATGAGTTCAAGGAATTTCATAATTTCAGCAAATGGAAAAGCAACAAGCCCAAGATGTAAAGATGGTGGAAGAAACAGATTGCACTACCAGAAATTCATACAAACTGTTTTGTCAGTGGAAAAGCGAAAGCCATTGTCGATACTCCACGAGTAAAGATGCTCAAGACATGGCTGAAGATGCTGCTCAAGGATACAAGTATGTGGAGAACTGCAGTACATCGCAAAGTCATCGACAAAAAGTGAGCCTGTGATGTCTGGTGGGAGACAGGCCATTATAGGGTTAATGGCTACAGCAAAGAGAACGATGCACAGGACGGAGCCTTGAGGCACCCCAGTCTCCTGGATGAAGATGTCTGACTAGGTTGTATCCACACATATCTTGAATACTTGGTCTTTTTAAAAATTTCTGAAGGAAACAGGGCTGGTGGCATCGAAAGCCCCATGTGTATAGAGTACAGAGGATACCAGCCCTTCAGCAGGTGTCATGGGCTTTCTCCAAATCAAAAAACAAAGTCACCATTGGGTATATTGGCTGAAAATGGTTAATGACATGAGTTGATAAAGTGACGAGCTGGTCAACAGCAAAATGATGCGCTCGAAATCCACATTTTGCAAGGGTTAGTAGATTGCGAGGTTAGAGCCACCATACCAACCAGCCATTAATCATACATTCTATCATCTTACAAACACAGCTGATGAGAGAAATGGAGTGGTAGCTAAAAGGAATGTGTTTGTCCTTATTGGGCTTAGATATGGGTATGATAATGACTTCACGTCAGCATCTGGGAAATGTGCCATCTGCCCAAATGTGATTGTGTGTATGAAGGAGGAAGTGCTTGCCCTCAAGAGAAAGGTGCTGCAACATCTGAATGTGAACATTATCTGGCCCTGGGGTGGAAGATCAGGATGAAGTGAGAACATGATCTATTTCCCCCATGGTAAAGACAGAATTGTAGCATTCACTCTTCTGAAAGGAGGAGGGTATCATCTAAGCCTCCTCCACTCGTTTTCGAGGGACGAAGGTGGGGTGATGTTGGGTGGAGCTCAAAATCTCCACAGAATAGCAGCCCAAGGTGTTGGAGATAGCTACCAGGTCCACAATGACATCACCTGCTACAATCATACTGGAAATCAGGTAATAGACCTTAGTCTACAAACAGACGATGGAGGTTGCCCCCCACATGACGGAAGAGGAAGTGGAACTGTTAAAAGAACTAGTAAATGAAATCCAGCTAGCTGTTTTGATATAGCGAAGAATGCAATGACACTGCACTTGCAACTGTTTACAGCAAATACAGTTTGCCATCAAAGGATGATGGTTATAAATGCAGAGAACAGGTCTTCGCATGTGACTCACATAACAGTATGCCTCAGTTCTCCTGGGGACCAGTACACAGCATGGTAGAGATGAAGTGCGAGGTATGGAATGTTCTATGATGGTAAGGATAATGTTTGTGAGGAACTATGCCTGGTCATCACAACTGGGGAAATGTTTTTTGAAGGTCTCCAGGGAGGACTAAAGGCTCCAGTCAGCCTCAGAAAGCTTCCAATTGGCTTTACACATAGGTGAGATAGGAAATCAGCAAACAGATAGCGCATGGCAGATTGTCACTCTAGTACATATCAGAGAGAATGGACTATTCAGGATGACAGGAAAAGTGGGCACTGGAGAACAAGAGGTCCAAATGGGAATAGGTGTGTGTGGAGTCTGAAAGGAATGTCGGTGCTCCATTATTAAGATAGAGAGGTTGAGTTGATTGAGGTCAGCCAAGAGAGCACCTCTCTGACAGGTTCTGGAAGAGCCCCAAATGCGATGGTGTGCATTAAAGTCACTGAGCAGAGGTGAGGCAGTTGATCAATAAGCTGGAGGAAGCCTACCCTGGCGACACCAAATGATGGAGGGACGTATACACTGCAAAGAGCAAAAGTTAAGCAAGGAAGGATAATGTCAACTGCAACAGCTGGCAGCCAAGTGTTCAGTAAGATGGTCTGGCTATGAATGTCATCCCAGATCAGCAATATGACTCCCTCATGAGATGGAATGCTGTCTTCTGCAGGAAGGTCAAAGCAGACCAGAAGGAAATATGAGAGGTCATAGCGATCTCAAGGATGCAGTTTTGTTTCTTGGAGGCAGAGAAAGAGTGGATGCTATAATTCAAAGAGCAGCCATAATTCCTCCTATTTGGATCTAATGCTGTGGAGCTTCCGCTGGAGGCTGCATGGTCGCTGTTGCAATTGATACAGCATGGAGGAGGAGGTGGCAATTGTCCTTGCGAGCAACCCTACCACAAATAACTCATTTGGTTTTGTTTCAGCAGGACATGTGAATTTAGTTGTAATGTTGCCACTAGTGGCAACACATCCAGTTTGGAATGTACAGTTGGATCATGATCACTTCATAATCTACTTTGATCTTCGGTGGGAGCACTGCTTGATCAAACGTGAGAAAAAGAGTGTGTGTAAGCACTAAAGTTGCATCACCCTTTTTCATTACCTGATGGACTGCAGTGATGTCCTGATCAGAAAGGTAAGTTTGGATTTCTCCCTTGGTCAGACCTCCAAGCAGTCTAGTGTAAATAACACCATCCAAAAAATTCAGTATTCAGTGGGTCTCAACATGATTGGCCCTGAAAATCACAATTATACTCCAAATACAAAGTTCCATTACATAAATGGTAGCAATATTTCACAGGACCTGCAATTGCAGCAAAACCTTTTTGAATAATAAACACATTAACAGTAGCAAAGGACTGACCTTCTTCAGTATTTGATACCCTGAGGGAGTGAGGTGCCACTGGGAGATTCTTTGCATCTTTAGCCTCATTCTGTTTACATTTAGTAGATGTAGACAGAAATGATGATTGGCTCATTGTGAGAAAATCCCCCATGATTGACAGTGCCTTCGATGGTGCTTTCCTTCCAACTGGGGTCCTACCAAGGGAGCCTCACCTGCCTTATGTGATTGTTCACACCTCACGTCACACCTCCCAAACTCCTGATAGAGTGACATATTGGCAATTGGGGAAGGTAACAGCTCAGGCAGTCATCCCTCCCTGCGCCTGGCCTGTAGCAGGGGCTACGTGCGAACACAACCTGTTGACCTGGGGCTAGGAATAACACATTACCAGTCAGCTGTTACATGTCAAACATATAGGCCAGCCTTCAGGAGCAAACAGGAAGGAAGAAGAAACAAAGAGGAATCTCAAATGTTGAAGCAGAGGAACGGCAGGAGATGGTGAATGAAGAAAGAAAGAAAAACAGTTGAGGAACTGTTCTGATGTCAGGATACGAAAGCTTCAGAACGAATTCCCAAAACTACCCAGACATATTTCCCAAGGGAGGGCAAAAAGAACAGCTGGAAGATAGACATTCAGCACAGGTGCTGCAAAGGCTTGGGCTGTACCTGACCTCTCAAGATGTTGACAGACCGTTAGGAAAGTTTGAAGAAAATAATATAGCCTATTCACCTTCACACATGTGCTCCATGAAGCTGACTGGAAGGGTGTACATTGTGATAGTGATGTTGACTGTAAGGTACAAGAATTTGAGTATTCTGTACAACCATGAAGATGTAGCATTTCCAACCAAACTTAGATCTAAGCAAACTATATGGAAAATGTCTAGTAATAAATTGCTGGTGTCAGGAACACAAACCTCTTGTACAAACAAAAGACTGCTCTATACTTACAGTAAAACTACATACAACAAGTTATTCAATAACTATTTCAAAGTCAACAAGTTTGTTGTGAAGCCAAGACAATGTACAACTAGCAGTTTATACTCAATTCAAGTAATAAATCAAAAGCTATATGGAAAGTCATCAGTGAGACGGGTGGTGAAAAGGAAAGACGTCAATCAACAACATGCGTTAAGAATGAAGATGGTGTTTCCTCTGATCAAAAAATGTATGTGAAATATTCAACAATCACTTTATAAACATTGATGACAAACTTTCTTCTTTTATCAATCCTTCTGTACCTAGTCACTGTACAAGCTTTGTGCTACTCCCAAGATAACTTTTTCCTTGCCCGCTCACACCTACTGAAATTTGCAGTATTATAACACAAAGCCTAATGAATAATCCTGTGGTTAGGATAATATTGCTTATTATCTTCAAAAACCAGTCTGACATCTTGTCCATTTATTACCAGCTCTGTGTTGTTAACCAGCCATAGCTGGACAGACTGCGTCAAGATTACAGTAGTATTACAACAATAAAATGAATGAAAGACTGCAGTTTAAACTATGATGCTATAAAATATATAATGAAGAGAACAACTCGATTATAATCTAATGTACAATGACAATACAACTATGAAATCAGTTCTAGAACATAGTGCACAGTTCAGACAAAATTTTAGTCCTAAATTGCTCCATTGGTAATGACAGGATACCCTTAGGTAGTGCATTCAACAGTTCGAGAGCCGCCCTGTGGACACCCTTTGTGTTTTTGTTAATCAAGATCCAGGGCTTTCTATACTGTCTATTGTCAGTGCTGTGGTGATGAAATTTATTTCTCTTTCTGTAGCGTGCATGATTTACCTCCATATGAGCAAGGCAGTTGAATAAAGATTGGCTAAAACAAAGTATATTCTTGCAGCCTGCAGAGTGCCTCCACAGCAGCAGCCCATGTCTCATGCAGCTTTGGAACATTACATGGTACACTGTTGGTAGCTACTTGTCCGATATTACACCTTGTAATTTCCCCAGGAGATACAGGACCCAGGAAAGTTTGGAATATACCATTTTGTGGGCTGCTGCCATGTTAACATAGAATCAATGAAAAAGCCCATGGCTGCTGTGTCACACAGGGCTCCAGTTTCGTTCAATAAGGCTCCATGTCGTTCTGTGTTTTGTATTCACTAATTTTCATCTTGTTCATAATAAACTAGGCCTTGGCTTTGCTTAATAGGACTTCTGCTGGTTGAAAAGCCTGAGCGACACTCTCCCTTTTTGAGAACAAATGGTATTATCTGCAAACTGCAAGGTGTGCCCATTGATGCTTATGTCACTAACAAAAATCAGGAACAACAGAGACCCCATTACAGGTTCTTATGGTGCACTCCATTTCAACTTCTTTTCAATTGAGTCTACTCCTTGCACTGATACAATCTGCTGTCTGTTATTTAGGTCGGAATTTGCTCAACAGCTTGCCCAGCACCACATGATTTTACATTGCTGAGGAGGGCCTTATACGAGGTACAGTTGAACACCTTACTAAGCTCACAAGGTACCAGTGCTCTAGACTCTTTTGTCTTCAAAACCCTGACTTATATTTGTAACTAAGTCAAGTACTGCTACTGTCATTGACCTACCATTCTAAAGGCAATATTGTGATCACAAAAGAAGTTACTTCCTCCAAATAACTTATCCATATTAGAAGATTACTAAATACTTCAGTGAATAATGCATTTATTGTTTACTAAGCCACTGAAAAGGGAAAGGTGGACGATCATAAAAATGTCACTCTGACTTTTGTAATAGAACTATTGGAAACTCACAGGGAGAGACTGTGGTGTATGTCTTTTGCTTCAATAGTTGTTTTAAAATATAGCACACTGGAAGTTCATTTCAAGTTATCATCTGTGTTTAATGCATAATAAAGGACTATTGTTAACAATTCTCAAAATTTTCATTAATTGTTAACAAATCATTCCTATGCTAGAGTAATTTAGATGAAATTCCATGTTTCAGTACCAGCTGGCCACAGAAACTAGTGCCGGTAGGTTAGCTGCAAGTGCAACAACTATTGGCCGAAGAGCTTCCTTAGAAGTTATTGCTCATTGGTTCTCCAAAAGTTTGTCTTTTTAGAAAGGGTAATGATAAATGGAGCTTTATATTCATTTTGATTAATTCTATAGTGCATTTTGTAAAAGAAAACACACAACAGGCTATTCCTTGAGCTCACAAACTTTGACAACCATACATTACATTTGAGAAATTATGGTAGTATCGAATTAGGGGAAAATGCAGTTATCGGTTCAGATCATATCTTTTGAATAGAGTCCAAAAAGTTGTAATCACCAAACAAGTAGTGAAAGTGTTGGTTAAAGCAGTAAGTAGTAAGACAAGGAATTCCTCAATTTTCACACTTTGAGCAATTCTGTTTATCATACTTTGCAATGATCTGTCCCTAAACATTCAGGATGGTCTATTGGTAATGTCTTCTGGTGATTCTAATATACTGTTCTCATCAACTCAAAGCTCTGACTGCTGATACAAACATAAAAATGCAACTACAAAATTTCTCAGAGTATGTTGACAGACAGTACTCGACAGTAGGAATACTTAAAGAGAAGTCATTAAACAGACTGAGTAAAGTCATCAACACAGAAACAGTCAAATGTGCCTGCTTTGCAGTTGTACATTTCGTAATGCCACGCTGCATTACATTTTGGGACATATCTCTCAAAAATATATTTATTACACAAAAGAGGAAATAATGAAATAAGTGCCTTTCTCTTCCATCACTTGACACCTTTGAAAGAACTCAATGTTTTGCCACTGTCATGTATCTATATGAAACAGTGAGCTCAATTTTTAACAGAATTTACGTTCTTCACTTCAAATATTCTGATAAATTGTTGAAAGAGTGGCTAATGAGGTATTATTTTGTTTTGTTTTTAAATATTTGCAAATGTTCAGTTTTCTGCTTGCAGCCCACTTTTATAGACTTTTGTATGCAAAAATAAAACTCCATTATGAAACCTAGAAAGGGATACATAGCTGACATGGGAATTATTACTTCATCTAGTTAGGTGATTGTGAATTGCAGAGTTCATCCTAAATTCACTCTTGCTGTTAACGAAAAATACCACCAGGGAGAGTATACATGTAACAATCCCTAGGTCCATAAAGAGGCTTCTATAAGATGTTCAGTTGCAAAGTCTACCAAATGTACGCATTTATTAATTTTATTATGTACATTTCAGTATAGGTCTACAGTATGAATTACTGTACAATGTGGGACCATGTAAGGCCACCACCTACTACATAACAATTACATACAGGGAAAAACAGTGTATTAGTGAACAAACAAGAACAGGAAGCAACAAAGAATATGAGTAATTAAAGACACACTGCACTTGTCACACATTTATTGGTTGATTATGTCACTCCCACACAGCATTTGCTCTCCCCCCCCCCCCCCCCCCCCCCCTCCTAAAAGATGAGAGGGAGTTCAAATTTGAACTCACAGCCAGCTTGTGTGTGGGTGGCTGGACATGATGGACATGTAACTGCAGTCAGTGACACAGCCAGAACCGTAGAATGATGGTTGGTAGGAGTGCCATTGGTAGCAGACAGAGGGGGAGGGGAGTGAGTTTTTCCTTCCCCTGGTAACATTGTGTAGCCACTGGAAATCGGTGGTAGTCATTTTCTGGCAATCCAATGGACTTGTGACGATATTGTAGACCAGGTCTGGTAGAGATATGGTGAACCGTAGTATGTGTGCCCATGCCCTGTGATTTTACGGGCCACAGTTACTCCGTGGACGCAGTTGTGTGCAAAGCACAGATGCAATGCTTAGGTGTCCTATGTTGTTCTTATGTTTTGTGGGCCACTTGGAGTTTGCCTTCTGTTTCCAATAGGGTATCATTCAACACCATATTGTCCTCATGCAACTTGATTATTTCACACCTGATTGTTACATAATCTTGTTTCATGGTACGGAGATGTAATTTCAAGTTGCAGCAGTACGACTCCCAGTAACGTTGATGGTCATTTGAGGTGTTAGCACTTAAATTATACTTATTGGACATTGTGTACTTTGATGAATGAGCCTTTCCTGCAAGAATAGTATGACTGTTGACAGAGTGTATCAGTCATTCATTTAGTAAATTGGTGGTCAGTGCAGCCTGTGTGAGGAAATCAGCACCTGAAATAGGTTGAGCAATGTTGATTAATTTGTAAGTCCACTTGCAGTTCTCAAAGAGGCAATTGTCAGCCTCAAACGTATTGTGACCATATGCACATATGACGGACTTGTTAACTGCCATTAAATTGGCCTTAGTGTGGCAGTGTGCTGATCTCTGATCCCATTTGATTAATAACACTAGCCCTGAATAGTGGTTGGTAATGAACAGCCTTTGTGATGTAGTGCTGTGTAGTCATTTGGTAGTCATCAGCTTTGGAGGCATGCCGATAGAAGCGTTAGGCTGAGCAGTCCTATACTGTCTTTTTGACATAGGGTGCTAACTGTTCTAAAACAGTAGGTGCTGTAAATGGGTGTCAAACTGTTGCACCTGAGCTAAATCATCTCTCGGCGTTGAGGTGCAAACATAATTTCTTGCACTTCATTGCCAGTTGACCAAAATGTCTGTGGAACAGTAAACATTTGTCTGAGTGGTCTCATGGCTATGAAACCACTGTGGGCATGTGCAAGGGGCTCGTTTGTGCTCAGCTGTCACGATCAATAGTTGCAACATTTACGACTGCTTAGTTAGCCGCTTGACAGTGGCATGGGGAGTTCACAGGTCCTCGAGAACACTCTGTGACTTTCAGGCAGATGTGGCATGGTAGCGAGGCAGCAGCATGCTGGGCTGGTCACTCTTCCTTCAGAGTGAATGGAAATTATCAAGGTGGCCACTGTGGCATATGTTTTGGGCAAGGTGTGTGCTTTATTGGTAACTAATATAATGGTTACCCTTCCTGAGCAATTAAAATTAACCTCATTTTGGTAGCAATTGTTGTTGACAAATGTGTAACAGTAAAGCATCCAAACTGATAATCATTCCATGCAGATGTCTCCAGAATTCAGACAGAATCATGTCATCATGTCTCTCATGGTACAGGACTTGTGTGAGCCTTTGACCCATTGATTTTGTGCAATGTGAAATAAGCACCATCATGAGGGCATTGTAGGCTTGGTGCAGGGAGCATCATAATATAATGTCCAACACTACTGAAGTAACACGTTGATCAAGATTACTGGTCACCAAAGTGAACTATTTAAAAGAGTCACTATTTGCTGTTACTTGAAAATGCTCTCCATTTACTGCAACTAAGTTTTCAATTGACTGGTTGCAAACAGTTGGGGTGAATTTGCAAATACAGTGTGGGAGGACTGCGAAAGCTGATGAGAGGATATTTCTGTTGATCTCACATGTGGTACCAGTGAACACGAAATGACTGGAAATATGTTCACTCTGAATTTGATGTCTTATGACAGTGCTGTAATTATGTGTGAAGCAATGTTATGTGATTATATCACTGTGTCCAATGTCATGACCAGTGTGTTTGAAACCGAGATGTTCCAAAGTGGATCGGTGTGTGGCACGGAGTCTAGTGGTTGAAAAACAGGAGGCAGGCAATGTAGAATCTGTATCTCATTTTTAATGACCTGGACGGTACCACTGATGGAATGTAGAAGGTTATGTGTGGTATGCCTGACGGAACTTATCTATGCCAACTGCAGCAGATAACCTATCCACGAGAGCAGAATTGCTTCTTTGGGTTCACAAATTATGGAAGAACACTGTCTCCTACAAATAAAATACATTCACGGACTAACAGTGTAATACACTGAGGTGTCAAAAGTTATGGGTTGCCTCCTGATATCATGTTGGACGTGCTTTTACCCGGATTAGTGTAGCAACATGACGTGGCGTGGAGTCAATACATTGTTGGAAGACCCCTGCAGAAATATCGTCCCATGCTGTCTCTATAAGTGTGAATGTTCCTGGTACACAAGTTTGTGCATGAACTGACATCTCAATTAGGTCCCATAATTGTATGAAAGGATTCACATTGGGTGATCCTGGTGCCTAAATCATACACTTGAATTGTTCAGAAAGTTATTCAAACTGAGTGCGAACAATTGTGGCCCAGTGACCAGGTACACTGTCATCTATAAAATTTCCACCATTGTTTCAAACATGAATAGCTGCAAATGGTCTCCAAGTAGCTGAACATAAACATTTCCATTCAATGATTGGTCTAGTTGGACCAGAGGAGCAAGTCCATTCTATGTAAACACAGCCCACACAATTATGGAGCCACCAATAGCTTGCACTGCGCTTGAAATTTGCTACTGTCGAAACACTCTTGGCACTGCGGATCTCAGAATACTGAATTCCCTAATGATTTTTGAAGTGGAAAGTCCCGCACATCTAGCAGCAACTACCATTCCGTGTTCAAAGTCTGTTAATTCCCCTCATATGGCTGTAATCAGGTTGGAAACATTTCACATGAATCACTCAAATACAAATGACTGGTCTGCTAATGCATTGCCCTTTTATACACTGTATACATGATATTACCACCATGTGCACATTGCTATTCTATGACTGTTTTTCACCTCAGTGTAAACCACACTTTATTGTGCACAGATACAAAAGACACATGTGTACACATTAGCAAACAAACCAGAACAGGAAGCATCAAAGAACATGAGAAATTAGAGAGACACTGCACTTGTCACATATCAATTAGTTGATTACATCACTCCCACAACCGCATTTTGTCAATTCCCAATGTAAAAGTAGTTATCAAAATTATTCACGGAACCATTGACTGTATGTGAATGATTTGGTGTAGATAAAAATAAATAAATACCTTATCTCCATTCAGTATTTCAATTTTGTGGGCAAATAATGTAGAATAAGTGATCAAGTCTGCTCTGTTATGACACTTGCGGCAAAATTACTACATTGGATAGAGAATGTTTACAAGACTTGGCAATGTCAACACAGCACTAGGACTACTACCTACAAAGTTCTGTGACTATAATGAAATGGAATTAGATTACATTAGATTTAGTTTTTGTGCCAGAGACCCATAAATGAGATGATTCTCACGGGTGTGAAACAAGTCAGAAAGTATAACATAAAAAAACATAAAACATCTGAATATAATAATCACTACCCTGATCAATTATCAGCAGACTGTCAAAATAGGTAAATGCATTTCTGTAAACTAGAACACCTAATATTTACAGAATTAATACTCTGTCAGGATGAAACACAGCTATACACTATTAATAAATTTATCATTCATAAAATACCTAATCTTGTCAGTTGTGACCTATTGGTGCAAACTAAAATTTTTCCTTAAGATGGTCTAACAGTCGCTGTTTAGATATTTATTTGTAGCATAGAAGGAGTTGCCTATCAGAAAGTCTTTCAAACTCTGTTTAAACTGTGCTTTATCTGAAACCAAGTTTTTAATGGTTGCTGGTGATTTATTGAAAATGTGTGTTCCTGGATATTGGACCCCTTTCTGATCCAAGGTAAGTGATTTTAGGTTTTTATGTAGATTGTTCTTATTCCTAGTACTAATACTATGTATTGAGCAATTGGTTGGAAATGGAGATATATTACTTGCAACAAATTACATTAAGAATAAATATACTGAGAAGCAATGGTTAGGATACAAAGTTCCTTGAACAGGTTTCTACATGATTTTCTTGAATTTACACAACAAATGAGTCTTGTTATATGCTTTTGCTTGCTAAAAACTTTTGCTCGGCTTCGTCAGTTACTCCCGAATATGATCCCATATGACATTACAGAAAGAAAATAAGAAAAGTATGCAAGTTCTTATTATATTTACTACACCTGACATCATTCTGACTGCAAATCCCATCCCAACTGAATTTATTATCGAGTTATAATCCCAGAAATTTAACACTGTCAACCTCTTTGATCTGCATGTCTTCATGTGCTATACACATGCTAGAAGGAAATCTCTTACAGGTTCTGGTGTGTCTTTACAAAGTTTAATGTCAGTGAATTAGTTTTAAATCATTTATTAATGTCAGTGAAAACTTGATTAGCAGCCATTTCTAAATCTGTACTTGACTTCCTACTTATTGTAATGTCTGTACCATCTGCAACAAAACAAACTTAGCATCTGGCAATGTAATGGGCAAGAAGTCATTAATGCACACAAGAAAAATCAACAGACCCAAGATGGAACCTCCAGGAACACTACACATAATTAATTCCCAGTCAGATGAAGACTGACTGCTTAATGCTTGGGTATTTCACAATGACACCCTTTGTTTCCTGTTAGTTAAATAAGACTCAAACCATTTCGCAGCACTACTGTTGACACCATAATATTCTAATTTACTTAAGAGAATGCTGTGATTCACACAGTAAAAGGCTTTTGAGAGGCCACAGAAAAAGCCACTAACCTCTAATTTGTTATCTAGTTCATTAAGTACATTCTCACTATACATGTAAATAGCTTTCTCTCTATCAGAAAGTTTTTAGAAACCCAAACTATGACTAGGACAATATATTATTTGCAGTCATATACTTAAGGAGACACTTGAATACAACCTTTTCAAATATTTTGGAAAAGTTGGCGAAAGTGAAATTAGGTGATAGTTTGATGGAATCTCTTTATCCCCCTTCTTGTAAAGAGGCTTAACTTCGGCATATTTTAGCCAGTCTGCAAATGTTCTGCTGATAAGAGATTGATTACACAAATAGCTTCAGCCAGAATTCACCTTGCATGAGCACTCTTTGATTAACTTTGTTTATATAATTTACCATAACCACTAGAATACTTAGATGTTAAGGATTTTATAATGAATGCTACTTCTTTGGGAGATGTGTCATTCCATTTTACTGCAGTTATTTGTAAAGACTGGTCTCAGATACTCCACTGCACTGTTTACTGAACCTGAAAAGCCCAAGCAGTCAGTAATAGAAACAAAGTACTTGTTTAAGAGGTTTGCAACATTACATGCATTTGTCACCAAAGTCTCACATATTTTTAGAGCTATCTGTTCCTCTTCCTTTTTGGCCCTACCTGACCCTGTCTGCACAAACAAGGCAAAAAACACAAGATTATTGTTTCGCATGTATAACTTGCTCTACTCTGTATCTGCTCCACAGGATGATTTGCCCTGCAAAAAGTTTTAAGTTCGTTTATTTACCTGGCAGCTGCAGTTAAATGTTTTGCAGTACCATAGTGAATTCACAAGTAAGATATTTTCTTCGATACAACCAATATGTACACCTGTTGCAAGTCGTTTGATTTGACACCACTTTGGTGACTTGTGCGTCGATGGGGATGAAATGATGATGATTAGGACTACACAAAACCCAATCCCTGAGTGCAGAAAATCTTCGACCCAGCCGGGTCTAATTGAATTGAACCCGGGCCCTTAGGATTGACAGTCCGTCGCGCTGACCACTCAGCTACTGGTGGCCGACCCATGCATGTAATCAACCTTAATGCATCAACATCTACACATAAACAAGTCATTACAAGCAAGAGGCAAACAGAATTGTCATTATCCTGAACAAGTGACTCAAAACATGTTGTACAATTATTTATCATTTCTTTCAGGTCACATGAAGACTTGAATTCAGACACTCAGTTTGAACACCTATGGTTATGCTAGACATTGTCTACAATCTAAACCCATAGGATGTACTCCCCCAGATGAGAGAGAGAGAGAGAGAGAGAGAGAGAGAGAGAGAGAGAGAGAATATCTATTATAATTTTAATTCTCTACTAGTAAAGTTAATAACAATGTTACTTTCAGGGTAATCAGTGCATGTTTCAGCAAGTGGAAGGCAAGGTTGGTCATAACATTAGCAGATCAACAGTAAGCTCAATTATAAATTAGAAATTCAACTTTTCTTCAGATGAGGGCAGTCTAAGGGATCACTGTAATTTTTGCCAGATTTACTACTAGTCATACTTTGAATTCTTTCTCTATCATGTCAGAAAATGTAGCTGAGACAACTAAACATTACAAAGAGGTTATAAATCATATTCTAAATACATACTCGTACTGGACTATGTGGTAATCTATATGACTGTGAACTTTACTCAACAATATTATTATTCCATTACTAGAAATTTAAAGCCCAATAATGAAATTTAATTCACAATTTCTATTGACTGTTTTGATGAGATGAAATTTTCTTTCTAGATTAGATTAAGTTTTTGTTCCACAGACCCAAAAATGACATGACTCTCATGGGCATGGAACATGTCAGAAAGTATGACATAAAAAATATAGAACACATGAATACAACACTCACTTCCCCAATCATTTGGCAGGAGATTGTCACAATATGTGAACATATTACAATAAATTGGAACTGCTAATATTTACAGAATTAATACACTATCAGAATGAAACCTAGTTATAAGTATTTGACAAATTTATCGTCATACACATCATACCAAATCTTAACTGTTGTGACCAAGTTCTGTCAAAACAGAAATTTTTACATAAGCTGGTATAACTGTCCTTGTTAGGGTATTCGTCTACAGAGTAGATGAGTTTCCTAACAAAAAGTCTTTTAAACTCTGTTTAAGCTGTAATTTATCTGAAGCCAAGTTTTGAATGGTTGCTGGCAGTTAACTGAATCTGTGTGTTCCTGAATATTGGGCGCCTTTTTGGACCAAGGTACGTGAGGTTAGGTTTTTATATAGATTGTTCTTATCACTAGTATTGATATAATATATTGAGCTATTGGTTGTAAATAGGCACATTATTTTCAACAAATTTCATTAAGGAATAAATATACTGAGAAGCAGTGGTTAGAATATCCGATTCCTTGTGTCCACTACTACAATAACTTTGTCTAGACTTCGAAGCTGAACACGCTATCCTTTCGTACTGACAAGCCCTTTGGCGATGTTACACTGACCCGATAATAGCAGGAATTGGCACAAGCACGGAGGGTGTGCAAGTTATCCACTCGTAAACTGTTATATTTTGCTGTTATAAGAATAGCGATAACCAAGAAAAATTTTATTCAATTGAAATGGTTAAGCCCAGAAGTATTTGCATTTCGGTTGAAGAGATTTGGGAAGCTCCAACATTCCTGCTTGTTACGCTCGTTGAAATTGTGTGGGTTAATCAATATTATTATTATTATTATTATTATTATTATTATTATCGTCGTCGTCGTCGTCATTACGACTAAGGTATAAAGCTCTACAGGATCTCTCCAACTATTTTATGTCGATTCTTTACAGCTTCTGCACTTCGCCAACCCTCCTCCTTTCTCCGGGCTTGGGACCGGCAACAGCAACTGCAGAGCTACTTAATTCACTCCAACAGTAACTGCAGGCGGAGTTAAAGTGGTTTCCCACACCAACATTTCAATTTCTACGTTCACACTACAAACAAATTTACGATAAGTGCTACTGCTTTTGACTCTGCTGTACTTCAATTTTCTCTATCAATTGCAGCTTTTTTTTTTTTTTTTTCTTTTTTCTTTATTGTGTTTCAATTCCCCATCAGGGCAGGCTGGCAGCAGCATATGCGCTGCTCTTCAGCCGAAAGACATAGAACAAAACAATAGAACACATTAAAAAACAGCAAAGGAGAGAAGAAGGCGAACATAGATATAAAAAGGGAGAACATCATGGAAGGCAATAGACAAAGAAAAAAAAAAAACGGGGTGACTGTAAAATGGAGATAAAAATGGTTTAAAAGTAGCACACACAAAAAGCCACACACTGCAACGATTAAAAGAACACAAGGCACAGTATGACTGGAGCATAAAGGTGTTGACGGATGGCATAGCACACAATGTAACACTGACGGCGAACCTCAAGGCAGTACACAATTAAAATCACACCTCTTGACGCACACGAGAAACAGCACTGAACACAACACTGATGTGGCACACTGATGATGATCAATACAGAGGATCTGCCAGGTTCAAGGAGATGAGGGAGACCTGAAGAGGGGAGGGAGGGGAAGAGATGGGGGAGGGGAATGGGGGGCGTGTGGAAGAGGGCCAGGTAGGGAGGGATGTGGGAAGGAGAGAGGCAAGTATGGGGTGCAGGGCCTCAGGGGAGGGGGGGATGGAGGAAAATCCGCTCTGGGAGAAGGAGGAAAGAGGAGAAGGGGGCCCTGGGGAGGGAGGGCGGGGGGAACAAGGCCGGGTTATAGTTGGAAGGAAGGGTATATGTCAGGGCGAAGTTCGTCATCCGGGAGGGGGAGGCGTTGGAAATTGCCCTGATGAAGGAGATGGAGGGTGTGGAGGTGGAGAGAGGGAGGGATACAGCGATAGAGGTGCAGCAACGGGCGGGGGGTGGAGAGGAAGGAGGAAACCAGAGGGTGGGGGGGATCAACCCTGCGAACAATGTAAAGGATGCGGACATGTTGGAGGAACAAGAGGAGGTGGGGGAAGGGGATCAGTTCATACAGGAGCCGTGTGGGGGAAGGAAGGCGGATACGGAAGGCAAGGCGGAGCGCATGGTGTTCAAGGATTTGGAGGGCCTTGTAAAAGCGGGTAGGGCGGAGATTCAGGCGACGCTGGCATAACAGAGGATAGGACGGATGAGGGATTTGTAGGTGTGGAGGATGGTAGAAGGATGCAATCCCCATGTCCGGCTGGACAGGAGTTTCAGCAGGCGGAGGCGGGAATGGCCTTTCTGCTGGATGGTCAGAAGATGAGGGGTCCAGGTGAGGTGTCGGTCAAGGGTGAGGCCAAGGTATTTCAGGGTGGGGGTGAGTTGGATAGGACGACCATAAAGGGTGAGGTAGAAATCATGGAGGCGAAAGGAGCGAGTGGTGCGGCCTATGATGATTGCCTGGGTTTTGGAGGGGTTGAGACGGAGGAGCCACTGGTTACACCAAGTGGTGAACTGGTTAAGGTGGGTTTGGAGGGTACGTTGAGACCGTTGAAGGGTAGGATAGAGAGCCAGGAAGGCGGTGTCATCAGCATATTGGAGAAGGTGGACTGGTAAGGGTGGCTTGGGCATATCAGCTGTATACAAGAGATAAATGAGAGGGGAGAGGACAGAACCCTGGGGGACGCCAGCCGTGGGATAAAAGATACGGGAGTTGGTGTTGTGGAGGGTGACATAGGAAGGACTGTGCGAGAGGAAGGAAGCGACCAGACGGACAAAATTGATAGGCAGGGCGTAGGTTTGGAGTTTAAAGAGGAGACCGGGATGCCATACACGGTCATAGGCATTTTGGAGGTCAAGGGAAACAAAAATGGCGGAGCGACGGGAGTTGAGCTGGAGGTACAGAAGGTGAACAAGGTTGAGGAGTTGGTCATCAGCAGAGAAGGAGGGTCGGAAGCCACACTGGGTAAGGGGGAGGAGGTGGTGTTGAGCAAGGTGCCGATGGATACGGTGGGAGAGGATGGATTCAAAGACCTTACTGAAGACGGAGGTGAGGCAGATGGGACGATAGGAAGAGGCGGCAGAAGGGTGTTTGTTGGGTTAGAGGAATAGGAGGACGTGGGAGGTCTTCCACAGGTCAGGGTAGAAGCCAGTAGAGAGGATGAAATTATAGAGATGGCCGAGGACAGTTAGGAAGGAATAGGGGCTTTCTCAAAGGTGACGATAGGTGACACAGTTGTGACCAGGGGCCGTGTTGCGTTTGGACTGGAGGAGAAGTTTAATGTCTTGTGCTGTGATGGGAGTGTTGATGTCGGAGGGGGGCAACTGCCCCAAGTACTGGAGACTAGGAGCAAGTGGAGCGACTGAGGTATCAGCACGTTCCATGACAGTGGGGAAAAGGGAATAACCAAAGTGGGGATCATCGGGGATGGAGAAGACCTCGGAAAGGTGGGAAGCGAAGTGGTTGGCCTTACTGAGGTTGTCTGGAAGGGGGCGATCGTTATGGAGAAGGGGGTAGTGGGGAGCGGAAAGGGAACCAGTAAGACGATGGAAGGCAGACCAGTACTTGGAGGAGTTGATAGGGAGGGTGGCATTGAGTCGTGTGCAGGTCTGGCGCCAGTCCCGGCGTTTCGTTGCTGTAATAAGGTTCCGTACGTGTCGCTGTATTTGCCGGTGGCGTTGGAGTGTATCCCTGTCACGAGTGCGGAGGAAGGAGCGATAGAGGCGGCGGGATTCACGGAGGAGGAGGACATCCCGTGGAGGGAGAGTGGGACGGTGTGGGTGGATGGTTTTAGTAGGAACATGGGCCTCCACGGCGTCAGTAATTACCGTCTGAAGGAAGGATGAGGCGCGGATGATGTCGTCAGGATGGCGAGAGGTAAGAGGGTGGCTTTCGACCTGGGTGGAGATGGAGTCCCGGTAGGCATCCCAGTTGGCACGGCGATAGTCATGGACGACCTTGGGAGGGGGTGCAGGTTGCGGAGCAGGAGGGGGGCGGTTTGCAGACGTTATGGTGAGAAGGACAGGGAGGTGATCGCTACCTGTGGGGTCACGGACGGCGACAGTGATATGCCCAAGGAGGTTGGCGGAGGCAATGACAACATTGGGGGTGGTGTTACTTTCGGGTCGGGTGTGCTGGGGAATGGGAACAAGGTCACCCTGGGTAGTGGAGAGGAACTGATGCCACCGCCGTAGGGCAGCAGGAAGAGGAGCAGTGGAGCGGACATAGATGGTGGCACAGGTAATGGTGAGGGAGGGGAAGAAGACGCTAAGGATAAGGTGTTCAGTGGGGTCATTGAGGAGAGGTTGTGGCCGGACGGGGATATGCTTAAGGTGGCCAATCGCGACTCCACCCTGCGCACGAGGACCAGGAGCATCAGTGCGGTGGAGGATATAGGGGGAGGTGCGGATAGAATGGTGGGGCTGGAGAAAGGTTTCGTTCAAGAGGAAGGTGCCGACCTGGTGGTGGGAGAGGGTGTGCATGATGAGGTATTTGTTGGAGCGGAAGGAGCGAATGTTCTGGAAGAGGATGCGAGACTCGTGCTGCGCCATGACGGGAAGGAGGGGGGGAAGAGAGGGAAGGGAAGAGACTTAAACTAGGGTGTCGAGGCGGGTGAAGGTGAAGTGGGCTTGGTTGTGGGAGTAAGTGGCGAAGGTGTTCATGTGGAAAACAGAGCGAGCAGCAAGGGATATTTGATGGAAGGTGTGCGGGTGCTGAAAAGGATGAATGATTTGGAATACAACGGTAATGAACCGGATGATGTCCTCGGCCGTGGGGGGTGGATGGAGGGAATTGTTAGGATGGACAGGAGGATCGACGGGACGAACTGGGACTGTAAGTTCAGGGGTGGCTGGAGGGGGTTTAGCTTTACACTTGTGGGAGTGTGTGGGATGGGGGCCATTGCAGGTATTACAGGAAGGAGGAGCAGCGAGGTTGGGGCAGTTCTTGAGAAAGTGGGAGGCCTTGCAATGGGGACAGGTGGGGGGGTTTTTGCAGTTGGGAGTCAGGTGGTCATTGTACATCAGGCACCGCTGGCAACGGTAGGATTGGGGAGGGGATTTGGAGGATTCAACAGGGTGGCGACGGTGGTATATCAGGGCACCCTGGGTGAGGAGATGGTCTATGGATGGGGTGGACTCTGAGAATACCCGCATGAGGTAGGTGGGACCAGAGGCATTGTGGATACGGCGGGCAGAGCGGATTTCCAAGTCCGGGTGGGAGTTCAGTTCTACCAACACTTCATCCCCTGTGATCACTGGGCTGAGCTTGGTGATCACAGCGGTGTAGGTGGGGGGGTGACGGAGAGGCTGGGGCTGACGAGGAGTGGAAGCAGAAAGGAAGGGTGTCAGAGAGGCGTGGGGGCCAAACATAACTCGTGGGAGTTTTCGCAGGAGGTCTGTGTGAAAGGATGGGGACGGGGACTTGATAAGGACTGAGTCCCTGCGGGGAATGAGTTGGGAGATGGGAGCACCAGGTAAGTACTTTCGTATTTCCTTGGTGAGGGTACGAGCGTCGAGGAACTTAGGATCGGGAGTTGACAGGACAAAGGTGTGGAGGGTGGGGGCCAAGGTAGGGGTGGCAGGAGGAGGGGTGGTGTCCATGGTGACGGCAGGGGGAGGGGGAGGTGGTGTTGATTTTTTGTGGGAAGTGGCGGGAGCAGAGTCGGTAAGGACGCGCTTTTGGGGTTTTTTGGAGACTGGAGGCTGGGAGAAGGGGAGATGGACGGGGAGGAGAGGGAGGTGGCGGGTGGCAGATCCCTGTGGCATAGTGGAGGCACCGGGAGAAGCAGCTGGTTCAGTGGTGGCGATGGTGGCTCGGCGCGACATGATGCGTGCGGGAGATGCAGAAGACGAAGCGACGGGGTCGGTGAGAGAGGGGAAGCCAACCACCTGAGGGGCGGTAGCAGAGGCGGCAACAGAGGCGTACGTGAGGGCGGAGGTAGTAGTGGGAGCTGTTGAGGGTGTGGAGGCTGGAGGAAGAGTGTAGAGGTGTGGGCATACAGCAGGGGAGGAGATAGGGGGGTGGGTAAGTGGGGGAAGGGAAGGGGAGGTGGAAGGAGGGAGGCCAGAGGCGGCACTCCAGGAAGTGACTGTGGGAGAGGGGGAGGGGGAGGTGTAGATGACGGTGGAGGTGGGAGTACTCATTGCAGACGAACGGCGACGGACAGACGGACGTGCAGCAGGCAGCGTCGGCATCGGCGGGCAGACAGACAGACAGACAGACAGACAGACAAATACACACAATCTTCGAAGACGGAGATTCCACCCTGAGAGTAGCCTAGGCTTTGCAATCTGACGCTTTCGAAGGAGGGGATCCAACCCTCTAGATGAAATTTTGCAGCGCTGAAGACTCGCTATTTATAGGCTACAAGATTGCCGCACACAACTATCGATAGTTAACGAGTGTCGAACCATTGCAAAGAAATTTATTACACTTGTATTTCCATGGACCTAGGTTTCGTTGAATTAGTCAATTTACTTTGTTTTGCAATACTTGTAAATGTGTAATAGAGCGATACAAGTACAGTGTTTGGCGGTGAATCGCACAAGACTTTAATAACAGCGAAACAAGGGGAAGTGATATAGTTCTCAGAAGTTACCACATCCCATTTGAGGGCGTTGTGAGTATTAACTTTGAAGACGAAATTTTTGGCGAGCGGAAAGATCTGTGTTTGTTATCGTTTTGGTTCGTGGAACTGTAGTGGTAACTCAGCCATAGGCTTCGTGCTGTTCCGATTTATAAGAAACGAAAAGCAGAACGCAAAATGGGTTGCAAAATTGTTGGAGAGAGAATAGGAAACGTAATATACATTGACATTCTGGGAGGCAAGTGAGTTGATCAGTTAAAATGATTGTGGTTAGCATATCGTATTTTACCGTAGAATATAAATGTAGAGGATTTATCTAATACTGTGTCGTATGTGCCCAAGCTGCAAGTACAGCGTTGTACTGAGAACGTTATAAACTGCAGACTTAGTTTCATAGATGTAAGTAAATATTAAAGAGTACGAAGGTATGTTGTATGCAACTTAGTACTGTTTATATGGTTGATGGAAGGCTTCTTGAAAGTTAACTATCATTTAAACATTTTGAGTTGTTAAGTAGTGAAGTTCTTGAACTTTATTTTCAGTCACTGAAGTGTTTAACGATGAAACTTGCTAAAAGCAGAAGGTGACATCCAGCTAAACAGTAGATACTGTGAGAAATTTTTTCATTTGCAAAACAGGATACTGATGTTGCAGGTAAGGGTTTATGCGGCTTACATTCAGAAAATCAGCGTCTTCAAAATTCGCTGTTTAATTAATCTTAAGTACCAGTGGGGGGTAAATGGTTTAGGGTGTAAGTATATGAATTTCAGTGTTAGAATAGACAATTTTTAAATCTTTGCTGCACTGATTAAAAAGAATATGCTGTAGTACAGATTGAATAAAATTGTGCTGTCAGTCTTGTTTGTGGGCCAGTACAGTGAGAAAGATTTCTAAGTGCAAAGTAGGCAGTGCTGACGTTTTTTGGGTTGTACCAAAAAGATGCACACACTGAACAAATGTTCCAACAGTAATTAAGGTTCTATCTAGATAATTTAGTCCTGTTTCCTTGCCAATTGGCAGTCATTGCCTTATCAATATTTGTGAGGCGGAAAGCGAAAAGGGACCTCTTGTCGAAAATTTTGGAATTTGAGTTTTTGTAGTTTTTACATTCAGCATTGAATTCTGAACAACCTGTAAAAAAAATTTATTTCTATCTCTAAATTTGAGGAAGTTATGGCAGGTTGAATATTTATGACATAAAAGAGGTGTTTTGAGATATGGGCTTTTAAAGTTTCACTTTATTATCATTGCTTGACTATACATACTTAAGAAACAAATTCTGCATATATATTACACATAAAATGTCCTTTGTCAAGTGGTTTTGAATTTTTTAAATTAACACTTCACAATAAGTGGATTACTCCCTGAGACCTATATCACATCAGAGTGTAAATACATTTGAAACCAAATAAATTGGCCCCTTGTTGAGAAATATATAGCAAGACCCGTGCTTATTTTTTTGGCATAATATTTATATTTTTACATTATGTTATGGCATCTTTTGGATCAAATTTTGATTCTGCAGCAATTAATTGTAGTTGACAAACGACTTGATTTTCTGTTCATAAAAAAATGTCTGAATGGGGTTAAACGCACTTTAACAAGAGCGTTTTCACCTCTTCTTTTTTTTTACTGGAATATTTGTTTGTTCAGGTTCGTCATCAGGATCTTTACTGTCGCTGACTTGAGTTTCTGGTTCACATTCTGAGCCTACTTCAACACACATAATGTCTTTGTAGTTCTCTTTGGAATAGGGCCAGATGTTTTTAAAAGGATACTGTTTTCGTTGTCTTGTCATGCCTGGAGGAATTACTGCAGCAGGAAACCCAGTGGGTTCATTGTCATGGGGGAAGGTGCGATACACAAATTCATATCCATCAATGTCCAATTTGCAATGTACTCTACCTTTGTAGCTAACATTGAACTCAAAGTGGTTGTATTTAGTTATGTGAGGTACTTTGTTAGCATTACTATCCTTCAAGAAATTTAGCCAGTCATATGTATTCACAGCAACTTGACCTATTTCATTTCCAACAGCAACAGTTGAGTTAACATGTGTTGTAGATGTAGATTTCTCAATGCAGTCGGCGAACTCTTGTATGGAAGAGATATAGGTGACCCTAAATCTTTTCTTTAAAAGTCCAGATGCCCAGTCACATGCAAATTGTGTGTGACCTACTGGCATGAATGACAAAAAGATTCTCTTATTTTTGTTATTACTGATTCTCTGAGCAAGATATCCTAATAAGATGTTGTTCTTGTTCTGACCTACACAATTGTCAGCATGAATGAACATTGTCTTCTCCATGACTGTAGTTTTTTGAGTAGTTGTGGAAAAGACTGGCAACAACATTGGATCCCTTTGTTGTTCCTACACTTTCTGGGAGTAGATAGTTTACTTGTTTGTTCACAGTCTCACACATAACCCCAAATATTCCTATTCTGAATGGAACCAAGAACTAAATAGGTCCAGGCTGCAATGGGTTACTGGGTATGTAAACCTGCTGGGCCATGTCAAAACCGTAGTGTACACAACTTCTATCACCATCTTCAAAATTTTCCTTAGTCTTTTTGATAGTTCCCTTATAAAACTCTATTTTGCAACAAGTTGTAGATGGGACCTCATTTTTTCAATAGTTTCCATTTTAGTTTCTTCAGGCACTGATGCCATTGCAGTTCCTGGAGTGAAATGCCATTGGCAAAATGCACAAAGATCTGATTTGGGCTTCATGACAACTATTTTTGGGCATATCTCTTTCCAAATATTACTGAACACTTTACTTGATACTAGTTTTACGGACATATCATTTGTAAAGGAAGCCATGTAAGTTTCAAAAATTTTGGCTTTATTAGCACTTGAAGGTAGAAGTTTGAAATTTGCATTAAATTGAGTGCTACTTCTGCCTGGTAAAATTATGGCATGTTGTTCTGCATAGTTGTGTAAAATCTTTACAACAAACTCTGAATCAGAAAAAGAAGTCACATTCTTAGGAAGTTTTCTTGCATTACCATGAGCTTTGACAGTCAATCCTGTATCATTTTACATTTTTGTTAGAGCGCTTTAATCTTTTAATTTTAATATTGTTGGAAAACATGTAAGTGTTTTTACAAACATGCCGACCTTTTACTTAGTATTTACTTCTGGTTGTTTCCTCTCAGTTTGTACTTTATGTTTACGAGCTGTTAAAGAAGAATCTGAAGTTACACACCGCAATTGGCCTAAAATTACTTGATCTAATGTGTTGACATTGTTCTCATACTGCTCAATCTCAGCACATTCATGACGTATTTCCAAATAGTCATCAACTGAACAGTAATTGCAACATTCTTCTTTGCACCAGCAACCTGCTTTTAAAAACTCTGAAACGAGAGCATGATCTCTGTCAGCATCAAAAGAGTCAATTAAATTTATGCAGCCATCAGGTCAAAGTCTTGAGCACCATCGTTCTCATCTACAACTTGATCACTATTAACTTTTCGTTCTATTTCAATAATAACATTATCAGTAACATTATCGTTGTTACCTAAGGCTTCATTAAACTTCGGAATGTCTTGTAATAAAGAAATACCAGATAGGTTAACTGATTCATCACCTTGAGGTTCCAGTTCCTCATCACTTGATTCGTCTCTACTTCGCATTCTTCCAGAAAAATAATCTCGAAATACTTCATAAAATTTATCATATAAATCACCACCAACACCAATATCGTTTAGTGCTTTCATAAATCTATCTTCACACATTGCATACTTTAAACTGAGCAAGCTGTAAACACAAATTTGTAACGTCAGCTGTCAGCTGTTCTTTAAGGGCTACCAACTATACATTGGCAACATCTGTAGGCATTCCCAAAAATAGGACCACGTGTGTTGTTTGGCATTATTGAAATCACAAAATGGTTCTATTTTATACGAAATTACTCTGAGCTCCTTAAAATGCTTCTAAAATTTAAGAGATGCTACTTTGGGAAGTACTGCATGTATAGCTGCGATATTTAGAAAAGGGACCTCTTGTCGAACCAATGTTATTTCCACATAACAACAAGAGGTCCCTTTTCCGCAGACTAACATAGATTGTTTTTAATGATATAATTGACTCTTGTTGCATTCAAACAAGTTTCAAATCAATACGAGTGTGTACAGAATGAAATAAACTATTATTATATATATATATAAAAAACGAAAATTGATATTTTACACATTATTTAATGTTTTTGCTTGTACTGAAAATTTTACTCTTCCGACAAGAGGTCCCTTTTTGCTTTCCGCTTCACATTTACTATCTGAGGCTACTGTCATGTTATTTGCTCAAGATCAGGTGCTGATGCTACACCCATCTGCTTAGACCTGTGACGTACCTGTGATGTGGTGTTAATGTCATGGTGAGGTTTGATGTTGCTGTGTGTTTGTAGATGGTGTGTTGTAGTATTTGGAGGCACTCTCTTGTGCTGGATGTATGTTAGTGAGTTGTTTTACATGAATTGAATGTTTCAGGTTACTATTGGAAGAATTTCTGCTGGTTTTCTGCTGAGATAGTTTGAATTTTCACATTGTGCCTGATGGATTCATTTTTATGTTTGGAAACATTAGTGGCATGTGTTTCTTATGGTCAGAGATTTAATATTAATTTTTTCTTTTTTCTTCAGTTGTGAATAAGATACAGATATTTATGAGTAGGTCATTACTTGTTGCAGTGGGAGATATTTTTGTTTTTATTATATGTTTTATGATGGCGATGAATGAGTCGTCGCCAGTGTTGGCTGGTGACCAGTGCTAAATAGAAACATATAAATCACAGCAGGTTCGTCAGTAATGTCAATAAGGTGCTGGCTGCATGGTCTGGATCTGCAACGACTTAAATAATTAGAAGTCATTGGGAAAAATTATATATATTGTACTTAACTGGTTGTTCAGGATTCTTCTTGGCTTCATATGTATAATTATAAACAGATAGCTATTGAGGCCTCACTTAGACCATACATTACTAAGTGCCTTGTTAGAGGTTGCTTCCTATCAGCTGAAGGTTATGCTTCTTTTCTACTTGATGTTCCGAGCAAGAATTGACGAGAGCTCGCTAGAAACTTGATACAAGCTGCAGAGCAGCGCTAGCGGCGCTGGTTATGACTCATGGGTACAATGATACTAATACGGACAGCAATTGATAACTTCAACCACTGACAATTGTTATCATACGTTGATCCCACATTACCCCCTCGCAAATCTGCGAATGGCCGTTGAATGTGGCTTATGGCCGCCACGTGGGGGACGCCATGCTGATGTAGTTGAGGAGGTGGGGAGCCTGACTGCAGGCAAGGCGTGCCCACCTACGCCTTGCCATTCCGACCAACGGGATACAGGAAACGCCTGGAAATCTACTCCAGGGTGCACATCAACATGAGGCTTCTGCGCTTCTACAACTATGGGAGCAACCGAAGGGTCGACCTCCATCGGGTCGAGCACCTGACTGGCATCAAAGACTGGAAATCAGGAAGTGCAGACTGTTCTGCGGCGTTGGATGGCATTGTAACCTGAATTTCACTGTGGCCTATCACAGTTGAAGGCACCTGGTCCATATGGTCATCTGGTCCCCGCAGCGTTGCTGGCACTGCGGGCGACTCCCCTGTGAGACATGGTATGCGCGCTGGCATGTCATCGCGCGGCAAAGGCGAAGCTACGGGTGCTGGCACCCAAGGGTGAGGAGAGCAAGAAAGAGGGCCCTTCGGGGGCACCCCCGACGGCGCCGACACTGGAAACATAGGGCAAGTGGCAGAGACACCACGGCTAGAGACGCATCTGCTTCTAATACCTGTACACCTCACCAGATGGACCTGATATGACAAACATAGCACTTCCAAGATGGCAAAGGGTGCACCCTTTCAACCATCGGCGATTGCCGTGGGAATGATGAAAATAGACAATATCATCTGGCAAGAATTTGTGGGTCTGTCATGGCAGAGAAACGCGGTGTGGGGGATGCAACAAATGCAGAGTTCTGTGAGGATGACCTTGCAGCGATTCACCTGCAAAGCACCGTCGCATGGCTGCGATCGGTACAAAGACAAAAACAACAAAAGAGCATCCTCATGAGAATGAGTCAATCATTTGCGACTTAAATGTCCGAACGAATCTTTAAACGGCTCCGTTCGTTTGAGGGGAGAGTGGTGCTGAAGTTAAATGCTGAATACCATTAGCTTCATAAAAGGTTTTGAACCCTGCAGACACAAATTGAGGTCCACTGTCGGTGACAATGACTTGTGGCAATCCTTCTATGCTAAATATAGAAGATAAGTATTTGATGGTAGCAGATGATGTTGATGACATGTGAACAACAGATGGAAAACTGCTAAAAGAATTAACCATTGTGCATCCCAGACAGGACAAGCGAAATCTAAATGTAAGCTATTCTGTGGCAAAGTTGCCTTAGGCCAAGAGAAAATTTTCTGCGGTGGTGCGGATTGGTTTTCTGCACACACAGAACAAGAAGAACAAATCTTGGGTATGTTAGCAACAATACCAAACCAGGTACGGTGACGGCGAGCCAACTGTTTTGTCTGTACGATTCTCTAATGACCTTGGTGAAGAAGTCGTAGCACAGGTGACTGCAAAGAACGAGAAACAATAATACGAGACTGATCGATCTCTGCGCAGAGCAAAATAACACCACGTTGGACAAAACGTCGTCTGCACAAAAAAAAGATGAACCAATGGATCTTCGATCCAAATTTTAGACAAAGGCCGCTGCTTGGTAACATAAAGCAAAACAACACTTAATATTAGGTTGTTAGCTGTTGCTGTGGGGTTATACAACAAAAGTCATCAGAAAAACTTTCTACTGCATCATCATTTTGCACACCAGTGAACATACAAGCCTGTTCGGAATTGTCGAACAGCAAGTCTTCAGCTATTGGCAATCTGGATAACGTGTTGGCGTGGGTTTTCGTAACTCCAAAAATCAAAGCAAGAGCTTCCTTCTCGATCTGCGAGTAGTTACGCTGCGCAGAGGAGAGTAGCTTTGATGCAAATGCAATCAGGCAATCGTGCAAACCAATTTTGTGTGCAAGAACAGCTCCGATCCCAAAATCGGAAGGGTCAACCATGAGGCCAAGAGGTTATGTACTAGATAACAACGCAGATTTAAGCTGCTGAAAGGCACATTCGCATTCAGGCGGCCAATTGAACGAAACATTCTTTCAACATAGTCGATGTAACGCTGCTGCAAGAGATGATACGTGAGGCAAAAACTTGTGATAATAATTGAGCTTTCCAAGGATGGATTGTAATTATTTAACTGTCTTGCATGCTGGTAGCTCTGATATTGCTCTTATATGATCCGGACTTGGGTGGATGCCTTGAGAGTTTATTACGTGTCCTAAGTAGGATAACTGTTCAGAAAAAAATGTACACCTGTCCTTATTGAGTTTAAGTCCATGCTCATGTAACACTTCAAATAACTGTCTCAAATTATGCAAATGTTCATGCTGTGTAGAAGCAGAAGCTACGATGTCATCTAGGTAATTACACACTGAAGAAATCGATGCACAGAGTCTGTAAGTACTGCTGAAATAGTACAGGTGCAGAGCCTCATCCAAACAGAAGCCTCTTAAATTTGTAGAGACCTAAATGCGTTTTCACGACGAGGATCTTGTGGGATTCGTCATCCACAGGAATTTGAAGATATGCATCTTGCAAATCTAACTTGGAAAAATATTTACCTTGACACAATTTGTCAAACAAGTCTTCTGGACATGGCATAGGAAATCTTGCAACAACAAGTTGAGGATTGATGGCGGCTTTAAAATCCATGCACAGTTGCAGTTTGCCTGATGGTTTTGTTAAGATAACCGACAGTGAAGCCCATAGTGATGCTGTCACTGGTTCAATCACTCCTTGTTCCTTAAGTGCATGCAGTGTTTTAGCAACTTAATCTAGAAAGCGCGTGAGGTTGTGCATTGTCCTTCAATTCAGTATGCGTCTGAATATTTGTCTCGCACCCTAAACCTAACGAAAAAATATCGGCAAGCTCTTGACAGTTCGGAAACACTGTTGGTGGGAACACGTTTAGTGATGGCTAGTATGTCATCGTGCATAATTAAGGAGAATACATCAAATAAATCAAGATCAGGAATGTTTACAGATGAGGGTGAACACAGTACATGAAAAGAAATCACTTGAGTTTGCCCACGGTATGTCACTGGCAAACTGCCCAGTCCTAAAACCTGATTCTTTGACCACTGTAGGTAGCTAACGTAATATTTGTGTTACTCAATGGAGGTGAACCAAGCAATTCCTAAGTTTTATGATTCATGAGTGTAACAGAAGCGCCAGTGTCCAACTGAAAAGGGATCATATGATTCTGAATGTTCAGGTCTACAAAAAGTTTGTTCTGCCATCAGTGAAGAATGGCATTGAGAAGCAGTGTGCACTGGCTTATGTTGACAGGCAGATCGTGTGTGACGGGTCTCCTTATGTGGGCTTGCACTGGCATCACAAAGAAAATTCACACACTCGGGCAATGTCACAGGTACTGGAGGCGAATGTACAACATTTATTTCCATTGCTTACGGCTCATTTTGGAAACCGTTCCGGTGGAAGCTACTTTGTCTGGAAACGTAATATGGAGCATTAGCTTTTTGTCTTTTGAGGCACACTGCCTGGACATGTCCCTTCTTGTTGCAAAAATGGCACACGGCCTTGTGCAATGGACAGTTCTGGTGTGAGTGCTTTGAAGTACATTGCGGACATGAGCGCAAAGCAGGCGGCATCTGCCAGCGCATAACAGGTGTCTGTCTCCTGGAAGTGAATTGGGCAGGCGCGCACCGAGCCGGTACAGCATCATGTATGTGTGATGCGCGTGCAGCCAGCTTGCTAACCTGACAGACAGTGGGAGGCAATTCAAAAGAATTTGCAGCAAAATCCAAAGTGTCCTGCCTGTCCAAAATGTCCAACACCTGTTCTAAAGTGGGGTTGGATAATTTAAGAATTTGCTTTCTAATGCATGTGTCTGACATGTTTTCCACAATAGTGTCCTGTACCATGATGTCAGAATATGATATGCCACAAGAACATGAAAAGCCACAGTTGCGAGTGAGGCCTTGCAAAGTGGCTACCCACTCACGGTAATTCTGCTGAGGTGCACGTTTTCTGCGGAAAAATTTGTACTGCTGAGTGACAACATTCATACTTTCCTTGTAATAATCAGTTAATTCCTGAACAAGTCCTTCGAAACTGTGCTGATCTGGAGAACTTCTCGGGAAGAGTTTGAGGAGAATGCGGTACGATGCCATGCCAACACAAGATAAAAGCACATGCAGCCGTGTTTTACGTTGGATGTCATATGCAGCAAGGTGGTGTGAAAACTGTACGTGTCACTCATGCCAGCTTTCCACGCAGAAGTCAAATACGCGAAACGGCGGGGCTGTGACCTGCTGTACGACCGGCTCCTGTGCCGCCGGTACTTGTGGCACAGCTTGTTGTTGTCCCTGGACGAGCAGTCCCAATGTGTGTAGTAGTGCGTTGGGCTGCTGATTCTGTGATCATAACAGTTCTGCCTCTGGATTTGCCATCACAACAAAAGCAAATAATTACAAACGGGAGTAGGAAAAAATGTCATGCACTCACAATCACACCATGTGGAGAGGATGGGTGGCACAGCCGGGTATATAGTCTGTAAACATGTATAAATCGGCTGCTTTCACTGTTCCACTTTCCAAAAAATCTGTACCTTTAACCTTGTCGCCAATTGTTATGACGACGATGAACGAGTCGTCACCAGTGTTGACTGACATATAAATAACAGCAGGTTTGTCAGTAACGTCAATAACGTGCTGGATGAATGGTCTGGATCTGCAACGACTAAAATAATTAAGTCGTTGGTAAAAAAATAATATATATTGTACTTAACTGGTTGTACAGGACTCTTCTTGGTTGCATACATATAATTATAAACAGATAGCTACTGAGGCCTCGTTTGGGCCATATGTTACTAAGTGCCTTGTTAGAGGTTGCTTCCTATCAGCTGAAGGCTTTACTACTTGACGTCCCGAGCAAGAGCGCATGAGAGCTCGCTAGAAACTTGATACAAGCCACGGAGCGGCGCTGGTCGCAACTCGCGGGTCCAACGATACTAATATGGACTGTGGTTGATAACTTCAACCCCTAACAAGTGTGGTATCGAACATTGATACCACACTATGTATGGTATGAGTTTGTTGACTATAGTTTCTTTGTGTATATTGAAATTGGTGATGACCAACTTTTCATAAATTTTGGGATTTTTCTTGTCAGTGTGTGGTAATTGTGTTGGACTGTGATTGGTTGATATCCTGGTTATTGATGTACCATTAGAATATGTTTCTGATATTAGTCATGTGGGCATGGTTTGGTTTGTTGTACTGTGGTCTTTGCATTAGGTAGAGTAAGTGAAAGTGTGGAAAATAGATTTTAGCATTTGAATGTGTTTCTTTTTGTACAGTGGGCTTTGTTTTTTGGTGCTATATAGGTCATTTTGTGTCATCGGGTTTTGGAGTTGGGTGCAAGTTCACGATATCAAGACCTTTGCTTGAGGATTATGGGTGAAGTGAAATTTGCAACACCATGTTTTAGAGTTGTATGTTGGTTCCTGGTGTCGAGGGCTTTGTTGGAGCTATGTAGGTGAAAATTGTGGTGTTGAGTTTTATAGTTGTGTATGGGTTACTGGTATTGTAGTCCTCATTTGAGATATCGAAATTTACAACACCAATAGATTTTGTTTTTGTAATTAATTTGTGTTAAATTTTGAGGATTTCATGTGCTTGATTTTTGGGCAAATATTTGTTTTGCTGTAATGTCATTATTCTTACTGTCTTATATTTGTCCGCGCCCGAACCCACCTCCATCATAGAGTTCTCCTGTCAGTTTCATTCTGATGTTGGAGTTAAAGACTTCACATGTTATTTATGTTTGTTTGCAGTTGTAATAAGTAATGTCAAGGTCACCGTATTGTATGTGCTTGAAATAGTTTAAACCATGTTGATGACATTACTGTTCAAAACAGGTGGGTGGAGACATGATTTTTGTTTTGCCAATCTACCTTTTATAATAGAGCAGTAGATCCCTTTATATAGACTGATTTTGTTCTTCAGATATAGTTTGTGTGTCTAACTAGAAATAATGCTATGTTCCAAGGATCATTGGTCTGTTTGTACCAAAATGGTGTAGGTTACATTGGTTTTACACTCTGTGTCTTCTGTGTCTACATTCTAGCTACTTACAGATTAGCAGCTAGCTCACTGGCTGAAAAGTAATAATAATGAACATATTGGTCTCTGTCACTGCTCATGTTACTGTGAAGGAATATTGACATTTAGTTCTAAATAGCCCAAGCAATCGTAGTCTTATGCCACAAGGTTTTTGTTAAATACCTCTCTTCAGGCAGATGTTGCCAGAAGAAGCAATTTCAGTTCAGGTTTAAAATTGTGTAAAGGTTTCCAGCAACCAGGCACCTTTGATTTTATTCTTCAGTTTCTATTTACCATGACTGGTTTTGAATTCAAAAGAGATTTTTTATCAGATGGGACATACTTATTGCATATTTCCAGCATTGTTGTGGCTCATGTAGCTATGGCCAGAGAACAAAACATGTACACACTGAATGTAGTGAGAAGTATGTACAGTTCACGCCTGGCCACAGCAGCACCACTCCAGCAGTGCTGCAAACATGCACCATCTGATGATAAGGCAACAGTTGGCCCTCCCTATCCTGTGCATCATACTGCACCTGAGAATGCTGTCTGGTGGGTAAAAAAAAAAAATCTGTCATTATACTGGGCATATAGGTGTCATGAAAGAACTGTAGTGTGGCTGTGAAAAATCAGTTCAAGCTGAACTGTGATCTGCACCATCAATACAAGACAGAAATCTAACTTAGGAATTATATCCTATGGTGTGAAGATATTTGAGAAGCTCCCATCTGACATACAGCAAGTAATTGGTTATCTCAGCCAATTAAAAACATTCCTGGTGATGTCTCCTTCCACTGCTTATCTTAGTGCAAGGGTTTGATTCCTCCTTTGGATGGATGGCAAGTAGTATGTTGTAAACTATCCTGTGTAATAACAGATTTAGGTTACTGTTTTCTTTGAAAAATACTTAATTAACTAAGTAGATATTAAGTTCCTGTTAAGACAGTCTGCAGCTACCTAGCGTAACTGAAGTCACAGCAGCTTTCTTTCTAATTCATTAGAACACTTTTAACTGGCAGAGACAGAACTATTATTAAGCAGTATTGTGATAGTTTCTTGTTAATATAATGTAGGGCTTAAGCAATGTTTGGTTGTTTACTTGTTCCATAGCCCTGTAAGTTCACCTTCTTGGTGGGATGTACAGAACATGGTGAATGAGTAGAAGGAATCACTATTCTTTCGAAATTGTGATGGTTTATTTATGTCAAGCCAAATTAGTAAATGTATATCTTGTGAAGGAGCTGTTAGAATGTGTGACGTTTGCCTGCTTTATTTCTTCCTTGATAGTCCTCTGTGTCGGCGTGCTGCATTGTTATACTAGCTGAAAAATAGTGGGTGGAAGCTCAACACTGACTACTGTAAATGATGTAGCCAACAGTTGCACAATTGCGATTCACAGTTCTTTACTTTCACTGTTCAGAACCTGCCCAATATTAAACAATTATATGGCGGATTAACTATGGGTTATTGTTGAAAAGCCTCATTAATAGGTTGCAGGCAACATCAGCATATTGCTACAATAGTTTGCCATTGAATATCTATGAGCAGAAAAAACCTAACTAGGCAGTTCTTGCAGGATAATACGATGACACTATTTCTCAAATAAATTGAACAGACATTGTCATTAATTGTTCTAACACACGGCTTATTTGTGTTACACTTATTCCACTGTTAAGTTGATGGATTGTTGTTAATTTAACGAATACATAATTCCTGTCTGAAAATCGGCTGTGGACTGACTGTCTCAGCACCAAAAATCAGTTTTTTGTATATCCTCACAATAATAGGCACTGAAGCTTTACATTTTCACTGTATAAGTTACAGAAATTACAATTAAAATTTAACTCATAACTCATTCTTTTTAGTAGTTCCTTCTACCACAAAGATTAGGCCAAATCATTTGTTTAAATAATGAAATTAATATAGTTACACAAACAATACTTTTGACAAACCTGGTAATTATTTTGGAATTAATTAAGGGCTGACTTTGCTAATATGTTTTTGAATAGAGCCAAATAGATACTTTAAGAATCTGAGTAGTCTTTCTTCCAAATGTTTATATTTACTACAGAATTTATATTTGTTTATAAGTCAACAATAGAATCTGTCACAAAACAATTACTGATTTCACCCTATAACAAAAATTTAACTAGGAATGGTCAAAATAAATTAGGAAATTAATTACATATACAAAAGTAGGCACAAAATTAGACCTCGTGCTATATTCCTTAAGACGGAGGGCCAGCATTTCTCTTTTATGGAAATGCAGATTATATTCATACATGTAAAGGTAACTAGGCAAAAATTAAAATGAAAATAATTTAAGGAGGCAGGTGGAAAAATAAGAGACGAAGTAAAGAGATCCCAGCTTGCTTCGTCACAAATGCTTAAGGCCTTGAAGATGCACCTATAAAATGACTCTTGGTAAACACTAGCATCACTGTCCGCAGCTGCCCATTTACATTGTGAATGCAACATGTTACCAGATTAGCTGATTATATGCTTCACCATTTTACAGCTTAATATTTGCTCAAATGCAGCAGTTTTCACTCATAGGTGCTTCATTGGCAATGGAGTGGTGTACTCTACACACAAAATTCATGATACTAATCAGTACATATTTAATTCTTTTCTAATTTGACATACAGTGATGTTATTCTACTTATGTTTGTTCTTTTCACTCATTCAGTATATCTTTGATTTATTTTCAGAAAGATATCGCAACTTCAGTAGTACCACAACAGAACAACTACAGGAGCGAAATGTACACCTCGCCACTCTAAATTGGGGCCCAGCTCATCGCCAGACTGCAGAAGGACGTCTCTGTGAAATAGGATCCCCTGGACTGTATTTAAGCTCTTATGGGGTGTGATGGTTACAGAAACATCCGCCAGCTTGTCACAAGCTAGTAATGTTGGTGACTGGGCTGAGGATGCTGTTTTGATCAAGACTGACCCACATCTCGTTTTGGACAATCCCTCCACCACTCCAAATGCTCCACAAAAAACTGAGGCTTCATTGTCATGAAAGACTGCCCATCAGCTCTCGAACATACTAGGTACCGTGGCGAATAAGTTCCGCTGCCATCCTTAGCCTGATGTTCCTTCCATGGTGTGGCCAAGAAGGGGAACGATTTGGCGTCACACTTCTGTGCGTTGAATTGAACTTGTGATCGCTTAGAGACTGCTAGTGTTTCACCACCACCAGCAAGAGATGATGGACTAAGCTTCATCGTGTGTCATTCGCCCTGATGCCACCCACTCAGACCAAGGGCACTACCCACAGGTGCCACCTAGCCACAGTAAAGGCCACCTGGCAGGACGGCCATTGCCGGACGTCCCGATGCCCCAGGGGGATGGGTATCTACCCCTTGGCATACATGGGGATTTAATGGCGCAGGCATGAGCAGAGCGATCCCTGTGTGGTCAGGGGGCTACAACCAACACGGTACATGGCGGCCCCACCACAACAGACTGGCTACCATGCTGGATATCAGGTGCAAAGAAATCCATGGTCATCGTCGACACAGAAAGTGACACTGCACAATGCATGGTGGAAAACACATCCAGGAAGGTGTCCTCGCCCAATAGATGGGGAATGAGCGGGACTGAGATGCGACAATGAGGAAGTGGGCTAAAGATTTCAATGCACGATGGACATTATGCATCATGTAAGGCTCCCTTCCCCAACTGGCTTGATCTTCGGGAAAATTTTGAAGAATGGAGTTCAAAACCCTACAGGGGACAGTCACATAAAGGCCGAAACGTGGGAAACTCCTTTTAATCGCCTCTTATGACAGGCAGGAATACCTAGGGCCTATTCTTACCCCCGGACGTGCAGGGGGAGAACCATCAGTGATTTCATCGTACAGGCAAAGCAAAGATGACTGATGTGAATCTTCTACTTACTATCTAAACATTTTGGGGATGACTGGAAGAACATAGGAGATTTAGATTTCTGTGCAAACTTCATTGGTGCAGTTCCTATTGTAACTGGCAGTGAGGAAGGGGTTTGTACATCAGCTTGTAGTTGCTTGAAAGGAGCATGAGGACCTTACCAAATATTAAGAGAAACCAAAAGAATGGCAATTCTCAAGATTCTATAAATCAAAATATTTACCAGAAAGACATGCTGAGTTTGATATGAAATGATTGTGACCATATTTATTGTGTAATAAAAATGTTTTCAAAGACAAATGTCGCCAAAAAGGACATCATTAACACTATTATTCTACAATAGTAACAAAAATAAATACTTAGTTATGTATTTGCCTCATTATTTTTATATTTGTATTTAGTCATGGCGTATTAAGACCGACACATTTTCCTTAAATATGAAGAACAGAATTGCAAAATTGATTTCACTTTTTCATGTTTCTAGAACAACATTTCAAACATAACAACTTCACATTTTAAAATTTGTGAAAAATTTCCCAGGTTACAGGTAATGAGTTTTTTTGTCATTATGCAATTTGAAATGATGCTCCCCAGTTACACATAGTGGACAATTTCATAAGACAATGAATTCACGGGCAATGAACATAAGTACATTCTCTCAAAGAATGCATTTTGGACCTTCGGCATTAGTATCTAACTGCATAGATAGTAAATTGAGCCAGATATAGCTTACTGTTGATGCTATTTTTAATGTTGCTGCAAAATATTACAGGGTTACTGACAGATAATTACAGGTAAGTTCTTAAATATCCATGGCAGTGTTGTTCCAATTTGATGGGCATTTGGATGCCAATTTGAATTTCATTCGTCTTCTGCATCATCAACCTCAATGACATGCAGAGAATGCATCTACATCATAATTATCTAAGAAGATGTTTCATGAGACTTTTAGGGGTGCCACTGAATGGGATGAGGGCTTGTGGGAAGTAATCATCACGAATAGTTAAGTAAAATTTCCACAGGCATGATGAATTAACCCCATGCTAATATACAAATGGAGTAACCAATTTCGAATGAGATGTTTACCCTGTTTTTATTTTTCAAGGTAACTGCCACAAGACGTACATTCTTCCCAGACTACTCACCGTGCCATTTCTTCCTGTGTGGACCTCAAGGGCAAAGACCATATTCCTTGATTTCTAACAACCGAATTGAGAAAGTGCACCACCACAGTTAATGAAAATGTTAGACTATATCTGCTAGAAAGAACTCGATTCTCGTTACAGAGATAATGTTAGGATAATGTGTTTCTTTGTTTATTTTATATGAAAAATGGCCTTCCTGAACTTCCGGTTTCTGTTCACCTTATACACTGAAGTGACAGAAGTCGTGGGCTACCCCCTAATATATTGTCAGACCACCTTCTGCCCGACGTAGTGCAGCAACTTTATGTGGCATGGATTCAGAAAGTCATTAGAAGTTCCCTGCAGAAATACTGAGCCATGCTGCCTCTACAGCCACCCATGATTCTGAAAGTGTTGCTGGTGCAAGATTTTGTGCACAAACTGACATCTTAATTTTGTACCATAAGTGCTTGATGGGATTCATGTCAAGTGATCCAGGTGGCCAAATCATGTAGAATATTCTTCAAACTAATCACGAACAGTTGTGGTGTGGTGATATGGTCAATTGTCATCCACAGAAATGAAGTCCATAAATGGTTGCAAATGGCCTGCAAGTAGCTGAACATAACCATTTCGTCAACCATTGGTTCAGCTGGACCAGAGGATCCAGTCCAGTCTGTGTAAACTCAGTCCACACCATTATGGAGTCACAAACTGCTTGCACAGTGCCTTGTTGATAACTTGGGTCCATGGCTTCATGGGGTCTGCACCACACTAGAATCCTACCTTCAGCTCTTACCAACTGAAACAGGGACTCATCTGACCAGGCTACAGTTCTCCAGTCATCTAGGGTCCAATCAATGTGGTCATGAGCCTAGGAGAGGCACTGCAGTCTATATCGTGCTATTAGCAAAGGTACTCCTGTCGGTTGTCTCCTGCCATAGCCCATTAACACCAAATTTCACCATGCTGTCCTAACGGATACATTCATCATGTCCCACAACAGTTTCTGCAGTTATTTCATGCAGTGCTGTTTGTCTGTAAGCACTGACAACTCTATGCTGCATTTGTCAAGAATGTATACAGAGTTCCTTTAATACTTTGTTCTTATCTTCCTCCCTCATTCTTTCTTCCTCTTGTCTACTAACAGCATATCTTATTAAGAAAGAAAATGTATGCACTTAGACACTGGAATCTCCATTAATATGATGACTGCCATGAGGTCATAGCAGAGCCTCACCCCTAACACTGTGTGCCTGGTTTGGCCTGGTGGTGAAACATTTTTCCTCATACTTGCCACTTATCCTAATTTTCTTACTAACATGTATGGCAGTGAAATTGATGATCTTGAAACCTCCACCACCAATAAAAATTTATTCACAGTGCTAGAAAAGAAATAAAATAAGTTTACAATGCTTGCACTTCAAGATGACAATCACTTGAAATGATATCATGTAGCTGACGACACATTTCATGTCTTAAAGAAGTTAGACTTCACATCTTGCAAGACTGGCACTGAACTTCAATTAATTTCCTCCTGAATTTGATCCTTCATTTCCTGGATGGTGTTCGGTGGGTCCACTGGAACATCTGAGATTTCAAATGACCCCAAAGGAACAAATCACGTACTGGAAGGTCAGGGGATCTTGGAGGCCAGGAAATGTCCCCACTGTTGGAGATCAGATGACCAGGAAAGATGTTCTGCAGCATGTTAATGGAATGTTGCAAGGTATGGTCTTGTTGAAAGAATGTCTCTAAAGTTACAAGAAGATCAGGAAGTTGTCACATTAGGGTGTGTTTCACTATGTGAACATAATATTTTGTATTCATGGTACTGGCATTAGCACAGTTGTCTTAGAAAAAATCGCACCCATCAATTCCAAACACTAATATACTGCACCACACCACCACTTTATGACTGAAGTTGTGTTTCATGAAGAATTTCAGGATTTTCACATGATCAGTCGCTAAAGTTTTGCTTGTCAGCAAAGCCTGACACCTCAACATTCATGGTCAGATTGTTGCACAGACATGGGTGGTGGTTCTTGAACCCCAAAAATATCTGGTGAAAGAAAAGTATTTTCAGGAGCTCGTTTGCATCAGTTTTTTGCACTATCTGAATTTTGTATAGGTAGTTTTGCAGTTCTTTGTGCTATATTCACCACACACTGCAATCTGTTGCATCAAGTTTCAGCACATGCTTTTGTGCAGAATGCCTGGAATTTTGGCTGAAGGCTTCTTCCATTCTTGCAACATTCTCTAGTGTACACACCCATTTTGCACTTCCATCCCTCTTTTGCACCTCATCACCCATTTCCTCAAAGTTCTGTACCTGTACTTTGATAGCATGTGCTGATGGGACATGGGCATGACTTGCGAGATTGTAATGAGTACAAAAAACACACTGCATAGCTGCTTAGTTGTCATTTTTGGAAATCACCTTCGTGGCAACAACACATTGTTCACTGGCCCATGATGGCATCTCCACTGAACATAAATATCAGGGTCAGTGGCATCACTCCCGTTTTGTGATTCCTACTTCCAGTGTTGCCAAATCTCTCATTTCACTGCCGCACCTGTTGTTTGTTATTTTACCTTTCCTATCCAAAGCTAAATAACCAATGCATGTGTATATGACATTGATAAGTGCTTTAAGTGATCTTCAGTGGTTTCAGTTGTAGTTTTCATGTTCATGTTTCATTAATATTCCTGATGCACACTTAATTGTGATATCATAATGCAATGGACAATATGGAGATACTACTATACCTGAAAAATAAACTTACTTCCTTACTACTTTATTTTCCAAGAGGCTAAATTACTGCCTCAGATTAATTTTACAAGTAGTTAGCAAAGTTTGTGTCAAATGTTATCAAACAGTGTTTTTTCCAAAGATTGTAGCCAATGGATTCTACTCTCAGCCAATATTGCAACTTATTTTTACTCTCTGCATAGGACATTACATTACTATGAAATAAACACAAGTGACCTCAACTTACAACATTAGTCTTCCTTCTTCTCTGACTTTTGAACTATGAAAATGAAATGTGCATATGGCATATTTTGCCAGGGGTACCCTTTCATAGAGTTTGTCAGCTGCAAGTCGTTTTAGTTGATTTCATTTTGATGACTTACATGCCGGTATTGATGAGGACAAAACAATACCCAGTCCCCAAGCAGAGGAAATTGCTGACTCTGCTGGTAATCAAATCTAGGCCCCTTAAATGGCATTCAGCCACACTGACCACTAAACTATGAAGGTGGGAGTGAACTATGAAATGCAGTTAAATAAGTTCATAATTGAAGTATCAAAAATTCAGTTATATGCTTAAAATAATTAGACATCACTTTTGATTATAGATTTTCACAGTTATTAATTTACAAGATATGTCCACAAAGCAAGTTCCATTTGGTTATATAAAACAAACATGCACAGACACAGAAAAAATATTAATTGTAAAATATCTACAACTGTTAAACTACTTTTTTACATAGCTTCTAAAATTCTGTAGGCCTTCTTCATAGAAGGTTGCCACCTGTGTATTCAACCATGTGGTACCATGTTCTTTTAGCTCGTCACTATCATTGAAGTGTTGACCACCAAGGACAGATTTTAGGTGTAAGAAGAGAGCTAGGAGCAAGGTCTGGGCTGTACAGAGCATGATCAAATGCATCCCAGTGAAATTCCGATAAGAGCTGTGAGGTGGGGGAAAAAACAACACCTTTTGACAGTAATCCTTGGCACAATTTCGTGATGGTCTCTCCGTAACCATGTGCATTGATTTCTTACCATGAGGCCATATCAATCAATCAGAAAAATGCCTTTTCTGTCCCAAAAAACGGTGCACATGACTTTCAGAGGTGTCAAGATTTGCTTAGGCTTAACCTTTTTGGGGATGAAGTGTGCCTCCATTCCATTGATTGCTGTTTTGTTTCTGGGGTGACTTACATTACCCAAGTTTCATCCCCCATGACTAAAAAAGAAAACCATCGATTTCTTCACTCTAGTGTGTCAAAAACTGAAGTACACTGCCCATCCGTTGTTTTTTGTGTTCAGTAAGAAATTTGGCTACCCAACATGAGCAAAGTTTCCGAAATTTCAGTTTTTCAGTAACAATTTCATGAATTAGTGATAGTGAGATTTGCAGAACTTTCATAGCAAGGGCACTAAGTGTAAACTTATGGTTGTGCTTAATCTTCTCTTCAATTGTGTGAACAAGTTCATCAGTAACCACAGACGGGTGTTCACTCCTATCTTCATCGTGAACTTTATCACGTCTTTCATTGAACAGTCTGACCCATCTTCTAACCATTGAATCACTCATAGCATTTTGTCCATAAACCTCACAGATTTTCCAATGAATTTCCTTTGGTTTAACTTTCTTTGCATTTAGAAAATGAATCGCAGATCTGATTTCACACGCGACGGCATTTTCAATTATGGCTGGCATTATAAAGAAGCACTACAAAGCACATGTCGGCAGAAGCAATTTGAAAATGGCTTACATGTCTTCTCATTGAGGCAGAGTAACTGCCGTGCATGCTCGGAACTGCGATCGTAGCGCTGCCGCAGATAGAAATAGAAACAGAACTTAATTTGTGGACTACCCTCGTATTATTCAGTGTGGTCATTTAAAGATAGAGAAGGGATGAAATTATCATGACTAGACTTTTGAAAATATATTTCTCATTTATCTGAAACAACTCTGTATCTTCAGAGTAATTCTACTTTTTTAATAAAAATAAGGAAATGTGATTCTTGGATTATCTTAGAAGAGAATAATTTACAATAAGCACTGTAACTACACACACCTCAAGTGGAGGGTCATTACCACAGTAGCACCAGCAATGCCTGAATGATAAATTCTGATTTAGACACTGTAGTTAGGTCACTATTCCCATTTAATTCTGTTCTTTGATGTGGCCAGTAATCATGAAGAACATATTTCTGTCAGTCTAATGTGATATTTTATAGTTTTAAACAAATGAAATGGTAGTGTCATCCCAAAAACAATATTGTGGTGTACATATAGAAGGGAAAAAGCAGGGTTAATAGCACTGAGGGGATTTTAAAATATTGCTTCTTTGGAAACAGCTCATACAAAATAATACCAGTTTTTAAATTTTTCATAAAACAGTTTTTAAACTAAATATAGCATCACCTGGTTCCTTTAGAGGCTGTGAGGAAGTACATGAACAATGAGTATTATACAACTTTCTTAACAATGGTACAGTTTTAAGAAAATCTGCACATGAAAGAAATATTTTATGTACATCATGTTCCTAGCCAAGCATGTTACTCATATTCACTATCCATCAGAACTGCTAAAAACAGTTAAAGTTCAGCACACAGATTATTCCTCGCTGATAAGCTTGGCAATATTTACAGTTAACAGTGACTAAAATAGCTTTTTATGGATTTAAAATTTTTATTCAGTCATAGTCAGAGGAACAATACAATTCATTTCTACATCTTATGTTCTCAAAGTCTCACACTATTTACTGACAAAAGAAGTAAAATTATGCATCTTTCCACAGTATAGTTAACACCATAATCTTGAATTACAATGGAAATAATTTTTTTTCAAGTCTCTGTTCCTTTTTACTTACATTTTAGCCCAAGAAATATTTTATACTTAAGCTAAAGCCAATGACTGACTGTAGAAATATCTAGTAGGTGTTACACAAAATATATAACAGGAAAAACAAAGAGTCGTTAAGATGAAAAGTTCTCCTCATGCAGATCTTGTCAGAGTACGTCTGCCTATCACATTTATGATGGATTTACTAATAACCTCATTTGTTTTAGTTTTAGCCATCTGAGGGCCTATTAGTATTAAATTTTTAAAAATGAAAAAGTGATTTTTGATGAACAATCAATATTAGTCTGCAGAGAAAGTAATATTTCAATAATTTACTTGATTTTGCAAGAAGAGCGCCAAACTTCTGCCTGATACATAATACCCACAGTTAACAAATGTCACAGTACAGATTATAAACCAATACATAATAATAATCTTTCACACAAATAAGATATAAGTAATGTCATTATGTTGAGTCATAATTAGAAAAATATGGCGTAAGAGCAAAAATAAAAGAATTAGAAACTATCAAAGCAAGTTCATATCCCCCCCCCCCTTCACCTTTCAATAGGCAATTACATTTTAAAATCAAAGGTTTACTGTCAGTCATGAATCACAGCAGTTTGACAGCCTCCAGATTATCATGGCTTTCCAAAGTTGCTAAGGCTGCATATGATATGATGTGTTATTTCTTCATTAGTTTTCATTTTATTGACAATGAATCATTCTTTGATGTCAAATGTGATTGTCTATATGACACACACACACACACACACACACACACACACACACACACACACACACACACACTTAATAGGGAGCATGTCCACTGTTTTCACATGGATAACAGCAGTGAGGTGACACATAATGGCATGTAAGCAGTGAGGTCTTGGTAGGTCACTGTAGGGAGCTGGCAATACACCTGCACACCCAAGGCACTCTATTTCCATAAATTCTAGGGTGGGGGGGGGGGGGGGCGATGAGCTCTGATGTCACGTTCAATTGCATCGCAACTGTGTTCAATCAGATTCAGATCTGGCTAATTGAGGTGGCCAGCACATCAATTGGAACTCACCACTGTGTTCCTTGAACCATTCTGTCACACTCATGGCCCTGTGATATCACATTATCTTGATGAAAAATGCAACTGCTGTCGGTAAACATGATTGTCATGAAGGGGTACATGTGGTCTGCAACCAATGTACGATACTCCTTATCAATCATGGCCTAGCGTAAGCTCCACTGGACCCGTGAGTGTCTACTTGAATGTTGCCCAAAGCGTAAGGGAGCCACTGCCAGCTTGTCTCCATTCCAAGTGAAGGTGTGAAGGAGATCTTCCACTGGAAGATGACGGATTTGCACCCACACATTGGCATGATGATGATGGCATCGAGATTCAATGCTCTGCCACTGCACCAATGTACAGTGCCAATGGTCACTTGCTCTTTTCAATTGTAGTTGTTGATGTTGTGGTGTTAACATTGGCATATGCGTGGGTCATTGGGTGCAGAGGCCCATCACTACGAGTGTTCAGTGCACTGTGTGTTCAGACATACTTGTACTCTGCCTAGTATTGAAGACTGAGGATTGTTTTGCTGCAGTTTACTGCCTGTTCTATTTTACCAGTCTGCTCAGCCTACAACGTCCGACATCTGTTATGAGTGGCGGTCCCTCAACCCCATGACGTTTGGATGTGGTATCACCATGTGTTGAAGGCAATCACCACAGCACTTCTCAAATACCCGACAAGTTGTGGAGTTTCCGATATGCTCATGCTGAGCCTCGGGCCATTACCATCTGCCCTCAGTCAAACTCAGACTGCGCACCTTCCCCATTCTACACACACACACACACACACACACACACACACACACACACACACACGTGTGTAGCAGTCATTCCTCACAAGGTGACACTGCTATTGGACAGGTTTATATTGATAGTAGGTTGGTGACCCTAATGTTCTGTGCATGTCAACCAGTAACTTGCAATATCTCTGTAACACATGGTCAAATTACATTATCATGGCAAGTCCCAACTATTTAAAAAAATTATATTATTTCTGACAAAAATCACTTACACAGAACAGACAGAAAGAAAGAAGTTAACTTGATTTCTTTATCATCACAGTAATTTCTTTTGTATGGTTGATATGGATATTGTGAAAAAGCTAAAATGTTTAAAAAATGAGACCATACTAACTGATACCCATATGAAATGAAACAGAAAAGCCATTTTTAAATATCCTTATCAGGGTACAACTCCTTATTTACCTTTTAACATGAAATGCCTTAGTCTGAATGGAAATCTCTAAATAATAACAAAGACTTGCTGGAGGCCCATTATGCACACAGTAACTAGTACAAAATTGATACTAAAAACCAGTCATATCTGTAAATCACTTACACATAGCAGATCTGATATTCATTTACATGGCAGTACTGGCCAGAAACCAAATTCTTATAACAACCTCCAGACACCTACTTATATTTGTACTGTTCATTTACAGACAAACAACATTATGATTACAACAAAGTAATTTGGCCCTCATAAGTGGCTGAAAGTAACTTGTCACTAAAAAAAGGAAAATAAAAAAAGCAGTCCTGCCTGAGTACAGGAGATACAACTTTACATTTAAGAGCCCTGGAGTAAATTATAATAGATACCCAGTTGGCAGACACTGAGGAATGACTGCAAATGGAAAAACAAAATCATCCTGAAATTAATCATACAAGTTTTACCTAAGTGTTAATGAGGAACAGATGATGAAGAATCAGTATAAGAGGAAGAAGGTGGCGAGATAAACAGAATACCAAAGATATGGTTGAAATTTTTCTTTCATATTAGAGCAAAAGTGAGAATACGGAGAAACAATAAATGTCCTTGAAAGAAAAATGACTTATGTAGTTCAGTTTCTTCATGGTTACTGATCTGTCAGATGACAACATTTTATTTCTCTGTCTCCTGAACCCTATTTTTCTGAAAATAATTTTAACAAAAAGGAATAATAGTCTAGTAGTGCCATGACATTTAAATAAACCATCATTGCGGAGAATTAAGAGAGATTAAAACACTGCTCCACATAGTATATACACATTCTTTGACTTTTAGAACAAAGTTTTGATTTCACAGATAGAGGAGGAAAAATGACAGTTGTGTTACAAGTAAACAAAGTTGTCATGACAACATCTGTTTTTACATCTGCAAATATTTGTTGTTGACAATGAATTGGGACATTATGCAGATCCAAACACACACAAAACACGACTACCTTCCCTCTCCCCCCCCCCCCCCCCTCCCTCACACATGAAAGCCAAACATTAATCACATATTTCAACAAAAGCCATATGCACACAAATTGCAAATATTTTAAATAATTATAAAAGATATTTTAAATAATTATAAAAGATATTTTATATATAATTTTGATGAACAAAAAAACTGTAAGCAGATAGCTTAACATTATAATGAAATATTAAGAATGAAATGAATATTAGAGTGAAGGAATAAAGAAGTTTACATTTATAGGATGCTGATGACTGTTTAACAATAAATACATATCTCACTACAATTTTTACGTTTATTACTTCAGAACCCAGATCTCCAGAAGGAAATCTATGTAACCTTGTAGTAGGGCACATTTCTGTTTTCCTGATGAACTAGTGTCTCACAAGTTTAAACTTTTTTTAGCATTGGAAGGTTCGACACCTCTGGTACTTTTATATCTTCAAGCTTTATTTTTGATGGATTAAAAGGAAATCTTACTGGGAACATGAATTTTGTGTCCATCAGCAATGTGGCCTGCAAGAGCAACAAGGTTATGCAAATAGTGCATGAATTTACAGTTTAAAGAGTTAATGATTCCCAGACTTAATTAACAAAAATGAGATATGGTACTGCATTTTTGCAAATACCTGTTTATCTTCTGTGCTTCAAATGCCAGTACTAGCTCCACAACCTCATTTATTAAGTGTACATGACTTTCATAGTTGATACTAGCAACATTCTTCAAACCTTCAGTTTGCTTTGCTAGAATACAGTGTAACTGAATGCATTCCTCTCGCCATCTGTCAACTTCAAGTTGCAGCTGATTGTACTGCCCTGAATGAGAACAAATTTATAACACTGTCATAAATAAATGAAATTAATACTAATTCAAGTATAACAAAATAACACCAGTCGTGTAGAAAATCAGATGTTATGCTGTTGAACAGTCACCTGTGAATGTCAAGTTACCATCCCTAGAGTATTTGGAAACACAGACTTAAAATGCACATCAAGAACACATTCTCAAACATTATTTCTATTATGTTTGTTTTAATGTTATAGCAATTTTATACCTTTAGCATGTAGTATGATAGAATAATTATTTCTGTCTAGAACTGGCAGTATTTGTAAAAACCTGCACTTACAGAAGTCCTCAATTATTAGAAAGAGCGTCTGTGGAGGGAAAAAAAACTGTTTTTCAGAATGAAAACCATGAACTTGGGCGTTTGGGAACAACAGCAACAAGAAAGATCCTTACTATGATGAAGGAACAATTTGAACTTACTTAGCAATTCTTCTCGTCCTGGTCCATCATCTAATGTTTGATTAGAACAGCAATCATCGAATGATAGCTGAAGTTTAGTCATATTTGCATGTAATCTTCGATTTTCCACTTCCAGTTGCTGCAACTGAAATTGAAATATAAAAGGTGTCTCAAGAATGATGCCTCAGAGATAACAGATACTTAAAACAGAATTAAACTGACTCAACACTGCTCAGTTTATGTTCCTGGCTCAAAAAAGATTTTTATGTAATGATGTCACTTATCATTTTTTATGTGCAATTTGAGGTACCTTAATATGCAGTGGTCTTTATAGTATTGTATACTTGAGATTACCTCAAAGTCTGTCACACATCTATAAGTATGAAGAACATTGTCTCTTAACTGTGTCCACATTGGAGTCTATTTCTCAACAGAGTATTTGTTAAACAAACATGCTGTAAATGTCAATTTTCTCTGGTCCTCTTCCCTAACAGTTAGTTGAAAATGGAGCTATTTATACTTTTTAACACTACTGGTGAATGGGGTTGTTCATATTAGTAGTTGGGTCTTTTGCAGCTCTGTTTATTTTATAATCAGTTTCATCATACCAATAATAAACACCCACAGCCACTGCACATACCAAATGTTTAACAGTGTCATGTGTAGCCTGCAACATCAAATGTTGCCTAAAGAAATAGTTGTTTTATGTTATGGACTAAAATCTACATCCAAGTTTTATTGCAGTTTCAACACCATGTCTAAATGCCATAGTAAACATGTTTAAAATACTCTAATGCTAACTACAAATGAACACTTTTTAAAAAACAAAAATTATGACATTGTAGCCTCGTTGCCTGGGAGGCCCCATCCAGGAAAGTTCAGCCCCAGGTTGCAAGTCTTATTTCAGGTGATGCAATGTTGGGTGGCTTGCATGTCAGTGGTGGTGGTGGTAGTGGTGGTGAAGGTGGTGGTGGTGGTGGTGACACAACATGGCCGGAAATCGAACCTGGGCCCACGGCGTGGCAGGCAAACATATTACCACTCAGCTAAGCAGGTTGACTACTAATAACAAATCAATATACATGCGCTGCAGACCACCATATAGTGCACAGCAGAGGATACTTTGTGCCACTATTAATCACTTCCTCTCCTATTTGACTTGCAAATGGAGCAATGAAGAAATGAATATCTTAAAGCCTCCATACAGGCCCTAATTTCTTACATCTTATCTTCATGATCCTTATGTGAAATGCATGTTGGTAGCAGTAGATTCATTATGTAGTCAGCCTCAAATGTTGGTTCTCTAAATTTCAGGAATAATGCCTTGCAGAAAGAGCATTATCTTTCCACAAGGGATTCTCATTTAAGTTCATAAAGCATCTTCGTAACACTTGTGTGCTGATGGTGCCATGTACCCCTCATTCACCTAAAGGGATCAGCAACCCCTCAGACACTGATCCATCATGGGCTTGCATATGTACAAGGTATTGCCTCACTGCATTGAACTGATCACATAAAGGATGACAGACAGCAGGACGAGCACCACCAGAGGTCCTCCACGTCAGGGACCTATTTCCTCAACTGGGTTGTGTGCAGAACTGGATTGGCATGAATTCCTCCATGTCCCATCTATACAGGACAGTGCAAGCCAACACGATTTGACGGTTCACCACACCAGGGTTCTGGGCCAATTCACACACAAGCTCTAAGCAGCTAATGAGTCAGGGCCTCATTAGAAGCCCCCACAGCAGCACTTGTAACTTTCCAGTGATATCCTGAGACATACCTGTCAACCAGCTATGTTGAGCACTCAACCTCTGTCATTAGGGACTATCTGTGGCATGGTCTTCATGCCCCACAATGTTTATTCACTGAGTGTTCGAGGTGTGTGCCTGTTAGTGTCAGAGAAGTTGTATTATATTTTATTGAGAAGAGTTTTCCTTTGTTATTAAATCTCTCTATTGTGGCTGTAATAGACCCTTGTTCTTGTTTAGCTGTATCTTACTATTTCTTATTAAGCATCTACCCATGGGACAAATTGCAGATTGAATCTACTGGTAACAAATCCAGCTGCCCACTTTGAACTGCTTCATGTCTTCCTTTAATCCAACCTGATGGGGATGCCAAATACTTGAATGAATGAATAGCACTAGCATTCTATACACCATCTCCTTTATGGATGACACTTTGCCAAAATTCTTCAATTAAAATGAAGTCTACCATTCACCTTCCCTACTGCCATTCTGAGGTATTCAATCCACTTCATATCTACATCTACATCCAATCATTTCACTTATGTCGTACTGCACAACCACAGAAAAAAAAAACCTATACAAAGGGTAGAAACTGGCACATCCCCATTATGATTACAAAAGTGGCCTCCTGCTGCTGCTCATTTGATACAGAATTCTTAGGATAACACAGCTATAAAACATTCTCACAAAAATAGGAGTATGCCATGCTGAAACTTTTGCTTCCACTGATAGAAATACGTTGCACAGAAGCTCACTAAAAAGTGTATAATCAACTGTTTGAAATATTTCTCAATAATAGTTGCAAAGAGGATCCAAGTTTGTACCATTTATCCATCTTATTTGCTAAGTGAATAACAATTTCTGATAATTAGACAAAGTTAATTAGCAACAGGTAGAAAAAGTACCCTTTTAAGAAAGTGTCATTTGCAGCCTGTCTAAGTTTTCTGATTTATCATGGTATAGTTCTCTAACTGGATTCCTTCATGTCATGGTATAGTCCTCTAAATACATGTTTACATTAAGTATACCCCTCCTAACTAATCTTTCTTACTACTATATTGAAAGTCATTACTGAATTGAATCTTTACAATAGGAAATGTTCCCATACATCACAGCTATTAACTACAGGCAGTGTAGATAACTGTTATGAGCCTGTAACAAGAGGACTGAGTGGAGAGCAAAAAGTTTCACTTCTTAATCAATACTGGTTCTATGATACTGGTATAGGATAATTGCGGATTAGAAACTGACATTTGTTTTATGTGGGTGACATGAGCTGCGTACAATTTAATAAAGTATTGAAAAAGATTAGCTCAACATCCTTCTGGTAATGACAAATCAACCATGTCCTCCTCAACAGTAATATCTCATCATTCACCATAACTGATTTAGGAAAAATATAAAACATGTGTTTGAAACCTGGGAAAATAGGCAACTTTATCTCCACAAAAAATTAAGACCTGCCATGCAACTGCATGAGGTCGGGCTTGCTGATCACAGCTTACTGTAATTGTGATAGTGCTATAGGTTAACATCAACAGTGATTCGATAAACAATTAACCATTATGATAAAATTCTCTTGGCCTCACAATAACATCAAATGGTGTAAAATCATCAAGCCCTTGGGCCAAGTACTCCTCTGCCATTGTCAAGTGGTGACTATCTTTTGGTTGCTGCCATCATACTTATACAGCAGTGCTTCCTTCTTTGTTGTCACTGGTGTTTGCTCCAATGCCATATAGTGTAATACTTTCATTGCACACCCACAGTACCCACTTCAATTTTCTGATGGTAGGGTCCGAAGGCTTGCTTAACTATAGGCCATCAACTTCATTGAGAGTGTTGTTACAAATTTTTATCTCTACTGCTTTTTTAATTATGATATCCTAGAAACAACACATCTGTGTAATAACTGATGTCTTTTTGAATGAAATGTGATGTCTGTTTTCCAGAGCATGCTCTGCTACCACTGATCCCTCAGGGTAACAAAAGTGAAAGTATCTTGTGTTCTGCTCAGCACTGTTCATTAGTATGCACAGACTGTCCAACATAAAAATATCCACACCCACACAGTATTTTATGTACTACTGGCATTCAAACACCTATACCATCTTTCAAAGGACTGATGAGTTGTGAAACTTTTGTTGGAGCCCTGATGACCGAATCTATTTCATGCCTCTTTAGGAAATGGCTGATCTTTCCCATTATTGAGCCATAGAATGGAAAAGACACAAGCTTATATTTCTTCTCGTGGCCCTTCTGCTTCTATGTTTCCAGGAAGATGGCTTTTGAAATCTGGCGATTGTTGTAGCCGTTTTCCTTGAATACTTTCTGTAAGTGACTCAGTTCCTTTGGCAACCTTCCAGTGTATGAGAGAGCTTTCTATTGATGCACCAAGGTCCTCAGAACAAAACATTTCTGTGACAGATCGTGATAGCTGTTAGCTTGCAGATCCTGATGTGTGTGGGTGGATTTCCAGTAAACACTGTGACTGAGACACACATTGCCTTACAGCAGATGAGGACATCAAGGAACAGCAAGGCACTATAGGTCTCCACCTCAATTGTGAACTTTATATTGACATGGATATTGTTGATGTGATCCAAGAATTACCCCAGTTTTTTCACATCAATGAGACCAGATGATGAATGTGTCATTGATGTAATGATAAAAGCAAACAGACTTTGCAGGAGGCATGTCCAGCATGATGTTCTCCATAAACAAGTTGGGTATAACTAGAGCTAATGGACTTTCCAATGTGAGGCCGTCCATCTGATTTTGTATGATGGAGAATATAGAATATTTTAATCAGACAAATGCTTTTCACTGGCTGTGGCTCCTGCAAATCCTAGTTGCTTTTATCATTACATTGACAATACATTCATCATGTGGTCTCATGAATGTAAAAAGCTTGGGGAATTCTTGGACCACATCAACAATATCCATGACAACATCAAATTCACAATGGAGGTAGAGACTGGTAGCGCCTTGCACTTCCTTGATGTCCTCATCTGCCATAAAGCAATTTGTGTGTCAGCCACAGTGTTTACTGGAAACCCACCCACACATACTGCAGATACCTGCACATTAACAGCTATCACTATCTGTCACAAAAATATTCTGTTCTGAGGATCTTAGTGCATTGTGTGGAAGGTGTCTCAGATGCTGAAAACCTGCTGAAGGAACTGAGCCACATACAGAAAGTATTCAAGGAAAACAGATACACTAGTTACCAGATTTCACAAACCACCTTCCTGAAAACACAGGAGCAGAAGAACCCTGAATATAACTCAATGAAGCTTATGTTTTTTTCTGTTCTGTGGCTCATTAATCAGAAATATTAGCCACTTCTTAAAGGGGTATGAAACAGATTCAGTCTACAGGCCTCCAACAAAAATTTGACAACTCACGAGACCTGTAAAAGTGACGTAGGCCTCAGAATGCCAGGAGTATATAAAATACTGTGTGAGCATTGACAGTTTTCTGTCAGACAGAACATGAGAGATGCTTTCCCCTGTCATGTCATAAGAAATCAGTGATAGTGGAGCATGCTGTAGAGTATTCACATCATACTGCATTCAAAGTGACATCATTTATTACATGGACTAGTTGTTTCTGGGATAGCATAATTAAAGAAGTGATAGATAAAAGTTTGTGAAAACACCCTCAGCAAAGGTGGTAGCCTACCGTTGAGCAAGGATTGTAACACAGCCATCAGAAAGCTGAAGCAGGTGCAGCAGGGCCGCAATGCAAACATTACCCCATATGGTGCTGGAGTGAGCACCAGTGACATCATGTAAGGCAGTGCAGCAGTAAAGGATGTTAGCGGCAACCAAAAGACAGTCACTACTTGACAGTTGCCAAGGAGTACTTGACTGAAAGCTTGTGAGTTTTAAACCACTTGCTGCAACTGGAAGTTCAAGAGAGATTTAGTGGTACATATCACTGCAAAACCATGCATTAATATAAATCCTCCATAATATTTTAAATGACTCCACATCATACTTAATCAACATGGAATGAGGTTCAGAAATGTTATATTTATGTATGGCCAACTTCACTGATTTGTACATCACTAAAACTAACCGACTTACAGCTAAGATCTTCCCAATTTCATATTCAAAAAAGATAAAAGGAGCACTAACAACTAGCCCCATGTTAGCACTTTGCCATCCTCACATCTTGTACAAATTTAAACACTTGGCGCCGGCAGCACTAATTCAGATTACTTGGCTTGTCACTGGCCACTTGTCACCTTTCCATAGATGACAAGCTTCTAAAACATTGACTTTTGTGAGCTTTAATTTTCCAGAAATCCTCTATTTTGCCATGTCATTCCACAAACTCAAATTTTCTTTTCAAGTAACTTCTTTGCAAGTTCTACACTGTTATAATAATCAGCCATGAAGAAGTGGTGCCACTTTCCCTCAGAAGGTGTCAATAGTTCCATCACTGTTTTTGCTAAAGGCTGTCCAGCACCAGAATATATCTCGAATGAAGAAATGTATCCTGTACTCGAATCACACAGCATCCGAATGAGTATGCTGTATTTCATAATTTTTGATGGATTATAAACTTTAAAATTTAACTGTCCACCCAATGGTGTCATTCCTTCATCAGTTGAAATGTTCTGACTTGGATTAAACATTTCTTCAAACTTTTTGGAAAAATAATCTATTACGAATTGCACTTTGACTAGCCGGTCGGCATTATCCGGTTTACTGTTGCTGTTGGAAAAATGTAAAAATGATAATATATGTCTGAATCGGTTGCAGGACATCGTTTTGCAAAATATCAGTGTGTCTATCAATGGATTTGTTGACCAATAATAATCAATCCTTGCTGTATTTATAATTCTCATAAGTATAGCAGCCCAAACCAATTTCTATGCTTGGGTCCCATAACGTTGACAAATTTGGCATTTTTTAAATCCAGTTTCCTTCTCTTGCAATGTTGACTATAGTATTCGTTGGTTTCATTGCTAATATATTCAAATAGATCATTCCCGATATCTAATTCTACGATATCCTCGATGCTCTGTGTATTTTTGGGAAATATGTTTGGACCCGAGGATCCTTAAAATTTATTATTGGTCCTTGGTAAATCAAAGTCTGACGCCTGTGCACTGTCTTCTTCATCTGATTCAGCCGAATCAGTTGGAAACCGTAGCCTTCACTGAATTCTTCTTGGACGTATTTTACTATCTTCCTACAATTCTGCTTCACTTTAATTTTTTTGATATCCTATGTCTTTTTCCTAATCAGCCAAGTCATTCAAAATGTCAGACAAGATGCCTGCACCTTCATTGTAAATAATCCTATTGTCTCTTTCATCTGCCATGATGAAAGTGTGCAAGTACTTATAAAAACAAAAAACTTATTGATGTGTGTAACTTATTGTTACCTAAACAAAATACCAACAGAAAGCAAAAGATACTGAAGTGCTGGCGCTGGCCACTGCATCATACTATGCTCATGACACCACTGTAGTGTCACCGACCACTGAGCGATACTATGCAGATGACACCACTCTGGCGTCGCCGGCCATTGACTGCTATTTTGTGCACGACACCACTGTTGTATCACCAGACAACGTAGTGTTAATATTTCTGAATTATGAGAAGGAATTTGTTCTGTCCTGTGATGCAAATAACTAGCCAGGAGGGTGTACTATAAGCAAAGATGTGAATGGGAAAGAGCACCTTGCAGTCTATGCATCAAAACAGTTAAATGAAGCTGCAAAATTACTTGAGTGTGGAAAAGGAAATGTGGAGTTTGATGTGTGGTATCATGTACTTCAGGCGCTATATTTATGCCAGGAAATTCAAAGTCTTAAATGATCACACAGTGTGAAAATGGCTATTAAGCTTGAAGGAGGCTCCAAGCAGGTGGACTTGGTGGGAATTGAAATTAAACGAATTTGACTGGAGGAGATTTATAAGCCAGACAGAAAGCACATAAAATGCAGACAGATTAAGCAGAAAGTTTGGTGTCATATGGACACTTGGCTGTAACCATACAGAATGATAGAAGCTGCTAACTGCTGATGCTGACTTCAAGCTGTGGTGTCACCACCAGACACCACACTTGCTAGGTGGTAGCCTTTAAATCGGCCACGGTCCGATAGTATACGTCAGACCCGCGTGTCGCCGCTATCAGTGATTGCAGACAAAGCGCCGCCACACGGCAGGTCTAGAGAGACTTCCTAGCACTTGCCCCAGTTGTACAGCCGACTGTGCTAGCGATGGTTCACTGACAAATTACGCTCTCATTTGCCGAGATGATAGTTAGCATAGCCTTCAGCTACATCATTTGCTACGACCTAGCAAGGCGCCATTATCATTTGCTATTTATCTTGTGATGCATGTACCGTCAGACTGATGTTTACCAATTATGGATTAAAGTTAAGTATTCCAGAAGCTATGTACTTTTTTTACTAGACTCAGCTCCTTTAACTCTTCCAGACCTCACGCCAGCCTGCGTGAGCTTAAACGCGTGCATTTCGGCTACCTCATAGTTGGCTTGGCTGTCTTGCCAAGTCACAACACAAGCTATTCAAAACATAGCCACAATCTGCCATGCACAATGGAATGCTAGGTAGGCCACTGAAGCTTGAGCCATGCATCATGATGTCTGCTGCATTATGGGAAGAAGTATTGAAAGAAGTTCACAACCACATTCTAACTGGGCACAGAGGTCAAAGAACAATAGATTGTAAGGTTGCTCAACAATATTGGTGAAGAGTGTGAAGACAGGATGTTGACAAGTATGTGAGAAATTGTGTGCTAGGTGCATAGTGTGCTTCATCAGCAAGTACCACTGGTAAAGGGACACCCTCCTCTAACATTACCTTCTTTCAACAGAAGTTATCAATAGCAAAAAAAACTTTCTACCTTATAAACAGGTTAATATTATCTCATCGGTTTAACTAAAAGAATTCCATATGATTTTGTGAATGATGTATTATACTTCACTCTAAAATGTGTAAAAAGACATTATTTTATTGCAATTGATATGTATTAACTGTGTATTTACAGTTAAAATTACTTTTCTTTTGGAAATATTTGAAAACACAAAATAAAATCATGAAATATCTGGCTCACTTAAAATTCCTATTATTAATTGCACAATGTGATAATATTTATTAAATTTGTTTCTGGTCTCATTTATAAAATAATTATATAGCTTTGTGAAAACTCTTCTTTTGTCAAGAAAGTTTGTAAACCCTGTTTTGTAAACTCTTTGGACTGCTGTTAGTACCACAGAATGAAGTAATACTGGGCACAAATCTGATGGAATTGGACATGTTTTTAATTTTGGCAATAAAAATACAATTTTTGGTTTTATGGAAGTGTAAATTGTAAAGACAGTGTGATATAGAGAAATGTGATACAATAAAAAAAGTACAAAAACAGAAATTACACAACAGACTTACTTAACAGTTATCATGTCATCTGAAAACCTACAAAGTCAAAAAATTTAAGCCTCAAGAATCAACCCCTAGATGTGACAAACTGGAGCCAATGATGAGAAAAGAAGGTAAGTAAAAAAGTTTATTTGTCAATCTTACTCCTCTCAAAGCTTATGAAACAAGTCAATTATTTAGAAGAGTGAAAACCAACTGTTGATGTGAGGGAGGGTAATTTTACAATTGGTGGCATGATCAGTTGACTGATAATGAAGTTTTGTCTGTTAGAGAAGGGACAGTGATTTGTGCCTTTTGCAGTTTATATTGAATTTCCCATCACTCAGAGAAAGAAGACCGAGAGCTGCACAGTCAAGTTATAACAACAGTGATGAGATACTTCCAATAATGATGGACCGGATCAATTGAAAGAGGGCTTTACAACTACAATGAGGGACATCAAAAAGGAAAGCTAAGTACAAAGTATTTGTGAAATTAATTTGTTTGTGTACTTGTGTGATTGTTAACAAAATGAAGAGAGATGAGGGCAGGGGTGACGTAGAAGTGAAAGCTGTGGGACCCAGTCAGGACATGTATGAGCCAAGTGAAAATGTAGTCAGCAAAGAAACAATAAAAACTGATATTTTGCAGTTAATTTTGGCAAAGCTAGAGGAAATGAAGACAGATAATAACAGTAAATTTAGTGCATTATTAAGCAGTCAACTGAAATAGGCACGGACAATGATAGAAAATTTACTTCACTACAAGGACAATTAAATGACCTAAAAGCTGAAAACAATAGTAAAATGGATAAGGTACAATACCAAACAGACCAACTTAGTAATCAGGTTTCAGAGCTAAAAAATGGGTTTTCCAAGGGATTAAGAAGTGTGAACAAAAAAGTTGATGTCTTAGAAAATAAATTTATTGTTTTGGAAAATGAGTTAGTTGCCGAGTCTGCAAGACAGATGAAGAATGTTAATGACATCAGAGTTGAACAGAAGGTCATAGCAGAAAAAATGGAAAAGAACTTTAGTAGTTTAAATCAAAGAATTTTAAATGTTGAAAACAGTATGCAAACTAATGTAAATATTTTAGATCAAAAAATTTCAGCAGTTCAGGAAAACTGTATTTACAAAAATCTGCATCAAGCAATAGTGTTGCGTGGCACAACATTCCAATCAAAATTTTTTCTGGAGGACAATTCACATCCAGTAGATCTTCTGCACCACTGTAAAGAGAGTTGTGTGTCCGGCATGAGTGACAGTCAAAAAATTAAATTTGTTAAAAGATGTCTTGAAGGCGAAGCTCTGTCTTGGGTAAATCTAAATTTAAGTCAGTGGGAAACATCTCAAAGTTTCAAAAAAAGTTTTTTAAATAAATTATAGTCAGAAGCTGAACAGGGGAGAATTAAAAGTGAACTTTTGAATGGTCCTCATTATAGGAATTGGGCAGTACCCTGAAAGAGTTTTGTAAGAATCAACTTCAGAAATTTATGCACCTTGATAAACCATTTGATGAAATGGCAATGACTGATGCACTCGAAAGGAGATTACCAAAAAGGTTGCAGTGGGATTTAGTGCACAGAACTGATGATTGCCTTGAACAATTTTTACGGTATGTTGACAGGCTGGATAGGGCAGTAGAAAGAAGCATGTACCAAAATAATCAAAATGAGAGAGATTACAATGGTAATAACTACAGAAACAGAGATAATGGTAGCTTCTATCAGGGTCAAAATGTTAATAGAGACAGAAATTTTTAACATCAGCAGGATAGGAATAATGGGGATAACCAAGGGCAATTTAATAGAAGAAACAATTGTAGATGTAACTACTCAAGAAACAGCAATCCGCCTCAATGAAGGTCCATAGTTTTGGGGCATGGAAACACAAAAAGCATGGGACCTTCAATTTGCACTTTTAATTAGACAATAATGACAGTGTTAATAAAGTGGCACAGATATCTGAAGTTGAACAGAAGGAATATCAGATTTCTCACTTATGTTTTGATAAAAAGTTTTGAGATACTATATTTAATTATAGTGTTGTCAGTACTAATTACAATCCAGAATGTGACACTAATGGGTGTTTTGGTGCAGTATGTACTAAGGATTTCTTCTTTTGCTCAGAAAACAGTGTTATTGATGTATACCAGTCAGGTGATGACTCCACTGGATCTGAACTAGATAGTATATTTTATATAGATGCGAATGAGAGCTGTGAAATGACTGAAATTGCTATGTCTGAGACTGGTAGCTTATTGAGAATGAATGTATGATCATCAATCATAATCACCAATCATAATCATCATCAGGGATTATGATTATGATGATTGTCATGTAGTTGTGGAGTTTAAGAATAATGAAGTTTCAGAGTTATTTGTGAATAAAGGTAAGGTGATGTATGTGATGGTGTAAGTGAGAGTCCTGGAATACCAGTACAGTCAAAGCAGATTTTCATTAATATCACACAGAGTAAGCCAAGAGAAAAAGGTCAAAACATTTTTAAGTTTGTTTTGGACGAGACTGATGGTAACATAGATAAATGTGCATTCTGGAATAAGTTAGCTGTGGTTAGTCAAAATTTATATCCAAATTGGTGGAATGAAGTCAAAGAAGATCTGAGCAGGAAGTGTAATTTTGACAGTAATATATTTTTTGTGTTCCTTCTGCAATAAGTGAGGTCAGTTGCACTATGGAATCCATTCCTTGTCTTTAATCTATACCTGACAAAATGAGTAACCAAAGTGATTCTATGATATCAGCAAAGTTGATTAAACCCTGTAAAAACAGTGTGGATGTATCATTTAACAAAATTGAAAGTGATATTTTACATGAAGTGTCTATTATCAGAGATGATGATTCAGATTTTGGATGTCCATACATTAACATTAAGATTGATCAGTGGGAAGGGAACTGTTTGTTTGAGACAGGTACCAATTTGTGGTATATCTGAACAGTTTAGAGACAAGATCCAGTATAATAAGAATTTTGTGGAAATGTCCATTGCACGTGTAAAGATAGGAGGAACTAGTGGTAAGTAAAGCAAGTATGTAAAATGTTAAGTACTGTTAACTTTTAGTATAGAGGACAAGACCTATGACCATGGATGCTTAATGATCTAGAAGAAAATACACACTACATTTGCAGATTCATAAGACTACATAATTGTGGTGTGTTTATCAAGAATGTAGTATGTAAGATAATGTCATTCCTAGAGTTTTGTCTTATCTATAGGCTGTTCAAATTTATGATGCACTATATAATGATGTTTTGTAATAGATTTGTGCTTTAGAATATGATACATATATGCTATGAGACTACATGAGTAGATCCTTTTGCAATTTTGAAATGGGATAATATACATAATTTGTACTGTAAAAAATAGGAATAGTATGTTAGTATATCTGTGTGTATCACCTTGTTAGTTTATTCTTTCCATTGCAGTTAACTCTGTTTATCAAAGTTTCATGTGTGAACCGTTTTTAAATTTCATCTCACACAAGTAACTGCTTTTGGAAACTTAATAGGGAGAGCATACTCCGTGTGATGTAAAGAAGGTATTGAACAGCATATTTAGTACATAAAACAATGTTTCAGGATTTGGTTGAATGCTAGACTGAAAGTTTGAGAACTTTGAATCAGTATGTACTTTTTTTATCAGTTGTAAATGAGTCTTCTAGGCCTTTATGTATGTAGGTTAGTTTGTATGTCTTCCACACTATTTGCTAGCATAGTCAATATAACAAGATGTACACATGTCTACTTCCATACACTGATATTTATCCTCAAGCTACTTTATTATGTCATCATTTAAAGCTATTTATGACTCTCCCTCTCCCTCCTTTTATGAATCAACATATCCTCAAATACTCTGGTTTATGTGGCTGATTGATTTTGTACTATATTCCTACTCATAATTGAGTATATTCCTCTGGTCTGTACCCATCGTCGTATTTTTAGAATCGGCTCACTCATCGTACACTTAGGCTCTGAATTTTTTCTCGTCTCTTTTTAAGGATTTGAAGGTGTGATTTTATGGATGTATACTTACAATTTGTAATTATAGTCTCTGTACTTATTTCCAGAGTGTAGAGTTGTAATGTTATAGTTTTGACTTTGTATTATTTGTCTTGTAAAAGTATGCTCCACAGATCTCAAAAGCTGAACGCCAAGCCCTGACATATGTATAGATTATGACTTGTATAGCAGATATTTTTCTGTTTTCTGTAATATGTTATGTACCAGATACTTCTATACATCAGTATTCAACCTTTTGGCATCATTTTGTACACCGATTGTCAAACTTTATAGTCTGTCACAAAATATTGTAAACAAACAGTTTCAAAATTTTGTGAAGGGGATACTGTAAAGGGACATCATCCTCTAACATCACCTTTATTCAACAGAAGTTATAGATACCAAAAATACTTTCTACCTTTTGAACAGGTTAATATTGTCTCAGCTATTTAACTAAAAGAATTTCATATGCTTTTGTATATGATGTATTACATTTCAGACTAAAATGCACAAGGAAAAATTATTTCATTACTTTATCACAATCTATATGTATTGACTCTCTATGTACAGTTACAATTGCTTTTCTTTTAGAAATATTTTAAATTACAAAATATCTGGCATACTTAAAATTCCTATTGTTAATTGCACAATCTGACAATATTTATTTCTGGTCTCATCTATAAAATGATATAGCTTGGTGAAGATCCCTCTTTTGTCAAGAAAGTTTGTAAACTCTTTTTGTTTTGTAAAATCTCTTGAATATTTTTAGTACTGCAGAATGAAGTAGTAGTGGGTATGGATCTGATGGAACTGAATGAGATTTTAATTTTGGCAATAACAATGCAATTCTTGGTTTTATGGAAGTGGAAATTGTAAAGACAGTGTGATATCAAAAAATGTGATACAATAAAAGAAGTACAAAAGTAGAAATTACACAGCAGACTTACTTAATAGTTAGCATGTAATTTGAAACCTACAGAGTCAAAAAAATTTAAGCTTCAAGAATCAACGCCTAGATGTGACAAACTAGAGCCAACAATAAGGAAAGAAGATATGTAAAAAAGTTTATTCGTAAATCTTCCTTCTCTCAAAGCTTATGAAACCGGTCAATTATTTATAAGAGCGAAAATCAACTGGTGATGCAAGTGAGGGTAAGATTACACAATTCAATGATTACCAGGGTCACCCAGGCCATTATAGATGGTTGGAATGAACAGTTTTTGGTCCATTGAGCCAAAAATGATGGGCAACCACTCTTTTTTGACTATCATAGACCACTTTTTGTGTTACCTTGCAAAGATTACAAATCAGCTAGCAATTACAGTAGCACAAGCAATTGTGAATAACTGGTTACTGAAGTTTGGTATCCCCAACATGATAATCACTGAACAGGGCACCATCATTATGTCAGAGATAATGAAACAGCCATTACATCCATCACACATCTGGAAACAAAGAACCAGTCCTTGCACCTGCAGTCTAAAGAGAGGACTGAACACATTCACCAAACCATAAATAAGGTGCTGAGCTACTACTTCAACAGTCACCATAATGACTACGATGTTTACTTACCCTGTGTAATGGCTGTGTATAATTGAAAGGTGCACATTAGTGCTGGGTTGTAACCATATAAGGTGACGCATGGAAGAAAGATGCCATAACTTTTTGAGGTATTAAACCTAAGACAGGGAAAAATGGGAAACACATGGAATTATTACAAAGCATTAAAAGATATAAGAAAGTAAATGCAAAAGGCAAGCAATAAGGCATTCGATTGGCAAGAGAAAATGGGACAGTATAAAGTTAAACTGCCAGAGTACAGAGCCAAGTGAAGGGTAGTGTTAACTGGCCCCTATAACCAAAGAGTAAACTGAAGAAATTTATTACGCAATATTATGTGCCATATCAAGCTGTGGAAATGACATCACTAGTAAACATTCCATTGCAGTTTCTGACACACAAACCATTGCTCAGGTGGAGCACAGTTAATCTTTTAAAGGTGCTTCAGATACTACTACCATTGCCAGCACCACTACCTTGAAAGGAGATAGATGGCAAGAGTAAAGGGAAGTAAAGAATCAAACTTGCATGCAGGCTGCACACAAGATACTATATGCTCTTAGGTCACGCACATAAGTGGTTTCTATGTATATTTTATGAATATTTTTTGTATGATTTATTGTATGGGAGATATGGAGTACATGATAAACTTCGTGGTAGATTCTGTTGTGTTTGTATAGTTTTCTTATTTTTCTGTTAGTGTTTTCACTTTGATCTGTTTTCTAATAATAGGCTTGGTATGAAGTGCAATACAGGAGTGGAACACATGTATATCAGCAATACAGAATGAGTTATATCATGTCTGGTGTATAACAATGGACCATGGGCAGTGTTCTCATGAGGGGGACATAGGGTGATGCAGATTCCATTTCCCCAGGTGGTGTTGCCACCAAAAATGGGCATGAGTGCAGTCTTTGCAAGCAATTTTGGTTACTTGCAATATTTTACTTGTGCATGAATTTTTCTTGGGATAAGGTGTTCATTTCTTGTGCTTTCATGTCAAGAAGAGTATGCTTGGATTATGGGAACCATTCCAAACTGTTGTATTTTTTGTGCATTTTTATTGTTATTTGTACTGTTTATGTAGTGAGTTATGGGTTGTGTATTCAGTTTGAGGGTGTATCCAAAATTATGTTTGTTTGTTCTAAATAGTGGAAAGCTCTGGAGAAGTACACACAACTAAGGACACATGAGGTGATGCTGATCTCCAAACAAAGGCGATGCTATGTGTTAGTGTTAGTGGATGAGATTTGTCAATGGCAGAGAGGATGGGTTACAATATGCCTAACTCAGATGCTCCAGACTGACACAAAGGTGTGTGAGAGTTATTTTTAGGTTGGTTAGTTGGTTGGTTGGTTGGTTGGTTAGTTGGTTGGTTGGTTGGGGTTGAAGGGACTAAACAGCAAGGTCATCAGTCCCTTGTTTCAAATGTGGTCCATTCAGACAGTCTGACATCTCAGAAAAGTCAGAAAGATGAAAGAAAAAGGCTGAAAAAACGTAAAAGTGCAGTCGTGCCGTCAATGGTAAAAACAAAATGAGGGAAGTCAGCAAGAGAGCAACTCCAAGGCTATGCTAGAAGCAGGAAATATCCCGCCTCTGAATGCTTTTAAATAGCAGGTGGTCTTGCCTCTACTGCATCAACCACTAGAATGTAGATGTGTGTACTGGAAAAGGAGACTAACTAATTCTAAAAAGTGATAAAAACAGAGTAAAAGGGAAAGAAAAGAGGATATTGGCCCTGCCCCAACACCAGAGTGAGGTTAAAAACCTTAAAACTGAGAATAAAAACCACTTTCATGGAGGAAACTGAGAACCAGTTCGACCATCTGGGACCTGTCAGCCAACATTAAAGGTAAAGTGTGGGGAAGTCTGTACTTAGTCAGAGCCAAAAGAAGGCGGCATTCCACCAAAATGCTGAGACCAAGGGATGGCAGGAAAAACTCTGGTCAATAGCCAGAAGGCCACTCATTAAGTCCGTACATAACAAAACATGGTTGCGTTGGGACTGTTTAATAAAGGTAAGGGCCTGGGAAACTGCCATCAATTCTGCAGTATACACCCCACATGTAAGTGGGAGGAGATGATATTCCATGCCAACAGAGGATATGAGGGCATATCCCACATGATCATCAGATTTAGAGCCATCAGTGTAAAAAACAACAGCATCCAGAAACTCCCATAAAATTTGGCGGAAAAAACAACAGAACACCATTGCGGGAGTGGAATCTTTCGTACCTCGAAGGAGCAGGTGGGTGATGCCCATGGTCTGAGAACAAGATAGAATAGGAAGGATGAGTGAGAGAGGAATGGACAGCGATTGCATAAGAAACCAAAAGCTGGGACCGCCGAACAGAAAGGGTGATGGGGGGGGGGGGGGGGGGGGGGATCCCAACTTCCACCAGGAGTTTATCAACAGGGCTAGTACGGACGGCACCGGTGGCCAAACTGATACCACAATGGTGGACCGGATCCAGGAGGTACAGTGTGGAAGGAGCAGCTGAACCATAATCTTGACAACCATAGTCAAAGCGAGACAGCACTAAAGCCTGATAAAGGCGGAGAAGGATGGAGCAGTCCGCACCCCAAGAGCTGTGGTCAAGGAAGCGAAGGACATTGAGTTCACGGAAACATCCTACCTTCAGGAGTCTGATATGGGGCAGCCAAGTGAGCTTGCTGTCGAAAAGAAGACCCAGGAAATGAAACTGTGGGACCACAGGCAATTGTTGTGCATCATGATAGAGCTCCAGATCGGGGTAGATCGTAGTACGGCGACAGAAGTGGACCACCCATAGTTTTAAAGAAGAGAATTGAAACCCATGCGAGGGAGTCCATGCAGAGGCACGCCGTATAGCTCCCTGGAGCTGCCGCTCTGCAGAGGCCATCGAAGAGGAACTAACCCAAATGCAGAAATCATCCACATACAGAGCAGGGGGTGACCAAAGAACTGACAGAGGCCACAAGGCCATCAACAGCAATGAGGAAAAGTACTACACTCAATACGGAACCCTGTGGGATGCCATTATCCTGGGTCTGTGGAGAACAAAAAACAGTACCAACCCAAACCCTGAACGACCGATGGAACAGAAACTGGCAGATAAAAATCGAGAGTGGGCCTGGAAGACCCCACTGATGACGTGTAAGTAAAATGTGATCGCGCCAAGCCGTGTCATAGGCCTTGCGAAAGTTGAAAAATACTGCAACCAAATGGGGTGCTGGGAAAAAGCCTGCGAAACTGTGGATTCCAAGTGAAGTAAACGATCAATCAGAGACCACCCCTCTTGGAAACCACACTGGTAAGTGGACAATAGACCCCGAGATTCGAGGATCCAAGTGAGCCCACGGGCTACCATCCATTCAAGTAACTTGCAAACAACATTTGTCAGGCTAATTGGCCAGTAGCTTTCGACAAAGGGGGGTTCTTGCCAGTCTTAAGGACAGGAACCATGATGCTATCCCTCCACTGAGAACGGAAGTCACCCTGGAGCCAAATACGGTTAAACACACAGAGAAGATGTTGCCGTTGAGGAGCACTGAGATGTTGAAGCAGTTAATTATGAATGGAGTCTGTGCCAGAGGCCGTATAATGAGAAGAATAAAGAGTGGAAAGAAGTTCCCATTCAGTAAAAGGTTTGTTGTAAGATTCTGATTGACAAGGGGTAAAACATAATGTGGAAGCTTCGGCCCGCTGTTTCTGGTGAAGGAAAGCAGCCAGATAGGAGGCTGATGCTGATGCTGTTGCAAAATTGGTCACAAGATGTTCCATGAGAATCAACGGGTCTATGCAAAGGCCATCCAGGACGTGAAGGCCTGGGAGGGTGGACAGCAACCTTGGAGAGAGTGAAGTGTAGCCCATACCCATGACATAGGGACAGTAGAACCGAGGGAAGGAACAAAGCTTTCCCAACACATCCATTTGCTCTATTTGATTAAGTAAAGGGGCTTTAGCACGAAGGCATTTAAAGTTAATAAGATTGGCAACAGATGGGTGCCTCTTAAGGTGTTGCAAAGCTTGACTGCGATCACGGATGGCAATGGCAATTGCCATACTCCACCACAGGACTTGCTTGACAGTGATCACGAATGTCAATGGCAATGGCCGTACTCCACCATGGGACTTGCCGGCGGCATGATGGTCCACTTGAGCGCAGTACAGCAAGGCTAGCAGCGCGAACAATTGCATCAGACACATCACATAGGACGTCATCAATACAACCTGACAAACATGGAGAAAAAACGAACTGTGCAGTATATAGAGGCCAATCGGCACATTGGAAAGACCAACCTAGATAGATAGATAGATAGATAGATAGAAAGATAGATGTTCTGCAAGAAACTGGTCTATGAGAAGACCCTATCTAGATGGAAATGCACTGCCCCACACGGGATGATGAGCAACCCCGAGAAAGAGGAAGGGAGGAGGAAGTTGCTGAAGAAGGGCAGTTAAGGCAGCAGGTGTAAGAGTCCTGTCAGGAGGGAGCTTAAGATTGCAAACCGTGACCTCAGAGTCGAGGTGAACCCTAACAGCAACCGCTTCCAATGTAGTTTGAAGAGGAATCCACAACGTCCGTACGGACCAACGTACAAAAACCACCAGAGGCCCGCAGGGGGCCGACCCGATTTCAACAGAAAACATGGAACCCACAGATGGTCAGTGAGTGATCATCAGTAAATTGAGATTCCTGTAGAAGCACAAAAGCTGTAGAGTAAGACGAAACAAGGGATATCAATTCTGGAAGCTGATGGTGGTATCCATTACAATTCCACTGGCTAACCGCAGAATGATGATTCAAATGGGGGTTGAACAGGCTAAAGCCAGTCATGCCACCGGGTCACCACTTGTCACCGACAAGGAGGGGCGACACCCACGAACAACAGATCAGAATCAGGATGCAAAGGTGGGGATGGGACCTCTGGTGACACCAGAGGCTCCTTGTCCCAGAACTTATGTCTCTTCTTCTTTTCTGTTTTAGATCATGGAGGGCTGTGTGGCATAAAGGAGCCAGCTGCAGCAAGATCGGGAACAGAAAGAGATCAGGTGACCTGGGGGCCCACAGACCATGGTTCTCGTGGTCATCTCGTGGCAGCAGACCTTTGACCTGGAAGGTGCCGGTAAGGGGCATCCCAGGAGGGGCGCCCTTGACCGGCAAACGCCGAGGAAATGGGACACGTATAGGCTGGTGAGGGGGAACAGCGCCCAGAGGAGAAGATGTGGGAGCCGCAGGGGAGGGGGAGGAGAGGGGTTCGGGACTGGCGTAAGGGAGGCGCAGGAAGGGCTGAAGATTTAACTAAAGCATAGCTAGACGTCATGGACACAGGGTGAAGACGTGCATACTTCTTACGAGCCTCGGTGTAGGTTAAATGGTCAAGGGACTTCTACTCTTGTATCTTCTTATGAACTGGGCAATCTGGTGAACATGGAGAATGATTGGCATGGCAATTAACACACACAGGAGGGGGAACACAGGAACTCCTCTCAGGGAGTGGATGTCCACAGTCACCACAGGGAGGGGCCTGCGAACAGCGGGAAGACTAGTGCCCAAAATTCAAGCACCTAAAACATCTCATAGGTGATGGGATGTATGGCTTCACATCACATTAATAAATAATGATCTTTACTTTTTCAGGGAGCTTATCCCCTTCGAAGGCCAGGATAAAGACACCAGTATCAATGCAATTGTCCTTCGGACCCTTCTGAACACGCCAAACAAAGTGAACACCCTGCCAGCTGAGATTGTCCCGTAGTTTCTCATCAGTTTTAAGGATAAGGTCCCTGTGAAGAATCACACCTTGAACCATGTTTAGATACTGTTGGGGGGTGATGGACACAGGAATTGTGCCAAGATGGGTACAGGCACGAAGGGCCACAGACTGGGCAGCTGAAGCAGTTTTTATCAACAACGAACATGACTGCATCTTTCTCAGAGAGTCCAATTCGTCAAACTTGTCTTCAATGTGTTCCACAAAAAAGAAAGGTTTGGTATCGGTGACAGTATCCCCATCAGTCCTGGTGCAAACTAGATAGTGGGGGAAAGGTTTCGCTCCTAGCTGATGAGCCTGACCCTCCTCCCAGGGGGTAGCCATGGATAGGAAGGCCGAAGGAGCAGGAGAAGCAGCACTAAAAGAATCAGTTCCACGCAGAGAGATGGCTGCAGAAGAATGGCCAGAGTTCTGGACCTGTATGCGTTTCATTTGCATAGCGTTCGCCCTGATACCACCCACTCCAATCAGGGGCTCTCGCAATGGGCGCCACCCAGCCACAACAAGGGCTGTCTGGCACGGTGGCCATTGCCAGGAGTTCTGATGCTCCAGGACAACAAGCAACCACTCCTAGGCTTACACGAGGAGGTCACAGCTCAGGTATCAGAAGTGTGATCCCTGTGTGTTCAGGGGGCTCAACCAAAAGGGTACATAGCGACCCCACCACACGGGCTGCCTACCGTGCAGGCTATGCATCCTAGCATCAGACAACGATATGAAAGAAAAGGTGGAATGAACTAGGAGGGCACATGTCGAAGACACTAGGTAAGGCACTCTTCCCCAAATTGCTCACACTATGGAACTGAAGTTTAGTAATGGAGGTCAAACCCCAGAAGGGAACCAGGGAACGCCAAAAGGATGAAGTGATTATCCAACAAAACCAAACTGCAAAGCCAACAGAACCAGGAGGATAACAGGGCCAACTTAAAAAAGGACACCAAGAGAGGGAGAGGAGAGGGGGAAGGGGAAGGAGCAAGGAGAGGAAAGGAAGGATAGGGCACGGAAATGCAGCCCTGGAAAGAAGGAAGGCTGCAATAGCTTGGGGCCCCATGCTCGCCATGCACGTACTCAAGGAAGGACCGTGAGGCCCATTGGGGGGGGGTTATTTTTAGGGATAAAAGATGCCTTAGGATGCCAAAGGGATGTCATGGCACTGTATCCTTACTTTCAAAGTTCTGGAATGTATTATATCTAATCCATATTTACAACCAAAATAGTTGTTATAAACTGCTATGAGCAAGGATGACAGAAAGGGAGGATGAGGCTAAAATTATGAGGTAGTGTGCTACTGGTAAATGGTACAACTTGTGGCATAGCAGGAACTGCCTTACAGCTAATATCAATGGAACCACTATAATGAATATGATACAGCCATTATTGTATTAGCTGAAAAAAAAACTACTGAAACTACTACCAATCCAGACTTAAACTTACATAAGCAGCCCTTAAAACCTGACTTCCTTTCACTGGTTAAGCTTACAGCTACACAGAAATCATGCATTACTGCAGAGCAGGTGCTCCAGCATGTGTGGCAACACCATGATCAGTTATTCATAAAAAACATGACACAATGTCCTGGTGTCTGGTATCACCATGGTTGTGACTACTGTGTGTTACTTGTATCTACTTTAAGTGGGAAACTGCCTGATTCCTTTAGCTTTTATTATGACTACCAGTAAACTGTGTTAATATTCGGAAACAGTACTTAAGTTAGTAAACAGCAAATGAACAAAGTGGTTCACACTGAACCTGAGAAGAGAGAAGTGGAGAATATCGGACATATATGAAACATCTATTAAGATTTTCTTTATAAATGTTAACATATCACAACTGGAGAGACTGAATCTGAAAGTGGAAGGTAGTGCTCTACCATGGCTTTGCCTGGTGTAGCAAACAACTGCTGTGTTCATTCAGCAGAATGATGTCATGAGGAGGGAAGCGTACATCAGCTCAATAATTAGGTGATATGGCACAAGAGTGCATATTCAGCACTCAAGAACATGTATTCAGTACACTGAAAATGGAGAAGATGCCAGCCATCATCTACAGAAGTCCAGAAGTTGAAGTTATGATGCCTCCCTACTCCAGTAGAGCTTCTGGAGGAGCTAGCAAGATAGGAAAACCATGGCAAATGAAGTCAGTTTCCCAATGATTAAGTCTGACAATAGCAACCTGTTGTGACTTACAGGTCAGGACTGCTGTCGTTTGAGAAACACTATCCAGCCCAGCTCATCTACATACATACACACCCCTCTCCCCCCACACACACACACACAAAACCTAATTTAGTCCATCAGTCTCAGTAGCATTAATCTGCACACAGAAGGCCCAGTTACGCAGTTTATGCTGGCCACTAGCTATGAAAAGAAATTTGCTTGCAATCAAAGATGAAGCAACCAGCCATTGCTGTCAGACTTTGCTGTCAAGAGCTGCAGGCCTCTGCTTGAGCTGAGCCTGTATGCATTTTACTGGTTGACTACCATCTGCCAACAGCCACCTCCCTGGTGGGCCATGGTTTTGAGGCTGGTGATCTAGCTACCCTTGCATCACTGCCCTCTGTGGACACATGTAATTGCTGTTCACTGCTCAGAACAGGCACATGCCATTGTCATCAGTCATCCCAGTGGCTGCAGTTTAACCCCACCTACTCCATTGAATTCTCTGGCGGGTCATAAAAGCAAGTGAGAACTAAGGTGGCTTCCTACTCCCTGTCACCTGTAGCCATTACTGCCTTGCATCAGCACTCTGCTGCTGTGCTGATTTGCTGATTACAGCATGATGGGTTACCATCGTACTGTGTGCCACCCTGGACCACCCTCCTTGCAGACAACTGCTGATGCCAGCACACTTTAGCAGCTATTGTCACCTACATCATGGATGCAAATGACACTTCCCTGATGCCATCACTGTAACTGTTATGAATAAAAGACTTTCTCAATCAGGAACATTTATCTGATGGGTCACCATACAACAACTGCTACCACCAGCACTGCAGACATGCTAGAACAGGGAAACTGCACTACAGTCTGAAATATCAGCAGCCCAATTCACTTGCCAGCTCAGGGGTGATGCTCTACTGCTCATCATGGGTACAGCACTGACCTGTGCAAGTGATGTCACAAATGTAAACAATGTGTGCCAATGCCATCATAGCCAATCTACTTACTGCTTCCCTTTTATATCTTTTGACAGATAACTACTGTCTGGTTTCTATGAAAGTTGTAGACAGCCTGCAGTTCCACGTGTTTTATCCACACTACCTTCAGAAATGTAGTTTTGTCTTCCAAGGTAAGCCCTAAGCCACAGACTCAGTATCACTTCATGTGTTCTTATATTCTTCCAGGAAGATGTATAAATATGATAGTACAGGATCTTTGGCTGACAGTCTCATCTTGCATAAATATGTTGTTATTGTTATTGATGTTACTTTTAATTATTAATAATCGAGAAACAATTATTTATATTCTACTATTACTAGTATTAATGAATGATTAGTAATTGTTAAGATCAATAATAATAATAATAATAATATTAATAATAATAATAATAATAATATGCCAGTCGTAAAAGGCAATGAAAAGAACAAACCACTAACAGGGCTAACCCCCCCTTTTAGTGTGATTAGTTGGTTCAGGACAGAACTAATGAAGCCTCGGACAAGTGCTGTCATGGTCGGGGACGACGCTTGAACCCTATGCCCATCCACAATGGTAATGACACTGCTAGCCACACGGAAAATGATTTAAATCCAAATAGAGGTGTTTTGCAGGATATGCTTCCTGCAACCACCCTAGAAGGAAAACAAAGACAGAGGATGAGATGGTCTGATGAAGTTAACCGACACCTCATGTTCTGTTATTACCAAGCAACATACTTAGGAACCAACACAACTGGATATAGATCACAAGTATACACAACATTTATTACCAGATACCCAGAATTAAAATTCTTAACAGAACGACTAGCTGATCAGATCCATGTAATAATAAAAAATAACAGGATACCCCAGTCAGAATTAGAAAACATCAAGCATCAAGTACAACAAATACTGGAACAAAATAATATGCAATCAGAAGAAGAATAAAATACAGTAATGGACTCAAACATCCCAGAGCAAACAAACAAAGAACACCACGCATCAATTAAACAATCAGAGGAAAACGAAATCTTAAGACAGCCACCAGAACAAGCACAAATAGAACACGAAGTGACACACATGTTAGATATAGATGAAAAATTTCAGCTGACATATACAGAATACAAAGACACAAACACAGACATTAGACCATTCTTGCATAGACCACCAAATAACCCACAAGTCGAAACAACAATAACAACTATCGACACAATCATACACAACAAAATAAATGCAAATACAACTATGGAAGAGTTACAACTACTGGTTTATATAGGAGCACTCACTACACTAAATATACACACTAGGCAGAGATCAGAACCAACCAACACACAGAAGAAACCCACAAAACCAGCTTGGCAACACAGGCTACAGATTAGAATAGAATAACTGAGAAGAGACATCGGACAGCTAACACAATTTATAAGAAATGAAATATCAGACAAAAAATGAAAAAGGTTAGGTAAAATCTCACAACAAGAACTGATAGGGCAATTAAATGAAAAGAAGCAGAAATTACAAGCATTGGCGAAACGACTTAGAAGATACAAAAAAAGTAAAAATAGAAGGAAACAAAACCAAATATTCAACACAAACCAAAAGAAATTTTATCAGACAATAGATAACACACACATTAAAATAGACAACCAACCAAACATAACAGACATGGAACATTTCTGGAGCAACATATGGTCAAACCCAGAACAACATAACAGACATGCACGGTGGATACAAGAAGAAACAGACACATACAAGATGATACCACAAATGCCTGAAGTGATAATTTTGCAACATGAAGTCACCCGAGCAATTAATTCTATGCACAATTGGAAAGCCCCTGGAAAAGATAAAATAGCAAATTTCTGGCTAAAGAAGTTCACCTCAACACATTCACATCTAACTAAATTATTTAACAGTTACATTGCAGACCCATACACATTCCCTGATACACTTACACATGGAATAACTTATCTGAAACCTAAAGATCAAGCAGACACAGCAAACCCAGCAAAATATCGCCCCATAACATGCCTACCAACAATATACAAAATATTAACTTCAGTCATTACACAGAAATTAATGACACATACAACACAGAACAAAATTATAAATGAAGAACAAAAAGGCTGCTGCAAAGGAGCACGAGGATGTAAAGAGCAATTGATAATAGATGCAGAGGTGACATATCAAGCTAAAACTAAACAAAGGTCACTACATTACGCATACATTGATTACCAAAAAGCTTTTGATAGTGTACCCCACTCATGGTTACTACAAATATTGGAAATATACAAAGTAGATCCTAAATTGATACAGTTCCTAAACATAGTAATGAAAAATTGGAGAACCACACTTAATATCCAAGCAAATTCAAATAATATCATGTCACAGACAAAACAGATTAAGTGTGGAATATACTAAGGAGATTCATTAAGTCCTTTCTGTTTCTGCCTTGCTCTGAACCCACTATCCAACATGCTAAATAATACACATTATGGATATAATATTACTGGTACATACCAACACAAAATCACACATCTGCTATACATGGATGATCTAAAACTACTGGCAGCAACAAATCAACAACTCAACCAATTACTAAAGATAACAGAAGTATTCAGCAATGATATAAATATGGCTTTCGGAACAGACAAATGTACGAAAAATGGCATAGTCAAGGGAAAACACACTGAAAGTATGCAGTCATGTGAAACCAGGAGCACCAATGTGGGAAATTATTAGGGACGTTTTACGGGACCAACAAGACAACAAAAATCATCATGTTGTATTAATTGGAGGAGCAAATGACGTGTATTGTAACGAGTTAGCTAATGCTATTATCAGTCTCAAAAGTGCCTTCAGCTCATTAGAAAACTAAAAAGTAACTGTTATTGGTATACCTCATAGGCATGACCTCATATCTGTTTCATGTGTGAAAGCCGAAATTAAGGAAGCAAATAAACAGATACAAACAGTGTGTCAAGTGTACTCAAACATAAGATTTCTATCAGTTGATTTCCTGGATAGATGCAGCTTTACAAAACATGGCATGCACCTGAATAGAAGAGGCAAGTCATCTCTGTGCAAAGCAATTTATGAAACATTAGAAACATATGAAAAACAGAGTATCTATGAGTCAGTACCAACTATTGCAATGAACTACCGATACATTACTGAAAGCAACCATGCAGGAAGTGAATATGTCCTGGAGACAACAACTAAAGCAGCTACAGAACCACAAATTGTTACAGCATCACGATCAAATTCAGTAACAATGGCAGCACCATCAAAACCAGCAACATCTGAACTAGCTCGAGCAACAAGACCAATAACAGCAGCAGCACAAGCAACAGAAGCAGAAATGGTGACAACAACAACTGTAGCAGTTCCACTGCAGTCACTGGTAGAAAAGAGGAAGGAAACCACAGTCAGTATTGTATCACAACCTCCATCCTACGCCAAAGTGTTATCAAGTGCCTCCACTCAGCCTGCCCACATAAACTATGTAACATGTGAGACAAACAAGAACCTTGAGAAACAGACATCAAAAATGTCACCTTGATTAGCGGATAAGAAGACAGAAACCTAAGCAAGTATTTTATCATCTCCATCCCATAGTGAAGTGTTATATAGTGCATCAAATCAGCCATCCCACACAAATGTGTCATCAAGTAGGCCTATATCAAATCCCCCATGTCAGATAAATTATGCAGGAAGTGAAATAAACAAGTCTGCCACCCGAGCCTCAAACAGAACCAAAAAAATACCACAGAGAAGTAATGATTTTTATGGCCTGCCACTAGGAAGTCCAGGCGCTACCAAAACATAACACCATCACCACACCAAAATGAGGACCAGTGAAAGGCAAACCACCATGTGTGCATCCCGTTGGGCCCAGGACATCATGCATCTTCCCTCTTGCTGTGAAAAATCAATATTATTCATGCACATAAATATTAGATCTCTGAAATATAAAGCTGATGAACTTGGTGTTGTATTGAATGGAAACAATAGAATTGTATTATGTTTTAATGAACACTGGTTAAGAGAAGAAGAGATAAAACTGTATGTACCACCATGTTTTAATTTAATTACAAGTTACTGCAGGCCCAATGAAGGTTATGGGGGTTCCTCAATATATATAAGTGACAACCTAGGGTTAAGATATACTGTGGTTGATGTTAAGGACATATGTGTTAAAGGCATTCTTGAAGCGGCTGTCATGCTACTACCAACATTAAAACTCACAGTTATTTCAATATACCATTCTCCTGATAGTGATGCTGATCAGTTTGTAGAGTGTTTAGATAAACTTATTCACCATACAGAAAAATATACCAAACACAAGACAGTAATTTTAGGAGATTTAAATTTTGATGTAAGGAAAAAAAACACACACACACAAAAATACTAATTTGCTTAACATGCTAAGATCCCATAATCTCTTCTGTGCAAATTATAGTCCCACAAGGCAACTTTCTTGTCTCGACAGTTTTATCACAAATATACATAAAGATGATTTTGAATTGGGACTCCTTAATGTTGACCATCTGACAGATCACAAAGGTATATGGGCAAAACTAACAATTAATGAAACAATGGGGGATTGTGAACCAACCCGGTTTGTCAGGTTATTAAATGATAAAGGCATAAATAGCTTCAGGGATAAGCTGAAGGTACTAAACTGGAATAATATAATATATGCTTCCAACAATGTTGAGGAGGCTTGTAGCAGGTTTCTTAGTACTTTATCTGAAATTTTCAATACCTCCTGTCCAATGGTTACCAAACAAAACAAAACTATGGCAAGAAAGCATGGTAGAACTACTCCACACAGGTGGTTCACACCATATTTACAGAAGCTAAGATTAATGGTCTTGATATGCTATGATAAGGTAAAAAATGGTAGTGTTGACAATGAAACATATGTTAGCCTCAAGAGACACTATAGATCACAAATCAGAGTAGCAAAATGTAGAGCAAATGATATCTTCATTAAAAACTCCAATAATAAGTGTAAGGCTGCATGGAGGGTCATTAAAGCAGAATTAGGTACAGGTAGTCATAGTGTAAAAGTTACAACTGGTGTTAATGTCACCCCAGATGAATTTAACCTCTTTTTTATCAATGCAGCAAATCCTAATCCCTCATCTCCTCATAAGAACAGTTCAAAACCAAATTCACAACCTACTTATACAAACCAGTTTTTACAAAACTTTGCTGATACTGTGCCAACCTGTAATTGGGGACATGTGGAAATATGTGATGTAATTAAATCAGTGGCAAAGTTAAGTGACTCTAGATCAGAAGATATTTATGGCCTCTCAAATTTTGTGATTAAAAAAAATAATCGATTTGATGTCATTCCCCCTCTTCACTGGATATTTGACTGTGGTATTTCTCCAGAATGTCTAAAGAAGACAGTAGTAATTCCATTACACAAAAAGGGTGATAAAAACTGCACTAATAATTATCGTCCAATTTCTCCGATACCTATTCTTTCAAAATTAATCGAATATTGTATACAAAAGCAAATTAACATGCATTTGTCAAAAAACCGTGTACTGACTAAGTCTCAATGTGGTTTTAGGGCCCAGTTATCAACAATTAATGCTGTTGAAAATGTTGTTTCTATTGTGCAATCTTCTTTTGAATCTAAATTATCTGCTGAAGCCACACTACTGGACTTAATCAAAGCATTTGATTCTGTAAACCAAACAATACTGCTGGAGAAACTATGGTGTTATGGCATTAGGGATCTGGAACTCTCCCTCATTAAATCATATCTCAGTAACAGAAAGCAAACTGTAAGCTACAACTGTCAAAAGTCACAGTTACTGAACGTCACTAGAGGTGTACCCCAAGGATCAGTGCTTGGGCCATTACTGTTTATAATATTTATAAATGACCTGACCAGCAATATGCCATGCAAATCTGTGCTTTACGCAGACGATACAACTTTCATCAATTCAGGGAAGGACATAAATAAACTGAAGGAGCAAAGTAAAGATTTTCTCAGATTATCCAATATGTGGTTCGAAGCCAATGAGTTAGCTATTAACTATGAAAAGACTGTAAATATATCCTTCAGCTTATCCAATGCTGATACTGAGTACACTTCTACCAAACTTCTTGGCATATACTTAGATATGAAATTAACCTGGCAGAGTCACATAGACAACATATCTCGAAAGCTTTCGCGAGTTATCTATCTACTGAAAAAATTACGCACATGTGTTTCTGAAAGCCTGCTGATTAATTCCTATTATGCATTCTTTCATTGCCATATTAGCTATGGTATTCTTCTATGGGGTAATTCTCCATGGTCCAGGAAAATTTTTATTTGGCAGAAGAAAGCCATCAGGAGCATTTCTGGGATTACCAAAAATAACATATCATTTAGGTCATACTTCAAAGAATTACAGATAATGACAGTCCCTTCTCTTTTTATATACAGCTGCCTTTTGTACATAAAAGAAAACTTTAACAGTTAAAACCTTAGGCAGTCCGTTCATAATCGTAACACTCGTCAAACATTTAAGATAGACATACCAACAACTCGACTCAAGAAAACACAAGACAGTTATGAATACATGGGAATAAGGCTTTTCAACACATTACCTGTGCAGGCACGTTGTGTCTCTCTTAATATGTTTAAAAGTAAGACTAAAAAATGGCTGATAGACAAAGCTTTTTACAGTGTTAAAGAATTTGAAAACTCTTCAAAAATAGACCTGACTTACGAAACAACTTGCAACTCTGTTTGTACCTCTAAGCTTTTTTTGTCTCTGTAGTTCCAAATTTAACTGTTAAACATGTGGAGAAATCCTTATGTATGAAATGTATTCTTTTATTATGCACATTCTTTAAAATGAACACTTTAGTTATGTGGGCTATCTTTATGTACCAAATGTATTCCTTTATTATGTATGTTCTTTTAAAATGTATACTTTAGCTTTGTGTGATACCTCACAATACTTATATTTCTTAATATGTAAATTGTACATTACTCATGACAATATCGATTGCATGTAAATGCTTAAAGATGGATAAATAAATAAATAAATGCACCACAAAATGTACTGGAGAATGATTAATACAAATTATACTGGAACAGAACCATTATAACAGATAAAACACCACCATGTAACAAACCTGGCATCATACTCACCAATAAAAAGAAGAAATTGACACAACTAATCGAAATATCCATACCCAATACAACAAATATACAGAAAAAAACAGGAGAACAATTGAAAAATACATCCAACTGGCTGAGGAAGTCAAGGACATGTGGCATCAGGATAAAGCTGACATTATACCAATTGTACTATCAACTACACGAGTCATACCACACAATATCCACCAGTACATCAACGCAATACAGCTACATCCAAACATATATATACATCTACAGATGTTGGCTCTGAGCACTATGGGACTTAACATCTATGGTCATCAGTCCCCTAGAACTTAGAACTACTTAAACCTAACTAACCTAAGGACATCACACAACACCCAGTCATTACGAGGCAGAGAAAATCCCTGACCCCGCCAGGAATCGAACGTGGGAACCAGGGAGTGGGAAGCAAGAACGCTGCCGCACGACCACGAGCTGCGGACTACAACTACAGAAATCTGTAATTATTGATACATGTTCAACTACCCGAAAGTTCCTAAATGCAATGTAACATATACCGTACAGTTAAAAGGAAGTCACGCTTGATCAAGGTCCATGTCACTTTCCATTTTTAGCCAGACATAACGTCTGAGAAAGGGAAGATAATAATAATAATACAGACCAGCCAGTAAAACTGGAGAATTGGAAAAGGTGAAGATCTTTTAAAAAGGATAGGTGGTAGGCAAAAATGCCAGTTATAATACAGCAATATGTCTAATAGGAAAAATACAAAGATCCAGACAAGTTTTCAGAAAAAGTATGTGCACAGTTCAAAGAGAAATGATTGTAGTATTAATATGTGTAGACAACCATTTAATGATTATTAAGTTTATGGGGAGCCAAATTCACCATTTCTTGTGTCCATATTTTAACATTCTAGAAAATTATTTCCTTGTAAAACATATACATGTGTTAATAAATCTGACATTTGTGCTTGGAATAGAGAAGACTAAACCTCGGTATATATGATAATGGAAGATTCAGTCACAAAAACATACAGCTCTTCCTCACTGAAGCTAAGCCACTTATGAGACAACATGCGAAATATACTGGCAGTACCTCAGTTACGTAACATTTCTGCTGGAAGTGTAAACTGGTGTGTCCAATACAAAATAAATGACAAATGCACCATTGTTCAGTTTTGACTGTAACAGTATACACTCTGGGCACAGTGCAGAAAATTGTCCAACAACATCATGTGCGAGCAATCATCCAGTTTTTATCATGTACTGAAGTCACTGCCCTGAAGTAACTCTGCTAAATGCATGTAATAGGGTGGAAGGAGAGCTCTGAGCAAAAACACCAGCCACTGCATATCTGAAGCATGAAAGATTCCTCTTTGACTGGTGAGTCACATTACACATTGCTACACAGCAGTGGCAAGGTAGAAGCACATAAAAACCACAATAAATTATGGATCACTCTTAGCAGCAAGATTCAGTTCAGGCTAGTGGTAGTACTTACACATTTAAACACGAAAATGTGAACTAATCATGTGTTATGGCACTACATTTCCAAATCAATGTCTGCAACCTGCACCCAGATGAACCACCAGGTACCTTACCAAATTATGGTGCCTGTACTGGACACACACTGAGCTGACATGAAGGAAACCTCTGCTCCAGCACTGAAGTGTGTACATTTGCCACATACTAGGCCCTGCCAGCTGCTGCTGGGGCTGGAACACTGTTCACACAGCATGGTGTGAGATCCAGGCTATTGCAGTGACTACCTGGATTACATCCTGCCAGGGCATGGCACTCTGCTGCTTCTGTGGTCTAAGTGGCCAAAAGTGACATACTGTCATAACAGAGCCAGATCGAGCGGCCCCAAATATCGCATGCCTCATCCAACTGTTGTCAACTGCACCATACACTGAAAAGTACTCCATGGTGATCGTCGACCCAAAGTGGGTCATCTCAACTACAACTAGGTGCTACCTCCTCTACCTATGCATCTATGACCCACATGTAATCTCAATGCTGCCAGTAGCCAAACTGTTGCCTGCCAGCTAGAGGCCTACTGTTGGCTGTCATCAACTGACTCTGGGGCACCTTCTGGTGTCCTCGGTTCATTGCCCATCCTTGCATATTTTCTGCACCATGTCCAATGCGAGCTCCTGGCCTGCTGCATTGGCACCTGATAGCATAGCCAGCCTACACCAGAGTTTTCTGTTGTTGTGTGTCTGATGTTGGCAGGCATGACACAGCTCCACACCAGACAATGTGCTGACTTCAGTACTTCTGTGGCCACTTGCCCAGCCTGACATCTTTGCACTAGTGGAATCTCCCACTGCCAAGTGTCAAGCAAAGGAAATACCACAGCCCAGGGTCAACACGCGTCACTGGGACACTGACTACTTGACTTGCATGACTTTGGCTATATAAATAATAATGTTACCTTCACTGTCTTTACAATTCTATGACAGCTGAGAAACTGGTTCTTCTAACCTACTTTTCAGTCTATCATTCTCATCCATTGTGAGATTAATAGCACTAAGACCATCCTGACTCCATTACACATGCTTTGTTTCTTTAATTTACAAAGGGCTGAAATGGTGCTGCTCATACATCTTTTCTTCTACAATGTATGTGAGTTACACAAAAAGCTGCAGGCAGAGTTTGAAAATTCATTGAGGAAGTATCACATCCCCACCCAAAAATTTGGTCAGTGGTTTGATCAACAAGCCATGGAAATTCAGTTACCTACCAGGTCCTCAAGATCACCTGAACACAATTTTATTTAGTGTAGCCACCTGGAATTCTGTTGAGAGAAACTGGCCCATCTTGGATCCTACTTAGTCTGAAAGATACAGTTGTTGATAGACCAAAGGGTAGTGTGACACTGTTACTTTTGGAGATCATGTGAACTATTGCTGCTACGACTATTGCAAGGCTGGTGCAGTATGTTTCTAGAGATAGTTTTATACGTCACTAATTCATTAAGGCAGAGAAATCACCTTCACCTAACCCCTTTCTACATAAATACTGTCAATATCTTGTCTTGCAAGAACATGGCCCCTGCAACATTACAGTACTTTCAAAATGCCTCTCATTTAGCTCCAAATCCAGTTTAAGAATGATGGAATAGCAAAGGCCCTGCTTTCCTTTATTTGTTCCCTTCAGTCAACTCATTTGTTTGTCATCTGCACAACTGAGCTCAGCCAGCAAAAAATCACACACCAGCTTGTCTCAAACTCTTCCAAGCTACTACTAATTGTGGTCCTCAATCCATCCTAAGCAGCCATTCCTGATAACTTTCCAGGAACTCCTCACATCCAACTTAACATTACCTTCCTGCCTCAGATCTCTTTCCAGTAAGGTGAACTGCACACTTACAAAACAACCTCAGCCTTAAAATGAACTTCAGCCCCCTTCAGAAAAGGGCTCCAGAAGCATGGTCATGGATCAAAGTAACCACGAGGCAGAGGGAACTCTCCTCATGTTTTCAACACCAATGCTTACATACTTTACCACAGGATGCTATCCCTATACGACCTTCAGCCTACACAACCGCCAGCAGCTCTTTCCAAAGCTCTTACCTTAATCCACGTGCTCACACATTGTCAACCACTTGAACCCTTATCTTCACTTTCACCCCAAATTTCACAAAGCTAATACCACTAATCCCCTTACAGTTCGCCTCACTGTGACTCATAGAAAGATCTTCCAGCCTTTGTTGAGCATCATCTCCAATCAATTGTCCACAGTCTGCCTTCTTACATAAAAGACTAAATCACTTCCTCCTGTGCTTTGCACTATGGATGCTATTTCCTGACACATCATCCCCTATGCTCATAGCTTTATTGCCATGAACACATATCCCAGTAACCTGCCAATATGAATCCACCACTTAAATCCTAATCCTTTCAGTCAATGACATTCTGCCCTATAATTCCCTCTTTGAAGCCTAAATCTACAAAAGCTCCATGGAATTGTGATGAGTATCAGTTTTGCATTAAATGCTAACCTGTTTGTGGGCAACCTAAACAAATAATCCATTCCTGTTTGACCCCTAACAGCCCTTGTTTGGTTTAAATTAATTGACATCATCTTCATGATCTTGGGGCTTTTTTTTCAAGTTGCTTCATCATCATCATCATCATCATCATCATCTCCAAAACCTGCTTCATCTGACCATCATTGAGCTACCTTCCCAGATGATGATTTCTCTGTTTGAGATGGCTCAATAAAACCACCTGTTGATCTCAAACACAAAAACCACCATCTGTAACCCTATTTCAGTAGCAATATGTTCCCACTCCACAAAAAGTTTCTTTCCACTAACCTTAAAACATTTGGATGTTGTTTCTGAAATCTGAAACAAGAGTTGACAATGGAGTTGACCACACAGATGATGCATTTTAATATCGATTTACTATGTAAGCTGTATGTATGTTTTGTGAGAAAGTTTGTACTGTCCTAATGTATCATTCAAATTGTAGGTTACAAAATTCATCTATGTGTTGTTAGCTAGTGTTAATGTACAGAACTGGTCAGGCAAGGAAATTTGAAGAAACATAAAAAAATTAATGCAAGCAACTTATGTCAATACACATTAAAAAAACCATCATATAGATCAAAGCAGCACAGCACCCATGATTCAAAATGGTTCTTTTATTGCATTTCAAGTCATCATCTAATACTCTTCTTCATCTTCTTCTTTTCCTTCAGCATTTGTCCCATGTGCCTGTGGGGTCCCCTATATGGGTCCGTTGTCTCCATTTTGCTCTATCAAGGGCTGCATCTGGGTGGATGTTTACACATTTAAGGTCTTTGTGAATTGTATCAGCCCATTATTGCTTAGGTCATCCTTAGGGTCTGCTGCTGACAACTTCAAGTGTGTAACCCACCTTGGCAATAGAGTCATCACCAGCCCGTAAAACATGCCCAAACCATCGAAGATGACACACACACATCTTGTTCTTACAAAAAACAGACACAGAAAAAATAATCCCCTAATCAATATTATTTTTGATATCAAATTCTAATATACTATCAAATAGATTATTTAAATAGTAGTACACAGAATTGAAAGTTTAATCATCACTTCAAGTCATACTCTAAAACCAACATGTGTAAGAGCTGTATCACCACATGGACTATCTTTTACTTTCTCTACCTCTTCCATTTGTTTCTGCAACTTGATTGTTTCTTTTTCCAGTTCTTTTACCTTCTGGTGGAGCCTGAGAACCAATTGAACACCTTCAGTCTGAAAACAAAGATAGCACTGAAAAGCATGACTAAAGCACATGAATCAATAATAAAGCTTCCTTACTGGTAGAGTTTTACTTCCATATCCTGTATTTTTGAGGTGAAAAGCCTGGTTTTCAATAATATTGGCAAACACAATTTGAATGTCTTCTTACGTAGCAAAGTATCTACCAATGAGCCAAATTTCTTTTCATATTAAAGTACATACCATGGTCTTTATACTGGTGTCCTAAGATGAAGTTTCCAGAAGAATGTGGAAATGGAATTGATCAGACTAATTATAACTCACCTCTCTGGAGACCTGAAGAAAGATGTTTGTGGCCACAGATTTGCTTTGGATAAAGAGGTGCATGTCTGGGTACAATCATGGCTTGGTAGGCAACCACAAACATGTTTCTATGATGGTATTGACTGTGTATCACATAGTGGGTTAAGTTTATCAACAGTTATGGTGATTACTTTCAAAATAATGAACAGTTTACTTACTTTTTCCATCTGATTTCCAGGTAAATTCATTACATTTTATATTTTCTACAAAGTGGTAACAATGAATAAAATTATAAACATGTTTGCACATACTTTTTTGACCATATACGCTATAATGAAATTTATTTTGGAAGCTTCAAAATGGCTGACAGTTCTTGCAGTAACTCGCGGAATGGTATTCTGTGTGCACTCTACTGGGACAACATTCAGGAATATGACAGGAATGATCATTTGGGGGAAAAAATAATAATCTAGTGAACTTGGGCTCTGAAATGCATACCTTAAGATCTGTGAGCACTTATTCAATAGAAGAGATACATTTCACAGTAGCAAAAATGTACATATTCTCATAGAGCTTAAGGAATGCATTTTAGAGCCCATGCTTACTAGACTTTTTTCCTTGGAATGGTCCTTCTCATCATATCCATGAATATTGACAAATCCTCTTGGGACACCAGTATAAAGGCCAAAAGGCCATGGTATGTACTTTAACACTGAAAAAAATTGAGTCATAGGTAGATCCTTTGCTACAGAAGAAGATATTCAAATTATAACCGTGTTTATGGTTCATTTTACAAGTGCTGGAATAACCAAAGTGATCATACATTCATCATCAGGTGGATATATTTAAATTAACAGAGCATAATATTGATACTGTTCCATCTACTTCAGCAAGCTGTGGAACCTGAATAACGATTTTTTTCTTTTGCTGGAATTCCCTTCCTCCTTTTAACATTCACATGAGACAAGCCTGAAGTTTTAATTATTATTTTGAATTTGAAAAATATGTGAAGACAAAATTGTTTAATCTGTGTAAGTTATCTGATTCTGCATTACCCCAAAATGCACCAAAATGCATTTCACCTACAAGTAAATCCCATAGTATACAGACATTGCAAACACAAGATAAACACAGTGGGGGATAATAAAGGAATAAAAACTTACATCTTCCCCATGGTCAGATACACCACTTATAGTTTTATCTTGTGCACTAACAGTGATTGGACTATAAAAAGAACACTGATGAGTACATTTAGAATGCCCATGCCATTGCAGGTGACCCATTTCATTCTTCAAGCTTTCATTTTGTTTTTTCAATAGGTTGTGCTCTTCCAGGAGTTTCTGATATCCATCTCTATCTTTGCTCAGCATCAGCCTTTTTAGCTCAACACAGGCCTGTAGATTCTCTACTAAAATTAAAGAAAATTATTGCGTAACATCACTAAAATATATACCATTTAGGGTAGCATGTCCAGTGGAAACAATTAACTACAGTATATCCTTAAAAAGGTGTCTTCATTTTAGCATACATAATATACTAGTCTCAATAAATGTTGATAGCATCAAAAGAAGCATTATTGGAAATACAAATCTGAGTGACTACAAAGTAAGTGTATACATTTTTTTAGTGCCATGGAATAATAATACAAACATGAATCATTCTGATAAATTTAAGCTCAACTATAATCAGATAGTGAATGATTAACCGAAAACAAGCATAAGTCACCAACTGAAAAAGCTGTTGCTCTTCTGCATAGTTTTACACTCCTGTATACATAGTACAAGGTGCTGCTTTTGTATTCAAAGGAATTTTTAACACAGAATACTGACAGTTAAAAATTACACACAAAGTCTTACCAATTTTGAATATTACAGGCTCAATAATGAAAAATAATGGGCCAGAATGAAGTCCTCAAATGACTTTAAATGCAATGTCATTTTTCCAGGAATGTTGTTTCAAGATTCAACAATGTGTGAGAATAGAAGAGATGAAAGTATTTATTAGTGTCACTTTCCACACAGTAGCTGCTTGATGTCAGCTAGGTAGTTCAATCACAAGCTTTCCTGTGGATTTTTTAAAATGTGAGTGGCAGAATAAATTGTTATAAGAATGATTATATTTGGCATCTGCAGGCTTTTCTTCTCCCATCAATATGGTCCTGAAATATTACAATGAATTAACAATTACGATTAAGAATTAACAATTGCATGAAATAAATACACCCTGATATCAAAGTTGGTCCAAACATACAGAGGCATTCACTACCAAAGAGAACTTTATACACATACAGCTGAGGAAAAGATACCAACGTGTTTAGCATACTCTAAAGATATGAGCCTATATCAGGCTAGGGATATCATAAATCCCATATGCTCTCCTAAATAACATCTCAGTGAAAGTGCCTTACAAATGCCCCTGTTTGGCCTGTTACCAACTATTAAGTGTGCATCTACATTCTGTGATTCTGTGGATAACTGATAAGCAATGGTGTCACATTGTGGTGTTGGAGACAAGTATGGAACAAATGGGAGGTTGAGGTATGGTTGATGGTCTCCCAAACCTAGCATAAGGTGGGAGACACCTCAACCAAGCCACCCACCCCCACCACAAAAGTAGTTGAAAACATTATGTTATTGTTATTGTTGTTGTTGTTGTTGTTGTTGTTGTGGTCTTCAGTCCAAAGACTGGTTTGATGCAGTTCTCTGTGCTACTCTATCCTGTGTAAGCCTCTTCATCTCTGTGTAATTACTGTAACCTACATCCTTCTGAATTTGCTTACTGCATCCATCTCTTAGTCTCCCTCTATGATTGTTGCCCCACACACTCCCCTCCAGTACTAAATTGGTGATCCCCTGATGTGTCCTTCCAACAAATCCCTTCTTTAATTCAGTTGTACCACAAAATTCTCATCTCCCCAATTCCATTCACTCTATACTCAATGTTAACAAATTTCTCTCCTTCAGAAATGTTTTTCTTGCCATTACCAGTCTACATTTTATATCCTCTCTACTTTGACCATCATCAGTTATTTTGCTTCCCAAACAGCAAAACTCATTTCCCAATCTAATTCTTTGAGCATCACCTAATTTAATTCTATTACATTCCATTATCCTCATTTTGCATCTTATATCCTCCTTTCAAGACACTATCCATTATGTTCAACTGTTCTTCCAAGTCCTTTGCTGCCTCTGGCAGAATTACAATGTCATTGGTAAACATCAATGTTTTTATTTCTTCTCCCTGGGCTTCTAATTCCTACTCCAAATTTTTCGTTTGTTTCTCTTACAGCTTCCTCAATACACAGAATGAATAACATCAGGGATAGGCTACAAGCCCATCTTACACCCTTCTCAACAACTGCTTCCCTTTGGGCACCTTAACTCTTACAACTGCTATCTGGTTTCTGCACAAATTATAAATAGCCCTTTGCTCTCTGTATCTTACCCCTACCACCTTTAGAATTTGAAAGAGTGTATTCCAGTCAACATTGTCAAAAGCTTTCTCGAAGTCTACAAATGCTATAAATGTAGGCTTATCTTTTCTTAACCTATCTCTATGAGAAGTGGTCATATTGCCTCATGCGTTCCTACATTTCTATGAAAACCAAACTGATCCTCCCCAAGTTGGCCTCCACCAACTTTTCCATTATTCTGTAAAGGATTCATGTTAATATTCTGCAACCGTGACTTATTAAGCTGATAGTTCAGTAATTTTCACACCTCTCAGCTCCTGACCTCTTTGGAATTGGAATTACTACATTCCTCTTGATGTCTGTAGTTATTTCACCTGTCTCATCCATCTTGCTCATCAGATGGAAGAGTTCTGTCATGGCTGGCTCTCCCAAGGCTATCAGTAGCCCTAACAGAATGTTGTCTACTCCTAGGGCCTTATTTTGACTTAAGTCTTGTAGTGCTTTGTCAAATTCTCCATGCAGTATCATATCTCCCTTCTCATCTTCATCTATGTCCTCATCCATTTCCATAATGTTGCCCTGAAGTACATCTCCCATGTATAGACCCTCTACATGCTCCTTCCACCTTTCTGCTTTCCCTTCTTTGCTTAGGACTGGTTTTCCACCTGAGCTCTTGATATTCATACCGGTGGTTCTCTTTTCTCCAAAGGTATCTCTAATTTTCCTGTATGCAACATCAATCTTACCATTAGTAATATATGCTTCTACATCTTTACATTTGTCCTCTAGCCATTCTTGCTTAGCCATTTTGCACTTTCTGTCGATCTCATTTTTTAAACATTTGTATTCCCTTTCACCTACCTCATTTGTTGCATGTTTACATTTTCTCATTTCACTGATTAAGTTCAATATCTTTTATGTTACCCAATGATTTCTACTACATCTTTTTACCTGCTTGGAACTCTTCTGCCTTCAGTATTTCATCTCTCAAAGCTACTCATTCTTCTTCTACTGCATTTCTTTCTCCTGTTCTTGTCAGTCATTCTCTAATGCTCCTTCTGAAACGCTCTACAACCTCTGGTTCTTTCAGTTTATCCAGATCCCATCTCTTTAAATTCCTGCCTTTTTGCAGTTTCTTCAGTATTAATCTACAGTTCATAAACAATACATTGTGGTCAGAGTCCACATCTGCCCCTGTAAATGTCTTACAGTTTAAAACTGGTTCAGAAATCTCTGTCTTGCCTTTGTATAACAATCTGAAACCTTCTGGTGTCTCCAGATCTCTTTCACGTATACAACCTTCATTCACAATTCTTAAACCAAGTGTTAGTTATGATTAAATTATGCCCTGTGCAAAGTTCTACCAGGCAGCTTCCTCTTTCATTCTTTTCCCTCCAGTCTCCATTCACCTATTACTTTTCTTTCTCTTCCTTTTCCTACAGTCGAATTCCAGTCCCCCATGACTATTAAATTTTCATCTCCCTTAACTATCTGACAAATTTCTTTTTCCTCACCATACATTTCCTTGATCTCCTCTTCATCTGCAGAGCTAGTTGGCATATAAACTTGTACTACTATGGTGGGTGTGGGCTTTGTATCTAACTTTGCTACAATAAGGCATTCACTATGCTGTTCATAGTAGCTTACTTGTGTTCGTATTTTGTTATTTATTATTAAACCAACTCCTGCAAAGCCCCCATTTGATTCTGAATTTATAACCCTGTATTCACCTGACTAGAAGTCCTTCTGTTCCTCTTGCCACCGAACTTCACTAATTCCCAGTATATTTAGCTTTAACCTATCTACTTCCTTTTCGAATTTTCTAACCTACCTGCCTGATTAAGGAGTCTAACATTCCACACACTGAAATGCAGAATGCCAGTTTTGTTTCTCCTGATAATGACATCCTCCTGAGTATTCCCCACCCAGCGATCTGAACAGGGGACTATTTTACTCAAGAGGATGTCATCATCATGTAACATGCAGTAGAGCTGCATGCTCTTGTAAAAAAAAATTACAGTTTTAGTTTTCTCTTGCTTTCAGCCGTTCACAGTACCAGCACAGTGAGGCCATTCTGGTTGATTTCACAAAGCCAGATCAGTCAATCATCCAGACTGTTGCCCCTGCAACTACAGAAAAAGCTGCTGCCCCTCTTCAGGAACAACATGTTTGCCTGGCCTCTTGACAGATACCCCTCCATTGTGGTTGCGCCTCCATTACAGCTATCCACACGAGGCATGTAAGCCTTCCCACCCATGGTAAGGTCTATGGTTCATGGGGGAGAAAACATATCTGACAAAAAACCAATGTCATGGAGAACAACAGGAAACCAGTCCAACTGCCCATGAGTTGATTGTCAATATTAGAGGCAAAGAATTAAAGCCAGGAGGGGGCACTCTACCAGGTTGTGTGTACTACTGTCTGTAAGGTCCCATAACCACAATGTGGAGGTAGCTTGTTACATGAAGTAAAGCTGTGAGTTAGTATGGTATGAGTGATAAGGAAGCGACATAGAACAGTAGATCCCTTCTGGGAGGGATGGAAGGAGGAGTGGCATGTAGTCTCCCTTATAGTGTGGAGTTTATTAGAAGGGGCAGTAGCCCACCAGATGTTCCAACTCAGTCTGAGCAGAGACTATTTGCACTGGAAAATGTCCATCTGGGGTGATCAAAGTATATGTGGGCATTTAACTGCTTTTCTAGTCAGCCAGTTCATTCCATTGGATAGCCACATGACTTAGAGGTCAGAGAAAGACAACTATGCAGGCAGTGAGACTAAGGTAAGAGAGGTTATAAGCAGCCAATATTACAGGATGACAAGAATAGCATTAGATAAATGTCCAGAAAATTGCTCCTTGAGCCACAAATTAAAGAGCTATTAACGGAGGCCAGTTTAAGAAAACTTAATGCTCTGTTAATGGCTATCAGCTCCACTGTGTGAACACTACATGTTCCTGGGGCTGAATGTAAAAGCACATGTCATCCTGTCTATGGTTTCAGAGCATAAATGAGAGGTAACACCCTGATACTAAAACTCAAAGTAACAGATGCTGAAAAGTCATGGTGGCAATGTAAACTCTACAACTACGAAACAGATTGGTCTTAATTCATAGCTTGGGTATTGACCAAAGGGGAGGATGCAGGGAGTATGTTCTCAAGAAGTTAAGTGGAGATCCCGGCACAGGGCTGTGAGACATACGCCAACTGGTAATCCTATCAGGGGGTTGGTGTCAGGAGATCAAAGCCAAAAAATATGCTGGGTTGGGTTGATTTGGGGGGGCAGACCAAACTACGAGGGCTATCCACAAAGTACAATACATTTTGGAATTAAAAATAAATAAAGTATTGGATTTTTTTTTACTATATACATATGAAAGCCACACTTAAATACTACTTTCCTACATAGTTGCCATTTAAATTAAGGCACTTATCATAGCGATGGACGAGCTTGGAAATTCCTTCGTCATAAAATTCGGCCACCTGCACCTTCAACCACGTGGTTACCTCTTCTTTTGGGAAAGAAAAGGTGTGATTTTTGTGGATTTCCTGGAAAGAGGCACTACAATAAACTGTCAAAGGTATTGCCAAACTCTGCACAACCTCAGAAGAGCAATACAAAACAAGCGCAGGGGAAAGTTGGGCTCAAAGATCTTGCTGATTCACGATAATGCCCGGGCCCACACGGCAAATGCCGCTCGTGAAGTTCTCGAATCTTTTAAGTGGGAGTTGTTTCCTCATCCGCTGTACAGTCCTGACCTGGCACCGAGCGACTTCCACTTATTCCCAGCGATGAAGAAGTGGTTGGCTATGCAGCGTTTTGATGACGACGCACAGCTTCAAGAAGAGGTAACCACATGGTTGAAGGCGCAGGTGGCCGAATTTTACGACGAAGGAGTTTCCAAGCTCATCCATCGCTATGATAAGTGCCTTAATTTAAATGGCAACTATGTAGAAAAGTAGTATTTAAGTGCGGCTTTCATCTGTATATAATTAAAAGAATTTCCAATACTTTATTTATTTTTAATTCCAAAACGTAATGTACTTTGTGGATAGCCCTCGTATAAGGTCATTGGTCTCATTGGATTAAGGAAGGATGGAGAAGGAAGTGAACCATACCAGCATTTGCCTGAACTGATTTAGGAACATCACAGGATGGCCAGACAGGGTATTGAACTATCGTCATCCTGAAAGTGGGGCCAGTGTGCTAACCACTGCGAGACTTCTCTCGGTCAAAAATGTGTGACCAGTTGGATGATTAGGGAATTGTCTGATGGTAACAGCATAAGTGAGCAACAGTTGGTACTGTCAGAAATAAAGAGGGAAGATTCTTGCTTTAGCAAGAAGTCTGTCTAGGGGACTAATCAGGAAGGTGCCAGTGCCCAGTCTTACCCCATGATGACTGACTGGATCTAACAGTTTCAAAATGTAAAAGGGTGCCAAAACACAAACCTGGCAACCATAGTCCAACTGTGGCAATAGCAGGGCCTGATAAATACAGAGAAGAGTAGTGCAATCAGCACCTGAAGAGGTGTGGGCAAGAAAGCAAAGACTGTTAGTCTTTAGTTGACAAATATCGTGCAGCCAAGTCAGTGTTGAGGCTAACTGACATATCTGTCAATGGACAAAGGGGTTTTTGCCTAGCTTAAGAACTAGTATGATGATACTACCAAACCATTGTGAAGAGAAATATGGTTAAAGATCCTCAGTACATGGAGCAACTGAATAATATTCATTCAGATGTTGGATCATCTCATAATGAATTTAATCAAGGCCTGGAACCATACTGTGAGATGAGGAAAGTGCCTGAAGTAGCTCCAATGCAGTGAAATGTTCATAGTGCTCCCTACATTCATTTTTACTGCATTTAATTAGATAGTGAACCTCAGAATTTAGTTGCCTGAAAGGGAGGATGGTGGATTTCCTGGAAAGAGGCACTACAATAAACTCTCCAAGGTATTGCCAAACTGAATAGGCATTGCAGCTTCTTTGGTCCACCATGGCACATACAATGGCGGAGGCAACCTTCAGAAAGAGGAATAGCAGTTCCAGCAGCATGGGAGATTGTATCAAAAACATCTCCCACAACCTTGTTGAAGCAATCTGACAGACAGGCATCAAAGATGATAGCAAAAGCATACAACTGTCATTGGTTCTCTGAAGTGCCAAACATGGTTATTGGTCCATAGGGCTGTGACAAGTGATAGGACACTGAAAAATGGTCACTGTACGAAGCTCATTGGGTACAGGCCATTCTAGCAAAGCCATGAGCTTAGGAGAAAGAGATCATAAGGTCAGCAGCTGAATAGGTGCTATGGGAAGCAACAAAGTGGCTAGGAGTATTGTCATTGAGGGGAGACAGACCAAGATTGGAAAAAAGTTAGCTAATCAGAAGGCCTACCAGAAGAAATGGAACTTCCCCAGGGCATGATGGTGTGCACTGTAATTGTAAAGTAAGAGGAAAGGGCGGGACTGATTGATTAACTGAGAGAGTATGGGACCAAACGGTGAAGTCATCAGTCCCGCGATTCCAAAGGGGGTTACATTAGAAAGAGAGTCCGCTAGAAATGAAAAGATTCATTCAGAGGAGTAAAATTATAAATGAATGAACATTAAACACACACAGTATAAGCATAAAAGGTGAGACCAAACCTAAAAACTGGAAAAAGGGAAAGAAGGGGGGGGGGGGGGGGGTGGAGGCAGTCATGGGATCACAAACCGTGAAGACTGCAAAAGGAGTCCCAATCACAACCAACCTGCCCCTGCTCCAAGACAAAAGGAGAACCTCATATCTGGAAATAAAAACCACTTTCATAGAATAATGTGAGGACCAGGTCAATCATCTGTGAATCATCCGCTAACATTAAATTTAAGGAAGCAAGGAGACTATACTTAGCATGAAGGGTCGAAAGAAGGGACATGCCACCAATATGCGAGATTTCGCCAGTCGGGCGTCACAACCACATTGTGGGGGGTGGGTCGTTATGTAGGAGGAAACAATGGGTGAGCCGGGTATGGCCAATAAGTAAACAACATAAAACAGTGGACTCCTGAGAGGGGGCAGAAAGAAGTGCCCCAAACTGCAGTAGACTCCTTGATTGTGCGGAGTTTATTACTACGAGCAGTAGCACTCCAGATGGCATTCCACTGTTGGGCAAAGAGAGATTTGACATAGATCCACATATCCGCAGTTGGAATCGTGAAAGGAAAAGGGGGTAAGTATCTGCTTCTCTAGCCAAACAGTCAGCCACTTCATTCCCTGGAATTCCCCCATGACTTGGGACCCAGACAAAGATGACTTAACAGGCAGCATGCTCAAGGGCAGAGAGAAAGTCATGGATGGCGGAGACCAAGGGGTGATGAGAGTAGCATCGATCAATAGCCTGAAGGCTGCTCATGGAGTCTGAACAAATTAAAACACTATGGAGGGAGGCCTGAGAAACAAAAAAGGAGGGCCCTGTAAATGGCTAGAAGCTCTGCTGTAAATACACTACATGATCCTGGCAACAAATAGTGCTCAAAGCTGGTAAGAGACGTGAAAGCATATCCCACCTTATCAGTAGACTTAGAACCATCAGAGTAAAAGATGGTGGCACCCTGGAACTCTGCAAGGATGGCACATACAAGATGCCAGTAAACCATAGGATCAACATAGATCTTAGGAACCTGGAAGAGAGTGCAGATGGAGATCCTGACAGAGGGTAGTGAGATGCATGCCAACTGGCAATCCCACCCTTGGGCAGGTGTTATGAGGGAGACATTCCTCATTGGTGAAGACTGCAGTGCATAGAGGATGGTCAAGGAAGTGGTGAATGGCAACTGCATAGGAAACAAGGAGTTGGCTCTGTTGGATGTCTATGGGGGGAGGGGAAATTCACGCTTATGTGAGGAGACTATCAACAGGAGTAGTGCAAAGGGCACCAATAGCCAGATGCACCCCACAATGATGGACAGGGTCAAGGAGTTTCAAAGTGGAAGGAGCTGCTGAAGCATAAACCTGACTACCATAATAGATAATAGAGTCTGGACAAAACCAGAGCATGGTGGAGAAGGAGGAGGAGGAGGAGGAGGAGAAGAAGAAGAAGAAGAAGAAGGAGGAGGAGAGTGGAATGGTCTGCACCGCAAGATATGTGGGCCAGGAGGTGGAGAGCAGTAAGCTTCCGTATGCATGTAGTTTTTAGGTAGTGAATGTGGGGCAGCTATGTCAGCTTGTTATCAAAAATAAGGCCCAAGAAACGGGACTGTGTTACAAAATCAAGGAGCTGGTTGCCTAAGTAAAGTTCTGGATCAGGGAGTTGTGGGTTGACAACAAAAATGCATAACCTGCGTTCTGGAGGAGGAAAACTGGAAGTCGTGGATGGTGGCCCACACAGAGGCCCATCGGATGGTGCCTTGGATCTGGCACTCAGCAGACGTCATCGAGTGGGAGCTGCACCAGGTGCAAAAATTGTCAACGTACAACGCCAGGGTAACTAGAGGCCCAACAGAGGTCACAAACCCATTAATGGCAGTGAGAAAGAGAGTAACATTTAGCACAGAACCCTGTGGTGAAGTGCCAACTTGAACTCGGAAGAACCAGTAAGATAAAAACTCACGGATAAAAATCTGAAGAGGACCATGGAAGCCACAGTCATGGAGGGTAACTAAAATGTAATGGCACCAAGCCATGTCATACACCTTATGTAGGTAAAAGAACAGTGGGACAAGGTGTCAGCAGTGAGTAAAAGCCTGTCAGATGGCTGATTCCAATCAGAGTAAATCGTCAGGTGAGAGAGTGGGGTGGGGCTGGGGTAAGGACGAGGGGGAAAGGGGGGGCATGGTAAGAGGAGGAGGAGGAGGAGGAGGAGGAGGAGGAGGAAAGGAAGTAACAGAGGCAAAAGTTGAAGATAGTGATCACGGATGGAGTCTCTCATACTTTTGGCGAGCCTCAGTGTAAGACAGGCGATCCAGGGGCTTATATTCTTGTATTTTCTTTTCTGTCTTGTAAGCCGAGCAGTCTGGTGAGTGAGGGGAGTGGTAGTCAGCACAATTACCACACACATGCAGCGGAACAAGGGCTTCCCTCATGGACGGGGTGGTCACAATCACCACACAAGTGGTCCGCCGTACAGCGGAAAGACGTATGCCCAAAACGCAACCCCCAAAAGCACCACATAGGTGGAGGAATGTACAGCTTCATGTCACATCTGTAACACATAACCTTAACGTTCTCTGGGAGGGTATCCAACTCTAAAGCCAGGATGAAGGCCCCAGTATTGGTGCAGTTGTCTTTGCAACCCTTCTGCACACGTCGGACAAAATGAACACCACGCCACTCTAGATTAGCCTGGAGTTCCTCATCAGTTTGCAGGGCAAGATCCCTATAAAAAAATGACTCCATGGGTCATATTCAGAGATTGGTGAGGAGTGATAGACACTGGGACATTGCCAAGACGATCACAGGCACAAAGAGCTGCAGATTGGGTGGCAGAAGTAGTTTTGATCAACACGGAACCCAATCACATCTTACTAATCGACTCCACTTCACCAAACTTGTCCTCTATATTTTCCACAAAAAACAACGGCTTTGTGGTGGTGAATTTGTCCCTCCTATCTGTCCTAGTACAGATGAGGTAACGGGGAAAAGGTTTCAGCTCCATGGGAGCCTGGCCCTCCTCCCATGGTGTAGCCATGGAGGGAAAAGTTGCCAGGTCATGTGAGACAGCATTTAAGAATCCTTCACCATTTGAAGAGATGGCTGTGTGAGAACAGCCAGATTTTTGCAGCTTGCGCCAAGCATCCGCCCTGATATCACCCACTGCAACCAGGGGCTCTCCCCATGGGCGTCACCCAGTCACAGCAAGGGCCATCTGGCACAGTGGCCGTTGCCAAGAGTTCCAATGCTCCAAGAAGACAAGCAACTACTCCTTGGCATACACGGGGAGGGAACAACTAAGGTATCAGCAGTGTGATCCCTGTGTTGTCAGGGGGCTCAGCCATATGGGTACATAACAGCCCCACCACAAGGACTGGCTACACGTGCTGGTGACCTAGCAGTGTGGAAGGGGGCTAGACTGGGAAAGGGAGAGGCGAACTGATAAGGGAGAGGAATCCACACCGTAAATGCTAGGGAGGGAGTTCTTCCCCATATGGCTCACAATAAAAACAGGAAATTTTGAAGTGGAGGTAAAACCTCAAGTGGGGACTACAACGTCAAAAGGGTGAAAGAACGGGCAAAAGGAACAAAATTGCAACCAATACAGGAAACCAGGAGAATAGCCAGGTCAACATAAAGCAGAACACCAAGAGAGGGGACGGAGGTGGCAACAGGGAAGGAGCAGGGATAGGGAGGGAGGGGGCAGGGAGAAGGAAAAGCAGCGAGGGAATGAAAAATGAGCTGCAATAACTCGGGGCCTCATGTGCACCACACACGAACTCACGAAAGAACCATGAGCCCCCTGGAGAGGAAAGATGGGAGGGGGAGGGGAGTTGTTGGATTAAGTTGGTCATCTCAAGGTAAATAATAGCCTGCCTTGGAGGTGGTGGTGATTGCTGAGGTCATTCTCACATGCACTGCAATTGCTTCCACTGTAGTACAAACAGAAATTCACACATTGATGGCATGATAACAATGCAGCATTGGGAAATAGTCATCAGTGAAGCATGTTTGTTATAGAGCAACACGAATTGTAGAAGATGAGTAAATGAGATAATGTAGTTCTGGCAGGTGACAGTAATATCCATTACAGTTTGATTAGATCATCATGTGCTGGGTGTCCTGATTAGGCTAGAAGGGCCAGAAAGATCAGTTATGCCCCAGAATCACTACCTGTCATCAGTGGGGATGGAATCATATTGATTAACATTTGTTCCACATCCAAATGAGTGGAGAGATCTGATGCCTCTGGAGTCACTGGAATGGCCTTCTCCTGGTATTTCCCTTCTGCTTCACAACCTTTGGTCACTGACATTCTTGTGAGGACTTATCAAAAATGGTTCAAATGGCTCTGAGCACTATGGGACTTAACTTCTGTGGTCATCAGTCCCCTAGAACTTAGAACTACTTAAACCTAACTAACCTAAGGACATCACACACACCCATGCCCGAGGCAGGATTCGAACCTGCGACCATAGCCGTCGCGCGGTTCCAGACTGTAGTGCCTAGAACCGCTCGGCCACACTGGCCGACGAGGACTTATCCACAGCAGTTGTGGATAAGGATGAAGGGCAGACAACTCTGGCACCCCCAGGATGTGGCAACTCCAGGCAATAGTTGGTGCCACACCTCTGACCTTGGGGTTTTAGGGGAAAGGGGTCCCAAGAGGGAGCCCTGCTAGAGGAGGGAGCTGCTTCTCTGGATGGGAGCAGGATGTGGTTCCCAAAGATGGGGCCATGGAAACCATGAGAGAAGGGCAGAGGCAGGATGTAAGTATTCATTTTTTTTAAGCATCAATATATGACAGGTGCTCAATTTTTTATATTTTTGTACTATTTTCTTTTTTAAATCTGGGCAAGTCAGTAAACGCGGAGGTTTTTTTTTTTTTTTTTTTTTTGCAAGTGAGACACAAAGAATAAACCACCATTTGACTGTAAATTACTATATTTTTCTTCTGTACTACCTATATTTCACATTTAACATAGTTATTGAGTACAATGCTAAAAGCTCTTACACCATTAAGACATCATATGTAGTTATATCTGGTTTTTCACCATATATAATGTGTTAATTGTCGAAGAACTTTTAGCATTGTACTTGATAATGGCATAAAATCTGAAATATAGATAGTACAGAAGAAAAATACAGTAATACACAGTCAAATGGCGTTTCATTCTTTTAAAAAATACTGCATGACTGTGACTCAGCACAATCAAAAACCTTTTACAAAGGTGGTTGTTTAAAAGGCTCTTCATGGAATGGCCATCTACAGTTGCCACATTTTATGGCATGTGGCAGGATGACATATGACCAAAGCATACGCATTGGAAGGACCTCGTGGGTGATAGGACATAACGTTTCATTTCACACCTGTACACCATGATTAACTTCCTCTGGGAGGAGATTTGCTTCAAATACTAAGATGAAAGCAGCTGTATCTGTTCGGTTATTCTTTGGACCTTTTTGTACATGCAAAAAAATGGAAACCATGCCATTTGAGATTAACCTATAGCTGCATGACTATCTACAGTGTAAGGTTTCCTTCGACCGGATTAGAGATTTACATGGGGCAATAGAGAGTAGTCAGGAGTACTGATTGCCATGCAGTGGACCTGGGTTAAAATCCCAGTACTTCTGGGATTTTTCCTTGGTGGGAACACTGGAACAGGGTTCACTCAGCCTCATGATGCCAACTGAGGAGCTACTTGACCTAGAAGTAGTGGTTCCAGGTTATGAAAACTGACAGTTGGGTCAGCCATGTGCTGATCTGACACCCCTCCATTGCACATCCAATAGTCCCATTGACTGAGGATGACACAGCGGTAAGTCAGTACTGACGAGCCTGCCAGGGCTCAAGGACAGAGTTCAGCTTAGTGAACAGTCATTGGTAAGCTACCCAGCCGTCCACATGTTTAAAGAGCTTGAGATTGTGCAGCAGAGGTGGCCTTAAAAGTGATCCAGTGTGCATTTCTCACAGGGAGTCAACTACAAATTTATCTTCAATTTATTCTACACAAAAATAATGGTGTTTTCACTGTAGAAATATTCCCATTTACTCTAGTACATACCAGGTACTGAATAAATTTTTTTGCTCCCAGCTGTCTGGCCCATTAGGTGGACAATGTGGAGAATTGTTTTTGTGTTTTATTCATCTCATGATGTACATTTGCAATCCATTTGGTTTGCATATAGGAGACATGTCAAAAATCTATAAAACAGTTACAATGATTTTTACATTAATAAATAATAGCACCATAATAAATAATAACACTATAAGGATATTTCTTAGAACGTGTAACACATTGTCCAGCTCAAAAATTTCCAGTTTGTCATGCATGAATTCATCCACTGAGTACTAACACTTCCATGTCAGTACCTCATATAGCTTGCTTTTAAGTGAGTCTAAATTCATCTGCATTAACTTGTTCCCTTTTAATTTATTACAAATTTTCATTCCCATGTATTGAGGTCCCTGGCATACAGTCTGATGTGGTGGGTGGGGAGCATAAAATTTTCTGTTTCTAGTATCACGTGAATGGACAAAATGGTTTCTCTCAAATAATTCATGTCTGGTGTACAGAAATATAATAATCTCATAAATGTATAAGGATGGCAGAGTTAATATTTTAAGTTTTCTAAATACTGGTCAGCATGGTTCTTTGTGATTTGCACTGCACATATTTTGTATGATTTTTTCTGTCCTTTTAGTATCTGCACTATTTGTCGAGTTACACCAAAAAACAATACTATACCTAATAATGGATTCAAAGTAGCTTGTATATGCTACTTTTTGTGTGTCCACGTCAGTTGCAGTTGATAATATTTGCATTGCAAATGTAAAGCTGCTCAGTTTGTTTGCCAGGTATTCAACGTGTGCCAGCCAGCTCAAATTTTTATCTACATATAAACCCAAGAATTTGACTGAGTCAACTTCTTCTATAGGTTTGTTGTTGTGTACAATCTTAGTCTGCTCATTTTGGACTGTTTGGTTTTGAACTGCATCATGCGAGTCTTAGATACGTTTAGATTCCACCCATTTAGCTGAAACCAAGTTTCTAAAGCACTGAGGGTACTGATCACAGATTTGGGAATTTTTTTCTGAATCCTGATCTTCAACTAAGATAGAAGTATCAACTGCAAACAGAACTGATGGGGAGCTGATATTTAAGGGTAAGTGATTAACATAAAAGAGAAATAGGACTGAGCATATTATGGAGCCTTGTGGAACAACCTGAAATATTTTTTTTTTTTTTTTTTCCAGTCAGAAAAATAATATATGCCATTTGAAGAAATGATAACTCTTTACTTTCTGTTGGATGAGTAGGATTTAGGATTTAAGCCATTGTAGGGCACTGCCACTAATGCCATATTTTTCAAGTTGGTAAACAAGCAATGTATTGTGTACAGAATCAAACACCTTTGTGAGGTCGCAGAAAATTCTTGCCATCTTATTTCTCTTGTCTAATGATGTACTTATTTTCTCAATGAAACTGTTTACTCCGTCTCTAGCGTTTTCCCTCTGCTGAAAACCAAACTGATTGTTTAGAATAACAGAATATTTTGCAATGAAGTTTTGGATTTGTGCAACAGAAAGTTTTTCAAATAAAATATTTTAGATAGGACTGGGAGAATTGAGATAGGATGATAATTTCCCATGATCTCTCTTGATCCCTTCTTGAAGAGTGGTTTGACTTCAGCATATTTTAGTTCCTCTGGGAAACAGCCCTCTTCAAAACATTGATTCATTATTTGAGCTAGTGGGTTTGCAATTTTATTGTGTACCACTTTAATAACTTTGGTGGGTATTCCATCCCAACCCGCAGATTTTTTGTTTCTCAATGTTAGAATAGCATTTTCTACATCCTCCACAGAAACTTTTAAGAATTTTGTAAAGTTTTCAGAGTTTTCACCTAGGACAAAGGGATTTACTTTGTTGTGGCAATCTATTACATCTACATCAGACTTTGCTACATTTATAAAGAATTTATTACAGTACTCTGCCATTTGAGTTGCATTTACAATAGTATTTCCTTCAATGTCAGTTTTTGAAATTGCTTGGTTACAGGCTTTAACACCTAACTCAGATTTAATGACTGATCACACAGCCTTTGACTTATTTTTATGGTTTAAAATTAGCCTGTTATCTGCCAGTTGTTTTGCTGCCCCGACAACTCTTTTAAATATGGTTTTATAGAGTCTAACATATTTAATGAAATCTTCTCTGTGCAGTTGCCTTTTCTTTACACTGAAAATTTTTATGCCCTGGATAATCCACTTTATTTTTTTTATTTTATTGCTGCACAGTCTAGGTGGAAACGTTTCATTAGATACAGCAAGATGACTATTTAGGAATTTCTCAAGGTTTTCATCACTTGAGTTACAAAGATCAAAAGGCCATGTTTTCTCTTTTAGCTTCTCACTAAATGTTAGCAAGTTTTCTTTGCTAAAGTTCCTGCTCGTATGGGTTCTCACACATGAAAAGTTCCTGTGTCAGTCTTTGGCAGCTCAATGAACAATGCACAACGATCTGAAATACCTGGATCTGGACAAAATTTATACACATCTTCATATACATAATTAGTTAGAACATTGTCAATACATGTTGCTGATTTCCCATTGTCTCTGGTAGATTCAAGGAAATTTAACTTGAAACTGTATTTTTTTTACTAAGTCATTGAATCGAAGTGTGGCTACCATCACACATGATATCAATATTAAAATCAGCAGCTATTACAATTTTTTTCTTTTTTTCCTCTACAAAAGTCTTCTAGCATAATTTGAAGCTTAGATAAGAATAGTTCTGTTGTTGATGCCCCTGGAATTCTGTATATTGAGATTATTATGACATTTGTCAGTGAGTCCACTAATTCTACAAAACAGCTCTCAAACACACATTCTTCATTTAAATAATTAAAACAGTTTCTCATCTCATAAAGTTTATATCACTATGTAGAAGTATACATGAGCCTCCACGTGACTTGTTTCTTCTGCAAAAGTTACTTGCTTATCTGAAGTTTCCTATATTGTTTAGAATTTTGATTGTGTCCTCTGTAAACCTGTGCTCATTTAAACAAGCAACTCTTCGATTTGCACATTCTGACAGAATGATTTCCAATTCATCTATTTTGGAGCTTTTGTTGTTAGAAGCATCAGTGTTTAAACCATTTATATTCCAGTGGATACCATACCTACTTTCACTATTATTTATGGGCTTTAGCACATTTCTCACCAGCAGAACTGGAACTGTCTGCACTGAAATTCCTAGACTTCTCTGATGAGACAACCAGATCAGAACAGCCATTGTGACAATTTAATTTTCTATGTCTGATGTGCAAAATGTCTGCCTGATGCCATCTACTCCAGTCTAGGGCTCTCCCTATGGACAAAACTCATCCACAGCAGAGGCCATCTGGCACAATGACTACTGCCGGGAGTTCTGATGCCCCATGAAGTTGGGAATCTACTCCTTGGCATGCATCGAAAGTTAGTATCGGAAGTGTGATCCCTGTGTTGTCAGAGGGCTCCACTGAAAGGGTATGCAATGACCCCACCATGTCAGATTGGCTACCACATTGGCTTTTAAGCACATGTATGAGTCTAAGCAGTTATCTTCAACAGATTATCTTTAACACAGTATGTAGTGGATGCTACTGACAGTGTTGTTCTCCAGGTATTCCACATTACAGAAAAAAATTAAAAATGAAGATAAAACCTACAAGGGAACTAAAATTGGTATAATATAATTAAATGAAGATTTCAAGGAAATAAAGCGGAACCTAGGCAACAGCCAGGTCAACATCAAAGGTTGCCTCCATGAGGAAGTAAGATGAGTATAGTTGGAGATGGGAGACTGCAGCACGAGAAAGCAAGGAGATACTACAATAGATTGGGGGGCCGTGCTCACCATGCGTGTACTAATGAAAGAGTTATGAGCCTCCTGGGGGAAGGGGACAGCAAGTGGCATGGACAGAGTGGCAGCATAAAAAGTAAAAGAGAGGAAGGAAACAAAGGGGTGCAAATGAAGGAGATAAACCATAGAAAAGAGGTATTAAGTGCTGATGATCCCAAGTAAGTAATCTCATCTGCAAGCTGTATGTCAATATTACAGATCTACAAAATTTAACTGATCAAATAACTTTCAAACTTAAATAAATAAATCAAAGTAGAAACAAAGTAAAATAAAGTTGGTGAAACTTTGGTATTTATGAATGACATATGTTTAATGTGCTACTGGTTTACCTGCTGCTCCAAACTGATTAGATTTTATTCTCTCATTTAATTTGTCAAGCTCAGCTTTTAATCTAAGATTTTCTTTATTAATTCTTTCTACTTCTTCTGCTTTTTCTTTTTCAAAATGTTCCTTTTCATTAATTATAGTCATTTTTTCTTTCCTTTCATTTTCAAGCAAGCTTTTCAGAGTTTTTAAGTCTTCATCCTTTCTCTGCAACAAGGCAACCATCATTTTTTTTCTCTGTCTCCACAACTCTCAAGGCATCAAACTTTCATTTCATTTCGAGTAATTCTACCTGTGCCATCCTTAAAGCATTGTTCTCTCTAACCTGCAAACAAATTGTAAACAAGCAATTTTCAATAACAAATTGGTATCATCTGCATTACTGGTCAGCAATATTACCTCACATTCAGGAACATGCATAATATCATGAATGTGAAAAGAAATCCTACCTTCAGATGCCATTTTAACTGAGTTACAAATAAATTAAATTCAAGCTATAATACAGAAACAGTCACAACATATTGCAAAACCAGGTAAAGAACCACAACAAAGAGCAGCTAGTTGTTGATACAGGATTTCACTGAGAGAAGCTCTGTGACAATGCTTTATCCTGCTACCAGTGCATGTGACATATATAATAGAGGGAAACATTCTACGTGGGACAGTTTTATATAAGAAACAAAGATGCTGTGATTTACCAAATGAGAAGGCGCTGGTAGATAGACACAATAAAAAACACACGAACACTCACACAAATTTCAACCTTTCGCAACCCATGGTTGCTTCATCAGGAAAGACGGAAGGAGAGGGAAAAACGAAAGGATGTAGGTTCTAAGGGAGAGGGTAAGGAGTCATTCCAATCCCGGGAATAAAAAAACTTACCTTAGGGGGAAAAAAAGGACAGGTATACACTTACCTTAAAACCCACATCCTTTCGTCTTTCCCACTCCTTCCGTCTTTCCTGATGAAGCAACCTTGGGTTGCAAAAGCTTGAAATTTGTGTGTGTGTGTTTTTTATTGTGTCTATCTACCACTGACTGGTGACTGCCCCTGGGAGGCGTTATGCATGGAGCAGAGCTGACTCTCTCTGTTTACCCAGTTGTACATTTTACACTCATTGTTCTGTGTCTCGTATTGTGTGGATTCGTGAGAGGCCTATTTCTGTTACTGTTCAGAGGTTTATGAATAAAACATTTATTTGTGTTACTTTGATAAGTTTCTTGTATTACTAGGTAAAGTCAGGCATCGAATCATTCCCTAAACTACATGCCTACAAATGACATCTATCAGAAATCAAAATAAAAGCTTTTTCAAAAGAACTAGAAAAACAAAGATGGGATGAAGTGTATAAGGAAACCAATGTGGATATGAAATTCTCTAAATTCTCCACATTGTATAAATTTAACTTTGAAAAGGAATTTCCAAAAGTATGCATGTCTGTATCAACATCTCACAAAAACAGATGGATAACAGCAAGTATTAAGAAAGAAGTGCTCCCAAACACTTAAACACCTCAGTTCCATGGAAAAGATTCGCAATGATCCAGAATTCTTAAATTTCTATCATAGATACAAAAAGATCTATAAGAATGGGCTGATTGCTGCAGAAAAGTCATTTAATGATAAAATAATATATAATGCAGAGAATAAAAGCAAAGCAGTCTGGGATGTTATAAAAATAGGAATGCAGAATAACATACTGCTAAGGGAGGGGGATAAAGTAATAAATGATTGAAAGCACTTAGCAAACTATGTAAACTAGCATATTTGAAGTACTGCAGAGACAAAAATTCCCCCAAATAAACATAACACCTGTAAATAATGTTGCACTAAACATGGCGATGTTACTTCCAACCACAGAGAATGAAGTCAGTAAAACAATTCAGAAACTAAAAAATAAAAAGTCTGTAGGTTTAGATGAAGTACCAATGTGTGTACTGAAACAATGGGTAGGGATTATACAATGCCCCTTAACAAATATAATGAATGAATCCTTCACATCAGGGGCATTTCCAGAGCAGTTAAAACAGGCAAGAGTTGTAACTTTGCTTAAGAAAGGTAATGCAGAAGACATAGAAAATCACCAGCCCATTTCCCTGCCGTCGGCATTCTCAAAAATAATAGACGCAATTATGAAAGACAGATTAATGAATTACCTGAATAAATACAATCTTTTCAGTTTGGTTTCTGAAGTGGCAAAAATACGGAGTCAGCCACATTAGAATTCACAAAAGTTGTACTTGAAGCCCTTGATAAAGATGAGTGTGCCACAGGCATATTTTTGGATCTTTCTAAGGTGTCTGATACTGTCGACCACAAGATTCTATTAAATAAATTAGAAGCATCAGGAATAAGAGGAGTAGCTAATGACTGGTTTCAATCATACCCAACAGATACGGTAAAAAAAGTAGAGATAACACATACTTCAAATAGATCAAAACATTTAGTAAAACACTTATCAGAACCAAAATACATTAATATAGGGGTTCTGCAAGGTAGCATATTAGGACCAATATTGTTCCTGATATACATCAATGACTTTTCCAGTAGTGTTACTCATGGTGAAGAAATCCTCTTCCCTGATTATTTTTTTTAATTTTTTGTAGGGTTTTAGGGCGCTCAACTACTGAGGTCATTAGTGCCGAGTTAAAAATGTAAGTGCACACATAATTCGGTACAACTCAAGGGGGGGGGGGGGGGGGTACAAGAAAGTTCTTACAAAGACACAGATAAAATAATTAAAAGAGTTAGATGTCTTTGGATAAGTCCGTCAAAGTAATAAAACAAAGAACACGAGCAGCTGCTCAAGCGTCATCAGCTAAAATTTTCTGTAGGGTAGAGGGCAGAGACAGGACAACACGAGATTGAGTAAAATGGGGACACAACAATAAAACATGGCGCACTGTCAATGCATTACCACAAGGGCACTGCAGGGTGGGGTCACCAGATAGCAGGTAGCGGTGGCTAAACCGGCAATGCCAAATCTGCAACCTGGCCAAAATGACTTCCTCTCGCCGAGATGGTCAGGAGGAGGTTGTCCAAGCTGTTGGGAACGGTTTTATGGCCCAGAGCTTATTTTCTTGAAGTGACTACCAAGTATCCCACCATAATGACACAAACCTCTTACTAACAACCCCACTAATGTCAGATGATTGGACACAAAGGGAGGATTGCCGAGGCAGGAGCAGTGCAGCCTTGGCCACAGCATCAGCAGCCTCATTCCCAGGCACTCCTACATGGCTTGGAACCCACATAAAGCTAACTGGAGAGCCATCATCAGCAAAATAATGGAGGGATTGATGGATCCGTTGCACCAAGGGATGGACCGGATATGGAGCTCCATGGCTCTGAAGAGCACTGAGTGAATCAGAGCAGAGTACATACGGAGAATGGCGGTGGCGGCGGACATACTGAACGGCCTGAGAGAGAGCAAAAATCTTAGCCGTGAAGCTGGAACACTGGTCGAAGAGCCGGTATGTAAAGGTGATGTCCCCGACGACAAAGGCACAGCCGACACCATCATCAGTTTTGGAGCCATCAGTGTAAATAAAAGTGTTACTGGTGAGTCACGCACGAAGTTCGACAAACCACGAGCAATACACTGCATCCGGAGTACCCTCCTTCGGGAGTGAGCTGAGGTCAAAATGAATGTGAACCGGAGCCTGGAGCCAAGGTGGTGTCGGGCTCTCACCCCCTCTGAAGGTGTTAGGGAGGGCAAAATCCAATTGTCGAAGCAGGCAACGAAAGCGGACTCCAGGGGGCAGCAGGGCAGACACATGCAACCCACGCTGACGGTCGAGAGAATCGTCGAAGAAGGACTGATAAGAGGGGTGGTCGGGCATTGACAACAGCTGGCAGGCATACTGACAAAGCAGTATGTCGTGCAGGTAGGTCAATGGTAATTCAGCAGCTTCAGCATAAAGACTCTCGACGGGACTGGTATAGAGATCTCCGGTTGCAAGATGTAACCCCCAGTGACGGATGGAGTTGAGACGGCATAAGAGGTATGGCCGAGCAGACGAGTAGATGAGGCTCCCATAATCCAGCTTTGATCGGACTATGGACCGATATAAGCGAAGCAGGACAGTGTGAACCATTCCCCATGATGAACCACTAAGAACACGTAGGACATTCAGAGAACGTGTACAACGGGCAGCCAAATAAGAGACATGCGGAGACCAACAAAGTTTCCTGTCTAGTGTGAGCCCTAAAACCTTTGTTGACTCCATGAAGGGGAGAACAACAGGACTGAGATGTAAGGATGGTGGAAGGAATGCTTTATATCACCAAAAGTTGATGCAAACCGTCTTCTCTTCAGAGAACCGGAAGCCATTAGCTGCACTCCATGAATATAGGCTGTCAAGACAACGCTGAAGGCAGCACTCCAGGAGGCATGTTCTCTGGGCACTGCAGTAGATCGCGAAGCCATCAACGAATAGAGAGCCGGAGACGTTAGGTGGAATGCAATCCATAACGGTATTGATCGCTATGGCAAAAAGGGCTACGCTCAAAACGGAGCCCTGAGGCACTCTGTTCTCCTGGAGGAAGACGGACAATATGGAACCCACATGTAGCCTAAACATTCGATCTGTTAAAAATGAATCAATAAAAAGGGGCAGGTGACCACGTAGGCCCCACCTGTGCATAGTGCGGAGGATACCTCCTCTCCAACAGGTATCATAAGCCTTCTCCAAATCGAAGAACACAGCTACCGTTTGGCGCTTTCACAAAAAGTTGTTCATGATGAACATCGACAAGGTCACAAGGTGGTCAACAGCGGAGTGGCGTTGACGAAAGCTGCATTGAACATTAGTAAGTAGTTGTCGAGATTCAAGAATCCAAACCAACCGAGCGTTAACCATGCACTCCATCACCTTACAGACACAGCTTGTAAGAGAAATGGGGCAGTAACTAGAAGGAAGGTGTCTATCCTTCCCGGGTTTGGGTATGGGAACGACGGCCTCACGCCAATGCGTGGGGACCTGACCTTTGGTCCAGATGCGATTATAGGTACGAAGAAGAAAGCATTTGCCTACCTGAGAAAGGTGTGTCGGCATCTGAACGTGAATGGCATCTAGCCCTGGAGCAGAGGACTGGGACAGTGCAAGTGCACGTTCGAGTTACCGCATGGTAAAGGGGGTACTATAATCTTCCAGATTCAGCGAGTGGAAGGAAGGTCGCCGAGCTTCTTCTGCCTCTTTTCTGGGAAGGAAGGCAGGGTGGTAATGGGCGGAGCTTGAAACCTCCGCAAAAAAACGGCCGAAGGCGTTGGAGACATCCACAGGGTCGACAAGTACCTCATTACCTGAAGTCAGGCCAGGTATTGAGGAGTGGGCCTTAATGCCCCACAGCCGGCGCAGGCCACTCCAGACGACAGAAGATGGAGTGAAACTGTTAAAGGAGCTTGTGAAAGAGGCCCAACAAGCTTTTTTGCCGTCTTTGATGACTCGACGACATTGCACTCAGAGTCGTTTGTAATTAATACAATTCGCCAGTGTAGGATGGCGGCAAAAAGTGTGTAAAGCAGGTCGTCGAGCACAGATAGCATCTCCGCAAGCCTCATTCCACCAGGGGACTGAAACGTGATGTGAAGAAGAGGTAGTACGAGGAATGGAACGTTTGGCAGCAATGATGATAACAGCCGTGAGGTATTCGACCTGACTAGCACAGCTGAGAAAATCTTGGTCTGGAAAGGTCGCCAGGAAGGAGTATAGTCCCTAGTCAGCTTTTGGTATGTTCCAGCTCGAGGGAAGTGGGGATGGGGTGTGGTGCAGGAGACGAACAACACAGGGGAAATGGTCGCTCGAATAGTTGTCAGAAAGGACATACCATTCGAACCAATGGGCAAGATTGGTAGAACAGATCGAGAGGTCCAAGTGGGAGTAGGTATGAGTAGAGTCTGAGAGGAAAGTCGGGGCGCCAGTATTGAGGCAGACAAGATTGAGATGGTTGAAAACATCCACCAAGAGGGAGCCTCTCTGACAGAATGCAGGAGAACCCCAAAGGGGATGATGGGCATTGAAGTCACCAAACGATAAAAACGGCGGAGGAAGCTGAGCAAACAGGTGCATCATGTCAGCCCGACTAACTGCGGATGCCGATGGAGTGTAGACAGTACAAACAGAAAAAATAAAGGCACATAGAGTAATACGGACAGCTATTGCTTGGAGTGGGGTGGTCAATGGGATGGGATGGTAATAGACATCGTCCCAAACGAGCAACATGACCCCACCATGAGCTGTAATACCGTCCACAGGGGTTAGGTCAGATCGCTCGGAGGTATAGTGGGTAAAAGCAATACGGTCAGTTGGGCGTAACTTCATTTCCTGGAGACCAATGACGAGTGGACAGTGCAGGCGGAGGAGCAGTTTTAATTCCTCCCAATTAGATCGAATACCTCTTATGTTCCAATGTAACAGAGCCACCGTGAGTCAGAGAAAGGGGGAACAAAACGGGGGAGAGCTGGTCACCTCGATGGCCGCGGAGGGCCAGGTTTCGAGGAAACATCGCTACAACCGTCGGGAGGCGGATCCTGTTCCATCGAGTCGTCGCCAGCTGCGGCCACATTATTGGGTTGCACAGGACGGGCAGCATTGTCTGCTGGCAACAGGCCTGCTAAGCGCCTGGCAGCCGAGCATCCCGGCGAAATTGAAGACGGCCGGAAGCAGCGACTGTCAGATGGAGCATCAGACGAAATGCACCGGGGTGGAGAGGGGGATAAAGACTTCTTCTTGGAGGCCTTCTTGGAAGACTGATGAGTCACAGGGATGGTGAGCTGTGGGGGCTGGACCCGAAGAAAGTCCTCACGCTTGGGGTCCTTTTTTGAATGCCGGACCTCGGAAGCTGGGGTCCGTAATGTTTCCCCGATGGACGCCTGAGAAGAGGATCGCTTCTCAGGACGACGACGACAACGACGACAACGACGAGGATGAGGAGGAGGATGAGGATGAGGATGAGGATGAGGATGAGGATGAGGATGAGGAGGAAGAGTGGCCCCTGGGGCAGAGGGGGCAGGGGCCGCGAGGGAGGAGGATTTGGAAGGGAGGGATGTGGGAGGCGGAGGCATAGACCCCGGATGGGGTGAGGAGGTGGAGGGGGGACAGGATAGGGGTGAGGACACTGCAGAAGGAGTGGACACGACTGAAGCAAACGACGTTGTCAACATTACGGGATGGAGGCGGTCATATTTCTTCCTGGCCTCAGAGTAAGACAGACGGTCCAAGGTTTTCAATTCTTGTATCTTCTTCTCCTTCTGATAGGCGGGGCAGTTGAAAGATGTAGGCGAATGGAGGCCAGGACAATTGACGCACTGAGGTGGTGGGGTGCATGTATGTCCCTCATGAAGACGACGTCCACAATCGCCACAAAGCTGCTCAGCTTCACACCGGGACAACATGTGCCTGAAACGCAAACATCGAAGGCATCGCATAGGAGGTGGGACGTAAGGTCAAACATCGCACTGGTAGCACATCACCTTTACCTTCTCCGGGACAACATCCCCCTCGAAGGTGAGAATAAAGGCCCCAGTGTCGACGCAATGATCTTTGGGGCCGAGCTGGACTCGCCAGATGAAATGCATGCCACGGCGCTCCAGGTTGGCCCTGAGCTCCTCATCAGATTGCAGCAGGAGGTCCCGATGGAAAATACTCCCCTGCATCCTATTGAGCTCCAGATGTGGGGCAATGGACACTGGGATATCCCCTAGTTGGTCGCATGCCTGGAGCGCCGCCGACTGTGTAGCGGAGGTGGTCTTTATGAGAATGGACCCCTAGCGAATTTTATTAAGAGCATCAATTTCTCCGAAGATATCCTATATATGCTGTACAAAGAACATAGGGTTGGAGGTGGCGAACATCCCCCATTGGTCCGAGAACAGACTAAATAGCGGGGGAAGTATTTAGCCCCAAGCCGCCGGGCCTGTCCTTCCTCCCAGGGAGTGGCCAAGGGGGGAAAGGCAAAAGGACCAGAACCAGAGACAGAACCTTTCCTCTTAGAAGACGCGGCCGCAGAGCGCCCCGATTCATGTTGACGTTTCATCTGCGAAACGTCCGCCCCAATACCATCCACTCTGACCAGGGGCTCTCCCCACAGGCACCACCCAGCCTCAGCAAGGGCCACCTGGCAGGATGACCATTGCCGGGAGTCCTGATGCCCCAGGTAGACGGGCATCTACTCCTTGTCTTACGTGGGGAGGGTGCAGCTCAGGTACCGGCAGTACGATCCCTGTGTTGTCAGGGGGCTGCAACCTAGAGGGTACATGACGACCCCACCACAATGGGCTAGCTACTGTGCTGGATTTCGGGTGCCATGGAAAGTCCATCACGATTGAAGGTGCAGAAGGGGACACACTACAGGCGTAACTTGTGCAACCCATCAGGTGTTTAGGCCCAAATTGATGATCAGTGGGTGCAGTTACGACGCCGTTATGGTGATGAGTGTCAAGGTCTTACTGCACTGAGGACCGGTGATACACCACGTAAGGTGTCCTTCCCCAAAAGGCTCATACTTCTGTAGAATTTTGAAAAATGGAGGTCAAACTCCAATGGGGACCATCACGTTGAAGGCCGAAATGGTTGAGACTCCTTTTGGTCGCCTCTTACGACAGGTAGGAATTCCTCAGGCCTATTCTTACCCCGGACCCGCAGCGGGGCTCTTCCCTGATGACAGCAGTATTATAGTCACTGAGAAAGCAAGAGAACTTCTTGCTGAGAAAGCAAATGAAACTCTCAAGGAAGTTTGTGATTGGTCAATAAGCAATAAGGTGACATTGAACATGAAGAAAACTAATGTCATGAATTTCAGTTTGGAGAGGAGAAAAGACCATGTTAAATTAAATGTAGATTTTACCTCTATAGGCTGTGTAACAAGTGCAAAATTTTTAGGAATGGTTATTTATTCTCAGTTGTAGTGGTGTGAACACACAAAGGTACTTGCAAACAAAATGTCATCAGCATGTTATGCCCTTAGAATCCTATCATCACTGTGTAACATGCAGTGTCTTTTAGTTACATATTATTCATATGTACACTCAATTCTTAGCTATGACATTCTTTATTGGGGAACAAATGCACAAAATATGAACACAGTTTTCAAACCCCAGAAAAGAACCATAAGAATAATAACCAAAAATAGTAGTCAAGCACATTGTGAAGATCTGTTCAGAACATTGGGGATTTTAACTGCTCCATGTGAATACATTTAGCAGTCAGTTTTACACATCAAAAATAACATTTGTAATTACTGCACAAAGAGCTCTGTCCATGACCATCCAACAAGAGAGAGACTCAACTTACATTTACCAAGAAAAAATAAACATAAAACTCAAAACAGCACTTTCTACCCAAGAGTAAAACTGTACAATAAATTACCAAAAGAGATTAAAGAATTTGCAAAAATACAGCTGAAAAGTACCTGTTATGCAATACATTTTATACATTCAAGGATTACTTAGCTAAAACAGGGTATGGGTTTGATAAAAAATGTTATACAAATAAATAATAATAATAATAATAATAAAGAACAAAAACGCTGCTACAAAGGAGCACGAGGATGTAAAGAGCAACTGATAATAGATGCAGAGGTGACATATCAAGCTGAAACTAAACAAAGGTCACTACACTACGCATACATTGATTACCAAAATGCTTTTGATAGTGTACCCCACTCATGGTTACTACAAATATTGGAAATATACAAAGTAGATCCTAAATTGATACAGTTCCTAAACATAGAAATGAAAAATTGGAAAACCACACTTAATATCCAAACAAATTCAAATAATGTCACATCACAGCCAATACAGATTAAGTGTGGAATATACCAAGGAGATTCATTAAGTCCTTTCTGGTTCTGCCTTGCTCTGGACCCACTATCCAACATGCTAAATAATACGAGTTATGGATACAATATTACTGGAACATACCAACACAAAATCACACATTTGCTGTACATGGATGATCTAAAACTACTGGCAGCAACAAATCAACAACTCAACCAATTACTAAAGATAACAGAAATGATATAAATATGGCTTTTTGGAACAGACAAATGTAAGAAAAAAATAGCATAGTCAAGGGAAAACACACTGTACAAGAAGATTACATATTGGATAACCACAGCGACTGCATAGAAGTAATGGAAAAAACAGATGCCTATAAGTATCTAGGATACAGACAAAAAATAGGAATAGATAATACAAATATTAAAGAAGAACTAAAAGAAAATATAGACAAAGACTAACAAAAATACTGAAAACAGAATTGACAGCAAGAAACAAGACAAAAGCTGTAAATACTTATGCTATACCAATATTGACCTACTCATTTGGAATAGTGAAATGGAGTAACACAGACCTAGAAGCACTCAATACACTTACACGATCACAATGCCACAAATATAGAATACATCACATACATTCAGCAACTGAAAGATTCACATTAAGCAGAAAGGAATGAGGAAGGGGATTTATCGACATAAAAAACTTACATTATGGACAGGTAGATAATTTAAGAAAATTCTTTATAGAACGAGCAGAAACTAGCAAAATACACAAAGCAGTCAGTCATATGAATACATCGGCTACACCACTGCTATTTCATAACCAGTTCTACAACCCTTTAGATCACATATCAACAGATAAAAAGAAAGTAAATTGGATAAAGAAAACACTACATGGCAAGCACCCATATCATCTAACACAGCCACACATTGATCAAGATGCATACAACACATGGCTAAGAAAAGGCAATATACACAGTGAGATGGAACGATTCATGATTGCAATACAGGATCAAACAATAAACACCAGATATTACAGCAGGCATATTATTAAAGATCCCAATACCACAACAGATAAATTCAGACTTCGCAAACAACAAATAGAAACAGTAGATCTCATCACAAGTGGATGTACAATACTAGCAAATACAGAATACCCCAGAAGACATGACAATGTAGCACAAATAATATATCAACAAGTTGCCATACAACTTAAACTAATAAAACAACACATTCCCACATACAAGTATGCACCACAAAATGTACTGGAGTTCCATTAAATTTTAGGTGTTTGATGATGCTGGTGTTGAGAACTTGTTCAGGATAGACACATTTCAAGCATTTAAGTTTTCTATCACTGGCACAGTTCACCTTATATCCAATCAGGTACAGTGTTCTCTATTGGAAAAACTGTGTGAGGAGTTTTTAGGCTTGTTTTTGGAAGGTGTAGCATGTGCTGAGAATTTTTCTGCTCATATTTTGTTAAAATTCATGTATCTGCCTCATTTTTGTCATGCGCGTCCTATTCCTGTTGCCCTGAAAGATCAAGCGAATGCAGAATTGGATAGAATTCAATCTCTTGGGTTGGTGCAATGTGTTATAGATAGTGAATGATCATCTCTGCTGACTGTAGTTCAGAAGCTGTCAGGGAAACTTCACCTCTGTGGCGACTTCAGTACTACTGTCAATGCACAGTCGATTGTGGATACATATGCTCTCCCATGCAAGGAGGAACCGTTGTCAAAAATATTGGGTGACCAGTACTTTTCTAAAATTGATTTGTCTAAAGCATATCTGCTGGTTGCTGTGGACAAAGTGTCTTGGTGAGTTCTGGTTTTGAATACTCCTTTTGGTTTATATCAATATTTGCACCCTCCTATTGGTGTGGCTAGCATTCCTGCTATTTTCCAAGAATTTTTAGAGGAATTGACTATGGCTGTCCCAGTTTGCATTAATTATCTGGATGATGATGTCATGAGCTGCTCTGCAGCGCTGCCTAGTTTGGCCGAGTGGTTCTAGGCACTTCAGTCTGGAACCGCGCGACCGCTACGGTCGCAGGTTCGAATCCTTCCTTGGGCATGGATGTGTGTGATGTCCTTAGGTTGGTTAGGTTTAAGTAGTTCTAAGTTCTAGGGTACTGATGACCTCAGATGTTAAGTCCCATAGTGCTCAGAGCCATTTGAAGCATTTTTCTGTTCTGCAGCAGATCACTTGAAAAATTTGCACATTTAGTTTTACCTCTTATGGTGTAACCTCACGAAATCTGAGTTTCTTTCAACTTTCTGTTTATTTGTGGTTCGAGATCTCCCTGTTTGGTGTTCACCCTCTGCTGGACCCCACCTCCACTGTTACATCTATCATCTATGCCTCACTCCACATCTATCACAGCTGAAATCATGGTGGATTAGAAACAGGTTGATACCAAACACCTGACTTGCCGCATTTTTGTGGAGGTCGTGTCCATTTATCTGGGAGGATGGTTGGTTGGTTGATTGGGTTTGAAGGGACCAAACAGCAAGGTCATCGGTCCCTTGTTTCAAATGTCGTCCATTCTGATAGTGTGACATCTCAGAAAAGTCAGAACGATAAAAGGGAAAAGCTAAAAAATGTAAAAGTGCAGTCACGTTGTCAATGGTAAAAACAGCAAGTCAGCAAGAGAGCAAACCCAACGCTATGCTAGAGACAGGAAATATCCCACCTCTGAAGCAGTAGAGGCAAGCCCACCTGCGACTTAAAAGTGTGCAACTGCTAGAATGTAGAAGTGCGTATGGGAAAAGGAGACTAACCAATCCTAAACAGTGATAAAAACAGAGTAAAAGGGGAAGAAAAGAGGATCTCGACCAGGGAGGGGAGTCGGGAATCTCCAAACACAGCTTACAGTAGGAGATACCCCAACTCACCACCCTGCCCCAACACCAGAGAGAGATAAAAACCTTAAAACTGAGAATAAAAACCACTTTCCCAGAGGAAACCGAGAACCAGTTCGACCATCCAGGAATCGTCAGCCAACATCAAAGGTAAAGTGCAGAGGAGTCTGTACTTAGCACGCAGAGCCAGAAGAAGGGGGCATTCAACCAAAATGTGGGCTACTGACTGGAAGGCTCCACAACCACAAAGTGGGGGTGGCTCATCACGCAAAAGAAAACCGTGGGTCAGCCTTGTATGGCCAATGCGGAGATGACACAGTGTGGTCAAGTCCTTTCGGGAGAGGTGAAAGGAAGAATGTCATGGGCCTGGTGTCACCTTAATCGCATGAAGTTTATTAGACAGGGATGTAGCCTCCCAAGAATTGCCCCTTATTGTGTGAAGTGGGATTTGATTTGAAGCCATAAATCCGCTACAGGAGGGGTTACAGATAATGGGGGGTAAGTGATTGCTCCCCCAGCCAAACGATCAGCAAGCTCATTACCTTGGATACCCACATGGCCAGGGACCCAAAGGAAGTCAACGGAACAAGCAGCACGGCGAATATCAGCGAGATGGTCATGGATGGCAGAGACCAAGGGATGGCCCAAAAATCATGGGTCAATAGCCAGAAGGGCATTCATTGAGTCCATACATAACAAAATGCGGTTGTGTTGGGACTGTTTGTTGGCACTGTTTAATAAAGGTAAGGGCCTGGGAAATTGCCATCAATTCCGCAGTAAACACCCCACATGTAGGTGGCAGCAGATGATTTTCCATTCCAACAGAGGACGTGAAGGCATATCCGCCATGATCAGCAGATTTAGAGTCATCGGTGTAAAAAACAGCAGCATCCCGAAACTCCCATAAAATGGAATCTTTTGGACCTTCGTGCAGATCCATCTGAATTCGGGGCTGAGGAACTAACCAAGCAGGGGTGGAGGTGGGTGGAGGGAGCGTGGAAGACAGGACAAAGAAGGAAGCTGAAAATCACGGTGAAGAGACGCAAAGCAGAGCCCAACCGGTAAACCTATCCAAGGGCAGGAATCAGGTGGATGGCGTCCATGGTTTTGGAACAGGACAGAATAGGAAGTATGGGAGAGGAACGGACAGCGATTGCATAAGACACCAGAAGCTGGGACCGCCGAACAGAAAGGGTGGGTATCCCTGCTTCAAACAGGAGACTATCAACAGGACTACTAGGGAAGGCACCGGTTGCCAAATGGATACCATGATGGTGGACTGGATCCAGCACATGCAGTGTGGAAGGAGCAGCCAAGCCATAAACTTGACAAGCATAGTCCAAGCAAGACAGAACTGAAGCACGATAAAGGCAAAGAAGGAGGGAGCGGTCCACACCCCAAGAGGTGTGGGCAAGGAAGCGAAGAACATTGAGTTTACGGAAACATCCTACCTTCAGAAGTCTGATATGGGGCAGCCAAGTGAGCTTGTTGTCGAAAAGAAGACCCAGGAAACGAAACTGTGGGACCACAGGCAATTGTTGTGCATCAAGATAGAGCTCTGGATCAGGTTGGATCGTAGTACGGTGACAGAAGTGGACCACCCACGATTTTAAAGGAGAGAATTGAAACCCGTGTGAGAGGGACCATACAGAGGCACACCGTATAGCTCCCTGGAGCTGCCGCTCTGCAGAAGCCATCAAAAAGGAACTAACCCAGATGCAGAAATCATCCACATACAGAGCAGGGGTGACCAAAGGACCGACAAAGGCCACAAAGCCCATATAATGAGAAGAAGAAAGTGTGGAAAGAAATTCCCATTCAGTAACAGGTTTGTTTTAAGTTTCTGACTGACAAGGGGTAAAACATAAGGCGGAAGATTCGGCCAGCTGTTTCCGGTGAAGGAAAGAAGCTGGATAGGAGGCTGATGCTGATGCAAAATGGGTTGCAAGATGTTCTGCAGGAATCAACAGGTCCGTACAAAGGTGAAGGCCTGGGAGGGTGGACTGCCGATGGCAACCTTGGAGAGAGTGAAGTGTAGCCCATACCCGTGACATACGGACAGTAGAACCAAGGGAAGAAACAAAGCGCTCCCAAAATATCCATTTGCTCCGTTTGATTAAATAACGGGCTTTACTGCGACGGCGTTTAAAGGTAATATGGTTGGCAATGGATGGGTGTCTCTTAAGGTGTTGCAAAGCTCGACAACGATCACGGATGGCAATGGCAATAGCCGTACTCTACCATGGGACTTGCCGGCGACGAAATGGTCCAGATAAGCGCAGTACAGCAATGCTAGCAGACGTCATCAATACAACCCGACAAAGAGGGAGAAAACATGACCTGTGCAGTATATAGAGGCCAATCGGTGCATTGGAAAGACCAACGAGGTAATCTGTCCATTGGGGAGCGGGAAGGGAGCAAGAGAATCAACGGGGAATGGTCACTATCACAAAGGTCATCGTGTGGCGACCAGTGTAATGAAGGGAGGAGGGAGGGAGAAGAAAGAGAAAGATCAATGGCAGAAAAGTTACCATGACCAGCAAGAAATGAGTAGGGGAGCCATCATTAAGAAGGCAGAAGTCGAGGTCTGTAATAAACTGGTCTGTGAGAAGACCTTGTCTAGATGGAAAAGCACTGCCCCACAAGGAATGATGAGCATTAAAATCCCTGGGAAGGAGGAAGGGAGGAGGAAGTTGCTGAAGAAGGGTAGTTACGGCAGCAGGTGTAAGAGTCCTGTCAGGAGGGAGATAAAGATTGTGAACCGTGACCTCAGAGTCCATGTGGAACCTAACAGCAACCGCTTCCAATGTAGTTTGAAGAGGAAGTCACGTGCTAGCAACATCTGTACGGACCAATGTACAAACGCCACCAGAAGCCCGCAGGTGTCAGACCCGATTTCGACAGAAAACACTGAACCCACAGAGGGTCGGTGAATGATTATCAGTAAAATGAGATTCCTGTAGAACTACACAAGCTGCACAGTAAGACGAAATAACTGATTTCAACTCTGTAAGGTGATGGTAATAACCATTAGAATTCCACTGGATAACCACAGAACGATGATTCAAATGGGGGTTGAACAGGCTAAAGCCAGTCATACCGCCGGGTCACCACCCATCACCGACAAGAAGGGGGCGACATCCATGAACAGCAGGTCAGAATCTGGTTGTGAAGCTGGGGATGGAACCTCTGGTGACACAAGAGGCTCCTTGTCTCAGGACTTATGTTTCTTCTTCTTTTCTGTTTGAGATCGAGGAGGGCTGTGCGGCATAATGGAGTCAGCTGCAACAAGATTGGGAACATAAAGAGATCGGGTGACCTGGGGCCCAACAGACCATGGTTCTTGCGGTCGTCGCGTGGCAGTAGACCTTTGGCTTGGAAGGTGCCGGGAAGGGGCACCCTGGGAGGGGCGCCCTTGACTGGCAGACACTGAAGAAGTGGCTTGGGTGGGGGAGCAGCGCCTGGAGGAGAAGATGTGGGAGCCGCAGGGGAGGGGGAGAAGAGCCGTCCGGGACTGGGGTAAGGAAGGGGGAGGAAGGGGTGAAAATGTAACTAAAGCATAACTAGACATCATGGACACAGGGGAAGACATGCATACCTCTTACGAGCCTCAGTGTAGGTTAAACGATCAAGGGACTTATACTCCTGTGTCTTCTTTTCCTTCTTATAAACTGGGCAATCTGGTGAACGTGGAGAGTGATTGGCATGACAATTAACACACACAGGAGGGGGAACACAGGAACTCCTCTCATGGAGTGGACGTGCACAGTCACCACAGAGAGGGGCCCGTGAACAGAGGGAAGACTTAAAACACCTCATAGGAGGTGGGATATGCGGCATCACATCACATCGATAAAACATAATCTTTACTTTCTCAGGGAGGGAATCCCCCTTCAAAAGCCAGGATAAAGACATCAGGATGAATGCGATTGTACTTCAGATCCTTCTGAACACGCCGAACAAAGTGAACACCCCACCATCCGAGATTGTCCCGATGCTCCTCATCAGTTTGAAGGATGAGGCCCCTGTGAAAAATCACACCTTGAACCATATTTAGAGACTGGCGGGGGGGGGGGGGGGGGGGGGGGGGTAATTGACACAGGGGAATCAGGAATTGTGCCAAGATGGTTACAAGCACGAAGGGCCACAGACCGGGCAGCTGAAGCAGTTTTGATCAACAACGAACCCGACCGCATCTTTCTCAGGGAGTCCACTTCACCAAACTTGTCTTCAATGTGTTCTGCAAAAAATAAAGGTTTGGTATTGGTGAATGTATCCCCATCAGTCATGGTGCAAACCAGCATTACCGATGGAGGATGCTGCAAACTTGTAAGTGATTTTCAGCCAGCTGTCCAAATACTTTTGATCACATAGTGTACATGGATGCTAAATCAGTAATGCTCACACCACATTTGCGTTTTTCAATGATTTTACGTTTCATTTCTAAGGCCACTTTCTCTCTCTTATTGTCGTCTCCTAATGGCTTTATCTAAGGGACATTTGTATGAAAGTTATTAACGTTTGCACACAGAAAAACACTATGTGAACACAAATTTAGAAAAATGTATGATCATAATCTGCACTAAGATGGTAGCTGCAGACAATGAAAGGTGTTTATGTTGTTGAACGTTTCTCCTGCTATGCACAAAAGGCTGGTGACATCACACTAGCCATCGTCACTCATTATGTATAACATTGCTCGTTAATCGAGTCTTTTTTTACCATTTGTTTTGCTTGTTATGCGAATTGCACGTCATGAGCAGTGCTCGTTAAGTGAGGTTCCATGGTATAGCATTTGTATCCACCTGATTCCGACGAGAAAGTGATGTCCCCTGGCAAGTCCCACATCCCAGTTCATTCTCTCGAAATCCCATTACGTCCTGACACCACCATTCTATTAGTTAGAAGACTGTCTATTCCTCCACCCATCACTGACTGGGCAGAGAGATATCGCAATGAGAAAAATAGAACACTAACATGCAGAAGGAAATTCTCAACTATGCAGGGTATACATGGACGGTACAAAGAAATTCGGAAGCACTACACCTACAATTCATCGATATCGAATGACTGTCTATAAATATCCCCCTGTACATGTCCTAATCTTTATCATATTCCTATGATTACTACGCTAGATATACAACAGTGTAATAGTGTCAGATCGTCAGATCCTTTGTTAATGGCAAAGTCTCTCTTCTTCTCCCGCGTCCGGCCATCCTGATTTAGGTTTTCCGTGATTTCCCTAAATCACTCCAGGCAAATGCCGGGATGGTTCCTCTGAAAGGGCGCGGCCGACTACCTTCCCCATCCTTCCCTAATCCGATAAGACCATTGACCACGCTGCCTGGTCTCCTTCCCCAAACAACCAACCAACCAATCTCTCTTCTTCTTCTTTTTCTTATTCTTCTCTCTCTCTCTCTCTCTCTCTCTCTCTCTCACACACACACACACACACACACACACACACACACACACACAATTTGCTTTTATAATATCCAATGAACTATTAAAACTTCACCAACACCACCTGGTAGAGAATGGTGGTAAGGTTTTAACATGCCTCTCATTTCCAATATGTCGAAAACAAATACTTTCTGCATGCTGACATATCTGGAGATCCTATTAAATATGTAGGTATTGGCACACTGAAGCAGGTGGCCAGTGGTTAAAGTTGCTTGCACAGAGCAGTGCAAAGTTTTTTCGTCTGTGCTGGAGGAAGGACCATATCCTACAGACCATCAGTCACAATAGAGGGTTCCTGTGTTGATGTTTCATAAGCAGTTTGATACATTGATTTTTTTTTTAATGCATCGAAACAGTGTGTGGCTACAGCTTTGTACACCACCATACATTTTGGTTTTCTACCTTGACTTTGAGGTCTGTGTCAGGTGCTAAACTGACATTAACACTTTTCAATCCCTGAGCTCTCACAGAAACTTGGACATACCATGGCATAAACTAAGCTGCTCCCAAAACACACAGGATGGTTGAAATAAAAGACAGAGGTGGTGTTTCTTATTGACGAAAATGTGGATGAGACTGCAACATATGGAAACTGGTAAATTTTGCAGTAATGTAGAGCATTTCCAAACAGATATCTAAAGGTGATGACGTCTGCATTTAAACTCATGTTCCACAGTGATGTGGTAGCAGATGTCTCAGTGTTCCATTTTTTAAGAGTCCAAAAGCATTGATTCCTCATACTGGTGGTGCTTATTGCACTCACATGTGGGGTTACTGTTTTGGTGGCCTCGGTAGTCATCATCATGATCTCTGAATCTTTGGACACTGCGTCTTTCATTTTTATGGCTTACAATGCATAACCACATGTGGAACATGGGGGTTTTCTGTAGGACTTAAACCCATAGAGCATGGATAGTATGCAGAATCAGTTGTCAATTACACTGGTGGAGGAATGGAATGATTTTTGTACACCCAGGCGATCATGTAAGTACCCTTATTCCTTCACATTTCTGTCGCATTTACCTCAGTTTTACGTATTTTCCATTAATTTTCGTAATTTTGCCAGGTTTCCCATAAGGCAATTTTCCCAATTACTCGACTTCCAGACCACCACTCTCGACGACTTGTCAATACAACAAAGAGTTTCGTTGTGTCAATCTCGTTATGCTATCAGCCAATGGCACTGCAGCATGAGTCTCATTTTCTGTATCACTGCTAAACCATACCCTCCATTACTTTGCGAGTGCTATATACATGTGGACATATCCCAAACCCTGTTACACTTCCTACATGACATGAGACAAATACTGTTCTTTAATGTGGTAAATAGTCATTAGCAGAGAGAATGTGCAAAAGCTACTTTCCTTAGCCAAAACACTGCATACATTCTGTAAGATTTTATTGCAGTTGCCTATGTCCCTTGCATTCATAGAATAAAGTCTGAGATTGAAAGATCACCTTTGATAACTACCATCCCAACAAAAGAATCATATTCATAGCAGCACTCTGCCCTCTATATCAAAATGAGCTGCCCCTTGATTGAACCTGTCGACTAATGATCCTGAGAAAAAACTCTAGATGCTCTCTCTATGCACCTTGTAACTGTCTCTTGGCCTTTAACCAACCTTCCCTGCGCACATTGTTGCCGACTTAATTTGGAACTGACCTGAAGTATGAGCGCACTATACCCACTACATTCGATACCTTGTTAAAGAACGGGATGAACTGAGTTCCATGTAATCAATATATTTCGATATTGTGCTTTCAGAAAGAGCATAACACGACTTCCAAACTTGCACAACCGACTGATACTAGCGATACAGACCAGTATGCACATTCCACTACTGTAGCTGCTGTTCTGTGAAGACTGTTTGATACCAATCTTACATCACTCATCCAATTACACACGATCTCTCTAGATGCATCCACGCTGAGGAGGTTAGCGCTCTTTACTTGTGTGAAGCGAATACGAGCCTGATACATTTGAGACTGTTGTGGTGATATAACAGATGATTAAGAAGAAGAAACGTATGGTTTATGCATGATGGAACTCCAGGAGGAAGGAGTTTAAAAAATTGAACATAAATCACTTGTGCTAGCAATTCTGTAGTAATGGAAAAAGATAAATTGTCGCAGAACATGAACATACACTCGTAAGACTACACGATTCAACACTTAAACATGCTATAATGTAAAAGCAGTGTGGTTTCCAATACGTTAGTTACATGGAATGCGATGCTATTAATACTCCAATGGAGTAAATATATGTCCAACACGTGACATATATTCACCCTCTAAGATTTCTATCCTACTTACTATGGTGAGAAGCTTTATGATGATAAAACTACTACCTTCTACACCAAGAGGAAAAAATAGATTCTTTGTGAAACATGCACTATATAGCTTTCTGGAGGTGTACAGCACACACTGTTCATGTCCAAATATGGTTCAATAATTATTCTACGCTCGCATCAGTCATATAAAATGACTGTCAGCAATGGAAAATTCATGAAACTACCACATCTTATGAGGAAAAAGACAAACGCATAGCAGTGGTGTTTGACATGTCAGACTACACCAATGCTGCACTATCTATGAGAACAGAACACAATCTCTTCCAAACACAATAACTGTGAAGCAAATGTATACGCAGGGATTACAGTACCTCATAAAGCCCTGCCTCAATTTATGTTCAAGATGTGGCAGGGGAATGGAGTACTTTGCATACATTTTCATTTGTTTAGAGGAGGATGCTGAAATAGGTTTTCCATCGGTTTGGTAGACATGGTTCATCACACATGCGTTGGAAGTGCTCCGCTGGCTGTGGTATGGAGGGGTTTCCTGTTAATGATCGCAGGTACATAGCTCTCTAAATCACATGTAGAACATACAATTATATATGAGTTGAATGAAAGTTATACCACACAACTGATACACTATGAGAAAACATCAGAAAAAAATGGTTGAAAGTGCAATACATGACCTGCCACAACTTCTCGCTGTCTCTAGAATGCATCATCAGTCTACCATTAAATCATAACTCATTACAGCCCCTCTCAGCTGATTAATCCACCTACTTTTTATCATCTTTTAGCACAGATCTATGTCAATTTAGATGCAGAGGGTTTTCTTTTCTAGTAGTGCAGTGAACTTGCATATATCTCTATTATATCAGTAGACATACATGTCGTTAAAAAGCATTCTGGAAATGTTCTGAAAGGTATCTGTTAGCTGACACCACATGATTGTCAGTGGTAACTGCCGTCTGCTACACATCTCCTGTGCAGCAAGCAACGTAAATTTAAGTATTAACTGTGTTTTACTTACTTGTCACTTCTTTTTCCATGTGTTTTTGCTTTTAGGAAACTTTAATTTTCGAGCACTAGTAATAGTGTTCCATAGATTTTGTGTTTGTTTCGAATACAGTCCAGAGACAGTTAGTGCTTAGTCTCATTGTTTCCAACAAGAAGTGTCTAGTAACCACAGTTTAGTCAGCTATTAGCCACCTTTACTGAATTAGCAGTCTAGTTCAAAACTGATTACTTAACGCTCTACAGTAAATTGTTGATTCCATGGGATGGACAGGATGTGTGACTGCTGTGTACGGATGCAGGAGGAGCTGGCCACTGTTTGCGAACAGCTGAACATGCTGATGGCCACAGTCAGCCGTCTTCAGGCTGCTGCCTCGGAGTGTAGGGGCAGTGGGGAGTCTGATGCATCCCATGGTACACCCCAGGTGTTACATGCTTCACCCACAGTCCCTGCTGTCGAGACATCTTCGCGGGTACCGGGCACAGTTGGGCCACCCTCTTCCCAAGGGGAGTGGCGGGTTCAACGATGTTCGCGTCGCATGAGGCGGAGGGTCAATGTGGAGGGTGTCCATGTGGCATCGCCCGCTCAACCTGTGAGTGGACATGTGGCCGCTCCTTTAGCAAGGTCCGAGCAGGCACATGGGGGGAGGGGTTTATTAGTGATTGGGAGCTCCAATGTTAGGCAGGTGATGGATCCCCTTAGGGAAATAGCGGAAAGGTCAGGGAAGAAGGCCAGTGTTCACTCTGCTTGCCATGGAGTCTCATCCGAGATGTGGAGGAGGCCCTGCCGGTGGCGATAGGGAGCACTGGGTGCACCCGACTGCAAATTGTTGCTCATGTTGGTACCAATGACTCCTGCCGTCTGGGTTCAGAGGTCATCCTCAGTTCATATAGACGGTTGGCGGAGTTGGTGAAGGTGGCTGCCTAGATCGCAGGGTGGAAACGGAGCTAACTATTTTGAATGTCATTCCCAGAACCGATCACGGGCCTCTGGTTTGAAGCCAAGTGGGAGGCTTAAACCAGAGGCTCAGACGATTCTGCAGAGATCTGGGGTGCAAATTTCTCGAGCTCTGCAATCGGATTGAGAATTGTAGTGTCCCCATGAATAGGTCATGCATGCACTACACCCAGGAAGCGGCTACAAGTTAGCGGAGTATGTGTGGAGTGTGCATGTGGGTTTTTTTGGGTTAGAGATTTCCCTCCCTGGGCCCAACAAGACGCCTCCTAGGACGCGACAAGGTAGCAGTAGGCAAAACGCAACAGCGAATGACAATATTAGTGTGGTAATAGTAAACTGCAGGAGCATCTATAGAAAGGTCCCACAACTGCTCTCATTAATAAACAGTCACAATGCCCACATGGTACGAGGAACGGAAAGTTGGCTGAAACCAGATGTAAACAGTAATGAAATTATAAACTCAGATTGGAATGTATACTGCAGAGACAGGCTGGACAGTGAAGGGGGAGGCGTGTTTATAGCGATAAAAAGTGCAATAGTATTGAAGGAAATTGACGGAGATCTGGTATGTGAAATAATTTGGGTGATGGTCACGGTTAAAGCAGGCTCAAACATGGTAATTGGATGTCTCTATAGGTCCACTGGCTCAGCAGCTGTTGTGGCAGAACACCTGAAGGAAAATCTGGAAAATATCTCTAGTAGATTTCCCGACCATGCTCTTGTTTTGGGTGGAGATTTTAATTTACCAGATATAGACTGGGAGACTCAAACTTTTATAATGGGTGGCAGGGGCAATGAATCCAGTGAAATTTTTTTAAGTGCATTATCTGAAAACTACCTTGAGCAGTTAAACAGAGAACTGACTTGTGGCGATAACATATTAGACCTTCTGGTGACAAATAGACCCGAACTATTTGAAACAGTTAACGCAGAACAGGGAATCAGCGATCATGCGATCATAAAGCTGTTACAGCATAGGTGATTTCAGCCGTAAATAGAAATATTAAAAAAGGTAGGTAGATTTTTTTGTTTAGCAAAAGTGACAAAAAGCAGATTTCAGAGTACTGGATGGCTCAACACAAAAGTTTTATCTCAAGTACAGATAGTGCTGAGGATTAGTGGACAACATTCAAAACCATCGTACAATACGCTTTAGATGAGTATGTGCCAAGCAAGATCATAAGAGATGGAAAAGAGCCACCGTGGTACAACAACCGAGTTAGAAAACTGCTACGGAAGCAAAGGGAACTTCACAGCAAACATAAACATAGCCAAAGCCTTGCAGACAAACAAAAATTACATGAAGCGAAATGTGTGTGAGGAGGGCTATGCGTGTGGCGTTCAACGAATTCGAAAGTAAAGTTCTATGTACTGACTTGGCAGAAAATCCTAAGAAATTTTGGTCTTATGTCAAAGCGGTAGGTGGATAAAAACAAAATGTCGAGACACTCTGTGACCAAAATGGTACTGAAACAGAAGATGACAGACTAAAGGCCGAAATACTAACTGTCATTTTCCAAAGCTGTTTCACAGAGGAAGACTGCACTGTAGTTCCTTCTCTAGATTGTCGCACAGATGACAAAAATGGTAGATATCGAAATAGATGACAGAGGGATAGAAAAGCAATTAAATTCACTCAAAAGAGGAACGGCCACTGGACCTGATAGAATACCAGTTAGATTTTACACAAAGTACACAAAGGAACTTGCCCCCCTTCTTGCAGTGGTGTACCGTAGGTCTCTAGAAGAGCGTAGCATTCCAAAAGATTGGAAAGGGCAGAGGTCATCCCTGTTTTCAAGAAGGAACGTCGAAGAGATGTGCAGAACTATAGACTTATATCTCTAACGTTGATCAGTTGTAGAATTCTGGAACACATATTATGTTTGAGTATAATGGCTTTTCTGGAGACTAGAAATCTACTCTGTAGGAATCAGCATGGGTTTTGAAAAACACGATCATGTGAAACCCAGCTCGCGCTATTTGTCCACGAGACTCGGAGGGCCATAGATACGGGTTCCCAGGCAGATGCCATGTTTCTTGACTTCCGCAAGGCATTTGATACAGTTCCCTACGGGCGTTTGATGAACAAAGTAAGAGAATATGGACTATCAGAGCAATTGTGTGATTGGATTGAAGAGTTCCTAGGTAACAGAATGCAGCATGTTATTCTCAATGGAAAGAAGTCTTCTGAAGTAAGAGTGATTTCAGGTGTGCCACAGGGGAGTGTCGTAGGACCATTACTATTCACAATATATATAAATGACCTTGTGGATAACATCGGTAGTTCACCGAGGCTTTTTGCGGATGATGCTGTAGTATATCGAGAGATTGTAACAACTGAAAATTGTACTGAAATGCAGCAACGAATTGACTCATGGTGCAGGGAATGGCAATTGAATCTCAATGTAGACAAGTGTAATGTGCTGCAAATACACAGAAAGAAAGATGCTTTATCATTTAGCTACAATATAACAGGTCAGCAACTGGAAGCAGTTAATTCCATAAATTATCTGGGAGTAGGCATTAGGAGTGATTTAAAATGGAATGACCAAATAAAATTAACTGTTGGTAAATCAGATGCCAGACTGAGATTCATTGGAAGAATCCTAAGGAAATGCAGTCCGAAAACAAAGGTAGTAGGTTGCAGTACACTTGTTCGCCCACAGTTTGAATACTGTTCACTGGTGTGGGATCCGTACCAGATAGGGTTGATAGAAGAGATAGAGAAGATCCAACAGAGAGCATCGCACTGCGTTGCAGGACCATTTAGTAATTGCGAAAGCATTACGGAGATGATAGATAAACTCTCTGCAACAGAGACGCTCAGTAGCTCAGTACAGGCTTTTGTTGAAGTTTCGAGAACATACCTTCACTGAGAAGTCAAGCAGTATATTACTCCCTCCTACGTATATATCACAAAGAGACCATGAGGATAAAATCAGAGAGATTAGAGCCCACACAGAGGCACACCAACAATCTTTCTTTCCACGAACAGTACGAGACTGGAATAGAAGGGAAACCAATAGAGGTACTCAATGTACCCTCTGCCACACAGCGTCAGGTGGCTTGCGGAGTATGGATGTAGATGTAGATGTAGATGTAAATGTAGATGTAGATGGTAGAGAGGACAGAGGAGCATATTGTAAATTATGTTTGTTAGAGTTTAAAACACTTAAACAGTCATACACAGCGTCAAACACACGGTCCATTCTGTAGTTGTATATTGCAGTCCACAAGCTGGTAATAAAATGCTCTTAAGCTAAGGAGGACATAAAGTTTATTATGGTAACATGTCACATATCTACTGTGACCTTACAAAGGCATTCAATTCTGTGAAGCACTCCATGCTGCTTCATAAACTAGACAGATATGGCATCAGGCAAAATGCTCTGCAGTGGCTCAGGCGTTTTCTGACAAACAGGTAGCAAATGCTAATCAAGACCTTCTTTACACAATTTAGAACCAAACAATAAAAAGTCAGTGACTTCAGTATTGTACACAAAAATCAAGTTATGGTCGAAGCTCTGTCCATTAAATTCTTGGAAATAAACTTGGACAAAAATCTAAGCTGGCAAGCACATATAGATTATTTAACTCCAAAATTAAACAGCCTTGCCTTTGCAGTGGTATACCAGACATAAGCTGCAGAAAAGCGGTGAACCACAGTTACTTTGAACCTGTAATTAGATATGGTTTAATTTGGGGGGAGGGGGATTCAAGCTACATGTCATGAATCCTGCTACTTCAAAAAATAATTATTAGAAAAATCTGTGCTGCCCCTCCAAGAACATCCTGCCACCAATTATTCAAGAACCTAAAAATATTACCTATCCCTGCAATGTACAGATTTTAAATTATCATCTTTTTAAATAGTAAACCTGAGCTGACAGAAGAAAACCATTTTAAACATACGTACAACACTAGACACAAAGAAAATTTCATGCTTCCACATCACTTAAAACTCTACCAACGGACACCTCAGTCCATGGAAATGAAAATTTACAATAAACTCAAGGGTAGAGATGTACTGAGCATGGAGATAGGTTCATTGAAGAGAAAACTATATAATATCCTCTTGGAAAAATGCTACTATTCAATTGAGGAATTTATCAACAATGAAATTGTCATTTGAATAGTGTGACTGTTTAATATTATAGCATTGGGTATAATATTGGATACATATATAAAGATAATGTACTGTTACATCATAAGAAAAACAATTTTATATAATTACTATGGCCATAATTTTTACAGTGTGACTGTTTAATATTATAGAATTGTGTATAATATTGTACACATATATAAAGGTAATGTACCGTCACATCATAAGAAAAACAATTTAATAGTAGTGCTGTGTCCAGTATCAACCAGTAATGGTAAAAATACTGTTATGTAATTATGTATATCATAAGGCTAAATTTGACGTGTATTCTGTACAGCATGATCGGATAATCTGTAAATGTATGTTATGAGATGAATACAAAGTATCACATAGCCTTTAAAAAAAAGTTTGAGCACTCCACGAATACCCCTGCTACATGAGTAGCTCCTTCCTTTGTGTAATACACCCATGACCTGTCAACAGGGGTCCTACGACTTTCCACTCAATAATGTAGCCCTGGAAATCTGCATCCAAGATCATCACAGAGCCAAAGATAATGGTTGAGGAAACAATACTGCAATTTGCCATCTCTGGTTGCATCCCACAGGCGAGGCCAGCAGGCTACTCCACTTCCCCGAGCCACTGGCATGAATTGAGGATAGGCTTGTGGCGGCCACACCATTCAAAACTGCTGAACTATTGCACAGACGACACAAGTAAGCGACGATCGGCATTCACGAGTGCAGCTATACCGTTATACCAAGTTTTGGCATCAATGCATCCCATTCCAGATCATACAGGACAAAGCAGACAGACAGTGCGAGCTGATCAACGCGACGCAACACATGTCTCTGACTTCTCATGCCGCGGACCACATGCATCGAGTGAAAGTGACTCCACCGCAAATGCATGTGCGCAGTACTAAATGGAGTCGCCCGTTTAGTGGTGTACACTCTTCCATTGGCAGTGCCTTTCGCCCTTTCACAGACATCACGGCGCCTCCGGTCGTGCCAGGAGCTAAACTTTTGGTGACACGGCTTTTGTCTCAGTCAGTCCACACTGTCGTGCCAAGGCTCATCACTGGAGTGTACACCCTCCAGGATTGGTGATCAAGCTGTACAGCTAGCTCAACACACCTGTATGGATGGACGTTACTGATGAATGGTATTTGTTACTTATTGTAAAACTAGTGAAGAATAAATGTGTCACGACCAAAAACTGCCCTAGTTGTTTCTGTCACCAAGCCTCTCCCTTGAACACAGTGCGTTGGCACGGCAATAAAGTTGGTTCACTGCACATCATGACAGTGATACCACACGTCCCCGCTTAACTGGTCTATTTGTCTGCGAACGGGATGCAGGCGTGAGGTACCTTGTCGACACCGGTTCGGACCTTTTGATATTCCCCTGTTCTATGATACGAGACTGCAGGCGGGTCGAGGCACTCTCCCTCACAGCGGCAAACAATTCAGCAATTAAAAGTTACAGCACACACAGCCGCAATTTAGATCTAGGTCTATGCCACACATTATCATGGACTTTTACTGTGGCCGGTGTCAATGAGCCGATTCTGGGTGAGGACTTTCTTGGCCACTACAGGCTGCTAGCCGATATCACAAATGGCCAGCTCATCGACGTGACAACAAATTTAAAGACAGTGGGACAGCTCCGGCAGGCCGCATTCTACAGTGTTAAACCTGTGAAGTGCCCCAGTCCTTACGGTGACATCCTGGAAACATTCCCCGACCTCACCCGCCCAGCCAATGCACCGAGAGACATTAAACATTCGATGGTGCACCACATAATAACCACGCCCGGACCACCCACATTGTGGCGCCCACGTCAACTCGCGCCTGATAGACTTGCAGCAGCAAAGGCAGAGTTCGAGCCATGCTGCAGCAAGGCCTCATTCAACCATCGAGCAGCCCATGGCCATTGGTGTTACATTTGGTACCCAAAAAAGACAATTCGTGGCGTGCATGTGGGGACTACCGTGCCCTTAATTTAGAACGGTGTCGGACTGATACCCAGTCCCACACCTTCAAGACTTCAGTTATGCTTTGGCGGGCTGCGTGGTGTTTAGCAAGATAGAGTGCGCAAAGGCATACACCCAAATTCCGATGGCGCCCGAAGACATTGAAAAAACAGCTATTCTAACGCCCTTTGGGCTTTCCGAAAACCTATTTGTGACTTTTGGTCTTCGGAATACTGCCCAGACTTGGCAGCGGTTCCTGGATGGCGTCTTGTGAGGCTTGCCATTTTGTTTCGCGTGCCTCGACGACATCTTGGTGTATTCCAAGACGACCGAGCTCCACTGCCGCCACCTAATGACTTTCTTTCAGTGCCTGAGTGAAGCCGACATCGTTATTAATGCTGCAAAATGCGAATTCGGTGTGACGGAATTCGAGTTCCTCGGCCATTTAATTACCCCCACCGGATCGACGCCACTACTGGAGAAAGTGCAAGCGATACTGATCATGCCGCGACCGCAGACACACAAAAAACTACGTCGTTACCTTGGCAAGTTGAACTTTTATCGCTGACACCTGCCCAACGCTGCCGCCGAGCAAGAGCCGTTGACTAAGGCGTTACACGGTCCTACCTCAAAGGGAAAGACCCTTGTGAATTGGACAGACGAATTGGAGCAGAGCTACACGGACTCAAAACGGAATCTCACAGAAGCGACACTGATCGCTCACCCAGTAGATGACGCGTACTTAGCTGTAGTCTTGGACTCCAGCCAGGCCGCCACTGGTGTGGCGTTAGAGCAGTGCGTCGGTGGGAGCTGACAGCCTCTCGGCTTTTTCTCTAAGAAGCTATACAAATCGCAACACGCTTGGAGCGCTTATGACCGAGAGTTGCTTGCGGTGTATGTGGCGGTGAAATACTTCCAACTGTCCTTAGGAGCACGACAATTTGTCATTTTCACCGGCAATAAACTGATTATGCACGCGTTCCATAACAACCACACTAAGTGTTCACCGCGCCAACTCAAGCAATTAGAGTTCGTGTTGCAATTTACAACATACATTCGACACATTTAGGGGATAGAAAATATTGTCGCCGATTATTTGTCTCGAGCGTGTGCCGCTATCTCACCCTCTCTGAACTTTGAGGACATCGCCCAAGTACAGGAGAGTGATGAAGAACTGCACTGCTTCCGGCACGACACTTCCAGCGGCCTGCAACTGGAGCTGGTGCCTGTCCCCGGCTCTGCACGGAAGATTTGGTGTGACATCTCAACTGGCATGCACCGACCGTTCCTTCCGGAGCAGTGCCTTCGACTGTGCCCATAGACGTTCACACCCCAGCACCAACACCACAGCAAAGTTTGTGGCCACGCGTTTCATCTGGCCCGGGCTGTGGAAGGAGTGCCGTGAATGGGCGCGCACCTGCACGGAATGTCAGTGCGGCAAAGTCGGGAGGCACACCCACGCACTCGTAAGCATCTTCCATGATGCGACACGCCGAATTGCGCATGTTCACGTGGACCTCATCGGCCCGCTTCCTGTCTCTCGAGGCAAGCGGTATCTCTTGAACGTGGTGGACCGCTTCACTCGCTGGCCGGAAGCAATGCCTGTCGCGGACATCACCACCGAGACCATCGCCACCACACTCGTCGACAGCTGGGTGGCACGCTTTAGATGTCCCAGTCATGTGATAACTGACCGCGGCCGCCAGTTTCACTGCGCATTGTTCACGCACGTCGCTAGTCTGTGTGGCATCCGGCTACACAGGACAACAAGCTACCACCCGGCGTTGAATGGCATGGTCGAATGGTTCCACAGGACTTTGAAAGCCACCCTAACTTGCCACGACACCTCATGGCCAGAGGCCCTCCCACTGGTGCTGCTCGGCCTGCGAGTAACGCCGAAGGAGGAGATCGGTGCGTCACCTGCCGACCTCGTTTACGGTCAACGTCTGACGATCCTGGGCGATTTCATTGAAGAAGTACCACTCCCACATGACACCGTGGCACCCACTCTGGCAGAACGTCTGTGCACTCACACGGCCAGCCTCCGAGCAGACGCACCGATGCAGCAAGGCATCAGGAAGCTATTCGTGCACACTGACCTACAGTGCTGCACGCATGTAATGTTGCGTATCAATGCAGTACAATCATCTCTCTGGCCGCCCTACTGCAGACTGCACCAAGTGATCGCCGAGGTGACAAAATGCTCGTCATCAAGTGCAACGGGAAGCCATCTACAGTGTCAATTGACCACGTCAAGCCAGCCTACATCTTGCCCACTCCAGCAGCCACGCTTTTCTTCGACCCAGCAGAAGACCTGATCACAGACGACACTCCCTCTGCCAGAAGCCAGACAGAGCCCACACCCATAGCCGCCGGTGATGCACAGCGGCAGCCTGCTGTCATCGCGCCACCACGTGTGCCTAACACCACCCCGCCCAGGCAGCTGGCACGGCCACTCGGACCGCGCCCACCACTTGTGCACCGGTTGCTCCCGCCACAGCCGCCAGTGGACTACGTCCCGCGCGGCAGCCACTGTCTCCGATTCAAACAGCAGTGCTGCATCACCAATGCGCCACACCACCCACAGCAGAAAAAAAGCGCCCGTGCTGCCGAACACATCAGAATCTGGCGTGCACCTGCCACCATCTGCTGTAGAGACCTAGTCTCCAGCTTACCACGCTTTCAGCTGGTAACCCCAGACAATGCCTCCTGTGTCTGTCGCAGCTCCTGGACACGCGTTCGTGTCCCTGTGCCTCTGCCACATTGGGCGTTGAGGCCGGATTGACATCCGTGCCAGTTTACCGATTCGCATCACCGTCGAGCTGCAGATATCGCGCTCCGTACCGCCCGGCTTGTCCGTATCAGCTCCTAGACCTGCTTTCGAGTCATGATAGTACCATACTCATGCATGTTCTACAGACCTCCGTTGTCTCAAACGTTGAGGTCGGTTCGAGTGCTCTGCTGCTTCCGTGACTGAGTCACTCGGCGAACTTGTGCAATGTGTGAACACTTGAACCTGTCACTCTCAATACCACTCTGAACAATGTAAATAGCGAACTTTTTCTGTAGCTCTTGTGAATACCCGACATTGTTATTAAGAAGTCAGTGCCTTAGAGATGTCACACCAAATTACCTGCATAGTGAGACATAGTGCATTGAGTGGTTTGGCAATTATTTCATTTAACGCAAAAAAAGTATCTTCTTCTTCTGTAGCTGCAAATTTTGTAGTATAAACAACTGTCTTATATATTTTTACTTCAGTCATCAACATACATTTTAATCACTCTAGCAAATAATTGTGACTACTTGTGACAGTTTTACCTTGTACCTTAACTACAATAAAGTCACCTTTCTGCACTGTTTCAATATTTTCAACACTTGTGTACAAGTTAGCAACAGATGAATCAGTGTATTGGACGTGATCAGAATCTTCAGAGCTGCTGCTCCTTTCTGCCAGTATTTGGCATACTTAATTTAATTTATGCTTATTTGGCAATAGCTTTGCTCTTCTGTCTTTTGCTGCTGCCTCTGTCCATTGTTTAACTGCTGTACTGTTAAGGACAGTTTATTTTCCTTTCCTTCTGTGTCTCATTTTTTACTTGTACCAGCTTTAGTACATAGCCAAACTTGTTATGTATGTGTAATTTCTGTTTGCTTATCTTCTGGCTGGTGTCCAAGATTCTGAACATTGTCATCTGCAGATATGCTTGCATGTTCTCCCAGTGAATCATTTGTTATTTGTTGTCAGACTGGGAAAGGTCTGCCGAATATGTAAGACGATAAAAAATTGTAGGCATAAAATACGAGAGAACTGATACGTTTGATACTATTAACATGAAAGCCTTTCCAAATGTCAGGAAATGCAACACCAACAAGGGCTGTGTTATATATGGTATTTTTCTTGGGCACTAGAATGTGTTTCTTTGAAATTACTCATGATATCAGAGACTTTAGAGGTCAACATAAAGTTGAATTTCCAGGCAATTTCTGACAGCAAGCAAATGAAACTGCATGAAAAATGGTTTTTACTTGAACGTGCAAACCTTACATTTATGTAATTTATTAGATGTTTTGCAACTGTCTGGGGTTAACTGCACCAATCCACTTAATGACAAATTTTACTGGTACACTTAACCCCACCTTCACTTTATCAACAATCTTCAGCATGAAGGGAAAAAGACTCCATGCACAGTTCATATTTCATGCAGTATCATAAAGCAATAAACAATTAATCTAACTCAAAAAAGTAAAACTGTAGGAGATATTGTTAAATGCAAAAATAAATTACTCTTACCCGTGGATTTCAGTTTTTTTAATCTATATCTGCAAATGTAGCTAACAGACAACATCCATATTAGCTCACACAGTACAGCCCACCTAAGGGAACATATTTGTGGTATGAAAAAACAATTTTCCCTCTTGAATTGTTTATAAATGTGATGGTTGAATTAGCTTTGAGAATCAGTTAACCCAACTTTTCCTAAGTATATGAAATTCAGAAAGTCATTGCCCCAAAGTAAAATTTAATTAAGTTCAGTTGTCTGTATGAAAGTTCATCTTTTCAGTGCATGTGTGCCATATTATAAGTCTTTCTGGCCAAAATAAAGAATATTGCAGTAATAATAACTGTTGCATACACAAAATTTTAGTGAGAACAAAGTGTGTCATAGACTTGCTCTTCAAACATGAGGAAAATAAAGTGATTATTTGAATACAATTTTCTCTGCTATGTGATAGAGGGTAATGTCTTGTCATTAATATGGGTGGTTTCTGTTGAGAATTATGCAGTAGAGTCATTTTTTGTGTATAAAGCCAAACAGAATGAAGTATATGAAGTAGCAATGTATTATGTAATTGAGAAGTATATTATAATGAATTGATGAAATAGAAAGTGAATATGAAGTGGCAAACTGAATTAAGTGCTTTGAAGTATATATGAAACAGTAATGATTAGGGACCCTGCCTTTGTAACAGCTTCTTTTGCAAAAGTACCTCTTCAGTCAACATGTCTGAAACAGAATAAATAAGTGGTATAATGAGCATTGATAAACTGGAAAGTGAAATGATACACAAGAGAATAATATTCTTTTGTTGTGATGGCATGCCTAAGTAATATGACATAACTTGTTGAGAACCTGCTGGACATTACAGCACTGTATTCAGAAACAGAGTGATGCTTTCATGAGAAAAAAAAATTATAATAATACTGAAAATTATTTAATGAAGCTAAGTGAAGTACTAATTTATTTAATGACTTGTTGAATATAAATTGCTACAAAGTTCATTTCTATGATACTGTATTGTTTCACCACCTATTTGATATCATTTTCTAACAGGAATTAAAAATGCAATGAATTTCACTAACTCAATCTTCATTTCAAGAAAGTTAAGTCATAGTCAGAGGAGATCTTTGTTGTAAATTCTCTGTGTGACATTATACTGATGGCTGTGTTATTTTATAACACGTAAATGTCCAATTAATGAGTAATCATTCTTATTGGAGATATACAGATAGGAATTATTAGTGCACCAATTTAGAAAATTTGTTTGTCTTTTCATGTTTGTAAATGCCGAACACCACTTTGGATCAATACAATACAATACTATACAATACAATACATCGGATGTGAGTGAAAATTTGAAGGAGAAATCCCAGAAAGAACCTACAGCAAACCATGAGTGTGGTTTTTGTGAAGGTGGTGCCAACGATGAGTAATGAACTGTGTTAACATGGTGAAAAATTTGGGAAATATCAAGAATAAGTTATGACCCATGAAGTTCTCTGACATAAATGTGTTTTGAAATATTGTAGTTACACACTTGTATGTTTCCAAATTTGTTAAAATTTTATGTCATAAGATGGCCAGGGAAGGCTGTTAGGTAACATTTAGTTAGGATACCTGATTTGAAAATTAGTTTAAAGTATTATGATAACATTGTTTCTTTCTTATGTATTTTGATACATGTAAGACTCATATAGACCACTGAATTATCCAGTAAGCTAATTGTCATAAGTGTCTGTTTAATTCAGTTGGAGGGTGAACAGATATAGGAAGTTGTAAAATACTGCAACTGTTGTGTTTTCTGCTCATATGAATAACTAAAATTCTTTCACTTTTTCATCCTGTATCTAATGCTATCACACACATAATATGTAAGATATACAGGAATGTGTAAATTTGTTATTTATGTGAAATTTTATTTAAATTTGTGGTTCAATTGTCTGTATTTATCTTCCTGATTAAAATGTTGTAGTTTTACTAGAATACTCAGAAATTAAAAGTTGTGGTTAATTAAATTTCCTGCAACAACACTTAATGGGAAAACATATTGAGCTAATGGGCAGGATAGGAAGTATTATTACCACTCATTCAAAAACAGACATTCCCAATTTTTCATGACCATATTTTAAATTATCTGAAATTAATTAACATATGGGATAAGTGACATTAAAAGTTTGGACACTCATAATTTCAATAATCTATTTTGCTTTAATGTCGGTGGGATTTTGGCCTGTGATGGTATAATTACTTTTTTGCTATATTTTTTTCTGAATCACATAACAACTCTCACTAATTAATTCAGTCATTAATTAAGATTTTGGATAACTGAGGATCACAGAATATGGATTTCAGGAGAGATGCCCTACTTGTAGATATGGGATTTCAGACTACAAAAACATAATGATGTTCCACATGCTTTTATGGTTTATTAACCTGAAACATTTCTCATAAGCTAGATAATAGCAAAGTCCTTGAGTCCACACAAAATAGTAAAATCTAACCTAGCCAAATTTTAAAAAATTAAGTAGTTTCATAAATCACATAAAGTTCTTGTGCCTTTCTTTAAATAGCCACCCCTGCCCCAAAATCACTGGGTTGTGTCCAACTAGTGTCGATTAAAGTGAAAGTCTGTGAATGGTCAGCAACCAGATAACATCTCTATGTCAACTTGAGTTAGACTCATGGGTGCACTACCAAACGAACAACGTCAATGCATCAGAAAGTTCTGTGACACGCTAGCACTCAGAAACATGCTACATCATTCCGTGTGAAAGTCCCAGTCTAAGTATCAAAGGCCTAATATCTCATGTGAAAATTTGTGATTTGACATCATCTGCATGACACATATGTCACATATGTAAACTCAAAGTGTTAATGTTCAATCACTATTATTTACTGGACAGTATAATTCATGTTGGTGATTGTGTAGCAACTTATATAATGTGCACGTTTAACTACATATTTCTGTCACTGCATGTTATACCACCATGAAATTCAATAAACATTGTGACTCTGATTAGTGGTTGAATTAATTCTCATCTGGATACATTTATGAAGGAGGAGGTGCATGTCTCCTCACCTGTTTAAACTCTAATATGTAAAACTTGAACTGACAATCAACAATGCTATAGTGCAAATAAAGTAGGAGAATTCACTTTGAAATTTAACTATTGTGTGGTCTACATAATTTTGCACTATGCTTTATAGAATTGGTATTCAGCATATTATTTCAAAACCCTGAAATTTGAGACTTTGAGATACATGGAGCCAAGTGCATCAACAGGTTATGGATATGTCACAAATCATGGTCACAGCAGATATGCTGTCCACAAGTGGCCATGCTAAATGGAAACAATTTTTTGATGTGTAAAGGGTGACAGTGCTCAAAAAGTAGGTATTGTTGGTTATTAGTGAGTTTGACATGGACAGAGATCTACATCTACATTTATACTGTGCAAGCCACCCAACAGTGTGTGGCGGAGGGCACTTTACGTGCCACTGTCATTACCTCCCTTTCCTGTTCCAGTCGCGTATGGTTTGCGGGAAGAACGAATGCCAGAAAGCCACCGTGCGCGCTCAGATCTCGGCAATTTTACATTTGCAAACTCCTTGGGAGGTATAAGTAGGGGGACGCAATATATTCAATATCTCATTCAAAAACACACCCTCTCAAAACCTGGACAGCAAGCTAGATCACAATACAATGTGCATCTCTTGCAGTGTCTGCCACTTGAGTTTGCTAAACATCTCCGTAGCACTATCATGCTTACCAAATAACACTGTAACAAAACACGCTGCTCTTCTTTGGATCTTCTCTATCTCCTCTGTCAACCCGACCTGGTATGGATCCCACACTGATGAGCAATACTCAAGTATAGGTCGAACAAGTGTTTTGTAAGCCACCTTCTTTGTTGATGGACTACATTTTCTAAGGACTCTCCGAATGAATCTTAACCTGGCACCCGCCTTATCAACAATTAATTTTATATGATCATTCCACTTCAAATTGTTCCGTACGCCTACTCCCAGTTATTTTACAGAAGTAACTGCTACCAGCGTTTGTTCTGCTATCACATAATCATACAATAAAGGATCCTTCTTTCTATGTATTCGCAATACATTACATTTGTCTATGCTAAGGGTCAGTTGCCACTCCCTGCACCAAGTGCCTATCCACTGCAGATCTTCCTGCATTTCACTGCATTTTTCTAATGCTGCAACTTCTCTGTATACTACAGCATCACCCGCAAAAAGCCTCAAGGAACTTCCGACACTATCTACCATGTCATTTATATATATTGTGAAAAGCAATGGTCCCATAACACTCCTCTGTGGTACGCCAGAACCAGACAAGGTGTTTGGAGTTTTGGGGTTCTAGGAAGGATTCCTCTAGAAGGTCTGTAAACAGATTGGCATAGAAGGGTGCCAGGCAGGTGCCCATGGCTGTGCTGTGGATTTGCTTAAATACACTGACTAAAAAATATTGCAGTACCAAGAGGGAGTTGTGCAAAACAAATGAAAGTTGGTATGTGTGTTTCTGATGTCTATTAAAATTTCATGCTAGTCACATAAGAGTGCTGGTGGTAGCACCACTATGAGGATGCAAATGAGGCTTGCTTTAAATACATGCTGTAACGACTATAGTGTTGGTTGAATTTTGGACTAAACATAACGACTTGATATTAGTCAAGAACCACTTTAAGACAACAAAAATGCCATTATCAGCACCTCACTGAGTTTGAGCAAAGTCATGTAATAGAGCTACGAGAAACTGTATGTTCCTTCTGTGAAATTGCAGTAAGACTTGGCAGAAATGTAACCACTATAGATGATCATTGGCAGGGGTGGTCACGAGAAAGTACAGTCACAAGATGATGGGGGGTCTGGACAGTCACATGACACTACTGAGAGGGAAGACCATCATGTCTGGCGTGAGGCTCTGGCGAATTGTGCTGCATCTGCAGTAGCAATTAGCACACAGTGACACAATGAATTTTTACCAATTGGTTGCTTCAAGGGCAGCTCTGAAACAGATGCCCTGTAGTGTGCCTTCCACTGACCGCAAACCACTGTCATTTGTGACTTCAGTGGCGTCAAGTGCCTCATTGGAGGCCAGGGTCAACGACTGTTGTGTTTTTAAATGAAAGCTGGTTCTACCTCAGTGCCAGTGATGGCTGTGTGTTGGTTATAAGGAGGCCAGTTGAGGGCCTGCAACCAACCAGTTCATGTGCTAGACATACAGGACGTACATCTGGAGTTATGGTCTGGAATATGATTTTGTATGACACCAGGAGCAATCACGGGATTAGTCCACGTATCCTGACTGTAAATTTGTATGTCAATCTAGTGATTCAACCTGTTGTGCTGCCATTCTGGAAAAGCATTACATGGAGTATTTTGGAACAGGATCTAGCTCGCCCACGTACTGCTGTTGTAATCCCACAAGCTCTACAGAGTGATGAAATGTTGCATTGGCCTACTCAATCATGAGTTCCATATTCAATCAAGCACTATGGGACACCATCAGAAGACATCTCCAGTGTCATCCACAAAGAGCATTAACCGTCCTTATATTGACTGATCAGTTGCAGGAGGCTCCATCCCACAAAGAGACATTCAGCAGTTGTACAACACAATGCATGCATGTCTGCATGCTCGCATTCACAATTCTGGCAGGTAAACTGATTATTAATGTACCAGCATTTCACATTTGCATTGGTTTATCTTGTGCTTACATTGACCTGTGATCCTGCAATGTCAATCATTTAAATATGTTACCTAGACCAATGTATTCCTGAAATTTTAATACTCTACATTAATTACTTTTTGGCGTTGTGATTTTTTTTCCTGGCAATGTATCTTCCTCTCAAAGGAGGATGTAATCAGTAAGGTTTAGAGGGAGTGAGGTAGTGGGTTGATGTCAGAAGGACATTGAGAGTGGTAGTGTTGGATGGCAGGCCATTGGCCTGAGGAATGTTGGTGTGTAGGGAGGTGTCATCAACTGTGACAGATAAGGATCCAGGTGCCTATGGAGTGGGGATGGCTGAGAATTGCTAAGTGGAGTGGCTTGTATGTTTGATATGAAAGGCTAAGCTACAGGCCACTGGTTGGAGGTGCTGGTCAACAAGAGTGGCGATCTTCCAATGGGAGCATAGTAACCACCTACAATTGGACATCCAGCATTGTTGGGTTTATAGATTTTAGAAGGCTTGTAAAATATGTGTGTGCGGGGAGGGCGGTTGTTGGAGGGAGGAGGGAGATGGATTCAGGGAACAGATTCTGGGATAGGCGTATAGATTTGAGTAGGAGTTGAAGGTTATGTTGTGCTTCTGGGAGGGGATCACTATGGTACAGATTGTGGGTGGAGGAGTTAGAAAATAGGTGGAACCTTACTTCTGGCAGTCACAGTGCTGCCACAATTTCTGCAGAGCATTTTATTTTGACATGATCGCCTACAAGCAGCCCAGAGGAATGAATGGTCATTACCTGATTATTAATGTACTAGCGTTTCCTAACCATTGTCATCTGGATCCTTCCCCTCCAACACCAGATTTCCTGAAATACAGATAGGAGTTATCAATGCAACACATACTTCAATCATGTAATCCTGCAGACCCAGTCATCGCTAACCTACTGGCACAAAGACAACTAAGGTGCCCATGTCATAACCTTAGAATATCAAGAAGTAAAAGAACTTAAAAGAAATTATACATTAAGTCCAATCAACTGATGGAAAGCGAGCTAAGAACAAGGACTTCCTCATGTAGAAAGACCCACAAAATATGCTGTGGAGACAGTGGAAGTCCTGAACCAAAGATTAAATGTCTTTTGCCACATTGCTATGAAGGATAAAATGTAAAACGCAGTCGACAACCCCTGCATCCTTCACTATAACACCCTACAAATCAGACGGCAAACATATATGACAACATAAGTAGTTAAAACAAAGACATTCGGTCATGAAATGATGAACCATCAAAGGTTGACGACAATGAGCTCAAAGTGGTGGGGGATCACCACTTAACAAATGGCGATGGCTAAAACGACAATACCCAATATGCAACCTAGCTAAAATGATCTCCTCACAGCAAAGGGGCCGAGATGATGTTGGCCAAGCTGCTAGGGGTGGTTTAATTCCCTGGAGCTTGTTGCCATGAAGAGTGCACCAGTGGCGATGCCAAAGTGACACCACCTGCCAACAGACGGCAACATAGAAATCATCCAAAGGGATGGAAGAGCTAGCAGACTGAGGTAGGAGCATTCCAACCTTGTGAGCAGCATCAGCAGCCAGATATCCCATCAGAGCAATGTGAACAGGAGACAGCATGACCATCACAGTGTCTCCCTCAACAGACAGCAAATGGTAGCTTTCTTGGACCCATTGCACTAAGGGATGGACTGTGTACAGCACACAGAGGTTCTGAAGGGCACTGAGAGAGTCAAAATATGACTCAATTAAAAAGCCTCTCCAGCTGCATGTATTAGGTAGCCTGATAGAGAGCGAAGAGCTCTGCTGTAAATATCGGGTGGTGTTCTGGAATCCAGTACCAGAAATGGTCCATGTCAATGACGAAGGCACACTAGACACCACAGTCAGTTTTAGAACCATTACTGTGCACAAAGGTGCTGTCACTACGTTGTGTGCGGAGGTCGAGAAACTTACTGCAATAGATCAAATTGGGAGTAGTTTACTTAGGGAGTAAATAAAGTCCAAGATAAACACAGGCCACCGCGCAATGCCAAGGTAGTGAAGGGTTCACACCCACTGGAAAACTGGAAAGGAGTGTGAAGTTAAGCTGCTGGAATGGGAGCTGAAAGCAAACTCTGGGAGGTAACAGAGAAGAGGGACGCACCCCATACTGGCAGTCAAGGGAGTCATCGAAAAAGGAGGTGTAGGATGGGTGGCTAGGCATAGCAGATAAATGGCAAGCGTATCTGTTGAGGAGAACATCACACTGGTATAACAGCAGTTGCCCGGCAGCTTCTGCATAGAGACTCTCAACTGGGCTAGTGTAAAAGGCACCAGTGGCCAAACGGATCCCAAGACGGTGGATTGTATTAAGATGGCATAAAATTGATGGATGTGCAGATGAATAAATAAAACACCAAGAGTCTAGTTTCGAACAGAAAGGGATTTGTACAAATGGAGGAGGGTGATATGATCTGCTGCCCCGGAAGTACCACTTAGAACACGTAAGACATTAGGATGCTGGGTACAGCGTTCAGCCAGATGAGACACATGGGATGACCAAGAAAGTTTTCTATCAAGCATGAGTTCAAGGAATTTCATAATTTCAGCAAATGGAAAAGCAACAAGCCCAAGATGTAAAGATGGTGGAAGAAACAGATTGCACTACCAGAAATTCATACAAACTGTTTTGTCAGTGGAAAAGTGAAAGCCATTGTCGATACTGCACGATTAAAGATGCTCAAGACATGGCTGAAGATGCTGCTCAAGGATACAAGTATGTGGAGAACTGCAGTACATCGCAAAGTCATCGACAAAAAGTGAGCCTGTGATGTCTGGTGGGAGACAGGCCATTATAGGGTTAATGGCTACAGCAAAGAGAACGATGCACAGGACGGAGCCTTGAGGCACCCCAGTCTCCTGGATGAAGATGTCTGACTAGGTTGTATCCACACATATCTTGAATACTTGGTCTTTTTAAAAATTTCTGAAGGAAACAGGGCTGGTGGCATCGAAAGCCCCATGTGTATAGAGTACAGAGGATACCAGCCCTTCAGCAGGTGTCATAGGCTTTCTCCAAATCAAAAAACAAAGTCACCATTGGGTATTTTGTCTGAAAATGGTTAATGACATGAGTTGATAAAGTGATGAGCTGGTCAACAGCAAAATGATGAGCTCGAAATCCACATTGTGCAAGGGTTCGTAGATTGCCAGGTTAGAGCCACCATACCAACCAGCCATTAATCATACATTCTATCATCTTGCAAACACAGCTGATGAGAGAAATGGAGTGGTAGCTAAAAGAAATGTGTTTGTCCTTATTGGGCTTAGATATGGGTATGATAACGACTTCACGTCAGCGTCTGGGAAATGTGCCATCTGCCCAAATGTTTCCGAGGGAGGAAGGTGGGGTGATATTGGGTGGAGCTCAAAATCTCCACAGAATAGCAGCCCAAGGTGTTGGAGATAGCTACCAGGTCCACAATGACATCACCTGCTACAGTCATACTGGAAATCAGGTAATAGACCTTAGTTCCAAACAGACGATGGAGGTTTCCCCCCACATGACGGAAGAGGAAGGTTGGTTGGCTCTGAGCACTATGGGACTCAACTGCTGAGGTCATTAGTCCCCTAGAACTTAGAACTAGTTAAACCTAACTAACCTAATCACACCACAAACATCCATGCCCGAGGCAGGATTCGAACCTGCGAACGTAGCGGTCTTGCGGTTCCAGACTGCAGCGCCTTTAACCGCACGGTCACTTGGAAGAGGAAGTGGAACTGTTAAAAGAACCAGTAAATGAAATCCAGCTAGCTGTTTTGATATAGCAAAGAATGCAATGACACTGCACTTGCAACTGTTTACAGCAAATAGAGCTTGCCATCAAAGGATGATGGTTATAAATGCAGAGAACAGGTCTTCGCATGTGACTCACATCACAGTATGCCTCAGTTCTCCTGGGGACCAGTACACAGCATGGTAGAGATGAAGTGCGAGGTATGGAATGTTCTATGATGGTAAGGATAATGTTTGTGAGGAACTATGACTGGTCATCACAACTGGGGAAATGTTTTTTGAAGGTCTCCAGGGAGGACTGAAGGCTCCAGTCAGCCTCGATAGCGCATGGGAGAGTGTCACTCTAGTACATATCAGAGAGAATGGACCATTCAGAATGACAGGAAAAGTGGGCACTGGAGAACAAGAGGTCCAAATGGGAATAGGTGTGTGTGGAGTCTGAGAGGAATGTCGGTGCTCCATTATTAAGATAGAGAGGTTGAGTTGATTGAGGTCGGCCAAGACAGCACCTCTCTGACAGGTTCTAGAAGAGCCCCAAATGCGATGGTGTGCATTAAAGTCACCGAGCAGAGGTGAGGCAGTTGATCAATAAGCTGGAGGAAGCCTGCCCTGGCAACACCAAATGATGGAGGGACATATACACTGCAAAGAGCAAAGGTTAAGCAAGGAAGGATAATGTCAACTGCAACAGCTGGCAGCCAAGTGTTCAGTAAGATGGTCTGGCTATGAATGTCATCCCAGATGAGCAATATGACTCCCCCATGAGATGGAATGCTGTCTTCTGCAGGAAGGTCAAAGCAGACCAGAAGGAAATATGAGAGGTCATAGCGATCTCAAGGATGCAGTTTTGTTTCTTGGAGGCAGAGAAAGAGTGGATGCTATGATTTGAAGAGCAGCCATAATTCCTCCTATTTGGATCTAATGCTGTGGACCTTCCGCTGGAGGCTGCATGGTCGCTGCTGCAATTGATACAGCATGGAGGAGGAGGTGGCAATTGTCCTTGCGAGCAACCCTACCACAAATAACTCATTTGGTTTTGTTTCAACAGGACATGTGAATTTGGTTGTAATGTTGCCACTGGCGGCAACACATCCAGTTTGGAATGTACAGTTGGATTGTAATCACTTCATAATCTACTTTGATCTTCGGTGGAAGCACTGCTTGATCAAACGTGAGAAAAAGAGTGTGTGTAGGCACTAAAGTTGCATCAACCTTTTTCATTACCTGATGGACTGCAGTGATGTCCTGATCAGAGAGGTAAGTTTGGATTTCTCCCTCGGTCAGACCTCCAAGCAGTCTAGTGTAAATAACACCATACAAAGAATTCAGTATTCAGTGGGCCTCAACATGATTGGGCCTGAAAATCACAATTATACTCCAAATACAAAGTTCCATTACATAAATGGTAGCAATATTTCACAGGACCTGCAATTGCAGCAAAACCTTTTTGAATAATAAACACATTAACAGTAGCAAAGGACTGACCTTCTTCAGTATTTGATACCATGAGGGACTGAGGTGCCACTGGGAGATTCTTTGAATCTTTAGCCTCACTCTGTTTACATTTAGTAGTTGTAGACAGAAATGGTGATTGGCTCATTGTGAGAAAATCCCCCATGATTGACAGTGCCTTCGATGGTGCTTTCCTTCCAACTGGGGTCCTACCAAGGGGGCCTCACCTGCCTTACGTGATTGTTCACACCTCACGTCACACCTCCCAAACTCCTGATAGAGTGACATATTGGCAACTGGGGAAGGTAACAGCTCAGGCAGTCATCCCTCCCTGTGCCTGGCCTGTAGCAGGGGTTACGTGCAAACACTACCTGTTGACCCGGGGCTAGGAATAACACATTACCAGTCAGCTGTTACACGTCAAACATATAGGCCAGCCTTCAGGAGCAAACAGGAAGGAAGAAGAAACAAAGAGGAACCTCAAATGTTGAAGCAGAGGAAGGGCAGGAGATGGTGAATGAAGAAAGAAAGAAAAACAGTTGAGGGACTGTTCTGATGTCAGGATACTAAAGCTTCAGAACGAATTCCCAAAACTACCCGGACATATTTCCCAAGGGAGGGCAAAAAGAAAAGCTGGAAGATAGACATTCAGCACAGGTGCTGCAAAGGCTTGGGCTGTACCTGACCTCTCAAGATGTTGACAGACCGTTAGGAAAGTTTGAAGAAAATAATATAGCCTATTCACCTTCACACATGTGCTCCATGAAGCTGACTGGAAGGGTGTACATTGTGATAGTGATGTTGACTGTAAGGTACCAGAATTTGAGTATTCTGTACAACCATGAAGATGTAGCATTTCCAACCAAACTTAGAGCTAAGCAAACTATATGGAAAATGTCTGGTAATAAATTGCTGGTGTCAGGAACACAAACCTCTTGTACAAACAAAAGACTACTCTATGCTTACAGTAAAACTACATACAACAAGTTATTCAATAACTATTTCAAAGTGAACAGTTTTGTTGTGAAGCCAAGAGAATGTACAACTGTCAGTTTATACTCAATTCAAGTAATAAATCGAAAGCTATATGGAAAGTCATCATTGAGACGGGTGGTGAAAAGGAAAGACGTCAATCAATAACATGCATTAAGAATGAAGATGGTGTTTCCTCTGATCAAAAAATGTATGTGAAATATTCAACAATCACTTTATAAACATTGATGACAAAATTTCTTCTTTTATCAATCCTTCTGTACTCAGTCACTGTACAAGCTTTGTGCTGCTCCCAAGATAACTTTTTCCTTGCCCGCTCACTCCTACTGAAATTTGCAGTATTATAACACAAAGCCTAATGAATAATCCTGTGGTTAGGATAATATTGCTTATTATCTTCAAAAACCAGTCTGACATCTTGTCCATTTATTACCAGCTCTGTGTTGTTAACCAGCCATAGCTGGACAGACTGCATCAAGATTACAGTAGTATTACAACAATAAAATGAATGAAAGACTGCAGTTTAAACTATGATGCTACAAAATATATAATGAAGAGAACAACTCGATTATAATCTAATGTACAATGACAATACAACTATGAAATCAGTTCTAGAACATAGTGCACAGTTCAGACAAAATTTTAGTCCTAAATTGCTCCATTGGTAATGACAGGATACCCTTAGGTAGTGCATTCAACAGTTCGAGAGCCGCCCTGTGGACACCCTTTGTGTTTTTGTTAATCAACATCCAGGGCTTTCTATACTGTCTATTTTCAGTGCTGTGGTGATGAAATTTATTTCTCTTTCTGTAGCGTGCATGATTTACCTCCATATGAGCAAGGCAGTTGAATAAAGATTGGCTAAAACAAAGTATATTCTTGCAGCCTGCAGAGTGCCTCCACAGCAGCAGCCCATGTCTCATGCAGCTTTGGAAAATTACATGGTACACTGTTGGTTGCTACTTGTCCAATATTACACCTTGTAATTTTACCAGGAGATACAGGACCCAGGAAAGTTTGGAATATACCATTTTGAGGGCTGTGGCCATGTTAACATAGAATCAATGAAAAAGCCCATGGCTGCTGTGTCACACAGGGCTCCAGTTTCATTCAATAAGGCTCCATGTCATTCTGTGTTTTGTATTCACTAATTTTCATCTTGTTCATAATAAACTAGGCCTTGGCTTTGTTTAATAGGACTTCTGCTGGTTGAAAAGCCTGAGCGACACTCTCCCTTTTTGAGAACAAATGTTATTATCTGCAAACTGCAAGGTGTGCCCATTGATACTTATGTCACTAACAAAAATCAGGAACAACAGAGACCCCATTACAGGTTCCTATGGTGCACTCCATTTCAACTTCTTTTCAATTGAGTCTACTCCTTGCACTGATACAATCTGCTGTCTGTTATTTAGGTAGGAATTCGCTCAACAGCTCCCCCAGCACCACATGATTTTACATTGCTGAGGAGGGTCTTACATGAGGTACAATTGAATACCTTACTAAGCTCACAAGGTACCAGTGCTCTAGACTCTTTTGTCTTCAAAACCCTGACTTATATTTGTAACTAAGTCAAGTACTGCTACTGTCATTGACCTACCATTCTAAAGGCGATATTGTGATCACAAAAGAAGTTACTTCCTCCAAATAACTTATCCATATTAGAAGATTACTAAATACTTCAGTGAATAATGCATTTATTGTTTACTAAGCCACTGAAAAGGGAAAGGTGGACGAACATAAAAATTTCGTGCTGACTTTTGTAATAGAACTATTGGAAACTCACAGGGAGAGACTGTGGTGCATGTGTTTTGTTTCAATAGTTGTTTTAAAATATAGCACACTGGAAGTTCATTTCAAGTTATCATCTGTGTTTAATGCATAATAAAGGACTATTGTTAACAATTCTCAAAATTTTCATTAATTATTAAAAAATCATTCCTATGCTAGAGTAATTTAGATGAAATTCCATGTTTCAGTACCAGCTGGCCACATAAACTAGTGCCGGTAGGTTAGCTGCAAGTGCAACAACTATTGGCCTGAAGAGCTTCCTTAGAAGTTATTGCTTATTGGTTGTCCAAAAGTTTGTCTTTTTAGAAAGGGTAATGATAAATGGAGCTTTATATTCATTTTGATTAATTCTATAGTGCATTTTTAAAAAAAACACACACAACAGGCTATTCCTTGAGCTCACAAACTTTGGCAACCATACATTACATTTGAGAAATTATGGTAGTATCGAATTAGGGGAAAATGCAGTTATCGGTTCAGGTCATATCTTTTGAACAGAGTCCAAAAAGTTGTAATCACCAAACAAGTAGTGAAAGTGTTGGTTAAAGCAGTAAGTAGCAAGACAAGGAATTCCTCAATTTTCACACTTTGAGCAATTCTGTTTATCATACTTTGCAATGATCTGTCCCTAAACATTCAGAATGGTCTATTGGTAATGTCTTCTGGTGATTCTAATATACTGTTCTCATCAACTCAAAGCTCTGACTGCTGATACAAACATAAAAATGCAACTGCAAAATTCCTCAGAGTATGTTGACAGACAGTACTCGACAGTAGGAATACTTAAAAGAGAAGTCATTAAACAGACTGAGTAAAGTCATCAACACAGAAACAGTCAAATGTGCTTGCTTTGCAGTTGTATATTTTGTAATGCCACACTGCATTACATTTTGGGACATATGTCTCAAAAATATATTTATTACACAAAAGATGAAATAATGAAATAAGTGCCTTTCTCTTCCATCACTTGACACCTTTGAAAGAACTCAATGTTTTGCCACTGTCATGTATCTATATGAAGCAGTGAGCTTAATTTTTAACAGAATTTATGTTCTTCACTTCAAATATTCTGTTAAATTGTTGAAAGAGTGGCTAATGAGGTATTATTTTGTTTTGTTTTTAAATATTTGCAAATGTTCAGTTTTCTGCTTGCAGCCCACTTTTATAGACTTTTGTATGCAAAAATAAAACTCCATTATGAACCCTAGAAAGGGATACATAGCTGACATGGGAATTATTACTTCATCTAGTTATGTGATTGTGAATTGCTGAGTTCATCCTAAATTCACTCTTGCTGTTAACGAAAAATACCACCAGGGAGAGTATACATGTACCAATCCCTAGGTCCATAAAGAGGCTTCTATAAGATGTTCAGTTGCAAAGTCTACCAAATGTACGCATTTATTAATTTTATTATGTACATTTCAGTATAGGGCTACTGTATGAATTACTCTACAATGTGGGACCATGTAGGGAAACCATCTACTACATATCAAGTACATACAGGGAAAAACAGTGTATTAGTGAACAAACAAGGACAGGAAGCAACAAAGAATATGAGTAATTAAAGACACACTGCACTTGTCACACATTTATTAGTTGATTATGTCACTCTCACACAGCATTTGCTCCCTCCCCCCCTCCCCCCTCCTAAAAGATGAGAGGGAGTTCAAATTTGAACTCACAGCCAGCTTGTGTGTGGGTGGCTGGGCATGATGGACATGTAACTGACTGTCAGTGACACAGCCAGAACCGTAGAATGATGGTTGGTAGGAGTGCCATTGGTAGCAGACAGAGGGGGAGGGGTGTGAGGTGTTCCTTCCCCTGGTAACATTGTGTAGCCACTGGAAATCAGTGGTAGTCATTTCCAAGCAATTCAGTGGACTTGTGACGATATTGCAGACCAGGTCTGGTAGAGATATGGTGAACCATAGTATGTGTGCCCATGCCCTGTGATTTTACGGGCCACAGTTACTCCGTGGACGCAGTTGTGTGCAAAGCACAGATGCAATGCTTAGGTGTCGTATGTTGTTCTTATGTTTTGTGGGCCACTTGGAGTTTGTCTTCTGTTTCCAATAGGGTATCATTCAACACCACATTGTCCTCATGCAACTTGATTATTTCACACCTGATTGTTACATAATCTTGTTTCATGGTATGGAGATGTAATTTCAAGTTGCAGCAGTACGGCTCCCAGTACTGTTGATGGTCATTTGAGGTGTTAGCACTTAAATTATACACATTGCACATTGTGTACTTTGATGAATGAGCCTTTCCTGCAAGAATAGTATGACTGTTGACAGAGTGTATCAGTCATTCATTTAGTAAATTGGTGGTCAGTGCAGCCTGTGTGAGGAAATCAGCACCTGAAATAGGTTGAGCAATGTTGGTTAATTTGTAAGTCCACTTGCAGTTCTCAAAGAGGCAATTGTCAGCCTCAAACGTATTGTGACCATATGCACATATGACGGACTTGTTAACTGCCATTAAATTGGCCTTAGTGTGGCAGTGTGCTGATCTCTGATCCCATTTAATTAATAACACTAGCCCTGAATAGTGGTTGGTAATGAACAGCCTTTGTAATGTAGTGCCGTGTAGTGATTCGGTAGTCAGCAGCTTTGGAGGCATTCCAATAGAAGCATTAGGCTGAGCAGTCCTATACTGTCTTTTTGACATAGGGTGCTAACTGTTCTAAAACAGTAGGTGCTGTAAATGGGTGTCAAACTGTTGCACCTGAGCCAAATCATCCCTCGGCATTGAGGTGCAAACATAATTTCTTGCACTTCATTGTCAGTTGACCAAAATGTCTGTGGAACAGTAAACATTTGTCTGAGTGGTCTCATGGCTATGAAACCACTGTGGGCATGTGCAAGGGGCTCGTTTGTGCTCAGCTGTCATGATCAATAGTTGCAACATTTACGACTGCTTAGTTAGCCGCTTGACAGTGGCATGGGGATTTCACAGGTCCTCGAGAACACTCTGTGACATTCAGGCAGATGTGGCATGGTAGCGAGGCAGCAGCATGTTGGGCTGGTCACTCTTCCTTCAGAGTGAATGGAAATTATCACGGTGGCCACTGTGACATATGTTTTGGGCAAGGTGTGTGCTTTATTGGTAACTAATATAGTGGTTGCCCTTCCTGAGCAATTAAAATTAACCTCATTTTGGTAGCAATTGTTGTTGACAAATGTGTAACAGTAAAGCATCCAAACTGATAATCATTCCATGCAGATGTCTCCAGAATTCAGACAGAATCATGTCATCATGCCTCTCATGGTACAGGACTTGTGTGAGCCTTTGACCCATTGATTTTGTGCAATGTGAAATAAGCACCATCATGAGGGCATTGTAGGCTTGGTGCAGGGAGCATCATAATATAATGTCCAACACTACTGAAGTAGCACGTTGATCAAGATTACTGGTCACCAAAGTGAACTATTTAAAAGAGTCACTAATTTGCTGTTACTTGAAAATGCTCTCCATTTATTGCAACTAAGTTTTCAATTGACTGGTTGCAAACAGTGGGGCCTGAATTTGCAAATACAGTGTGGGAGGACTGCGAAAGCTGATGAGTGGATATTTCTGTTGATCTCACATGTGGTACCAGTGAACGCGAAATGACTGGAAATATGTTCACTCTGAATTTGATGTCTTACGACAGTGCTGTAATTATGTGTGAAGCAATGTTATGTGATTGTATCACTGTGTCCAATGTCATGACCAGTGTGTTTGGAACCGTGATGTTCCAAAGTGGATCGGTGTGTGGCACGGAGTCTAGTGGTTGAAAAACAGGAGGTGGGCAATGTAGAATCTGTATCTCATTTTTAATGACCTGGACGGTACCACTGATGGAATGTAGAAGGTTATGTGTGGTATGCCTGATGGTACTTATCTATGCTAACTGCAGCAGATAACCTATCCACGAGAGCAGAATTGCTTCTTTGGGTTCACAAATTATGGAAGAACACTATCTCCTACAAATAAAATACATTCATGGACTAACAGTGTAATACACTGAGGTGTCAAAAGTTATGGGTTGCCTCCTGATATCATGTTGGACGTGCTTTTACCCAGAGTAGTATAGCAACATGACGTGGCGTGGATGCAATACATTGTTGGAAGACCCCTGCAGAAATATCGTCCAATGCTGTCTCTGTAAGTGTGAATGTTCCTGGTACACAAGTTTGTGCATGAACTGATATCTCAATTATGTCCCATAAATGTATGAAAGGATTCACGCTGGGTGATCCTGGTGCCTAAATCATACACTTGAATTGTTCAGAAAGTTATTTAAACTGAGTGCGAACAATTGTGGCCTGGTGACCAGGTACACTGTCATCTATAAAAATTCCACCATTGTTTCAAACATGAATAGCTGCAAATGGTCTCCATGTAGCTGAACATAAACATTTCCATTCAATGATTGGTCCAGTTGGACCAGAGGAGCAAGTCCATTCTATGTAAACACAGCCCACACAATTATGGAGCCACCAATAGCTTGCCTTGTGCTTGAAATTTGCTACTGTCGAAACACTCTTGACACTGCGGATCTCAGAATACTGAATTCCCTAATGATTTTTGAAGTGGAAAGTCCCGCACATTTAGCAGCAACTACCATTCTGTGTTCAAAGTCTGTTAATTCCCCTCATATGGCTATAATCAGGTTGGAAACATTTCACATGAATCACTCAAATACAAATGACTGGTCTGCTAATGCATTGTCCTTTTATATACTGTATACATGAGATTACCACCATGTGCACATTGCTATTCTATGACTGTTTTTCACCTCAGTGTAAACCACACTTTATTGTGCACAGATACAAAAGACACATTTGTACACATTAGCAAACAAACCAAAACAGGGAGCATCAAAGAACATGAGAAATTAGAGAGACACTGCACTTGTCACATATCAATTAGTTGATTACATCACTCCCACAACCGCATTTTGTCAATTCCCAATGTAAAAGTAGTTATCAAAATTATTCATGGAACCATTGACTGCATGTGAATGATTTGGTGTAGATAAAAATAAATAAATACCTTATCCCTATTCAGTATTTCAATTTTGTGGGCAAATAATGTAGAATAAGTGATCAAGTCTGCTCTGATATATGACACTTGCGGCAAAATTACTACATGGACTAGAGAATGTTTACAAGACTTGGCAATGTCAACACAGCACTAGGACTACTACCTACAAAGTTCTGTGACTATAATGAAATGGGATTAGATTACATTAGATTTAGTTTTTGTGCCAGAGACGTAAAAACGTAGTGATTCTCACGGGTGTGAAACAAGTCACAAAGTGTAACATAAAAAAAACATAAAACATCTGAATATAATAATCACTACCCTGATCAATTATCAGCAGACTGTCAAAATAGGTAAATGCATTTCAGTAAACTAGAACACCTAATATTTACAGAATTAATACTCTGTCAGGATGAAACACAGCTATGCACTTTTAATAAATTTATCATTCATAAAATACCTAATCTTGTCAGTTGTGACCTATTGGTGCAAACTAAAATTTTTCCTTAAGATGGTCTAACAGTCACTGTTTAGATATTTATTTGTAGAGTAGAAGGAGTTGCCTACCAGAAAGTCTTTCAAACTCTGTTTAAACTGTGCTTTATCTGAAACCAAGTTTTTAATGGTTGCTGGTGATTTGTTGAAAATGTGTGTTCCTGGATATTGGACCCCTTTCTGATCCAAGGTAAGTGATTTTAGGTTTTTATGTAGATTGTTCTTATTCCTAGTACTGATACTATGTATTGAGCAATTGGTTGGAAATGGAGATATATTACTTGCAACAAATTACATTAAGAATAAATATACTGAGAAGCAATGGTTAGGATACAAAGTTCCTTGAACAGGTTTCTACATGATTTTCTTGAATTTACACAACAAATGAGTCTTGTTATATGCTTTTGCTTGCTAAAAACTTTTGCTCGGCTTTGTCAGTTACTCCAGAATATGATCCCATATGACATTACAGAAAGAAAATTTAAAAAAAAATATATGCAAGTTCTTATTATATTCACTACATCTGACATCATTCTGACTGCAAATCCCATCCCAACTGAATTTATTATCGAGTTATAATCCCAGAAATTTAACACTGTCAACCTGTTTGATCTGCATGTCTTCATGTGCTATACACATGCTACAAGGAAATCTCTTACAGGTTCTGGTGTGTCTTTGCAAAGTTTAACGACAGTGAATTAGTTTTCAGTCATTTATTAACGTAAGTGAAAGCTTGATTAGCAGCCATTTCTAAATCTGTACTTGACTTCCTACTTATTGCAATGTCTGTACCATCTGCAACAAAACAAAGTTAGCATCTGGCAATGTAATGGGCAAGGAGTCATTAATGCACACAAGATAAAGCAACAGACCCAAGATGGAACCTTCAGGAACACTACACGTAATCAATTCCCAGTCGGATGAAGACTGACTGCTTAATGCTCAGGTATTTCACAATGACACCCTTTGTTTCCTGTTAGTTAAATAAGACTCAAACCATTTCACAGCGCTACTGTTGAGAGAGAGAGAGAGAGAGAGAGAGAGAGAGAGAGAGAGAGAGAGAGAGAATTTCTATTATAATTTTAATTCTCTACTAGTAAAGTTAATAACAATGTTACTTTTGGGGTAATCAGTGAATGTTTCGACAAATGGAAGGCAAGGTTGGTCATTACATTAGCACATCAACAGTAAGCTCAATTATAAATTAAACTTTTCATCAGATGAGGGCAGTCTAAGGGATCACTGTAATTTTTGCCAGATTTACTACTAGTCATACTTTGAATTCTTTCTCTATCATGTCAGAAAATGTAGCTGAGACACAACTAAACATTACAAAGGGGTTATAAATCATATTCTAAATACATACTCGTACTGGACTATGTGGTAATCTATTTGACTGTGAACTTTTCACAAAAATATTGTTATTCCATTACTAGAAATTTAAAGCCCCATAATGAAATATAATTCACAATTTCTATTGACTATTTTGATGAGATGAAATTTTCTTTCTAGATTAGATTAAGTTTTTGTTACATAGACCCAAAAGTGACATGACTCTCATGAGTGTGGAACATGTCAGAAAATGTAACAAAATATAGAACATATGAATGCAACACTCGCTTCTCCAATCGTTTGTCAGGAGATTGTCGCAATATGTGAACATATTACTATAAACTGGAACTGCTAATATTTACAGAATTCATACACTATCAGAATGAAACCTAGTTATAAATATTTGATAAATTTATCATCATACCTAATCTTAACTGTTGTGACTAAGTGCTGTCAAAACGGAAATTTTTACATAAGCTGGTCTAACTATCCCTGTTAGGATATTCGTCTACAGAGTGGATGAGTTTCCTACCAAAACGCCTTTCAAACTCTGTTTAAGCTGTAATTTATCTGAAACAAAGTTTTTAATGGTTGCTGGCAGTTAACTGAATCTATGTATTCCTGAATATTGGGCGCCTTTTTCGACCAAGGTACGTGAGGTTAGGTTTTTATATAGATTGTTCTTATCACTAGTATTGATACTATATATTAAGCTATTGGTTGTAGACACATTATTTTCAACGAATTTCATAAAGGAATAAATATACTGAAGCGGCGGTTAGAATATTCGATTCCTTGTGTCCACTACTACAATAACTTCGTCTAGACTTCGAAGCTGAACACGCTATCCTTTCGTACTGACAAGACCTTTGGCGATGTTACACTGACAGATAATAGCAGGAATTGGCACAAGCGCGGAGGGTGTGCAAGTTATCCATTCGGAAACTGTTATATTTTGCTGTTATAAGAATAGCGATAACCAAGAAAAATTGTATTCAATAGAAATGGTTAAGCCCAGAAGTATTTGCATTTCGGTTGAAGAGATTGGGGAAGCTCCAACATTCCTGCTTGTTACGCTCGTTGAAATTTTAATCAATATTATTATTATTATTATCGTCGTCGTCGTCATTACGACTAAGGTATTAACCTCTACAGGATCTCTCCAACTATTTTATGTCGATTCTTTTACGGCTTCTGTGCTTCGCCAACCCTCCTCCTTTCTCCGGGCTTGGGACCGGCAACAGCAACTGCAGAGCTACTTAATTCACTCCAACAGTAACTGCAGGCGGAGTTAAAGTGGTTTCCCACACCAACATTTCAATTTCTACGTTTACACTACAAACAAATTTACGATAAGTGCTACTCATATTGACTCTGCTGTACTTCAATTTTCTCTCTCAATTGCAGCGCCGAAGACTCGCTATTTATAGGCTACAAGATTGCCGCTCACAACTATCGATAGTTAACGAGTGTCGAACCATTGCAAAGAAATTTATTACACTTGTATTTCCATGGACCTAGCTTTCGTTGAATTAGTCAATTTACTTTGTTTTGCAATACTTGTAAATATGTAATAAAGCGATACAAGTACAGTGTTTGGCGGTGAATCGCACAAGACTTAAATAACAGCGAAACAAGGGGAAGTGATATAGTTCTCAGAAGTTACCACATCCCATTTGAAGGCGTTGTGAGTATTAACTTTGAAGACGAAATTTTTGGCGAGCGGGAAGATCTGTGTTTGTTATTGTTTTGGTCAAGATAGTAGGTGCTTCGTGGAACTGTAGTGGTAACTCAGCCATAGGCTTCGTGTTGTTCCGATTTATAAGAAACGAAAAGCAGAACGCAAAATGGGTTGCAAAATTGTTGGAGAGAGAATAGGAAACGTAATATACATTGACATTCTGGGAGGCAAGTGAGTTGATTAGTTAAAATGATTGTGGTTAGCATATCGTATTTTCCCGTAGAATATAAATGTAGAGGATTTATCTAATACTGTGTCGTATGTGCCCAAGCTGCAAGTACAGCGATGTACTGAGAACGTTATAAACCGCAGATTTAGTTTCATAGTTGTAAGTATATATTAAAGAGTACGAAGGTATGTTGTATGCAACTTAGTACTGTTTATATGGTTGAGGGAAGGCTTCTTGAAAGTTAACTCTCATTTAAACATTTTGAGTTGTTAAGTAGTGAAGTTCTTGAACTTCATTTTCAGTCACTGAAGTGTTTAACGATGAAACTTGCTAAAAGCAGAAGGTGACATGCAGCTAAACAGTAGATACTGTGAGAAATTTTTTCATTTGCAAAACAGGATACTGATGTTGCAAGTAAGGGTTTATGCGGCTTACATTCAGAAAATCAGCGTCTTCAAAATTCGCTGTTTAATTAATCTTAAGTACCAGTGGGGAGTAAATGGTTTAGGGTGTAAGTATTTCAGTGTTAGAATAGACAATTTTTAAATCTTTGCTGCACTGATTAAAAATAATATGCTGTAGTACAGATTGAATAAAATTGTGCTGTCAGTCTTGTTTGTGGGCCAGTACAGTGAGAAAGATTTCTAAGTGCAAAGCAGGCAGTGCTGACGTTTTTTGGGTTGTACCAAAAAGATGCACACACTGAACAAATGTTTCAACAGTAATTAAGCTTCTTTCTAGATAATTTAGTCCTGTTTCCTTGCCAATTGGCAGTCATTGCCTTATCAATATTTGTGAGGCGGAAAGCGAAAAGGGACCTCTTGTCGAAAATTTAGGAATTTGAGTTTTTGTAGTTTTTACATTCAGCATTGCATTCTGAACAACTTGTAAAAAAATTTTATTTCTATCTCTAAATTTGAGGAAGTTATGGCAGGTTGAATATTTATGACATAAAAGAGGTGTTTTGAGATATGGGCTTTTAGAGTTTCACTTTATTATCATTGCTTGACTTTACATATGTAAGAAACAAATTCTGCATATATATTACACTTAAAATGTCCTTTGTCAAGTGGTTTGGAGTTTTTTAAATTAACACTTCACAATAAGTGGATTACTCCCTGAGACCTATATCACATCAGAGTGTAAATACATTTGAAACCAAATAAATTGGCCCCTTGTTGAGAAATATATAGCAAGCCCCGTGCTTATTTTTTTGGCATAATATTTATATTTTTACACTATGTTATGGCATCTTTTGGATCAAATTTTGATCCTGGAGCAATTAATGGCACTAGAACCACAAGAAATTGGAAGTCACAAATCCTCCAAAATAGATTACTGAGATCCCATATTTTGTAGTTGCCAAACGACTTGATTTTCTGTTCATAAAGAAAAGGCTGAATGGGGTTAAAGGCACTTTAACTAGAGCGTTTTCACCTCTTCTTTTTTTTTACTGGAATATTTGTTTGTTCAGGTTCTTCACCAGGATCTTAACTGTCGCTGACTTGAGTTTCTGGTTCACATTCTGAGCCTACTTCAAGACACATAATGTCTTTGTAGTTCTCTTTCCAATAGGTCCTGATGTTTTTAAAAGGGTACTGTTTTCGTTGTCTTGTCATGCCTGGAGGAATTACTGCAGCAGGAAACCCAGTGGGTTCATTGTCATTGGGGAAGACGCAATACACAAATTCATTTCCATCAATGTCCAATTTGCAATGTACTCTGCCTTTGGAGCTAACGTTGAACTCAAAGTGGTTGTATTTAGTTATGTGAGGTACTTTGTTAGCATTACTATCCTTCAAGAAATTTAGCCAGTCATATGTATACAGCAACTTCACCTATTTCATTTCCAACAGCAACAGTTGAGTTAACATGTGTTGTAGATGTAGATTTCTCAATGCAGTCGGCGAACTCTTGTATGGAAGAGATATAGGTGACCCTAAATCTTTTCTTTAAAAGTCCATATGCCCAGTCACATGCAAATTGTGTGTGACCTACTGGCATGAATGACAAAAAGATTCTCTTATTTTTGTTATTACTGATTCTCCGAGCAAGATATCCTAATAAGATGTTGTTCTTGTTCTGACCTACACAATTGTCAGCATGAATGAACATTGTCTTCTCCATGACTGTAGTTTTTTGAGTAGTTGTGGAAAAGACTGGCAACAACATTGGATCCCTTTGTTGTTCCTACACTTTCTGGGAGTAGATAGTTTACTTGTTTGTTCACAGTCTCACACATAACCCCAAATATTCCTATTCTGAATGGAACCAAGAACTAAATAGGTCCAGGCTGCAATGGGTTACTGGGTATGTAAACCTGCTGGGCCATGTCAAAACCGTAGTGTACACAACTTCTATCACCATCTTCAAAATTTTCCTTAGTCTTTTTGATAGTTCCCTTATAAAACTCTCTTTATTTTGCAACAAGTTGTAGATGGGACCTCATTTTTTCAATAGTTTCCATTTTAGTTTCTTCAGGCACTGATGCCATTGCAGTTCCTGGAGTGAAATGCCATTGGCAAAATGCACAAAGATCTGATTTGGACTTCATGACAACTATTTTTGGGCATATCTCTTTCTAAATATTACAGAACACTTTACTTGATACTGGTTTTACGGGCATATCATTTGTAAAGGAAGCCATGTAAGTTTCAAAAATTTTGGCTTTATTAGCACTTGAAGGTAGAAGTTTGAAATTTGCATTAAATTGAGTGCTACTTCTGCCTGGTAAAATTATGGCATGTTGTTCTGCATAGTTGTGTAAAATCTTTACAACAAACTCTGAATCAGAAAAAGAAGTCACATTCTTAGGAAGTTTTCTTGCATTACCATGAGCTTTGACAGTCAATCCATATCATTTTACATTTTTGTTAGAGCGCTTTAGTCTTTTAATTTTAATATTGTTGGAAAACATGTAAGTGTTTTTACAAACATGCCGACCTTTTACTTAGTATTTACTTCTGGTTGTTTCCTCTCAGTTTGTACTTTATGTTTACGAGCTGTCAAAGAAGAATCTGAAGTTACACACTGCAATTGGCCTAAAATTACTTGATCTAATGTGTTGACATTGTTCTCATACTGATCAATCTCAGCACATTCATGACGTATTTCCAAATAGTCATCAACTGAACAGTAATTGCAACATTCTTCTTTGCACCCGCAACCTGCTTTTAAAAACTCTGAAACGAGAGCATGATCTCTGTCAGCAACAAAAGAGTCAATTAAATTTATGCAGCCATCAGGTCAAAGCCTTGAGCACCATCGTTCTCATCTACAACTTGATGACTATTAACTTTTCGTTCTATTTCAATAATAACATTATCAGTAACATTATCGTTGTTACCTAAGGCTTCATTAAACTTCGGAATGTCTTGTAATAACGAAATACCAGATAGGTTTTTGCTTGTATTGAAAATTTTACTCTTCCGACAAGAGGTTCCTTTTTGCTTTCCGCTTCACATTTACTATCTGAGGCTACTGTCATGTTATTTGCTCAAGGTCAGGTGCTGACGCTACACCCATCTGCTTAGACCTGTGACGTACCTGTGATGTGGTGTTAATGTCATGGTGAGATTTGATGTTTCTGAGTCTGTCTGTGTTTGTAGATGGTGTGTTGTAGTATTTGGGGGCGCTCTCTTGTGCTAGATGTATGTTAGTGAGTTGTTTGACATGAATTGAATGTTTCAGGTTGCTATTGGAAGAATTTCTACTGGTTTTCTGCTGAGATAGTTTGAATTTTCACATTGTACCTGATGGATTCATTTTTATGTTCGGAAATATTAGTGGCATGTGTTTCTTATGGTCAGAGATTTAATATTAATTTTTTCTTTCTTCATCAGTTGTGAATAAGATACAGATATTTATGAGTAGGTCATTACTTGTTGCAGTGGGAGATATTTTTGTTTTTATTATATGTTTTATGATGGCGATGAATGAGTCGTCGCCAGTGTTGGCTGGTGACCAGTGCTAAATAGAAACATATAAATCACAGCAGGTTTGTCAGTAATGTCAATAAGGTGCTGGCTGCATGGTCTGGATCTGCAACGACTAAAATAATTAGAAGTCGTCGGAAAAAATTATATATATTGTACTTAACTGGTTGTTCAGGATTCTTCTTGGCTTCATACATACAATTATAAACAGATAGCTATTGAGGCCTCACTTAGGCCATACATTACTAAGCGCCTTGTTAGAGGTTGCTTCCTATCAGCTGAAGGTTATGCTACTTTACTACTTGATGTTCCGAGCAAGAGTGGACGAGAGCTCGCTAGAAACTTGATACCAGCCGCAGAGCAGTGCTGGTTATCACTCATGGGTACAATGATACTAATACGGACAGCAATTGATAACTTCAACCCCTGACAATTGTGGTATCATACGTTGATACCACATTCCTCCTTCCACATCTGCGAATGGCCGTTGAATGTGGTTTATGGCCGCCACGTGGGGGACGCCATGCTGATGTAGTCGAGGAGGTGGGGAGCCTGACTGCAGGCGGGGCATGCCCACCTACACCATGCCATTCCGACCAATGGGAGACAGGAAATGCCTGGAAATCTACTCCAGGGTGCACGTCAACATGAGGCATCTGCGCTTCTACAACTATGGGAGGAACCGAAGGGTCGACCTCCATCGGGTCGGGGCACCTGACCGGCATCAAAGACTGGAAATCAGGAAGTGCAGACTGTTCTGTGGCGTTGGATGGCGTTGTAACCTGAATTTCACTGTGCCCTATCACAGTTGAAGGCACCTGGTCCATAGGGTCATCTGGTCACCGCAGCGTTGCTGGCACTGCGGGCGACTCCCCTGTGAGACATGGTATGCGCGCTGGCACGTCATCGCGCGGCGAAGGCGAAGCTACGGGTGCTGGCACCCAGGGGTGAGGAGAGCAAGAAAGAGGGCCCTTCGAGGGCACCCCCGACGGCGCCGACACTGGAAACATAGGGCAAGTGGCAAAGACACGACGGCTAAAGAGACGCATCTGCTTCTAATACCTGGACACCTCACCAGATGGACCTGATATGACAAACATAGCACGACCAAGATAGCGAAGGGTGCACCCTTTCAACCATCGGCGATTGCCGTGGGAATGATGAAAATAGACAATATCATCAGGCAAGATTTTGTGGGTCTGCCATGGCAAAGAAACGCGGTGTGGGGGATGCAACAAATGCAGAGTTCTGTGAGGATGACCTTGCAGTGATTCACCTGCAAAGCACCGTCGCATGGCTGCGATCGGTACAAAGACAAAAACAACAAAAGAGCATCCTAACAAGAATGAGAGTCAATCAATTTAGACATTTGCGACTTAAATGTCCGAACGAATCTTTCAACAGCTCCATTCGATTGAGGGGAGAATGGTGCTGAAGTTAAATGCTGAACACCATTAGCTTCATAAAAGGTTTTGAACCCTGCAGACACAAATTGAGGTCCACTGTCAGGGACAATGACTTGTGGCAGTCCTTCTATGCTAAATATAGAAGACAAGTATTTGATGGTAGCAAACGATGTTGATGACATGTGAACAACAGATGGAAAACTGCTGAAAGAATTAACCATCATGCATCCCAAACAGGACAAGCGAAATCTAAATGTAAGCTATTCTGTGGCAAAGTTCCCTTAGGCCAAGAGAAAATTTTCTGCAGTGGTGCGGATTGGTTTTCTGCACACACAGAACAAGAACAACAAATCTTGGGTATGTCAGCAACAATACCAAACCAGGTACGGTGATGGCGAGCTAACTGTTTTGTCTGTACGATACTCTAATGACCTTGGTGAAGAAGTAGCACAGGTGACTGCAAAGAACGAGGAACAATAACACGAGACTGATCGATCTCCATGGCAACACGTTGGACAAAAAGTCGTCTGCACAAAAAAAAAGACGAACCAATGGTTCTTCGATCCAAATTTTAGACAAAGGCCATTGCTTAGTGACTTAATGCAAAACAACACTTAATACTAGGTTGTTAGCTGTTGCTGTGGTTATGCGACAAAAGTCAGCGGGAAAACTTTCTACTACGTCATCATTTTGCACACCAGTGAACATACAAGCCTGTTTGGAAGAGTCGAACAGCAAGTTTTCAGCTATAGGCAATCTGGATAACGTGTCGGCGTGGGTTTTTGTGACTCCAAAAATCAAAGCAAGAGCTTCCTTCTTGATCTGTGAGTAGTTACGCTGTGCAGAGGAGAGTAGCTTTGAAGCAAATGCGATCAGGCAATTGTGCAAACCAATTTTGTGAGCAAGAACAGCTCCGATCCTAAAATCGGAAGCATCAACCATGAGGCCAAGAGGTTATGTACTAGATAACAACGCAGATTTAAGCTGCTGAAGGGCACATTCACATTCAAGCGACCAGTTGAACGAAACGTTCTTTCAACATAGTCGATGTAATGATGTTGCAAGAAATGATGCGTGAGGCAATAACTCCTGATAATAATTGAGCTTTCCAAGGATGGATTGTAATTATTTAACTGTCTTGCATGCTGGTAGCTCTGATATTGTTCTTACATGATCCGGACTTGGATGGATGCCTTGAGAGTTTATTACATGTCCTAAGTAGGATAACTGTTCAGAAAAAAATGTACACCTGTCCTTATTGAGTTTAAGTCCATTCTCATGTAACACTTCAAGTAACTGTCTCAAATTATGCAAATGTTCATGCTGTGTAGAACCAGAAGCTACGATGTCATCTAGGTAATTACACACTGAAGAAATCGATGCACAAAGAGTCTGTAAGTACTGCTGAAATAGTGCAGGTGCAGAGGCTCATCCAAACAGAAGCCTCTTAAATTTGTAGAGACCTAAATGCGTTTTCACGATGAGAATCTTGTGGGATTCATCATCCCCAGGAATTTGAAGATGTGCATCTTGCAAATCTAACTTGGAAAAATATTTACCTTGACACAATTTGTCAAACAAGTCTTCTGGACATGGCAAAGGAAATGTTGAAACAACAAGTTGAGGATTGATGGCAGCAATTTGCCTGATGGTTTTGTTAAGATAACCAACAGTGAAGCCCATAGTGATGCTGTCACTGGTTAAATCACTCCTTGTTCCTCAAGTGCATGCAGTGTTTTAGCAACTTCATCTAGAAAGCGCGTGAGGCACTGTGTGAGAGCGGAAACATTTAGGCTGTGCATTGTCCTTCAATTAAATATGCGTCTGAAAATTTGTCTCGCGCCCTAAGCCTGGCGAAAAAAATGTCAGCAAACTCTTGACATAGTTCGGAAACACTGTTGGTGGGAACACATTTAGTGATGGCTAGTATGTCATCATGCATAATTAAGGAGAATACATCAAATAAATCAAGATAAGAAATGTTTACATATGAGGGTGAACACAGTGCATGAAAAGAAATCACTTGAGTTTGCAGTCCTAAAACCTGGATACTTTGACCACTGTAGGTAGCTAACTTAACATTTGCGTTACTCAATGGAGGTGAACCAAGAAATTCATAAGTTTTATGATTTGTGAGTGTAACAGAAGCTCCAGTGTCCAACTGAAAAGGGATCATATGATTCTGAATGTTCAAGTCTACAAAAAGTTTGTTCTGCCATCAGCGAAAGATGGCATTCTGAGAAGCAGTGTGCACTGGCTTGTGTTGACAGGCAGATCATGTGTGACGTGTCTCCTTACGTCGGCTTGCACTGGCATCACATAGAAAATTCACACACTCGGGCAATGTCACAGGTACTGGAGGCGAATGTACAACATTTATTTCGATTGCTTACAGCTCATTGTGATAGGAAGTCTTATTTTGAAAACCATTCCGGTGGAAGCTACTTTGTCTGGAAACGTAATATGGAGCATTTGATTTTTGTCTTTTGAGGCACACTGCCTGGACATGTCCCTTCTTGTTGCAAAAGTGGCACACGGCCTTGCACGATGGGCATGAGCGCAAATCAGGCGGCTTCTGCCGGCGCATAACAGGTGTCTGTCTCCTGGAAGTGAATTGGGCAGGCGCGCGCCGAGCCGGTACAGCATCATGTATGTGTGATGCGCGTGCAGCCAGCTTGCTAACCTGACAGACAGTGGGAGGCGATTCAAAAGAATTTGCAGCAAAATCCAAAGTGTCCTGCCTGTCCAAAATGTCCAACACTTGTTCTGAAGTTGGGTTGGATAATTTAAGAATTTGCTCTCTAATGCATGTGTTGGACACGTTTTGCACAATAGCGTCCTGTACCATTATGTCAGGATATGATATGCCACAAGAACATGAAAAGCCACAGTCATGAGTGAGGCCTTGCAAAGTGACTACCCACTCACGGTAATTCTGATGAGGTACACGTTTTGTGCGGAAAAATTTGTACTGCTGAGTGACAACATTCACACTTTCCTTGTAATAATCAGTTAATTCCTGAACAAGTTCTTCGAAACTGTGCTGATCTGGAGAACTTCTCGGGAAGAGTTTGAGGAGAATGTGGTACGATGCTATGCCAACACAAGATAAATGCACATGCAGCCGTGTTTTACGTTGGATGTCATATGCCGCAAGGTGGTTTGAAAACTGCACATGTCACTCCTGCCATCTTTCCACACAGAAGTCAAATGCACGAAATGGCGGGGCTGTGACCCGCTGTACGGCCAGCTCCTGTGCAGCCGGTACTTGTAGCACAGCTAGTTGTTGTCCCTGGACGAGCGGTCCCAATGTGTGCAGTAGTGCGTTGGGCTGCTAATTCTGTAATCGTAACAGTTCTGCCTCTGGATTTGCCATCACAACGAAAGCAAATAATCACAAACTGGAGTAGGAAAAAATGTCATGCACTCATCAATCACACCATGTGGAGAGGATGGGTGGCACAGCCGGGTATACAGTCTGTAAACATTTATAAGTAGCTCTGCTTTCACTGTTTCGCTTTCCAAAAAATCTGTACCTTTAACCTTGTCGCCAATTGTTATGACGACGACTACGAACGAGTCGTCGCCAGTGTTGAGTGGTGGCCAATGCTAAATAGAAACATATAAATCACAGCAGGTTTGTCAGTAACGTCGATAACTTGCCGGCTGAATGGTCTGGATCTGCAACGACTAAAATAATTAAAAGTCGTTGGTAAAAAAATAATATATATTGTACTTAACTGGTTGTACAGGATTCTTCTTGGCTGCATAAATATAATTATAAACAGATAGCTATTGAGGCCTCGTTTGGGCCATACGTTACTAAGTGCCTTGTTAGAGGTTGATTCCTATCAGCTGAAGGCTTTACTACTTGACGTCCCGAGCAAGAGTGGATGAGAGCTTGCTAGAAACTTGATGCAAGCCACGGAGCGGCACTGGTCGCAACTCGCGGGTCCAATGATACTAATATGGACTGTGGTCAATAACTTCAACCCCTAACAAGTGTGGTATCGAACATTGATACCACACTATGTATGGTATGAGTTTGTTGACTATAGTTTCTTTGTGTATATTGAAATTAGTGATGATGCAATTTTTCATAAATTTTGGGATTTTTCTTGTCAGTGTGTGGTAATTGTGTTGGATTGTAATTGGTTGGTATCATGGTTATTGATGTACCATTAGAAAATGTTTCTGATATTAGTCATGTGGGCATGATTTGGTTTGTTGTACTGTGGTTTTTGTTTTAGAGTAAGTGAAAGTGTGGAAAATAGATTTTAGTGTTTGAGTGTGTTTCTTTTTGTACAGTGGGCTTTGTTTTTTGGTGCTATATAGGTAAATTTGTGTCATCGGGTTTTGGAGTTGGGTGCAAGTTCACGATATCAAGACCTTTGCTTGAGGATTAAGGGTGAAGTGAAATTTGCAACACCATGTTTTAGAGTAGTATGTTAGTTCCTGGTATCGAGGGCTTTGTTGGAGCTATGTGGGTGAAAATTGTGGTGTTGAGTTTTTTAGTTGTGTATGGGTTACTGGTATTGTAGTCCTCATTTGAGATATCGACATTTACAACACCAATAGATTTTGTTTTTGTAATTTTTTTTGTGTTAAATTTTGAGGATTTCATGTGCTTGATTTTTTGGGCAAATATTTGTTTTGCTGTAATGTCGTTATTCTTACTGTCGTATATTTGTCCGCGCCCGAAACCACCTCCGTCATTCAGTTCTCCTGTCAGTTTCATTCTGTTGTTGGAGTTAAATACTTGTTATTTATGTTTGTCTGCAGTTGTAATAAGTGATGCCATGGTCACCGTATTGTATGTGCTTGAAATAGTTAAAACGATGTTGATGACATTACTGTTCAAAACAGGTGGGTGGAGTCATGAATTTGTTTTGCCAATCTACCTTTTATCATAGTCAGAGCAGTAGATCCCTTTATATAGACTGATTTTGTTCTTCAGATATAGTTTGTGTGTCTAACTAGAAATAATGCTATGTTCCAAGGATCATTGGTCTGTTTGTACCAAAATGGTGTAGGTTACATTGGTTTTACACTCTGTGTCTTCTGTGTCTACATACTAGCTACTTACAGATTACCCAGCTAGCTCACTGGCTGAAAAGTAATAATAATGAACATATTGGTATCTGTCACGGCTCATGTTACTGTTAAGGAATATTTATATCTAGTTCTAAATAGCCCAAGCAATCGTAGTCTTATGCCACAAGGTTTTTGTTAAATATCTCTCTTCAGGCAGATGTTGCCAGAAGAAGCAATTTCAGTTCAGGTTTAAAATTGTGTAAAGGTTTGCAGCAGCCAGGCGCCTTTGATTTTATTCTTCAGTTTCTATTTACCATGGCCGGTTTTGAATTCACAAGCGATTTATCATCAGATGGGACATATTTATTGCATATTTCCAGCATTGTTGTGGCTCATGTAGCTATGGCCAGAGAACAAAACATGTACACACTGAATGTAGTGAGAAGTATGTACAGTTCACACCTGGCCACAGCTGGACCACTCCAACAATGCTGCAAACATGCACCATCTGATGATAGGGCAACAGTTGGCTCTCCTCATCCTGTGCATCATACTGCAGCTGAGAATGCTGTCTGGTGGGTAAAAAAAAATCAGTCATTATAGTGGGCATATAGGTGTCAAGAAAGAACTGTAGTGTGGCTGTGAAAAATCAGTTCAAGCTGAACTGTGATCTGGACCATCAATACAAGACAGAAATCTAACTTAGGAATTATATCCTATGGTGTGAAGATATTTTAGAAGCTCCCATCTAACATACAGCAAGTAATTGGTTATCTCAGCCAATTAAAAACATTCCTGGTGATGACTCCTTCCACTGTTTATCTTAGTGCAAGGGTTTGATTCCCCCCTTTAGATGGATGGCAAGTAGTATGTTGTAAACTGTCCTGTGTAATAACAGATTTAGGTTACTATTTTCTTTGAAAAATACTTTATTAATTAAGTAAATATTAAGTTCCTGTTAAGACAGTCTGCAGCTACCTAATGGAACTGAAGTAATAGCAGCTTTCTTTCTAATTCATTAGAACACTTTTATCTGGCAGAGACAGAACTATTATTAAGCAGTATTGTGATAGTTTCTTGTTAATATAGTGTAGGGCTTAAGCTGTAAATGATGTAGCTGACAGTTGCACAAGAAAGAAGGATCCTTTATTGTATGATTATATGATAGCGGAACAAACACTGGTAGCAGTTACTTCTGTAAAATATCTGGGAGTATGCGTGCGGAACGATTTGAAGTGGAATGATCATATAAAATTAATTGTTCGTAAGGCGGGTATCAGGTTCAGGTTCATTGGGAGGGTGCTTAGAAAATGTAGTCCATCAACAAAGGAGGTGGCTTACAAAACGCTCATTCGACCTATACTTGAGTATTGCTCATCAGTGTGGGATCCGTACCAGATCGGTTTGACGGAGGAGATAGAGAAGATCCAAAGAAGAGCAGCGCGTTTTGTCACAGGGTTATTTGGTAACCGTGATAGCGTTACGGAGATGTTTAATAAACTCAAGTGGCAGACTCTGCAAGGGAGGCGCTCTGCATCGCGATGTAGCTTGCTCGCCAGGTTTCGAGAGGGTGCGTTTCTGGATGAGGTATCGAATATATTGCTTCCCCCTACTTATACCTCCCGAGGAGATCACGAATGTAAAATTAGAGAGATTAGAGCGCGCACGGAGGCTTTCAGACAGTCGTTCTTCCCGCGAAACATACGCGACTGGAACAGGAAAGGGAGGTAATGACAGTGGCACGTAAAGTGCCCTCCGCCACACACCGTTGGGTGGCTTGCGGAGTATAGATGTAGATGTAGATGTAGATGAATTGCTCTTCACAGTTCTTTACTTTCACTGTTCACAACCTGCCCAATATTACACAATTATATGGCTGATTAACTGCTGGTTAATGTTGAAAAGCCACATTAATAGGTTGCAGGCAACATCAGCATATTGCTGCAATAGTTTGCCATTGAATTTCTATGAGCAGTAAAAACCTAACTAGGCAGTTCTTACAGAATAATACGATATGTGTGACACTATTTCTCAAATAAATTGAACAGACATTGTCATTAATTGTTCTAACACGCAGCTTCTTTGTGTTACACTTATTCCACTGTTAAGTTGATGGATTGTTGTTAATTTAACGAATACATACTTCCTGTCTGAAAATCGTCCGTGGACTGACTGTCTCAGCACCAAAAATCAGTTTTTTGTATATCCTCACAATAATAGGCGCTGAAGCTTTACATTTTCACTGTTTAAGTTACAGAAATTACAATTAAAATTTAACTCATTCAATGAAACTCATAACTCATTCTTTTTAGTTTTTCGTTCTACCACAAAGATTAGGCCGAATCATTTGTTTAAACAATGACAATCATATAGTTACACAAACAATACTTTTGACAAACCTGGTAATTATTTTGGAATTAATTAAGGGCTGACTTTGCTAATATGTTTTTGAATAGAGCCAAATAGATACTTTAAGAATCTGAGTAGTTTTTCTTCTAAATGTTTATATTTACTACAGAATTTATAATTGTTTATAAGTTGACAATAGAATCTGTCACAAAACAATTACTGATTTCACCCTATAACAAAAATTTAACTAGGAATGGTCAAAATAAATTAGGAAATTAATTACATATACAAAAGAAGGCACAAAATTAGACCTTGTGCTATATTCCTTAAGACGGAGGGCCATAATTTCTCTTTTATGGAAATGCAGATTATATTCATACATGTAAAGGTAACTAGGCAAAAATTAAAATAAAAATAATTTAAGGAGGCAGGTGGAAAAATAAGAGACAAAGTAAGGAGATCCCAGCTTGCTTCGTCACAAATGCTTAAGGCCTTGAACATGCACCTATAAAATGACTCTTGGTAAACACTAGCATCACTGTCCGCAGCTGCCCATTTACATTGTGAATGCAACATGTTACCAGATTAGCTGATTATATGCTTCACCATTTGACAGCTTAATATTTGCTCAAATGCAGCAGTTTTCACTCCTAGGTGCTTCATTGGCAATGGAGTGGTGTACTCTACACACACAATTCATGTTACTAATCAGTACATATTTAATTCTTTTCTAATTTGACATACAGTGATGTTATTCTACTTATGTTTGTTCTTTTCACTCATTCAGTATATCTTTGATTTATTTTCAGAAAGATATCGCAAATTCAGTAGTACCACAACAGAACGACTACAGGAGCGATATGTACACCTCGCCACTCTAAATTGGGGCCCAGCTCATCGCCAGAATGCAGAAGAACGTCTCTGTGAAATAGGATACCCTGGACCATATTTAAGCTCTTATGGGGCGTGATGGTTACAGAAACATCCGCCAGCTTGTCACAAGCTAGTAACGTTGGTGACTGGGCTGAGGATGCTGTTTTGATCAAGACTGACCCACATCTCATTTTGGACAATCCCTCCACCACTCCAAATGCTCCACAAAAAACTGAGGCTTCATTGTCATGAAAGACTGCCCATCAGCTCTCGAACATACAAGGTACTGTGGCGAATAAGTTCCACTGCCATCCTTAGCCTGAGGTTCCTTCCATGGTGTGGCCAAGGAGGGGAACGATTTGGGGTCGCACTTCTGTGCATTGAATTGAACTTGTGATTGCTTAGAGACTGCTAGTGTTTCACCACCACCAGCAAGAGATGATGGACTACGCTTCATCGAGTGTCATTCTCCATGATGCCACCCACTCAGACCAGGGGCACTACCCACAGGTGCCACCTAGCCACAGCAAAGGCCACCTGGCAGGACGGCCATTGTCGGGCGTCCCGATGCCCCAGGGGGATGGGTATCTATCTACCCCTTCGCATACATGGGGATTTAATGGCGCAGGCATCAGCAGACCGATCCCTGTGTGGTCAGGGGGGCTACAACCAACACGGTACATGGCGGCCCCACCACAACGGACTGGCTACCATGCTGGATATCAGGTGCAAAGGAATCCATGGTCATCGTCGACACAAAGCGACACTGCACAATGTATGGTGGAAAACACATCCAGGAAGGTGTCCTCGCCCAAGACATGGGAATGAGCGGGACTGAGATGCGACAATGAGGAAGTGGGCTAAAGATTTCAATGCACGATGGACATATGCACCATGTAAGGCTCCCTTCCCCAATTGGCTTGATCTTCGGGAAAATTTTGAAGAATGGAGTTAAAAGCCCTACAGGGGACAGTCACATAAAGGCCGAAACGTGGGAAACTCCTTTTAATCGCCTCTTATGACAGACAGGAATACCTCTGGCCTATTCTTACCCCCAGACGTGCAGGGGGAGAACCATCAGTAATTTCACCATACAGGCAAAGCAAAGATGACTGATGTGAATCTACTACTTACTATCTAAACGTTTTGGGGATGACTGGAAGAGCATAGGAGATTTAGATTTCTGTATGAACTTCATTGGTGCAGCTCCTTTTGTAACGGGCAGTGAGGAAGAGGTTTGTACATCAGCTTGTGGTTGCTTGAAAGGAGCATGACGACCTTACCAAATATTAACAGAAACCAAAAGAATGGCCATTCTCAAGATTCTATAAATCAAAATATTTACCAGAAAGACATGCTGAGTTTGATATGAAATGATTAATGTGAACATATTTATTGTGTAATAAATATGTTTTCAAAGACAAATGGCACCGAAAAGGACATCATTAACACTATTATTCTACAATAGTAACAAAAATAAATACCTAGTTATGTATTTGCCTCATTAAATTTTTTTATTTTTATATTTATATTTAGTCATGGCGTATTAAGACCGACACATTTTCCTTAAATATGAAGAACAGAATTGCAAAACTGATTTCACTTTTTCATGTTTCTAGAAGTACATATCAAACATAACAACTTCACATTTTAAAATTTGTGAAAAATTTCCCAGGTTACAGGTAATGAGTTTTTTTGTCATTATGCAATTTGAAATGATGCTCCCCAGTTACACATAGTGGACAATTTCATAAGACAATGAATTCACGGGCAATGAACATAAGTACATTCTCTCAAAGAATGCATTTTAAACCTTCGGCATTAGTATCTAACTGCATGGATAGTAAACTGAGCCAGATATAGCTTACTGTTGATGCTATTTTTAATGTTGCTGGAAAATATTATTGTGTTACTGACATAACTACAGGTAAGTTCTTAAATATGCATGGCAGTGTTGTTCCAATTTGATGGGCATTCGGATGCCAATATGAATTTCATTCGTCTCGTGCAACATCAACCTCAATGACATGCAGAGAATGTCTCTACATCATAATTATCTAATAAGATGTTTCATGAGACTTTTAGGGGTGCCACTGAATGGGATGAGGGCTTGTGGAAAGGAATCATCATAAATAGTTAAGTAAAATTTCCACAGGCATGATGAATTAACCCCATGCTAATATACAAATGGAATAACCAATTTCAAATGAGATGTTTTTCCTGTTTTTATTTTTCAAGGTAACTGCCACAAGACGTACATTCTTCCCAGACTACTCACCGTGCTGTTTCTTCCTGTATGGACTTAAAGGGCAAAGACTATATTCCTTGATTTTTAACAACCGAATTGAGAAAGTGCGCCACCACAGTTAATGAAAATGGTAGACTATATCTGCTAGAAAGAACTCGGGGAAAAAATGGGACTTAGACTTCAACACCTGTGATGTTTCTAATGGGTCTCATACCTGGTACCTCACACATTTCAAATTCTCGTTACAGAGATAATGTTAGGATAATGTATTTCTTTGTTTATTTTAGATGAAAATATGGTCTTCCTGAACTTCCAGTTTCTGTTCACCTTATATACTGAAGTGACACAAGTCATGGGATACCCCTTAATATATTGTCAGACCAACCTTATACACTGAAGTGACACAAGTCATGGGATACCCCTTAATATATTGTCAGACCACCTTCTGCCTGACGTAGTGCAGCAACTTTATGTGGCACGGATTCAGAAAGTCATTAGAAGTTCCCTGTAGGAATATTGAGCCATGCTGCCTCTACAGCCATCCATGATTCTGAAAGTGTTGCTGGTGCAAGATTTTGTGCACAAACTGACCTTTTAATTTTGTACCATAAATGCTTGATGGGATTCATGTCCAGTGATCCAGGTGGCCAAATCATTTGCTCAAATTGTGTAGAATATTCTTCAAACCAATCATGAACAATGGTGGTGTGGTGATATGGTCAATTGTCATCCACAGAAATGAAGTCCATAAATGGTTGCAAATGGCCTGCAAGTAGCTGAACATAACCATTTCGTCAACCATTGGTTCAGTTGGACCAGAGGATCCAGTCCAGTCTGTGTAAACTCAGTCCACACCATTATGGAGTCACAAACTGCTTGCACAGTGCCTTATTGATAAACTTGGGTCCGTGGCTTCATGGGGTCTGCACCACACTAGAATCCTACCTTCAGATCTTACCAACTGAAACAGGGACTCATCTGACGTGGCTACAGTTTTCCAGTCATCTAGGGTACAATCAAAATGGTCATGAGCCTAGGAGAGGCACTGCAGTCTATACCGTGCTGTTAGCAAAGGCACTCCTGTCGGTTGTCTCCTGCCATAGCCCATTAACACCAAATTTCACCATGCTGTCCTAACGGATACATTCATCATGTCCCACAACAGTTTCTGCAGATATTTCATGCAGTGCTGTTTGTCTGTAAGCACTGACAACTCTATGCCGCATTTGTCAAGAATGTATACAGAGTTCCTTTAATACTTTGTTCTTATCTTCCTCCCTCATTCTTTCTTCCTCTTGTCTACTAACAGCTTATCTTATTAAGAAAGAAAATGTATGCACTGAGACACTGGAATCTCCATTAATATGATGACTGCCATGAGGTCATAGCAGAACCTCACCCCTAACACTGTGTGCCTGGTTTGGCCTGGTGGTGAAACATCTGTCACTATGCATGTGGCAGTCAACATGTTAAAGTCAAACACACTATTAAGACTTTTTTTCATTTCTTCCCCTCCTCTCCCCTCTCCAACTCTAAGGAACTATACAGCTCTTAGCAGAAGTTCCTTAACATTTTTCCTCATACTTGCCACTTATCCTAATTTTCTTACTAACATGTATGGCAGTGAAATTGATGATCTTGAAACCTCCACCACCAATAAAAATTTATTCACAGTGCTAGAAAAGAAATAAAATAAGTTTACAATGCTTGCACTTCAAGATGACAATCACTTGAAATGATGTCATGTAGCTGACGACACATTTCATGTCTTAAAGAAGTTAGACTTCACATCTTGCAAGACTGGCACTGAACTTCAATTAATTTCCTCCTGAATTTGGTCCTTCATTTCCTGGATGGTGTTTGGTGGGTCCACTGGAAGATCTGAGATTTCAAATGACCCCAAAGGAACAAATCACATACTGGAAGGTAAGGGGATCTTGGAGGCCAGGAAACGTCCCCACTGTTGGCGATCAGATGACCAGGAAAGATGTTCTGTTGCATGTTAATGGAATGCTGCAAGGTATGGTCTTGTTGGAAGAATGTCTCTAAAGTTACAGGAAGTTGTCACATTAGGGTGTGTTTCACTATGTGAACATAATGTTTTGTATTCATGGTACCGGCATTAGCACAGTTGTCTTAGAAAAAATAGCACCCAACAATTCGAAACATTAATATACTGCACCACACCACCACTTTATTACTAAAGTTGTGTTTCATGAAGCATTTCAGGATTTTCACATGATCAGTCGCTAAAGGTTTGCTTGTCAGCAAAGCCTGACACCTCATCATTCATGGTCAGATTGTTGCACAGACGTGTGTGGTTGTTCATGAACCCCAAAAATTTCTGGTGAAAGAATAGTATTTTCAGGAGCTCATTTGCATCAGTTTTTGGCACTATCTGGATTTTGTATAGGTAGTTTTGCAGTTCTTATTGCTATATTCACCACACACTGCAATCTGTTGCGTCAAGTTTCAGCACATGCTTTTGTGCAGAATGCCTGGAATTTCGGCTGAAGGCTTCTTCCATTCTTGCAACATTCTGTAGTGTACACTTCCATTTTGCACTTCCATCCCTCTTTTGCACCTCGTCACCCATTCCCTCAAAGTTCTGTACCTGTACTTTGATAGCATGTGCTGATGGGACAGGGGCATGACTTGCGAGTTTGTGAGGAGTATGAAAAACGCACTGCATAGCTGCTTACATGTCATTTTTGTAAATCACCTTCGTGGCAACAACACATTGTACACTGGCCCAGGGACGGCATCTCCACTGAACATAAATATCAGGGTCAGTGGCATCACTCCCGGTTTGTGATTCCTACTTCCAGTGTTGCCAAATCTCTCATTTCACTGCCGCACCTGTTTGTTATTTTACCTTTCATATCCAAAGCTAAAGAACCCATGCATGTGCATATGACATTAATAAGTGCAGTAAGTGATCTTCAGTGGTTTCAGTTGTAGTTTTCATGTTCATGTTTCATTAATATTCCTGATACACTTAATTGTGAGATCATAATGCAATGGACAATATGGAGATACTACTATACCTGAAAAATAAACTTACTTACTTCCTTACTACTTTATTTTCCAAGATGCTAAATTACTGCCTCAAATTAATTTTCCAAGCAGTTAGCAAAGTTTGTGTTAAATGTTATCAAACAGTGCTTTTTCCAAAGACTGTAGCCAATGGATTATACTCTCAGCCAATATTGCAACTTATTTTTACTCTCTGCATAGGACATTACATTACTATGAAATAAACACAAGTGACCATGCTCAACTTACAACATTACTCTTCCTTCTTCTCTGACTTTTGAACTATGAAAATGAAATGTGCATATGGCATATTTTGCCATGGGTACCCTTTCATGGAGTTTGTCAGCTGCAAGTCGTTTTAGTCGATTTCATTTTGATGACTTGCATGCCGGTAATGATGAGGACAAAACAATACCCAGTCCCCAAGCAGAGGAAATTGCTGACTCTGCTGGTAATCAAATCCAGGCCCCCTTAAATGGCATTCAGCCACACTGACCACTAAGCTATGAAGGTGGGAGTGAACTATGAAATGCAGTTAAAAAAGTTCATAATTTAAGTATCAAAAATTTCAATTATGTGCTTAAAATAATTAAATAGACAACACTTTTGATTATAGATCTTCACAGCTATTAATTTATGAGGTATGTCCACAAAGCAAGTTCCATTTGGTTATATAAAACAAATGTGCACAGACACAGAAAAATATTTATTGTAAAAAATCTACAACTGTTAAACTACTTTTTTACATAGCTTCTAAAATTTTGTAGACACTTGTCATACTGTGGCACAAGTTTTTGTATGCCTTCTTCATAGAAGATTGCCACCAGTGTATTCAACCATGTGGTAACATGTTCTTGTAGCTTGTCATTATCATTGAAGTGTTGACCACCAAGGACAGATTTTAGGTGTAAGAAGAGAGCTAGGAGCAAGGTCCAGGCTGTACATAGGATGATCAAATGCATCCCAGTGAAATTCTCATAAGAGCTGTGAGGTTGGGCATTATTGTGGAAAAAAACACCTTTTGACAGTAATCCTTGGCGCTTGTTCTGTATTGCACGGCACAATTTCTTGATGGTCTCTCAGTAACCATGTGCATTGATTTCTTACCACGAGGCCAATCAATCAACAAAATGCCTTTTCTGTCCCAAAAAATGGTGCACATGACTTTTAGAGGTGTCAAGATTTGCTTAGGCTTAACCTTTGTTGGGGTGAAGTGTGCCTCCATTCCATTGATTGCTGTCTTACATTACCCAAGTTTCATCCCCCATGACTACCCGAGAAAGAAAACCATCGATTTCTTCATTGTAGTGTGTCAAAAACTGAAGTGCACTGCCCATCGGTTGTTTTTAGTGTTGTTCAGTAAGAAATTTGGGTACCAAACATGAGCAAAGTTTCCGAAAATTCCGTTTTTCAGTAACAATTTCATGAATTAGTGATAGTGAGATTTGCAGAATTTTCATAGCAAGAGCACTAAGTGTAAACATATGGTTGTGCTTAATCTTCTCTTCAATTGTGTGAACCAATTCATCAGTAACCACAGACGGGCGTTCACTCCATTCTTCATCGTGAACTTGATCATGTCCTTCATTGAACAGTCTGACCCATCTTCTAACCATTAAATCACTCATAGCATTTTGTCCATAAACCTCACAGATTTGCCAATGAATTTCCTTTGGTTTAACTTTCTTTGCATTTAGAAAATGAATCGCAGATCTGATTTCACACGCGATGGCATTTTCAATTACGGCTGACATTATAAAGAAGCACTACAAAGCACATGTCGGCAGTAGCGATCGTAGCGCTACCGCAGATATAAATAGAAACGGAACTTACTTTGTGGACTACCCTCGTATTATTCAGTGTGGTCATTTACAGATACAGAATGGATGAAGTTATCGTGACTAGACGTTTGAAAGTATATTTCTGATTTATCTGAAACAACTCTGTATCTTTATAGTAATTCTAATTTTTTAATAAAAATAAGAAAATGTGATTCTTGGATTATCTTAGAAGAGAATCATTTACAATAAGCACTGTAACTACACACACCTCAAATGGAGGGTCATTACTACAGTAGCACCAGCAATGCCTGAATGATAAATTCTGATTTAAAGACACTGTAGTTAGGTCATTATTCCCATTTAATTCCATTCTTTGATCTGGCCAGCATTCATGAAGAACATATTTCTGTCAGTGTAATGTGATATTTTATAGTTTTACCGTATTTACTCGAATCTAAGCCGCACTTTTTTTTCCGGTTTTCGTAATCCAAAAAACCGCCTGCGGCTTAGAATCAAGTGCAAAGGAAGCGGAAGTTATGAAAAATGTTGGTACGTGCCGCCACAACCAACTTCTGCCATCGAATATATCTAGCGCTACGCAGGCATGCTTTGTAGGCACAAAGATAAATACTGGCGCCAAAACCTCTGCGTCAGTAAATAAATTTAAAAAAAGTGGAAGACGAGCTTTTTTCTCCCCCGCGAGTTTCGACCACTGCATTTTCATACATTATCCAACGAAGTAAATACAAATTCCGTACTGTTCATCTTCGAATGTAGCACAATTTCAGTGTACTACGAAAATCTGACTGGCAAGACTGTTTGGGATGTTTGTCAATATGGCCAACTCGACGTTCTGAATTTTTTCCTATCTGTGAGAAGAGATAGTTGCTAATAGGAACCTGATAAAATTTGAATCACATACAGTATTCTCTTCACCATAAGAATAATACGAATATAAACATTTTGCCATGTATTCTTTCGTGTTTGCTGCTATCTCATTTAAATCCTGTCTGCCTAATAAACTACGAAACTAGAGTGAGACAACAGCAAACGCGGAAGAATATACATATCGTGTCATGTTTATATTCCTATTATTCTTATGCCTAATAGTGATACAGTCAGAAATGAAGCACGGCAAGTGACTAGATTTTTAAATCTAAGATGACTAATTTCTGTGCAGAATTTGATGTAATAAAGAAGCGGCTGCAAAGATTTACAAACGGAGAAAAATTTTCGCCTAACTCTCGTTCAGAACATGTTCTATCATACGCAGTGTATCATTTGATTCTTGTTGATCATTATCAAAGAAAGCAGCAGTGTAAGTAACAACAAATAGCAGTCTCTTGCCATTGTTCCGCTAATGAGACGATCCCTTTTTTTTATTGTACGCGGCGGTAGCGCGCACAAAACCAAGCCATGCCGCGAGCCGCGACAGGTCGTAAACACGCACTATCAGAATGCGACAAACAATGCATGACACAATGCAGTAATGCATTTTCAGCTTAGTGACGCAAACACCTATGACAAAGAAAACGGCACTTATCAGATCAAAGCAAAATAAGCAATCGACTCAAACCAGACGAAGCACGTGAAAAAGGAAGGGTACCCGTATAAATACGGACGGAGCACCTGACGCATAGCAATGGCTACGTGGTAAATCTTAACTGCTAAGCTTACGATTCGAACCAAACTACTGTAACTGTATCGTCATTCATTCGACCTGAATTGTGTCTCATATTACAATGGACCAACTTCGTTTAGATTTGGAGGTGCGGCCTAAAACTTTTCTCTTCCCTTGAATTTCGAGTCTCAAATTTCAGGTGCGGCTTAGATTCGGGAATTTTTTTTTTCCTTTGTTTCGAGTCTCATTTTTCAGGTGCTGCTTAGATTCGAGTAAATACGGTAAATGAATTAAATGGTAGTTACATCCCAAAAACAACATTAAATTTTTCATAAAACACACTTTTTAAACTAAATATAGCATCACCAGGTCCTTTAGTGGCTGTGAGGAAGTACATGAACAATGAGTATTATACAACTTTTTTTAACAATGGTACAGTTTTAAGAGAATCTGCACATGAAAGAAATATTTTATGTACATCATTTTCCTAGCCAAGCATGTTACTCATATTCACTATCCATCAGAACTGCTAGAAACAGTTAAAGTTCAGCGCACAGATTATTTCTCGCTGATAAGCTCGGCAATATTTACAGTTAACAGTGACTCAAATAGCTTTTTATGGATTTAAAATTTTTATTCAGTCAGTCAGAGGAACAATAGAATTTGTTTCTACATCTTATGTTCTCAAAGTCTCTCACTATTTACTGACAACAGAAGTAAAATTATACATCTTTCCATAGTATAGTTAACACCATAATCTTGAATTATGATGGAAATCAATTTTTTTCATGTGTCTATTCCTTTTTACCAAGATTTTAGCCCAGGAAATCTTTTATACGTCAGCTAAAGCCAATGACTGATATAGAAATATCTAGTAGGTATTACACAAAATATATAACAGAAAAAACAAAAAGAGTCATTAAGATGAAAAGCTCTCCTCATGCAGATCTTGTCAAAGAGTAGGTCTGCCTATCACATTTATGGTGGATTTACTAATAACCTCATTTGTTTTACTTGTAGCTATCTGAGGGCTTATTAATATTAAATTTAAAAAAATGACAGTGATTTTTGATGAACAATCAATATTAGACTGCGGAGAAAGTAATATTTCAATTATTTACTTAAATTTGCAAGACGACCACCAAACTTCTGCCTGATACATAATACCCACAGTTGACAGATGTCACAGTACAGATTATAAACAAATACATAATAATCTTTCACACAAATAAGAAGATATAAGTAATGTCATTACATGATGTAAGAGCAAAAAATAAAAGAATTAGAAACTATCAAAGCAAGTTCATCCCCCCCCCCCCCCCCATTCAATAGGCAATTACATTTTAAAATCAAAGGTTTACTGTCAGTCATGAATCACAGCAGTTTGACAGCCTCCAGATTATCATGGCTTTCCAAAGTTGCTAAGGCTGCATATGATATGATGTGTTATTTCTTCATTAATTTTCATTTTGTTGACAATGAATCATTCTTTGATGTCAAATGTGAATGTCTATATGAGACACACACACTTAATAGGGAGTATGTCCACCGTTTTCACATGGATGACAGTGGCGAGGTGACACATAATGGCATGTAAGCAGTGAGGTCTTGGTAGGTCACTGTAGGGAGCTGGCAACACACCTGCACACCCAAGGTACCCGATTTCCGTAAATTCCTGGGAGGGGGGCGATGAGCTGTGTTAAATCAGGTTCAGATCTGGCTAGTTCGGGTGGCCAGCACATCAATTGGAACTCACCACTGTGTTCCTTGAACCATTCTGTCACACTCTTGGTCCTGTGATATATCACATTATCTTGTTGAAAAATGCCACTGCATGTGGTCTGCAACCAGTGTACGATTCTCCTTATTCATCATGGTGCCTAGCATAAGCTCCACTGTACCTGTGAGTGTCTACTTGAATGTTCCCTAAAGCATAATGGAGCAACTGCCAGCTTGTCTCCATTCCAAGTGTAGGTGTGAAGGAGATGTTCCACTGGAAGATGACAGATTTGCACCACCCATTGGCACGATGATGATGGCATCGGGATTCGTTAGACTATTTAATTCTCTGCCACTGCACCAATGTACACTGCCAACGGTCACTTCCTCATTTCAGTTGTCGTCGTCGATGTTGTGGTGTTAGCATTGGCATATGCTTGGGTCATTGGCTGCAGAGGCCCCTCATTACAAGTGTTCAGTGCACTGTGTGTTCAGACATACTTGTACTCTGCCTAGTATTGAAGACTGAGGATTGTTTTGCTACAGTTTACTGCCTGTCCTGTTTCACCAGTCTGCTCAGCCTACAACGTCCAACATCTGTTATGAGTGGTGGTCCCTCAACCCCGTGACGTTTGGATGTGGTATCACCATGTGTTGAAGGCAAATCACCACAGCACTTCTCAAATACCTGACAAGTTGTGGAGTTTCCGATATGCTCATTCTGAGCCTCGGGCCATTACCATCTGCCCTCACTGCCCTCAGTCAAACTCAGATAGACTGTGCACCTTCCCCATTCTACACACACACACACACACACACACACACACACACACACACACACACAGTGTGTGTGTCTAGCAGTCATTCCTCACAAGGTGACACTGCTATTGATGGACAAGTTTATATTGATAGTAGGTTGGTGACCATAATGTTCTGGGTGATCAGTGTCTATATTAAACTGTGCATGTCAACCAGTAACTTGCAATATCTCTGTAACACATGGTCAAATTACATTATCATGGCGAATCCCAACAACTTAAAAAATTATATTATTTCTGACAAAAATCACTTACACATACACAGAACAGACAGAAAGAAGTTAACTTGATTTCTTTATCATCACAGTAATTTCTTTTGTATGGTTGATATGGATATTGTGAAAATTTTAGCTAATGTTTAAAAAAATGAGACCATACTGATACCCATATGAAATGAAACAGAAAATCCATTTTTAAATATCCTTATTAGGGTACAACTCCTTATTTACCTTTTAACATGAAATTTACATCTATCATTTATATATGTGAACTGACTTAGTCTGAATAGAAATCTCTAGCTAAATAATAAGAACAAAGGCCTGCTGGAGGCCCATTATGCATGCAGTAACTAGTACAATATTGATACTAAATACCAGTCATATCTGTAAATCAGTTGCACATAGCAGATCTGATATTCATTTACATGGCAGTACTGGCCAGAAACCAATTTCATATAATATCCTCCAGACACCTACTTATATTTGTACTGTTCCTTTACAAATAAACCACATTATGATTACAACAAAGTAATTTGGCATTCATCAGTGGCTGCAAGTAACTTGCCACTAAAAAAAATAAAAATAGATACCCAGTTGGCAGGCACTGAGGAATGACTGCAAATGAAAAACAAAATCATCCTGAAATTAATCATACAAGATTTACCTAAGTGTTAATGAGGAACAGATGACGACGAAGAAGCAGTATAAGAGGAAGAAGGTGGTGAGATAAACAGAATACCAAAGATATGGTAGAAGTTATTCTTTCTTTCATATTAGGCAAAAGAGAGAATATGAAGGAATAATAAATGTCCTTGAAAGAAAAATGACTATGTTATCTATTTCAGTTTCTTCATGGTTACTGATCTGTCGGATGACAACTTTTTATATCTCTGTCTCCTGAACCCTATTTTTCTTGAAAAAATTTTAACAAAAAGGAATAATAGTCTAGTACTGCCATGACATTTAAATAAACCATCATTGTGGATAATTAAGAAAGATTAAAACACTGCTCCACATGGTATATACACATCCTTTGACTTGTAGAACGAAGTTTTTATTTCACAGATAGAGGAGGAAAGTGACAGTTGTGTTAACAGAAGTTGTCATGATAATATCTGTTTTTACATCTACAAATATTTGTTGTTGCCAGTGAATTAGGACATCATACAGAGACAAACACCCCCCCCCCCCCCCCCCACTCACTCACACATGAAAGCCAAACATTAACCACATATTTCAACAAAAGCCATATGTACACAAACTGCACACATTTTAAATAATTATAAAAGATATTTTATATATAATATTTTTGATGAACAAAAAAACTGTAGCTTAACATTATAACAAAATATTAAGAATGAAATAAATATTAAAGTGAAGGAATAAAGAAGTTTAAATTTATAGGATGCTGATGACTGTTTAACATTAAATACATAAGTCATTACAATTTTTACATTTATTACTTCAGAACCCAGATCTCCAGAAGGAAATTTATGTAAACCTTGTAGTAGGGCACATTTCTGTTTTCCTGATGAATGCTACTCTCACAAGTTTAAACTTTCTTTAGCATTGGTAGGTTCAACACCTCTGGTACTTCTATATCTTCAAGCTTGATTTTTGATGGATTAAAAGGAAATCTTACTGGGAACATGAATTTTGTGTCCATCAGCATTGTGGCCTGTAAGAGCAACAAGGTTTTTACCATAATGAGCAGTTATGGGCACCAGGAAACGCCCACGGTATGCGGCACCACATTGCACATCATCAATTCACAGTTAACATTTGGGTGGGTTTGGTTAGTGAGTGCTTCGTTGAGCAGTACCTTTTACCATCGCACTTATCAGACTTTTCTAGAACAGGTTCTTCCCAGTTTGCTTGAAAATGCTACAGTAAATGTGAGGCACAGCATGTGGTTCCAGCATAATGGGGTGCATGCTCATTTTGGATTGGCTATTTGTAGGTGTTTGAACAGGTCTTTCCTGCATCAATTGATTGGGCATGGTGGACCAGTTCCCTGGCCTCCATGGTCACTGGATTTATTGAGTCATGGTTTGTTTCAGCGAGAGCCATGAAATCTCTCATGTATCGTAAGCCTGTGTAGTCTGAAATGGATCTTGTCACAAGAATTTTCTTTGCAGGTGTTGCAATCAAAGAAACTCCTGGTGTGTTTGACTATGTCTGGCAATCAATGCATACTTTGATTTCATCATTTTTGAATGCTGAAATTATACTTTTATACTTGGTGCTTGCCAATCAAATGAAATAATGTGGAAACGAGCTCATCAGGCAGCATGTTAATGATTTCATGAATGCATTCAAGAAGAGTATTGCCCTGGGGTCCTGAATAAACAAAAAACATCTACAGCTTTTTGTAATACAAATATGTCATAATAACCAAATAGCACTTAACAGGAAACACTGTAAATTAATTCCTCACATTGGTGAAGAGCCTTCACACTTTTTTTTAATGTATTTGTTAAATCTCCTCAAAACATACCTGAACAAGGGATTGTGTTTTCCGCCGCAGAAACGATCATTATAGTGACCTGCTGAACTACCACATCGATGGCACCTTGTGGGGGAGATTCAGTGGTGACAGCAGAGGTGAAAGCTTCCCAATCTGCCTTGTTTAAAGCCCATCTTGTTGGACGTCCAGTAAGATGGGAAAGTGGTCACTACTACACAAGTCGTCGTGGGCTCTCCAGTGGACAGGTAGGACAAGTCCTGGACTGCAGAGGGATAAATCAATGGCCGAGTAAGTGCCATGAGCCACACTGAAATGTGTGGGGGCCCCAGTATTTAAGAGGCAGAGGTCGAATTAAGACAGGAAAGTTTTGACATCTCTACCTCAGCCAGTAAGCACAGTGCCATCCCCACTAGGAGATATGGCCGTTAAAATCTCCCAAAAGTAGTAAAGGTTTAGGAAGTTGATGAATCAGTGCAGCCAATGTGTTCAGGGGTACTGCACCATCTGGAGGAAGATATATGTTGCAGACAGTTATTTCCTGCGTCGTCCTTTTCCTGACAGCCACAGCTTCAAGAGGGGTTTGAAGGGTCTCAGGTTCACTGCATACTGAGTTCAGGACATAGACACAAACTCTACCTGACACACTATTATAGGCACTACTGTTCTTGTAATATCCCTACAGCCATGGAGGGCAGGGGCTCACATTGCGGGGAACCAAGGTTCCTGGAGGGCAATGCAGAAAGCAGGTGTAAAGCTTAACAGTTGCTGTAGCTCAGCCAGGTGGTGGAAAAAGCAGAGCAATTCCACTGGAGCATGACGATATTGTGAGGTGGGGAAAGCATGAAGCATGCAAGGAGGCAGGTTACGCCTCAGGGTCACCCGCTCCCACCGATTGAGTATTTGTATCCATTCCTATTGTGGATGATGTGTCAGTGAGATCCAGGTCCTTAGGGGATGGTGAAATATCCACCTCAACCGCAGGTGCATAATTGGTCATCGGAGGGTCCTTCTTCTTAGCAAACTTCTTTGTTTGCTTGCCTTCTTGCTTCTCTTTAGGGGCTGGCTGGGAGTACTTCTCTGAAGTAGCTTCAGGCACGGAGGAAGACCGAGAAGCTCTTCATCCAGCAGCTTTTGGCCCCTTTAGCCACTGGTGTGTGTCCCCTGTGTCATTGGTAGAGACCTTGGGAGAGAAGGTAACAAAGGACCCCTTCTGCATGAGAGGAGCTGACGGAGCCTGTTGCTTCTCTGGCTGGAGGGAGGGGACTGATGTCCCCTGCATTTAGGGGGGCCTTGCTCCCGAAGTAGGTACTATGGGAGAAACAGAGATTTTCCCCCTACCACCTAGGGGGGCAGATGTATTCTGGAGGCCTGGAGGGCCCCCAGTTCGTGGCACACAGTGTGTGGTATTGCTGGTACTTGTGATGGCGATTGTAACGTAGCAGCAACACATGTGGACATCAACCAAATGGGGTGTAATCGATCAAATTTACGTTTAGCCTCTTAGTAAGTCAACCGGTCCAAGGTCTTGTATTCCATGATTTTTCGCTCCTTTTGGAGTACTGTGCAGTCTGATGAGCAGGGGGAGGGCTGCTCTCCACATTTGATACATGTGGTAGGAGCAGCACAGGGAGTATCTGCTTGCAGTGGATGTTCGCAGTCTTGACATGTGGCACTGGAAATGCAGTGGGAAGACATGCCTGAATTTCCAGCACTTAAAGCACCGCATAGGGGGAGGGATGTATGTTTTATCATCACAATGGTAAACCATCACCTTGACCTTTCAGGCAATGAATCACCCTCAAAGGCCAAGATGAAGGCACAACCCTGTTGTCTTTGGGTCCCCTGTAAACGCACTAGATGAAAAGAACACCCTGCCAATCTAGATTGCCATGTAGCTCATCATCAGATTGCAAGAGGAGATTGTGATGGAAAATAATCCCCTGGACCATGTTGAGGCTTTTATGGGGAGTGATGGAAACACGAATATCATGCAGCTGGTTAGAAGTGAGTAACGCCTAGGATTGGGCTGGGGATGCTGTCTGAATCAAGACTGCACCACTGCTCTTCTTGCACAGTGCTGTCACTTTCCCAGGCTTATCCTAAAGATGTTCAAAAAAAATTTGAGGCTTCGTAGGTAGAAAGGAGTCCTTGTCTATTCTGCTACAGACTAAATACCGAGGCGAATATGGCTCTCTTCTTTCTTTTTTTTGTTTGTTATGGTTTTATGGCGCAAAACTGCTACGGTCATTAGCACCTGGTCTGTGACTTAGGAAAAGCTAAAAAATGAAACTGGAAACCAGCAGCAATTGGAGCAAAACTCAAAAAAGTGGGGAAACCAAAAACAGAAGGGAAGCTTAAAAAACCACTAGAGAAGGGGGGTTGTTTGTCCCCAAAATGAGCTTAAAATTACTGACGTCATCTCACTGGCACTAATGAACTTGAGGACGCTATCGGCTGAATGCGTGTCATCTGCTAAAATGGAAGATATATCACGCGACAGCTGTAGACGGGCGCATAACAAAGTAAAATAGGGGCACTCAAGTAAAAGGTGTCTCACCGTCCACAGTTGAAAGCAGTGAGGTAGGATCGCCGCTTAAAAGATGTCGATGGCTAAAAAGACAGTGCCCTATACACAGTCTAGTTAAAATTACCTCCTCCCGATGATGAGTTCGGGAGGAAGAGGTTCAAGCACAGGGAAGAGCTTTCACCTCCCACAATTTATTATTGGGAAGTGTCGACCAATGTGCGTGCCATAAAAGAGCAACACGATGACATAAAACACTCCGTAGATCGGCGAAGGGAATCATGCGAATAGCTGGCTGAAGAAGAGAGACTCCAGCCTTGGCCGCTATATTGGCCACCTCATTTCCACAGATACCAACATGTCCAGAGGAACGCCACAGAGACACCCCTCAAGTGGAGGCAGTCCTGAATCCGGTGGACCAGAGGGTGGACAGGGTAGAGAGCTTTGAGACTGAGGAGAGAGCTGAGAGAATTTGAGCAGATAACATACTGTCTCTGCTGATGGCGACGGATGTGTTGGACAGCCTGGAGAACAGCATAAAGCCCCGCAATATAAACCGAACACTGGTCGGGATGCCGAAATCCATTTGGGGTGTCGCCAATAATATAGGCACTCCCAACACCAAACGATGTTTTTGAGCCATCAGTGTAAATAAATGTGGTATCCTTCATTTGTGCGCATAGAGCAGCAAAAGCCCGACGATAAACAAGGGAAGGGGTACCATCCTTGGGAAACTGACGAAGGTCACAGAGCAGGCAGGTCCAGGGCCGGAGCCAAGGCGGTGCTGTACCCCAAGATGTCAAGAAAGTTTTAGGAAAGTGGAAGGAAAGAGAATGGAGCAGTTGACGGAAGTGGACTCCCGGTGGTAGTAGGGAGGAAGGGCGGTCAGCATACCCTAAATCCAAGGAGATGTCGAAAACAATTGTCATGGGCCAGATTTGCAGGCATGGAAGACAGATGGCTAGCATAATGACTCAGAAGGACAGTTCGCCGATTGGACAGAGGAGGTTCAGCAGTCTCAGCATATAGGCTTTCCACAGGGCTGGTGTAAAAAGCTCCAGACACTAAACGTAATCCATGGTGGCGGATAGAGTCGAGACGCCGAAGAATAGACGGCCGAGCAGAGGAGTAAACTATACTTCCATAGTCCAATTTCGAGTGCACTAAGGTGCGATAGAGGCGGAGAAGGACCACTCGGTCCGCTCCCCAGGAGGTGCCATTCATGACACGGAGGGTGTTGAGGGATCGCAGATAGCAAGCCGAAATATAGGAAACGTGGGAGAACCAGCAAGCTTTCTGTCAAACATAAGACCCAAGAATTTAGCGACATCCACGAATGGAAGGTTGACAGGGCCTAGATGTAAGGAAGGTGGAAGAAACTCCATATGATGCAAAAAACTAACACAAACGGTGTTACTGGGAGAAAAGCGGAAGCCGGTTTCGATGCTCCAAGAGTGGAGGCAATCGAGACATCCTTGAAGAAAGCTGGTCCGTTGAGAGCTGTAATAGATCTCAAAATCGTCCACAAAGAGGGAGCCGGAGACATCAGGAAGGAGACAATCCATAATTGGTTTTATGGCAATGGCAAACAGTACAACACTTAGCATGGAGCCCTGGGGTACCCCGTTTTCTTGGGAGAAGTTACGGGAGAGAGTAGTGTTCACCCGCACTTTATATGTGCACTCTGCCATAAATTAATGAAGAAAAAGGGGCATCAGACCTCGATAGCCCCAAGAGAACAGTGTGCGGAAGACGCCTGTCCTCCAACAGGTATCGTATGCTCTCTCCAGATCAAAAAATGTCGCAACTGTTTGGCGTTTCCTGAGAAAATTGTACATGATATAAGTGGAGAGAGCAACAAGATGGTCATTTGCAGAACGTTGCTTTCGGAAACCACATTGGGCAGGTGTTAAAAGACTGTGGGACTCCAGCCACCAGGCTAAATGGCAATTCACCATACACTCCAAAACCTTACATACACTACTTGTGAGAGAAATGGGGCGATAGCTAGATGGGAGATGTTTGTCCTTTCCAGGTTTCGGAACAGGAACGACGATAGCTTCCCGCCATCGTCTGGGAAAAGTACTGTTGGTCCAAATTCGATTGTTAAGGCGAAGGAGGTAACACAGACTATGGTATGATAAATGCAGCAACATTTGTATGTGGACCATCCGGTCCTGGGGTGTAAGAGTGAGAAGAAGAGAGTGCATGTTGGAGTTCCCGCATGGAGAAAACAGTATTGCAGCTTTCGCGATTTTGAGAGGAAAAGGCAAGAAGTTGCACTTCCGCTGCACGTTTCTTCGTGAGAAACGCTGGCGGGTAATTTGAAGAGCTCGAAATCTCAGCAAAGTGTTGACCCAATGAGTTAGAAATTGCGACGGGGTCCACTAATTTATCATGCATGACAGTGAGCCCAGAGACCGGGGAGAAATTAGGTGCTCCAGATAACCGCCGAATCCGAATCCTAACTTCCGAGGAGGGAGTGAAGGTGTTAAATGAGCTAGTAAAGAAGTCCCAGTTTGCCTTCTTGCTATCGCGAATGACGTGACGGCATCGTGCACGGAACTGCTTATAGTGGATACAGTTGGCCAAAGTAGGATGGTGTCTGAAAACGCGAAGAGCACGTCGCCGCTCACGTATTGCGTCATGGTATGCCTCATTTCACCAAGGAACTGGGGGGCGCCGGGGCAATTCGGAGGTGCAAGGTATTGAATGTTCTGCAGCTGTAATATGAGTGACCTCATCGTTGACTCTAGGGAAGTGACGGTCATCGAATGTCCCTAGAGACGAAAAAAGTGTCCAATCGGCTTGGGCAAACTTCCAGTGTCTCGGGTGCATATATGGCAGTTGTGGCTGCAATCGTAGGACACATGGAAAGTGGTCACTCGTGTGTGTATCAGCAAGAGTGAACCATTCGAAGCCCCGAGCTAGCGGAACAGTACCGACCGAAAGTTCCAAATGAGAGAAATTTGTCATGGAGGCAGACAAAAACGTAGGGTCCCCAGTGTTGAGGCAAACAAGATCCGCTTGGTGGAAGACATCTATCAATAGTGAGCTGCATGGACAAGGATGCGGAGATCCCCAAAGCAGGTGGTGGGCATTGAAGTCCCCAACCAGCAAAAAGGGGGGCGGAAGCTGACCAAGAAGATGAAGGAGATCAGCTCGTGCCATTGGTGTGGATGATGGAATGTAGACACTATAAAGAGAGAAGGTGTATCCAGAAAGGGAAAGACGGACAGCGACACCTTGGAAGGAACTGTTTAAGGGGATTGGGTGATAATGGAGAGTATCATGGAGAAGAATCATGAGTCCTCCATGTGCTGGAGTGCCTTCAACAGAGGGGAGATCAAATCAGACCAACTGAAAATGGGGGATAACAAAGCAGTCGTGGGGACGCAGCTTTGTTTCCTGAAGACAGAAGATGACCGGCGAGTAGGATCGTAAGAGGATCGACAATTCATCCCGATTGGCTCAAATGCCGTGGATATTCCAATGGATAATGGACATAGGGTGGACAGAAAATGGAAGAATGTGACCAAGGTTGCCCTAAACTCAACGACTGCTCAGAGCTTGAGACTGACAGCGTGGAACGGCATTCAACTGAAGGCAGAAGATCCCAATCCATAGGTTGTTCAGGAGCAGCTCCTGCCACCAGCGATCGGCCAGTTGATCGGCCGCCAGCAGTGCGCCTCGGCGACACAGAAGACGGCTGAGGATGGTTACCACCTGGCGGTGCTGTAGGTGAGACACACCGTGGTGAAGAAGGAGAGGAACTGGGTTGCTTATTAGCCCTTTTGGAAACAGAACATTGAGATGAAGGAGGAACCAATGGTTGAGAAGTTGGGGTACGTAAAAAATCTTCACGAGTAGGCTTTTTTTTGGAAGTCCGGGTGTCTAATGTTGGGGTTCGAGATTTAGCAGAACCCAATGAACGGTGAGCCATAGAGTGAGCAGGTGAGAGTGGGGAGGTTGAATGGCCGATCTTTGCACTGGCCGATCTAATGACCATGGCACTAAAGGTGAGATCACAAGTCCGAGTGGCTGCCTCCTTTGTTGGCCAAGGAGAGGCAAGGACAGTGCTGTATTTACCTGTGTGAGGCACAGTGGGCTTTCGAGTGGCGAATAACTTTCGAGCAGCAAAGGTCGACACCTTTTCCTTCACTCTGATTTCCTGAATGAGCCGTTCGTCTTTAAAAATGGGGCAATCTCTAGAGGAAGCAGCGTGGTCACCCATACAGTTGATGCAACGAGGGGATGGAGGTGGACAAGCACCCTCATGGGCATCCTTTCCACACGTAATGCATTTGGCCAGATTGGAACAGGACTGGCTGGTATGATTGAACCGCTGACACCGATAGCAATGCATAGGGTTCGGGATGTAAGGGCAAACAGAAATTATCTCATAGCCCGCTTTTGTGTTCGATGGGAGGTGAACTCTGTCAAATGTCAAGAAGACAGTATGGGTTGGAACGATGTTCGTGTCAACCCTTTTCATGACTCGATGAACAGCCGTGATGCCCTGGTCAGACAGGTAGTTTTGAATTTCCTCGTCGGACAATCCGTCAAGGGAGCGTGTATAAACGACCCCATGTGATGAACTTAAAGTGCGGTGCACTTCCACCTGGACAGGGAAGGTGTGTAGCAGTGAAGTATGCAGCAATTTTTGTGCCTGTAGGGCACTGACTGATTCTAACAACAAGGTGCCATTTCATAATCTGGAACAAGACTTTACAGGACCTGCAATTGCATCGACACCTTTCTGAATAATGAAAGGGTTGACTGTGGAGAAGTCGTTACCTTCGTCAGACCGAGAAACAACAAGGAACTGTGGCAACGATGGAAGAACTTAGGCTTGTGAGCAGACATAGTAGATGATGAGGAAACCATTGCGGAAGTATCCCCCATGATTACCGGCATCTCCGATGGAGCGCTCCTTCCTTGTGGGGGCCCTCTCTGAGGGCACTCCCGCCTTAGGTAATTGTTCACACCTCAGGTCACATCTCCCGAGAAATGGACGGAGGGACCAATTGGCACTTTTGGAAGGTATCAGCTTGGGTAATCACCCCTCCCTGGGCCTGGCCATTACTAGGGGTTACGTAGGCGTTGCCCTGTCACCAGCTAAGCATAGGAATGCGTGGGTCGGCTTTCAGACATGCACAGGGAGGAAAAAAGAGGAAGGGAAAAACAAAGAAAGGGAAGGGAAAGGAAAGAAGTGAGGTCTCAAACGCTGCAGCGGAGAAAAGGGTAAAGAGAAGAGGTAAGGAAAAAAGAAGGACAAGAACTTGCCAGCAGAGAAAGTGAAGAAGAGAGACTGTTTTACATTTTAGAGCATCCATCTCCGGACGAAGGCAAAAAAATACTCCCAGAGGGGGAGAAAGGGAAGGAAAGAGGCATTGGTGAGGGGTGGAAGGGGGGGTGGGCAAAGATGGGGGATTTGGAAGGATGCGGAAAAGGAAGGTATGCACCCCGGAAAGGAAGGAGGGCCACATTAGCTCGGGGTCCCGTGCTCGCTACGCACATATCCACAAAAGAGTTGTGGACCCTCTGGGGGGGGGGGTCTTCTTTCTGTAGCCTTATGTTCCTCGCATGGTGTAGCGAGGGAGGGAAACGATTTAGTGTCATATCTGTCAGCATTGTACTCGATCTCGCCCTTCGTAGAGACTGCTGACGGTGTATGGTCACCAGCGAGAGATGACTTAGTCCACTTCATTGCAGGTCATCTGCCCTGATGCCACCCTCTCCGATCAGGGGCTCCCCCATGGGCGACACCCAACCACAGCAAAGGCCACCTGGCATGATGACCATTGCCAGGAGTCCTGATGCTGCAGGAAGACAGACGTCTACTTCTTGGTATACATGGGGAGTTTACAGTTCAGGCATCAGCAGTGCGATCCTTGTGTTGTCAGGGGGCTACTACCAAATGGGTACATGACGGCCCCACTACAACGGACTGGCTACCATGCTGGATAGTGGGTGCAGAGAAATACAATACTTTCATGAGGGCGAAGGAGGACAGGAGGCAACGGAAGCAGATGACATACCCCGTAAAGTGTCCTCGCCCAAATAGTTGAGTTGCAGGTGGAGATGCAAAGCCATGACAAGAGGTTCAGGAGATCGAATCTAAGGGCACTATGGACAACTCTTGCACCATGTAAGGTGTCCTTCCCCATATGGCCTGCACTTCTGTAGAATTTGGAAAGTGGCAGGTCAAATCATAAAATGGGACCTGAACTTAAAGCGCCAAAAAGTGCGAGATTCCTTTTAGTCACCTATTACAACAGGCAGGGATACCTCAGTCCTATTCTAACCCCCGGACCCACAGGGGGATCTCTGAACAGTCAAAGGAACTGTGTCTGTGATACAATATCCACAGTCAACATCTATCTTTAGGAGTTCTGGGAACCAGGGTGATGCAAAATGTTTTTTGATGTTTGTATAATCAGAACCAGCCAAGACCAAACCTTGTTAAGACAAGTCTGTGCATTTCATCTGTGGGGTGGAGCAACTCATTGTGAGCTACATATAGTATTGTCAGGAACCAGATTGAAGCATTGTTATGCTACTAAATGTCTAGGTCCAAATCAGGTGAATCTGGTGGTAAAGACATCAACGTGAGGTAACTGTATTGCCTCCTAGATCACTACAGGATGTTTCCAGGCATGAGACATGGAAAGTTATGTTGGAAGATGCCATCACTGGCAGAAAGAAATCAAGCATGAAGGAATGTAAACGGTCTACAACAGTGTCCATATACTCCATAGCTTTAATGTGTTTTTGATTATTATCATACTTCCCATGAAAAACAAGGTGAATGTCCAGCAGAGAATTAAAGTACTTCCACTGGCCTGCATACTTTGTGCAACAAATGATTCAAGCAGCTGTTTGTCTGGATGACTGTATATCTAGACACAATCACTGATCTTGTGTAACAAGAAATGTGATCCATCTAACTAAGCAAGACATTTACACTGATTCATGGTCTAATCTCTCTGCTGCTGTGGCCACTGCAATCACAACTGGCAGTGTTGTTGGGTCAACATGTAAACACACAAGGGTTGTCTGTCGTGGAGGTTTATTTTCTATAATGTGCATGAAACTATGTATCCCTTAACACTGTTCAGCACTGTACTGTGTCATCAGATGTACCACTGAGCACTCCCTGTCCGCCTTGACAGAGCTGGCAAGTCTCTCACCTCCACATTCTACGATCAGCCATGGACATTCAGCATCTTGTCACCTACCAGTGCTTTCGCCATCCTTCAACCACCACTTTCTGTAGGTGCTCATAACAGTTGCATGTTATAGGTGACCTTGGGGTGGACAGTTGGCTATGATGTCAGGATGGGAGACAGTGGGGAGTTGAGGCTGGTTAGTAGGCTGGTGAAGGATGAGAGAGAAGAGACTGTCAAAATTAATGTTTTATTTTGCACCGTTACATTATCACTGTATCTATACTGCGAGATGGCCTTGCGCCATTCTATGGGTGTCAGCAATGCATGAAGGTGAAGAGTAATCTTGCAGAGGTAGCCAATCCTGCAAATGAGTTACTGCACCCAGGCAGCCTCTGCATGTGGCACAGAGGCATGTCCACTGTGGTGTTGAGAAACAGCTGCTGTGCATGGGCTGCAATTTGTTGCCTTGTTGCCCCCATGACAGGAGTTGGGCTGCTGCTGGAGTGAGCCAGGAAGGTCTGCTGCACTGTGGTACTAAGTCTGAAGCAGGGACTCCATGTCGTCTCCTTGTCTGCTATAGCCCTGTGCTCATGTGCAACTGCTGCCTGAGTAAAACTGCTACAAAATTGATGACACTGATGGGGGAAAAGAATCGCAACACCAAAAAATAATTGTATGCTCTATAACTATTTATTTGCACTTTGTTACCTATATATGTTTGGTTGGTTGGTTTGTTTAAAGGTGGGAGAAGGGACAAAACTACAAGGTCATTGGTCCCTTGTTCCTAATAAAATAATGCCAAAAGTGTGAGAATGAAATGGACAAAACATATAACACAAAACGGAAAGAAAGGAAAAGCCACAAGAGTGAAGGGAAGGCAATGAACACTAAAAGGAGCAAAAGAGGACAAGGAAACACAACAGAGACGCTAGAAATAGAAGAGAGTAAAACATGAAAGCAAATTACAGTGGCTAGCCAACCACGAGAATAAAAAGGGAAAGCCAGTCACTCAGCAATACATTAAAACCTCCACCCTAAAAGCACTAGGGTGGAGGACACAGAGGGACAAAGGACATTGACAGAGAAGTATGGAGGCAGCTTCAGTGTCCGGCTCCTCCGATGGAAAACGCGCGCGAGGTGCTTGTATCGATGCACTCGTGTGATACGAAGTTCACAAAAAAAAGGAGCACTCGACGACCAGCAGCTCTGTTACAGCCTGAGCGCGAACGGATACTGAGTGTTGGAGCTCACGCAACACTGTGCAGCCGCTGTGAGTGGCTGACGTGTGGGTGACGAAACAATCCAAACTTTAAACTGCTAACCGCCATGACTTCCATCGTACATACTGGAGGAAAGACATTTGTACACTTGTGTGACTACATCTTCATATGTAAATTAAGCGATTTTCTTGAGCTGAAGTTAAGATGAGTGAGAAGTAGATTGTTAGATTACTCAGACCTTAAAGCCATTAATCCCGGCACTCCTGAACACTGCTAAAATGAATTATAATCCTGTCTCTTGATGGACAAAGAAAATGAATGTGCACTATAGGAAGACCCTAAACTCCAGACCAGTCCCGATCCTTAACAAATGTATCCAATAGGTTATAAGTTATACTAATAGTTTTCCACTTCTTCTGTTTCATATTGTAAATAAAAACCCGGGAAGCCGCATGAATTCCTGGCACCACAGCGGAAAGGACAGATGTACTGCATGATGAACGCCGTAGACAGCTAACACAGAAAGTGAAAGCATCACGAAGTGTAGTGCTACGTTATTAAACTGTAATTGAACCACAATGAGTCAACAGATGCTCGAACATTGTCCACTCTAGTTTAGTGAAAATAAGCACTCACTGTACTCATGTATTAGTTGTTAAGCTTAAGAGAAAGTAATTTCTGAATTCTATCCCCTGAAGAGCGAAATGAACGTTCACTTATTGTTATACGCAAATATGGACCAAACTTAAAAATGCACATAAATGTTAGTCTTGGTATTATGGAATGAAGTGACTGATGAACAAAGAATGAAAAACTTTATTTTGAAAAATGATAAATATCTGATATATGTTTATAAATGTAATTTCAATTTAAGTACATAGTACGCCAGTAACATTATGTAAATGTCACACCAAAAATCACGAATATCTCATGAGGACATGAGGATCGAGGTAATCCTTCGGCATTCCCTCTCTCCTCATGGGAGGCAATGAGATATTCGCTATTTTTGACTTCATTAAAACAGTAAATACGAGTAGTTAATACTTTCAGCCAGAAGGCAAATACTTGTTTGTAAATAATGATTAATGTATAATGAGGCGTCGCATAGCGACGGTGGAATTTTCTAATGATGTAATTCGTCGTCTTTGGGCGGCAATAAAAACAGAAAAATACGGATAGATATGCGATCCTTCACTATTTTGTTCGCTGGAGAACAAATGAAGCCTTGAGCGCTAAAAAGACTTGTACTGTTTTTCTCAAGTAAGACGGATGCAGATTTGTGGCAGTCTGATCTAATTTTTTACTAAATGTATAAAAACGTGTGATGTCTAAGTTTGAGTGAAGTGTTATAACTGTTATAACTTACCGTGACGACGCACGAGCGACTCAAAGAAGACAATGGCCATATAAAAGAGCGCTCAGTGGACATGATACGGACATAAAAATCTACAGTCATTGTAGTACTAAGCTTAAGGTACGATATATGTTTTAGTTTATAATAAATATTTGTTCTGGGAATACTGAATCATTTAGCAGTGCTCATTCCTATCATCTCCTCAGTATTATTTTCATTTTAATTATGCATTTTGATAAGATTACAGACACGGAGATCAGCAGTCCAATGTGCGTGTTACATTGATAAAAAGAAAACTGTTTTATCGTCGTTTTGCATCAGCTTTAATATCGAATTTCCCTTTTGTGTGATGTTACAGTTGTTTTTGCGCCCTTAAGAACTTTCTGGTCCCTTAGGAAATTGTTTTGTCATAACAGTAACTTCACAACCGGGTATGATCGTATCTACGATCATGAAGTCATTAGAAAGACGATAATGCGATTTCTTAATCCATGGCACGCTAGTTGTGACTGCCTCAAGCCACGCGAAACTGCAAGTAAAAACTAATCACATCTCATAATGCAATATTTTATGACAATGGTCAATCCATGATTCTTACGCCAATTGTGATTGATAAAACAGTAAGCTAAATCTCAATTTCCAACTTTCCATTGAATAACAACATCAATTTTATTTTGTAACATCACAACATGCACTAAAACCTAGATAGAAGTATAAAACACACTCTCATGGATAAAATGTAAAACTGAAGCTGCTACGGAGGCATTGTTGACCAACACCAAAGGCAGGGTGCTGGGAAAGTTAAAAGTCTGCTGCAGAGTGGCTAAAAGTGGGCAGTCCAGCAAGAGGTGGACGACTGTCATTTGGGGCTACAGTGACACTGAGGTGGGTCCTCGCAATGGAGTAACCATGCGTTAGTCACGTATGGCCAATACGGAGCCGACAGAGGACAACTGATTCCCTGTGAGAGGCCTGCGTGGAAGAATCCCACACATTCATAGTCTCCTTAATGACATGCGGTTTACTGTGCATGCTGTTATCCGTTCCGTCTCCCAAAGCCGGAAAACCCTGTGGTGTAAGACAGAATGCAGGTCAGCTTTGGAGATGCCTATCTCCAGAAGCAGTTTCTGCATTGCCTGTTTGGCTAGCCTGTCAGCAAGTTCATTGCCGGGGATTCTGACGTGTCCTGAGGTCCACACAAACACCACGGAATGGCAGGACTGTTCCAGAGAATAGATAGACTCCAGAATGGACACCACCAGAGGGTGGCGAGGGTAGCACTGGTCGATAGGTTGTAGGCTGCTCAATGAGTCAGCACACAGGAGAAATGACTGGACGTACTCAAAAGCACGAGATATGGCCGCCAGCTCTGAAGTGAAAACACTGAAGTCAACTGGCAAGGAGTGCTGCTCAACATGCCCTCCACAAACATATGCGAAGGCTACGTGACCATCAGCCATTGATCCATCAGTGTAAACCGCTTCACAGCCCGGAACACGTCAAGAATCATGAGGAAGTGACGGCGGAGAGCCGCAAGTTTAACAGAGTCCTTAGGGCCATGCAAAAGGTCCAGAAGAAGCTGCGGCCAAGGCGTACACCATGGAGGCATACATGAACGGACTGCAAACAGAGGTGGGAAAGGGAAGGACTCCAGTTTGGAGAGAAGGGACCGCACGTGAACCACAATCATTAGCCCAGATCTGGGCCATCGATGTGAGAGATGGACTGCCGCGGGAAGGAAAACGAGATGGTAATTCGGATGCTCAGGAGAACTATGAATGTGTGCAGCAAGTTTGATCTGCAGTGGAGGGACACCAGCCTCCACCAGGACACTGGTCACTGGACTCGTACTAAAAGCTCCTCACGCTAATGAAATCCCACAGTGGTGCACAGGGTTGATTAAATGCAATGTTGAAGGCGCTGCTGAACCATAAACCACTACCATAGTCAATTCAGGATTGGACAAGGGCTCTGTAGAGGCTGCAGCAGTGTAGAGCGATCTGCACCCAAATTGTTGTTGCTCAGGCAACGGAGGGCATTGAGGTGCTGCCAGAACTTCTGCTTAAAGCTGAGAAAGATGAGGGAGCCAAGTCAATTGAGCATCGAAAAACAGTCCTAGGAATTGATATGTCTCCACTACAGTTAGTGGATCATCATTAAGGTAAAGTGCGGCTTCCGGATGAACAGTACAACGCCAACTGAAGTGCATGAGACACGACTTTGCGGCTGATAACTGGAAGCCATGGGCTAGAGCCCATTACTGCGCTGTGTGGATGGCTCCCTGTAGGCGCCGCTTGGCAACAACAGTAATTTAGCAGCAGTACAAAATGCACAAGTCGTCTGCATACAGAGAAGGTGAGACAGAGGGCCGACAGCTGCTGCTAGACCATAAATGGCCACTAAAAATAGAGACACACTCAATACAGAGCCTTGAGGGTCTCCATTCTCCTGGATATGGATGGAACTATTGGGAGGCATCAACTTGGACACGGAAAGTACGGAGCGACAGGAAGTTTTGGATAAAAATCGGGAGTGGTCCATGGAGATCCCACTCATTCAATGTGGCAAGGATATTATGTTGCCAAGTCATGTCGTATGCTTTACCTAAGTCAAAAAAGACGGCAATCGTGTTGCCATCTAGAAAAGGCTGTTCGGATGGCAGACTCTATGGACACAAGATTATCAGTGGTAGAGCGACCCTGGCGAAAGCCGCCCTGACGTGGAGCCAGCAAGCCACGTGACTCCAGGACCCAACCCAACCGCCGACATACCATACATTCCAGCAGCTTACAAAGAACGTTGGTGAGGCTGATGGGCTGATAGCTATTCACATCGAGCGTGTTTTTACCGGGTTTGAGCACCGGAATGATGGTGCTCTCCCATCATTGCAACGGAAAGATGCCATAGCAGCAGAGCCGGTTGAAGATGACAAGAAGATGTCGCTTGTAGTCAGATCAGAGATGTTTAATTATATGGCTGTGGATGCGATCAGGCCCAGGAGCTGTGTCAGGGCCATGTGCAAGGGCACTGAGGAGCTCCCACTCTGTAAATGGGGTGTGATAGGATTCACTGCAGCGTGTAGTGAATGAGAGGACATTCCCTTCCAGCTGCCGTTTGAGTGTGCGAAAGGCTGGAGGGTAATTCTCCAACGTAGAGGCTTGGGCACAGTGCTCGGCAATCGTGTTTGCGTTGGTACACAATTCGCCATTTATGGTAACGCCGAGGACAGCTGTTGGGGCCTGGTACCCGAAAAGACGTTTGATCTTTGCCCAGACTTGCGAAGGTGATGTGTGGCACCCAGTGGTGGAGAATTATCTCTGCCAACACTCCTTCTTCCATTGTTTGATAAGGTAGTGAACACAGCACGGAGCCGTTTAAAAGCTATGAGGTGCTCCACGGAAGGGTGCCGCTTATGCCGCTGTAGAACTCACTGACACTCCTTAATTGCTTTAGCGACTTCCGGTGACCACCGAGGGACTGCCTTACGCCTTGGGCAGCCTGAAGAGCAGGGTATCACGTTTTCTGCCACAGAAACAATTGTGCTAGTCACCTGCTCAACCATCACATCCATGTTACCATGTGGGGGAGATTAAGCAGTGACAGCAGAGCTTAAAGTTCCCCAGTCCACCTTGTTCAAAGCCCATCTGGGCAGGTGTCCTCGTGCTTGGCGCTGGGGCAGTGACAGGAAGATGGGGAAGTGGTCACCACCACACAGGTTGTCATGTGCTCTCCAGTGGATAGATGGGAGAAGTCCTGTGGTGCAAATTGATAAATCAATGGCCGAGTAACTGTCATGAGACACACTGAAATGTGTGGGGGCACGTGTATTTAAGACGTAGCTGTTGAATTGCAACAGTAAAGTTTTGACATCTCTGCCTCGGCCAGTAAGCATGGTACCACCCCACAAGGGGTTATGGACATTAAAATCTCCCAGAAGTAGGAAAGGTTTAGGGAGTTGATCAACTAGTGCAGCTAATACATTCAGGGATACTGCACCATCTGGAGGAAGATATACATTGCAGACAGTTATTTTCTGCATCATCTTTATTCTGACAGCCACAGCTTCAAGAGGGATTTGAAGGGGCACAGTTTCACTACAGCTTGAGTGTAGGACATAATCGCAAACTCCACCTGACACACTATTATCGTCGCTATGGTTCCTGTAATATCCCTTATAGCTGCAGAGGGAAGGGGTTCGCATTGCTGGGAACCAGGTGTCTTGGAGGGCAATGCAGATAGCAGGTGTAAAGCTTAACAGTTGCCGTAGCTCAGCCAGGTGGTGGAAAAACAAGCTGCAATTCAACTCGAGGATTACACCGTGAGCCTGGGAAGGCAGGGAACATTCAATGAGGCAGTTTAAGCCTCAAGAGTCATCTGCTGCCACTGATTTATAGCCTGAGCAGTCTATAACCATTGTGTTTGAGGGTCTAGCGAGCTCTACGACCTCAGTGGACACCAAACTCTTCCCCCCCCCCCCCCCCCCCCCCATCTTCAGCCACAGAGCTTGTAGGTAGTGGTGGTGTGGATGCTACCACGATTTCCTTGGTCTTATGGGTTTTCTTTTTGGATTCCTCTTGTTGCTCCTTGGGTTTCCCTGGCTGGGAGGACTTCACTGGCTCAGTCTCTGGGACTGAGGATGAGTGTGAAGCACTATAACCAGCTGCATCTGGTTTCTTCAGCCACTGGCGGGTGTCATCTTCCCCACTAGAAGAAACCTGGGAAGGGAGTGACCCAAGGGACCCCTTCCTAGACTTAAGCTTCTCTGGCTAAGAAGTGGGGAAGGGTGTCCCCGATGGTTGGGGGGTGTTGCTCCTGAAGTAGGTGGTGCAGGAGCAACAGGAAGGGAAGTGCCCCCCACCATCAAGGGGTGGGCAGGTGTAGTCTTCCACCTCTGAGAGGTGACCTTGGTTGGCAGAGCTGATGGTGCCAGAACTGTTGTAGTGGTGGCATAAGACAATGTCATATGCACAGGATGCAGGTGTTCAAATTTCCTTTTAACCTCAGTGTAGGTCGGTCGGTCGGTCGGTCCAGGGTCTTGTACTCCATGATTTTCCTTTCTTTCTGGAGAATCCTGCAGTCAGGTGAGCAAGGCGAATGGTGCTCTCCGCAGTTGACACAGATGGGAGGCAGGGCACATGGAGTATTGGGATGTGATGGGCGTCCACAATCTTGATATGTGATGCTGGAAGTACAGTAGGAAGACATAAGCCGAACTTCCAGCATTTAAAGTACCACATCAGGGGAGGAATATAAGGCTTTACATCAGACCAGTAGACCATCACCTTGACATTCTCGGGCAATGTATCACCCTCAAAGGCCAAGATGAAGGCACCGATGGGAATCTGATTATACTTCGGACCCCGGTAGACATGCTAGACGAAATTTACACCTCGCGGCTCTGAACTGGCGCGCAGCTCATTGTCAGACTACAAAAGAAGGTCTCTGTGAAATACGATACCCTGGACCATATTTAAGCTTTTAAGGGACATGATGGTTACAGGAACATCTCTCCAGCTTGTCACAAGCGAGTAAGTCCCGTGATTGGGCAGAGGATGCTGTTTTGATCAAGACTGATTGAGATCTCATTTTGGATAAGCCCTCTACCTCCCTGAACTTGTTCTCTAAATGCACAACAAAAAACTGAGATTTCATCATCATAAAAGATTCCCCATCAGCTCTCGAACATACAAGGTACTGGGGTGACTAAGGTCCACTGCCAACCTTAGCCTGATTTTCCTCCCATGGTGTGGGTAGGGAGGGGAACAATTTTGATTCGTACTTCTGTGTGTTGAATTGAGCTTGTGATTGCTTAGAGACTGCTGGTGTTTGACCACCAGCAAAAGATGATGGACTACGCTTCATCACGTGTCATTCACCCTGATGCCACCCACTCTACATCTACATCAACATCCATACTCTGCAAGCCACCTGACGGTGTGTGGCGGAGGGTACCTTGAGTACCTCTATCGGTTCTCCCTTCTATTCCAGTCTCGTATTGTTCGTGGAAAGAAGGATTGTTGATATGCCTCTGTGTGGGCTCTAATCTCTCTGATTTTATCCTCATGGTCTCTTCGCGAGATATACGTAGGAGGGAGCAATATACTGCTTGACTCTTCGGTGAAGGTATGTTCTTGAAACTTTGACAAAAGCCCGTACCAAGCTACTGAGCGTCTCTCCTGCAGAGTCTTCCACTGGAGTTTATCTGTCATCTCCGTAACGCTTTCACAATTACTAAATGATCCTGTAACGAAGCGCGCTGCTCTCCGTTGGATCTTCTCTATCTCTTCTATCAACCCTATCTGGTACGGATCCCACACTGCTGAGCAGTATTCAAGCAGTGGGCGAACAAGCGTACTGTAACCTACTTCCTTTGTTTTCGGATTGCATTTCCTTAGGATTCTTCCAATGAATCTCAGTCTGGCATCTGCTTTACCGACGATCAACAATATATGATAATTCCATTTTAAATCACTCCTAATGCGTACTCCCAGATAATTTATGGTATTAACTGCTTCCAGTTGCTGACCTGCTATTTTGTAGCTAAATGATAAAGGATCTATCTTTCTGTGTATTCACAGCACATTAAACTTGTCTACATTGGGATTCAATTGCCATTCCCTGCACCATGCGTCAATTTGCTGCAGATCCTCCTGCATTTCAGTACAATTTTCCATTGTTACAACCTCTCGATATACCACAGCATCATCTGCAAAAAGCCTCAGTGAACTTCTGATGTCATCCACAAGGTCATTTATGTATATTGTGAATAGCAACGGTCCTATGACACTGCCCTGCGGCACACCTGAAATCACTCTTACTTCGGAAGACTTCTCTCCATTGAGAATGACATGCTGCGTCCTGTTATCTAGGAACTCCTCAACCCAATCACACAATTGGTCAGATAGTCCATGTGCATTTACTTTGTTCATTAAACGACTGTGGGGAACTGTATCGAATGACCAGGGGCCCTCCCCACTGGTGCCACCCAGCTGCAGTAAAGGCCACCTGGCAGGATGGTCATTGCTGGGAGTTCAGATGCCCCAGGGTGATCGGCATCTACCCCTTGGCATACGTGGGGAGTTAACGGCACAGGCATCAGCAGAGCAGTCCCTGTGTGGTCAGGGGGCTACAACCAACAGGGTACATGGCAGCCCCACCAAAATGGACTGGCTACCGTGCTGGATATCAGGTGCAAAGAAGTCAACACAGAAACTGATACTGCATAATGCATGGTGGAAAATGCACCAAGGAAGGTGTCCTCACCCAAGAGATGGAGAATGGGCAGGACTGCAATGTGACAATGAGAAAGTGGGTTAAAGATCTCAATGCACAATGGACATGATGCACCTTGTAAGATGCCCTTCACCAATTGGCTCGCTCTTCAGGAAAATTTTGAAGAATGGAGGTCAAATCCTACAGGGGACCATCACATATGGGTTTTATATTTTGGGAAATACCATTTTGACTATCTGTGTAATTTGAAAATGTATCCCAAGCCAAAACTTGTCAATGAGTAAATGAAAGTGAAATTTTTAACTTTTTCTGTTTTTCCATTGTATTGTATATTTGCTTCATTGTTCTGTCCCAGCTCATATGTATGTACAATGACCTTGCATATTCTGTTGGTATAATCCTCTATGGCTTGTCAATGCCTCCTTGTAATAGCTCTCAATCATTCCTGAAAGAACATTGCACTGCTCTGCTTCTTGTACCTCTTGAGAAACCCCTACTTTACCTGCTCAAACATTTATGATTTCTTAATGCCTCTGTATATCCCACAGTAGTTTTCAATTCTACCACTAGATGTAATTTTGACACCCACAACAACTGAACATTGGACTAATCACCAATACCTGCTGACATCATTGGGTCCTCAACAAAGACCACCACATCCTCAGATGACCTTCCAGGAAAGGGGGTCTAGCAGCAGCTGATCTATTACTTGGTCTGGTGCCTGGAGCAGTGCCATTTCCTCATCCTTAACTGCAGTTTGCCCCCATTACTGTTTTATCTGCTGACAACTGTACTACCTTTTCTTTCAAAACATGAACTGCCTTAATCTCCAAACTGCATCATGTGTGCCTGCCATTGCAACATCTTTACTCCTCATCCATACACAATACCCAAAGTATAAATATGCAACAGTTCACAACCTGAAAAAATAAATAACAAATTACAAACCATACCTTATCATTAACACTCTACAATCCATATATAGCCTTGCAACATGACCATATTGTAGCATGTAAAGCAAGTTACATGTACTGACTCAGCCCACACTGCAGAATTCCCAAGCAGATTATATTGTGAATATCAACAGGCTCCAAACACTGAGCCTTACCATTGTCCTGAAACTTAGACACATTATCCATTTGCTCTGACCTAAACCAAATAACGTCAAGTAATTTAAAGGGGGAGGGGGAGAGAAAGGGGGCAGAGGGAGCGGGTCAGAGGGAGGGGGGCAGAGGGTTGGGGGCAGAGGGAGGGGGGCAGAGGGAGGGGGGCAGAAGGAGGGGGGCAGAGAGTTTCCTATGATCTTCAAAGATTCCTGCTGCAACACCTTTGAATGGAAGTTTTTAACTATGGAAGGAGAAACCACTCTGGACCACAGGAGGGCTGCCACTGAAGAGGAGACAGACTTCAGGAATACAGTCTTCAGTGTTACCCAGCAGCAGTTTTTGGTTACACGGATATGCATTTTCAGACTGCTTTTATTTTGCTAATTGCTTTGTTTCATGGTAAATATTTTTTCTTCCCGAAGGCTTATTCTTCCACTTCCTGCTCCTGTAGAATTATCATTCCACCATCTTGCTAATCAGTGATATCACACACAAAATACTAGATAATGAGTAATAGTATAGGTCAGGGATGAAACTGTGGGAGATGTCACTGTCAAAGCTATCGAGGTGGTCAGTCAGGAAATGGAATACTCCTCTCAAAGAGCTCTCCAGGACTAATTAATTTTTCATTGGACTACAAAAACATCATACTGCTGAGCAGAATTAAAATGGAGAAGGCTAATTGTGGTACCTTTGTCAGTGTAGAAAATGCAACATATTACATGGTTTATAGATGTCTGACAATTTCTCTAAAAGGTTCAGTAGTTATGAAACATTGCAAGAGCAGCAATTTGCTCTCATTTCTCCATACCTGTTTCTGCGGTTCAGTTGTTTCCAGGAGCTTGGCCTGTATTCTGTGAATAAAGCTGACAGGAACACATTCTTCAGATTCATCAATGGTTGTATACAGATTGAGTATTTTGATTATCTGAAAAACATGTGTAGCAGTTAGAACCATAGAAAAAAAAATGCAGTAATAACTAGAGAAGAAATATTCATTTCAATTAATGGCTGTACTACTACTACTACTACTACTACTACTACTACTACATTTGCAATGATTATGTATGAGACAGACAAAACTGTTCCTCAAAGAAGAATTTCAGAAGGAAGAACTAATTGTACCTACAAATAGTACATAATTCAGAGACAACAGCTGATACTCATTAAGACTTCAAGCGCATAAAATTCAGATTATATTCTGTCTTCAAGTATCATGTCACCATATCTGACAAACAAATGCCAACACATTTGTGTTCTGACACTGACAATGGCAGATATCATTAGCGATGAAAGACCCATGTCTTTGTCACAGGAGGAGACAATTCCATTTACCAATATACATGGATGCCTGCAGTGCTGTGTATGTCACGAAGTATTTAATTTTGCCAATATGTATACCATACAACATGATTGTACGAAGACATCCTGAAAAGCAATGCCTCTGAATTTTCTACATGAAAACTCTAAGATTCTTAAAGAAAACATATGTTTTTAGCGGTCTGTATCCCTATTCTCAGCATAGTCTTCCTGGTAACACATTTCTCTCCGAGATGACAATTTCTTGGTACAGTCATTGCAGAATATTTGACTTGGTTGATGGACCCAGAACCTCACCTCAGCTTGTACCACTTTATCATTGTCAAAGCAACATATTTGAAGGTGTTCTTTAAGTTTTGGAAAAATGAAAATTTGATTGTGCCAAGTTGGAATTGTATGGAGGGTGATCGATGACAGTGAATCGAAGGTGGATGATTGTTGCAGATGTCACAGTGCTAATTTGTGATATACCTTTGTCATACTAAAGGAGCAGGTGCTACATGTGTGGACAAACTCTTCTAACCCAGAATCTGATTTTAGCATGCTGTTTCTCATCCACTGACATAGTTACATTACTCACCACCATGTTACATGCTACAGTTCAGAGACCTCTCATGGCAGAGGGCTGCAAATATATAGAAATGAAGAATAAAGATGTAGAATGTTAATAACATGTGCTTTATTTAAAATACATTAAGAATTTATGTATAAAAAACGTGGAGGCATACCTTTTCAGCACACCCTTGTACATGCTCCCATGCAATGCATTAGGAGCAGATAGAGGGCAAAGTACTCAGAGATCTAACAGACTTAAAAGCACAATATCAAGAGGGTTACGTCTGAAAAAAAGTTTATTGTAGCAATAAGTGTGGTAGCAGATGCATAATACTTGTTTCCAAAGGAGTTGCAAAGAATTTAAGGAGTTTTCCTTCCCAACAAATTGCAACTCACAGGAACTTGGACATGACAACCATGGTAGGAGAAAGATATGGATGCAAAGTATGAGGACATACCTAACCACACTACAGTTAGCTTGATTGGTAACTTCTTGTTAACTACTTTCACATTTGTGTGCAAGCTTTTCCTTTTGCCAAAGAGATAGGGAAAGATGAGTAATATCTGAAAGATTTAAAATGTTTATCAGAGCTAGCATTCTTGCCAGACATAAAAATACATCTGAACAATTGAAATTGTTACTGCAGTGGATGGAGAATTAAATGGTTGACGTGTAAAACAAAATCTGAGTGTTCTTGGTATAGCTATGTTTGAGACACAAATGAGAAACTGCAATTTAACATTTTTGGGCCACCTGGCTTCTTTAAGATTACTAGTTTTACTGATTACCAAGTCAAGATAAACCAGTTCAGCATGTCCTTAAAAAGGGACTGCAGGAGCTCAATATTTTGGAAATGGAAATTAAATTATTCAGCAATCCTTTCTTGGTTTCATTCCATGGTCTGTCACCATTATCAAAGTTAAAATCTGTGAATGTAGTATTTCTAACTTCACTGAAAGATAGATACCACAGCACACTGACTTCGTCCTAGTGGGATTTTTCATTACAGCAAAAATGTTTCACAACCTATACAAAAATATGGTCATGATCATGTGCATGTTTGGGTATATATACTGATGTGATCACTTTTTTTGTCCATAGCAAGACTAAAAAGCAGAGAAGGGAGTTTTCTTTATGAGATTACAATGAATCTTCCACAGTAACACCGCAGACACTTTGATTCTCAATATTTCCTCTTAATAAGTGAAACAGGCAAAAAGGAATACAAACGTCTCAAAAATGAGATCGACAGGAAGTGCAAAATGGCTAAGCAGGGATGGCTAGAGGACAAATGTAAGGATGTAGAGGCCTATCTCACTAGGGGTAAGATAGATACCGCCTACAGGAAAATTAAAGAGACCTTTGGAGATAAGAGAACGACTTGTATGAATATCAAGAGCTCAGATGGAAACCCAGTTCTAAGCAAAGAAGGGAAAGCAGAAAGGTGGAAGGAGTATATAGAGGGTCTATACAAGGGCAATGTACTGGAGGACAATATTATGGAAATGGAAGAGGATGTAGATGAAGATGAAATGGGAGATATGATACGGCGTGAAGAGTTTGACAGAGCACTGAAAGACCTGAGTCGAAACAAGGCCCCCGGAGTAGACAATATTCCATTGGAACTACTGACGGCCGTGGGAGAGCCAGTCCTGACAAAACTCTACCATCTGGTGAGCAAGATGTATGAAACAGGCGAAATGCCCTCAGACTTCAAGAAGAATATAATAATTCCAATCCCAAAGAAAGCAGGTGTTGACAGATGTGAAATTTACCGAACTATCAGCTTAATAAGTCACAGCTGCAAAATACTAACACGAATTCTTTACAGACGAATGGAAAAACTAGTAGAAGCCAACCTCGGGGAAGATCGGTTTGGATTCCGTAGAAACACTGGAACACGTGAAGCAATACTGACCTTATGACTTATCTTAGAAGAAAGATTAAGGAAAGGCAAACCTACGTTTCTAGCATTTGTAGACTTAGAGAAAGCTTTTGACAATGTTGACTGGAATACTCTCTTTCCAATTCTAAAGGTGGCAGGGGTAAAATACAGGGAGCGAAAGGCTATTTACAATTTGTACAGAAACCAGATGGCAGTTATAAGAGTCGAGGGACATGAAAGGGAAGCAGTGGTTGGGAAGGGAGTAAGACAGGGTTGTAGCCTCTCCCCGATGTTGTTCGATCTGTATATTGAGCAAGCAGTAAAGGAAACAAAAGAAAAATTTGGAGTAGGTATTAAAATTCATGGAGAAGAAATAAGAACTTTGAGGTTCGCCGATGACATTGTAATTCTGTCAGAGACAGCAAAGGACTTGGAAGAGCAGTTGAATGGAATGGACAGTGTCTTGAAAGGAGGATATAGGACGAACATCAACAAAAGCAAAACAAGGATAATGGAATGTAATCTAATTAAGTCGGGTGATGCTGAGGGAGTTAGATTAGGAAATGAGGCACTAAAAGTAGTAAAGGAGTTTTGCTATTTGGGGAGCAAAATAACTAATGATGGTCGAAGTAGAGAGGATATAAAATGTAGGCTGGCAATGGCAAGGAAAGCGTTTCTGAAGAAGAGAAATTTGTTAACATCCAGTATTGATTTATGTGTCAGGAAGTCATTTCTGAAAGTATTCGTATGGAGTGTAGCCATGTATGGAAGTGAAACATGGATGATAAATAGTTTGGACAAGAAGAGAATAGAAGCTTTCAAAATGTGGTGCTACAGAAGAATGCTGAAGATTAGATGGGTAGATCACATAACTAATGAGGAAGTATTGAATAGGATTGGGGAGAAGAGAAGTTTGTGGCACAAATGACCAGAAGAAAGGATCGGTTGGTAGGACATGTTCTGAGGCATCAAGGGATCATAAATTTAGTATTGGAGGGCAGCATGGAGGGTAAAAATCGTAGAGGGAGACCAAGAGATGAATACACTAAGCAGATTCAGAAAGATGTAGGTTGCAGTAGGTACTGGGAGATGAAAAAGCTTGCACAGGATAGAGTAGCATGGAGAGCTGCATCAAACCAGTCTCAGGACTGAAGACCACAACAACAACAACATGGAAAAACCTCAACTTCAGAAGCCCAATGAACATATTATATACTATTAATAGATTTCCTTATTATTTATTTCCTTTGTTTTCTGCAATTTTTAGTTAATGTAACACTCCAAATTTGTTGTTGACAATAGCATAATGTGCACCATTTATAGTTGTCAGGTTACAAGGTGCTGCTGTGCAGGCTAATTCAATTCCTCACTGACACCAACACTGGTTGGAGCAATCCACAAATTACTACAAGCTCATAAGCTGGAACAACCTGATCTAGCTGCAGAGAATTACATCATCAGTTGCTGTATAATATACGTATGAAGCACCAAGAAATGCTAATTACTTTAATGAAAAAACAACTGTAGCTCACAAGTCTTTATAAATATGTTTCTTCCTAACTCAGATGGTATATAAACCAGTCTTGAACATGAGTGGATGCATTACTATGTAAGAACCATCACAATGGGCAATCTAATCATGTGCAAAATCAATAAATCAGTTATAACTGACACCAATTTGAAACAATGATACAGTTAATTTTGAATACATACCTGCAACATTGAAAGTTTATCACACATATTGCATACATCCTGAACATTCTCGTCCAGCATACGAGCCTGTAGCAAGTGGGCAGCCTGAATTATGGGCTGTAATGTGCTTGGCACATCAGTATACTGGAACAAATGTGATAATTAACCATTTGAAACACTGAATTTTGCTGCATTTAAAATTATTAAGAGAACACCAAGTACTATGTTTTGGTCTGTATTGACCAGCGGAATTGAATAGACATCTACAAGAGAAATCTGAACTCTTCAGTTTACCAAATGTGGGCACTGATATAATCAAGTTATGTGTCATAAGTGGACCTCTGCTGGTGATAATCTAAAGTACCATTTTATGTAAAAACTAATGGAATATGGAATACTGGTAAAAGAAAAAATATGTACATTCCCATTTCCTTTCAAATTTTAATGCTCTGTTGATAATACGGCCAGGAAAGGGAGGAACACTTGTGATAAAGTGAAAGGGTCAAAAAAGAAATCAGTGGTGAAGAGTAAAAAATTTAGGACTGGTCCTGTATGAAATTCCATAAACAAACACAGATGAATGATTTTAGTGTCACATGAACATCTTTGATTATTATTCACAAAGAAGGGGAGCACTCTACAACACAAATGTAGAGTGGGGTTCCTACAAATGATAGCTTTTCTCCTATAGAACTCTATTCCTGCACTACAACACAATTGTAGAGTGGGGTTCCAACTAATGATGGTTTTTCTCCTATAAAACTGTATTCCCTACAGGAGTACACAGATCCACTTCACTGCATTATTAAATCACTTAACTCAGTCACAAATGGGAAACTGGGATGGCTGGTGCAGTTATTCCTACTCACTGAAATGAATGGCTACAGATGACAGTGATAGACCACCAATATGTTAGAAATATCAATAAACTGCCAAAATAATACCGATATTCATACATTGCTACTGTACCACTGATATTTTTCTCACTGTACTGGCCTTTCATAATTATATTTGATACACATTTTTACTGGATACTGAATTAAGTAATCACTGTTTTTCAGGTATCCCTGTTAGAGGGACTCGGTAAAATGAAGACTCATTAAGTACTGTTAATACCAGATTGATATGACACATAATAAAGAAGATTAGAGATTGTTACATTCATAAAATGACCAGTAAATATCAATGTGCAAAGCATGGTGCGCTCTGAAACATTTGTGCTTGCATCAGTGTTGCACTTTGTTGTTGGATCTTTCTTAATCTGTGTTACAGAGCAGACAAACTTTCAATCTCCATGTACTTTGGTGGGGTGCAAACGTCCAACAATGTCACCTACTCATATTTTCACTGCCCTTCAACCACTTTCCATGGATACTGATAACAGTAGCACACAAAGAGCTAACCAACTTAGGTTTCAAGTCATAATAACTGCCATTTGTGGTGGTAGTAGTAGTAGTAGCAGTAGTAGTAGTAGTAGTAGCAGCAGCAGCAGATTTATTCATCCGTAGATCTCTTATTACAAGGATATTGGACATGTCAAAGTATTTACAAGTTTAGAACAATTTAAAATAAGTTAGAGACAATCATTAGATTTACTCCTGGTATAGAATACTTTTTTGGTTCCTCCATAATGAGTGAGATGTTGAGTGCAGAAAGATGAAGAGATGTTAGTATTGTGCTATGCATAGCTTGGGGGTAAGTTTTTCTAGAAAGGAAAAGAGAAGGAACAAACAAGGTGAAGGTGTTATGTGGAATGTTGTATGTTTTATCATTGTCATCATCATCATCATCATCTATTTATTTATTTATTTATATAACTTTTTTTTTATCAAAGCCCTACTCTGATTTAGCTAAGTAGTCCTTCAGTGTATAAAATATATTGTATAACAGGTACTTTTTAGCAGTCTTTTTAAATAAGTGAATTTTTGTAATTTCTTTAATCTCATTTGGCAATTTATTTTGCAGTTTTATGCCGTGGTAGAAAATACTGTTTTGAGTTTTATGTTTATTTTTTCTTGGTAAATGTAAGTTGAGCCTCTCTCTTGTTGCATGGTCATGGACAGAGCTGTTTGTGCAGTAATTACCAATGTTATTTTTGATGTGTACAATTGAGTGGTAAATGAATTCACAAGAAGCAGTTAAAATCCCCAGTGTTCTGAACAGGTCTTTACAATGTGCTTGACTACTATTTTTGGTTATTATTCTTGTGGCTCTTTTCTGGAGTTTGAAAATTGTGTTCGTATTTTGTGCATTTGTTCCCCAAAAAATAATGCCATAGCTAAGAATTGAGTGTACATATGAATAATATGTAACTAAATGACACTGTGTGTTACACACTGATGATAGGATTCTAAGGGCTGATGACATTCTGTTTGCAAGTAACTTTGTGTGTTCACACCACTTCAACTGAGAATCAATAGCCAGTTCTAAAAATTTTGCATTTATTTCACAGTCTATAGAGGTAAAATCTACATTTAATTTAACATGGTCATTTTTCCTCTTCAAACTGAAATTCATGGCATTAGTTTTCTTCATGTTAAATGTCATTTTATTGCTTATTGACCAATCATAAACTTCCTTGAGAGTTTCATTTGCTTTCTTGGCAAGGAGTTCTCTTGTTTTCTCAGTGACTATAATATTGCTGTCATCAGCGAAGACAATTTTTTCACCATGAGTAACACTAGTGGGAAAGTCATTGATGTATATCAGGAAAGTATTTGTCTCAATATGCTACCTTGTGGAACCACTATAGTAATGTGTTTTGGTTCTGATAAGAGTTTTACTAAATGTTTAGTTCTATTTGAAGTATGTGTTATCTCTACTCTTTGTGCCCTATCTGCTTCGTATGATGGAAACCAGTCATTAGCTACTCCTCTTATTCCTAATGCTTCTAATTTATTTAATAGAATCTTGTGGTTGACTGTATCAAATGCCTTAGAAAGATCCAAAAATATGCCTGTGACATACTCATCTTTATCAAGAGCATCAAGTACAACTTTTGTGAATTCTACTATGGCTGACTTCGTATTTTTGCCACTTTGTAAATCAAATTGTGATTTGCTTAAAAGAATGTATTTATTCAGGTAATTCATTAATCTGTCTTTCATAATTGTTTCTATTATTTTTGAGAATGCTGACAGCAGAGAAATGGCCTGGTAATTTTCTATGTCTTCTGCATTGGATTTCTTAAGCAAAGGTACAACTCTTGCCTGTTTTAACTGCTCTGGAAATGTCCCTGATGTGAAGGATTCATTTATTATATTTGTTAAGGGGCCTTGTATAATCCCTATACATTGTTTCAGTACACACACTGGTACTTCATTTAAGCCTGCTGACCTTTTATTTTTTAGTTTTTGAATTGTTTTACTGACTTGATTCTCTGTGGTTGGAAGGAACATCATTGTATTAAGTGAAACATTATTTACAGGTGTTATATTTGTTTTGGGGAATTTTTGCTGTAACTTGTCTGCAATACTTGAAAAATGCTCATTTATATAGTTTGCTAAGTGTTGTGGATCATTTATTACCTTATCCTGCTCCCTTCGCAGTATGTTATTCTGCATTTGTTTGCCTCTTTCCATTTCCTTTTTTTATAACATCCAAGACTGCTTTGCCTTTATTCTCTGCATTATATATTATTTTATCATTAAATGACTTTTCTGCAGCAGTCAGCACATTCTTATAGATCTTTTTGTATCTATGATAGAAATTTAAGAATTCTGGATCATTGCAAATATTTTTCTTGAGGTGTTTAAGTGTTTGGGAGGACTTCTTAATACCTGCTGTTATCCATCTGTTTTTGTGAGATGTTGATACAGACATGCATACTTCTGGAAATGTGGAGAATTTAGTGAATTTCATATTCACATTGGTTTCCTTATACACTGCATCCCGATTTTTGATAGATGTTGTTTGTAGCCTTGGAGTTTAGGGAATGATTCAATGCCTGATTTTTACTACTGTTATTTGACAGAGATTGTCTGATAGTTTGAGATCTTTTACAGCTAAATCACATTTTTCCCTGTCCATATTTGTGGCCACATGGTCAATTACTGATGCAGTCATTGTAGTAACCCTTGTTGCACTATTGACCAATAGGGACATGCCAAAACTTTGAAGGATGTTTATGAAGGTGCTGCTGGATTCATCTATGATATTAGTGCTGATGTTAATGTACCCACACAGAATTACGTTGATCTTTGCACTTCAGACTACTTCTAGAACTTCTGTTAATTTATTGAAAAGAATGTCCACACTACTACTGGGAGATCTATACTCACACAAAAGGATTAATTTCTTGGTTATATCAAGCCCTGTTAATTCAGTAGCTGATATTTCAAAGTGTTTGTCTTCACTTACTGTACTGAGGTCATATCTTCATTTGAACTGTATTCCTTTTTTAATATAAATGCATGATCCTCCACTCCTTGAAGTAGTTGCCCTTTCATACAATGATAATACTACATATTTGATTTCTGTGTCTCTACACCAGTGCTCAGTAATACAAACTACTGTGCAGTTCAAAGATTGGAGCTCAACTTCTAATAGTTGTATTTTAATTTTTATTGATTGCATGTTTTGATGGAGAATTGTTAAGTCTATGAAATGCCCCATGTTACTCTTTCCAATGGTTTATTTTTATTTGTGTCATCTGGTATGTGTGATATTTGAAGTGTTAAAATATGTCTTGTGAGTGATTGTTTCAGTATTTTTTAAACTGCTCAAGATAATCTTTATGATGGGAACCTGGTGTCTGGATTTATCCTAAAAAAGACCTACTTTTCCTACCTATGGCGACAGTTATTTGACCATGTGTGGCCAAAGATCCGCTCCCTATACTTTCATGAATCAGCTGTACTAATCTTCCCTTCCCAGTCCTGTTTAGGTGCAGGCCATGCCTAGTGAAACCCCATCTGTTGATAATCCCGATGGGCAGCAGAGAAACATGAGCAAAGGTGGCTGTCCTCAGAGCCGGTCTTAACCCCACATTGATTCACGCCACAGCTCCATCAAGTTGTGGTTGATCATGAAGCAGGAACAGCTCAACAAAGTATACGTTGGTGACATGAGTCAGGGAAGGTATCTTGTCCAAGTCACCACCTATGTCATATGCCCCATCCCTGTCCAAACTGTTTCCCATCCCACCCACTATCACTACATAGTCCTCTGCTGTAAAGTCCTTACATAAAGACCCTAGGTCCTCTATCAAATGACTTAGCCCTGCATTTGGCTTGAAGATACTGGTGGCCTGGTACGCTGCCCTTTAACTGAGGACCTACACCTCGACCATGGCTACTACCTAGCAGGAGCACTTTCTTCTTCCTAACACTTTGTACATTCCTAGACTTCTTGGCCATGGTTGAAGTGTGCTGCATATTTCCTGCTCCTCATTCTACCTGAGGCTCTTCTCCATGTAACTCTGGTAGTGGTAGATGCCTGTTTTTGCTGTTGACGATAAAACTGTCAGATCATGTTCTCTTTCTTCCCATCCTCCTACCAGCTGCCACTTCCCAGCCACCCTCCTCCCCCTATCTCCCTTGATCCTTATGAATTCCTTCCTTGCTCCCTCCGAGTGTGTCTGGAGGGCATAGATTTTCCTTTCCTGTTCCGCAATCAAAATGTTCCTACTGCATACTCTGCATTCCAGGAGAGAGCCTCTTCTGTTCTCCCAACATTCTCCCCATTTCTATGTTTGCTGTTTACTTGTACATGAATAAATAAACATTGTTCTTTGGGCCACACTATTGTTTATGTCTAACATTATGACACAATTGGTGTTGAGTGTGGTGTTCACTTCATCATGCTCAGTGTATTTGGTTTTTCTGTCAGTTCTCATGTCCATGTAAGCAGTACTGAAATCTCTCCTTTAGGAAAAGGAGGCCCTTTCAGTTGCTACCACAAATTTGTCAGCCACACTGACTGTGTAGGTAGGCTTCTATGTTGTCAGCATAACCACTACCCTTTCCCCATTATGGTGTTGTGTCTGAAGACAATTGGCTTATTAGAAGTGGCTTAGGTAACACCACTTTGTTTTTGGAGTCACCAGTGCAATCATGTTTAAGGCTTTGTTCACTTCTTGGATTTCTCCTCAAATTTACCAGTTGTTGTTCCATCTTGTCCCGCTCCAGGAACCATCATCACTTTCTTTGATGAAATATTTAAGTGTGTAATTTCTCCAGTTATCACCAAAAAAGTGCATGCATGTAATTGCAGCACATGTTGAGTTCTATTGTTGACATAAACAACCTTATCAGTCCTACAGCCTCAGTTGCAAATATCAGTTTGTTACTGATGCTTGTCAGGATTCACATGCTGATTCTATGGTCTGTGAAGCCACCATTTGATTGGCTCCAGAAAGGAGGGGCATCAACACAGACTACAGTCTGATACTCTATTTTTGGCTGAAGTGTTGAATATTACTCAATCTTTTGAGGCATCTCATGCTGTTGGTGATTAGACTGAGGCTTGGTGTGATGTCACCACAGCAACGTCTGTTCCTGGTTGTTTGGAATCAGTTAGTTCTTGGGGGAAGGAGGAGGGGAGGGTGGAGTACACCACTCAGGTTCCTTTCAGAGTATGCAGGCACAATAGCGCTTCTCTTAGCAATTGTATACAACCACTCACTTGACGAAAGGTCTGTTCCTAAAGACTGGAAATAAGCACAGGTCACACCAATATTCAAGAAAGGAAATAGGAGTAACCCATTGAACTACAGACCCATATCACTGAAGTCAATTTGCAGTAGGATTTTGGAGCATATACTGTACTCTAACATTATGAATCACCTTTAAGAAAATGACTTATTGATACATAACCAACACGGATTCAAAAAATATCTTTTTTGTGCAATGCAGGTAGCTCTTTATTCCCATGAAGTAATGAGGGCTGTTGACAAGGGATCTCAGATCAATTCCATATTCCTAGATTTCCAGAAGGCTTTTGATACTGTTCCTAACAAGTGACTATTAATCAAATTGCGTGCATATGGAGTATTGTCTCAGTGGTGTGACTGGATTCGTGATTTCCTCTCAAAAAGGTCACAGTTCATACTGATAGATGGTAAATCATCAAGTAGAACAGAAGTTATATCTGGCGTTCCACAAGGTATTGTCATAGGCCCTCTGCTGTTCCTGATGTACATAAATTATCTAGGTGATAATCTGAGCAGCCCCCTTAGATTGTTTGCAGATGATGCTGTAATTTACTGTCTAGTAAAATCATCAGATGATCAATTCCAATTACAAAATGATCTAGAGAGAATTTCCATATGGTGGAAGAATTGGCAATTGGCACTAAACAAAGAAAAGTGTGAGGTCATCCACATGGGTACTAAAAGAAATCTGATAAACTTTGGGTATATGATAAATTGCACAAATCTAAAGGCTGTCAATTCAACTAAATACCTAGGAATTACAATTATGAGCAACTTAAATTGGAAAGACCACATAGATAATATTTCGGGGAAGATGAAACAAAGACTGCGCTTTGTTGGCAGAATACTTAGAAGATGCGACAAACCAACTAAAAAGACAGCCTACATTACACTTGTCCATCCTCTGCTGGAATATTGCTGTGCAGTGTGGGATCCTTACCAGGTGGCATTGATGGAGGACATTGAAAAAGTGCAGAAAAGGGCAGCTCGTTTCGTGTTATTGTGTAATAGGGGTGAGAGGTTCACCTGACATGATACGTGAGTTGGGGTGGCAGTCACAGAAACAAAGGCAGTTTTCTTTATGGCAAGATCTATTTATGAAAGTTCAATCACCAACTTTCTCTTCTGAATGCGAAAATATTTTGTTGACAACCACCTATATAGAGAGAAATGATCATCATAATAAAATAAGAGAAATCAGAGCTCGAACAGAAAGATTTAGGTGTTCCTTTTTCCCACGCGCCATTTGAGAGTGGAATGGTAGAAAAGTAGTATGAAAATGGTTCGATGAACCCTCTGCCAGGCACTTAAGTGTAAATTTCAGAGTAACTATGTAGATGTAGATGTAGATGGCAAGTTGCCCAGTGCCTAGGGCACATGGCCTTGACATGCTACATGAAACAGTGTGGGAAAGATGAGTGAGGTAGTTGGTTGTCATTTGTCACTGTCCATGAGGATGCAGAAGCTGCATGAGCTATATATAATATTTTGCATGCATCATTCTCAGCCCTCTTCTGCAGGTGTTAATTGTGTATCTCCAATGCTTATGACTTTTAACACACTGTTTATTGAAGTGTGAGTAATAGACAAAGAGTTCAGGCAACAAGTGGACACACATATACAGCACTGACATTGCTGAACTTGTTAACATATGTTGATTTGGTATGTTTGGCATTGTGTCTGTGTACTTAACATCTGGCGAGTTACAACTGAACAACGTATTTGAGTTTTGGGGCAATTTACAGCTTACACTGTGTATAAATCTGTGGTTCATTCCTTAACTCTTCAGGTAATGGATGATGCTGGTGCCAACAATTTATTTGGTCTGGATGCTTTCCATGTTTCTGGTTTTTTATTGCAGATGCAGTGCACCTCGCTTCTGATGAGGTCCCTTTAGCAGCAGTTAGATTCGCAGATTCTGAGTTCACATTTTTTTATGTTTTAGGTTGTGCCACTAATTTTACAGCCCACATTACCTTGAAACGTACTGCGCAGCCACATTTTTACATGCGTACCCTATTCCTGTAGCTTCGAACAAACAAATGAAATCAGAATTTTATAATTATATAGGCTGATGATTCTGGGGTCTTACAGCCTATTACAACAAATATGTGGCCTATCCTCACTGTCTGCTAAGAAATCAAATGGTGAGTAGTGCCTCTGCAGTGACAAAGTTTCCGATAACACACACACTATTATTGACACTCACCCTTTGCCCCATCAGGATGAGTTGTTGGCCAGACTTATAGGAGGCTAGTTATTTGCTAAAACTGAATTATCTGAAACCTATTTACAGGTTGCATTGGATGAGGATCCAAAAAGGCTCCTTGTGACAGGGACGCTCTTTGGAATATACCAAAATCAGTGCCTCCCATTTGGTGTGGCTGGCACACCTGTGATTTTTCAGCATTTTTGGGACAATTTATGATGTCTGTTCTGGCATGCATCAACTATCCTGATGATATTGTCATGATGGGTGCATCCAAGGAAGAGCATTTATGCAACTTATGCTACTTGGTCATGGCCTTAAATACTGCAGCCATCAATTGTGTATTTGGGGTTTGAGTTCTTTCAGGATAACATAAAGCAGGGTTGATCAAGATTTTAGCTCCCAGGCCATGCCCAGAGACAAGGGCCAAAGTGCTCAGCCTCCCTTCATGTTTCCCGTATTGCCATGATACACTGTCTCAGCGCAAGGTGGGAGAAGAGGGGAGAACGGAACACACCTCATTTAAACGGCAGTGCAAGCACACTGCATACTACGTGGTTTTATATTTCACATTTACCAACAACATAGCTAACAAAAAAACAAATTTTCGGTATTATTTAATTATTTTTGGCTCATTGAAGACATAATTTTTATCTGGTAGCAACTGTTGGTATATGGACAGATGCAGACAATTTCACAGTTTTGCACTCATGTTGCCACATAACTGCGACTTATTTAGTTTCATAGTAAAAAAAAATGTTTTTCACACAAATATGATGATTGAAACATTGTAGCACTTTTGTAATCTCATTATGATGACTTTGAAACTCTACCTGGTGAAATATGGACGTTCTGGACAGTTTTAATGCAGAAAGATTTGTAATTAAAACTAGAATTACAAGGCAGTTCAATCAATTACATCTGTATAAGGCTGGGGGCACTTTCAACTGAAACAAAGGGTATAAAAAAACTGATGTACAATTGACAGTGTCCTCAAAATCTTTATAAAACTATCCTTGTAATTCTTGCAAGGCCACAATGGATTATTCAAACTTTGTATTTTCTTTCATGGCAGTCAGCTTACGGAACTGGACTGTCTTTCCCAGGATGTATCCCTTCTACAACACGATTTTCTTTTCAAATGCATCCACATAAAATCAGAAAGAAGTGTGAATAGTGAGCAGTCGAGTCTACTTCAAATGCAAAGTCTGCACTCCATTGTGGATGTTCAAATTTTCATTCCTGCTCTCCTTTTTCCTTCACAAATTCAACAATTGTGACTTTTAAGTCAAGAAATCATTCCAGGCATGCCCCTTGACTTAATGAATGTACTTTCAGCAATATATGAAGTCTCTGCACCCTTTGTTCAGTTCTATTGAAATGTATTGCAACTGACAATGGAATAATGTGTGTGACTTCAGAAATTTTACTGGTCGTGCCGTCAATTTCTTCAGGCACTCCAGGCCTGCAAATGTCTAGATGCTACCAGCACCATTCTCACTGGCCCTCACTTACGATGGTTTGCAAGAGCTGCACATGTCAGGGGCCATATCACTTCCACCTTTACTCACAAGTTCCAGGCCAGAATCTGCTCCCATATCCACCAACATCCACCAACATCTCCAATGCCCACCACATAGGTCATGGTTGTGTCATCATTTGCCCCAATTCTGGCATCAGGGGAGTAACCTTTTGGTAAGGGGGGAGGGGTGCTATAATCCCGTACAACATATATGGATATGATCCATGTTACCAGCTTACCAGTGCACTACAGTCATACTCTGCCAGTGGCATCTGTGCGAGATGGCCACTGGAGGCTGCCCATAACTTGGGCACATGGTGCATCTGCTGGAGATCTCCTCCATATAAGGACAGCAACAGCAGGTGCTCATCCTCAGATTATGTTCTACTGTTTATTGTACCATTTGTGTGTGTGTTGTTTACTTGTATGTGGTTAAACAAACTTTGTTCTTTGTGGCCACACTTTTGTTTGTGTCTGTCAGCACAACAGACAGGTAACAGCCAATCATCACAACTGTAGACAGAATGATGTGCCATCTAAACAATATTATTGATACACATACGAAGATACATAAAATGATGAGACAGAGTCATTGTATGACAACTGTTATATTTAATAAAAAAATAATAGTTAAACTGATTTTAAGGTTGTAATCTAACATCTGCATAGATGAACCTTAATTTGACATGAGAATGAAAACTGTGTTTTGTTCAAAAAATGTTCAAATGTGTGTGAAATCTTACGGGACTTGACTGCTAAGGTCATCAGTCCCTAAGCTTACACACTACTTAACCTAAATTATCCTAAGGACAAACACACACACCCATGCCCAAGGGAGGACTCAAACCTCCGCCGGGACCAGCCGCACAGTCCATGACTGCAGCGCCTTAGACCACTCGGCTAATCCCGCGCAGCCTGTGTTTTGTCATTTAAAACTAAGCTGGTATTCTATATCATATGTTTATTGATTTAAACTATCCGTTTCCCTTTTTTCTTAAAGTCATGTAAAATGTCACAGCGCACATCTTAATGCATTATTATTTCTTAAGAGATGTTGTGCAAGGTTGAACTCATCTTCCATAGTGTCCATCTTCTCTCATGTTCTGACAACCTAACTACCACAGATCTGCTTGACTGTGTTAGCAGTTGATTTTGTACACAGTGATCTGCTCTTAATATTTCATTGTGTCTTTAACATAAAATAATGATTACATTATGGATATTGTTTGAATATCAGATTTGGATAATGGAACCACACACCAAGGAATTGAAAGCTTGTGGCTGGATGCTACCATCCTGCACAGGTCACAGTAGAAGTAGCTGTTTTTCTGTAAGTGATAAATAGACCTTTAATTGTGTTAATGGGAGATTCTTCTATGGAACATTTGCCATATCACAATTAAAAAGTGCTGCTGCCAGTAGTGGTGCTATCTTGTGTGGTGAAATTAATACAGTTATCAAGTTCAAGAGGAAACTTGTGTCCAGTGATGTTATCTCTAAAAAAGTCAAAAAATAAAAATTCCTAAATAATTCTAAATTTCACAATCTGCATGAAGATCCAACTGCAGCTTCTAACAACCAAGAGGAACAAAACACTACAAAATCATGTGAAAATTTCAGCTCAGAAACCAACAGCTGGACACTTGTAAATATGAATCCAATGGCTCCTAGATGTTTTGGTTTACCTATGTTACATACAAATGACATCCAGTACAGCCAGAAGTGCCCTGTTTCTCTGCTTCTTGTTGATTACTAGGGAAGAAACTAGATTACACCACAAGAAGAAAACAAAACTTAAACTAATATTTGGCATCAGAAATTCCACAGCTCTTGTAGCTAAAATTCAAACAATATTGGTTTTAACTACATTGCCTGACAAAAAGTCACTTAACAGCCATGGTCAGATATCAATTTACTCTCATATACATATGCATGATTGTCAAGTACGTAATGATTAGAGTTGCAGGTAGTCCATTACTGTTGTTCGAGTTAAGTGTTGTTACCAAGCCTGGTAGGATATATAAGGAGCATGGACAGTGTAAGATGTTGAGTGATCACTGTGAAGAACATGGAGGTGCCGCATACTCTTTTTTTTAGATAGTGTTATCAGCACCTGACAGAGTTTGAAAGGGGCCTCATTGTGGGTCTTCAATTGGCTGGCTCATCAGATTGTGCAATATCCAGATTTGATGGCATTTGTATGTGACAGTGGCTATGTTTGACTGTATGGGAGTGTAGGGTCACATATAATTATTGTGAATGTTTTGGTGAACTGCACCTGACCACCACATAGAGGGACTGTCATATTTTGCACTAACCACACTGTAACCCCTCCTCACTTACACCTGCCTTCCCAGAACAAATAATGAACTCCTGCTACATTCTGTGTCATTCCACACCATTGGTCAGAAACCAGCAGCAGTTTGACCAGAGAATTACCATCCCATGAGGTGGTCATTAAAACCACAAACAGCCTTCTTTTTGGAGTGATGCTGTGGCCAGGAAGAATAAACTGCTATTAATGTTGTCACATTGTCTTTGTTGATGAACTGAAGTTTTGTACTACCCTGGATGACCGCCATTGGTCAGTACAATGCCGGTCTGGGAGAGGTCCCATTTTTTTATGGTTTTGTAGAGGCACAAGGTGTTACTCCTGCATGCAGTATATTAAGGACTAGTTACAACAATTGTGGGCCAACTTGCCTCAGGAGAGGACACAAAGTCCTTATGATGCCTTTTCCAACCAAATTCGTGCATACATCCATTTCAGAGGGGTGCAACATCATACTGGTAAGTGGACTCATACTATTAAGTTCTTCGTAAATTTGATTCAGTTTTGTAACCACTGCTGTAACATCACATAACTTCTCAACCTGTGAAGTTTACTTTTTCCCCTTCTTGGAGCTTCACTTTTTTGTCATGTAGGATAGGTTTGTTCAACATCACTCGTTGTATACGAATACTCCCACTGATGGCTGTAAAAACAAATCGAGATACCATTTATACATACCTAAGCTGAATTTCATAGTGCTACACATCAACAATTACCACTGAAAAATGTGTAAAACAGAATTATTTTCTGTTTGAGAACACTTACTACAGACCATTTAATGACATAACTATGGATTTCTTTTATTAGTCCTACACTACATGATTTTTCGCAGACAAATTGAACAAGCACTCTTCCTGTGAAAGCAACAAGAGCTGCAAAATTAAATACTGGATCAGATATGTGGGCGATGTGAAGTGTTTATGGAATAGTATCACTAGACAAATGCATTCCTACAAGATTTAAAGTCACAACACAAGGTGTACAACTTTGCTTCCACCGTTTGCCGATAGGTGGCGACAATGGTAAGTAGTGGTTGAAACAAAGAGATTGCAGACATCAGGCAGTTAGCTTGGACCACAGTCAACATAGCCTCATTCAAACATTAGTTGATTTTTGTCTGCATCATGAAGTTGTACTTGATTGCAAATGTCAGTTTACGAGCCCAATACTCATCATTTGTGGGAGGTGATACTGTTTTGTTTCAATATGAAGAAAACAGCGGCTGAGCCTCATTGAATGCTCTCAGGTATGTATGGTAAGGATGCTATTAGTGAAATAATGTGTCTTGAGTGGTTTCAATGCTTCGAGAACGGTGATTTTAACGTCATAGACTGGCATAGTTGTGGAAGAGAGAACGTTTTTGAAGATGCAGAATTGGAGACATTGCTGAGTAAAGACTCGCTTCAAACTCAAGAAGAATTGTCACAATTAGTGGGAGTGACACATCAAGCAATTTCAAAACTTTGTAAGGCTATGGGCATGATTCAGAAAGAACAAACTTGCGTCCCGTGTGAACTGAAACCAAGAGACATTTAACGGCGTTTGTGTGTTTGTGATCAGTTGCTTCAAAGGCAAAAACCGAAGGGATTTCTGCATCACATTGTGATCAGGGACAAAAAATGGGTTCATTACAATAATCCTAAATGCAAAAAATCATGGAGATGTCCTTGCCATGCTTCTACATCAATGGCCAAACCGAATATTCACGTCTCCAGCATCATGTTTTTCATTTGGTGGGACCACCTTGGCATCGTGTACTATGAGGTGTTAAAACCAAGTGAAACAGTCACAGGTGCTTGTTATCAAATGCAATTAACGCGTTTGAGCAGAGCATTAGAAGACAAACGGCCCTAATACAGTGAGATGCACAATAAAGTGATTTTGCAGCGCGACAACGCTTGACCCCACGTTGTAGAAGAGGTCAAAACATTTGTGGAAACGTTAAAATGGGCAGTCCTACCCCACCTGCAGTATTCTCGAGACATTTCTCCCTCAGACTATCACCTGTTTAGATCAATGGCATGTGGCCTGGCTGACCAACACTTCCAATCTCATGATGAAGTCACAAATTCGATCGATTCATGGATCACTTCAAAATATGAACAATTTTTTTGATGTGGGATTTGTACACTGCCTGAAAGATGGGAGAAAGTGGTGGCCAGCAATGGAAAACAATTTGTTTCATTAAAGCCTCAAATGTTGGGGAAAAAACGGCGGAAGCAAAGTTGAACACTTTGTACAATAAAATACAATTCACTATGGAGATGGAAGGTTTTTCTGTAAATTATTTCAATACAGATCTAGTGCTCCATACAATGAAACATCAGTCATGAAGTTAGTTTAATCTAAGTGTATCTGTCATGTTTTTAGAGTAGAAGGTATCCTATGCAATATTATCGCATATGACATCAAGGAATTATACAGGGTGGTCCATTGATAGTGACTGGGCCAAATATCTCACGAAATAAACATCAAACAAAAAAAACTACAAAGAATGAAACTCATCTAGCTTGAAGGGGGAAACCAGATGGCACTACGGTTGGCACACTGGATGGCGCTGCCATTGGTCAAACGAATATCAACTGCGTTTTTTAAAATAGGAACCCGCATTTTTTATTACATATTCGTGTAGTACGTAACGTAATATGAATGTTGTAGTTGGACCACTTTTTTTGCTTTGTGATAGATAGCGCTGTAATGTAATGTTCCGCCAGTGTGGACGATATTTGCTTTGTGATACATTACACACGTTAAAACGGACCGTTTACCAATTGTGGAAAGGTCGATATCATGTTGATGTATGGCTATTGTGATAAAAATGCCCAAAGGGTGTGTGCTATATATGCTGCTAGCTATCTTGGACGACATCATCCAAGTGTCTGGACAGTTCACCGGATAGCTACGTTACTTAAGGAAAGAGGAAGTTTTCAGCCACATGTGAAACGTCAGCCACGACCTGCAACAAATGATGATGTCAAAGTAGGTGTTTCAGCTGCTGTCGCAGCTAATCCGCACATCTGTAGCAGACAAATTGCATGAGAATTGGGAGTCTCAAAAATGTCTGTGTTGAGAATGCTGCCACTGGGCACAAGAGAAATTACTGATCGATGACAGATTTTTTGCATGCGATGAACCGTCATTCACCAACAGCTATAATGTAAACCGGCATAATATGCACTATTGGGCAATGGAAAATCCACGTTGGCTGTGGCAAGTGGAAAATCAGTGACCTTGGTGGGTTAATGTATGGTGCAGCATTATGGGAGGAAGGATAATTGGCCCCCATTTTATCGATAACAATCTAAATGGTCCAATGTATGCTGATTTCCTACATAATTTTCTGCCGATGTTACTACAAGATGTTTCACTGCATGACAGAATGGCAGTGTACTTCCAACATGATGGAAGTCCGGCACATAGCTCAGGTGCAGTTGAAGTGGTATTGAATAGCATATTTCATGACAGGTGGATTGGTTGTCAAAGCACCATACCACAGCCCGCATGTTCGCCGGATCTGATGTCCCTGGATTTCTTTCTGTGGGGAAAGTTGAATGATATTTTCTATCATGATCCACTGACAACGTCTGACAACATGCATCAGCTCATTGTCAATGCATGTGTGAACATTACGGAAGACGAACTACTCGCTGTCGAGAGGAAAGTCATTACACGTATTGCCAAATGCACTGAGGTTGACGAACATCATTTTGAGCAATTATTGCATTAATGTGGTTTTTACAGGTAATCATGCTGTAACAGCATGCATTCTCAGAAATGATAAGTTCACAAAGGTACATGTATCACATTAGAACAACCACAATAAAATGTTCAAATGTACCTACATTCTGTATTTTAATTTAAAAAACCTACCTGTTAGCAACTGTTTGTCTAAAATTGTGAGGCATATATATGAGACTATTACAGCGCCATCTATCACAAAGTGAAAAAAGTGGTCCAACTAAAACATTTATATTTCTTTATGTACTACACGAATATGTAATAAAAATGGGGGTTCCTATTTAAAAAAAAATGCAGTTGATATCCATTTGAACTATGGCAGCGCCATCTAGCGGGCCAACCATAGCACCATCTGGTTTCCCCTTTCAAGCTAGACAAGTTTCGTTCAAAAAGTTTTTATGTTTGACACTTATTTCGTGAGATATTTGGCCCAGTAATGATCAATTGACCTTCCTGTATACAATTCAAAGTGTAGATGTTGGTATTATAATTGTAAAGCATTTTATCTACATTCAGCATTTGCAGATGAAATGTACATGCCTTCCACAAGAGTTGCCACATTTGTCTTCAATCCTAGAAGTCTGATGTATGACACTACATGATTAAACCATTATTGATGGCTGTAATAACACCAATACACAAGGAATTATTCAATAGAAATTACTTATAGTACATTTTTATTGTAACAGAGTTGCACTGTTAGATGTGACACATCAACAGATTTCCCTCTGATATGTTATTTGCGGGGCTACATTATGCAGTTCCAGATGACAGTCTATTCCTTATGTTATCTGCAAGTTACTTTGAGTCATCTGCTACACTTAGTGACAAGTCACTGTTGAGCAACAGGAAAAGAGGGTGTCCCAGAGCAAAACACTGTAGATACCCCAAGTAAGTGACCTAATCAGACCAATTTTAATTTTTAGTTACATAACAGTCTAAAACAACATTATTTTTCCCACAACATAATGAGATTTAAGGAACTGCATGGATTTCCCTAAATCCATATTGTTGTCAATTCGACAATACGAAAGTGATTCCATAAGCCAAAGCCTATGAATACCCCACGTTTCATTAATCATGTATGTTTTCTTTGCAGGGAGGAAGAAAAAAAATAGACTATTGATAACACTGCGTGTACCTGTAGTCCCATGTCATGACACCACTGTTCAAGATGTGATAGATTATATCTTATCTGCATTCCTTTACTCCAATGACACAAATCCTTTCGGAGCATTAGGTTGTTCAGTGAAATGGCACAGATGTAGTAGAACATCTGGAAAATTAAAACACACAACTTCACTTAAAATGGTAACATTGTCATGGGTATTTTCTTTTATTTCTGGTTTGCAATCTACTAGAGACTTCAGTATTTACAAAATACAGCAGTTTCCTTCTAGTCTAGGATCATGTAACTTACTGTTAGAAAATTTGTAATCTCACCTACCGAAACATCTGGACAGTAAGTTCTGGGTCAACACCATGGTTCCCCACAATTTTATAGATATAATTTAGTTCCTGCAAGAGTGCATCCAATGACTTCTGTACACCCAAAAATGGCTCAGAATCTCTTGATGTCAACACAGCTCTTCCTCTCTTTCCACTAGCTATCTGGCTTGTCAAGCCACTTATTTCTTCATGTTCAAGAATAGCTGGCACCACCAGTGGCTCCATCTTTTCTTGTATATGCCCAGCAAGACTCTGAATAATGGCATGTGAATCTTAGATGTTATTTTGGGGACAGTTAAATATACCTGGTAGATGAATTCATAAAGCTGCTACTTTCATAGATGAAATAAGACCAAAACAATCTGTTAAGGAAAACTCAAAATAAGATTAAAAATGTTCTTACTTCAATCTTTTAATGCAGATATTCAATCCACTATATAGCCAACAGAACAAATCCCCACTTTATGTCCTCAATCCAATGATTTAAGAAATAAATAAATAAATAATTAACAAAGAAGCATATAATTGAGTCTGTAATGTTTCTCAGCACTTACATAAGTAAACCAAAGAGAATACAAAGACTATAAACTATGTCTTTGCTGTACTTTAGTGCATTCAGAGTTGAAGCAATTTACAAAATCCACCAAAATACGAACAGACCTGTTCGACATTGTTTCTTCACCTCTGTGGACCTCTGTTGCATCTCATACTGTGGTGTTCATATAATCTCAGGGAGTATTACATACTACATCATTTGGACAGTAACCCCAGAGTCACTCTGCACTTTATCATGTAGCCGTGTAGTTGTCACACACTATGTTGTTGTTGTGGTCTTCAGTCCTGAGACTGATTTGATGCAGCTCTCCATGCTACTCTATCCTGTGCAAGTTTCTTCATCTCCCAGTACTTACTGCAACCTACGTCCTTCTGAATCTGCTTAATGTATTCATCTCTTGGTCTCCCTCTACGGTTTTTACCCTCTACACTGCCCTCCGATGCTAAATTTGTGATCCCTTGATGCCTCAGAACATGTCCTACCAACTGGTCCCTTCTTCTTGTCAAGTTGTGCCACAAACTCCTCTTCTCCCCAATTCTATTCAATACCTCCTCATTAGTTATGTGATCTACCCATCTAGTCTTCAGCATTCTTCTGTAGCACCACATTTCGAAAGCTTCTATTCTCTTCTTGTCCAAACTATTTATCGTCCATGTTTCACTTCCATACATGGCTACACTCCATACAAATACTTTCAGAAATGACTTCCTAACATTTAAATCTATACTCGATGTTAACAAATTTTTCCTCTCCAGAAATGCTTTCCTTGCCATTGCCAGTCTACATTTTATATCCTCTCTACTTCGACCATCATCAGTTATTTTGCTTCCCAAATAGCAAAACTCCTTTACTACTTTAAGTGTCTCATTTCCTAATCTAATACCCTCATCATCACACGATTTAGTTCGACTACATTCCATTATCCTCGTTTTGCTTTAGTTGATGTTCATATTATATCCTCCTTTCAAGACACTGTCCATTCTGTACAACTGCTGTTCCAAGTCCTTAGCTGTCTCTGACAGAATTACAATGTCATTGGTGAACCTCAAAGTTTTTATTTCTTCTCCATGGATTTTAATACCTACTCTGAATTTTTCTTTTGTTTCCTTTACTGCTTGCTCAATATACAGATTGAACAACATCGGGGAGACGCTACAACCCTGTCTTACTCCCTTCCCAACCACTGCTGCCCTTTCATACCCCTCGACTCTTATAACTGCCATCTGCTTTCTGTACAAATTGTAAATAGCCTTTTGCTCCCTGTATTTTACCCCTGCCACCTTCAGAATTTGAAAGAGAGTATTCCAGTCAACATTGTCAAAAGCTTTCTCTAAGTCTACAAATGCTAGGAATGTAGGTTTGCCTTTCCTTAATCTATTTTCTAAGATAAGTCGTAGGGTCAGTATTGCTTCACGTGTTCCAATATTTCTACAGAATCCAAACTGATCTCCCCCAAGGTTGGCTTCTACTAGTTTTTCCATTCGTCTGTAAAGAGTTTGCATTAGTATTTTGCAGCTGTGGCTTATTAAACTGACTGTTCGGTAATTTTCACATCTGTCAACACCTGCTTTCTTTGGGATTGGAAATATTATATTATTTTTGAAGTCTGAGGCTATTTCGCCTGTCTCATACATCTTGCTCACCAGATGGTAGAGTTTTGTCAGGACTGGTTCTCCCAAGGCTCTCAGTAGTTCTAAAGGAATGTTGTCTACTCCCGGGGCCTTGTTTCAACTCGGGTCTTTCAGTGCTCTGTCAAACTCTTCACGCAGTATTGTATCTCCCATTTTGTCTTCATCTACATTCTCTTCCATTTCCAGAATATTGTTCTCAAGTACGTCGCCCTTATATAGACCCTCTATATACTCCTTCCACCTTTCTGCTTTCCCTTCTTTGCTTAGAACTGGATTTTCATCTGAGCTCTTGATATTCACACAAGTGGTTCTCTTTTCTCCAAAGGTCTCTTTAATTTTCCTGTAGGCAGTATCTATCTTACCCCTAGTGAGATAAGCCTCTACATCCTTACATTTGTCCTCTTAGCCATCCCAGCTTAGCCATTTTGCACTTCCTGTCTATCTCATTTTTGAGACGTTTGTATTCCTTTTTGCCTGCTTCATTTACTGCATTTTTATGTTTTCTCCTTTCATGAATTAAATTCAATATTTCTTCTGTTACCCAAGGATTTCTACTAGCCCTCGTCTTTTTACCTACTTGATCCTCTGCTGCCTTCACTACTTCATCCCTCAGAGCTACCCATTCTTCTTCTACTGTATTCCTCCCCCCCCCCCCCCTTTCTGTCAATCGTCCCCTTATGCTCTACCTGAAACTCTGTACAACCTCTGGTTTTATCAGTTTGTCCAGGTCCCATCTCCTTAAATTCCCACCTTTTTGCAGTTTCTTCAGTTTTAATCTACTGCTCATAGCCAATAGATTGTGGTCAGGGTCCACATATGCCCCTGGAAATGTCCTAGAATTTAATACCTGGTTCCTAAATCTCTGTCTTACCATTGTATAATCTGATACCTTTTAGTATCTCCAGGATTCTTCCATGTATACAACCTTCTCTTATGATTCTTGGACCAAGTGTTAGCTATGATTAAGTTATGCTCTGTGCAAAATTCTACCAGACAGCTTCCTCTTTCCTTTCTCTCCCCCAATCCATATTCACCCACTATGTTTCCTTCTCTCCCTTTTCCTACTCTCGAATTCCAGTCACCCATGACTATTTAATTTTCATCTCCCTTCACTAACTGAATAATTTCTTTTATCTGATCATACATTTCATCAATTTCTTCATCATCTGCAGAGCTAGTTGGCATATAAACTTGTACTACTTTAGTAGGCATGGGCTTCATGTCTATCTTGGACACAATAATGCGTTCACTATGTAAGTGTACACTATTCAGTAGGTGTGATCTGATTTGAGCTAGAACTTAGGTATTATTTTGAATATGTCATAAATACAATGAGAAAATCAAGTGCCTATCACCTCCATGAAAATTTTCATGTTTTACCAAATGAACCTAGCTCCAACTACTCAAAAATTTGACACTGAACTGTGCAATCTGTGCATGGTTCTTAGTAGAGTCACATTTCCATGTTAACACTGTATAATATTAGCTTGTTTCTTCATACTTTGAGTGCAGTATCTACGTCTTATTCTGTATTTAATCTGCATCAAGCTCTTGTGTTCCAATCCAAAAGCTATCCTATACAATGGCACACTAAGAACCTGAGGTTAAGGGGGAGACTAAATTTCAGTTCAGACTAATTCTCACGAATCTTGCAAGGAGCATATGGAGTTTACACTTGAAATGTAATGAAATAACATTCTAAGCATAGCCTCATGAGGTAATCAGTTAAGTGGGAATTCTTACATCATACTCTCAGGTCAGCTGATGAATAATTATTGCATCACTTAACGCAATGGGAGAACATTAGGTGGTATTTAAGAAATATTCTCAGAAAGTTAAGTTAGATCTGGATTTTGCACATGAAAAATTTAGACAGACACAAAATAGTTAAAAGAAATCTGTTTATGGCTTGGGCATGCATAAAATACAGAGCAGAAATTATAATAATCCACAAAGTGAGTGAGTAGGGAGAAATTTCAACACACAAATTGCCATGTTTATGTTCCAGGTTACAAATATTGCTCAATGTTATGACCACCTGCATCCATGACAGCCTGGGTACCATCTCAATTGTTTGTATCTCTTTTTGAACAGAGGACAATGGAATGTTCAGCAGTTGTGGCACAGCTTGAAAATTGTTACTGCGTCCAGCTTTTTCTGCCACGGCAACAGTACATTCTTCAACATGTGGCACAATTGGCCACCAGCCTTTTTCAGGAGTAATTTCCAAATTGCCAGTTAGTTCAGACTTCTGAATCATGTTCTTCAACACTGGTGTAGAAAGAGGACCTCTTCAATATTCTTTTAATGCCTGAGACTTGTGAAGAGCAACAACACTATTGCTGCTGTTTTGACAAAAAAAGTTCTATGAGTAAAGCCCTGCTCACATGTCCAGACTCTTATTGACTGTCTGCAGCTGTAATGCACATTGATACTTACGTTTCAGCACTTTGTCTCTGTACCAGTATTCCTACTAATGGCAAGTCATGATACTAACACTACTGACAATGCAAATCCTGCAGCACACAGTCTGAATGCTGTAAAGTTGGGCACCAATACAGTAAATGGTTTTCCACCTACACTTGCTCAAATAGCGAAGTTCAATAACAATACTCCCCATCCCTCACCTTTCCCCCCTACTCCCTGGATTGAATTCAGGTGTTCTAGAAAGTCATTCAAGTTCTCACTGCCATGAAGCCAAATAACAGAAGTATCATCTATGTATCTGAAAAAATGTGCAAGTTTCAGCTGCAGACTCCAAGGTGTGTTCCTCGAAATCTTCCATAAACAAATTGGCAATGATGGGTGACAAGGGGCTTCCCATCGCAATTCCATCTGTCTGCTCGCAGTACTGGTCATTGAATAAAAAGTAAGTGGGTGTCAACACATCGCTTACTTTCAGCAGTTTTGCGTTGAAAATGGCAAGGTATGCTCCTGTTGAAGTATCTGCTGTTGTCAACGACGCCTCCCAGCTGCATTATCTTAAGTTATTTGAACACTGTATATGTCAGAAGAAACTAAGATCTCACATTGTTTATTTCTATTGGGAGGAAATTATCATTGCTTGTGGAGGTTGGATAAATTTTGCAGCAGTACAGTAAGATTAAAATGTGCATTGTCATTTTTACTGCAGTGTTGTGATCAAAATATTGTTCCAACATTTGCCAAAGTAGCGCATCGTATTAATTCTCCTGCCATCAGTCTTTATCAAGCAATGCACTGGCCTAGATATTGTTTATGAGAGGCTCTATTACACTCACTGACAGTTGGATGTTGTTTCCAAGGAATTGTTTCAGCTTCATTTAACCACTGCTTCAAAATTTCAGCTTTTTCTTGGGATTGGCGGATGATGCTTCATGGCACTGGGAAACAGATTTTTGTGAATATGTAAAAGATTAATTTCTTTGACAGGGGTCCAAGTAATGCTCAGCGAGGTCCTGTTTCTGATTCAAGATCTTATCCACTTTCATGAGAGCAGATATTGTGTTTGGCATGCATAAGTAGTTTGAGTATGCATAGACAGGGGACTGTAAGCATTTTATGCACAACAAAATATGATCTGTTGATCACCGAAAAAAATATACTCCTGATGGCAGCATGCATTGCATATTTCAACACTGTTAGAAGGTACCCATATGGACTACCAGAAGTACGACTTATTTTTACAGTACATGTACTTGGTGCTTCACAATTCATGCTCTACAGACTGTAGAGCAGATTTAGCAGATCAAGTTTTACGTAGGAACCTGCATCTGGAAGCATCATACAACAACACCACAGAGTGTCAAAGTTGCAGGAACTGGCACCTGTAAATGTATGTATATACAGTGTGATTCCATGAGGATGATACAGACTTTCAAGGATGATGGAGAAGGATAAATGTATCAATTTGAGGTAATTACCTGGTACAGAAATGAACGATTCAAAAGTTATAAGTGAAAACCATTATGGTACCACTGACAGACTGCAAGATATCATTAATTTGTATCAAAGTGTAGAATACAACAGTTTTCTTTTAAGAAGAGAGATTGGGATCACTTAAATGACATCTTCCACAACTGCTAACTTTCATTATGCCCAGAAATTAGGATTGTTCTGTCCAAAATCCTTCACACCTCTCCAAAAGGGGTATTTCACCACCTGAGACCCTTGGATTTGTATTCTGACAATTACTGACTAAGCTATAATGACACAAGAATTTTAGCACTTAACAGTCTGCCATCCAGCGACACCACAGTGGTGTCATCCACGAAATAGTGGTCAACGGCCAGCAACACCACAGTGGTGTCGTATGCATGGTATTGCTCAGTGGCCGGCGACACCACAGTGGCATCGTGAGCTTAGTATCACACAGTGGGCAGCGACAACATTTTGGTATCTTTTGCATTCTGTTGGTGTTGTGTTTAGGTAACAATAAGTTACACATGTCAACAAGTTTTTTTGTTTTTATAAGTGCTTGTGACCTTTCATCATGGCAGACAAAAGAGACAATACAATTATTTATGATGAATGTGCGGATGTCTTGTCTGACGTTCTGGAAAACTTGGCCAACTCAGAAGAAGACACTGGATATCGAAAAAGTGAAAGTGAAGCAGAATTGTCAGAAGATAGTGATACACGTCCAAGAAGAATTCAGCGAATGCTACGGTTGCCAACTGATTCAGATGAATCAGACGAAGAAGGCAGTGCACAGGGGTCACACTGATTTACTGAGGACCAATAATAAAACTGAAGGATCCGTGGGTCCAAACATATTTCCCAAAGATACAGAGAGCATCAAGGATGTTGTCAGATTATATATTGGGAATGATCTGTTTGCATATAACAGCAATGAAACCAACAAGTACTACAGTCAAAATTGCAATAGAAGAAAACTGGATTAAAAAATGCCAAAATTGTTGACGTTACAGGACCCGAACTTAGAAAATGGTTTGGGCTGGCTATCCTTACGGAAATTTGTAAAAAAAGCAAGGATTGATGATTATTGGTTAACGAATCCATTGATAGACACACTGATATTTTGCGAAACGATGTCCCGCAGCCGATTCAGACAAATATGATCATTTTTACATTCTTCAGACACCAAAATAAACTGGATAATGCTTACCAGCCATATTTGATTATTTTTCCAAAAAGTTTAAATGAACAAATATTTGAAACAAATTTTGTATTTATTTACATATGCATATCTTCGAAATTTCGTGAAAGTAGGGGAACAGGGTTGGGAACTTACGAGAACTAATGATGAGATTAGTAACACTTAACATTTCATAATCTCCTGATAATGTCAAGAATGGCTGGTGACAAGCCAAGTAATCTGAATTAGCACTGCCGGTGCCAAGCAGATCAATCTGTATGAGATGTGCAGACGGCAAAGTGTTAATATAGTATCCCATAGCAGCATGGCTCTTCGCTTCCTCTGCTCTTCTCATATCATCATCATCTCTTCTCCTTCCTTTTGATTCCCATTCAATCCAGCAGACATATATTGCCCAACAAGTAATGATAATAGTTCTTTACGTGCAACATAATACATTCAGTGTCTCAAAATTATAACAAATTATTGTTGTGTTAGGGGTTATTTCTTAGTGCTTAACTGATGAATCACAGTATGATAATACATATATATATGAATTCCTTCTTCAGGAATTAACTGTAAGCGAAAATCAGTAATGGCAGTATCAAGAGATTGTTAATAGCAGTGTTTTAGTCATGTGCCATTTTCAGAGTGTGGTACCTTCTTTTGTTAGCTGCAGCTGCTTTCAAGCCACATGGCAATCTCCCATCTCCCCATTATATGCCTCCTTTAAAATTATTCCTGCATATGTCTTTTTCCACATTCAGATTAAAAAAAGAAAGAAATATATTCCATACAATATGGACGTCACATCAAACCTTATTCTTTTTTAAATTTACAACTTCTTCGTCAAATATCTGGCAAAGTTTAACTTCTTGAACTGATGAAATACCAGGACCACAGAAATAAAAGGCCTCAAATGGCACATCTGATATCTGAAGGCAATGGCTTGTTATCAGACCCACTTCAAACAAAATTCCCAATTGAACTCCATGACAGAAGCTGTCAATTTCATACAGAGCAACACAGCAAAAGCATGTCCACAGCTCATAATAGTTACTCACTACTGAAATTTGCAATAATACATTAAATGAGACGTTATTAGTACTAGCTTCTCTCAAAAGTGAAGAACTTTCCAGAGTGACTGAGTCCTTATCTAATATACAAGTGAACCTTCCAAATTTCAGTCTAAAATATTGTTACACCAAACTTCTTGTTTGCCTGTAGTAACTGTTCAGAATGGGAATTGCAATTAAAAATCATGGCAGATGTAAGAAGCCATTCAGTAAAATGGTTTTTAGTGGCATAAATATCTCAGTGTCACTGACATACATTAAAAATAATTATTGTATGAGAACTGAGTGTGATGAATGAAGGTTGTGCACATTGTAATGTGCAGTAAGCCATTTGGACCATGTATATTCTCAAATTTACAATCTTATCCTTTTTTCAATCTTATTTGAACTGTTTTAATCTCTGACTATATAATATGTCGTGCTAACACAATTAACCCCTGTGATTAAAAAAAAAAAAATCAAATTTCATAAAAATTACTATACTACAAAAAGATAAATTTTTGTTATAATAGAGGGAAACAGTTTTTGGTTGGCCTGTATGAGGATGCTCTGAATAGCCAGTGTGGATGTGGGAGAGGAAAGATTGAGGACTTTTATTAAGGATAGGAGTTGACAGGTGTGTTCATTGGCTGAGTTGATGTGTAGGTGAAGGATTAGGTGAGTGAGGGCAATGGATTGTTCAGTTTGGAACTGGTATAGGGACTGATGGAAAGAGGGGTTGCAGCCAGAGGTGGGAACTTTAAGTGTGAGGCCTTTGGGGGTTATGCCAAATGTCAGACAAGCCTGGGAAAATAAAATATGTGAGCGTAATCTGGCTAGGGTGAAGGCATGTATGCGGAGGGAATGTAAATAAAACTTAATGGGGTCGTTGTGGGGGTGTTGTGAGGGTGACATGGTATTAGAAGGTGGAAAGTGTAACATGAGGTTGAAATGAAAATGAAAGGTAAAAATATATGTGGAGAGATAAGGGTGAACTAGAAAGTAACTGGAGATCTGGTATGAAAAAAGGCGAAAAAGTGTTGGTTAAATTGATCCTGTGGTGAACTTGGGTTGGTAGACAGCGATGTGCATGAAGGTTAGGTGGTTGTGTTGCCGCTAAAACAAAAATTCGAGAAAATTTCGAAAAAACGTGTAAATGTATTAAAAGGAGTGGTGGTGTGGTGAAAGATTACGAAAATGGGGCTAACAATTGTCTGACGAAGAAATAATGACGTTAAAACCTATGGGGAGCGGCTAAAAATGATCAGTGATGTGCGAAAAACGGAAGTGGAAATAAACTGAAAGTTATTAGAACTAGCCGAAATGGTTGTTTAATACGTGAAAGCAGCTGTTATTGAACTAGAAACGGTGGATTTTATAGCAGCGGTAGTGTTGAAAGCGGAAAATAAAATTTTTTTTTTTGGTTATGGTTTGGAAGTGGGTTACGTATTATTGAGTGTATATAGGCGGGATAAAATTGTATTACGGTAAAAAGGGGAAGGTGAATACAAAGTGAGACTACTGGTGAAAACAGAGAGAGAAAATAAAGAGAAAATAAGGCGACAGGAAAGATTTCGAAATGCAACAGCGACAATAACAAACGTAATTGTTGGGTTCGAATTAATGATATGGTTATAATAGAGGGAAACATTGTTTGGTTGGCCTGTAGGAGGATGCTCTGAATAGCCTCTATTATAACTCACACCGGCTATTCAGAGCATCCTCCTACAGGCCAACCAAAAAATGTTTCCCTCTATTATAACCATCACACCGGCTATATATATATATATATATATATATATATATATATATATATATATATATATATATATATATATATATATATATATATATAAATAATTGTTCTATTGTGCTGCTGAGTGAATTTCATTTTCTGTAAATTATTTTCAATTTAATGTTCTATTTTTCACTCCTAGTATGACTATATCTTTACTGATGTAGTATGGAATGATGTGAAGTGGGTGCCAGTTGGTTGTACATTGTCTGGCCGGAAGGAAGGAAGGACGGAAGGAAGGAAGGAAGGAGAGATGTAAAGGTGTCTGGAGTTTCATACAAATGGAATGTATTTCACTGAGTGAACATTGTAGTTGATGGCAGTAAGGCATCTAGGACTATTAAAAATGAAAATTACATATGAGTCAGTTGGTTGTCTATGTTATTTCAAGGAACACATCAACCTATAGAAATTCAAGCAACGGATTGAAGGATATCCTTAAAAAACAAGATTAGTATTTTTTTCTTTAAAACTACCACTAGATCCAAGCTTTCCTACTCAATGAACAATTATTACAATTAACAGTCATCCAATGTGCATAACAAAGGAGGTCGTTAAAGTGGTGCCCTTGTGACCAGGATATTTGTACGTTTGGATTTTTGACAGTGTTTATGTTTCAGGTGATCAAAAAGCATATAATTGTGTTGCAAAGTGGAATGATTTTAAACCAGATATTGTTTGACATAGTAAATGTTGAGAAGTTTTGAATGACACAACACTACAAACATACATGGTTTTAAAAGGCTGAAGCATTATTACGAAAGTTGACACCACCTACCCAATCCAGGACAATAATAAGCTAAGTACCACTTAAAACATTTATTTTTGTACTTTCTCAGTGCAGTGTTGTGTGGACATTTTGACTGGCATTTTTTCTAGCATTGTTAATTTATGAACAAATTTACAACAAATGGATCATGATAAGAACAATGAAATAAATATGCCGAAGCTACCAGCTTCAACTAATGACTTTAAACAGGACAGAGCCAATAAAGACATGTTTCAAGACACATTAGACAATAGTCAATCAAAACAATTAAATGAAATCCATGCAGACTCGAAATTTTTAGACAGTAGCATGTTCGATTCGAGTCCAGACCGTGAGAAACAAGTACAGTTGCACATAGTGAAACAATGCTGAGTGAAAAACCCAAACAGTTAAATTTACAAGACATGTTTACTGTATTAATGTCATCAATGAAAAAAAGTGAGAAACTATCATTGATAGAGGAAAATAGTGAAAAAAAACCTGTCATCGATAGAGAAAAGTAGTGAAAAAAACCCTGTCATCGATAGAGAAAAATAGTGAAAAACTTGGAAAAGTTGATAGTGTCAGAATGCAATGTAATTAGAGCAGAGCTTAATGTGCAAATTTCAGACATTAAAAAAGACTTAGTTGGTGTGTTTTCTCAAGTTAAAGCTACAGATGAACATGTGAAAAAAGCAGAGGGGAAGTTAGAGGCTTCAGAATCAAAAATTCAATCATTAGAGACAAAGCCGTAGGAAGTAGACAAGGATCTCAGATCTGAGATAGGTGCTGTTGAAGTCAGATGTAAAGATGCTGTTGGAGACACTAGTAAACAAGCTGTAAATTTTGTAAATAAGCTAAATGAAAAAATAAACAGTGTTGCCTCAGAAGTAGATAAAAATTTCAGAAGATAGCTGAGATAACAGACTCAAATCTGTTAGACTTACATAGTGATGTCACTATTATCAAGAAACAAGTACAAAAGTTACAAGATGGGGCTTATCTAAAAAAAATTCTGCAATGTAGGACACTCAAGCTTTCCTACTATGCCACTAAAATGTTTCCCTGATGACAAGCATTTTCATCCAGTTGATTTTATATGACATTGCCATTGTAGTTTTCTCCCTGGTATGAGTGATGAATTAAAAATTAAGTTTATTAAAAGATCATTAGAAGGGGAAGCCCTATCATGGGCCAACCAATTTGACTACAGCAATTTCTTCATAGATGAATTCGAAAAGTGTTTCTTGAAAAACTTTTGGTCTGACACTGAACAGGCACAGATAAAGAGTGAGTTTTTAAATGGTCCAATGTACAGGGAGCAGAATGGGGATATGAAAGAGTTTTGAAAAGACCAGATCATGAAACATTCTTACTTACACCAACCTTTTTCATGAATTAACTCAAATAGGTGCACTTAAGAGAAGGCTACCAGAAATAATTCAAATGGGGTTTAATCTATGGGACAGATGATTCTGTAGGCCAGTTCCTGAAATATGTAGAAAAGTTGGACAGGGCGTATAACAGGTTTGGCCAACACAGTACAGATTCCAGGAGGCTTAGCTGGAGTAACCAAAATTATAATAGAAATTCAAATAATAAAGACAATTTTAACCAAGGACATAACAACAACACCCTGGTGAGGAAAGACAGGAATCCAAATAATTTTAGCAATTATCAGGATGTAGCACCAAACCATGGGGACCAACAGTTTTACGAGAATAGAAATTCTGGGAACAGAAATGGTGATAGGAATTTTGAAAATAGAGGTGGACAGAGTACAAATAGTAACTAGTCCCCCCCTCCCATTGTGCATCACAACCACAGGTGGAAGCACAAGCGGCCAAAGACACTGCTAGCTAGGGCATAGCCACCTATGGTAAACTAACATACGCAAACAGCGACAAACGTCGGCAAGCCCCTGCATAACAGCAACAGTGACTGGCAACTACCAGCTGCTATTAGAGCCAACCAACAGGCCACAGCAGGGACACCGACGAACTCGCCCACAGATGCACAAACAATCTGCCAACATTCCCTCACACTGTGCCTCCGGTATATGACCTATCGGACACAAGATCGATAACAAACCTAACTGTTGCAGGTAGCTGATGCTGAACGAGGACTCTGTACCAGCACCCAGCGCCAGCCGCCGAACAGCACAAACACACAACATCAAGGTATTGACATGCATGATACCCACTACTAACAAACCCTATCCTTGCACAACCTATCACAGGCGGCAAGACAACCGCTACTGCTCTTACCGCCCGACCTAACTTTCGCAGAGGTTTTTTTCCCTTGGCTCTTGCCTTGGCACTTTTTTTTCCTCTGCCCTTCAAACTGCTACCCTTCATCAGATTTCGACCAATCTATCTCCAGATGAGCGCGTATTAATGGTTAATCCTAACCAGACGTATGCAAACATCGCAGTACCCACATGCTGCAGCACCTCACTTTAGTGAATACTAACCCTTATGCAGAGATGGCAGTAGACCTTTTGTGTTGGCCATCATGCCGGTGTGGGCGTGAAGGGGCTCCACCTCTTCTTGCCCCCTCCCATTGTGAGAGATAATGATAGTAGAGGTGATAGATTAAACTGAAACCCTCTCGGTTGGCAGAAACATTGGTGAACAATCATTTTTGACAGTAAACAGTAACATAAAACCTATACAACACTGATTATGTAAAATTCAGAGTGTTAACAGCTATTTGATTATTTTCTGAGTACAAAAGTAATCAGAAGGAGGTTTTTCTGTTTATGGTGAAAAAAGTTTCTCGATTATACCAAAAAGGTAAGGTAATGGAATTTTACAAAATGTACAAGTATATCAAAATAATTTGAGCACCCTGAGTAACCAGTAAACATGAAAGCATAAAAGGTTGTATAATTGCGAGATTAATGATACTAGTACACAGTGTGTACACAATTTTTCTACATCTACATCTACATCTACATCTACATCCATACTCCGCAAGCCACCTGACGGTGTGTGGCGGAGGGTACCCTGAGTACCTCTATCGGTTCTCCCTTCTATTCCAGTCTCGTATTGTTCGTGGAAAGAAGGATTGTCGGTATGCTTCTGTGTGGGCTATAATCTCTCTGATTTTATCCCCATGGTCTCTTCGCGAGATATACGTAGGAGAAAGCAATATACTGCTTGACTCTTTGGTGAAGGTATGTTCTCAAAACTTTAACAAAAGCCCATACCGAGCTAGTGAGCATCTCTCCTGCAGAGTCTTCCACTGGAGTTTATCTATCATCTCCGTAACACTTTCGCGATTACTAAATGATCCTGTAACGAAGCGCGCTGCTCTCCATTGGATCTTCTCTATCTCTTCTATCAACCCTATCTGGTACGGATCCCACACTGTTGAGCAGTATTCAAGCAGTGGGCAAACAAGTGTACTGTAACCTACTTCTTTTGTTTTTGGATTGCATTTCCCTAGGATTCTTCCAATGAATCTCAGTCTGGCATCTGCTTTACTGACGATCAACTTTATATGATCATTCCATTTTAAATCGCTCCTAATGCGTACTCCCAGATAATTTATGGAATTAACTGCTTCCAGTTGCTGACCTGCTATTTTGTAGCTAAATGATAAGGGAACTATCTTTCTATAGATTTGCGGCACATCACACTTGTCTACATTGAGATTCAATTGCCATTCCCTGCACCATGCGTCAATTCGCTGCAGATCCTCCTGGATTTCAGTAAAATTTTCCATTGTTACATCCTCTCGATACACCACAGCATCATCTGCAAAAAGCCTCAGTAAACTTCCGATGTCATCCAAAAGGTCATTTATGTATATTGTGAGTAGCAACGGTCCTATGACACTCCCCTGCAGCACACCTGAAATCACTCTTACTTCGGAAGACTTGTCTCCATTGAGAATGACATGCTGTGTTCTGTTATCTAGGAACTCTTCAATCCAATCACACAATTGGTCTGATAGTCCATATTCTCTTACTTTGTTCATTAAACGACTGTGGGGAACTGTATCAAATGCCTTGTGGAAGTCAAGAAACACGGCATCTACCTGTGAACCTGTGTCTATGGCCCTCTGAGTCTCATGGACAAATAGTACGAGCTGGGTTTCACACGACCGTCTTTTTTGAAACCCATGCTGGTTCCTACAGAGTAGATTTCTAGTCTCCAGGAAAGTCATTATACTCGAACATAATACGTGTTCCCAAATTCTACAACTGATCGACATTAGAGATATAGGTCTATAGTTCTGCACATCTGTTCAACATCCATCCTTGAAAACGGGGATAACCTGTACCCTTTTCCAATCCTTTGGAACGCTACGCTCTTCTAGAGACCTACGGTACACCGCTGCAAGAAGGGGGGCAAGTTCCTTCGCGTACTCTGTGTAAAACCGGACTGGTATCCCATCAGGTCCAGCGGCCTTTCCTCTTTTGAGTGATTTTAATTGTTCCTCTGTCCCTCTGTCGTCTATTTTGATATATACCATTTTGTCATCTGTGTGACAATCTAGAGAAGGAACTACAGTGCAGTCTTCCTCTGTGAAACAGCTTTGGTAAAAGACATTTAGTATTTCGGCCTTTAGTATGTCATCCTTTGTTTCAGTCACAGAGTGTCTGGACATTTTGTTTTGATCCACCTACCGCTTTGACATAAGACCAAAATTTCTTAGGATTTTCTGCCAAGTCAGTACATAGAACTTTACTTTCGAATTCATTGAACGACTCTCGCATAGCCCTCCTCACACTACATTTCGCTTCGCGTAATTTTTGTTTGTCTGCAAGGGTTTGGCTATGTTTAAGTTTGCTGTGAAGTTCCCTTTGCTTCCGCAGCAGTTTTCTAACTCAGTTGTTGTACCACGGTGGCTCTGTTCCATCCATTACGATCTTGCTTGGCACATACTCATCTAACGCATATTGTACGATGGTTTTGAACTTTGTCCACTGATCCTAAACACTATCTGTATTTGAGACAAAACTTTTGTGTTGAGCCGTCAGGTACTCTGTAATCCACTTTTTGTCACTTTTGCTAAATATTTCGGGCGCTGATAACCTCACTGTTGTGCGCCCTAAAACACTAATCATCATCATCATCTTTTGCTAAATAGAAAAATCTTCCTACCTTTTTTAATATTTCTATTTATGGCTGAAATCATTGATGCAGTAACCGCTTTATGATCGCTGATTCCCTGTTCTGCGTTAACTGTTTCAAATAGTTCGGGTCTGTTTGTCACCAGAAGGTCTAATATGTTATCGCCACGAGTTGGTTCTCTGTTTAACTGCTCAAGGTAGTTTTCAGATAAAGCACTTAAAAAAATTTCACTGGATTCTTTGTCCCTGCCACCTGTTATGAACGTTTGAGTCTCCCAGTCTATATCCGGTAAATTAAAATCTCCACCCAGAACTATAACATGGTGGGTAAATCTACTCGAAATATTTTCCAAATTATCCTTCAGGTGCTCAGCCACAACAGCTGCTGAGCCAGGGGGCCTATAGACATATCCAATTACAATGTCTGAGCCTGCTTTAATCATGACCTTCACCCAAACTATTTCACATTTCGGATCTCCATCAATTTCCTTCAATACTATTGCACTTCTTATCGTTATAAACACGCCTCCCCCTTCACTTCCAGCCTGTCTCTGTGGTATACATTCCAATCTCAGTTTAGGATTTCATTACTGTGTACGTCTGGTTTCAGCCAACTTTCTGTCCCTAGTACTATATGGGCGTTGTGACCGTTTATTAATGAGAGCAGTTCTGGGACCTTTCTGTAGATGCTCCTGCAGTTTACTATTAGCACATTATTTTGTTATTCCCTGTTGCATTTTGCCTACTCCTACCTTGCTGCCGTCTCAGGAGGCGTCTTGTCGGGCCTAGGGAGGGAATTCTCTAACCTAAAAAACCCACATGTGCACTCCACACGTATATTTTGGTGAATATTGAGAAAGTATAGGGTATATATAGCTATTAGAAGAAGAATACACCTGAGATATTTAGTGTCATGCACTAGCTTGTAAAGTGTTTGTATAATGTAATAAGTGAAAGTACAGTTGCCTAGTGAAGTGTATTTGAAAGTAATGAAGTGATTGTAGGGAGTGTTACCTTTCTGACCCTTAACCCTTATGTGGTCGCGCGGCTATTCATAGTGTTAATAGTCATGCGGGGTGTTGCTAACACCCCAAATAATAGTGGCTATAATGACGTTGTTGTGCAGCATATCACTGATATGAGTATGTTTACTTCACAAATGGTTATTTAGAATGTTATCTCCCAGTACATTATCATTTTATTTAATATTACTTTAGTATTAAACTGGGTTATTTGGAACATATGCAATAATTCCCATTTTCTTACAATATTTTGTTTAATTATTTATTTCTGTTATTCTTCATACTGTATTACAGGTGTAAGACATTATATTTATAAATGAACATTTGTTCAGTTAACTCATACAAACATTTTATGAAATCAGTCACTATCACTGACTGCAAGGGCCGCATTATCGTAACACTTTTCCCACACATTTCTCATGTGCTTTACACACATAACTTTCAAACATCGAGCACAGTGCAATTTAACTTTTATATCTTTACTCCGAGGACAAACTGTGCAGTGCCTGGGCTTAAGTATTCTTTGTTCAGAAGGTGGTGCATTGTTGCTGTCTTCAATTCTTGCCATTTTTGCGGCTTTCTGTTTAACTTGTTTAGGCAGGGAGTGAGTGGTTGCTCTCTTGCACACTATGGGATTTACTGATGACCTTCTGACATCACGTAAAAACATTCTTCGGAAAATACTCTCATTGTTGTTATTCGCATATATGATGAAGGCGTTAATGCAAGCAATGTCGATCATTCGGAAAAATAGGGCAAGTGGCCAGCGTCTAGTTTTTCCTTGAGGTTGAATAAGTAGTGCACATTTCATCTATTGCGTCCACACCTGTTTTGGTCTTATTGTACATTGTTATAATTTCTGGTTTATTTTCCTCCACAGTATTAGTGTCAATGGCACAATCATGATACAAAGATGCAAGAAGAATAATGTTTTTGCCCTTCTTTGGCACATATGAAACTATGGTGATATCCTTTCTGAATCCAAAAAGGCTGTTTCCAAGTTCATGACCTCTCGTGCAAACAAAGTCTGGAGGGAGCTCCCTCTTATTCTTTTTAAGAGTTCTTCTACTTTAAGTTTCTTTTTCAGGAGCTCTTCAGACAGTGGTATGGAACAAAACCAGTTATCTAGTGTCACATTGCGTCCTGTACCTTCGATAGGCCGTACAAGTCTATTTACTATCTCCTTAGGCGAGTTTGACAGTGCAAAGGGACCCTCTGGCTGTTTCCCAACATAGATTTCCATCCCCAAAGTATACCATGTTCTTGCGTCACATAAGGTGAAAATTTTCAAACCATATTCCACAGGCTTGCTTGGTATATACTGTTAGAAACTGCATTTGTCTCTAAATGTGACCAGTTGTTCATCCACTGTTGTATATTCAGACACCGTATAATTATTGACACAGTTTGACATGAATAATTCAAATACGTCTCTGAATGCAGCTAGGTGATCAAGTTCTCTATGATGTGGTCTGATTCGAATATCCTGAATCTCAAACAATGCAATTAGAAACGAAAGTGCTGTAAACTCATTGTTGCATGAAATATTGAAATTCCAAAACCATTTGTGTCCCATAAGTCTGCCAGGTTTTGGTGTCCTGTCCTGTAATGGCCAGCCAATAACAGAAGAAATTTTGATTTCTTCCTCATTTGTTGGTTTGGCATTACAGTCTCTTGTGAAATTTGATGCAATGTGTTGTATGTAAATATTTGTGCATGATGTAATCATTCTATGTCACTTATAAATATCGAAAAACAGTCCACAGCAGTTTTCACAGATTTTGCGATAGCTTTCACGCCAGGGAGATTAATGAGGTCTACACTTTTAATTCTTATGTTACAACTACGACAACTTTTCATCCATTTTGCAACCTTATCCTTTCCAATAAAAAAATCATGCTTGCTTTCATTATCTGCTGCACTTATTCGCTGTTCCAGTTCCATGTTGTCTTCATCCTCCATTTCTGTGTCACTGTGATGAGAGAGAACTTCGCAACTGTCTGTTTACGCCTCTTCCTCTTCTCCTCCTTCAAAAGTTTTATCTAAGACCTCTTCCAGAAGCTTGCACACTCTTTCTTGTTCTATTTCATAACAACCCATAGCTTTTTTAACTGCAGAGAGTGACAAAATACAAGCAGCTGCTACGGAACACAACTGTGCGCTTTCTTGCAGCACTGCAACATAAAGAGGCCTGCGGGGTACCAACACCACCCCAAGGCACATTGTTGCGTGTTTTCTTGGAACTTGCCCTTCCATTGTGGATTCTATTGGTACTGAAAGCTTTCATATTATGTCCTAGAAAGGTACCAAAGAACATGACGTTATACTCATATCCATTATGTAATAATCCATCGATAAGAATGACTGGGGTGTTCTGAACACCCTGCGCGGCTGCTTAAGGGTTAAGTTGAAGTAATATGACTGTATAAAGTAATGAGTTGTGCAAGCAATGCAGTTATTACATACAGTAAGGTAATAAAACATGTAAATAGTGTAATGTCTGTTTCTATTGTTAGAGGAAAATCTATACCAATTATGAGGTTGGTAGCCCAGTAGCCAGGTGACTAGCACGAGTTTTTGGTGTTCTCATTAAGATAAGTCATTTTAGATTATAACAACATTTAATTTAGTACTGATTACATGGTAAATAGGTGTATTAGTGTGCTTTTTAAGCGTACCTTTTTAGGTTTCATTTTTCTTTACTTAATGTAGCAGAAAATGTGAAAAGATGATACAGTCGGGTTATAGTCATATTTTCTGTTTACGTCTTGTGCAGAAAATCTATAGAATTTCATTTAATTGTTATTTGCTATCTCCAGCTATTCAACTGTAGCATACCTCTTCATTATTTAACTCACATTTCCAGAGAGTAGCATAAAGTTTAAGTTGTTGTTACAGAAACTTTGCGCTGTTGTTTCTGTTTACATACAGTTGCGTATAGGCTAAATTTGTGGAATCATCTTTTCGTGTTTAACTGTAATTTAACTGACTTATTTTTAATAAACTATTACGTTTATCATAAGTGAAAAGTGCTTGACTTGCCATAGAATTGTTAGATCGGTGCTTTGGTGTGATGGGTGCTGTAGTTTTTTCCATGTGGGCGACTGTAGTGGCGTGGGAGCAGGGGAAGTAAATGAGACTCGTCAGTGGTTTCATAGGATATGTAATACAGATAGGAAAATACTATACCAGGAGGGGAAAATTGCCGCCCTTCAGGCTGAGTTAGACAAGACCACGGGAGATCTTGACACGTTAAGGAGGGAGAAGGGCGAAAAGAGGCGGGAAGTGGCAACAGGAAGAACAGGCCTAGAACTTTGTCTGACAGCTTCGTGGTGAATGTGGAAAATAGATTTGACCTGTCGCTTCAGTTAGAAGCTGGTGAGCCTTAAGCAGTCGTAGGTGTAGACAGGGCACAACAAACTTTCAGCATCAAATTGAAAATTAGGAATATAGGGAAATCAGTAAAGAGTAAGAAAGTGTTGTTGTTAGGTAGTTCCCATGGAAGAGGTGTTGTCCAAGTTTTGCAGGATGAACTAGGATCAGAATACCAGGTCACCAATTTTTTTAAATATAGTGCTGGTCTGGAGCAGGTGACAGAGGATTTAGGATCACTTTGCAAAGATTTCACTAAGGAAGACACTGTGGTTATAGCGGGTGGGCCAGGTAATAGTATTGACAGAGTTCCTGGGTACTGTACAGAGTGTGACCTGGCAAAATTGCATCAGCATCAAAGCATACTAATGTTGAGTTTGTATCTGTTCTTGGGCACCATGACTGACCTAATTTGAACTCCTCTGTCAGGAGAGTTAATTTTGAGCTGGAACAGCTGCTTATGTCAGGTGCAGGGTCACACATCTCTGTTGTTCCTGTCGGTTCTCTCGATATGTGGGATTATACTAGGCATGGCCTTCACCTCAACAAGAAAGGGAAGGATAAACTGATTGGGTAAATAGCAGGACAGTTAAAGGGGGGAGGCACTGTCATGAGTGATAAAATACCAGTGGTTTAGGGTTCAGAGAAGACCCTTTTTTAGGGTAGGGAGGACAGAAAGAAATCAAGTTTTAAGAGGGGTTAGGATTGAGACAAACCTTCAGTTTGAGAAAGAAACCAAAAAAAAAAAAAACATAATTCTAGCTTGTTACATCAGCATAAACAGCTGTTGGTTAAGAATTTTCAACAATCAGCAGAAATCTCAACTCTACCAAATTTGAACTCTGCCAATGTGAAATGTCAGCTATTTTTATTGCATCAAAATATTCAAGGACTGAGAAATAACATTAATGAAGTAATTATCTGCATAGATGAATTAGAATCCTCAAACCCAGCTGACATAATCTGCCTCTCTGAAAATCATGTGACCACTGGTATAGTACTTTTAAGTGTTACAGGGTTTAGGTTAGCATCTCACTTTTGTAGAGCAGAAATGGAGAAAGGAGGAGTTGTCACAGTAATCAGGAACTGTCATAAATTTAAGAACATAGACATTCATAAATTTTTCTTAGAACGGCATATGGAAGCATGTGCAACAGAAGCAGAATTTCACAAACAAATCCTTCATAATATTAAATGTATATCGAGCACCTGCAGGTAAACTTTAATCCATTCATAAACCACACCAAATCTGTACTGGCCCAGTTAACAACCAAAAACAAAGAAATAGTGGTTGCTGGTGACTTCAGTGTAGATTTTCTTGAAGACTCTCCCAATAAGAACTTACGTGAGATAGTAAGACTATCATTCAACTTAATTCCCACTGTAAAGTTCCCAACTAGGGTAGCCAATTGCTCAGAAACAGCCATTGATAATATCTTTATAGAAAAGTCCAATGAACAAAATTATATTACAAAACTAATAGTCAATGGCCTCTCAGAGCATGACATGCAGTTCCTTCTGTTAAATGTTAATACTGAACAGGATATAAAATCTGTTAAATCTGAACTCAAGAGGGTAATCAATAAGGAAAAAATTGATTATTTTAGGACACTCCTCAGAGACATTCACTGGAGTGATGTTTGCAGTGCTCATGACATGAATGAAAAATATAACACTTTTGCTAATAAAGTGCTTACCTTATTTGAACACACTGTTCCCCCAAAACTAGCCAAGGTTAGAGCAAAGTCTACAAAGAAGTCATGGATGACTCAAGGAATAGAGGTATCTTGTAAAACAAAAAGAAAACTGTGTCTGTCAATCCAAAACAGTTCTGATGATGATGATGCTATAGCACATTACAAGAGATACTGCAAAATATTAAAGACTGTAATACGGACATCAAAGCAAATATATTACAAGGAAAAGATAGTCATATCAGATAACAAAATAAAGACAACATGGGATATAGTGAAGTGGGAGACTTGTAGAATCAGGTATGAAGCGGGACAAATAGCATTAAGAGTAAATAATACATTGGTGACAGATGTTTCAGAACTTTTTAACAAACATTTTATAACTGTTACTGAAAAGAGGGGGTTGCCAGGTTCTGTAGATGCTGCCATGGGATACCTTAGACCAGACATTTCAAGTAACTTCCATAATATGAATTTGACCCTCACTACCCCAACAGAAGTAATGTTCATTTTGGCCCACCCCATTACCCATGCAGTCTAACGCACTGCTTTCAGGGGGGGGGGGGGGGGGGGGGGAAGGCATGCCAGTCCCTGGCACAAACCTGCCTGATGAATTAGTGTCAAAGTCCGGTATGCCAGCCAGTCTGTGGATGGTTTTTAAGGCAGTTTTCCATCTGCCTCAGTGAATGCAGGCTGGTTCCTCTTATTCTGCCTCAGTTACACTATGTCAGTGATTACTGTGCATAAACTCTCCCCACGTATGCGTACACCATATTTAGTTTACCACAAAAACATAAAACATTGGGGCTACACTCTGGTGTGAAGCGTTACTAGGGAAGAGGGTCCACTGGGGGACGAACCGCACAATAACTCTGGGTTCAGTGTGGGGCGGTAGTGGGGCGAGTGGACTGCTGTAGCCTGTTGTTGGGTTGTAAACCACTGAGGGCTATGGCAGGGATAAAGCCTCTCCATTGTTTCTAGGTTCCCAGTTCCACACAACACAATATGATACAATGTCCATCATAAAATCTTTAAAATCAAAAACATCTGGTGGGTATGATGAAATATCAACACAGTTAATTAAAGAATGTGATTCTGAGTTAAGTAAGATATTAAGCTACCTGTGTAACCAGTCATTCATCAGTGAAATCTTATCACAAATAACATACTGTCAAAGTCGCAGTTCAGATTTCTAAAGGGTTCTGATATTCAGAAGGCTATCTACACTTACAGTGAAAATGTACTTAATTCATTAGACAAAAAATTGCAAGTAAGTGGTATATTTTGTGATCTCTCAGAGGCATTTGACTGTGTAAATCACAATATCCTTTTAAGTAAATTACAATATTATGGTATAACAGCAAACGCTGCAAAATGGTTCAAATCTAATATCTCTGGCAGGAAACAAAGGGTGTTATTAAGAAAGAGATGTTTATTGAGCTATTAGGCATCAGCCAACTGGGAACTAATTACATGTGGGGTCCCACAAGGTTCCATCTTAGGGTCCTTACTTTTTCTTGTGTATATCAATGACCTCAATGTCTTCTGGGGTATTCTGTATTTGCTAGTATTGTACATCCACTTGTGATGTGATCTACTGTTTCTATTTGTTGTTTGCAAAGTCTGCATTTATCTGTTGTGGTATTGGGATCTTTAATAATATGCTTCCTGTAATATCTGGTGTTTATTGTATGATCCTGTATTGCAATCATGAATCCTTCCGTCTCACTGTATATATTGCCTTTTCTTAGCCATGTGTTGGATGCGTCTTGATCGATGTGTGGCTGTGTTAGATGATACGGGTGCTTGCCATGTAGTGTTTTCTTTTTCCAATTTACTTTCTTCATATCTGTTGATGTTACGTGATCTAAAGGGTTGTAAAGGTGGTTATGAAATTGCAGTGGTGTAGCCGATGTATTTATATGAGTGATTGCTTTGTGTATTTTGCTAGTTTCTGCTCGTTCTAGAAAGAATTTTCTAAAATTGCCTACCTGTCCATAATGTAGGTTTTTTATGTCGATGAATCCCCTTCCTCCTTCCTTTCTGCTTAATGTGAATCTTTCTGTTGCTGAATGTATGTGATGTATTCTATATTTGTGGCATTGTGAACGTGTAAGTGTATTGAGTGCTTCTAGGTCTGTGTTACTCCATTTCACTACTCCAAATGAGTAGGTCAATACTGGTATAGCATAAGTATTTATAGCTTTTGTCTTGTTTCTTGCTGTCAATTCTGTTTTCAGTATTTTTGTTAGCCTTTGTCTATATTTTTCTGTTAGTTCTTCTTTAATATTTGTATTATCTATTCCTATTTTTTGTCTGTATGCTAGATATTTATAGGCATCTGTTTTTTCCATCGCTTCTATGGAGTCACTGTGGTTATTCAATATGTAATCTTCTTGTTTAGTGTGTTTTCCCTTGACTATGCTATTTTTCTTACTTTTGTCTGTTCCAAAAGCCATATTTATATCACTGCTGAATACTTCTGTTATCTTTAGTAATTGGTTGAGTTGTTGATTTGTTGCTGCCAGTAGTTTTAGATCATCCATGTATAGCAAATGTGTGATTTTCTGTGGGTATGTTCCAGTAATATTATATCCATAATTTGTATTATTTAGTATGTTGGATAGTGGGTTCAGAGCAAGACAGAACCAGAAAGGACTTAATGAGTCTCCTTGGTATATTCCACGCTTAATCTGTATTGGCTGTGATGTGATGTTATCTAAATTTGTTTGAATATTAAGTGAGGTTTTCCAGTTTTTCATTACTATGTTTAGAAACTGTATCAACTTAGGATCTACTTTGTATATTTCCAATATCTGTAGTAACCATGAGTGGGGTACACTATCAAAGGCTTTTTGGTAATCAATGTATGCGTAGTGTAGCGACCTTTGTTTAGTTTTAGCTTGATATGTCACCTCTGTATCTATTATTAGTTGCTCTTTACATCCTCGTGCTCCTTTGCAGCAGCCTTTTTGTTCTTCATTTATAATTTTGTTCTGTGTTGTATGTGTCATTAATTTCTGTGTAATGACTGAAGTTAATATTTTGTATATTGTTGGTAGGCATGTTATGGGTCGATATTTTGCTGGGTTTGCTGTGTCTGCTTGATCTTTAGGTTTCAGATACTTTATTCCACGTGCAAGTGTATCAGGGAATGTGTATGGGTCTGCAATGTAACTGTTAAATAATTTAGTTAGATGTGAATGTGTTGAGGTGAACTTTTTTAGCCAGTAATTTGCTATTTTATCATTTCCGGGGGCTTTACAATTGTGTGTAGAATTAATTGCTCGGGTGACTTCATGTTGCAAAATTATCACTTCAGGCATTTGTGGTATCATCTTGTATGTGTCTGTTTCTGCTTGTATCCACCGTGCATGTCTGTTATGTTGTACCGGGTTTGACCATATGTTGCTCCAGAAGTGTTCCATGTCTGTTATGTTTGGCGGATTGTCTATTTTAATGTGTGTGTTATCTATTGTTTGGTAAAATCTCTTTTGGTTTGTGTTGAATGTTTGGTTTTGTTTCCTTCTATTTTCACTTTTTTTGTATCTTCTAAGTCGTTTGGCCAATGCTTGTAATTTCTGCTTCTTTTCATCTAATTGCTCTATTGCTTCTTGTTGTGAGATTTTACCTAACCTTTTTCGTTTTTTGTCTGATATTTCATTTCTTATAAATTGTGTTAGCTGTCCGATGTCTTTTCTCAGTTTTTCTATTCTGATCTGTAGCCTGTGTTGCCATGCTGGTTTTGTGGGTTTCTTCTGTGTGTTGGTTTGTTCTGATCTCTGCCTAGTGTGTATATTTAGTGTAGTGAGTGCTCCTATATAAACCAGTAGTTGTAATTCTTCCATAGTAGTGTTTTCATTTATTTTGTTGTGTATGATTGTGTTGATAGATGTTATTGTTGTTTCGAATTGTGGGTTATTTGGCGGTCTATGCAAGAATGGTCTAATGTCTGTATTTGTGTCTTTGTATTCTAAATTCTGAAATTTTTCTTCTATATCTAACATGTGTGTTACTTCGAGTTCTATTTGTGCTTGTTCTGGTGGCTGTCTTAAGATTTCGTTTTCCTCCGATTGTTTAATTGATGCGTGTTGTTCTTTGTTTGTTTGCTCTGGGATGTTTGAGTCCATTACCGTATTTTCTTCTTCTTCTGATTGCACTATATTTTGTTCCAGTATTTGTTGTACTTGTTGTTTGATGTTTTCTAATTCTGACTGGGGTATCCTGTTAATTTTGATTATTACATGGATCTGATCAGCTATTTGTTGTTCTGTTAAAAATTTTAATTCCGGGTATCTGGTAATAAATGTTGTGTATACTTGTGATCTGTATCCAGTTGTGTTGGTTCGTAGGTTTGTTGCTTGGTAATAGCAGAACATGAGGTGTTGCTTAACTTCATCTGACCATCTCATCCTCTGTCTTTGTTTTCCTTCTAGGGTGTTTGCAGGAAGCATATCCTGCAAAACACCTCTATTTGGATTTAAATCATTTTCCAGTTGGCTAGCAGTGTTGTTAGCATTGTGGGTGGGCATAGGGTTCAAACAACGTCTCCGACCATGACGACGCTTGTCCGAGGCTTCTTTAGTTCTGTCCTGAATCAACAAATCACACTAAAAGGGGGGTTAGCCCTATTGGTGGTTTGTTCTTTTTGTCGCCTTTTACGACTGGCAGAACATACTGGAGTCCTACTCTTTTCCCGGGCCTCCACGGGGTTTATTATTATTATTATTATTATTATTATTATTATTATTATGGAGTATTTAGTGGAGTAATAAGGTGATATTATGAGGATAATAGGTGAAGTTATTATGTTGATACAATGAGGAGATATTTGATGTATTTAATGAAGTGTTGATGTACTACTTATTAAACGAGGAGAATGATGTTAGGTAGGGACTGGTTTGAAGTATCAGATGCAAGAAAATACTCAGTTAAATTTATGCAGAAAGGTTGATTCTATGCTAAGTGTGACATCTTTTGTAATTAGGCGACATGTCAGTAATCTGTGCACTGGAAAGTGATTAATTGTCTTAATTGTAATTAATGTGAAGAATGTGACACTTTAAAATAGGAAGTAAGCTGGAGAATATTTTTAGTGAATTAACAACTATACCTATACACCACTACATACTTTTACACCGTTGAAAGATAATGAGAAGTCAGAAATGTTTCTTTCTGAACTTATGAAATCTTTTTACTTATGCTGAATCATACAAGATAAGCCAGGAAAACACATCTGAACACTTGTGGGTAGATGTATTCAATACTCAAAAGGCTTTATAAATTGAACTACTTATTGTATCAGACTATTTACTTGAGACATATAACTGTTCTGTTACTGTTTCTGAAAATCTGATGAATGATGGGCGTTATATAGTTACTTTTCTGAAAACATGATGAGGTATATATTAAGTTTTTGAAACATTTTACCCCAGATGGGAGATTTATAATGAATTTGTTTTGTGCTTGATGTGCACCAAGTGTTAAAACCCAACAGTGACTTACTGACAAATGTAATGATCAACATTTATCTGCACAGAAATTCTAGTTTTTACATTTTTTTTAACTGTTTCACCACAACCATATCCCACACAATGACTTTTAAATATCTAAGTGCTGTTACATATTTTCTTTGCTGTTTTGTTATTTATGCAAGCAACTATGAGTATGGGAGTGATTCTTGAATGATACTAACAGGTACAAAGGCTACTTTGCCATTGAATACTATACCCACACCCCATAAAAAATTGCATAACACTATCATTTTTGTAAATACCTTGAAGATACTGTCTGATAACTAGTAATATATGTATACTATTCTTTGTCTTTGAACTACTTGTAAACAGAAAGCACCATGCAATTTTATGTAAATGTCTATGATACAAAACTCTGAAACAAGCAAATCCTATAATCACTGAAATGCGTAAAAGATATCGGGCGAGTTATTGACATCTGTGGGCACTTGCTTCCCAAAATTTGATACATAATATCATCTGTGTACAGTATATAATTTTGTGTATTACCTTTGTGGACATTGTCCAATTCAATCCAGTTTTAAGTGAGAATTCAACCAGAAATGGTATGTAAATTTCAGACAACACCATGATCTGGAGAGGACATTTTCATTTTTGTGCTTTAAGTGTTAGTTACATGACATGTTCTATGGACATTTACCATAGTGTTAATAAATATGTTTTTTCATTGATGTTGTATATTATCCTTACCCACGAGTTGAACCAAATTGGTAGTGAACTGGGCTGTGTGTTTAAACACACTACATGGTACCCTCAACTGGACTTGAACTTAAATTGTCATAAAGAACTTTTAGTTGAGTGATAGATTTTACCATATGGTATCCTAAATTGAAGCTGTGCCATGGTAGCACACTGGACTTATATTTGAACTACTATACACATAATCTAGTATCCTGGAACTGAGTAGTGCTTATGTAGCACACAGAACTTTAACAAATGCCTTGACGTTTTAGTAGTGTCTATGCTGCACACAGTATTTCATGAACTACTGACAATGTGAAATAGTACTGTAGCCATGGTAGTGCCAAAAAGGTACAGAGGACTTGCTTCTAAGATATGGTATTGCATTTTTCTGTAGCAAAATTGGTACAGTAATCTACAATAGCGTAAATGGTATAGTATTTTACAGTTATGATGAAAGTAACAGAAAAGACTGTTTTCAAAATAGTATTAACTTTTCAAAAAATTTAGCAACTTTATGAAGTCAATTGACTAAGAAAACAAATCATTTATCTTAGTATTTTCTGCATCCAGGTTAAAATTTACAGATTGCTGAGTGTTAGTTTCAGGCTTGTTACCCCTAATGCATTAATATTTACTTTACAGTTTTTGTCTTAGTGTAAGTATTTTTCTTTAATATTACTAATCAGTAGTCATACAAAATTTATCAGCATTATTACATCTGACCCCTTTTTTTTTTTTTTTTTTTTTTTTTTTTTTTTTTTTTTTTTTTTTTTTTTTTGCGGGAAGTAACACATTCAAATTTATTTATTTATTTTTCAAGAGGAGTTAGTAGTTGCTTTTGCCTAAGGGTTTGCCAAGCATTCTTTTCACTTAAACTTCAAATCAGTTAAGAAGTCATTTTGATGTTTTTCTGGTTTCTTTTTGAAATGCAGATTCTGAAAGCCTTGTTTATCTTGGAATTTTCTCATGAAATATTTCACATATGTGATTAGGGAACATTGGAGTATGAAGCTGATACACTGAAAAATGTTGTTGGAAATATCCTTGGAGCTGTGTCCACACCTAAAAAATCAAGATCATCAGCAGTATGAAGAACCATCTGTCACCGCCCTCCAAATTCAGTGCACACCAGACACCTCCTTTTACCAGCCTTCAACTATTCAGGCCACAGAAACCTATGATGATATTTCATAAACACATGTGTTACTGCATGTTATACTTTTCAAATTTGTTAACATTGTGCATGCCTGCGAGACTTTCCCTCGCAGTGGAATGTGAGCGAAACTCTCAGGGGGCTGTGTAACGTGCAATAAGCCATTTGGACCTTGTATATTCACAAATTTATGATCTTATCCTTTTTTTATCTTATTTGAAATGTTTTAAAATCTGACAGTATAATATGTTGTGCTAACACAATTAACCACTGTGATTTAAAAAAAATCAAATTTCATAAAAATTACTGTACTACAAAAAGATAAATCTTTGTTTATGTGAATATATATTTTCATAATTGTTCTATTGTGGTGGTGATGATGACGACAATAAAAATTACTGTCAATCTAACACTGGTGGCTCACGCAAAATTTTACCGATGTGCTACAATACTACAAATATAAACAGATTTTGTTTCACTGTATCGTCATGACAGGATTGACTTAATATTGTTGTGATATTAGCTTTACATAATGAACTAAGCTCATGTATGATATTTGTATCTACATCTACATAGATACTCGGCACTTGACCACATGGTGCATGGCAGAGTGTAGCCTTTACCAGTGGTAGTCATTCCCTTTCCTGCTACACTCAAAATATAGCAAGGGAGAAATGACTGTCCAACTTTGTGTGGGCCCTAATTTCTTGTGTCTTATCTTCTTGGTACTTATATGGAAAGTATATTGGTGGCAGTAGAATCATTCTGTAGTCAGAGTCAGATACCATTTCTCTAAATTTTCTCAATAGTTTTCCTCAAAAACATCGTCTTCCCATTAGAGTCACTGAAGAATCTCCATAATACTTGTGTGTTGTTCAAAACAACTTGTAACAAATCTAGCAATACACCTCTGAACTGCTTCAATGTCTTCCTTTAATATGATCTATTGCAGGTCCAAAATACACAAGCAATATTCCAGAATAGATCACTAGTATCCTATATGACATCTGCTTTACAGGTAACCACAAAACTGGTTATCATTCACCTTCACTACCACAATCCTCACATTCACATTCTATTTCATATAGCTTTGCAACATTACATTCACATGTTTAAATGGTTTGACTATGCCAAGTGGCACACTACTAATGCTGTATCAGAATAATATTCTTTCCCTACTCATCCACATTAACTTACATTTTTGTACATGAAGAGCTAGCTGCCATTCACGACAACAACTAGGAATATTCAAATAAAATTGTAGTTGAAATATGGACAAAAAGCAGCCATATAATGGAAAGACGATAATGAAAATTTGTGCTGGGCTGGGACTTGAACCCAGATTTCCTGCTTATTGCAAGAGGTCATCTTGCCATTACGCTATCCAAGCATGCCTCATGGGCATACTCCCCATTATGATTACAAAAGTTGCCTCCTGCTGCTGCTCATTTGATACAGAATTGTTATGATAACACAGCTATAAAACATTCTCACAAAAATAGGAGTATGCCATGCTGAAACTTTTGCTTCCACTGATAGAAATACGTTGCACAGAAGCTTGTTAAAAAGTGTATAATCAACAGTTTGAAATATTTCTCAATAATAGTTGCAAAGAGGATCCAAGTTTGTACCATTTATCCATCTTATTTGCTAAGTGAATAACAATTTCTGATAATTAGACAAAGTTAATTAGCAACAGTTAGAAAAACTACCCTTTTAAGAAAGTGTCATTTGCGGCCTGTCTAAGTTTTCTGATTTATCATGGTATAGTTCTCTAACTGGATTCTTTCATGTCATGGTATAGTCCTCTAAATACATGTTTACATTAACTATATCCCTCCTAACAAATCTTTCTTACTACTATATTGAAAGTCATCACTGAATTGAATCTTTACAATAGGAAATGTTCCCATACGTCACAGCTATTAACTACAGGCAGTGTAGATAACTGTTATGAGCCTGTAACAAGAGGACTGAGTGGAGAGCAAAAAGTTTCACTTCTTAATCAATACTGGTTCTATGATACTGATATAGGATAATTACAGATTAGAAACTGAGATTTGTTTTATGTGGGTGACATGAGCTGTGTACAATTTAATAAAGTATTGAGGAAGATTAGCTCAACATCCTTCTGGTAATGACAAATCAACCATGTCCTCCTCAACAGTAATATCTCATCATTCACCACAACTGATTTAGGAAAAATAAAAAGCATGTGTTTGAAACCTAGGAAAAATAGGCAACTTTATCTCCACAAAAAATTAAGACCTGCCATGCAAGTGCATGAGGTCGGGCTTGCTGATCACAGCTTACTGTAATTGTGATAGTGCTGTAGGTTAACATCAACAGTGATCTGATAAACAATTAACCATTATGATAAAATTCTCTTGACCTCACAATAACATTAAATGGTGTAAAATCATCAAGCCCTTGGGCCAAGTACTCCTCTGCCATTGTCAAGTGGTGACTATCTTTTGGTTGCTGCCATCATACTTATACAGCAGTGCTTCCTTCTTTGTTGTCACTGGTGTTTGCTCCACTGCCATATAGTGTAATACTTTCATTGCACACCCACAGCACCCACCTCAATTTTCTGATGGTAGGGTCCGAAGGCTTGCTTAACTATAGGCCATCAACTTCATTGAGAGTGTTGTTACAAATTTTTATCTCTATTGCTTTTTTAATTTTGATATCCTAGAAACAACACATCTGTGTAATAACTGATGTCTTTTTGAATGAAATGTGATGTCTGTTTTCCAGAGCATGCTCTGCTACCACTGATCCCTCAGGGTAACAAAAGTGAAAGTATCTTGTGTTCTACTCAGCACTGTTCATTAGTATGCACAGTCTGTCCAACATAAAAATATCCACACCCACACAGTATTTTATGTACTACTGGCATTCAAACACCTATACCATCTTTCAAAGAACTGATGAGTTGTGAAACTTTTGTTGGAGCCCTGATGACCGAATCAATTTCATGCCTCTTTAGGAAATGGCTGATCTTTCCCATTATTGAGCCATAGAATGGAAAAAACACAACCTTATATTTCTTCTCTGGGCCCTTCTGCTTCTATGTTTCCGGGAAGATATGGCTTTTGAAATCTGGCAATTGTTGTAGCCGTTTTCCTTGAATACTTTCTGTAAGTGAGTCAGTTCCTTTGGCAACATTCCAGTGTGTGAGAGAGCTTTCTATTGATGCACCAAGGTCCTCAGAACAAAACATTTCTGTGACAGATCGTGATAGCTGTTAGCTTGCAGATCCTGATGTGTGTGGGTGGATTTCCAGTAAACACTGTGACTGAGACACACATTGCCTTACAGCAGATGAGGACATCAAGGAACAGCAAGGCACTATAGGTCTCCCCTCAATTGTGAACTTTATATTGTCATGGATATTGTTGATGTGATTTTCACATCGCGCACATTACTATCTAACATCTCACTTATTTTCCACCACGGGCCTAATCTTTTCAATTTTTAGACATGATAAATGTAAATACATACCCGTTCAACAGACACAACAAACATTCAACCACGTGTCCACGCTAAGTGGTGGTTCCCAAGCCCAACTCACCTCCTACGCTTTGATGTTACCGCTGGCAATCTGAACAGCAACCAAGACCAACCGCTTGGTTGGCTTCGAGTTGCCAGTTTTTTCACATCAATGAGGCCAGATGATGAATGTGTCATTGATGTAATGAAAGCAAACAGACTTTGCAGGAGGAATGTCCAGCATGATGTTCTCCATAAACAAGTTGGGTATAACTAGAGCTAATGGACTTTCCAATGTGAGGCCATCCATCTGATTTTGTATGATGGAGAATATAGAATGTTTTAATCAGACAAATGCTTTTCACTGGATGTGACTCCTGCAAGGCCTAGTTGCTTTTATCATTACATTGACAATACATTCAACATGTGGTCTCATGAATGTAAAAAGCTTGGGGAATTCTTGGACCACATCAACAATATCCATGACAACATCAAATTCACAATGGAGGTAGAGACTGGTAGCGCCTTGCACTTCCTTGATGTCCTCATCTGCCATAAAGCAATTTGTGTGTCAGCCAGAGTGTTTACTGGAAACCCACCCACACATACTGCAGATACCTGCACATTAACAGCTATCACTATCTGTCACAAAAATATTCTGAGGATCTTAGTGCATTGTGTGGAAGGTGTCTCAGATGCTGAAAACCTGCTGAAGGAACTGAGCCACATACAGAAAGTATTCAAGGAAAACAGATACACTAGTTACCAGATTTCACAAACCACCTTCCTGAAAACACAGGAGCAGAAGGACCCTGAATAAAACTCAATGAAGCTTATGTTTTTTTCCGTTCTGTGGCTCATTAATGAGAAATATTAGCCACTTCTTAAAGGGGAATGAAACAGATTCAGTCTACAGGCCTCCAACAAAAATTTGACAACTCACGAGACCTGTAAAAGTGATGTAGGCCTCAGAATGCCAGGAGTATATAAAATACTGTATGAGCATTGACAGTTTTCTGTCAGACAGAACACGAGAGATGCTTTCCCCTGTCATGTCATAAGAAATCAGTGATAGTAGAGCATGCTCTAGAATATTCACATTATACTGCATTCAAAGAGACATCATTTATTACATAGACTAGTTGCTTCTGGGATAGCATAATTAAAGAAGTGATAGATAAAAGTTTGTGAAAACACCCTCAGCAAAGATGGTAGCCTAGCAAGGATTGTAACACAGCCATCAGAAAGCTGAAGCAGGTGCAGCAGGGGCGCAATGCAAACATTACCCTATATGGTGCTGGAGTGAGCACCAGTGACATCATGTAAGGCAGTGCAGCAGTAAAGGATGTTAGCGGCAACCAAAAGACAGCCACTTTTCGACAGTTGCCAAGGAGTACTTGACTGAAAGCTTGTGAGTTTTAAACCACTTGCTGCAGCTGGAAGTTCAAGAGAGTTTTAGTCGTACATATCACTGCAAAACCATGCATTAATATAAATCCTCCATAATATTTTAAATGACTCCACATCATACTTAATCAACATGGAATGAGGTTCAGAAATATTATATTTATGTATGGCCAACTTCACTGATTTGTACATCACTAAAACTAACTGACTTATAGCTAAGATCTTCCCAATTTCATATTCAAAAAAGATAAAAGGAGCACTAACAATTAGCCCATGTTAGCACTTTGCCGTCCTCACATCTCGTACAAATTTATACACTTGGTGCCGGCAGCACTAATTCAGATTACTTGGCTTGTCACTGGCCACTTGTCACCTTTCCATAGATGACAAGCTTCTAAAACATTGACTTTTGTGAGCTTTAATTTTCCAGAAATCCTCTATTTTGCCATGTCATTCCACAAACTCAAATTTTCTTTTCAAGTAACTTCTTTGCAAGTTCTACACTGTTATAATAATCAGCCATGCAGAAGTGGTGCCACTTTCCCTCAGAAGGTGTCAATAGTTCCATCACTGTTTTTGCTAAAGGCTGTCCAGCACCGGAATATATCTCGAATGAAGAAATGTATCCTGTACTCAAATCACACAGCATCCGAATGAGTATGCTGTATTTCATAATTTTTGATGGATTATAAACTTTAAAATTTAACCGTCCACCCAATGGTGTCATTCCTTCATCAGTTGAGATGTTCTGACTTGGATTAAACATTTCTTCAAACTTTTTGGAAAAATAATCTATTACGAATTGCACTTTGACTAGCCGGTCGGCATTATCTGGTTTACTGTTGCTGTTGGAAAAATGTAAAAATGATAATATTTGTCTGAATCGGTTGCAGGACATCGTTTTGCAAAATATCAGTGTGCCTATCAATAGATTTGTTGACCAATAATCATCAATCCTTGCTGTATTTATAATTCTCATAAGTACAGCAGCCCAAACCAATTTCTATGCTTGGGTCCCATAACATTGACAAATTTGGCATTTTTTAAATCCAGTTTCCTTCTCTTGCAATTTTGACTATAGTACTCATTGGTTTCATTGCTAATATATTCAAATAGATCGTTCCCGATATCTAATTCTATGATATCCTCGATGCTCTGTGTATATTTGGGAAATATGTTTGGACCCGAGGATCCTTAAAATTATTATTGGTCCTTGGTAAATCAAAGTCTGACCCCTGTGCACTGTCTTCTTCATCTGATTCAGCCGAATCAGTTGGAAACTGTAGCCTTCACTGAATTCTTCTTGGACGTATTTTACTATCTTCCTACGATTCTGCTTCACTTTAATTTTTTTGATATCCTAAGTCTTCTTCCTAATCAGCCAAGTCATTCAAAATGTCAGACAAGACACCTGCACCTTCATTGTAAATAATCCTATTGTCTCTTTCATCTGCCATGATGAAAGGGTGCAAGTACTTATAAAAACAAAAAACTTATTGATGTGTGTAACTTATTGTTACCTAAACAAAACACCAACAGAATGCAAAAGATACTGAAGTGCTGGCGCTGGTCACTGCATCATACTATGCTCATGACACCACTGTGGTGTCACCGACCACTGAGCGATACTATGCAGACGACACCACTGTGGCGTCGCCAGCCGTTGACCGCTATTTTGTGCATGACACCACTGTTGTATCACCAGACAACGTAGTGTTAATATTTCTGAATTATGAGAAGGAATTTGTTCTGTCCTGTGTTGTAAATAACTAGCCAGGAAGGTGTACTATAAGCAAAGATGTGTATGGGGAAGAGCACCTTGCAGCCTACGCATCAAAACAGTTAAATGAAGCTGCAAAATTACTTGAGAGGAAATGTTGAGTTTGATGTGTGGTATCATGTACTTCAGGCACTATATTTATGCCAGGAAATTCAAAGTCTTAAATGATCACACAGTGTCAAAATGGCTATTAAGCTTGAAGGAGGCTCCAAGCAGGTGGACTTGGTGGGAATTGAAATTAAACGAATTTGACTGGAGGAGATTTATAAGCGAGGCAGAAAGCACATAAAATGCAGACGGATTAAGCAGAAAGTTTGGTGTCATATGGACACTTTGCTGTAACCATACAGAATGATAGAAGCTGCTAACTGCTGATGCTAACTTCAAGCTGTGGTGTCACCGCCAGACACCACACTTGCTAGGTGGTAGCCTTTAAATCGGCCGTGGTCCGGTAGTATACGTCAGACCCGCGTGTCGCCACTATCAGTGATTGCAGACCGAGTGCCGCCACACGGCAGGTCTAGAGAGACTTCCTAGCACTCACCCCAGTTGTACAGCCGACTTTGCTAGCGATGGTTCACTGACAAATTACGCTCTCATTTGCCGAGACGATAGTTAGCATAGCCTTCAGCTACGTCATTTGCTACGACCTAGCAAGGCGCCACTATCATTTGCTATTTAACTTGTGATGCATGTACCGTCAGACCGATGTTTACCAATTATGGATTAAAGTTAAGTATTCTAGAAGCTACGTACTTTTTTTACTAGACTCAACTCCTTTAACTTTTCCAGACCTCACGCCAGCCTGCGTGAGCTTAAATGCGTGCCTTTCGGCTACCTCACAGTTGACTTGGCTGTCTTGCCAAGTCACAACACAAGCTATTCAAAACATAGCCACAATCTGCCATGCACAATGGAATGCTAGGTAGGGCACTGAAGCTTGAGCCATTCATCATGATGTCTGCTGCATTATGGGAAGAAGTATTGAAAGAAGTTCACAACCACAGGACCACAACCACTGGACACAGAGGTCAAAGAACAATAGATTGTAAGGTTGCTCAACAATATTGGTGAAGAGTGTGAAGACAGGATGTTGATAAGTATGTGAGAAATTGTGTGCTAGGTGCATAGTGTGCTTCATCAGCAAGTACCACTAGTAAAGGGACACCCTCCTCTAACATTATCTTCATTCAACAGAAGTTATCGATAGCAAAAAAAACTTCCTACCTTATAAACAGGTTAATATTATCTCATTGGTTTAACTAAAAGAATTCCATATGACTTTGTGAATGATGTATTATACTTCACTCTAAAATGTATAAAAAGACATTATTTTATTACAATTGATATGTATTAACTGTGTATTTACAGTTAAAATTACTTTTCTTTTGGAAATATTTGAAATCACGAAATAAAATCATGAAATATCTGGCTCACTTAAAATTCCTATTATTAATTGCACAATGTGATAATATTTATTAAATTTATTTCTGGTCTCATTTATAAAATAATTATATAGCTTTGTGAAAATTCTTCTTTTGTCAAGAAAGTTCGTAAACCCTGTTTTGTAAACTCTTTGGACTGTTGTTAGTACCACAGAATGAAGTAATAGTGGGCACAGCTCTGATGGAATTGGACATGTTTTTAATTTTGGCAATAAAAATGAAATTTTTGGTTTTATGGAAGTGTAAATTGTAAAGACAGTGTGATATAGAGAAATGTGATACAATAAAAAAAGTACAAAAACAGAAATTACACAACAGACTTACTTAACAGTTATCATGTCATCTGCAAACCTACAAAGTCAAAAAATTTAAGCCTCAAGAATCAACCCCTAGATGTGACAAACTGGAGCCAGTGATGAGAAAAGAAGGTAAGTAAAAAAGTTTATTTGTCAATCTTACTCCTCTCAAAGCTTATGAAACAAATCAATTATTTAGAAGAGTGAAAATCAACTGTTGATGTGAGGGAGGGTAATTTTACAATTGGTGGCGTGATCAATTGACTGATAATGAAGTTTTGTCTGTTAGAGAAGGGACAGTGATTTGTGCCTTTTGCAGTTTATATTGAATTTCCCATCACTCAGAGAAAGAAGACCGAGAGCTGCACAGTCAAGTTATAACAACAGTGATGAGATACTTCCAATAATGATGGACTGGATCAATTGAAAGAGGACTTTACAACTACAATGAGGGACATCAAAAAGGAAAGCTAAGTACAAAGTATTTGTGAAATTAATTTGTTTGTGTACTTGTGTGATTGTTAACAAAATGAAGAGAGATGAGGGCAGGTGTGACGTAGAAGTGAAAGCTGTGGGACCCAGTCAGGACATGTATGAGCCAAGTGAAAATGTAGTCAGCAAAGAAACAATAAAACCTGATTTTTTGCAGTTAATTTTGGCAAAGCTAGAGGAAATGAAGACAGATAATAACAGTAAATTTAGTGCATTAATGAGCAGTCAACTGAAATAAGCACGGACAATGATAGAAAATTTACTTCACTACAAGGACAATTAAATGACCTAAAAGCTGAAAACAATAGTAAAATGGATAAGGTACAATACCAAACAGACCAACTTAGTAATCAGGTTTCAGAGCTAAAAAATGGGTTGTGCAAGAGATTAAGAAGTGTGAACAAAAAAGTTGATGTCTTAGAAAATAAATTTATTGTTTTGGAAAATGAGTTAGTTGCCGAGTCTGCAAGACAGATGAAGAATGCTAATGACTTCAGAGTTGAACTGAAGGTCATAGCAGAAAAAATGGAACAGAACTTTAGTAGTTTAAATCAAAGAATTTTAAATGTTGAAAACAGTATGCAAACTAATGCAAATGTTTTAGATCAAAAAATTTCAGCAGTTCAGGAAAACTGTATTTACAAAAATCTGCATTCAAACATTAGTGTTGCATGGTGCAACATTCCAATCAAAATTTTTTCTGTAAGACAATTCACATACAGTAGATCTTCTGCAGCACTGTAAAGAGAGTTGTGTGTCAGGCATGAGTGACAGTCAAAAAATTAAATTTGTTAAAATATGTCTTGAAGGCGAAGCTCTGTCTTGGATAAATCTAAATTTAAGTTAGTGAGAAACATCTCAAAGTTTCAAAAAAAGTTTTTTAAATAAATTATAGTCAGAAGCTGAACAGGGGAGAATTAAAAGTGAACTTTTGAATGGTCCTCATTATAGGAATTGGGCAGTACCCTGAAAGAGTTTTGTAAGAATCAACTTCAAAAATTTATGCACCTTGATAAATCATTTGATGAAATGGCAATGACTGATGCACTCAAAAGGAGATTACCAAAAAGTTTGCAGTGGGATTTAGTGCACAGAACTGATGATTGCCTTGAACAATTTTTACGGTATGTTGACAGGCTGGATAGGGCAGTAGAAAGAAGCATGTACCATAATAATCGAAATGAGAGAGATTACAATGGTAATAACTACAGAAACAGAGATAATGGTAGCTTCTATCAGGGTCAAAATGTTAATAAAGACAGAAATTTTTAACATCAGCAGGATAGGAATAATGGGGATAACCAAGGGCAATTTAATAGAAGAAACAATTGTAGATGTAACTACTCGGGAAACAGCAATCCGCCTCAATGAAGGTCCATAGTTTTGGGGCATGGAAACACAAAAATCATGGGACCTTCAATTTACACTTTTAATTAGACAATAATAACAGTGTTAATAAAGTGGCACAGATATCTGAAGTTGAACAGAAGGAATATCAGATTTCTCACTTATGTTTTGATAAAAAGTTTTGAGATACTATATTTAATTATAGTGTTGTCAGTACTAATTACAAACCAGAACGTGACACTAATGGGAGTTTTGATGCAGTATGTACTAAGGATTTCTTCTTTGGACAGAAAACAGTGTTATTGATGTATACCAGTCAGGTGATGGCTCCACTGTATCTGAACTAGATAGTATTTTCATATAGATGCGAATGAGAGCTGTGAAATGACTGAAGTTGGTATGTCTGAGACTGGTAGCTCATTTAGAATGAATGTATGATCATCTATCATAATCATCAATCATAATCATCATCAGGGATTATGATTATGATGATTATCATGTAGTTGTGGAGTTTAAGAATAATGAAGTTTCAGAGTTATTTGTGAATAAAGGTAAGGTGATGAATGTGATGGTGTAAGTGAGAGTCTTGGAATACCAGTCCAGTCAAAGCAGTTTTCCATTAATATCACACAGAGTAATGAGTTATCTGTAAACCAAGAGAAAAAGGTCAAAACATTTTTAAGTTTGTTTTGGACGAGACTGATGGTAACATAGATAAATGTGCATTCTGGAATAAGTTAGCTGTGGTTAGTCAAAATTTATATCCAAATTGATGGAATGAAGTCAAAGAAGATCTGAGCAGGAAGTGTAATTTTGACAGTAATATATTTTTTGTGTTCCTTCTGTAATAAGTGAGGTCAGTTGCACTATGGAATCCATTCCTTGTCTTTAATCTATTCCTGACAAAATGAGTAACCAAAGTGATTCTATGATATCAGTAAAGTTGATTAAACCCTGTAAAAACAGTGTGGATGTAGCATTTGACAAAATTGCAAGTGATATTTTACATGAAGTGTCTATTATCAGAGATGATGATTCAGATTTTGGATGTCCATACATTAACATTAAGATTGATCAGTGGGAAGGGAACTGTTTGTTTGAGACAGGTACCAATTTGTGGTATATCTGAACAGTTTAGAGACAAGATCCAGTATAATAAGAATTTTGTGGAAATGTCCATTGCACGTGTTAAGATAGGAGGAACTAGTGGTAAGTAAAGCAAGTATGTAAAATGTTAAGTACTGTTAACTTTTAGTATAGAGGACAAGACCTATGACTATGGATGCTTAATGATCTAGAAGAAAATACACACTACGTTTGCAGATTCATAAGACTACATAATTGTGGTGTGTTTATCAAGAATGTAGTATGTAAGATAATGTCATTCCTAGAGTTTTGTCTTATCTATAGGCTGTTCAAATTTATGATGTACTATATAATGATGTTTTGTAATAGATTTGTGCTTTAGAATATGATACATATATGCTATGAGACTACATGAGTAGATCCTTTTGCAATTTTGAAATGGGATAATATACATAATTTGTACTGTAAAAAATAGGAATAGTATGTTAGTATATCTGTGTGTATCACCTTGTTAGTTTATTCTTTCCATTGCAGTTAACTCTGTTTATCAAAGTTTCATGTGTGAACCGTTTTTAAATTTCATCTCACATAAGTAACTGCTTTTGGAAACTTAATAGGGAGAGCATACTCCGTGTGATGTAAAGAAGGTATTGAACAGCATATTTAGTACATAAAACAATGTTTCAGAATTTGGTTGAATGCTAGACTGAAAGTTTGAGAACTCTAGGGAGGAAACTGAATGCTGTGGGTAGATTCACTCCCACACTGCTGTATGGCTGTACCTGGCTGGACCAGTCAACTTACAAGAAATTGTAGGTGCTGGGTAATGTACTCAAGCACCTGCCAACTACATCAGTGTTGTGACTGAGATTTGTAAATTGTTAGCCAAGACTACCAAAGACAGTGTTATTTCACATAAATGTAAGTTTTTTTTTTAAGTAGGGGGATTAAATTCCCAATACATTATGTAACTTTGAATCAGTATGTACTTTTTTTATCAGTTGTGAATGAGTCTTCTAGGCCTTTATGTATGTAGGTTAGTTTGTATGTCTTCCACACTATTTGCTAGCATAGTCAATATAACAAGATGTATACATGTCTACTTCCATACACTGTTTTTGTCCTCAAGCTACTTTATTAGGTCATCATTTAAAGCTATTTATGACTCTCCCTCTCCCTCCTTTTATGAATCAACATATCCTCAAATACTCTGGTTTATGTTGCTGATTGATTTTGTACTATATTCCTACTCATAATTGAGTATATTCCTCTGGTCTGTACCCATCGTCGTATTTTTAGAATCGGCTCACTCATCGTACACTTAGGCTCTGAATTTTTTCTCGTCTCTTTTTAAGGCTTTGAAGGTGTGATTTTATGGATGTATACTTACAATTTGTAATTATAGTCTCTGTACTTATTTCCATAGTGTAGTGTTGTAATGTTATAGTTTTGACTTTGTATTATTTGTCTTGTAACAGTATGCTCCACAGATCATACATCAGTATTCAACTTTTGGCATCATTTTGTACACAGATTGTCAAACTTTAAAGTCTGTCACAAAATATTGTAAACAAACAGTTTCAAAATTTTGTGAAGGGGATACTGTAAAGGGACATCATCCTCTAACATCACCTTTATTCAACAGAAGTTATAGATACCAAAAATACTTTCTACCTTTTGAACAGGTTAATATTGTCTCAGCTATTTAACTAAAAGAATTTCATATGCTTTTGTATATGATGTATTACATTTCAGACTAAAATGCACAAGGAAAAATTATTTTATTACTTTATCACAATCTATATGTATCGACTCTCTATGTACAGTTACAATTACTTTTCTTTTAGAAATATTTTAAATTACAAAATATCTGGCATACTTAAAATTCCTATTGTTAATTGCACAATCTGACAATATTTATTTCTGGTCTCATCTATAAAATGATATAGCTTGGTGGAGATCCCTCTTTTGTCAAGAAAGTTTGTAAACTCTTTTTGTTTTGTAAAATCTCTAGAATATTTTTAGTACTGCAGAATGAAGTAGTAGTGGGTATGGATCTGATGGAATTGAATGAGATTTTAATTTTGGCAATAACAATGCAATTCTTGGTTTTATGGAAGTGGAAAATGTAAAGACAGTGTGATATGAAAAATGTGATACAATAAAAAAAGTACAAAAATAGAGATTACACAGCAGACTTACTTAATAGTTAGCATGTAATTTGAAACCTACAGAGTCAAAAAAATTTAAGCTTCAAGAATCAACCCCTAGATGTGACAAACTAGAGCCAACAATAAGGAAAGAAGATATGTAAAAAAGTTTATTCGTAAATCTTACTTCCCTCAAAGCTTATGAAACCGGTCAATTATTTATAAGAGTGAAAATCAACTGGTGATGCAAGGGAGGGTAAGATTACACAATTCAATGATTACCAGGGTCACCCAGGCCATTTTAGATGGTTGGAATGAACAGTTTTGGGTCCATTGAGCCAAAAATGAAGGGCAACCACTCTTTTTGACTATCATAGACCACTTTTTGTGTTACCTTGCAAAGTTTACAAATCAGCTAGCAATTACAGTAGCACAAGCAATTGTGAATAACTGGTTACTGAAGTTTGGCATCCCCAACATGATAATCACTGAACAGGGCACCATCATTATGCCAGAGATAATGAAACAGCCATTACATCCATCACACATCTGGAAACAAAGAACCAGTCCTTGCACCTGCAGTCTAAAGAGAGGACTGAACACATTCACCAAACCATAAATAAGGTGCTGAGCTACTACTTCAACCGTCACCATAATGACTAGGATGTTTACTTACCCTGTGTAATGGCTGTGTATAATTGAAAGCCGCACATTAGTGTTGGGTTGTAACCATATAAGGTGATGCATGGAAGAAAGATGCCATAACTTTTTGAGGTATTAAACCTAAGATAGGGAAAAAATGGGAAATATATGGAATTATCACAAAGCATTAAAAGATATAAGAAAGCAAATGCAAAAGCAAGCAATAAGGAATTCGATTGGCAAGAGAAATTGGGACAGTATAAAGTTAAACTGCCAGAGTACAGAGCCAAGTGAAGGGTAATGTTAACTGGCCCCTATAACCAAAGAGTAAACTGAATAAATTTATTACGCAAAATTATGGGCCATATCAAGCTGTGGAAATGACATCACTAGTAAACATTCCATTGCAGTTTCTGACACACAAACCATTGCTCAGGTGGAGCACAGTTAATCTTTTAAAGGTGCTTCAGATAGTACTACAATTGCCAGCACCACTACCTGGAAAGAAGATAGATGGCAAGAGTAAAGGGAAGTAAAGAATCAAACTTGCATGCAGGCTGCACACAAGATACTATATGCTCTTAGGTCACGCACATAAGTGGTTTGTATGTATATTTTATGAATATTTTTTGTATGATTTATTGTATGGGAGATATGGAGTACATGATAAACTTCGTGGTGGATTCTGTTGTGTTTGTATAGTTCTCTTATTTTTCTGTTAGTGTTTTCACTTTGATCTGTTTTCTAGTAATAGACTTGGTATGAAGTGCAATACAGGAGTGGAACACATGTATATCAGCAAAACAGAATGAGTTATATCATGGCTGGTGTATAACAATGGACCATGGGCAGTGTTCTCATGAGGGAGACGTAGGGTGATGCAGATTCCATTTCCGCAGGTGGTGTTGCCACCAAAAATGGGCATGAGTGCAGTCTTTGCAAGGAATTTTGGTTACTTGTAATATTATTTTACTTGTGCATGAATTTTTCTTGGGATAGGGTGCTCATTTCTTGTGGTTTCATGTCAAGAAGAGTAAACTTGGATTATGGGAACCATTCCAAACTGTTGTATTTTTTGTGCATTTTTATTGTTATTTGTACTGTTTATGTAGTGAGTTATGGGTTGTGTATTCAGTTTGAGGGTGTATCCAAAATTATGTTTGTTTGTTCTAAATAGTGGAAAGCTCTGGAGAAGTACACACAACTAAGGACACATGAGGTGATGCTGATCTCCAAACAAAGGGGATTCTATGTGTTTATGTTAGTGGATGAGATTTGTCAATGGCAGAGAGGATGGGTTACAATATGCCTAACTCAGATGCTCCAGACTGACACAAAGGTGTGTGAGAGTTATTTTTAGGTTGGTCGGTTGGTTAGTTGGTTGGTTGGTTGGTTGGTTGGGATTGAAGGGACTAAACAGCAAGGTCATCAGTCCCTTGTTTCAAATGTGGTCCATTCAGACAGTCTGACATCTCAGAAAAGTCAGAACAATGAAAGAAAAAGGCTAAAAAAATATAAAAGTGCAGTCGTGCCGTCAATGGTAGAAACAAAATGAGGGAAGTCAGCAAGAGAGCAACTCCAAGGCTATGCTAGAAGCAGGAAATATCCCACCTCTGAATGCTTTTAAATAGCAGGTGGTCTTGCCTCTACTGCATCAACCACTAGAATGTAGATGTGTGTGCTGGAAAAGGAGACTAACTAATTCTAAAAAGTGATAAAAACAGAGTAAAAGGGAAAGAAAAGAGGATATTGGCCCTGCCCCAACACCAGAGTGAGGTTAAAAACCTTAAAACTGAGAAAAGAAGGCGGCATTCCACCAGAGGATATTGGCCCTGCCCCAACACCAGAGTGAGGTTAAAAACCTTAAAACTGAGAAAAGAAGGCGGCATTCCACCAAAATGCTGAGACCAAGGGATGGCAAGAAAAACTCTGGTCAATAGGCAGAAGGCCACTCATTAAGTCCGTACATAACAAAACATGGTTGCGTTGGGACTGTTTAATAAAGGTAAGGGCCTGGGAAACTGCCATCAATTCTGCAGTAAACACCCCACATGTAAGTGGGAGGAGATGATTTTCCATGTCAACAGAGGATGTGAAGGCATATCCCACATGATCAGCAGATTTAGAGCCATCAGTGTAAAAAACAACAGCATCCTGAAACTCCCATAAAATTTGGCGGAAAAAACAACGGAACACCATCGCAGGAGTGGAATCTTTCGGACCTCGAAGGAGCAGGTGGGTGATGTCCACGGTCTGAGAACAAGATAGAATAGGAAGGATGAGTGAGAGAGGAATGGACAGCGATTGCATAAGAAACCAAAAGCTGTGACCGCCGAACAGAAAGGGAGATGGGAGGGGGATCCCAACTTCCACCAGGAGTTTATCAACAGGGCTAGTAGGGATGGCACCGGTGGCCAAACTGATACCACAATGGTGGACCGGATCCAGGAGGTACAGTGTGGAAGGAGCAGCCGAACCATAAACTTGACAACCATACTCAACGCGAGACAGCACTAAAGCCTGATAAAGGCGGAGAAGGATGGAGCAGTCCGCACCCCAAGAGCTGTGGTCAAGGAAGCGAAGGACATTGAGTTCACGGAAACATCCTACCTTCAGGAGTCTGATATGGGGCAGCCAAGTGAGCTTGCTGTCGAAAAGAAGACCCAGGAAATGAAACTGTGGGACCACAGGCAATTGTTGTGCATCATGATAGAGCTCCAGATCGGGGTAGATCGTAGTACGGCGACAGAAGTAAACCACCCATAGTTTTAAAGGAGAGAATTGAAACCCATGCGAGGGAGTCCATTCAGAGGCATGCCGTATAGCTCCCTGGAGCTGCCGCTGTGCAGAGGCCATGGAAGAGGAACTAACCCAAATGCAGAAATCATCCACATACAGAGCAGGGGGTGACCAAAGAACTGACAGAGGCCACAAGGCCATCAATAGCAATGATGAAAAGTACTACACTCAATACGGAACCCTGTGGGATGCCATTATCCTGGGTCTGTGGAGAACAAAAAACAGTACCAACCCAAACCCTGAACGACTGATGGAACAGAAACTGGCAGATAAAAATCGATAGTGGGCCTGGAAGACCCCATTGATGACGTGTAAGTAAAATGTGATCGCGCCAAGCCGTGTCATAGGCCTTGCAAAAGTTGAAAAATACTGCAACCAAATGGGGTGCTGGGAAAAAGCCTGCGAAACTGTGGATTCCAAGTGAAGTAAATGATCAATCAGAGACGGCCCCTCTTGGAAACCACACTGGTAAGTGGACAATAGACCCCGAGATTCGAGGATCCAAGTGAGCCGACGGGCTGCCATCCATTCAAGTAACTTGCAAACAACATTTGTCAGGCTAATTGGCCAGTAGCTTTCGACAAAGGGGGGTTCTTACCAGTCTTAAGGACAGGAACCATGATGCTATCCCTCCACTGAGAAGGGAAGTCATCCTGGAGAGAAATACGGTTAAACACCCAGAGAAGATGTTGCCGTTGAGGAGCACTGAGATGTTGAAGCAGTTGGTTATGAATGGAGTCTGGGCCAGAGGCCGTATAATGAGAAGAATAAAGAGTGGAAAGAAGTTCCCATTCAGTAAAAGGTTTGTTGTAAGATTCTGATTGACAAGGGGTAAAACATAATGTGGAAGCTTCGGCCTGCTGTTTCTGATGAAGGAAAGCAGCCAGATAGGAGGCTGCTGCTGATGCTGTTGCAAAATTGGTCACAAGATGTTCCACTAGAATCAACAGGTCTGTGCAAAGGCCATCCAAGAGGTGAAGGCCTGGGAGGGTGGACAGCAACCTTGGAGAGAGCGAAGTGTAACCCATACCCATGACATAGGGACAGTAGAACCGAGGGAAGGAACAAAGCTTTCCCAACACATCCATTTGCTCTGTTTGATTAAGTAAAGGGGCTTTAGCATGAAGGCATTTAAAGGTAATAAGATTGGCAACAGATGGGTGCCTCTTAAGGTGTTGCAAAGCTTGACTGTGATCACGGATGGCAATGGCAATTGCCATACTCCACCACAGGACTTGCTTGACAGTGATCACGAATGTCAATGGCAATGGCCGTACTCCACCATGGGACTTTGCCGGCAGCATGATGGTCCACTTGAGTGCAGTACAGCAAGGCTAGCAGCGTGAACAACTGCGTCAGACACGTCACATAGGACGTCATCAATACAACCTGACAAACATGGAGAAAAAACAAACAGTGCAGTATATAGAGGCCAATCGGCACATTGGAAAGACCAACGAGGTAACCTGTCCATCGGGGAGCAGGAAGGGAGCAAGACAATCAACAGGAAATGGTCACTATCACAAACGTTGTCATGTGGCGGCCAGTGTGAGGGAGGGAGGGAAGGAAGGAAGGAAGGAAGGAAGGAAGGAAGGAAGAAAGAAAGAAAGAAAGAAACAAAGAAAAAGAAAGAAAGAAAGATAGATAGATAGATAGATAGATAGATAGATAGATAGAAGGATAGATAGAAGGATATATAGATAGATGGATAGATTGTCTGCAAGAAACTGGTCTATGAGAAGACCCTATCTAGATGGAAATGCACTGCCCCACAAGGGATGATGAGCAACCCTGAAGAAGAGGAAGGGAGGAGGAAGTTGCTGAAGAAGGGCAGTTAAGGCAGCAGGTGTAAGAGTCCTGTCAGGAGGGAGCTAAAGATTGCAAACCGTGACCTCAGAGTCCAGGTGAACCCTAACAGCAACCGCTTCCAATGTAGTTTGAAGAGGAATCCACAACGTGCGTACGGACCAACGTACAAACACCACCAGAGGCCCGCAGGGGGCCGACCCGATTTCAACAGAAAACATGGAACCCACAGATGGTCAGTGAGTGATCATCAGTAAATTGAGATTCCTGCAGAAGCACAAAAGCTGTAGAGTAAGACGAAACAAGGGATTTCAATTCTGGAAGGTGATGGTGGTATCCATTACAACTCCACTAGATAACCGCAGAATGATGATTCAAATGGGGGTTGAACAGGCTAAAGCCAGTCATGCCACCGAGTCACCACTTGTCACCGACAAGGAGGGGCGACACCCACGAACAACAGATCAGAATCAGGATGCAAAGTTGGGGATGGGACCTCTGGTGACACCAGAGGCTCCTTGTCCCAGAACTTATGTCTCTTCTTCTTTTCTGTTTTAGATCATGGAGGGCTGTGTGGCATAAAGGAGCCAGCTGCAGCAAGATCGGGAACAGAAAGAGATCAGGTGACCAGGGGGGTCACAGACCATGGTTCTCGTGGTCATCTCGTGGCAGCAGACCTTTGACCTGGAAGGTGCCGGTAAGGGGGATCCCAGGAGGGGCGCCCTTGACCGGCAGACGCCGAAGAAATGGGACACGTATCGGCTGGTGAGGGGGAGCAGCGCCCAGAGGAGAAGGTGTGGGAGCCGCAGGGGAGGGGGGAGGAGAGGTGTTCGGGACTGGGGTAAGGGAGGCAGAGGAAGGGCTGAAGATTTAACTAAAGCATAGCTAGACGTCATGGACACAGGGTGAAGACGTGCATACTTCTTACGAGCCTCGGTGTAGGTTAAATGGTCAAGGGACTTCTACTCTTGTATCTTCTTATGAACTGGGCAATCTGGTGAACATGGAGAATGATTGGCATGACAATTAACACACTCAGGACGGGGAACACAGGAACTCCTCTCAGGGAGTGGACGTCCACAGTCACCACAGAGAGGGGCCTGCGAACAGCGGGAAGACGTGTGCCCAAAACGCAAGCACCTAAAACATCTCATAGGTGGTGGGATGTATGGCTTCACATCACATTGATAAACAATGATCTTTACTTTCTCAGGGAACTTATTCCCTTCGAAGGCCAGGATAAAGACACCAGTATCAACGCAATTGTCCTTCGGACCCTTCTGAACACGCCAAACAAAGTGAACACCCTGCCAGCTGAGATTGTCCCGAAGTTTCTCATCAGTTTGAAGGATGAGGTCCCTGTGAAAAATCACACCTTGAACCATGTTTAGAGACTGTTGGGGGGGTAATGGACACAGGAATTGTGCCAAGATGGGTACAGGCACAAAGGGCCACAGAGTGGGCAGCTGAAGCAGTTTTGATTAACAATGAACATGACTGCATCTTTCTCAGAGAGTCCACTTCGTCAAACTTGTCTTCAATGTGTTCCACAAAAAATAAAGGTTTGGTATTGGTGACAGTATCCCCATCAGTCCTGGTGCAAACTAGTTAGTGGGGGAAAGGTTTCGCTCCTAGCTGATGAGCCTGACCCTCCTCCCAGGGGGTAGCCATGGATTGGAAGGCCGAAGGAACAGGAGAAGCAGCACTAAAAGAATCATTTCCACGCGGAGAGATGGCCGCAGAAGAATGGCCAGAGTTCTGGACCTGTATGCATTTCATTTGCATAGCGTCCGCCCTGATACCATCCACTCCAATCAGGGGCTCTCCCCATGGGTGCCACCCAGCCACAACAAGGGCTGTCTGGCACGGTGCCCATTGCCAGGAGTTCTGATGCTCCAGGACAACAAGCAACCACTCCTAGGCTTACACGAGGAGGTCACAGCTCAGGTATCAGAAGTGTGATCCCTGTGTGTTCAGGGGGCTCAACCAAAAGGGTACATAGCGACCCCACCACACGGGCTGCCTACCGTGCAGGCTATGCATCCTAGCATCAGACAACGATATGAAAGAAAAGGTGGAATGAACTAGGAGGGCACATGTCGAAGACACTAGGTAAGGCACTCTTCCCCAAATTGCTCACACTATGGAACTGAAGTTTAGTAATGGAGGTCAAACCCCAGAAGGGAACCAGGGAACGCCAAAAGGATGAAGTGATTATCCAACAAAACCAAACTGCAAAGCCAACAGAACCAGGAGGATAACAGGGCCAACTTAAAAAAGGACACCAAGAGAGGGAGAGGAGAGGGGGAAGGGGAAGGAGCAAGAAGAGGAAAGGAGGGAAAGGGCAAGGAAATGCAGCCCTGGAAAGAAGGAAGGCTGCAATAGCTCGGGGCCCCATGCTCGCCATGCACGTACTCATGGAAGGACCGTGAGGCCCATGGCGGAGGTTAATTTTAGGGATAAAAGATGCCTTAGGATGCCAAAGGGATATCATGGCACTGTATCCTTACTTTCAAAGGGCTGGAATGTATTATATCTAATCCATATTTACAACCAAAATAGTTGTTATAAACTGCTATGAGCAGGGATGACAGAAAGGGAGGATGAGGCTAAAATTATGAGGTAGTGTGCTACTGGTAAGTGGTACAACTTGAGGCATAGCAGGAACTGTCTTACAGCTAATATCAATGAAACCACTATAATGAATATGATACAGCCATTGTTGTATTAGCTGAAAAAAACTGCTGAAACTACTACCAATCCAGACTTAAACTTACATAAGCAACGCTTAAAACCTGACTTCCTTTCACTGGTTAAGCCTACAGCTACACAGAAATCATGCATTACTGCAGAGCAGGTGCTCCAGCATGTGTGGCAATACCATGATCAGTTATTCATAAAAAACATGACACAATGTCCTGGTGTCTGGTATCACCATGGTTGTGACTACTGTGTGTTATTTGTATCTACTTTAAGTGGAAAACCACCTGATTGCTTTAGCTTTTATTATGACTACCAGTAAACTGTGTTAATATTCGGAAACAGTACTTAAGTTAGTAAACAGCAAATGAACAAAGTGGTTCACACTGAACCTGAGAAGAGAGAAGTGGAGAATATTGGACATATATGAAACATCTATTAAGATTTTCTTTATAAATGTTAACATATCACAACTGGAGAGACTGAATCTCAAAGTGGAAGGTAGTGCTCTACCATGGCTTTGCCTGGTGTAGCAAAAAACTGCTGTGTTCATTTAGCAGAATGACGTCATGAGGAGGGAAGCGTACATCAGCTCAATAATTAGCTGATATGGCACTCAAGAACATGTATTCAGTACAATGAAAATGGAGAAGATGCCAGCCATCATCTACAGAAGTCCAGAAGTCGAAGTTATGATGCCTCCCTACTCCAGTAGAGCTTATGGAGGAGCTAGCAAGATAGGAAAACCATGGAAAATGAAGTCAGTTTCCCAATGATTAAGTCTGACAATAGCAACCTGTTGTGACTTACAGGTCAGAACTGCTGCCGTTTGAGAAACACTATCCAGCCCAGCTCATCTACATACATACACCCCCCCCCCTCCCCCCCCACACACACACAAAACCTAATTTAGTCCATCAGTCTCAGTAGCATTAATCTGCACACAGAAGGCCCAGTTACGCAGTTTATGCTGGCCACTAGCTATGAAAAGAAATTTGCTTGCAATCAAAGATGAAGCAACCAGCCATTGCTGTCAGACTTTGCTGTCAAGAGCTGCAGGCCTCTGCTTGAGCTGAGCCTGTATGCAGTTTACTGGTTGACTACCATCTGCCAACAGCCACCTCCCTGGTGGGCCATGGTTTTGAGGCTGGTGAACTAGCTACCCTTACATCACTGCCCTCTGTGGACACATGTAATTGCTGTTCACTGTCCAGAACAGGCACATGCCATTGTCATCAGTCATCCCAGTGGCTGCAGTTTAACCCCACCTACTCCATTGTATTCTCTGGTGACTCAAAAAAGCAAGTGAGAATGTAGGTGGCTTCCTACTCCCTGTCACCCGTAGCCATTACTGCCTTGCATTAGCACTCTGCTGCTGTGCTGATTTGCTGATTACAGCATGATGGGTTACCATCGTACTGTGTGCCACCCTGGGCCACCCTCCTTGCAGACAACTGCTGATGCCAGCACACTTTAGCAGCTATTGTCACCTACATTATGGATGCAAATGACACTTCCCTGATGCCATCACTGTAATTGTTATGAATAAAAGACTTTCTCAATCAGGAACATTTATCTGATGGGTCACCATACAACAACTGCTACCACCAACACTGCAGACATCCTAGAACAGGGAAACTGCACTACAGTCTGAAATATCAGCAGCCCAATTCACTTGCCAGCTCAGGGGTTATGCTCTACTGCTCATCATGGGTACAGCACTGACCTGTGCAAGTGACGTCACAAATGTAAACAATGTGTGCCAATGCCATCATAGCCAATCTACTTACTGCTTCCCTTTTATATCTTTTGACAGATAACTACTGTCTGGTTTCTGTGAAAGTTGTAGACAGCCTGCAGTTCCACGTGTTTTATCCACACTACCTTCACAAATGTAGTTTTGTCTTCCAAGGTAAGCCCTAAGCCACAGACTCAGTATCGCCTCATGTGTTCTTATATTCTTCCAGGAAGATGTATAAATATGATAGTACAGGACCTTTGGCTGACAGTCTCATCTTGCATAAATATGTTGTTATTGTTATTGATGATACTTTTAATTATTAATGATTAAGAAACAATTATTTATATTCAATTATTACTGGTATTAATGAATGATTAGTAATTGTTAAGATCAAAAAAATGGCTCTGAGCACTATGGGACTTAACATCTATGGTCATCAGTCCCCTAGAACTTAGAACTACTTAAACCTAACTAACCTAAGGACAGCACACAACACCCAGCCATCACGAGGAAGAGAAAATCCCAGACCCCGCCGGGAATCGAACCCGGGAACCCGGGCTTGGGAAGCGAGAACGCTACCGCACGACCACGAGATGCGGGCTGTGTTAAGATCAATAATAATAATAATGATAATAATAATAATAACAGAACTAAAGAAGCCTCAGACAAGCGCCGTCATGGTCAGGGACGACGCTTGAACCCTATGCCCGCCCACAATGGTAACGACACTGCTAGCCAACTGGAAAATGATTTAAATCCAAATAGAGGTGTTTTGCAGGATATGCTTCCTGCAACCACCCTAGAAGGAAAACAAAGACAGAGGATGAGATTGTCAGATGAAATTAATCAACACCTCATGTTCTGTTATCACCAAGCAACAAACCTAGGAACCAACACAACTGGATACATATCACAAGTATACACAACATTTATTACCAGATACCCAGAATTAAAATTTTTAACAGAACAACGACTAGCTGATCAGATCCGTGTAATAATCAAAAATAACAGGATACCCCAGTCAGAATTAGAAAACATCAAACAACAAGTACAACAAATACTGGAACAAAATAATGTGCAATCAGAAGAAGAAGAAAATACAGTAATGGACTCAAACATCCCAGAGCAAACAAACAAAGAACAACACGCACCAATTAAACAATCAGAGGAAAGCGAAATCTTAAGACAGCCACCAGAACAAGCACAAATAGAACACGAAGTGACACAGATGTTAGATATAGAAGAAAAATTTCAGCTAACATATATAGAATACAAAGACACAAATACAGACATTAGACCATTCTTGCATAGACCACCAAATAACCCACAAGTCGAAACAACAATAAAAACTATCAACACAATCATACACAACAAAATAAATGAAAACACAACTATGGAAGAGTTACAACTACTGGTTTATATAGGAGCACTCACTGCACTAAATATACACACTAGGCAGAAATCAGAACAAACCAACACACAGAAGAAACCCACAAAACCAGCATGGCAACACAGGCTACAGATCAAAATAGAAAAACTGAGAAAAGACATCGGACAGCTAACACAATTTATAAGAAATGAGATCTCGGAAAAAAAACAAAAAAGGTTAGGTAAAATCTCACAACAAGAAGCGACAGAGCAATTAGACGAAAAGAAGCAGAAATTACAAGCATTAGCCAAACGACTCAGAAGATACAAAAAAAGTGAAAATAGAAGGAAACAAAACCAAACATTCAACACAAACCAAAAGAAATTTTACCAGACAATAGATAACACACACATTAAAATAAACAATCCACCAAACATAACAGACATGGAACACCTCTGGAGCAACATATGGTCAAACCCGGTACAACATAACAGGCATGCACGGTGGATACAAGCAGAAACAGACACATACAAGATGATACCACAAATGCCTGAAATGGTAATTTTGCAACATGAAGTCACACGAGCAATTAATTCTATGCACAATTGGAAAGCCCCTGGAAAAGATAAAATAGCAAATTTCTGGCTAAAGAAGTTCACCTCAACACATTCACATCTAACTAAATTATTTAACAGTTACATTGCAGACCCATACACATTCCCTGATACACTTACACATGGAATAACCTATCTGAAACCTAAAGATCAAGCAGACACAGCAAACCCAGCTAAATATCGCCCCATAACATGCCTACCAACAATATACAAAATATTAACTTCAGTCATTACACAGAAATTAATGACACATGAAACACAGAACAAAATTATAAATGAAGAACAAAAAGGCTGCTGCAAAGGAGCACGAGGATGTAAAGAGCAACTGATAATAGATGCAGAGGTGACATATCAAGCTAAAACTAAACAAAGGTCGCTACACTACGCATACATTGATTACCAAAAAGCTTTTGATGGTGTACCCCACTCATGGTTACTACAAATATTGGAAATATACAAAGTAGATCCTAAATTGATACAGTTCCTAAACATAGTAATGAAAAATTGGAAAATCACACTTAATATCCAAGCAAATTCAAATAATATCACGTCACAGACAAAACAGATTAAGTGTGGAATATACCAAGGAGATTCATTAAGTCCTTTCTGTTTCTGCCTTGCTCTGAACCCACTATCCAACATGCTAAATAATACAAATTACGGATATAATATTACTGGTACATACCAACACAAAATCACACATTTGCTATACATGGATGATCTAAAACTACTGGCAGCAACAAATCAACAACTCAACCAATTACTAAAGATAACAGAAGTATTCAGCAATGATATAAATATGGCTTTGGGAACAGACAAATGTAAGAATAATAGCATAGTCAAGGGAAAACACACAAAGTATGCAGTCATGTGAAACCAGGAGCACCAATGTGGGAAATTATTAGGGACATTTTACGGGACCAACAAGACAACAAAAATCATCATGTTGTATTAATTGGAGGAGCAAATGACGTGTATTGTAACGAGTTAGCTAACGCTATTATCAGTCTCAAAAGTGGCTTCAGTTCGATAGAAAACCAAAAAGTAACTTATTGGTATACCACATAGGCATGACCTGATATCTGCTTAATGTGTGAAAGCCGAAATTAAGGAAGCAAATAAACAGATACAAACAATGTGTCAAGTGTACCCAAACATAAGATTTCTATCAGTCGATTTCCTGGATAGATGCAGCTTTACAAAACATGGCATGCACCTGAATAGAAGAGGCAAGTCATCTCTGTGCAAAGCAATTTACAAAACATTAGAAACATATGAAAAACTGAGTATCTATGAGTCAGTACCAATTATTGCAATGAACTACCGATACATTACTGAAAGCAACCATGCAGGAAGTGAATATGTCCTGGAGACAACAACTAAAGCAGCTGAGGAACCACAAATTGTTACAGCATCATGATCAAATTCAGTAACAACGGCAGCACCATCAAAACCAGCAACATCTGAACCAGCTCGAGCAACAAGACCAATAACAGCAGCAGCACAAGCAACAGAATCAGAAATGGTGTCAACAACAACTGTAGCAGTTCCACTGCAGCCACTGGTAGAAAAGAGGAAGGAAACCACAGTGAGTATTGTATCACCACCTCCATCCTATGCCAAAGTGTTATCAAGTGCCTCCACTCAGCCTGCCCACATAAACTATGTAACATGTGAGACAAACAAGAACCTTGAGAAACAGACAACAAAAATATCACTTTGATTAGCGGATAAGAAGACAGAAACCTAAGTAAGTATTTTATCATCTCCATCCCATAGTGAAGTGTTATCTAGTGCATCAAATCAGCCATCCCACACAAATGTGCTATCAAATAGGCCTATATCAAATCCCCCATGCCAGATAAATTATGCAGGAAGTGAAATAAACAAGTCTGCCACCCAAGCATCAAACAGAACCAAAAAAATACCACTGAGAAGTAATGATTTTTTATGGCCTGCCACAAGGAAGTCCAGCCACTACCAAAACATAACACCATCACCACACCAAACATGAGGACCAGTGAAAGGCAAACCACCATGTGTGCATCCCATTGGGCCCAAGACATCATGCATCTTCCCTCTTGCTGTGAAAAATCAATATTATTCATTCACATAAATATTAGATCCCTGAAATATAAAGCTGATGAACTTGGTGTTGTATTGAATGGAAACAATAGAATAGTATCATGTATTAATGAACACTGGTTAAGAGAAGAAGAGATAAAACTGTATGTACCACCTCGTTTTAATTTAATTTCAAGTTACTGCAGACCCAATGAAGGTTATGGGGGTTCCTCAATATATATAAGTGACAACCTAGGGTTAAGATATACTGTGGTTGATGTTAAGGACATATGTGTTAAAGGCATTCTTGAAGCGGCTGTCATGCTACTACCAACATTAAAACTCACAGTTATTTCAATATACCATTCTCCTGATAATGATGCCGATCAATTTGTAGAGTGTTTAGATAAACCTATTCACCATACAGAAAAATATACCAAACACAAGACAGTAATTTTAGGAGATTTAAATTTTGATGTAAGGAAAAAAAAGAAAAAACACACAAAAATACTAATTTGCTTAACATGCTAAGATCCCATAATCTCCTCTGTGCAAATTATAGTCCCACAAGGAAACTTTCTTGTCTCAACAGTTTTATCACAAATATACATAAAGATGATTTTGAATTGGGACTCCTTAATGTTGACTATCTGACAGATCACAAAGGTATATGGGCAAAACTAACAATTAATGAAACAATGGGGGATTGTGAACCAACCCAGTTTGTCAGGTTATTAAATGATAAAGGCATAAATAGCTTCACAGATAAGCTGAAGGTACTAAACTGGAATAATATAATATATGCTTCCAACAATGTTGAGGAGGCTTGTAGCAGGTTTGTTAGTACTTTATCTGAAATTTTCAATACCTCCTGTCCAATGGTTACCAAACAAAACAAAACTATGGCAAGAAAGCATGGCAGAACTACTCCACATAGGTGGTTCACACCATATTTACAGAAGCTGAGATTAATGGTCTTGATATGCTATGATAAGGTAAAAAATGGTAGTGTTAACAATGAAACGTATGTTAGCCTCAAGAGACACTATAGATCACAAATCAGAGTAGCAAAATGTAGAGCAAATGATATCTTCATTAAAAACTCCAATAATAAGTGTAAGGCTGCGTGGAGGGTCATTAAAGCAGAATTAGGTACAGGTAGTCATAGTGTAAAAGTTACAACTGGTGTTAATGTCACCCCAGATGAATTTAGCCCCTTTTTTATCAATGCAGCAAACCCTAATCCCTCATCTCCTCGTAAGAAGAGTTCAAAATCAAATTCACAATCTACTTATATAAACCAGTTTTTGCAAAACTTTGCTGATACTGTGCCAACCTGTAATTGGGGACATGTGGAAATATGTGATGTAATTAATTCAGTGGCAAAGTTAAGTGACTCCAGATCAGAAGATATTTATGGCCTCTCAAATTTTGTGATTAAAAAAAATAATCGGTTTGATATCATTCCCCCTCTTCACACTCATAAACTGGATATTTGTCTGTGGTATTTCTCCAGAATGTCTAAAGAAGACAGTAGTAATTCCATTACACAAAAAGGGTGATAAAAACTGCACTAATAATTATCGTCCAATTTCTCTGATACCTATTCGTTCAAAATTAATCGAATATTGTATACAAAAGCAAATTAACATGCGTTTGTCAAAAAACCGTGTACTGACTAAGTCTCAATGTGGTTTTAGGGCCCAGTTATCAACAATTAATGCTGTTGAAAATGTTGTTTCTATTGTGCAATCTTCTTTTGAATCTAAATTATCTGCTGAAGCCACACTGGTGGACTTAAGCAAAGCATTTGATTCTAAAAACCAAACAATACTGCTGGAGAAACTATGGTGTTATGGCATTAGGGATTTGGAACTCTCCCTCATTAAATCATATCTCAGTAACAGAAAGCAAACTGTAAGCTATAACGGTCAAAAGTTACAGTTACTGAACGTCACTAGAGGTGTACCCCAAGGATCAGTGCTTGGGCCATTACTGTTTATAATATTTATAAATGACCTGACCAGCAATATGCCATGCAAATCTGTGCTTTACGTGGATGATACAACTTTCATCAATTCAGGGAAGGACATAAATAAACTGAAGGAGCAAAGTAAAGATTTTCTCAGATTATCCAATATGTGGTTCGAAGCCAATGAGTTAGCTATTAACAATGAAAAGACTGTAAATATATCCTTCAGCCTATCCAATGCTGATACTGAGTACACTTCTACCATACTTCTTGGCATATACTTAGATACGAAATTAACCTGGCAGAGTCACATAGACAACATATCTTGAAAGCTTTCGCGAGTTATCTATCTACTGAAAAAATTATGCACATGTGTTTCTGAAAGCCTGCTGATTAATTCCTATTATGCATTCTTTCATTGCCATATTAGCTATGGTATTCTTCTATGGGGTAATTCTCCATGGTCCAGGAAAATTTTTATTTGGCAGAAGAAAGCCATCAGGAGCATCTCTGGGATTACCAAAAATAACATATCATGTAGGTCGTACTTCAAAGAATTACAGATAATGACAGTCCCTTCTCTTTTTATATACAGCTGCCTTTTGTACATAAAAGAAAACTTTAACAGTTAAAACCTTAGGCTGTCCGTTGATAATCATAACACTCGTCAAACATTTAAGATACACATACCAACAACTCGACTCAAGAAAACACAAGACAGTTATGAATACATGGGAATAAGGCTTTTCAACACATTACCTGTGCAGGCACGTTGTGTCTCTCTTAATATGTTCCAAAGTAAGACTAAAAAATGGCTGATAGACAAAGCTTTTTACAGTGTTTAAGAATTTGAAAACTCTTCAAAAATAGACCTGACCTATGAAACAACTTGCAACTCTGTTTGTACCTCTAAGCTTTTTTTGTCTCTGTAGTTCCACATTTAACTGTTAAACATGTGGAGAAATCCTTATGTATGAAATGTATTCTTTTATTATGCACATTCTTTAAAATGAACACTTTAGTTATGTGGGCTATCTTTATGTATCAAATGTATTCCTTTATTATGTATGTTGTTTTAAAATGTATACTTTAGCTTTGTGTGATACCTCACAATACTTATATTTCTTAATATGTAAATTGTACATTACTCATGACAATATCGATTGCATGTAAATGCTTAAAGATGGATAAATAAATAAATAAATGCACCACAAAATGTACTGGAGAATGATTAATACAAATTATACTGGAACAGAACCATTATAACAGATAAAACACCACCACGTAACAAACCTGGCATCATACTCACCAATAAAAAGAAGAAATTGACACAACTAATCGAAATATCCACACCCAATACAACAAATATACAGAAAAAAACAGGAGAACAATTGTAAATACATCCAACTGGCTGAGGAAGTCAAGGACATGTGGCATCAGGATAAAGCTGACATTATACCAATTGTACTATCAACTTCAGGAGTCATACCACACAATATCCACCAGTACATCAACGCAATACAGCTACATCCAAACATATATATACAACTACAGATGTTGGCTCTGAGCACTATGGGACTTAACATCTATGGTCATCAGTCCCCTAGAACTTAGAACTACTTAAACCTAACTAACCTAAGGACATCACACAACACCCAGTCATCACGAGGCAGAGAAAATCCCTGACCCCGCCGGGAATCGAACATGGGAACCCGGGAGTGGGAAGCGAGAACGCTGCCGCACGACCACTAGCTGCGGACTACAACTACAGAAATCTGTGATTATTGATACATGTTCAATTACCCGAAAGTTCCTAAATGCAATGTAATATATACCGTACAGTTAAAAGGAAGTCAAGCTTGATCAAGGTCTGAGTCACTTTCCATTTTTAGCCAGACATAACGTCTGAGAAAGGGAAGATAATAATAATGCAGACCAGCCAGTAAAACTGGAGAATTGGAAAAGGTGAAGATCTTTTAAAAAGGATAGGTGGTAGGCAAAAATGCCAGTTATAATACAGCAATATGTCTAATAGGAAAACTACAAAGATCCAGACAGATTTTCAGAAAAAGTATGTGCACAGTTCAAAGAGAAATGATTGTAGTATTAATATGTGTAGACAACCATTTAATGATTATTAAGTTTATGAGGAGCCAAATTCACCATTTCTTGTGTCCATATTTTAACATTCTAGAAAATTATTTCCTTGTAAAACATATACATGTGTTAATAAATCTGACATTTGTGCTTGGAATAGAGAAGACTAAACCTCATTATATATGATTATGAAGATTCAGTCACAAAAACATACAGCTCTTCCTCACTGAAGCTAAGCCACTTATGGGACAACATGCAAAATATACTGGCAGTACCTCATTACGTAACATTTCTGCTGGAAGTGTAAACTGGTGTGTCCAATACAAAATAAATGACAAATGCACCATTGTTCAGTTTTGATTGTAGCAGTATACACACTGGGCACAGTGCAGAAAATTGTCCAACAACATCATGTGCGAGCAAATGTATCTTCCAGTATCATCCAGTTTTTATCATGTACTGAAGTCACTGCCCTGAAGTAACTCTGCTAAATGCATGTAATAGGGTGGAAGGAGAGCTCTGAGCATAAACACCAGCCACTGCATATCTGAAGCATGAAAGATTCCTCTTTGACTGGTGAGTCACATTACACATTGCTACACAACAGTGGCAAGGTAGAAGCACATAAAAACCACAATAAATGATGGATCACTCTTAGCAACAAGATTCAGTTCAGGCTAGTGGTAGTACTTACACATTTAAACACGAAAATGTGAACTAATCATGTGTTATGGCACTACATTTCCAAATCAATGTCTGCAACCTGCACCCAGATGTACCACCAGGTACCTTACCAAATTATGGTGCCTGTACTGGACACACACTGAGCTGACATGAAGGAAACCTCTGCTCCAGCACTGAAGTGTGTACATTTGCCACATACCAGGCCCTGCCAGCTGCTGCTGGGGCTGGAACACTGTTCACACAGCATGGTGTGAGATCCAGGCTATTGCAGTGACTACCTGGATTACATCCTGCTAGGGCATGGCACTCTGCTGCTTCTGTGGTCTAAGTGGCCAAAAGTGACATACTGTCATAACAGAGCCAGATCGAGCAGCTCCAAATATCGCATGCCTCATCCAACTGTTGTCAACTGCACCATACACTGAAAAGTACTCCATGGTGATCGTCAACCCAAAGTGGGTCATCTCAATTACAACTTGGTGCTACCTCCTCTACCTATGCATCTATGACCCACATTTAACCTCAATGCTGTCAGCAGCCAAACTGTTGCCTGCCAGCTAGAGGCCTACTATTGGCTGTCATCTACTGACTCTGGGGCACCTTCTGGTGTCCTTGGTTCATTGCCCATCCTTGCATATTTTCTGCACCATGTCCAATACGAGCTCCTGGCCTGCTGCATTGGCAACTGATAGCATAGCCAGCCTACACCAGAGTTTGCTGTCGTTGTGTGTCTGATGTTGGCAGGTATGACGCAACTCCACACCAGACAATGTGCTGACTTCAGTACTTCTGTGGCCACTTGCCCAGCCTGACATCTTTGCACTAGTGGAATCTCCCACTGCCATGTGTCAAGCAAAGGAAATACCACAGCCCAGGGTCAACACGTGTCACTGGGACACCGACTACTTGACTTGCGTGACTTTGGCTACATAAATAATTACGTTACCTTCACTGTCTTTACAATTCTATGACAGCTGAGAAACTGGTTCTTCTAACCTACTTTTCAGTCTATCATTCTCGTCCATTGTGAGATTAATAGCACTAAGACCATCCTGACCCCATTATACATGCTTTGTTTCTTTAATTTACAAAGGGCTGAAATGGTGCTGCTCATACATCTTTTCTTCTACAATGTATGTGAGTTACACAAAAAACTGCAGGCAGAGTTTGAAAATTCATTGAGAAAGTATCACATCCCCACCCAAAAATTTGGTCAGTGGTTTGATCAACAAGCCATGGAAATTCAGTTACCTACCTGGTCCTCAAGATCATCTGAACACAATTTTATTTAGTGTGGCCACCTGGAATTCAGTTGAGAGAAACTGGCCCATCTTGGGTCCTACTTAGGCTGAAAGATACAGTTGTTGATAGACCCAAGGGTTGTGTGACACTGTTACTTTTGGAGATCATGTGAACTATTGCTGCTACGACTATTGCAAGGCTGGTGCAGTATGTTTCTAGGGACAGTTTTATATGTCACTTATTCATTAAGGTAGAGAAATCACCTTCACCTAACCCCTTTCTACATAAATACTGTCAATATCTTGTCTTGCAAGAACATGGTCCCTGCAACATTACAGTACTTTCAAAATGCCTCTCATTTAGCTCCAAATCCAGTTTAAGAATGATGGAATAGCAAAGGCCCTGCTTTCCTTTACTTGTTCCCTTCAGTCAACTCATTTGTTTGTCATCTGCACAACTGAGCTCAGCCAGCAAAAAATCACACAGCAGCTTGTCTCAAACACTTCCAAGCTACTACTAATTGTGGTCCTCAATCCATCCTAAGCAGCCATTCCTGATAACTTTCCAGGAACTCCTCACATCCAACTTAACATTACCTTCCTGCCTCAGGTCTCTTTCCAGTAAGGTGAACTGCACACTTACAAAACAACCTCAGCCTTAAAATGAACTTCAGCCCCCTTCAGAAAAGGGCTCCAGAAGCATGGTCATGGATCAAAGTAACCACGAGGCAGAGGGAACTCTCCTCATGTTTTCAACACCAATGCTTACATACTTTACCACAGGATGCTATCCCTATACAACCTTCAGCCTACACAACCGCCAGCAGCTCTTTCCAAAGCTCTTACCTTAATCCACGTGCTCACACATTGTCAACCACTTGAACCCTTATCTTCACTTTCATCCCAAATTTCACAAAGCTAATACCACTAATCCCCTTACAGTTCACCTCACTGTGGCTGGATATAACACACTCGTAGAAAGATCCTCCAGCCTTTGTTGAGTATCATCTCCAATCAATTGTCCACAGTCTGCCTTCTTACATCAACGATTAAATCACTTCCTCCTATGCTTTGCACTGTGGATGCTATTTCCTGACACATCATCCCCTATGCTCATAGCTTTATTGCCATGAACACTTTTCCCAGTAACCTGCCAATATGAATCCACCACTTAAATCCTAATCCTTTCAGTCAATGACATTCTGCCCTATAATTCTCTCTTTTGAAGCCTAAATCTACAAAAGCTCCATGGAATTGTGATGAGTATCAGTTTTGCATTAAATGCTTAACCTGTTTGTGGGCAACCTAAACAAATAATCCATACCTGTTTGACCCCTAACAGCCCTTGTTTGGTTTAAATTAATTGACATCATCTTCATGATCTTGGGGCTTTTTTTTTCAAGTTACTTCATCATCATCATCATCATCATCTCCAAAAGCTGCTTCATCTGACCATCAATGAGCTACCTTCCCAGATGTTGATTTCTCTGTTTGAGATGGCTCAATAAAACCACCTGTTGATGTCAAACACAAAAACCACAAACTGTAACCCTATTTCAGTAGCAATATGTTCCCACTCCACAAAAAGTTTCTTTCCACTAACCTTAAAACATTTGGATGTTGTTTCTGAAATCTGAAACAAGAGTTGACAATGGAGTTGACCACACAGATGATGCATTTTAATATCGATTTACTATATAAGCTGTATGTATGTTTTGTGAGAAAGTTTGTACTGTCCTAATGTATCATTCAAATTGTAGGTTACAAAATTCATCTATGTGTTGTTAGCTAGTGTTAATGTACAGAACTGGTCAGGCAAGGAAGTTTGAAGAAACATAAAAAAATTAATGCAAGCAACTTATGTCAATACACATAAAAAAAACCATCATATAGATCAAAGCAGCACAGCACCCATGATTCAAAATGGTTCTTTTATTGCATTTCAAGTCATCATCTAATAATCATCTAATACTCTTCTTCATCTTCTTCTTTTCCTTCAGCATTTGTCCCATGTGCCTGCGGGGTCCCCTATATGGGTCCGTTGTCTCCATTTTGCTCTATCAAGGGCTGCATCTGGGTGGATGTTCACACATTTAAGGTCTTTGTGAATTGTATCAGCCCATTATTGCTTAGGTCATCCTTAGGGTCTGCTGCTGACAACTTCAAGCGTGTAACCCACCTTGGCAATAGAGTCATCACCAGCCCGTAAAACATGCCCAAACCATCGAAGATGACACACACACATCTTGTTCTTACAAGAAACAGACACAGAAAAAATAATCCCCTAATCAATATTATTTTTGATATCAAATTCTAATATACTATCAAATAGATTATTTAAATAGTAGTACACAGAATTGAAAGTTTAATCATCACTTCAAGTCATACTCTAAAACCAACACGTGTAAATGCTGTATCACCACATGGACTATCTTTTTCTTTCTCCACCTCTTCCATTTGTTTCTGCAACTTGATTGTTTCTTTTTCCAGTTCTTTTACCTTCTGGTGGAGCCTGAGAACACCTTCAGTCTGAAAACAAAGATAGCACTGAAAAGCATGACTAAAGCACATGAATCAATAATAAAGCTTCCTTACTGGTAGAGTTTTACTTCCATATCCTGTATTTTTGAGGTGAAAAGCCTGGTTTTCATTAATATTAGCAAACACAATTTGAATGTCTTCTTACGTAGCAAAGTATCTACCAATGAGTCAAATTTCTTTTCATCTTAAAGTACATACCATGGCCTTTATACTGGTGTCCCAAGATGAAGTTTCCAGAAGAATGTGAAAATGGAATTGATCAGACTAATTATAACTCACCTCTCTGGAGACCTGAAGAAAGATGTTTGTGGCCACAGATTTGCTTTGGATGAAGAAGTGCATGTCTGGCTAAAATCATGGTTTGGTAGGCAACCACAAACATGTTTCCATGATGGTATTGACTGTGTATCACATAGTGGGTTAAGTTTATCAACAGTTATGGTGATTACTTTCAAAATAATGAACAGTTTACTTACTTTTTCCATCTGAAGCTTCAAAATGGCTGACAGTTCTTGCAGTAACTCACAGAATGGTATTCTGTGTGCACTCTACTGGGACAACATTCAGGAATATGACAGGAATGATCATTTGGGGGAAAAAATAATAATCTAGTGAACTTGGGCTCTGAAATGCATACCTTAAGATCTGTGAGCACTTATTCAATAGAAGAGATACATTTCCCAGTAGCAAAGATGTACATTTCCTCTTAGAGCTTAAGGAATGCATTTTAGAGCCCATGCTTACTAGACTTTTTTCCTTGGAATGGTCCTTCTCATCATATCCATGAATATTGACAAATCCTCTTGGGACACCAGTATAAAGGCCAAAAGGCCATGGTATGTACTTTAACACTGAAAAAAATTGAGTCATAGGTAGATCCTTTGCTACAGAAGAAGATATTCAAATTATAACCGTGTTTATGGTTCATTTTACAAGTGCTGGAATAACCAAAGTGATCATACATTCATCATCAGGTGGATATATTTAAATTAACAGAGCATAATATTGATACTGTTCCATCTACTTCAGCAAGCTGTGGAACCTGAATAACAATTTTTTTCTTTTGCTGGAATTCCCTTCCTCCTTTTAACATTCACATGAGACAAGCCTGAAGTTTTAATTATTATTTTGAATTTGAAAAATATGTGAAGACAAAACTGTTTAATCTGTGTAAGTTATCTGATTCCGCATTACCCCAAAATGCATTTCACCTACAAGTAAATCCCATAGTATACAGACATTGCAAACACAAGATAAACACAGTGGGGATAATAAAGGAATAAAAACTTACATCTTCCCCATGGTCAGATACACCACTTATAGTTTTATCTTGTGCACTAACAGTGATTGGACTATAAAAAGAACACTGATGAGTACTTTTAGAATGCCCATGCCATTGCAGGTGACCCATTTCATTCTTCAAGCTTTCATTTTGTTTTTCCAATAGGTTGTGCTCTTCCAGGAGTTTCTGATATCCATCTCTATCTTTGCTCAGCATCAGCCTTTTTAGCTCAACACAGGCCTGTAGATTCTCTACTAAAATTAAAGAAAATTATTGTGTAACATCACTAAAATATACACCATTTAGGGTAGCATGTCGAGTGGAAACAATTAACTACAGTATATCCTTAAAAGGGTGTCTTCATTTTAGCATACATAATTTACTAGTCTCAATAAATGTTGATAGCATCAAAAGAAGCATTATTGGAAATACAAATCTGAGTGACTACAAAGTAAGTGTATACATTTTTTTAGAGCCATGGAATAATAATACAAACATGAATCATTCTGATAAATTTAAGCTCAACTATAATCAGATAGTAAATGATTAACCGAAAACAAGCATAAGTCACCAACTGAAAAAGCTGTTGCTCTTCTGCATAGTTTTACACTCCTGATACATAGTACAAGGTGCTGCTTTTGTATTCAAAGGAATTTTTAACACGGAATACTGACAGTTAAAAATTACGCACAAAGTCTTATCAATTTTGAATATTACAGGCTCAATAATGAAAAATAATGGGCCAGAGTGAAGTCCTCAAATGAGTTTAAATGCAATGTCATTTTTCCAAGAATGTTGTTTCAAGATTCAACAATGTGTGAGAATAGAAGAGATGAAAGTATTTATTAGTGTCACTTTCCACACAGTAGCTGCTTGATGTCAGCTAGGTAGTTCAATCACAAGCTTTCCTGTGGAGTTTTTAAAATGTGAGTGGCAGAATAAATTGTTATAAGAATGATTATATTTGGCATCTGCAGGCTTTTCTTCTCCCATGAATATGGTCCTGAAATATTACAATGAATTAACAATTACAATTAAGAACTAACAATTGCATGAAATAAATACACCCTGATATCAAAGTTGGTCCAAACATACAGAGGCATTCACTACCAAAGAGAACTTTATACACATACAGCTGAGGAAAAGATACCAATGTGTTTAGCATACTCTAAAGATATGAGCATATATCATGCTATGCTCTCCTAAATAACATCTCAGTGAAAGTGCCTTACAAATGCCCCTGTTTGGCCTGTTACCAACTATTATGTGTGCATCTACATTCTGTGATTCTGTGGATGACTGATAAGCAATGGTGTCACATTGTGGTGTTGTAGACAAGTATGGAACAAATGGGAGGGAGAGGTATGGTTGATGGTCTCCTAAACCTAGCATAAGGTGGGAGACACCTCAACCACAGCCACCCACCCCCACCACAAAAGTAGTTGAAAACATTATGTTATTGTTGTTGTTATTGTTGTTGTTGTTGTTGTTGTGGTCTTCAGTCCAAAGACTGGTTTGATGCAGTTCTCTGTGCTACTCTATCCTGTGCAAGCCTCTTCATCTCTGTGTAACTACTGTAACCTACATCCTTCTGAATTTGCTTACTGCATCCATCTCCACATGGTTGAAGGCGCAGGCGGCCGAATTTTACGACGAAGGAATTTCCAAGCTAGTCCATCGCTATGATAAGTGCCTTAATTTAAATGGCAACTATGTAGAAAAGTAGTATTTAAGTGCGGCTTTCATCTGTATATAATTAAAAGAATTTCCAATATTTATTTATTTTTTATTCCAAAACGTAATGTACTTTGTGGATAGCTCTCGTATAAGGTCATTGGTCTCATTGGATTAAGGAAGGATGGAGAAGGAAGTGAACCATACCAGCATTTGCCTGAACTGATTTAGGAACATCACAGGATGGCCAGACAGGGTATTGAACTATCGTCATCCTGAAAGTGGGGCCAGTGTGCTAACCACTGCGAGACTTCTCTCGGTCAAAAATGTGTGATCAGTTGGATGATTAGGGAATTGTCTGATGGTAACAGCATAAGTGAGCAACAGTTGGTACTGTCAGAGATAAAGAGGGAAGATTCTTGCTTCAGCAAGAAGTTTGTCTAGGGGACTAGTCAGGAAGGTGCCAGTGGCCAGTCTTACCTCATGATGACTGACTGGATCTAACAGTTTCAAAATGTAAAAGGGTGCCAAAACACAAACCTGGCAACCATAGTCCAACTGTGGCAATAGCAGGGCCTGATAAATACAGAGAAGAGTAGTGTAATCAGCACCTGGAGAGGTGTGGGCAAGAAAGCAAAGACTGTTAGTCTTTAGTTGACAAATATCGTGCAGCCAAGTCAGTGTTGAGGCTAACTGACATATCTGTCAATGGACAAAGGGGTTTTTGCTTAGCTTAGGAACTAGTATGATGATAATACCTAACCACTGTGATGAGAAATATGGTTAAAGATCCTCAGTACATGGAGCAACTGAATAATATTCATTTGATGTTGGATCATCTCATAATGAATTTAATCAAGGCCTGGGACCATACTGTGAGATGAGGAAAGTGCCTGAAGTAGCTCCAATGCAGTGAAATGTTCATAGTGCTCCTTACATTCATTTTTACTGCATTTAATTAGATAGTGAACCTCAGAATTTAGTTGCCTGAAAGGGAGGATGGTTAATTTCCTGGAAAGAGGCAATACAGTAAACTCTCAAAGGTATTGCCAAACTGAATAGGCATTGCAGTTTCTTTGGTCCACCATGGCACATACAATGGTGGAGGCAACCTTCAGAAAGAGGAATAGCAGTTCCAGCAGCATGGGAGATTGTGTCAAAGACATCTCCCACAACCTTGTTGAAGCAATCTGACAGACAGGCAACAAAGATGATAGCAAAAGCATACAACTGTCATTGGTTCTCTGAAGTGCCAAACATGGTTATTGGTCCATAGGGCTGTGACAAGTGATAGGACACTGAAAAATGGTCACTGTACAAAGCTCACTGGGTACAGGCCATTCTAGCAAAGCCATGAGCTTAGGGGAAAGAGATCATAAGGTCAGCAGCTGAATAGGTGCTATGGGAAGCAACAAAGTGGCTAGGAGTATTGTCATTGAGGGGAGACAGACCAAGATTGGAAAGAAGTTACCTAATCAGAAGGCCTACCAGAAGAAATGGAACTTCCCCAAGGCATGATGGTGTGCACTGTAATTGTAAAGTAACAGGAAAGGGCGGGACTGATTGATTAACTGAGAGAGTATGGGACCAAACGGCGAAGTCATCAGTCCCGCGATCCCCCCTTTGGAATCGCGGGACTGATGACTTCACCATTTGGTCCCATACTCTCTCAGTTAATCAATCAGTCCCGCCCTTTCCTCTTACTTTACAATTACAGTGCACATTAGAAAGAGAGTCCGGTAGAAATGAAAAGATTCAATCAGAGGAGTAAAATTATAAAAGAATGAACATTAAACACACACAGTATAAGCATAAAAGGTGAGACCAAACCTAAAAACTGGAAAAAGGGAAAGAGGGGGAGGGGGGGGGGGGTGGAGGCAGTCATGGGATCACAAACCGTGAAGACTGCAAAAGGAGTCCCAAGCACAACCAACCTGCCCCTGCTCCAAGACAAAAGGAGAACCTCATATCTGGAAATAAAAACCACTTTCATAAAATAATGTGAGGACCAGGTCAATCATCTGTGAATCATCCGCTAACATTAAATTTAAGGAAGCAAGGAGACTATACTTAGCATGAAGGGTCGAAAGAAGGGACATGCCACCAATATGCGAGATTTCGCCAGTCTGGCATCACAACCACATTGTGGGGGGTGGGTCGTTATGTAGGAGGAAACAATGGGTGAGCCGGGAATGGCCAGTAAGTAAACAACATAAAACAGTGGACTCCTGAGAGGGGGCAGAAAGAAGTGCCCCAAACTGCAGTAGACTCCTTGATTGTGTGGAGTTTATTACTATGAGCAGTAGCGCTCCAGATGGCATTCCACTGTTGGGCAAAGAGAGATTTGACATATATCCACACATACGCAGTTGGAATCGTGAAAGGAAAAGGGGGTAAGTATCTGCTTCTCTAGCCAAACAGTCAGCCACTTCATTCCCTGGGATTCCCCCATGACTTGGGATCCAGACAAAGATGACTTAACAGGCAGCATGCTCTAGGGCAGAGAGAAAGTCATGGATGGCGGAGACCAAGGGGTGATGAGAGTAGCATCGATCAATAGCCTGAAGGCTTCTCATGGAGTCTGAACAAATTAAAACACTATGGAGGGAGGCCTGAGAAACAAAAAAGGAGGGCCCTGTAAATGGCTAGAAGCTCTGCTGTAAATACACTACATGATGCTGGCAACAAATAGTGCTCAAAGCTGGTAAGAGACGTGAAAGCATATCCCACCTTATCAGTAGTCTTAGAACCATCAGAGTAAAAGATGGTGGCACCCTGGAACTCTGCAAGGATGGCACATACAAGATGCCAGTAAACCATAGGATCAATATAGATCTTAGGACCCTGGAAGAGAGTGCAGATGGAGATCCTGACAGAGGGTAGTGAGATGCATGCCAACTGGCAATCCCACCCTTGGGCAGGTGTTATGAGGGAGACATTCCTCATTGGTGAAGACTGCAGTGTATAGAGGATGGTCAAGGAAGTGGTGAATGGCAACTGCGTAAGAAACAAGGAGTTGGCTCTGTTGGATGTGTATGGGGGGAGGGGAAATCCACGCTTATGTGAGGAGACTATCAACAGGACTAGTGCACAGGGCACCAATAGCCAGATGCACCCCACAATGATGGACAGGGTCAAGGAGTTTCAAAGTGGAAGGAGCTGCTGAACCATAAACCTGACTACCATAATAGATAATAGAGTCTGGACAAAACCAGAGCATGGTGGAGAAGGAGGAGGAGGAGGAGGAGGAGGAGGAGGAGGAGGAGAAGAAGAAGAAGAAGGAGGAGGAGAGTGGAATGGTCTGCACCCCAAGATGTGTGGGCCAGAAGGTGGAGAGCAGTAAGCTTCCGTATGCATGTAGTTTTTAGGTAGTGAATGTGGGGCAGCCATGTCAGCTTGTTATCAAAAATAAGGCCCAAGAAACGGGACTGTGTTACAAAATCAAGGAGCTGGTTGCCTAAGTAAAGTTCTGGATCAGGGTGTACTGTGGGTTGACAACAAAAATGCATAACCTGCGTTCTGGAGGAGGAAAACTGGAAGCCGTGGGTGGTGGCCCACACAGAGGCCCATCGGATGGTGCCTTGGATCTGGCACTCAGCAGACATCATCGAGTGGGAGCTGCACCAGGTGCAAAAATTGTCAACGCACAACGCCAGGGTAACTAGAGGCCCAACAGAGGTCACAAGCCCATTAATGGCAGTGAGGAAGAGAGTAACATTTAGCACAGAACCCTGTGGTGAAGTGCCAACTTGAACTCGGAAGAACCAGTAAGATAAAAACTCGCGGATAAAAATCTGAAGAGGACCATGGAAGCCCCAGTCATGGAGGGTAACTAAAATGTAATGGCACCAAGCCATATCATACACCTTATGTAGGTAAAATAACAGTGGGACAAGGTGCCAGCAGTGAGTAAAAGCCTGTCAGATGGATGATTCCAATCACAGTAAATCGTCATGTGAGAGAGTGGGGTGGGGCTGGGGTAAGGACGAGGGGGGAAGGGGGGGCATGGTAAGAGGAGGAGGAGGAGGAGGAGGAGGAGGAGGAAAGGAAGTAACAGAGGCAAAAGTTGAAGATAGTCACCCCGGATGCAGTCTCTCATACTTTTGGCGAGCCTCAGTGTAAGACAGGCGATCCAGGGGCTTATATTCTTGTATCTTCTTTTCTCTCTTGTAAGCCGAGCAGTCTCGTGAGTGAGGGGAGTGGTAGTCAGCACAATTACCACACACATGCAGTGGAACAAGGGCTTCCCTCATGGACGGTGTGGTCACAGTCACCACACAAGTGGTCCGCCGTACAGCGGAAAGACATATGCCCAAAACGCAACCCCCAAAAGCACCACAGAGGTGGAGGGATGTACAGCTTCATGTCACATCTGTAACACATAACCTTGACCTTCTCTGGGAGGGTATCCAACTTGAAAGCCAGGATGAAGGCGCCAGTATTGGTGCAGTTGTCTTTCAACCCTTCTGCACACGTCGGACAAAATGAACACCACGCCACTCCAGATTAGCCTGGAGTTCCTCATCAGTTTGCAGGGCAAGATCCCTATAAAAAATGACTCCCTGGGTCATATTCAGAGATTGGTGAGGAGTGATAGACACTGGGACATTGCCAAGACAATCACAGGCACAAAGAGCTGCAGATTGGGTGGCAGAAGTAGTTTTGATCAACACAGAATCCAATCACATCTTACTAATCGACTCCACTTCACCAAACTTGTCCTCTATATTTTCCACAAAAAACAATGGCTTTGTGGTGGTGAATTTGTCCCTAATATCTGTCCCAGTACAGATGAGGTAACGGGGAAAAGGTTTCAGCTCCATGGAAGCCTGGCCCTCCTCCCATGGTGTAGCCATGGAGGGGAAAGTTGCCAGGTCATGTGAGACAGCATTTAAGAATCCTTCACTATTTGAAGAGATGTCTGTGTGAGAACAGCCAGATTTTTGCAGCTTGCACCAAGCATCCGCCCTGATATCACCCACTGCAACCAGGGGCTCTCCCCATGGGCGTCACCCAGTCACAGCAAGGGCCATCTGGCACAGTGGCCGTTGCCAAGAGTTCCAATGCTCCAAGAAGACAAGCAACTACTCCTTGGCATACACAGGGAGGGAATAACTGAGGTTTCAGCAGTGTGATCCCTGTGTTGTCAGGGGGCTCAGCCATATGGGTACATAACAGCCCCACCACAAGGACTGGCTACACGTGCTGGTGACCTAGCAGTGTGGAAGGGGGCTAGACTGGGAAAGGGAGAGGGGAACTGAGAAGGGAGAGGAATCCACACCATAAATGCTAGGGAGGGAGTTCTTCCCCATATGGCTCACAATAAAAACAGGAAATTTTGAAGTGGAGGTAAAACCTCAAGTGGGGACTAAAACGTCAAAAGGGTGAAAGAACGGGCAAAAGGAACAAAATTGCAACCAATACAGGAAACCAGGAGAATAGCCAGGTCAACATAAAGCAGAACACCAAGAGAGGGGAAGGAGGTGGCAACAGGGAAGGAGCAGGGATAGGGAGGGAGGGGGCAGGGAGAAGGAAAAGCAGCGAGGGAATGAAAAATGAGCTGCAATATCTCGGGGCCTCATGTGCACCACACACGAACTCACGAAAGAACCATGAGCCCCCTGGAGAGGAAAGATGGGAGGGGGAGGGGAGTTGTTGGATTAAGTTGGTCATCTCAAGGTAAATAATAGCCTGCCTTGGAGGTGGTGGTGATTGCTGAGGTCATTCTCACATGCACTGCAATTGCTTCCACTGTAGTACAAACAGAAATTCACACATTGATTTCATGATAACAATGCAGCATTGGGAAATAGTCATCAGTGAAGCATGTTTGTTATAGAGCAACACGAATTGTAGAAGATGAGTAAATGAGATAATGTAGTTCTGGCAGGTGACAGTAATATCCATTACAGTTTGATTAGATCATCATGTGCTGGGTGTCCTGATTAGGCTAGAAGGGCCAGAAAGATCAGTTATGCCCCAGAATCACTACCTGTCATCAGTGGGGATGGAATCATATTGATTAACATTTGTTCCATATCCAAATGAGTGGAGAGATCTGATGCCTCTGGAGTCACTGGAATGGCCTTCTCCTGGTATTTCCCTTCTGCTTCACAACCTTTGGTCACTGACATTCTTGTGAGGACTTATCAAAAATGGTTCAAATGGCTCTGAGCACTATGGGACTTAACTTCTGTGGTCATCAGTCCCATAGAACTTAGAACTACTTAAACCTAACTAACCTAAGGACATCCCACACACCCATGCCCGAGGCAGGATTCGAACCTGCGACCATAGCTGTCGCGCGGTTCCAGACTGTAGTGCCTAGAACCACTCGGCCACACCGGCTGACGAGGACTTATCCACAGCAGTTGTGGATAAGGATGAAGGGCAGACAACTCTGGCACCCCCAGGATGTGGCAACTCCAGGCAATAGTTGGTGTCAAACCTCTGACCTTGGGGTTTCTGGGGAAAGGGGTCCCAAGAGGGAGACCTGCTAGAGGAGGGAGCTGCTTCTCTGGATGGGAGCAGGATGTGGTTCCCAAAGATGGGGCCATGGAAACCATGAGAGAAGGGCAGAGGCAGGATCTAACTATTCATTTTTTCTAAGCATCAATATATGACAGGTGCTCAATTTTTTATATTTTTGTACTTTTTTTTTTTCTTTTTTAAATCCGGGCAAGTCAGTAAATGCGGAGGATAGTTTTTTTTTTTTTTTTTTTTTTTTTTTTTTTTTTTTTTTTTTTTTTTTTTTTTTTGCAAGTGAGACACAAAGAATAAACCACCATTTGACTGTAAATTACTATATTTTTCTTCTGTACTACCTATATTTCACATTTTACATAGTTATTGAGTACAATGCTAAAAGCTCTTACACCATTAAGACATCATATCAAGTTATATCTGGTTTTTCACCATATATAATGTGTTAATCGTCGAAGAACTTTTAGCATTGTACTTGATAATGGCATAAAATCTGAAATATAGATAGTACAGAAGAAAAATACAGTAATACACAGTCAAATGGCGGTTTATTCTTTTAAAAAGTACTGCATGACTGTGACTCAGCACAATCAAAAACCTTTTACAAAGGTGGTTGTTTAAAAGGCTCTTCATGGAATGGCCATCTACAGTTGCTACATTTTATGACATGTGGCATGATGACATATGACCAAAGCATACGCATTGGAAGGACCTCGTGGGTGATAGGACATAATGTTTCATTTCACACCTGTACACCATGATTAACTTCCTCTGGGAGGAGATTTGCTTCAAATACTAAGATGAAAGCAGCTGTATCTGTTCGGTTATTCTTTGGACCTTTTTGTACATGCAAAAAAAAATGGAAACCGTGCCAATTGAGATTAACCTATAGCTTCATGACTATCTACAGTGTAAGGTTTCCTTGGACCGGATTAGAGATTTACATGGGGCAATAGAGAGTAGTCAGGAGTACTGATTGCCATGCAGTGGACCTGGGTTAAATTCCCAGTACTTCTGGGATTTTTCCTTGGTGGGAACACTGGAACAGGGTTCACTCAGCCTCATGATGCCAACTGAGGAGCTACTTGACCTAGAAGTAGTGGTTCCAGGTTATGAAAACTGACAGTTGGGTCAGCCATGTGCTGATATGACACCCTCCATTGCACATCCAATAGTCCCATTGACTGAGGATGACACAGCAGTAAGTCAGTACTGACGAGCCTGCCAGGCCTCAAGGACAGAGTTCAGCTTAGTGAACAGTCATTGGTAAGCTACCCAGTCGTCCACATGTTTAAAGAGCTTGAGATTGTGCAGCAGAGGTGGCCTTAAAAGTGATCCATTGTGCATTTCTCACAGGGAGTCAACTACAAGTTTATCTTCAATTTGTTCTACACAAAAATAATGGTGTTTTCACTGTAGAAGTATTCCCATTTACTCTAGTACATACCAGGTACCGAATAAATTTTTTTGCTCCCAGCTGTCTGGCCCATTAGGTAGACAATGTGGGGAATTGTTTTTGTGTTTTATTCATCTCATGATGTACATTTGCAATCCATTTGGTTTGCATATAGGAGACATGTCAAAAATCTATAAAACAGTTACAATGATTTTTACATTAATAAATAATAGCACTATAATAAATAATAACACTATAAGGATATTTCTTAGAACGTGTAACACATTGTCCAGCTCAAAAATTTCCAGTTTGTCATGCAGGAATTCATCCCCTGAGTACTAACACTTCCATGTCAGTACCTCATATAGCTTTCTTTTAAGTGAGTCTAAATTCATCTGCATTAACTTGTTCCCTTTTAATTTATTACAAATTTTCATTCCCATGTATTGAGGTCCCTGGACATACAGTCTGATGTGGTGGGTGGGGAGCATAAAATTTTCTGTTCCTAGTATCACGTGAATGGACAAAATGGTTTCTCTCAAATAATTCATGTCTGGTGTACAGAAATATAATAATCTCATAAATGTATAAGGATGGCAGAGTTAATATTTTAAGTTTTCTAAATACTGGTCAGCATGGTTCTTTGTGATTTGCACTGCACATATCTTGTATGATTTTTTCTGTCCTTTTAGTATCTGCACTATCTGTCGAGTTACACCAAAAAACAATACTATATCTAATAATGGATTCAAAGTAGCTTGTATATGCTACTTTTTGTGTGTCCACGTCAGTTGCAGTTGATAATATTTGCATTGCAAATGCAAAGCTGCTCAGTTTGTTTGCCAGGTATTCAACGTGTGCCAGCCAGCTCAAATATTTATCTACATTTAAACCCAAGAATTTGACTGAGTCAACTTTTTCTATAGGTTTGTTGTTGTGTACAATCTTAGTCTGCTCATAGTTGGACTGTTTGGTTTTGAACTGCATCATGCAAGTCTTAGATACGTTTAGATTCCACCCATTTAGCTGAAACCAAGTTTCTAAGGCACTGAGGGTACTGATCACAGATTTGGGAATTTTTTTCTGAATCCTGATGTTCAACTAAGACAGAAGTATCAACTGCAAATAAAACTGATGGGGAGCTGATATTTAATGGTGAGTGATTAACATAAAAGAGAAATAGGACTGAGCATAATATGGAGCCTTGTGGAACAACCTGAAATTTTTTTTTTTTCTTATCCTTGCTTTTTTTTTCCAGTCAGAAAAATAAAATATGCCATTTGAAGAAATGATAACTCTTTACTTTCAGTTGGATGAGTAGGATTTAGGATTTAAGCCATTGTAGGGCACTGCCACTAATGCCATATTTTTCAAGTTTGTAAACAAGCAATGTATTGTGTACAGAATCAAACACCTTTGTGAGGTCGCAGAAAATTCTTGCCATCTTATTTCTCTTGTCTAATGATGTACTTATTTTCTCAATGAAACTGTTTACTCCGCCTATAGCGTTTTCCCCCTGCTGAAAACCAAACTGATTGTTTAGAATAACAGAATATTTTGCAATGAAGTTTTGGATTTGTGCAACAGAAAGTTTTTCAAATAAAATATTTTAGATAGGACTGGGAGAATTGAGATAGGATGATAATTTCCCATGATCTCTCTTGATCCCTTCTTGAAGAGTGGTTTGACTTCAGCATATTTTAGTTCCTCTGGGAAACAGCCCTCTTCAAAACATTGATTCATTATTTGAGCTAGTGGGTTTGCAATTTTATTGTGTACCACTTTAATAACTTTGGTGGGTATTCCATCCCAACCTGCAGATTTTTTGTTTCTCAATGTTAGAATAGCATTTTCTACATCCTCCACAGAAACTTTTAAGAATTTTGTAAAGTTTTCAGAGTTTTCACCTAGGACAAAGGGATTTACTTTGTTGTGGCAATCTATTACATCTACATCAGACTTTGCTACATTTATAAAGAATTTATTACAGTACTCTGCTATTTGAGTTGCATTTACAATAGTATTTCCTTCAATGTCAGTTTTTGAAATTGCTTGGTTACAGGCTTTAACACCTAACTCAGATTTAATGACTGATCACACAGCCTTTGTCTTACTTTTATGGTTTAAAATTAGCCTGTTATCTGCCAGTTGTTTTGCTGCCCCAACAACTCTTTTAAATATGGTTTTATAGAGTCTAACATATTTAATGAGATCTTCTCCGTGCAGTTGCCTTTTCTTTACACTGAAAATTTTTATGCCCTGGGTAATCCACTTTATTTTTTTTATTTTATTGCTGCACAGTCTAGGTGGAAATGTTTCATTAGATACACCAAGATGACTATTTAGGAATTTCTCAAGGTTTTCATCACTTGAGTTACAATGATCAAAAGGCCATGTTTTCTCTTTTAGCTTCTCACTAAATGTTAGCAAGTTTTCTTTGCTAAAGTTCCTGCTCGTATGGGTTCTCACACATGAAAAGTTCCTGTGTCTGTCTTTGGCAGCTCAATGAACAATGCACAACGATCTGAAATACCTGGATCTGGACAAAATTTATACACATCTTCATATACATAATTAGTTAGAACATTGTCAATACATGTTGCTGATTTCCCATTGTCTCTGGTAGATTCAAGGAAATTTAACTTGAAACTGTATTTTTTTTACTAAGTCATTGAATCGAAGTGTGGCTACCATCACACATGATATCAATATTAAAATCAGCAGCTATTACAATTTTTTTCTTTTTTTCCTCTACAAAAGTCTTCTAGCATAATTTGAAGCTTAGATAAGAATAGTTCTGTTGTTGATGCCCCTGGAATTCTGTATATTGAGATTATTACGACATTTGTCAGTGAGTCCACTAATTCTACGAAACAGCTCTCAAACACACATTCTTCATTTAAATAATTAAAACAGTTTCTCATCTCATAAAGTTTATATCACTATGTAGAAGTATACATGAGCCTCCACGTGACTTGTTTCTTCTGCAAAAGTTACTTGCTTATCTGAAGTTTCCTATATTGTTTAGAATTTTGATTGTGTCCTCTGTAAACCTGTGCTCATTTAAACAAGCAACTCTTAGATTTGCACATTCTGACAGAATGATTTCCAATTCATCTATTTTGGAGCTTTTGTTGTTAGAAGCATCAGTGTTTAAACCATTTATATTCCAGTGGATACCATACCTACTTTCACTATTATTTATAAGCTGTAGCACATTTCTCACCAGCAGAACTGGAACTGTCTGCACTGAAATTCCTAGACTTCTCTGATGAGACAACCAGATCAGAACAGCCATTATGAAAATTTAATTTTCTATGTCTGATGTGCAAAATGTCTGCCTGATGCCATCTACTCCAGTCTAGGGCTCTCCCTATGGACAAAACTCATCCACAGCAGAGACCAACTGGCACAATGACTACTGCCGGGAGTTCTGATGCCCCATGAAGTTGGGAATCTACTCCTTGGCATGCATCGAAAGTTAGTATCGGATATGTGATCCCTGTGTTGTCAGATGGCTCCACTGAAATGGTATGTAATGACCCCACCATGTCAGATTGGCTACCACATTGGCTTTGAAGCACATGTATGAGTCTAAGCAGTTATTGTCTACATATTATCTTTAACACTGTATGTAGTGTATGCTACTGACAGTGTTGTTCTCCAGTTATTCCACATTACAGAAATAAATATAAAATGAAGATAAAACCTAGAAGGGAACTAAAATTGGTGTAATATAATTAAATGAAGATTTCAAGGAAATAAAGCAGAACCTAGGCAACAGCCAGGTCAACATCAAAGGTTGCCTCCATGAGGAAGTAAGATGAGTATAGTTGGAGATGGGAGACTGCAGCACGAGAAAGCAAGGAGATACTACAATAGATTGGGGGGCCGTGCTCACCATGCATGTACTAATGAAAGAGTTATGAGCCTCCTGGGGGTTGGGGTGGATGGGGAGGTGGGGGAAGGGGCAGCAAGTGGCATGGACAGAGTGGCAGCATAAAAAGTAAAAGAGAGGAAGGAAACAAAGGGGTGCAAATGAAGGAGATAAACCATAGAAAAGAGGTATTAAGTGCTGATGATCCCAAGTAAGTAATCTCATCTGCAAGCTGTATGTCAATATTACAGATCTACAAAATTTAACTGATCAAATAACTTTCAAATTTAAATAAATAAATCAAAGTAGAAACAAAGTAAAATAAAGTTGGTGAAACGTTGAAATTTATGAATGACATATGTTTAATGTGCTACTGGTTTACCTGCTGCTCCAAACTGATTAGATTTTATTCTCTCATTTAATTTGTCAAGCTCAGCTTTTAATCTAAGATTTTCTTTATTAATTCTTTCTACTTCTTCTGCTTTTTCTTTTTCAAAATGTTCCTTTTCATTAATTATAGTCATTTTTTCTTTCCTTTCATTTTCAAGCAAGCTTTTCAGAGTTTTTAAGTCTTCATCCTTTCTCTGCAACAAGGCAACCATCATTTTTTTCTCTGTCTCCACAACTCTCAAGGCATCAAACTTTCGTTTCATTTCGAGTAATTCTATCTGTGCCATCCTTACAGCACTGTTCTCTCTAACCTGCAAACAAATTGTAAAAAAGCAATTTTCAATAACAAATTGGTATCATCTGCATTACTGGCCAGCAATATGACCTCACATCCAGGAACATGCATATCATCATGAATGTGAAAAGAAATCCTACCTTCAGATGCCATTTTAACTGAATTACAAATAAATAAAATTCAAGCTATAATACAGAAACAGTCATATTATATTGCAAAACCAGGTAAAGAACCACAACAAAGAGCAGCTAGTTGTTGATACAGGATTTCACTGAGAGAAGCTCTGTGACAATGCTGTATCCTGCTACCAGTGCATGTGACATATATAATAGAGGGAAACAATCCACGTGGGAAAATTTTATATAAGAAACAAAGATGCTGTGATTTACCAAGCGCTGGTAGATAGACACAATAAAAAACACATGAACACTCACACAAATTTCAAGCTTTCACAACCCAAGGTTGCTTCATCAGGAAAGATGGAAGGAGAGGGAAAAACGAAAGGATGTAGGTTCTAAGGGAGAGGGTAAGGAGTCATTCCAATACCGGGAATAAAAAAACCTTACCTTAGGGGGAAAAAAAGGACAGGTATACACTCACCTTAAAACCCACATCCTTTCGTCTTTCCTGATGAAGCAACCTTGGGTTGCAAAAGCTTGAAATTTGTGTGTGTGTGTTTTTTATTGTGTCTATCTACCACCGACTCGTGACTGCCCCTGGGAGGCATTATGCATGGAGCAGAGCTGACTCTCTCTGTTTATCCAGTTGTACTATTTACACTCATTGTTCTGTGTCTCATATTGTGTGGATTCGTGAGAGGTCTATTTCTGTTACTGTTCAGAGGTTTATGAATAAAACATTTATTTGTGTTACTTTGATAAGTTTCATGTATTACTAGATAAAGTCAGGCATCGAATCATTCCCTAAACTACATGCCTACAAATGACATCTATCAGAAATCAAAATAAATGCTTTTTCAAAAGAACTAGAAATACAAAGATGGGATGAAGTGTATAAGGAAACCAATGTGGATATGAAATTCTCTAAATTCTCCACATTGTTTAAATTTAACTTTGAAAAGGAATTTCCAAAAGTATGCATGTCTGTATCAACATCTCACAAAAACAGATGGATAACAGCAAGTACTAAGAAAGAAGTGCTCCCAAACACTTAAACACCTCAGTTCCATGGAAAAGATTCGCAATGATCCAGAATTCTTAAATTTCTATCATAGATACAAAAAGATCTATAAGAATGGGCTGATTGCTGCAGAAAAGTCATTTAATGATAAAATAATATATAATGCAGAGAATAAAAGCAAAGCAGTCTGGGATGTTATAAAAATAGGAATGCAGAATAACATACTGCTAAGGGAGGGGGATAAAGTAATAAATGATTGACAGCACTTAGCAAACTATGTAAACTAGCATACTTGAAGTATTGCAGATGCAAAAATTCCCCCAAATAAACATAACACCTGTAAATAATGTTGCACTAAACATGGCGATGTTACTTCCAAGCACAGAGAATGAAGTCAGTAAAACAATTCAGAAACTATAAAATAAAAAGTCAGTAGGTTTAGATGAAGTACCAATGTGTGTACTGAAACAATGGATAGGGATTATACAAGGCCCCTTAACAAATATAATGAATGAATCCTTCACATCAGGGGCATTTCCAGAGCAGTTAAAACAGGCAAGAGTTGTACCTTTGCTTAAGAAAGGTAATGCAGAAGACATAGAAAATCACCAGCCCATTTCCCTGCTATCGGCATTCTCAAAAATAATACAAGAAATTATGAAAGACAGATTAATGAATTACCTGAATAAATACAATCTTTTCAGTTTGGTTTCCAAAGTGGCAAAAATACGGAGTCAGCCACATTAGAATTCACAAAAGTTGTACTTGATGCCCATGACAAAGATGAGTGTGCCACAGGCATATTTTTGGATCTTTCTAAGGTGTCTGATACTGTCGACCACAAGATTCTATTAAATAAATTAGAAGCATCAGGAATAAGAGGAGAAGCTAATGACTGGCTTTGATCATACCCAACAGATACGGTAAAAAGAGTAGAGATAACACATACTTCAAATAGATCTAAACATTTAGTAAAACACTTATCAGAACCAAAATACATTAATATAGGGGTTCCGCAAGGTAGCATATTAGGACCAATATTGTTCCTGATATACATCAATGACTTTTCCAGTAGTGTTACTCATGGTGAAGAAATCCACTTCCATGATTATTTTTTTTAATTTTTTGTAGGGTTTTAGGGCGCTCAACTACTGAGGTCATTAGTGCCGAGTCAAAAATGTAAGTGCACACATAATTCGGTACAACTCAAGGGGGGGGACACAAGAAAGTTCTTACAAAGACACAGATAAAATAATTAAAAGAGTTAGATGTCTTTGGATAAGTCCATCAAAGTAATAAAACAAAGAACACGAGCAGCTGCTCGAGCGTCATCAGCTAAAATTTTCTGTAGGGTAGAGGGCAGAGAGAGGACAACACCAGATTGAGTAAAATGGGGACACAACAATAAAACATGGCGCACTGTCAATGCATTACCACAAGGGCACTGCAGGGCGGGGTCACCAGATAGCAGGCAGCGGTGGCTAAACCGGCAATGCCCAATCTGCAACCTGGCCAAAATGACTTCCTCTCGCCGAGATTTGTTGGGAACGGTTTTATGGCCCAGAGCTTATTTTTTTGAAGTGACTACCAAGTATCCCACCATAATGACACAAACCTCTTACTAACAACCCCACTAATGTCAGATGATTGGACACAAAGGGAGGATGGCCAAGGCAGGAGGACTGCAGCCTTGGCCACAGCATCAGCAGCCTCATTCCCAGGCACTCCTACATGGCTTGGAGCCCACATAAAGCTAACTGGAGAGCCATCATCAGCAAAAGAATGGAGGGATTTCTGGATCCATTGAACCAAGGGATGGACCGGATATGGAGCTCCATGGCTCTGAAGAGCACTGAGTGAATCAGAGCAGAGTATATATGGAGAATGGCGGTGGCGGCGGACATACTGAACGGCCTGAGAGAGAGCAAAAAGCTTAGCCGTGAAGCTGGAACACTGGTCGAAGAGCCGGTATGTAAAGGTGATGTCCCCAATGACAGAGGTACAGCCGATACCATCATCAGTTTTGGAGCTATCAGTGTAAATAAAAGTGTTACTGGTGAGTCACGGCAAAAAGTGTGTAAAGCATGTCGTCGAGCACAGATAGCATCTCTGCAAGCCTCATTCCACCAGGGGACTGAAACGTGATGTGAAGAAGAGGTAGTACGAGGAATGGAACATTTGGGAGCATTGATGATAACAGCCGTGAGGTATTCGACCCGACTGGCACAGCTGAGAAAATCTTGGTCTGGAAAGGTCGCCAGGAAGGAGTAAAGCTTTTGGTATGTTCCAGCTCGAGGGAAGTGGGGATGGGGTGTGGTGCAGGAGACGAACAACACAGGGGAAATGGTCGCTCGAATAGTTGTCAGAAAGACATACCACTCGAACCAATGGGCAAGACAGGTAGAACAGATCGAGAGGTCCAAGTGGGAGTAGGTCTGAGTAGAGTCTGAGAGGAAAGTCGGGGCACCAGTATTGTGGCAGACAAGATTGAGATGGATGAAAACATCCACCAAGAGGGAGCCTCTCTGACCGAATGCAGGAGAACCACAAAGAGGATGATGGGCATTGAAGTCACCAAACGATAAAAACGGCGGAGGAAGCTGAGCAAACAGGTGCATCATGTCAGCCCAACTAACTGCGGATGCCGATGGAGTGTAGACAGTACAAACAGAAAAAGTAAAGGCACAAAGAGTAATGCGGACAGCTATTGCTTGGAGTGGGGTGGTCAATGGGATGGGATGGTAATAGACATCGTCACAAACGAGCAACATGACCCCACCATGAGCTGGAATACCGTCCACAGGGGTTAGGTCAGATCGCTTGGAGGTATAGTGGGTAAAAGCAATACGATCAGTTGGGCGTAACTTCATTTCCTGGAGACCAATGACGAGTGGACAGTGCAGGCGGAGGAGCAGTTTTAATTCCTTCCAATTAGATCGAATACCTCTTATGTTCCAATGTAACAGAGCCACCGCGAGTCAGAGAAAGGGGGAATGAAACGGGGGAGAGCCGGTCACCTCGATGGCCGCGGAGGGCCAGGTTTCGAGGGAACATCACTACAACCGTCGGGAGGCAGAGCCTGTTCCATCGAGTCGTCGCCAGCTGCAGCCACATTATTGGGTTGCACAGGACGGGCAGCATTGTCTGCTGGCAACAGGCCTGCTAAGCGCCTGGCAGCCGAGCGTCCCGGCGAAACTGAAGACGGCCGGGAGCAGCGACTGTCAGATGGAGCATCAGACGAAATGTGCCGGGGTGGAGAGGGGGATAAAGACTTCTTCTTGGAGGCCTTCTTGGAAGACTGATGAGTCACAGGGATGGTGAGCTGTGGGGGCTGGACCCGAAGAAAGTCCTCACGCTCGGGGTCCTTTTTTGAATGCCGGACCTCGGTAGCTGGGGTCCGTAATGTTTCCCCGATGGACGCCTGAGAAGAGGATCGCTTCTCAGGACAACGACGACGATGACGAGAATGAGGAGGAGGATGAGGATGAGTATGAGGATGAGGATGAGGATGAGGATGAGGATGAGGATGAGGATGAGGATGAGGATGAGGATGAGGATGAGGATGAGGATGAGGATGAGGATGAGGATGAGGATGAGGATGAGGAGGAAGAGTGGCCCCTGGGGCAGGGGGGGCAGGGGCCACGAGGGAGGAGGATTTGGAAGGGAGGGATGTGGGAGGCGGAGACATAGACCCCGGATGGGGTGAGGAGGTGGAGGGGGGACAGGATAGGGGTGAGGATACTGCAGAAGGAGTGGACACGACTGAAGCAAACGACGTTGTCAACATCACGGGATGGAGGCGGTCATATTTCTTCCTGGCCTCAGAGTAAGACAGACGGTCCAAGGTTTTCAATTCTTGTATGTTCTTCCCCTTCTGATAGGCGGGGCAGTTGAAAGATCTAGGCGAGTGGAGGCCAGGACAATTGACGCACTGAGGTGCTGGGGTGCATGTATGTCCCTCGCGAAGACGACATCCACAATCGCCACAAAGGGGCTCAGCTTCACACCGGGACAACATGTGCCTGAAGCGCAAACATCGAAAGCATCACATAGGAGGTGGGACGTAAGGTCGAACATCGCACTGGTAGCACATCACCTTTACCTTCTCCGGGACAACATCCCCCTCGAAGGTGAGAATAAAGGCCCCAGTGTCGACGCAATGATCTTTGGGGCCGAGCTGGACTCGCCATATGAAATGCATGCCACGGTGCTCCAGGTTGGCCCTGAGCTCCTCATCAGATTGCAGCAGGAGGTCCCGATGGAAAATAATCCCCTGTGTCCTATTGAGCTCCAGATGTGGGACAATGGACACTGGGATGTCCCCTAGTTGGTCGCATGCCTGGAGCACCACCGACTGTGTAGCGGAGGTGGTCTATATGAGAATGGACCACGAACGCATTTTACTAAGAGCATCAATTTCTCTAAAGATATGCTTGATATGCTGTACAGAGAACATGGGGTTGGAGGTGGCGAACATCCCCCATTGGTCCGAGAACAGACTAAATAGCGGGGGAAGTATTTAGCCCCAAGCCGGCGGGCCTGTCCTTCCTCCACAGGCACCACCCAGCCTCAGCAAGGGCCACCTGGCAGGATGACCATTGCCGGGAGTCCTGATGCCCCAGGTAGACAGGCATCTACTCCTTGTCTTACGTGGGGAGGGTGCGGCTCAGGTACCGGCAGTACGATCCCTGTGTTGTCAGGGGGCTACAACCTAGAGGGTACATGACGACCCCACCACAATGGGCTAGCTACTGTGCTGGATTTCGGGTGCCATGGAAAGTCCATCACGATTGAAGGTGCAGATGGGGACACACTACGGGCGTAACCTGTGCAACCCATCAGGTGTTTAGGCCCAAATTGATGAACAGTGGGTGCAGTTACGACGCCGTTATGATGATGAGTGTCAAGGTCTTACTGCATTGAGGACCGGTGATACACCACGTAAGGTGTCCTTCCCCAAAAGGCTCATACTTCTGTAGAATTTTGAAAAATGGAGGTCAAACCCCAATGGGGACCATCACGTTGAAGGCCGAAATGGTTGAGACTCCTTTTGGTCACCTCTTACGACAGGTAGGAATACCTCGGGCCTATTCTTACCCCGGACCCGCAGGGGGGCTCTTCCCTGATGACAGCAATATTATAGTCACTGAGAAAGCAAGAGAACTCCTTGCTGAGAAAGCGAATGAAACTCTCAAGGAAGTTTATGATTGGTCAATAAGCAATAAGGTCACATTGAACATGAAGAAAACTAATGTCATGAATTTCAGTTTGGAGTGGAAAAAAGACCATGTTAAATTAAATGTAGATTTTACCTCTATAGGCTGTGTAACAAGTGCAAAATTTTTAGGAATGGTTATTTATTCTCAGTTGTAGTGGTGTGAACACACAAAGGTACTTGCAAACAAAATGTCATCAGCATGTTATGCCCTTAGAATCCTATCATCACTGTGTAACATGCAGTGTCTTTTAGTTACATATTATTCATATGTACTCTCAATTCTTAGCTATGACATTCTTTATTGGGGAACAAATGCACAAAATATGAACACAATTTTCAAACCCCAGAAAAGAACCATAAGAATAATAACCAAAAATAGTAGTCAAGCACATTGTGTAGATCTGTTCAGAACATTGGGTATTTTAACTGCTCTGTGTGAATACATTTAGCAGTCAGTTGTACACATCAAAAATAACATTGGTAATTACTGCACAAACAGCTCTCTCCATGACCATCCAACAAGAGATAGACTCAACTTACATTTACCAAGAAAAAATAAACATAAAACTCAAAACAGCACTTTCTACCCAAGAATAAAACTGTACAATAAATTACCAAAAGAGATTAAAGAATTTGCAAAAATACAGCTGAAAAGTACCTGTTATGCAATACATTTTATACATTCAAGGATTACTTAGCTAAAACAGGGTATGGGTTTGATAAAAAATGTTATACAAATAAATAATAATAATAATAATAATAAAGAACAAAAACGCTGCCGGCCGAAGTGGCCGTGCGGATAAAGGCGCTGCAGTCTGGAACCGCAAGACCGCTACGGTCGCAGGTTCGAATCCTGCCTCGGGCATGGATGTTTGTGATGTCCTTAGGTTAGTTAGGTTTAGCTAGTTCTAAGTTCTAGGGGACTAATGACCTCAGCAGTTGAGTCCCATAGTGCTCAGAGCCATTTTTTTTGAACAAAAACGCTGTTACAAAGGAGCACGAGGATGTAAAGAGCAACTGATAATAGATGCAGAGGTGACATATCAAGCTGAAACTAAACAAAGGTCACTACACTACGCATACATTGATTACCAAAAAGCTTTTGATAGTGCACCCCACTCATGGTTACTACAAATATTGGAAATATACAAAGTAGATCCTAAATTGATACAGTTCCTAAACATAGAAATGAAAAATTGGAAAACCACACTTAATATCCAAACAAATTCAAATAATGTCACATCACAGCCAATACAGATTAAGTGTGGAATATACCAAGGAGATTCATTAAGTCCTTTCTGGTTCTGCCTTGCTCTGGACCCACTATCCAACATGCTAAATAATACGAGTTATGGATACAATATTACTGGAACATACCAACACAAAATCACACATTTGCTGTACATGGATGATCTAAAACTACTGGCAGCAACAAATCAACAACTCAACTATTTACCAAAGATAACAGATGTATCCAGCAATGATATAAATATGGCTTTTGGAACAGACAAATGTAAAAAAAAAATAGCATAGTCAAGGGAAAACACACTAAACAAGAAGATTACATATTGGATAACCACAGCGACTGCATAGAAGTAATGGAAAAAACAGATGCCTATAAATATCTAGGATACAGACAAAAAATAGGAATAGATAATACAAAGATTAAAGAAGAACTAAAAGAAAAATATAGACAAAGACTAACAAAAATACTGAAAACAGAATTGACAGCAATAAACAAGACAAAAGCTATAAATACTTATGCTATACCAATATTGACCTACTCATTTGGAATAGTGAAATGGAGTAACACAGACCTAGAAGCACTCAATACACATACACGATCACAATGCCACAAATATAGAATACATCACATACATTCAGCAACAGAAAGATTGACATTGAGCAGAAAGGAAGGAGGAAGCGGATTTATTGACATAAAAAACTTACATTATGGACAGGTAGATAATTTAAGAAAATTCTTTATAGAACGAGCAGAAACTAGCAAAATACACAAAGCAGTCAGTCATATGAATACATCGGCTACACCACTGCAATTTCATAACCACTTCTACAACCCTTTAGATCACATATTAACAGATAAAAAGAAAGTAAATTGGAAAAAGAAAACACTACATGGCAAGCACCCGCATCATCTAACACAGCCACACATTGATCAAGACGCATCCAACACATGGCTAAGAAAAGGCAATATATACAGTGAGACGGAATGATTCATGATTGCAATACAGGATCAAACAATAAACACCAGATATTACAGCAAGCATATTATTAAAGATCTCAATACCACAACAGATAAATTCAGACTTCACAAACAACAAATAGAAACAGTAGATCACATCACAAGTGGATGTACAATCCTAGCAAATACAGAATACCCTAGAAGACACGACAATGTAGCAAAAATAATACATCAACAACTTGCCATACAACTTAAACTAATAAAACAACACATTCCCACATAGAAGTATGCACCACAAAATGTACTGGAGTTCCATTAAATTTTTGGTGTTTGATGATGCTCGTGTTGAGAACTTGTTCAGGATGGACACATTTCAAGCATTTAAATTTTCTATCACTGGCACAGTTCACCTTATATCCAATCAGCTACAGTGTTCTCTATTGGAAAAACTGTGTGAGGAGTTTTTAGGCTTGTTTTTGGAAGGTGTAGCATGTGCTGAGAATTTTTCTGCTCATATCTTGTTAAAATTCATGTATCTGCCTCATTTTTGTCATGCTCGTCCTATTCCTGTTGCCCTGAAAGATCAAGCGAAAGCAGAATTGGATAGAATTCAATCTCTTGGGTTGGTGCAATGTGTTATAGATAGTGAATGATCATCTCTGCTGACTGTAGTTCAGAAGCTGTCAGGGAAACTTCACCTCTGTGGCGACTTCAGTACTACTGTCAATGCACTGTCGATTGTGGATACATATGCTCTCCCATGCAAGGAGGAACCGTTGCCAAAAATATTGGGTGACCAGTACTTTTCTAAAATTGATTTGTCTAAAGCATATCTGCTGGTTACTGTGGACAAAGTGTCTTGGTGAGTTCTGGTTTTGAATACTCCTTTTGGTTTATATCAATATTTGCACCCTCCTATTGGTGTGGCTAGCATTCCTGCTATTTTCCAAGAATTTTTAGAGGAATTGACTAAGCCTGTCCCAGTTTGCATTAATTATCTGGATGATGATGTCATGAGCTGCTATGCAGCGCTGCCTGGTTTGGCCGAGTGGTTCTAGGCACTTCAGTCTGGAACCGTGCGACCACTACGGTCGCAGGTTCGAATCCTTCCTTGGGCATGGATGTGTGTGATGTCCTTAGGTTGGTTAGGTTTAAGTAGTTCTAAGTTCTAGGGGACTGATGACCTCAGATATTAAGTCCCATAGTGCTCAGAGCCATTTGAAGCATTTTTTTGTTCTGCAGCAGATCACTTGAAAAATTTGCACATTTAGTTTTACCTCTTATGGTGTAACCTCACGAAATCTGAGTTTCTTTCAACTTTCTGTTTATCTGTGGTTCGAGATCTCCCTGTTTGGTGTTCACCCTCTGCTGGACCCCATCTCCACTGTTACATCTATCATCTATGCCTCACTCCACATCTATCACAGCTGAAATCATGGTGGATTAGAAACAGGTTGATACCTAACACCTGACTTGCCGCATTTTTGTGGAGGTCGTGTCCATTTATCTGGGAGGATGGTTGGTTGGTTGATTGGGGTTGAAGGGACCAAACAGCAAGGTCATCAGTCCCTTGTTTCAAATGTAGTCCATTCCGATAGTGTGACATCTCAGAAAAGTCAGAACGATAAAAGGGAAAAGCTAAAAAATGTAAAAGTGCAGTCACGTCGTCAATGGTAAAAACAGCAAGTCAGCAAGAGAGCAAACCCAGAGCTATGCTAGAGGCAGGAAATATCCCACCTCTGAAGCAGTAGAGGCAAGACCACCTCCGACTTAAAAGTGTGCAACTGCTAGAATGTAGAAGTGCGTATGGGAAAAGGAGACTAACCAATCCTAAACAGTGATAAAAACAGAGTAAAAGGGGAAGAAAAGAGGATCTCGACCAGGGAGGGGAGTTGGGAATCTCCAAACACGACTTACAGTGGGAGATGCCCCAACTCACTGCCATGCCCCAACACCAGAGAGAGATTAAAAACCTTAAAACTGAGAATAAAAACCACTTTCCCAGAGGAAACCAAGAACAGGTCGACCATCCAGGAATTGTCAGCCAACATCAAAGGTAAAGTGCAGAGGAGTCTGTACTTAGCACGCATGGCCAGAAGAAAGGGGCATTCAACCAAAATGTGGGCTACTGACTGGAAGGCTCCACAACCACAAAGTGGGGGTGGGTCATCACACAAAAGAAAACCGTGGGTCAGCCTTGTATGGCCAATGTGGAGATGACACAGTGTGGTCGAGTCCTTTCGGGAGAGGTGAAAGGAAGAATGCCAAGGGCCTGGTGTCACCTTAATCGCATGAAGTTTATTAGACAGGGATGTAGCCTCCCAAGAATTGCCCCTTACTGTGCGAAGTGGAATTTGATTTGAAGCCGTAAATCCGCTACAGGAGGGGTTACAGAAAAGGGGGGGTAAGTGATTGCTCCCCCAGCCAAACGATCAGCAAGCTCATTACCTGGGATACCCACATGGCCAGGGACCCAAAGGAAGTCAACGGAACAAGCAGCACGGTGAATATCAGCGAGATGGTCATGGATGGCAGAGACCAAGGAATGGCTCGAAAATCACGGGTCAATAGCCAGAAGGGCACTCATAAAATACATAACAAAATGCGGTTGTGTTGGGACTGTTTGTTGGCACTGTTTAATAAAGGTAAGGGCCTGGGAAATTGCCATCAATTCCGCAGTAAACACCCCACATGTAGGGGGCAGCAGATGATTTTCCATTCCAACAGAGGACGTGAAGGCACATCCCACATGATCAGCAGATTTAGAGCCATCGGTGTAAAAAACAGCAGCATCCCGAAACTCCCATAAAATGGAATCTTTCAGACCTTGGCGGAGATCCATCTGAATTCGGGGCTGAGGAACTAACCAAGCAGGGCTGAAGGTGGGTGGAGGGAGCGTGGAAGACAGGACAAAGAAGGAAGCTGAAAATCACGGTGAAGAGACGCAAAGCAGAGCCCAACCGGTAAACCTGTCCAAGGGCAGGAATCAGGTGGGTGGCGTCCATGGTTTTGGAACAGGACAGAATAGGAAGTATGGGAGAGGAACGGACAGCGATTGCATAAGACAGCAGAAGCTGGGACCGCCGAACAGAAAGGGTGGGTATCCCTGCTTCAACCAGGAGACTATCACCAGGACTAATAGGGAAGGCACCGGTTGCCAAATGGATACCATGATGGTGGACTGGATCCAGCACGTGCAGTGTGGAAGGAGCATCCTAGCCATAAACTTGACAACCATAGTCCAAGCGAGACAGAACTGAAGCACGATAAAGGCAAAGAAGGAGGGATCGGTCCACACCCCAAGAGGTGTGGGCAAGGAAGCATTGAGTTTACGGAAACATCCTACCTTCAGAAGTCTGATATGGGGCAGCCAAGTGAGCTTGTTGTCGAAAAGAAGACCCAGGAAACGAAACTGTGGGACCACAGGCAATGGTTGTGCATCAAGATAGAGCTCTGGATCAGGTTGGATCGTAGTACGGTGACAGAAGTGGACCACCAACGATTTTAAAGGAGAGAATTGAAACCCGTGTGAGAGGGACCATGCAGAGGCACACCGTATAGCTCCCTGGAGCTGCCGCTCTGCAGAGGCCATCAAAAAGGAACTAACCCAGATGCAGAAATCATCCACATACAGAGCAGGGGTGACCAAAGGACCGACAAAGGCCACAAGTCCATCGATAGCAATGAGGAAAAGAAGTACACTCAATAGAGAACCTTGTGGGATGCCCGTCTCCTGGGTCCATGGAGAACTAAAAACAGTACCAACCCGAACCCTGAATGACCGATGGAACAGGAACTGGCAGATAAAAATTGGGAGTGGGCCCCGAAGACCCCACTGATGAAGTGTAAGTAAGATGTGATGGCGCCAAGCTGTGTCATAGGCCTAGCAATGGTCAAAAACTACTGCAACTAAATAGGGCGCTGGGAATAAGCCTGCCGAACTGCGGATTCCAAGCGAAGTAAATGATCGGAGATCGTCGCTCTTGGAAGCCACACTGGTAGGGGGACAATAGATCCTGAGATTCGAGGACCCAATTGAGCCTACAGGCTAGCATCCGTTCAAGTAACTTGCAAACAACATTTGTCAGACTAATTGGACAACAGCTTTCAACAAATAGGGGGTTCTTACCAGGCTTAAGGCCAGGAACCACAATGTTATCCCTCCACTGAGAAGGGAAGTCACCCTGGAGCCAAATACAGTTAAACACCCGGAGAAGATGTTGCCGTTGTGGAGCACTGAGATGTTGAAGCAGTTGGTCATGAATTGAGTCAGGGCCAGGGGCCGTATAATGAGAAGAAGTAAGTGTGGAAAGAAATTCCCATTCAGTAAAAGGTTTGTTTTAAGATTCTGACTGACAAGGGGTAAAACATAAGGCGGAAGATTCGGCCAGCTGTTTCCGGTGAAGGAAAGAAGCTGGATAGGAGGCTGATGCTGATGCAAAATGGGTCGCAAGATGTTCTGCAAGAATCAACAGGTCCGTACAGAGGTGAAGGCCTGGGAGGGTGGACTGCCGATGGCAACCTTGGAGAGAGTGAAGTGTAGCCCATACCCGTGACATACGGACAGTAGAACCGAGTTAAGAAACAAAGCGCTCCCAACATATCCATTTGCTCTGTTTGATTAAATAATGGGCTTTACTGCGAAGGCATTTAAAGGTAATATGGTTGGCAACGGATGGGTGTCTCTTAAGGTGTTGCAGAGCTCGACAGCGATCACGGATGGCAATGGCAATGGCCGTACTCCACCATGGGACTTGCCGGCGATGAAATGGTCCAGATGAGCGCAATACAGCAACGCTAGCAGACGTCATCAATACAACCCGACAAAGAGGGAGAAAACATGACCTGTGCAGTATATAGAGGCCAATTGGTGCATTGGAAAGACCAACGAGGTAATCTGTCCATTGGAGAGTGGGAAGTGAGCGAGAGAATCAACGGGAAATGGTCACCATCACAAAGGTCGTCGTGTGGCGATCAGTGTAATGAAGGGAGGAGGGAGGGAGAAGAAAGAGAAAGATCAATGGCGGAAAAGTTACCATGACCAGCAAGAAATGAGTAGGGGAGCCATCATTAAGAAGGCAGAAGTCGAGGTCTGTAATAAACTGGTCTATGAGAAGACCTCGTCTAGATGGAAAAGCACTGCCCCACAAGGAATGATGAGCATTAAAATCCCTGGGAAGGAGGAAGGGAGGAGGAAGCTGCTGAAGAAGGGTAGTTACGGCAGCAGGTGTAAGAGTCCTGTCAGGAGGGAGATAAAGATTGTGAACCGTGACCTCAGAGTCCATGTGGAACCTAACAGCAACCGCATCCAATGTAGTTTGAAGAGGAAGTCACGTGCAAGCAACATCTGTACGGACCAACGTACATACGCCACCAGAAGCCTGCAGGTGTCAGACCCGATTTCGACAGAAAACACTGAACCCACAGAGGCTCGGTGAATGATTATCAGTAAAATGAGATTCCTGTAGAACTACACAAGCTGCACAGTAAGACGAAATAACTGATTTAAACTCCGTAAGGTGACGGTAATAACCATTAGAATTCCACTGGATAACCACAGAACGATGATTCAAATGGGGGTTGAACAGGCTAAAGCCAGTCATACCGCCGGTCACCACCCATCACCGACAAGAAGGGGGCGACATCCATGAACAGCAGGTCAGAATCTGGTTGTGAAGCTGGGGATGGGACCTCTGGTGACACAAGAGGCTCCTTGTCCCAGGACTTGTGTTTCTTCTTCTTTTCTGTTTGAGATCGAGGAGGGCTGTGCGGCATAATGGAGCCAGCTGCAACAAGATTGGGAACATAAAGAGATCGGGTGACCTGGGGCCCAACAGACCACGGTTCTCACGGTCGTCGCATGGCAGTAGACATTTGGCTTGGAAGGTGCCGGGAAGGGGCACCCTGGGAGGGGCGCCGTTGACTGGCAGACGCTGAAGTGGCTTGGGAGGGGGAGCAGCGCCTGGAGGAGAAGGTGTGGGAGCCGCAGGGGAGGGGGGAGAAGAGCCGTCCGGGACTGGGGTAAGGAAGGGGGAGGAAGGGGTGAAAATGTAACTAAAGCATAACTAGACGTCATGGACACAGGGGAAGACATGCATACCTCTTACGAGCCTCAGTGTAGGTTAAACGATCAAGGGACTTATACTCCTGTGTCTTCTTTTCCTTCTTATAAACTGGGCAATCTGGTGAACGTGGAGAGTGATTGGCATGACAATTAACACACACAGGAGGGGGAACACAGGAACTCCTCTCATGGAGTGGACGTGCACAGTCACCACAGAGAGGGGCCCGTGAACAGCGGGAAGACTTAAAACACCTCATAGGAGGTGGGGTATACGGCATCACATCACATCGATAAAACATAATCTTTACTTTCTCAGGGAGGGAATCCCCCTTCAAAAGCCAGGATAAAGACATCAGGATCAATGCGATTGTACTTCAGACCCTTCTGAACACGCCGAACAAAGTGAACACCCCACCATCCGAGATTGTCCCGATGCTCCTCATCAGTTTGAAGGATGAGGCCCCTGTGAAGAATCACACTTTGAACCATATTTAGAGACTGGTGGGAGGGGGGGCTGGGTAATTGACACAGGAATCAGGAATTGTGCCAAGATGGTTACAAGCACGAAGGGCCACAGACCGGGCAGCTGAAGCAGTTTTGATCAACAACGAACCCCACCGCACCTTTCTCAGGGAGTCCACTTCACCAAACTTGTCTTCAATGTGTTCTGCAAAGAATAAAGGTTTGGTATTGGTGAAAGTATCCCCATCAGTCATGGTGCAAACCAGCATTACCGATGGAGGGCGCTGCAAACTTGTAAGTAATTTTCAGCCAGCTGTCCAAATACTTTTGATCACATAGTGTACATGGATGCTAAATCAGCAATGCTCACACCACATTTGCGTTTTTCAATGATTTTACGTTTGATTTCTAAGGCCACTTTCTCTCTCTTATTGTCGTCTCCTAATGGCTTTATCTAAGGGACATTTGTATGAAAGTTATTAACGTTTGCACACAGAAAAACACTATATGAACACAAATTTAGAAAAATGTATGATCATAATCTGCACTAAGATGGTAGCTGCAGACAATGAAAGGTGTTTATGTTGTTGAACGTTTCTCCTGCTATGCACAAAAGTCTGGTGACATCACACTAGCCATCGTCACTCATTATGAATAACATTGCTCGTTAATCGAGTCATTTTTTACCATTTGTTTTGCTCATTATGCGAATTGCACGTTATGAGCAGTGCTCGTTAAGTGAGGTTCCACGGTATAGCATTTGTATCCACCTGATTCCGACGAGAAAGAGATGTCCCCTGGCAAGTACCACATCCCAGTTCATTCTCTCGAAATCCCATTACGTCCTGACAGCACCATTCTATTAGTTAGAAGACTGTCTATTCCTCCACCCATCACTGATTGGGCAGAGAGATATCGCAACGAGAAAAATAGAACACTAACATGCAGAAGGAAATTCTCAACTATGCGGGGTATACATGGACGGTACAAAGAAATTCGGAAGCACTACACCTACAATTCATCGATATCAAATGACTGTCTATAAATATCCCCCTGTACATGTCCTAATCTTTATCATATTCCTATGATTACTACGCTAGATATAAAGCAGCGAAATAGTGTCAGATCGTCAGATCCTTTGTTAATGGCAAAGTCTCTCTTCTTTTCCCGCGTCCGGCCATCCTGATTTAGGTTTTCCGTGATTTCCCTAAATCACTCCAGGCAAATGCCGGGATGGTTCCTCTGAAAGGGCGCGGCGGACTTCCTTCCCCATCCTTCCCTAATCCGATAAGACCGATGACCACGCTGCCTGGTCTCCTTCCCCAAACAACCAACCAACCACTCTCTCTTCTTCTTCTTTTTCTTATTCTTCTTTCTCTCTCTCTCTCTCTCTCTCTCTCTCACACACACACACACACACACACAATTTGCTTTTATAATATCCAATGAACTATTAAAACTTCACCAACGCCACCTGGTAGAGAACGGTGGTAAGGTTTTAACATGCCTCTCATTTCCAATATGTCGAAAACAAATACTTTTTGCATGCTGACATATCTGGCGATCCTATTAAATATGTAGGTATTGGCACACTGAAGCAGGTGGCCAGTGGTTAAAGTTGCTTGCACAGAGCAGTGCAAAGTTTTTTCGTCTGTGCTGGAGGAAGGACCATATACTACAGACCATCAGTCACAATAGAGGGTTCCTGTGTTGATGTTTCATAAGCAGTTTGATACATTGATTTTTTTTTAATGCATCGAAACATGGTGTGGCTACAGCTTTGTACACCACCATACATTTTGGTTTTCTACCTTGACTTTGAGGTCTGTGTCAGGTGCTAAACTGACATTAACGCTTTTCAATCCTTGAGCTCTCACAGAAACTTGGACATCCCATGGCGTAAACTAAGCTGCTCCCAAAACACACAGGATGGTTGAAATAAAAGACAGAGGTGGTGTTTCTTATTGACGAAAATGTGGATGAGACTGCAACATATGGAAACTGGTAAATTTTGCAGTAATGTAGAGCATTTCCAAACAGATATCTAAAGGTGATGACGTCTGCATTTAAACTCATGTTCCACAGTGATTTGGTAGCAGATGTCTCAGTGTTCAATTTTTTAAGAGTCCAAAAGCATTGATTCCTCATACTGGTGGTGCTTATTGCACTCACATGTGTGGTTACTGTTTTGGTGGCCTAGGTAGTCGTCATCATGATCTCTGAATCTTTGGACACTGTGTCTTTCATTTTTATGGCTTACAATGCATAACCACATGTAGAACATGGGGGTATTCTGTAGGACTTAAACCCATAGAGCATGGATAGTATGCAGAATCAGTTGTCAATTACACTGGTGGAGGAATGGAATGATTTTTGTACACCCAGGCGATCATGTAAGTACCCTTATTCCTTCACATTTCTGTCACATTTACCTCAGTTTTACGTATTTTCCATTAATTTTCGTAATTTTGCCAGGTTTCCCATAAGGCAATTTTCCCAATTACTCGACTTCCAGACCACCACTCTCGACGACCTGTCAATACAACAAAGAGTTTCATTGTGTCAATCTCGTTATGCTATCAGCCAATGGCACTGCAGCATGAGTCTCATTTTCTGTATCACTGCTAAACCATACCCTCCATTACTTTGCGAGTGCTATATACATGTGGACATATCACAAACCCTATTACACTTCCTACATGACACGAGACAAATACTGTTCTTTAATGTGGGAAATAGTCATTAGCAGAGAGAATGTGCAAAAGCTACTTTCCTTAGCCAAAACACTGCATACATTCTGTAAGATTTTATTGCAATTGCTTATGTCCCTTGAATTTATAGAATAAAGTCTGAGATTGAAAGATCACCTTTGATAACTACCATCCCAACAAAATAATCATATTCATAGCAGCACTCTGCCCTCTATATCGAAATAAGCTGCCCCTTGATTGAACCTGTCGACTAATGATCCTGAGAAAAAACTCTAGATGCTCTCTCTATGCATCTTGTAACTGTCCCTTGGCCTTTAACCAACCTTCCCTGCGCACATTGTTGCCGACTTAATTTGGAACTGACCTGAAGTATGAGCGCACTATACCCACTACATTCAATACCTTGTTAAAGAACGGGATGAACTGAGTTCCATGTAATCAATATATTTCGATATTGTGCTTCCAGAAAGAGCATAACACGACTTCCAAACTTGCACAACCGACTGATACTAGCGATACAGACCAGTATGTACATTCCACTACTGTAGCTGCTGTTCTGTGAAGACTGTTTGATACCAATCTTACATCACTCATCCAATTACACACGATCTCTCTAGATGCATCCATGCTGAGGAGGTTAGCACCCTTTACTCGTGTGTAGTGAATACGAGCCTGATACATTTGAGACTGTTGCGGTGATATAACAGATGATTAAGAAAAAGAAACGTATGGTTTATGCATGATGGAACTCCAGGAGGAAGGAGTTTAAAAAATTGTACATAAATCACTTGTGCTAGCAATTATGTAGTATTGGAAAAGGATAAATTGTCGCAGAACATGAACATACACTCGTAAGACTACACGATTCAACACTTAAACATGCTATAATGTAAAAGCAGTGTGGTTTCCAATATGTTAGTCACATGGAATGCGATGCTATTAATACTCCAATGGAGTAAATATATGCCCAACACCTGACATATACTCACCCTCTAAGATTTCTATCCTACTTACTATGGTGAGAAGCTTTATGATGATAAAACTACTACCTTCTACACCAAGAGGAAAAAATAGATTCTTTGTGAAACATGCACTATATAGCTTTCTGGAGGTGTACAGCACACACTGTTCATGTCCAAACATGGTTCAAAAATTATTCTATGCTCCATTAGTCACATAAAATGACTGTCAGCAATGGAAAATTCATGAAACTACCACATCTTATGAGGAAAAAGACAAATGCATAGCAGTGGTGTTTGACATGTCAGACTACACCAATGCTGCACTATCTATGAGAACAGAACACAATCTCTTCCAAACACAATAACTGTGAAGCAAACGTATACGCAGGGATTGCAGTACCTCACAAACCCCTGCCTCAATATATGTTCAAGATGTGGCAGGGGAATGGAGTACTTTGCATACATCATCATTTGTTTAGAGGAGGATGCTGAAATAGGTTTTCCATCGGTTTGGTAGACATGGTTCATCGCACATGCGTTGGAAGTGCTCCGCTGGCTGTGCTATGGAGGGGTTTCCTGTTAATGATCGCAGGTACATAGCTCTCTAAATCACACGTAGAACATACAATTATATATGAGTTGAATAAAAATTATACCACACAACTGATACACTATGAGAAAACATCAGAAAAAAATGGTTGAAAGTGCAATACATGACCTGCCACAACTTCTCGCTGTCTCTAGAATGCATAATCAGTCTACCATTAAATCATAACTCATTACAGCCCCTCTCAGCTGATTAGTCCACCTACTTTTTATCATCTTTTAGCACAGATCAATGTCAATTTAGATGCAGAGGGTTTTCTTTTCTAGTAGTGCAGTGAACTTGCATATATCTCTATTATATCAGTAGACATACTGCAGAATGTCGTTAAAAAGCATTCTGGAAATGTTCTGAAAGGTATCTGTTAGCTGACACCACATGATTGTCAGTGGTAACTGCCGTCTGCTACACATCTCCTGTGCAGCAAGCAATGTAAATTTAAGTATTAACTGTGTTTTTCTTACTTGTCACTTCTTTTTCCGTGTGTTTTTGCTTTTAGGAAACTTTAATTTTCGAGCACTAGTAATAGTGTTCCATAGATTTTGTGTTTGTTTCGAATACAGTCCAGAGACAGTTAGTGCTTAGTCTCATTGTTTTCAACAAGAAGTGTCTAGTGACCACAATTTAGTCAGCTATTAGCCGCCTTTACTGAATTAGCAGTCTAGTTCAAAACTGATTACTTAACGCTCTACAGTAAACTGTTGATTCCTTGGGATGGACAGGATGTGTGACTGCTGTGTACGGATGCAGGAGGAGCTGGCCACTGTTTGCGAACAGCTGAACATGCTGATGGCCACAGTCAGCCGTCTTCAGGCTGCTGCCTCGGAGTGTAGGGGCAGTGGGGAGTCTGATGCATCCCATGGTACACCCCAGGTGTTACATGCTTCACCCACAGTCCCTGCTGTCGAGACATCTTTGCGGGTACCGGGCACAGTTGGGCCACCCTCTTCCCAAGGGGAGTGGCGGGTTCAACGATGTTTGCATCGCATGAGGCGGAGGGTCAATGTGGAGGCTGTCCGTGTGGCATCGCCCGCTCAACCTGTGAGTGGACATGTGGCCGCTCCTTCAGCAAGGTCCGAGCAGGCACATGGGGGGAGGGGTTTATTGGTGATTGGGAGCTCCAATGTTAGGCAGGTGATGGATCCCCTTAGGGAAATGGCGGAAAGGTCAGGGAAGAAGGCCAGTGATCACTCTGCTTGCCATGGGGTCTCATCCAAGATGTGGAGGAGGCTCTGCCGGTGGCGATAGGGAGCACTGGGTGCACCCGACTGCAAATTGTTGCTCATGTTGGCACCAATGACTCCTGCCGTCTGGGTTCAGAGGTCATCCTCAGTTCATATAGACGGTTGGCGGAGTTGGTGAAGGTGGCTGCCTAGATCGCAGGGTGGAAACGGAGCTAACTATTTTGAATGTCTTTCCCAGAACCGATCACGGGCCTCTGGTTTGGAGCCGAGTGAGAGGCTGAAACCAGAGGCTCAGACGATTCTGCAGAGATCTGGGGTGCAAATTTCTCGAGCTCTGCTATCGGGTGGAGAATTGTAGTGTCCCCATGAATAGGTCATGCATGCACTACACCCAGGAAACGGCTACAAGTTAGCGGAGTACGTGTGGAGTGTGCATATGGGTTTTTTTGGGTTAGAGAATTCCCTCCCTTGGCCCAACAAGATGCCTCCTAGGACGCGACAAGGTAACAGTAGGCAAAACGCAACAGCGAATGACAATATTAGTGTGATAATAGTAAACTGCAGGAGCGTCTATAGAAAGGTCCCACAACTGCTCTCATTAATAAACAGTCACAATGCCCACATGGTACGAGGAACGGAAAGTTGGCTGAAACCAGATGTAAACAGTAATGAAATTCTAAACTCAGATTGGAATGTATACTGCAGAGACAGGCTGGACAGTGAAGGGAGAGGCATGTTTATAGCGATAAAAAGTGCAATAGTATTGAAGGAAATTGACGGACATCTGGAATGTGAAATAATTTGGGTGATGGTCACGGTTAAAGCAGGCTCAAACATGGTAATTGGATGTCTCTATAGGTCCACTGGCTCAGCAGCTGTTGTGGCAGAACACCAGAAGGAAAATTTGGAAAATATCTCTAGTAGATTTCCCGACCATGCTATTGTTTTGGGTGGAGATTTTAATTTACCAGATATAGACTGGGAGACTCAAATGTTTATAATGGGTGGCAGGGGCAAAGAATCCAGTGAAATTTTTTTAAGTGCATTATTTGAAAACTACCTTGAGCAGTTAAACAGAGAACCGACTTGTGGCAATAACATATTAGACCTTCTGGTAACAAACAGACTCGAACTATTTGAAACAGTTAACGCAGAACAGGGAATCAGCAATCATGCGATCATAAAGCTGTTATAGCATAGGTGATTTCAGCCGTAAATAGAAATGTTAAAAAAGATAGGTGGATTTTTTTGTTTAGCAAAAGTGACAAAAAGCAAATTTCAGAGTACTGGACAGTTCAACACAAAAGTTTTATCTCAAGTACAGATAGTGCTGAGGATTAGTGGACAACGTTCAAAACCATCGTACAGTATGCTTTAGATGAGTATGTGCCAAGCAAGATCATAAGAGACGGAAAAGAGCCACCGTGGTACAACAACCGAGTTAGAAAACTGCTACGGAAGCAAAGGGAACTTCACAGCAAACATAAACATGGCCAAAGCCTTGCAGACAAACAAAAATTACACGAAGCGAAATGCGTGTGAGGAGGGCTATGCGTGTGGCGTTCAACAAATTTGAAAGTAAAGTTCTATGTACTGACTTGGCAGAAAGTCCTAAGAAATTTTGGTCTATGTCAAAGCGGTAGGTGGATCAAAACAAAATGTCCAGACACTCTGTGACCAAAATGGTACTGAAACAGAGGATGACAGACTAAAGACTGAAATACTAAATGTCATTTTCCAAAGCTGTTTCACAGAGGAAGACTGCACTGTAGTTCCTTCTCTAGATTGTCGCACAGATGACAAAATGGTAGACATCGAAATAGATGACAGAGGGATAGAAAAGCAATTAAAATTGCTCAAAAGAGGAAAGGCCACTGGACCTGATAGAATACCAGTTTGATTTTACACAGAGTACACGAAGGAACTTGCCCCCCTTCTTGCAGCGGTGTACCGTAGGTCTCTAGAAGAGCGTAGCATTCCAAAAGATTGGAAAGGGGCAGAAGCCATTCCTGTTTTCAAGAAGGAACGTCGAAGAGATGTGCAGAACTATAGACATATATCTCCAACATCGATCAGTTGTAGAATTCTGGAACACGTATTATGTTTGAGTATAATGGCTTTTCTGGAGATTAGAAATCTACTCTGTAGGAATCAGCATGGGTTTCGAAAATCATGATCATGTGAAACCCAGCTCGCGCTATTTGTCCACGAGACTCAGAGGGCCATAGACACGGGTTCCCAGGCAGATGCCGTGTTTCTTGACTTCCGCAAAGCATTTGATACAGTTCCCTATGGGCGTTTGATGAACAAAGTAAGAGAATATGGACTATCAGAGCAATTGTGTGCATTAGGAGTGATTTAAAATGGAATGACCAAATAAAATTAATTGTTGGTAAATCAGATGCCAGGCTGAGATTCATTGGAAGAATCCTAAGGAAATGCAGCCCGAAAACAAAGGTAGTAGGTTGCAGTACACTTGTTTGCCCACTGTTTGTATACTGTTCACTGGTGTGGGATCCATACCAGATAGAGTTGATAGAAGAGATAGAGTAGATTCAACAGAGAGCATCGCACTTCGTTGCAGGATCATTTAGTAATTGCGAAAGCGTTACGGAGATGATAGATAAACTCTCTGCAAGAGAGACGCTCAGTAGCTCAGTATGGGCTTTTGTTGAAGTTTTGAGAACATACCTTCACCGAGAAGTCAAGCAGTATATTGCTCCCTCCTACGTATATATCACGAAGAGACCATGAGGATAAAATCAGAGAGATTAGAGCCCACACAGAGGCACACCAACAATCTTTCTTTCCACGTACAGTACGAGACTGAAATAGAAGGGAAACCAATAGAGGTACTCAATGTACCCTCTGCCACACAGTGTCAGGTGGCTTGCAGAGTATGGATGTAGATGTAGATGTAGATGGTAGAGAGGACAGAGGAGCATATTGTAAATTATGTTTGTTAGAGTTTAAAACACTTAAACAGCGTCAAACACACGATCCATTCTGTAGTTGTATATTGCAGTCCACAAGCTGGTAACGAAATGCTCTTCAGCTAAGGAGGATATAAAGTTCATTATGGTCACATGTCACATGTCTACTGTGACCTTACAAAGGCATTCAATTCTGTGAAGCACTCCATGCTGCTTCATAAACTAGACACATATGGCATCAGGCAAAATGCTCTGCAGTGGCTCAGGCATTTTCTGACAAACAGGTAGCAAATGCTAATCATAACAACTAACGCCATGGGGGTACATTATCACAATGAGTCCATCTAGGCTCAATCTTGTTTCTCTTTTACATAAATGATTTATCTCTTAATATCACTGCTGAGCCAGTCATGTTTGCTGATGATACTTCAGTACGCCTTGAAAAACAAAATGTGGGAGAAATTCCAGATGGTGTTATAAACACACTAAACAACCTAGATACATGGTTTCAAGAAAATGGACGTAAACTTAACTTTTCAAAGACGTTCTTTACACAATTTAGAACCAAACAATAAAAAATCAGTGACTTCAGTATTGTACACAAAAATCAAGTTATGGTCGAAGCTCTGTCCATTAAATTCTTGGAAATAAACTTGAACAAAAATCAAAGCTGGCAAGCACATATAGATTATTTAACTCCAAAATTAAACAGCCTTGCCTTTGCAGTGGTATACCAGCCATAAGCTGCAGAAAAGCGGTGAACCACAGTTACTTTGAACCTGTAATTATATATGGTTTAATTTGGGGGGAGGGGGATTCAAGCTACATGTCATGAATCCTGCTACTTCAAAAAATAATTATTAGAAAAATCTGTGCTGCCCCTCCAAGAACATCCTGCCACCAATTATTCAAGAACCTAAAAATATTACCTATCCCTCCATTGTACAGATTTTAAATTATCATCTTTTTAAATAGTAAACCTGAGCTGACAGAAGAAAACCATTTTAAACATACGTACAACACTAGACACAAAGAAAATTTCATACTTCCACATCACTTAAAACTCTACCAACGGACACCTCAGTCCATGGGAATGAAAATTTACAATAAACTCAAGGGTAGAGATGTACTGAGCATGGAGATAGGTTCATTGAAGAGAAAACTATATAATATCCTCTTGGAAAAATGCTACTATTCAATTGAGGAATTTATCAACAATGAAATTGTCATTTGAATAGTGTGACTGTTTAATATTATAGCATTGGGTATAATATTGGATACATATATAATGATAATGTACTCTTACATCATAAGAAAAACAATTTTATATAATTACTATGGCCATCATTTTTACAGTGTGACTGTTTAATATTATAGAATTGTGTATAATATTGTACACATATATAAAAGTAATGTACCGTCACATCATAAGAAAAACAATTTAATAATAGTGCTGTGTCCAGTATCAACCAGTAATGGTAAAAATACTGTTATGTAATTATGTATATCATAAGGCTAAATTCGACGTGTATTCTGTACAGCATGATCAGATAATCTGTAAATGTATGTTATGAGATGAATACAAAGTATCACATAGACTTTAAAAAAAACCTTGAGCACTCCACGAATACCCCTGCTACATGAGTAGCTCCTTCCTTTGTGTAATACACCCGTGACCTGTCAACAGGGGTCCTACGACTTTCCACTCAATAATGTAGCCTTAGAAATCTGCATCCAAGATCATCACAGAGCCAAAGATAATGGTTGAGGAAACAATGCTGCAATTTGCCATCTCTGGTTGCATCCACAGGCGAGGCCAGCAGGCTACTCCACTTCCCCGAGCCACTGGCATGAATTGAGTATAGGCTTGTGGCGGCCACACCACTCAAAACTGCAAAGGGCTCAACTATTGCACAGACGACACAAGTAAGCGACGCTCAGCATTCACGAGTGCAGCTATACCGTTATACCAAGTTTTGGCATTGGTGCATCCCACTCCAGATCATACAGGACAAAGCAGACAGACAGTGCGAGCTGATCAATGCGACGCAACGCATGTCTCTGACTTCTCATGCTGCGGACCACATGCATCGAGTGAAAGCGACTCCACCGCAAATGCATGTGCGCAATTCTAAATGGAGTCGCCCGTTTAGTGGTGTACACTCTTCCATTGGCAGTGCCTTTTGTCCCTTCACAGACATCACGGCGCATCCGGTCGTGCCAGGAGCTAAACTTTTGGTGACACGGCTTTTGTCTCAGTCAGTCCACACACCAAGGCTCATCACTGGAGTGTACACCCTCCAGGATTGGTGATCAAGCTGTACAGCTAGCTCAACACACCTGTATGGATGGACATTATTGATGAATGGTATTTGTTACTTATGGTAAAACTAGTGAAGAATAAATGTGTCACGACCAAAAACTGCCCTAGTTGTTTATGTCACCAAGCCTCTCCCTTGAACACAGTGCATTGGCACGGCAATAAAGCTGGTTCACTGCACATCATGACAGTGATACCACATGTCCCCACTTCACTGGTGACCCCAACGTGATCCAAGGCTAAAAACATTTGGTGACGAACATTTGTCGGTATGAGTAATGTGGAACCGCGAGTAGGCTGAACAGTGCTCCTTAGTGATAAACTTTTTTGGTGTATGAACTCTTTTTTTTGTATTGTTTTTGTGTGCATATGTTTTGTTCGTGAGCTGTCTAGTGTTATTCTTTTTTGTGTGATTTCCTTTGTCGTGTTATTTTGTGTGCTTTACTCTTTAGTGAGGATTCGACTCTGAGCTAAGATAGCGACATTGGAAGAGTTGCAAAAGGCTGTTGAAGACCCATTCACATGCAACAAGGGGCTGGAGAGTGAGCTACAAGCATGGACTACACGTGCGGATGCTGCACAGCCACAGACAGCCCAGGACAATTTTGGCGCGCAAATCCCTGCCACAGTGATGCCGCCTATGATCACTGGAACGCCAAAAAGCACTGGTCGGATGTTGATCAGGCTGCCTCCCTTTTGGCCGCGCGATCCTGTAATGTGGTTCAGCCAAGTGGAGGCAGTCTTTATGAGCAACCACATAACCTGCAACCTGGCAAAATTTGGACACGTAGTGAGCCAGCTCGACCAGAATTACGCAGCCGAAGTGCAAGATGCCCCGCTGACGCAGTCATCCTACAGACGGCTCAAGGAAGAGCTGATCCGGCGGATCTCATCATCTGAAGAACAACGAGTGCACCAACTGCTGCGGCAAGAGGAATGCAGCGACTAGAGGCCCTCGCATTTCCTGCGTCACTTACGGAGTCTCACACAGTCCAACGTGGTGCCAGATTCGCTGTTATGCACTATCTGGGTGTGCAGCCGCCCAGCTGAGGTGCAGGCAGTGATAACAGCACAGATGGAGATGCAGCTGGACACTGTTGCTAACTTGGACGACCACGTGCACGATGCGCTGACAACAGTGTGGAAGCTTACGACACCGCCCCCACCACCTCAGTGGTGGCATGCGCCTCCCACACCCACGTTGGATGCTGGCCTGCACAAGCTAGTGCAAAACTTGGCCGCACAAGTGGCAACTCTCTCCACACAAGTCGACTGGTTGGCGCGCTCACGGCAAGAGGGCAGCACGCATTGCAGCAGCAGCAGACCGGGCTACAGGCGGCACAGCTGGCAATGCAGCAACAGCCGCTCCAACTGTACCCTGTAGATGTCAGATCACGCACAAATCGGCTTCTGCTGGTACCATGCCCGTTTCGGCAATGAAGCAACCACGTGCCAGGCTCCTTGCTCGAACCCAAATGCCAGCTACGATCGGACCTAGGCACACCCGGCTGCAGTGTGATATCGAAGCATCTATTTGTCGTGGAACGGGGTGTAGGCGTGAGGTGCCTTGTCGACACCAGTTCGGACCTTTCGATATTCCCCTGTTCTATGATACGAGACTGCAGGCGGGTTGAGGCACTCTCCCTCACAGCGGCAAACAATTCAGCAATTAAAAGTTACAGCACACACAGCCGCAATTTAGATCTAGGTCTATGCCACACATTATCATGGACTTTTACTGTGGCCGGTGTCAATGAGCCGATTCTGGGTGAGGACTTTCTCGGCCACTACAGGCTGCTAGCCGATATCACAAATGGCCAGCTCATCGATGTGACAACAAATTTAAAGACAGTGGGACAGCTCCGGCAGGCCGCATTCTACAGTGTTAAACCTGTGAAGTGCCCCAGTCCTTACGGTGACATCCTTGAAACATTCCCCAACCTCACCCGCCCAGCCAACGCACCGAGAGACATTAAACATTCAATGGTGCACCACATAATAACCACGCCTGGACCACCCACATTGTGGCACCCACGTCAACTCGCGCCTGATAGACTTGCAGCAGCAAAGGCAGAGTTCGAGCCATGCTGCAGCAAGGCCTCATTCGACCATCGAGCAGCCCATGGCCATTGGTGTTACATTTGGTACCCAAAAAAGACAATTCGTGGCGTGCATGTGGGGACTACCGCGCCCTTAATTTGTGAACGGTGTCGGACTGATACCCAGCCCCACACCTTCAAGACTTCAGTTATGCTTTGGCGGGCTGCGTGGTGTTTAGCAAGATAGAGTGCGCAAAGGCATACACCCAAATTCCGATGGCGCCCGAAGACATTGAAAAAACAGCTATTGTATCGCCCTTTGGGCTTTCCGAAAGCCTATTTGTGACTTTTGGTCTTCGGAATACTGCCCAGACTTGGCAGCGGTTCCTGGATGGCGTCTTGTGAGGCTTGCCATTTTGTTTCGCGCACCTCGACGACATCTTGGTGTATTCCAAGATGACCGAGCTCCACTGCCGCCACCTAATGACTGTCATTCAGTGCCTGAGTGGAGCCGACATCGTTATTAATGCAGCAAAATGCGAATTCGGTGTGACGGAAATCGAGTTCCTCGGCCATTTAATTACCCCCACCGGATCGACGCCACTACTGGAGAAAGTGCAAGCGATACTGATCATGCCGCGACCGCAGACACACAAAAAACTACGTCGTTACCTTGGCAAGTTGAACTTTTATCGCTGACACCTGCCCAACGCTGCCGCCGAGCAAGAGCCGTTGACTAAGGCGTTACACGGTCCTACCTCAAAGGGAAAGACCCCTGTGAATTGGACATACCTAATGGAGCAGAGCTACACGGACTCAAAACAGAATCTCACAGAAGCGACACTGATCGCTCACCCAGTAGATGACGCGTACTTAGCTGTAGTCTTGGACTCCAGCCAGGCCGCCACTGGTGAAGCGTTAGAGCAGTGCGTCGGCGGGAGCTGACAGCCTCTCGGTTTTTTCTCTAAGAAGCTATACAAATCGTAACACGCTTGGAGCGCTTATGACCGAGAGTTGCTTGCGGTGTATGTGGCGGTGAAATACTTCCAACTGTCCTTAGGAGCACGACAATTTGTCATTTTCACCGGCAATAAACTGATTATGCACGCGTTCCATAACAACCACACTAAGTGTTCACCGCGCCAACTCAAGCAATTAGAGTTCGTGTCGCAATTTACAACATACATTCGACACATTTAGGGGATAGAAAATATTGTCGCCGATTATTTGTCTCGAGCGTGTGCCGCTATCTCACCCTCTTTGAACTTTGAGGACATCGCCCAAGTACAGGAGAGTGATGAAGAACTGCACCGCTTCCGGCACGACACTTCCAGCAGCCTGCAACTGTAGCTGGTGCCTGTCCCCGGCTCTGCACGGAAGATTTGGTGTGACATCTCAACTGGCATGCACCGACCGTTCCTTCCGGAGCAGTGCCTTCGACTGTGCCCACAGACGTTCACACCCCAGCACCAACACCACTGCGATGTTTGTGGCCACACGTTTCATCTGGCCCGGGCTTTGGAAGGACTGCCGTGAATGGGCGCGCACCTGCACGGCGTGTCAGTGCGGCAAAGTCGGGAGGCACATCCACGCACCTGTAAGCACCTTCTCTGATGCGACACGCCGAATTGCGCATGTTCACGTGGACCTCATCGGCCCGCTTCCTGTCTCTCGAGGCAAGCGGTATCTCTTAAACATGGTGGACCGCTTCACTCGCTGGCCGGAAGCAATGCCTGTCACGGACATCACCACCGAGACCATCGCCACCACATTCGTGGACAGCTGGGTGGCACGCTTTAGATGTCCCAGTCATGTGATAACTGTCCGCAGCCGCCAGTTTGACTGCGCATTGTTCATGCACGTCACCAGACTGTGTGGCATCCGACTACACAGGACAACAAGCTACCACCCGGCGTTGAAAGGCATGGTCGAATGGTTCCAAAGGACTTTGTAAGCCACCCTAACTTGCCACGACACCTCATGGCCAGAGGCACTCCCACTGGTGCTGCTCGGCCTGCGAGTAACGCCGAAGGAGGAGATTGGTGCGTCACCTGCCGACCTCGTTTACGGTCAACGTCTGACAATCCTGGGCGATTTCATTGAAGAAGTACCACTCCCACACGACACCGTGGCACCCACTCTGGCAGAACATCTGTGCACTCACACGGCCAGCCTCCGAGCGGACGCACCGATGCAGCAAGGCATCAGGAAACTATTCGTGCACACTGACCTACAGTGCTGCACGCATGTCATGTTGCGTATCAATGCAGTACAATCATCTCTCTGGCCGCCCTACTGCAGACTGCACCAAGTGATCGCTGAGGTGACAAAATGCTCGTCATCAAGTGCAACGGGAAGCCATCTACAGTGTCAATTGACCACGTCAAGCCAGCCTACGTCTTGCCCACTCCAGCAGCCATGCTTTTCTTTGACCCAGCAGAAGACCTGATCGCAGACGACACTCCCTCTGCCAGTAGCCAGACGGAGCCCGCACCCATAGCCGCCGGTGATGCACAGCGGCAGCCTTCTGTCATCACGCCACCACGTGTGCCTAACACCACCCCGCCCAGGCAGCTGGCACGGCCACTCGGACCGCGCCCACCACTGGTGCACCGGTCGCTCCCACCACAGCCGCCAGTGGACTACGTCCCGCGCGCCAGCCACCGTCTCCGATTCAAACAACAGTGCTGCATCACCAATGCGCCACACCACCCACAGCAGAAAAAAAGTGCCCGAGCTGCCGAACCCGTCAGAATCTGGCGTGCACCTGCCGCCACCTGCTGTAGAGACCTAGTCTCCAGCTTACCATGCTTTCAGCTGGTAACCCCAGACAATGCCTCCTGTGTCTGTCGCAGCTCCTGGACGCGCGTTTGTGTCCCTGTGCCTCTGCCACATTGGGCTTTGAGGCCGGATTGACATCCATGCCAGTTTAACGATTCGCATCACCGTCGAGCTGCAGATATCGCGCTCCGCACCGCCCGGCTTGTCCGTATCAGCTCCCAGACCTGCTTTCAAGTCATGATAGTACCATACTCATGCATGTTCTACAGACCTCCGTTGTCTCAAACGTTGAGGTCGGTTCGAGTGCTCTGCTGCTTCCGCGACTGAGTCACTCGGCGAACTTGTGCAATGTATGAACACTTGAACATGTCACTCCCAATACCACTCTGAACAATGTAAATAGCGAACTTTTTCTGTAGCTCTTGTGAATACCCGACATTGTTATTAAGAAGTCAGTGCCTTAGAGATGTCACACCAAATTACCTGCATAGTGAGACATAGTGTGTTGAGTGGTTTGGCAATTATTTCATTTAATGCAAAAAAATTATCTTCTTCTTCTGTAGCTGCAAATTTTGTAGTATAAACAACTGTCTTATATATTTTTACTTCAGTCATCAACATACATTTTAATCACTCTAGCAAATAATTGTGACTACTTGTGACAGTTTTACCTTGTACCTTAACTACAATAAAGTCACCTTTCTGCACTGTTTCAATATTTTCAACACTTGTGTACAAGTTAGCAACAGATGAATCAGTGTATTGGACGTGATCAGAATCTTCAGAGCTACTGCTCCTTTCTGCCAGTATTTGGCATACTTAATTTAATTTATGCTTATTTGGCAATAGCTTTGCTCTTCTGTCTTTTGCTGCTGCCTCTGTCCATTGTTTAACTGTTGTACTGTTAAGGACAGTTTATTTTCCTTTCCTTCTGTGTCTCATTTTTTTACTTGTACCAGCTTTAGTACATGGCCAAACTTATAATGTATGTGTAATTTCTGTTTGCTTATCTTCTGGCTGGTGTCCAAGATACTGAACATTGTCATCTGCAGATATGCTTGCATGTTCTCCCAGTGAATCATTTGTTATTTGTTGTCAGACTGGGAAAGGTCTGCCCAATATGTAAGACGATAAAAAATTGTAGGCATAAAATACGAGAGAACTGATACGTTTGATACTACTAACATGAAAGCCTTTCCAAATGTCAGGGAATGCAACACCAACAAGGGCTGTGTTATATATGGTATTTTTCTTGGGCACTAGAATGTGTTTCTTTGAAATTACTCATGAGATCAGAGCCTTTAGAGGTCAACATAAAGTTGAATTTCCAGGCAATTTCTAACAGCAAGCAAATGAAACTGCATGAAAAATGGTTTTTACTTGAACGTGCAAACCTTACATTTATGTAATTTATTAGATGTTTTGCAACTGATGGGGTTAACTGCACCAATCAACTTAATGACAAATTTTACTGGTACACTTAACCCCACCTTCACTTTATCAACAATCTTCAGCATGAAGGGAAAATGACTCCATGCACAGTTCATATTTCATGGAGTATCATAAAGCAATAAACAATTAATCTAACTCAAAAAAGTAAAACTGTAGGAGATATTGTTAAATGCAAAAATAAATTACTCTTACCCGTGGATTTCAGTTTTTTTAATCTATATCTGCAAATGTAGCTAACAGGCAACATCCATATTAGCTCACACAGTACAGCCCACCTAAGGGAACATATTTGTGGTATGAAAAAACAATTTTCCCTCTTGAATTGTTTATAAATGTGATGGTTGAATTAGCTTTGAGAATCAGTTAACCCAACTTTTCCTAAGTATATGAAATTCAGAAAGTCATTGCCCCAAAGTAAAATTTAATTAAATTCAGTTGTCTGTATGAAAGTTCATCTTTTCAGTGCATGTGTGCCATATTATAAGTCTTTCAGGCCAAAATAAAGAATATTGCAGTAATAATAACTGTTACATACACAAAAATTTAGTGTGTCATAGACTTGCTCTTCAAACATGAGGAAAATAAAGTGATTATTTGAATACATTTTTCTCTGCTATGTGATAGAGAGTAATGTCTTGTCATTAATATGGGTGGTTGCTGTTGAGAATTATGCAGTAGAGTCATTTTTTGTGTATAAAGCCAAACAGAATGAAGTATATGAAGTAGCAATGTATTATGTAATTGAGAAGTATATTATAATGAATTGATGAAATAGAAAGTGAATATGAAGTGGCAAACTGAATTAAGTGCCTTGAAGTATATATGAAACAGTAATGATTAGGGACCCTGCCTTTGTAACAGCTTCTTTTGCAAAAGTACCTCTTCAGTCAACATGTCTGAAACAGAATAAATAAGTGGTATAATGAGCATTGATAAACTGGAAAATGAAATGATACACAAGAAAATAATATTCTTTTGTTGTGACGGCATGCCTAAGTAATATGACATAACTTGTTGAGAACCTGCTGGACATTACTGACTTGTTGAATATAAATTGCTACAAAGTTCATTTCTATGATACTGTACTGTTCACCACCTATTTGATATCATTTTCTAACAGGAATTAAAAATGCAATGAATTTCACTAACTCAATCTTTATTTCAAGAAAGTTAAGTCATAGTCAGAGGAGATCTTTGTTGTAAATTCTCTGTGTGACATTATACTGATAGCTGTGTTATTTTATAACACGTAAATGTCCAATTAATGAGTAATCATTCTTATTGGAGATATACAGATAGGAATTATTAGTGCACCAATTTAGAAAATTTGTTTGTCTTTTCATGTTTGTAAATGCCGAACACCACTTTGGATCAATACAATACAATACTATACAATACAATACAATACATCGGATGTGAGTGAAAATTTGAAGGAGAAATCCCAGAAAGAACCTACAGCAAACCATGAGTGTGGTTTTTGTGAAGGTGGTGCCAATGATGAGTAATGAACTGTGTTAACATGGTGAAAAATTTGGCAAATATCAAGAATAAGATATGACCCATGAAGTTCTCTGACATAAATGTGTTTTGAAATATTGTAGTTACACACTTGTATGTTTCGAAATTTTTTAAAATTTTATGTCATAAGATGGCCAGGGAAGGCTGTTAGGTAACATTTAGTTAGGATACCTGATTTGAAAATTAGTTTAAAGTATTATGATAACATTGTTTCTTTTTTATGTATTTTGATACATGTAAGACTCTTATAGACCACTGAATTATCCAGTAAGCTAATTGTCATAAGTGTCTGTTTAATTCAGTTGGACGGTGAACAGATATAGGAAGTTGTAAAATACTGCAACTGTTGTGTTTTCTGCTCATATGAATAACTAAATTTCATTCACTTTTTCATCCTGTATCTAATGCTATCACACACATAATATGTAAGATATACAGGAATGTGTAAATTTGTTATTTATGTGAAATTTTATTTAAATTTGTGGTTCAATTGTCTGTATTTATCTTCCTGATTAAAATGATGTAGTTTTACTAGAATACTCAGAAATTAAAAGTTGTGGTTAATTAAATTTCCTGCAACAACACTTAATGGGAAAACATATTGAGCTAATGGGCAGGATAGGAAGTATTATTACCACTCATTCAAAAACAGACATTCCCAATTTTTCATGACCGTATTTTAAATTATCTGAAATTAATTAACATATGGGATAAGTGACATTAAAAGTTTGGACACTCATAATTTCAATAATCTATTTTGCTTTAATGTCAGTGGGATTTTGGCCTGTGATGGTATAATTATTTTTTTGCTATATTTTTTTCTGAATCACATAACAACTCTCACTAATTAATTCAGTCATTAATTAAGATTTTGGATAACTGAGGATCACAGAATATGGATTTCAGGAGAGATGCCCTACTTGTAGATATGGGATTTCGGACTACGAAAACATAATGATGTTCAACACGATTTTATGGTTTATTAACCTGAAACATTTTTCATAAGCTAGATAATAGTAAAGTCCTTGAGTCCACACAAAATAGTAAAATCTATCCTAGCCAAATTTTAAAAAATTAAGTAATTTCATAAATCACATAAAGTTCTTGTGCCTTTCTTTAAATAGCCACCCCTCCCCCAAAATCACTGGGTTGTGTCCAACAAGTGTCGATTAAAGTGAAAATCTGTGAATGGTCAGCAACCAGGTAACATCTCTATGTCGAGTTGAGTTAGACTCATGGGTGCACTACCAAACGAACAACGTCAATGCATCAGAAAGTTCTGTGACACGCTAGCACTGAGAAACATGCTATATCATTCCGCGTGAAAGTCCCAGACTAAGTATCAAAGGCCTAATATCTCATGTGAAAATTTGTGATTTGACATCATCTGCATGACACATATGTCACATATGTAAACTCAAAGTGTTAATGTTCAATCACTATTATTAATGGACAGTATAATTCATGTTGGTGATTGTGTAGCAAGTTATATAATGTGCACTGTTAACTACATATTTCTGTCACTGCATGTTATACCACCATGAAATTCAATAAACATTGTGACTCTGATTAGTGGTTGAATTAATTCTCATCTGGATACATTTACGAAGGAGGAGGTGTATGTCTCCTCACCTGTTTAAACTGTAATATGTAAAACTTGAACTGACAATCAGCAATGCTATAGTGCAAATAAAGTAGGAGAATTGACTTTGAAATTTAACTATGGTGTGGTCTACATAATTTTGCACTATGCTTTATAGAATTGGTATTCAGCATATTATTTCAAAACCCTGAAATTTGAGACTTTGAGATACATGGAGCCAAGTGCGTCAACAGGTTATGGATATGTCGCAAATCATCGTCACAGCAGATATGCTGTCCAGAAGTGGCCATGCTAAATGGAAACAATTTTTTGATGTGTAAAGGGTGACAGTGCTCAAAAAGTAGGTATTGTTGGTGATTAGTGAGTTTGACATGGACAGAGATCTACATCTACATTTATACTGCGCAAGCCACCCAACAGTGTGTGGCGGAGGGCACTTTACGTGCCACTGTCATTACCTCCCTTTCCTGTTCCAGTCGCGTATGGTTCGCGGGAAGAACGACTGTCTGAAAGCCTCCGTGCGCGCTCTAATCTCTCTAATTTTACATTCGTGATCTCCTCGGGACGTATAAGTAGGGGGAAGCAATATATTCGATACCTCATCCAGAAACGCACCCTCTCGAAACCTGGCGAGCAAGCTACACCGCGATGCAGAGCGCCTCTCTTGCAGAGTCTGCCACTTGAGTTTATTAAACATCTCCGTAACGCTATCACGGTTACCAAATAACCCGGTGACGAAACGCGCCGCTCTTCTTTGGATCTTCTCTATCTCCTCCGTCAACCTGACCTGGTATGGATCCCACACTGATGAGCAATACTCAAGTATAGGTCGAACAAGTGTTTTGTAAGCCACCTTCTTTGTTGATGCACTACATTTTCTAAGGACTCTCCCAATGAATCTCAACTTGGCACCCGCCTTATCAACAATTAATTTTATATGATCATTCCACTTCAAATTGTTCCGTACGCCTACTCCCAGTTATTTTACAGAAGTAACTGCTACCAGCGTTTGTTCTGCTATCACATAATCATACAATAAAAGATCCTTCTTTCTATGTATTCGCAATACATTACATTTGTCTATGCTAAGGGTCAGTTGCCACTCCCTGCACCAAGTGCCTATCCACTGCAGATCTTCCTGCATTTCACTGCATTTTTCTAATGCTGCAACTTCTCTGTATACTACAGCATCACCTGCAAAAAGCCACAAGGAACTTCCGACACTATCTACTATGTCATTTATATATATTGTGAAAAGCAATGGTCCTATAACACTCCTCTGTGGCACGCCAGAGGTTACTTTAATGTCTGTAGATGTCTCTCCATTGAGATCAACATCCTGTGTTCTGTTTGCTAACAACTCTTCAATCCAGCCACACAGCCGGATATGGATGAAGCCATCAATGAGATGGAGGACAATGCCAAGAAGATGACACATAGGGCTGAGAAGGATCAGATGAAGAAGATGGGAGAGAAGGTGTTAAGGTTGTGGATGAATGAAGATAGGATATCTTGACCCTAGGTCCAGATCATGAAAATATCGATAACAAATCAGAACCAGACAAGGTGTTTGGAGTTTTGGGGTTCTAGGAAGGATTCCTCTAGAAGGTCTGTAAACAGATTGGCATAGAAGGGTGCCATGCAGGTGCCCATGGCTGTGCTGTGGATTTGCTTAAATACACTGACTAAAAAATATTGCAGTACCAAGAGGGAGTTGTGCAAAACAAATGAAAGTTAGTATGTGTGTTTCTGATGTCTATTAAAATTTCATGCTAGTCGCATAAGAGTGCTGGTAGTAGCGCCACTGTGAGGATGCAAATGAGGCTTGCTTTAAATACATGCTGTAACGACTATAGTGTTGGTTGAATTTGGGACTAAACATAACGACTTGATATTAGTCAAGAACCACTTTAAGGCAACAAAAATGCCATTATCAGCACCTCACTGAGTTTGAGTGAAGTCATGTAATAGAGCTATGAGAAACTGTATGTTCCTTCTGTGATATTGCAGTAAGACTTGGCAGAATTGTAACCACTATAGATGGTCATTGGCAGGGGTGGTCACGAGAAAGTACAGTCACAAGAAGATGGGGGGTCTGGACAGTCACATGACACTACTGAGAGGGAAGACCATCATGTCTGGTGTGAGGCTCTGGCGAATTGTGCTGCATCTGCAGTAGCAATTAGTACACAGTGACACAATGAATTTTTACCAATTGGTTGCTTCAAGGGCAGCTCTGAAACAGATGCCCTGTAGTGTGCCTTCCACTGACCCCAAACCACTGTCATTTGTGACTTCGGTGGTGTCAAGTGGCTCATTGGAGGCCAGGGTCGATGACTGTTGTGTTTTTAAATGAAAGCTGGTTCTACCTCAGTGCCAGTGATGGCTGTGTGTTGGTTATAAGGAGGCCAGTTGAGGGCCTGCTACCAACCAGTTCATGTGCTAGACACACAGGACCTACATCTGGAGTTATGGTCTGGAATATGATTTTGTATGACACCAGGAGCAATCACGGGATTAGTCCACGCATCCTGACTGTAAATTTGTATGTCAATCTAGTGATTCAACCTGTTGTGCTGCCATTCTGGAAAAGCATTACAGGGAGTATTTTTGAACAGGATCAAGCTCGCCCACGTACAGCTGTTGTAATCCCACAAGCTCTACAGAGTGATGAAATGTTGCATTGGCCTACTCAATCATGAGATCCATATTCAATCGAGTACTATGGGACACCATCAGATGACATCTCCAGTGTCATCCACAAAGAGCATTAACTGTCCTTGTATTGACTGATCAGTTGCAAGAGGCTCCATCCCACAAAGAGACATTCAGCAGTTGTACAACACAATGCATGCATGTCTGCATGCTTGCATTCAGAATTCTGGCAGGTAAACTGATTATTAATGTACCAGCATTTCACATTTGCATTAGTTTATCTTGTGCTTACATTGACCTGTGATCCTGCAATGTCAATCATTTAAATATGTTACCTAGACCAATGAATTCCTGAAATTTCAATACTCTACATTAATTATTTTTTGGCGTTGTGATCTTTTTTCCTGGCAATGTATCTTCCTCTCAAAGGAGGATGTAATCAGTAAGGTTTAGAAGGAGTGAGGTAGTGGGTTGATGTCAGAAGGACATTGAGAGTGGTAGTGTTGGATGGCAGGCCATTGGCCTGAGGAATGTTGGTGTGTAGGGAGGTGTCATCAACTGTGACAAATAAGGATCCAGGTGGCTATGGAGTGGGGATGGCTGAGAGTTGCTAAGTGGAGTGGCTTGTATGTTTGATATGAGAGGCTAAGCTACAGGCAACTGGTTGGAGGTGCTGGTCAACAAGAGTGGCGATCTTCCAATGGGAGCATAGTAACCACCTACAATTGGACATCCAGCATTGTTGGGTTTATAGATTTTAGAAAGCTTGTAAAATATGTGTGTGCAGGGAGGGCGGTTGTTGGAGGGAGGAGGGAGATGGATTCGGGGAACAGATTCTGGGATAGGCATATGGATTTGAGTAGGAATTGAAGGTTATGTTGTGCTTCTGGGAGGGGATCACTATGGTACAGATTGTGGGTGGAGGAGTTAGAAAATAGGTGGAACCTTACTTCTGGCAGTCACAGTGCTGCCACAATTTCTGCAGAGCATTTTATTTTGACATGATCGCCTACAAGCAGCCCAGAGGAATGAATGGTCATTACCTGATTATTAATGTACTAGCGTTTCCTAACCATTGTCATCTGGATCCTTCCCCTCCAACACCAGATTTCCTGAAATACAGATAGGAGTTATCATTGCAACACATACTTCAATCATGTAATCCTGCAGACCCAGTCATCGCTAACCCACTGGCACAAAGACAACTAAGGTGCCCATGTCATAACCTTAGAATATCAAGAAGTAAAAGAACTTAAATGAAATTATACATTAAGTCCAATCAACTGATGGAAAGCGAGCTAAGAACAAGGACTTCCTCATGTCGAAAGGCCCACAAAATATGCTGTGGAGACAGTGGAAGTCCTGAACCAAAGATTAAATGTCATTTGCCACATTGCTATGAAGGATAAGAAGTAAAACGCAGTCGACAACCCCTGCATCCTTCACTATAACACCCTACAAATCAGACGGCAAACATATATGACAACATAAGTAGTTAAAACAAGGACATTCGGTCATGAAATGGTGAACCATCAAAGGTTGACGACAATGAGCTCAAAGTGGTGGGGGATCACCACTTAACAAATGGCGATGGCTAAAACGACAATACCCAATATGCAACCTAGCTAAAATGATCTCCTCACAACAAAGGGGCCGAGATGACGTTGGCCAAGCTGCTAGGGGAGGTTTAATTCCCTGGAGCTTGTTGCCATGAAGAGTGCACCAGTGGTGATGCCAAAGTGACACCACCTGCCAACAGACGGCAACATAGAGATCATCCAAAGGGATGGAAGAGCTAGCAGACTGAGGTAGGAGCATTCCAACCTTGTGAGCAGCATCAGCAGCCTGATTTCCCATCAGAGCAATGTGAACAGGAGACTGCATGACCATCACAGTGTCTCCCTCAACAGACAGCAAATGGTAGCTTTCTTGGACCCATTGCACTAAGGGGTGGACTGTGTATAGCAAACAGAGGTTCTGAAGGGCACTGAGAGAATCAAAATATGACTCAATTAAAAAGACTCTCCAGCTGCATGTATTAGGTAGCCTGATAGAGGGCGAAGAGCTCTGCTGTAAATATTGGGTGGTGTTCTGGAAGCCAGTACCGGAAATGGTCCATGTCAATGACGAAGGCACACTAGACACCACAGTCAGATTTAGAACCATTACTGTGCACAAAGGTGCTGTCACTACGTTGTGTGCGGAGGTCGAGAAACTTACTGCAATAGATCAAATTGGGAGTAGTTTACTTAGGGAGTAAATAAAGTCCAAGATAAACACAGGCCACCGCGCAATGCCAAGTTAGTGAAGGGTTCACACCCACTGGAAAACTGGCAAGGAGTGTGAAGTTAAGCTGCTGGAATGGGAGCTGAAAGCAAACTCTGGGAGGTAACAGAGAAGAGGGACACACCACATACTGGCAGTCAAGGGAGTCATCGAAAAAGGAGGTGTAGGATGGGTGGCTAGGCATAGCAGATAAATGGCAAGCGTATCTGTTGAGGAGAACATCACACCGGTATAACAGCAGTTGCCTGGCAGCTTCTGCATAGAGACTCTCAACTGGGCTAGTGTAAAAGGCACCAGTGGCCAAGCGGATCCCAAGACGGTGGATTGTATTAAGATGGCATAAAATTGATGGATGTGCAGATGAATAAATAAAACACCAAGAGTCTAGTTTCGAACAGACAAGGGATTTGCACAAATGGAGGAGGGTGGTATGATCTGCTCCCCCGGAAGTACCACTTAGAACACGTAAGACATTAGGAGGCTGGGTACAGCGTTCAGCCAGATGAGACACATAGGAGGACCAAGAAAGTTTTCTATCAAGCATGAGTTCAAGGAATTTCATAATTTCAGCAAATGGAAAAGCAAAAGCCCAAGATGTAAAGATGGTGGAAGAAACAGATTGCACTACCAGAAATTCATACAAACTCTTTTGTCAGTGGAAAAGCGAAAGCCATTGTCGATACTCCACGAGTAAAGATGCTCAAGACATGGCTGAAGATGCTGCTCAAGGATACAAGTATGTGGAGAACTGCAGTACATCGCAAAGTCATCGACAAAAAGTGAGCCTGTGATGTCTGGCGGGAGACAGGCCATTATAGGGTTAATGGCTACAGCAAAGAGTACGATGCACAGGACGGAGCCTTGAGGCACCCCAGTCTCCTGGATGAAGATGTCTGACTAGGTTGTATCCACACATATCTTGAATACTTGGTCTTTTTAAAAATTTCTGAAGGAAACAGGGCTGGCAGCATCGAAAGCCCCATGTGTATAGAGTACAGAGGATACCAGCCCTTCAGCAGGTGTCATGGGCTTTCTCCAAATCAAAAAACAAAGTCACCATTGGGTATTTTGGCTGAAAATGGTTAATGACATGAGTTGATAAAGTGACGAGCTGGTCAACAGCAAAATGATGCGCTCGAAATCCACATTGTGCAAGGGTTAGTAGATTGCGAGGTTAGAGCCACCATATCAACCAGCCATTAATCATACATTCTATCATCTTGCAAACACAGCTGATGAGAGAAATGGAGTGGTAGCTAAAAGGAATGTGTTTGTCCTTATTGGGCTTAGATATGGGTATTATAATGACTTCACGTCAGCATTTGGGAAATGTGCCATCTGCCCAAATGTGATTGTGTGTATGAAGGAGGAAGTGCTTGCCCTCAAGAGAAAGGTGCTGCAACATCTGAATGTGAACATTTTCTGGCCCTGGGGTGGAAGATCAGGATGAAGTGAGAACATGATCTATTTCCCCCATGGTAAAGAGAGAATTGTAGCATTCACTCTTCTGAGAGGAGGAGGGTATCATCTAAGCCTCCTCCACTCGCTTCCGAGGGAGGAAGGTGGGGTGATATTGGGTGGAGCTCAAAATCTCCACAGAATAGCAGCCCAAGGTGTTGGAGATAGCTACCACGTCCACAATGACATCACCTGCTACAGTCATACTGGAAATCAGGTAATAGACCTTAGTCCCAAACAGACGATGGAGGTTGCCCCCCACATGACGGAAGAGGAAGTGGAACTGTTAAAAGAACTAGTAAATGAAATCCAGCTAGCTGTTTTGATATAGCGAAGAATGCAATGACACTGCACTTGCAACTGTTTACAGCAAATACAGTTTGCCATCAAAGGATGATGGTTATAAATGCAGAGAACAGGTCTTCGCATGTGACTCACATAACAGTATGCCTCAGTTCTCCTGGGGACGAGTACACAGCATGGTAGAGATGAAGTGCGAGGTATGGAATGTTCTATGATGGTAAGGATAATGTTTGTGAGGAACTATGCCTGGTCATCACAACTGGGGAAATGTTTTTTGAAGGTCTCCAGGGAGGGCTAAAGGCTCCAGTCAGCCTCAGAAAGCTTCCAATTGGCTTTACACATAGGTGAGATAGGAGTCAGCAAACAGATAGCGCATGGCAGATTGTCACTCTAGTACATATCAGAGAGAATGGACCATTCAGGATGACAGGAAAAGTGGGCATTGGAGAACAAGAGGTCCAAATGGGAATAGGTGTGTGTGGAGTCTGAAAGGAATGTCGGTGCTCCATTATTAAGATAGAGAGGTTGAGTTGATTGAGGTCAGCCAAGAGAGCACCTCTCTGACAGGTTCTGGAAGAGCCCCAAATGCGATGGTGTGCATTAAAGTCACTGAGCAGAGGTGAGGCAGTTCATCAATAAGCTGGAGGAAGCCTGCCCTGGCGACACCAAATGATGGAGGGACGTATACACTGCAAAGAGCAAAGGTTAAGCAAGGAAGGATAATGTCAACTGCAACAGCTGGCAGCCAAGTGTTCAGTAAGATGGTCTGGCTATGAATGTCATCCCAGATCAGCAATATGACTCCCCCATGAGATGGAATGCTGTCTTCTGCAGGAAGGTCAAAGCAGACCAGAAGGATATATGAGAGGTCAGAGCGATCTCAAGGATGCAATTTTGTTTCTTGGAGGCAGAGAAAGAGTGGATGCTATAATTCAAAGAGCAGCCATAATTCCTCCTATTTGGATCTAATGCTGTGGAGCTTCCGCTGGAGGCTGCATGGTCGCTGTTGCAATTGATACAGCATGGAGGAGGAGGTGGCAATTGTCCTTGCGAGCAACCCTACCACAAATAACTCATTTGGTTTTGTTTCAACAGGACATGTGAATTTGGTTGCAATGTTGCCACTAGTGGCAACACATCCAGTTTGGAATGTACAGTTGGATCATGATCACTTCATAATCTACTTTGATCTTCGGTGGAAGCACTGATGGACTGCAGTGATGTCCTGATCAGAGAGGTAAGTTTGGATTTCTCCCTCGGTCAGACCTCCAAGCAATCTAGTGTAAATAACACCATGCAAAAAATTCAGTATTCAGTGGGTCTCAACATGATTGGCCCTGAAAATCACAATTATACTCCAAATACAAAGTTCCATTACATAAATGGTAGCAATATTTCACAGGACCTGCAATTGCAGCAAAACCTTTATGAATAATAAACACATTAACAGTAGCAAAGGACTGACCTTCTTCAGTATTTGATACCCTGAGGGACTGAGGTGCCACTGGGAGATTCTTTGAATCTTTAGCCTCATTCTGTTTACATTTAGTAGATGTAGACAGAAATGATGATTGGCTCATTGTGAGAAAATCCCCAATGATTGACAGTGCCTTCGATGGTGCTTTCCTTCCAACTGGGGTCCTACCAAGGGAGCCTCACCTGCCTTATGTGATTGTTCACACCTCACGTCACACCTCCCAAACTCCTGATAGAGTGACATATTGGCAATTGGGGAAGGTAACAGCTCAGGCAGTCATCCCTCCCTGTGCCTGGCCTGTAGCAGGGGTTACGTGCAAACACTACCTGTTGACCCGGGGCTAGGAATAACACATTACCAGTCAGCTGTTACACGTCAAACATATAGGCCAGCCTTCAGGAGCAAACAGGAAGGAAGAAGAAACAAAGAGGAATCTCAAATGTTGAAGCAGAGGAAGGGCAGGAGATGGTGAATGAAGAAAGAAAGAAAAACAGTTGAGGGACTGTTCTGGTGTCAGGATACGAAAGCTTCAGTACGAATTCCCAAAACTACCCAGACATATTTCCCAAGGGAGGGCAAAAAGAACAGCTGGAAGATAGACATTCAGCACAGGTGCTGCAAAGGCTTGGACTGTACCTGACCTCTCAAGATGTTGACAAACCGTTAGGAAAGTTTGAAGAAAATAATATAGCCTATTCACCTTCACACATGTGCTCCATGAAGCTGACTGGAAGGGTGTACATTGTGATAGTGATGTTGACTGTAAGGTACAAGAATTTGAGTATTCTGTACAACCATGAAGATGTAGCATTTCCAACCAAACTTAGATCTAAGCAAACTATATGGAAAATGTCTAGTAATAAATTGCTGGTGTCAGGAACACAAACCTCTTGTACAAACAAAAGACTGCTCTATACTTACAGTAAAACTACATACAACAAGTTATTCAATAACTATTTCAAAGTGAACAAGTTTGTTGTGAAGCCAAGACAATGTACAACTAGCAGTTTACACTCAATTCAAGTAATAAATCAAAAGCTATATGGAAAGTCATCAGTGAGACGGGTGGTGAGAAGGAAAGACGTCAATCAATAACATGCATTAAGAATGAAGATGGTGTTTCCTCTGATCAAAAAATTTATGTGAAATATTCAACAATCACTTTATAAACATTGATGACAAACTTTCTTCTTTTATCAATCCTTCTGTACCTAGTCACTGTACAAGCTTTGTGCTGCTCCCAAGATAACTTTTTCCTTGCCCGCTCACACCTACTGAAATTTGCAGTATTATAACACAAAGCCTAATGAATAATCCTGTGGTTAGGATAATATTGCTTATTATCTTCAAAAACCAGTCTGACATCTTGTCCATTTATTACCAGCTCTGTGTTGTTAACCAGCCATAGCTGGACAGACTGCGTCAAGATTACAGTAGTATTACAACAATAAAATGAATGAAAGACTGCAGTTTAAACTATGATGCTATAAAATATATAATGAAGAGAACAACTTGATTATAATCTAATGTACAATGACAATTTAACTATGAAATCAGTTCTAGAACATAGTGCACAGTTCAGACAAATTTTAGTCCTAAATTGCTCCATTGGTAATGACAGGATACCCTTAGGTAGTGCATTCAACAGTTCGAGAGCCGCCCTGTGGACGCCCTTTGTGTTTTTGTTAATCAACATCCAGGGCTTTCTATACTGTCTATTGCCAGTGCTGTGGTGATGACATTTATTCCTCTTTCTGTAGCGTGCATGATTTACCTCCATATGAGCAAGGCAGTTGAATAAAGATTGGCTAAAACAAAATATATTCTTGCAGCCTGCAGAGTGCCTCCACAGCAGCAGCCCATGTCTCATGCAGCTTTGGAAAATTACATGGTACACTGTTGGTAGCTACTTGTCCGATATTACACCTTGTAATTTCCCCAGGAGGTACAGGACCCAGGAAAGTTTGGAATATACCATTTTGTGGGCTGTTGCCATGTTAACATAGAATCAATGAAAAAGCCCATGGCTGCTGTGTCACACAGGGCTCCAGTTTCATTCAATAAGGCTCCATGTCATTCTGTGTTTTGTATTCACTAATTTTCATCTTGTTCATAATAAACTAGGCCTTGGCTTTGCTTAATAGGACTTCTGCTGGTTGAAAAGCCTGAGCGACACTCTCCCTTTTTGAGAACAAATGTTATTATCTGCAAACTGCAAGGAGTGCCCATTGATGCTTATGTCACTAACAAAAATCAGGAACAACAGAGACCCTATTACATGTTCCTATATTGCACTCCATTTCAACTTCTTTTCAATTGAGTCTACTCCTTGCACTGATACAATCTGCTGTCTGTTATTTAGGTAGGAATTTGCTCAACAGCTTCCCCAGCACCACATGATTTTACATTGCTGAGGAGGGCCTTACACGAGGTACAATTGAACACCTTACTAAGCTCACAAGGTACCAGTGCTCTAGACTCTTTTGTCTTCAAAACCCTGACTTATATTTGTAACTAAGTCAAGTACTGCTACTGTCATTGACCTACCCTTGTAAAGGCAATATTGTGATCACAAAAGAAGTTACTTCCTCCAAATAACTTATCCATATTAGAAGATTACTAAGTACTTCAGTGAATAATGCATTTATTGTTTACTAAGCCACTGACAAGGGAAAGGTGGACGATCATAAAAATTTCACACTGACTTTTGTAATAGAACTATTGGAAACTCACAGGGAGAGACTGTGGTGTATGTCTTTTGTTTCAATAGTTGTTTTAAAATATAGCACACTGGAAGTTCATTTCAAGTTATCATCTGTGTTTAATGCATAATAAAGGACTATTGTTAACAATTCTCAAAAATTTTCATTAATTTTTAACAAATCATTCCTATGCTAGAGTAATTTAGATGAAATTCCATGTTTCAGTACCAGCTGGCCACATAAACTAGTGCCGGTAGGTTAGCTGCAAGTGCAACAACTATTGGCCTGAAGAGCTTCCTTAGAAGTTATTGCTTATTGGTTCTCCAAAAGTTTGTCTTTTTAGAAACGGTAATGATAAATGGAGCTTTATATTCATTTTGATTAATTCTATAGTGCATTTTGTAAAAGAAAACACACAACAGGCTATTCCTTGAGCTCACAAACTTTGACAACCATACATTACATTTGAGAAATTATGGTAGTATCGAATTAGGGGAAAATGCAGTTATCAGTTCAGATCATATCTTTTGAATAGAGTCCAAAAAGTTGTAATCACCAAACAAGTAGTGAAAGTGTTGGTTAAAGCAGTAAGTAGTAAGACAAGGAATTCCTCAATTTTCACACTTTGAGCAATTCTGTTTATCATACTTTGCAATGATCTGTCCGTAAACATTCTGGATGGTCTATTTGTAATGTCTTCTGGTGATTCTAATATACTGTTCTCATCAACTCAAAGCTCTGACTGCTGATACAAACATAAAAATGCAACTACAAAATTCCTCAGAGTATGTTGACAGACAGTACTCGACAGTAGGAATACTTAAAGAGGAGTCATTAAACAGACTGAGTAAAGTCATCAACACAGAAACAGTCAAATGTGCCTGCTTTACAGTTGTACATTTCGTAATGCCACGCTGCATTACATTTTGGGACATATCTCTCAAAAATATATTTATTACACAAAAGAGGAAATAATGAAATAAGTGCCTTTCTCTTCCATCACTTGACACCTTTGAAAGAACTCAATGTTTTGCCACTGTCATGTATCTATATGAAACAGTGAGCTCAATTTTTAACAGAATTTATGTTCTTCACTTCAAATATTCTGATAAATTGTTGAAAGAGTGGCTAATGAGGTATTATTTTGTTTTGTTTTTAAATATTTGCAAATGTTCAGTTTTCTGCTTGCAGCTCACTTTTATAGACTCTTGTACGCAAAAATAAAACTCCATTATGAACCCTAGAAAGGGATACATAGCTGACATGGGAATTATTACTTCATCTAGTTATGTGATTGTGAATTGCTGAGTTCATCCTAAATTCACTCTTGCTGTTAACCAAAAATACCACCAGGGAGTGTGTACATGCAACAATCCCTAGCTCCATAAAGAGGCTTCTATAAGATGTTCAGTTGCAAAGTCTACCAAATGTACGCATTTATTAATTTTATTATGTACATTTCAGTATAGGTCTACAGTATGAATTACTGTACAATGTGGGACCATGTAGGGCCACCACCTACTACATATCAAATACATACAGGGAAAAACAGTGTATTAGTAAACAAACAAGAACAGGAAGCAACAAAGAATATGAGTAATTAAAGACACACTGCACTTGTCACACATTTATTAGTTGATTATGTCACTCCCACACAGCATTTGCTCTCTCCCCCCCCCCCCCCCCCCCTCCTAAAAGATGAGAGGGAGTTCAAATTTGAACTCACAGCCAGCTTGTGTGTGGGTGGCTGGACATGATGGACATGTAACTGCAGTCAGTGACACAGCCAGAACCGTAGAATGATGGTTGGTAGGAGTGCCATTGGTAGCAGACAGAGGGGGAGGGGAGTGAGGTTTTCCTTCCCCTGGTAACATTGTGTAGCCACTGGAAATCGGTGGTAGTCATTTTCTAGCAATCCAATGGACTTGTGACGATATTGTAGACCAGGTCTGGTAGAGATATGGTGAACCGTAGTATGTGTGCCCGTGCCCTGTGATTTTACGGGCCACAGTTACTCCGTGGACGCAGTTGTGTGCAAAGCACAGATGCAATGCTTAGGTGTCGTATGTTGTTCTTATGTTTTGTGGGCCACTTGGAGTTTGCCTTCTGTTTCCAATAGGGTATCATTCAACACCACATTGTCCTCATGCAACTTGATTATTTCACACCTGATTGTTACATAATCTTGTTTCATGGTATGGAGATGTAATTTCAAGTTGCAGCAGTACGACTCCCAGTAATGTTGATGGTCATTTGAGGTGTTAGCACTTAAATTATACACATTGCACATTGTGTACTTTGATGAATGAGCCTTTCCTGCAAGAATAGTATGATTGTTGACACAGTGTATCAGTCATTCATTTAGAAAATTGGTGGTCAGTGCAGCCTGAGTGAGGAAATCAGCACCTGAAATAGGTTGAGCAATGTTGGTTAATTTGTAAGTCCACTTGCAGTTCTCAAAGAGGCAATTGTCAGCCTCAAACGTATTGTGACCATATGCACATATGACGGACTTGTTAACTGCCATTAAATTGGCCTTAGTGCGGCAGTGTGCTGATCTCTGATCCCATTTGATTAATAACACTAGCCCTGAATAGTGGTTGGTAATGAACAGCCTTTGTGATGTAGTGCTGTGTAGTCATTCGGTAGTCAGCAGCTTTGGAGGCATGCCGATAGAAGCGTTAGGCTGAGCAGTCCTATGCTGTCTTTTTGACATAGGGTGCTAACTGTTCTAAAACAGTAGGTGCTGTAAATGGGTGTCAAACTGTTGCACCTGAGCTAAATCATCACTCGGCGTTGAGGTGCAAACATAATTTCTTGCACTTCATTGCCAGTTGACCAAAATGTCTGTGGAACAGTAAACATTTGTCTGAGTGGTCTCATGGCTATGAAACCACTGTGGGCATGTGCAAGGGGCTCGTTTGTGCTCAGCTGTCACGATCAATAGTTGCAACATTTACGACTGCTTAGTTAGCCGCTTGACAGTGGCATGGGGAGTTCACAGGTCCTCGAGAACACTCTGTGACTTTCAGGCAGATGTGGCATGGTAGCGAGGCAGCAGCATGTTGGGCTGGTCACTCTTCCTTCAGAGTGAATGTAAATTATCATGGTGGCCACTGTGGCATATGTTTTGGGCAAGGTGTGTGCTTTATTGGTAACTAATATAATGGTTACCCTTCCTGAGCAATTAAAATTAACCTCATTTTGGTAGCAATTGTTGTTGACAAATGTGTAACAGTAAAGCATCCAAACTGATAATCATTCCATGCAGATGTCTCCAGAATTCAGACAGAATCATGTCATCATGCCTCTCATGGTACAGGACTTGTGTGAGCCTTTGACCCATTGATTTTGTGCAATGTGAAATGAGCACCATCATGAGGGCATTGTAGGCTTGGTGCAGGGAGCATCATAATATAATGTCCAAAACTACTGAAGTAACACGTTGATCAAGTTTACCGTCACCAAAGTGAACTATTTAAAAGAGTCACTAATTTGCTGTTACTTGAAAATGCTCTCCATTTACTGCAACTAAGTTTTCAATTGACTGGTTGCAAACAGTTGGGCCTGAATTTGCAGATACAGTGTGGGAGGACTCCGAAAGCTGATGAGTGGATATTTCTGCTGATCTCACATGTGGTACCAGTGAACGCGAAATGACTGGAAATATGTTCACTCTGAATTTGATGTCTTACGACAGTGCTGTAATTATGTGTGAAGCAATGTTATGTGATTATATCACTGTGTCCAATGTCATGACCAGTGTGTTTGAAACCGTGATGTTCCAAAGTGGATCGGTGTGTGGCACGGAGTCTAGTGGTTGAAAAACAGGAGGCGGGCAATGTAAAATCTGTATCTCATTTTTAATGACGTGGACGGTACCACTGATGGAATGTAGAAGGTTATGTGTGGTATGCCTGACGGAACTTATCTATGCCAACTGCAGCAGATAACCTATCCACGAGAGCAGAATTGCTTCTTTGGGTTCACAAATTATGGAAGAACACTATCTCCTACAAATAAAATACATTCACGGACTAACAGTATAATACACTGAGGTGTCAAAAGTTATGGGTTGCCTCCTGATATCATGTTGGACGTGCTTTTACCCGGAGTAGTGTAGCAACATGACGTGATGTGGACTCAATACATTGTTGGAAGACCCCTGCAGAAATATCGTCCCATGCTGTCTCTATAAGTGTGAATGTTCCTGGTACACAAGTTTGTGCATGAACTGACATCTCAATTATGTCCCATAAATGTATGAAAGGATTCACATTGGGTGATCCTGGTGCCTAAATCATACACTTGAATTGTTCAGAAAGTTATTCAAACCGAGTGCGAACAATTGTGACCCAGTGACCAGGTACACTGTCATCTATTAAAATTCCACCATTGTTTCAAACATGAATAGCTGCAAATGGTCTCCAAGTAGCTGAACATAAACATTTCCATTCAATGATTGGTCCTGTTGGACCAGAGGAGCAAGTCCATTCTATGTAAACACAGCCCACACAATTATGGAGCCACCAATAGCTTGCACTGTGCTAGAAATTTGCTACTGTCGAAACACTCTTGACACTGCGGATCTCAGAATACTGAATTCCCTAATGATTTTTGAAGTGGTAAGTCCCGCACATCTAGCAGCAACTACCATTCCGTATTCAAAGTCTGTTAATTCCCCTCATATGGCTGTAATCAGGTTGGAAACATTTCACATGAATCACTCAAATACAAATGACTGGTCTGCTAATGCATTGTCCTTTTATACACTGTATACATGATATTACCACCATGTGCACATTGCTATTCTATGACTGTTTTTCACCTCAGTGTAAACCACACTTTATTGTGCACAGATACAAAAGACACATGTGTACACATTAGCAAACAAACCAGAACAGGAAGCATCAAAGAACATGAGAAATTAGAGAGACACTGCACTTGTCACATATCAATTAGTTGATTACATCATTCCCACAACCGCATTTTGTCAATTCCCAATGTAAAAGTAGTTATCAAAATTATTCACGGAACCATTGACTGCATGTGAATGATTTGGTGTAGATAAAAATAAATGAATACCTTATCCCCATTCAGTATTTCAATTTTGTGGGCAAATAATGTAGAATAAGTGATCAAGTCTGCTCTGATATATGACACTTGCGGCAAAATTACTACATGGACTAGAGAATGTTTACAAGACTTGGCAATGTCAACACAGCACTAGGACTACTACCTAAAAAGTTCTGTGACTATAATGAAATGGAATTAGATTACATTACATTTAGTTTTTGTGCCAGAGACCCAAAGATGACATGATTCTCACGGGTGTGAAACAAGTCAGAAAGTATAACATAAAAAAACATAAAACATCTGAATATAATAATCACTACCCTGATCAATTATCAGCAGACTGTCAAAATAGGTAAATGCATTTCTGTAAACTAGAACACCTAATATTTACAGAATTAATACTCTGTCAGGATGAAACACAGCTATGCACTTTTAATAAATCTATCATTCATAAAATACCTAATCTTGTCAGTTGTGACCTATTGGTGCAAACTAAAATTTTTCCTTAAGATGGTCTAACAGTCACTGTTTAGATATTTATTTGTAGCGTAGAAGGAGTTGCCTACCAGAAAGTCTTTCAAACTCTGTTTAAACTGTGCTTTATCTGAAACCAAGTTTTTAATGGTTGCTGGTGATTTATTGAAAATGTGTGTTCCTGGATATTGGACCCCTTTCTGATCCAAGGTAAGTGATTTTAGGTTTTTATGTAGATTTTTCTTATTCCTAGTACTAATACTATGTATTGAGCAATTGGTTGGAAATGGAGATATATTACTTGCAACAAATTACATTAAGAATAAATATACTGAGAAGCAATGGTTAGGATACAAAGTTCCTTGAACAGGTTTCTACATGATTTTCTTGAATTTACACAACAAATGAGTCTTGTTATATGCTTTTGCTTGCTAAAAACTTTGGCTCGGCTTCGTCAGTTACTCCAGAATATGATCCCATATGACATTACAGAAAGAAAATAACAAAAGTAGGCAAGTTCTTATTATATTTACTACACCTGACATCATTCTGACTGCAAATCCCATCCCAACTGAATTTATTATCGAGTTATAATCCCAGAAATTTAACACTGTCAACCTCTTTGATCTGCATGTCTTCATGTGCTATACACATGCTAGAAGGAAATCTCTTACGGGTTCTGGTGTGTCTTTACAAAGTTTAATGTCAGTGAATTAGTTTTAAATCATTTATTAATGTCAGTGAAAACTTGATTAGCAGCCATTTCTAAATCTGTACTTGACTTCCTACTTATTGCAATGTCTGTACCATCTGCAACAAAACAAACTTAGCATCTGGCAATGTAATGGGCAAGAAGTCATTAATGCACACAAGAAAAAGCAACAGACCCAAGATGGAACTTCCAGGAATACTACACGTAATTAATTCCCAGTCAGATGAAGACTGACTGCTTAATGCTTGGGTATTTCACAATGACACCCTTTGTTTCCTGTTAGTTAAATAAGACTCAAACCATTTCACAGCACTACTGTTGACACCATAATATTCTAATTTACTTAAGAGAATGCTGTGATTCACACAGTAAAAGGCTTTTGAGAGGCCACAGAAAAAGCCACTAACCTCTAATTTGTTATCTAGTTCATTAAGTACATTCTCACTATACATGTAAATAGCTTTCTCTCTATCAGAAAGTTTTTAGAAACCCAAACTATGACTAGGACAATATATTATTTGCAGTCATATACTTAAGGAGACACTTGAATACAACCTTTTCAAATATTTTTGGAAAAGTTGGCGAAAGTGAAATTAGGTGATAGTTTGATGGAATCTCTTTATCCCCCTTCTTGTAAAGAGGCTTAACTTCGGCATATTTTAGCCAGTCTGCAAATGTTCTGCTGATAAGAGATTGATTACACAAATAGCTTCAGCCAGAATTCACCTTGCATGAGCACTCTTTGATTAACTTTGTTTATATAATTTACCATAACCACTAGAATACTTAGATGTTAAGGATTTTATAATGAATGCTACTTCTTTGGGAGATGTGTCATTCCATTTTACTGCAGTTATTTGTAAAGACTGGTCTCAGATACTCCACTGCACTGTTTACTGAATCTGAAAAGCCCAAGCAGTCAGTAATAGAAACAAAGTACTTGTTTAAGAGGTTTGCAACATTACATGCATTTGTCACCAAAGTCTCATATATTTTTAGAGCTATCTGTTCCTCTTCCTTTTTGGCCCTACCTGTCCCTGTGTGCACAAACAAGGCAAAAAGCACAAGATTATTGTTTCGCATGTATAACTTGCTCTACTCTGTATCCGCTCCACAGGATGATTTGCCCTGCAAAAAGTTTTAAGTTTGTTTATTTACCTGGCAGCTGCAGTTAAATGTTTTGCAGTACCATAGTGAATTCACAAGTAAGATATCTTCTTTGATACAACAAATATGTACACAACTAAACATATCTTTAACTGTAGGCCCACTTCCCACTCTCTTCACTTGCATGTATCAGCCTAAATGCCTTACACCTTGTATATATGGTGTGTGACGAGGGCCTCCCATCGGGGAGACCGCTCGCCTGGTGCAAGTCTTTTGGTTTGACCATCACTTTGGCGACTTGCGCATCTATGGGGATGAAATGATGATGACTAGGACTACACAACACCAAATCCCTGAGCAGAGAAAATCTTCGACCCAGCCGGGAATTGAACCCGGGCCCTTAGGATTGACAGTCCGTCGCGCTGACCACTCAGCTACTGGTGGCCAACACATGCATGTAATCAACCTTAATGCATCGACATCTACACATAAACAAGTCATTACAAGCAAGTGGCACACAGAATTGTCATTATCCTGAACAAGTGACTCAAAACATGTTGTACAATTATTTATCATTTCTTTCAGGTCACATGAAGACTTGAATTCAGACACTCAGTTTGAACACCTATGGTTTAATATACAGCACTTTTAAACTGCGCGTATGCTAGACATTGTCTACAATCTAAACCCATAGGATGTACTCCCCCAGATGATGAGAGAGAGAAAGAGAGAGAGAGAGAGAGAGAGAGAGAGAGAGAGAGAGAGAGAGAGAGAGAATTTTAATTCTCTACTAGTAAAGTTAATAACAATGTTACCCTCGGGGTAATCAGTGCATGTTTCAGCAAGTGGAAGGCAAGGTTGGTCATAACATTAGCAGATCAACAGTAAGCTCAATTATAAATTAGGAATTCAACTTTTCTTCAGATGAGGGCAGTCTAAGGGATCACTGTAATTTTTGCCAGATTTACTACTAGTCATACTTTGAATTCTTTCTCTATCATGTCAGAAAATGTAGCTGAGACAACTAAACATTACAAAGAGGTTATAAATCATATTCTAAATACATACTCGTACTGGACTATGTGGTAATCTATATGACTGTGAACTTTACCCAAATATATTATTATTCCATTACAAGAAATTTAAAGCCCCATAATGAAATTTAATTCACAATTTCTATTGACTGTTTTGATGAGATGAAATTTTCTTTCTAGATTAGATTAAGTTTTTGTTCCACAGACCCAAAAATGACATGACTCTCATGGGCATGGAACATGTCAGAAAGTATAACATAAAAAATATAGAACACATGAATACAACACTCACTTCCCCAATCATTTGGCAGGAGATTGTCACAATATGTGAACATATTACAATAAATTGGAACTGCTAATATTTACAGAATTAATACACCATCAGAATGAAACCTAGTTATAAGTATTTGATAAATTTATCATCATACCTAATCTTAACTGTTGTGACCAAGTGCTGTCAAAACAGCTGGTCTAACTATCCCTGTTAGGATATTCGTCTGAAGAGTAGATGAGTTTCCTACCAAAAAGTCTTTCAGACTCTGTTTAAGCTGTAATTTATCTGAAGCCAAGTTTTTAATGGCTGCTGGCAGTTAACTGAATCTGTGTGTTCCTGAATATTGGGCGCCTTTTTGGACCAAGGTACGTGATGTTAGGTTTTTATATAGATTGTTCTTATCACTAGTATCGATACTATATATTGAGCTATTGGTTGTAAATAGGCACATTGTTTTCAACAAATTTCATTAAGGAATAAATATACTGACAAGCAGTGGTTAGTATATCCTATTCCTTGTGTCCACTACTACAATAACTTTGTCTAGACTTCGAAGCTGAACACGCTATCCTTTCGTACTGACAAGCCCTTTGGCGATGTTACACTGACAGATAATAGCAGGAATTGGCACAAGCGCGGAGGGTGTGCAAGTTATCCATTCGTAAACTGTTATATTTTGCTGTTATAAGAATAGCGATAACCAAGAAAAATTTTATTCAGTTGAAATGGTTAAGCCCAGAAGTATTTGCATTTCGGTTGAAGAGATTGGGGAAGCTCCAACATTCCTGCTTGTTACGCTCGTTGAAATTGTGTGGGTTAATTAATATTATTATTATCATCGTCGTCATTACGACTAAGGTATTATGCTCTACAGGATCCCTCCAACTATTTTATGTCGATTCTTCTACGGCTTCTGCGCTTCGCCAACCCTCCTCCTTTCTCCGGGCTTGGGACCGGCAACAGCAACTGCAGAGCTACTTAATTCACTCCAACAGTAACTGCAGGCGGAGTTAAAGTGGTTTCCCACACAAACATTTCAATTTCAACGTTCACACCCCAAACAAATTTACGATAAGTGCTACTGCTTTTGACTCTGCTGTATTTCAATTTTCTCTCTCAATTGCAGCGCCGAAGACTCGCTATTTATAGGCTACAAGATTTCCGCTCACAACTATCGATAGTTAACGAGTGTCGAACCATTGGAAGGAAATTTATTACACTTGTATTTCCATGGACCTAGCTTTTGTTGAATTAGTCAATTTACTTTGTTTTTCAATACTTGTAAATATGTAATAAAGCGATACAAGTACAGTGTTTGGCAGTGAATCGCACAAGACTTTAATAACAGCGAAACAAGGGGAAGTGATATAGTTCTCAGAAGTTACCACATCCCATTTGAAGGCGTTGTGAGTATTAACTATTAACTTTGAAGACGAAATTTTTGGCGAGCGGGAAGATCTGTGTTTGTTATTGTTTTGGTCAAGATAGTAGGTGCTTCGTGGAACTGTAGTGGTAACTCAGCCATAGGCTTCGTGCTGTTCCGATTTATAAGAAACGAAAAGCAGAACGCAAAATGGGTTGCAAAATTGATGGAGAGAGAATAGGAAACGTAATATACATTGACATTCTGGGAGGCAAGTGAGTTGATTAGTTAAAATGATTGTGGTTAGCATATCGTATTTTCCCGTAGAATATAAATGTAGAGGATTTATCTAATACTGTGTCGTATGTGCCCAAGCTGCAAGTACAGCGTTGTAATGAGAACGTTATAAACTGCAGATTTAGTTTCATAGTTGTAAGTATATATTAAAGAGTATGAAGGTATGTTGTATGCAACTTAGTACTGTTTATATGGTTGATGGAAGGCTTCTTGAAAGTTAACTCTCATTTAAACATTTTGAGTTGTTAAGTAGAGAAGTTCTTGAACTTCATTTTCAGTCACTGAAGTGTTTAACGATGAAACTTGCTAAAAGCAGAAGGTGACATGCAGCTAAACAGTAGATACTGTGAGAAATTTTTTCATTTGCAAAACAGGATACTGAAGCAGCAGGTAAGGGTTTATGCGGCTTACATTCAGAACATCAGCGTCTTCAAAATTCGCTGTTTAATTAATCTTAAGTACCAGTGGGGAGTAAATGGTTTAGGGTGTAAGTATATGAATTTCAGTGTTAGAATAGACAATTTTTAAATCTTTGCTGCACTGATTAAAAGGAATATGCTGTAGTACAGATTGAATAAAATTGTGCTGTCAGTCTTGTTTGTGGGCCAGTACAGTGAGAAAGATTTCTAAGTGCAAAGCAGGCAGTGCTGACGTTTTTTGGGTTGTACCAAAAAGATGCACACACTGAACAAATGTTCCAACAGTAATTAAGCTTCTTTCTAGATAATTTAGTCCTGTTTCCTTGCCAATTGACAGTCATTGCCTTATCAATATTTGTGAGGCGGAAAGCGAAAAGGGACCTCTTGTCGAAAATTTAGGAATTTGAGTTTTTGTAGTTTTTACATTCAGCATTGAATTCCGAACAACCTGTAAAAAAAAATTATTTCTATCTCTAAATTTGAGGAAGTTATGGCAGGTTGAATATTTATGACATAAAAGAGGTGTTTTGAGATATGGGCTTTTAAAGTTTTTTACTTTATTATCATTGCTTGACTATACATATTTAAGAAACAAATTCTGCATATATATTACACTTAAAATGTCCTTTGTCAAGTGGTTTGGAGTTTTTTAAATTAACACTTCACAATAAGTGGATTACTCCCTGAGACCTATATCACATCAGAGTGTAAATACATTTGAAACCAAATAAATTGGCCCCTTGTTGAGAAATATATAGCAAGCCCCGTGCTTATTTTTTTGGCATAATATTTATATTTTTACATTATGTTATGGCATCTTTTGGATCAAATTTTGATCCTGCAGCAATTAATTGTAGTTGCCAAATGACTTGATTTTCTGTTCTTAAAAAAAAGTTTGAATGGGGTTAAAGGCACTTTGACAAGAGCGTTTTCACCTCTTCTTTTTTTTTACTGGAATATTTGTTTGTTCAGGTTCTTCATCAGGATCTTCACTGTCGCTGACTTGAGTTTCTGGTTCACATTCTGAGCCTACTTCAAGACACATAATGTCTTTGTAGTTCTCTTTGGAATAGGTCCTGATGTTTTTAAAAGGATACTGTTTTCGTTGTCTTGTCATGCCTGGAGGAATTACTGCAGCAGGAAACCCAGTGGGTTCATTGTCATGGGGGAAGATGTGATACACAAATTCATTTCCATCAATGTCCAATTTGCAATGTACTGTACCATTGTAGCTAACATTGAACTCAAAGTGGTTGTATTTAGTTATGTGAGGTACTTTGTTAGCATTACTATCCTTCAAGAAATTTAGCCAGTCATATGTATTCAAAGCAACTTCACCTATTTCATTTCCAACAGCAGCAGTTGTGTTAACATGTGTTGTAGATGTAGATTTCTCAATGCAGTCGGCGAACTCTTTTCTGGAAGAGATATAGGTGACCCTAAATCTTTTCTTTAAAAGCCCAGATGCCCAGTCACATGCAAGTTGTGTGTGACCTACTGGCATGAATGACAAAACAGTTCTCTTATATTTGTTATTACTGATTCTCCGAGCAAGATATCGTAATAAGATGTTGTTCTTGTTCTGACCTACACAATTGTCAGCATGAATGAACATTGTCTTCTCCATGACTGTAGTTTTTCGAGTAGTTGTGGAAAAGACTGGCAACAACATTGGATCCCTTTGTTGTTCCTACACTTTCTGGGAGTAGATAGTTCACTTGTTTGTTCACAGTCTCACACATAACCCCAAATATTTCTATTCTGAATGGAAGCAAGAACTAAATAGGTCCAGGCTGCAACGGGTTACTGGGTATGTAAACCTGCTGGGCCATGTCAAAACCGTAGTGTACACAACTTCTATCACCATCTTCAAAATTTTCCTTAGTCTTTTTGATAGTTCCCTTATAAAACTCTCTTTATTTTGCAAAATGTTGTAGATGGGACCTCATTTTTTCAATAGTTTCCATTTTAGTTTCTTCAGGCACTGATGCCATTGCAGTTCCTGGAGTGAAATGCCATTGGCAAAATGCACAAAGATCTGGTTTGGGCTTCATGACAACTATTTTTGGGCATATCTCTTTCCAAATATTACAGAACACTTTACTTGATACTGGTTTTACGGGCATATCATTTGTAAAGGAAGCCATGTAAGTTTCAAAAATTTTGGCTTTATTAGCACTTGAAGGTAGAAGTTTGAAATTTGCATTAAATTGAGTGCTACTTCTGCCTGGTAAAATTATGGCATGTTGTTCTGCGTAGTTGCGTAAAAACTTTACAACAAACTCTGAATCAGAAAAAGAAGTCACATTCTTAGGAAGTTTTCTTGCATTACCATGAGCTTTGACAGTCAATCCTGTAACATTTTACATTTTTGTTAGAGCACTTTAGTCTTTTAATTTTAATATTGTTGGAAAACATGTAAGTGTTTTTACAAACATGCCGACCTTTTACTTAGTATTTACGGAAATACGGAAGCATCCGATCTAACCCGTTGGCTTTGACCCATGACGTCACAAATATAGCGGAAACGACAATTCCAATATGGCGGATATAGAAACGTTGCATACGTATCACAAAGACGAAAACACATAGAAAAACAACACACACAAAGGTTTCACAAGAACAATCTGCTAACATTGATAGCAAACAAAGATAATAATAAACAAGTGCTACTCAAGGCCCCCCCCCCCCCCCCACCAAAAAAAAACTCCCAACCTAACCTCGTATTCAGGGCTACGCTACAGATCAATGTGTAGGTCAATCAAAGGATAAAAAAAAGAAACAAATAAAAAAAAGAAAAAAACAATATTGATTCATTAGACATAACAAGTAGCGACAAAACTCCGCGCCGTAATGACGTCACACACTACAACACCCTTACGTCATGGGTCAAAGCCGACGCGTGAGATCGAATGTTTCTGTTGACCTGTATTTACTTCTGGTTGTTTCCTCTCAGTTTGTACTTTATGTTTACGAGCTGTCAAAGAAGAATCTGAAGTTACACACCCCAATTGGCCTAAAATTACTTGATCTAATGTGTTGACATTGTTCTCATACTGATCAATCTCAGCACATTCATGACGTATTTCCAAATAGTCATCAACTGAACAGTAATTGCAACATTCTTCTTTGCACCCGCAACCTGCTTTTAAAAACTCTGAAACGAGAGCATGATCTCTGTCAGCATCAAAAGAGTCAATTAAATTTATGCAGCCATCAGGTCAAAGTCTTGAACACCATCGTTCTCATCTACAACTTGATCACTATTAACTTTTCATTCTATTTCAATAATAACATTATCAGTAACATTATTGTTGTTACCTAAGGCTTCATTAAACTTCGGAATGTCTTGTAATAAAGAAATACCAGATAGGTTAACTGATTCATCACCTTGAGGTTCCAGTTCTTCATCACTTGATTCGTCTCTACTTGGCATTCTTCCAGAAAAATAATCTCGAAATACTTCATAAACTTTATCATATAAATCACCACCAACACCAATATCGTTTAGTGCTTTCATAATTCTATCTTCACACATTGCATACTTTAAACTGAGCAAGCTGTAAACACGAATTTGTAACGTCAGCTGTCAGCTGTTCTTTAAGGGCTACCAACTATACATTGGCAACATCTGTAGGCATTCCCAAAAATAGGACCACGTGTGTTGTTTGGCATTGTTGAAATCACAAAATGGTTTTATTTTATACAAAATTACTCTGAGCTCCTTAAAATGCTTCTAAAATTTAAGAGATGCTATTTTGGGAAGTACTGCATGTATAGCTGCGATATTTAGAAAAGGGACCTCTTGTCGAACCAATGTTATTTCCCCATAACAACAAGAGGTCCCTTTTCCGCAGACTAACATAGATTGTTTTTAATGATATAATTGACTCTTGTTGCATTCAAACAAGTTTCAAATCAATACGAATGTGTACAGAATGAAATAAACTATTATTATATATATATATAAAAACGAAAATTGATATTTTACACATTATTGAATGTTTTTGCTTCTACTGAAAATTTTACTCTTCCGACAAGAGGTCCCTTTTTGCTTTCCGCTTCACATTTACTATCTGAGGCTACTGTCATGTTATTTGCTCAAGATCAGGTGCTGATGCTACACCCATCTGCTTCGACCTGTGACGTACCTGTGATGTGGTGTTAATGTCATGGTGAGGTTTGATGTTTCTGTGTGTTTGTAGATGGTGTGTTGTAGTATTTGGAGGCGCTCTCTTGTGCTAGATGTATGTTAGTGAGTTGTTTGACATGAATTGAATGTTTCAGGTTGCTATTGGAAGAATTTCTGCTGGTTTTCTGCTGAGATAGTTTGAATTTTCACATTGTACCTGATGGATTTATTTTTATGTTTGGAAACATTAGTGGCATGTATTTCTTATTATTTTTTCTTTTTTCTTCAGTTGTGAATAAGATACAGATATTTATGAGTAGGTCATTACTTGTTGCAGTGGGAGATATTTTTGTTTTTATTATATGCTTTATGATGGCGATGAATGAGTCGTCGCCAGTGTTGGCTGGTGACCAGTGCTAAATAGAAACATATAAATCACAGCAGGTTTGTCAGTAATGTCAATAAGGTGCTGGCTGCATGGTCTGGATCTGCAACGACTTAAATAATTAGAAGTCGTTGGAAAAAATTATATATATTGTACTTAACTGGTTGTTCAGGATTCTTCTTTGCTTCATACGTATAATTATAAACAGATAGCTATTGAGGCCTCACTTAGACCATACATTACTAAGTGCCTTGTTAGAGGTTGCTTCCTATCAGCTGAAGGTTATGCTTCTTTACCACTTGATGTTCCGAGCAAGAGTGGACGAGAGCTCGCTAGAAACTTGATACAAGCTGCAGAGCAGCGCTAGCGGCGCTGGTTATGACTCATGGGTACAATGATACTAATACGGACAGCAATTGATAATTTCAACCCCTGACAATTGTTATCATACGTTGATCCCACATTACCCCCTCGCAAATCTGCGAACGGCCGTTGAATGTGGCTTATGGCCGCCACGTGGGGGACGCCATGCTGATGTAGTTGAGGAGGTGGGGAGCCTGACTGCAGACGAGGCGTGCCCACCTACAACTTGGCATTCCGACCAACGGGATACAGGAAACGCCTGGAAATCTACTCCAGGGTGCACATCAACATGAGGCATCTGCGCTTCTACAACTATGGGAGCAACCGAAGGGTCGACCTCCATCGGGTCGGGGCACCTGACCAGCATCAAAGACTGGAAATCAGGAAGTGCAGACTGTTCTGCGGCGTTGGATGGCGTTGTAACCTGAATTTCACTGTGGCCTATCACAGTTGAAGGCACCTGGTCCATATGGTCATCTGCTCCCCGCAGCGTTGCTGGCACTGCGGGCGACTCCCCTGTGAGACATGGTATGCGCGCTGGCATGTCATCGCGCGGCAAAGGCGAAGCTAGGGGTGCTGGCACCCAAGGGTGAGGAGAGCAAGAAAGAGGGCCCTTCGGGGGCACCCCTGACGGCGCCGACACTGGAAACATAGGGCAAGTGGCAGAGACACCACGGCTAGAGACGCATCTGCTTCTAATACCTGGACACCTCACCAGATGGAACTGATATGACAAACATAGCACTTCCAAGATGGCAAAGGGTGCACCCTTTCAACCATCGGCAATTGCCGTGGGAATGATGAAAATAGACAAAATCATCTGGCAAGAATTTGTGGGTCTGTCATGGCAGAGAAATGCGGTGTGGGGGATGCAACAAATGCAGAGTTCTGTGAGGATGACCTTGCAGCGATTCACCTGCAAAGCACCGTCGCATGGCTGCGATCGGTACAAAGACAAAAACAACAAAAGAGCATCCTCACGAGAATGAGCCAATCATTTGTGACTTAAATGTCCGAACAAATCTTTAAACGGCTCCGTTCGATTGAGGGGAGAGTGGTGCTGAAGTTAAATGCTGAATACCATTAGCTTCATAAAAGGTTTTGAACCCTGCAGACACAAATTGAGGTCCACTGTCGGTGACAATGACTTGTGGCAATCCTTCTAAGCTAAATATTGAAGACAAGTATTTGATGGTAGCAGATGATGTTGATGACATGTGAACAACAGATGGAAAACTGCTAAAAGAATTAACCATCGTGCATCCCAGACAGGACAAGCGAAATCTAAATGTAAGCTATTCTGTGGCAAAGTTGCCTTAGGCCAAGAGAAAATTTTCTGCGGTGGTGCGGATTGGTTTTCTGCACACACAGAACAAGAAGAACAAATCTTGGGTATGTCAGCAACAATACCAAACCAGGTACGGTGACGGCGAGCCAACTGTTTTGTCTGTACAATTCTCTAATGACCTTGGTGAAGAAGTCGTAGCACAGGTGACTGCAAAGAACGAGGAACAATAATACGAGACTGATCGATCTCTGCGCAGAGCAAAATAACACCACGTTGGACAAAAAGTCGTCTGCACAAAAAAAAGATGAACCAATGGATCTTCGATCCAAATTTTAGACAAAGGCCGCTGCTTGGTAACATAAAGCAAAACAACACTTAATACTAGGTTGTTAGCTGTTGCTGTGGGGTTATACAACAAAAGTCAGCAGAAAAACTTTCTACTGCATCATCATTTTGCACACCAGTGAACATACAAGCCTGTTCGGAAGAGTCGAACAGCAAGTCTTCAGCTATTGGCAATCTGGATAACGTGTTGGCGTGGGTTTTCGTAACTCCAAAAATCAAAGCAAGAGCTTCCTTCTCGATCTGCGAGTAGTTACGCTGCGCAGAGGAGAGTAGCTTTGATGCAAATGCAATCATGCAATCGTGCAAACCAATTTTGTGTGCAAGAACAGCTCCGATCCCAAAATCGGAAGCGTCAACCATGAGGCCAAGAGGTTATGTACTAGATAAGAACGCAGATTTAAGCTGCTGAAAGGCACATTCGCATTCAGGCGGCCAATTGAACGAAACGTTCTTTCAACATAGTCGATGTAACGCTGCTGCAAGAGATGATACGTGAGGCAAAAACTTGTGATAATAATTGAGCTTTCCAAGGATGGATTGTAATTATTTAACTGTCTTGCATGCTGGTAGCTCTGATATTGCTCTTATATGATCCGGACTTGGGTGGATGCCTTGAGAGTTTATTACGTGTCCTAAGTAGGATAACTGTTCAGAAAAAAATGTACACCTGTCCTTATTGAGTTTAAGTCCATTCTCATGTAACACTTCAAATAACTGTCTCAAATTATGCAAATGTTCATGCTGTGTAGAAGCAGAAGCTACGATGTCATCTAGGTAATTACACACTGAAGAAATCGATGCACAGAGTCTGTAAGTACTGCTGAAATGGTGCAGGTGCAGAGGCTCATCCAAACAGAAGCCTCTTAAATTTGTAGAGACCTAAATGCATTTTCACGATGAGAATCTTGTGGGATTCGTCATCCACAGGAATTTGAAGATATGCATCTTGCAAATCCAGCTTGGAAAAATATTTACCTTGACACAATTTGTCAAACGAGTCTTCTGGACGTGGCATAGGAAATCTTGCAACAACAAGTTGAGGATTGATGGCGGCTTTAAAATCCATGCACAGTTGCAGTTTGCCTGATGGTTTTGTTAAGATAACCGACAGTGAAGCCCATAGTGATGCTGTCACTGGTTCAATCTCTCCTTGTTCCTTAAGTGCATGCAGTGTTTTAGCAACTTAATCTAGAAAGTGCGTGAGGTTGTGCATTGTCCTTCAATTCAGTATGCGTCTGAAAATTTGTCTCGCGCCCTAAACCTGGCGAAAAAATATCGGCAAGCTCTTGACAGTTCGGAAACACTGTTGGTGGGAACACGTTCAGTGACGGCTAGTATGTCATCGTGCATAATTAAGGAGAATACATCAAATAAATCAAGATCAGGAATGTTTACAGATGAGGGTGAACATAGTACATGAAAAGAAATCACTTGAGTTTGCCCACGATATGTCAATGGCAAACTGCCCAGTCCTAAAACCTGATTCTTTGACCACTGTAGGTAGCTAACGTAACATTTGTGTTACTCAATGGAGGTGAACCAAGCAATTCCTAAGTTTTATGATTCATGAGTGTAACAGAAGCGCCAGTGTCCAACTGAAAAGGGATCATATGATTCTGAATGCTCAGGTCTACAAAAAGTTTGTTCTGCCATCAGCGAAAAATGGCATTGAGAAGCAGTGTTCACTGGCTTATGTTGACAGGCAGATCGTGTGTGACGGGTCTCCTTATGTTGGCTTGCACTGGCATCACAAAGAAAATTCACACACTCGGGCAATGTCACAGGTACTGGAGGCGAATGTACAACATTTATTTCCATTGCTTACGGCTCATTTTGGAAACCGTTCCGGTGGAAGCTACTTTGTCTGGAAACGTAATATGGAGCATTAGATTTTTGTCTTTTGAGGCACACTGCCTGGACATGTCACTTCTTGTTGCAAAAATGGCACACGGCCTTGTGCAATGAACAGTTCTGGTGTGAGTGCTTTGAAGTACAATGCGGACATGAGCGCAAAGCAGGCGGCTTCTGCCGGCGCATAACAGGTGTTATTTCCTGGAAGTGAATTGGGCAGGCGCGCACCGAGTCGGTACAGCATCATGTATGTGTGATGCGCGTGCAGCCAGCTTGCTAACCTGACAGACAGCGGGAGGCGATTCAGAAGAATCTGCAGCAAAATCCAAAGTGTCCTGCCTGTCCAAAATGTCCAACACCTGTTCTAAAGTGGGGTTGGATAATTTAAGAATTTGCTCTCTAATGCGTGTGTCTGACACGTTTTGCACAATAGTGTCTTGTACCATTATGTCAGAATATGATATGCCACAAGAACATGAAAAGCCACAGTTGCGAGTGAGGCCTTGCAAAGTGGCTACCCACTCATGGTAACTCTGCTGAGATGCACGTTTTGTGCGGAAAAATTTGTACTGCTGAGTGACAACATTCACACATTCCTTGTAATAATCAGTTAATTCCTGAACAAGTTCTTTGAAACTGTGCTGATCTGGAGAACTTCTCGGGAAGAGTTTGAGGAGAATGCAGTACAATGCCATGCAAACACAAGATAAAAGCACATGCAGCCGTGTTTTACGTTGGATGTCATATGCCGCAAGGTGGTGTGAAAACTGTACGTGTCACTCCTGCCAGCTTTCCACGCAGAAGTCAAATACGCAAAACGGTGGGGCTGTGACCTGCTGTACGGTCGGCTCCTGTGCCGCCGGTACTTGTGGCACAGCTTGTTGTTGTCCCTGGATGAGCAGTCCCAATGTGTGTAGTAGTGCGTTGGGCTGCTGATTCTGTAATAGTAACAGTTCTGCCTCTGGATTTGCCATCACAACGAAAGCAAATAATCACAAACGGGAGTAGGAAAAAATGTCATGCACTCACAATCACACCATGTGGAGAGGATGGGTGGCACAGCCGGGTATATAGTCTGTAAACATGTATAAATCAGCTGCTTTGACTGTTCCACTTTCCAAAAAATCTGTACCTTTAACCTTGTCGCCAATTGTTATGATGACGACGAACGAGTCGTCACCAGTGTTGACTGGTGGCCAATGCTAAATAGAAACATATAAATCACAGCAAGTTTGTCAGTAACGTCGATAACGTGCTGGATGAATGGTCTGGATCTGCAACTACTAAAATAATTAAGTCGTTGGTAAAAAAATAATATATATTGTACTTAACTGGTTGTACAGGATTCTTCTTGGCTGCATACATATAATTATAAACAGATAGCTACTGAGACCTCGTTTGGGCCATATGTTACTAAGTGCCTTGTTAGAGGTTGCTTCCTATCAGCTGAAGGCTTTACTACTTGACGTCCCGAGCAAGAGTGGATGAGAGCTCGCTAGAAACTTGATACAAGCCACGGAGCGGCACTGGTCGCAACTTGCGGGTCCAACGATACTAATATGGACTGTGGTTGATAACTTCAACCCCTAACAAGTGTGGTATCGAACATTGATACCACACTATGAATGGTATGAGTTTGTTGACTATAGTTTCTTTGTGTATATTGAAATTGGTGATGACCAACTTTTCATAAATTTTGGGATTTTTCTTGTCAGTGTGTGGTAATTGTGTTGGACTGTGATTGGTTGATATCATGGTTATTGATGTACCATTAGAATATGTTTCTGATATTAGTCATGTGGGCATGGTTTGGTTTGTTGTACTGTGGTCTTTGCATTAGGTAGAGTAAGTGAAAGTGTGGAAAATAGATTTTAGCATTTGAGTGTGTTTCTTTTTGTACAGTGGGCTTTGTTTTTTGGTGCTATATAGGCCAATTTGTGTCATCGGGTTTCGGAGTTGGGTGCAAGTTCACGATATCAAGACCTTTGCTTGAGGATTATGGGTGAAGTGAAATTTGCAACACCATGTTTTAGAGTTGTATGTTGGTTCCTGGTGTCGGGGGCTTTGTTGGAGCTATGTAGGTGAAAATTGTGGTGTTGAGTTTTTTAGTTGTGTATGGGTTACAGGTATTGTAGTCCTCATTTGAGATATCGAAATTTACAACACCAATAGATTTTGTTTTTGTAATTAATTTGTGTTAAATTTTGAGGATTTCATGTGCTTGATTTTTGGGCAACTATTTGTTTTGCTGTAATGTCATTATTCTTACTGTCGTATATTTGTCCGCACCCGAACCCACCTCCGTCATAGAGTTCTCCTGTCAGTTTCATTCTGATGTTGGAGTTAAAGACTTCACATGTTATTTATGTTTGTTTGCAGTTGTAATAAGTAATGTCAAGGTCACCGTATTGTATGTGCTTGAAATAGTTTAAACCATGTTGATGACATTACTGTTCAAAACAGGTGGGTGGAGTCATGATTTTTGTTTTGCCAATCTACCTTTTATAATAGTTAGAGCAGTAGATCCCTTTATATAGACTGATTTTGTTCTTCAGATATAGTTTGTGTGTCTAACTAGTAATAATGCTATGTTCCAAGGATCATTGGTCTGTTTGAACCAAAATGGTGTAGGTTACATTGGTTTTACTCTCTGAGTCTTCTGAGTCTACATTCTAGCTACTTACAGATTAGCAGCTAGCTCACTGGCTGAAAAGTAATAATAATGAACATATTGGTCTCTGTCACTGCTCATGTTACTGTGAAGGAATATTGACATTTAGTTCTAAATAGCCCAAGCAATCGTAGTCTTATGCCACAAGGTTTTTGTTAAATACCTCTCTTCAGGCAGATGTTGCCAGAAGAAGCAATTTCAGTTCAGGTTTAAAATTGTGTAAAGGTTTCCAGCAACCAGGCACCTTTGATTTTATTCTTCAGTTTCTATTTACCATGACTGGTTTTGAATTCACAAGAGATTTATTATCAGATGGGACATATTTATTGCATATTTCCAGCATTGTTGTGGCTCATGTAGCTATGGCCAGAGAACAAAACATGTACACACTGAATGTCGTGAGAAGTATGTACAGTTCATGCCTGGCCACAGCAGCACCACTCCAGCAGTGCTGCAAACATGCACCATCTGATGATAAGGCAACAGTTGGCTCTCCCCATCCTGTGCATCATACTGCACCTGAGAATGCTGTCTGGTGGGTAAAAAAAAAATCAGTCATTATAGTGGGCATATAGGTGTCATGAAAGAACTGTAGTGTGGCTGTGAAAAATCAGTTCAAGCTGAACTGTGATCTGCACCACCAATACAAGACAGAAATCTAACTTAGGAATAATATCCTATGGTGTGAAGATATTTGAGAAGCTCCCATCTGACATACAGCAAGTAATTGGTTATCTCAGCCAATTAAAAACATTCCTGGTGATGTCTCCTTCCACTGCTTATCTTAGTGCAAGGGTTTGATTCCTCCTTTGGATGGATGGCAAGTAGTATGTTGTAAACAATCCTGTGTAATAACAGATTTAGGTTACTGTTTTCTTTGAAAAATACTTAATTAACTAAGTAGATATTAAGTTCCTGTTAAGACAGTCTGCAGCTACCTAACGTAACTGAAGTCACAGCAGCTTTCTTTCTAATTCATTAGAACACTTTTAACTGGCAGAGACAGAACTATTATTAAGCAGTATTGTGATAGTTTCTTGTTAATATAATGTAGGGCTTAAGCAATGTTTGGTTGTTTACTTGTTCCATAGCCCTGTAAGTTCAGCTTCTTGGTGGGATGTACAGAACATGGTGAATGAGTAGAAGGAATCACTATTCTTTCGAAATTGTGATGGTTTATTTATGTCAAGCCAAATTAGTAAATGTATATCTTGTGAAGGAGCTGTTAGAATGTGTGACGTTTGCCTGCTTTATTTCTTCCTTGATAGTCTTCTGTGTCGGTGTGCTGCATTGTTATACTAGCTGAAAAATAGTGGGTGGAAGCTCAACACTGACTACTGTAAATGATGTAGCCAACAGTTGCACAATTGCGATTCACAGTTCTTTACTTTCACTGTTCACAACCTGCCCAATATTGGACAATTATATGGCTGATTAACTATGGGTTAATGTCGAAAAGCCTCATTAATAGGTTGCAGGCAACATCAGCATATTGCTACAATAGTTTGCCATTGAATTTCTATGAGCAGTAAAAACCTAACTAGGCAGTTCTTGCAGAATAATACGATGACACTATTTCTCAAATAAATTGAACAGACATTGTCATTAATTGTTCTAACACACGGCTTATTTGTGTTACACTTATTCCACTGTTAAGTTGATGGATTGTTGTTAATTTAACGAATACATAAATCCTGTCTGAAAATCGGCTGTGGACTGACTGTCTCAGCACCAAAAATCAGTTTTTTGTATATCCCCACAATAATAGGCACTGAAGCTTTACATTTTCACTGTTTAAGTTACAGAAATTACAATTAAAATTTAACTCCTAACTCATTCTTTTTAGTAGTTCCTTCTACCACAAACATTAGGCCGAATCATTTGTTTAAATAATGAAATTAATATAGTTACACAAACAATACTTTTGACGAACCTGGTAATTATTTTGGAATTAATTAAGGGCTGACTTTGCTAATATGTTTTTGAATAGAGCCAAATAGATACTTTAAGAATCTGAGTAGTTTTTCTTCCAAATGTTTATATTTACTACAGAATTTATATTTGTTTATAAGTCAACAATAGAATCTGTCACAAAACAATTACTGATTTCACCCTATAACAAAAATTTAACTAGGAATGGTCAAAATAAATTAGGAAATTAATTACATATACAAAAGTAGGCACAAAATTTGACCTCGTGCTATATTCCTTAAGACGGAGAGCCAGCATCTCTCTTTTATGGAAATGCGGATTATATTTATACATGTAAAGGTATCTAGGCAAAAATTAAAATAAAAATAATTTAAGGAGGCAGGTGGAAAAATAAGAGACGAAGTAAAGAGATCCCAGCTTGCTTCGTCACAAATGCTTAAGGCCTTGAAGATGCACCTATAAAATGACTCTTGGTAAACACTAGCATCACTGTCCGCAGCTGCCCATTTACATTGTGAATGCAACATGTTACCAGATTAGCTGATTATATGCTTCACCATTTGACAGCTTAATATTTGCTCAAATGCAGCAGTTTTCACTCCTAGGTGCTTCATTGGCAATGGAGTGGTGTACTCTACACACAAAATTCATGTTACTAATCAGTACATATTTAATTCTTTTCTAATTTGACATACAGTGATGTTATTCTACTTATGTTTGTTCTTTTCACTCATTCAGTATATCTTTGATTTATTTTCAGAAAGATATCGCAACTTCAGTAGTACCACAACAGAACAACTACAGGAGTGAAATGTACACCTCGCCACTCTAAATTGGGGCCCAGCTCATCGCCAGACTGCAGAAGGACGTCTCTGTGAAATAGGATACCCTGGACTGTATTTAAGCTCTTATGGGGTGTGAAGGTTACAGAAACATCGGCCAGCTTGTCACAAGCTAGTAATGTTGGTGACTGGGCTGAGGATGCTGTTTTGATCAAGACTGACCCACATCTCGTTTTGGACAATCCCTCCACCACTCCAAATGCTCTACAAAAAACTGAGGCTTCATTGTCATGAAAGACTGCCCATCAGCTCTCGAACATACAAGGTACCGTGGCGAATAAGTTCCGCTGCCATCCTTAGCCTGATGTTCCTTCCATGGTGTGGCCAAGAAGGGGAACGATTTGGCGTCACACTTCTGTGCGTTGAATTGAACTTGTGATCGCGTAGAGACTGCTAGTGTTTCACCACCACCAGCAAGAGATGATGGACTACGCTTCATCGTGTGTCATTCGCCCTGATGCCACCCACTCAGACCAAGGGCACTACCCACAGGTGCCACCTAGCCACAGCAAAGGCCACCTGGCAGGACGGCCATTGCCAGATGTCCCGATGCCCCAGGGGGATGGGTATCTACCCCTTGGCATACGTGGGGAATTAATGGCGCAGGCATGAGCAGAGCGATCCCTGTGTGGTCAGGGGGCTACAACCAACACGGTACATGGCGGCCCCACCACAACAGACTGGCTACCGTGCTGGATATCAGGTGCAAAGAAATCCATGGTCATCGTCGACACAGAAAGCGACACTGCACAATGCATGGTGGAAAACACATCCAGGAAGGTGTCCTCGCCCAATAGATGGGGAATGAGCGGGACTGAGATGCAACAATGAGGAAGTGGGCTAAAGATTTCAATGCACGATGGACGTTATGCACCATGTAAGGCTCCCTTCCCCAATTGGCTTGATCTTCGGGAAAATTTTGAAGAATAGAGTTTAAAACCCTACAGGGGACAGTCACATAAAGGCCGACCCCCAGGGGGTCCACAACTCCCTTGTGGACACGTGCGTAGCGAGCACGGGACCCCGAGCTAATGTGGCCCTCCTTCCTTTCCGGGCTGCATACCTTCCCTTCCCTTTCCGCATCCCTCCCCGTCCCCCATCTTCGCCCCCCCCCTCACCTCTGGCTCTTTCCTTCCCTTTCTCCCCCTCTGGGAGTATGGTTTGTGCCTACGTCCGGAGACGGACGCTCGAAACTGTTCAAAATTCCTTGCTTTCTACACTTACAAGTCCTCGTCCTTCCTCTGTCGTTCTCTTTTCCTTCCCTCTTCTCCTTGCCCTTTTCTCCGCTGTGGTGTTTGAGACCACCTCTTCTTTTCTTTCCCTTTCTCTTTTTTCCTCCCTGTGCGTGTCTGAAGGCCGACCCACGCACTTCCATGCGTAGCCGGTGACGGGGTAACGCGTAATTCCCCGCCCCGGGTAGACAGGTAGGACACGTACGTACCCCCTGGTAACGGCCAGGCCCAGGGAGGGGTGATTACCCGAGCTGATACCTTCCGAAAGTGCCGATTGGTCCCTCCGTCCGTTTGTCGGGAGGTGTGACCTGAGGTGTGAACAATCACCTAAGGCGGGTGTGCCCTCGGTGAGGGCCCCCACAAGGGAGGAGCGCGCCATCGGAGACGCCGGTAATCATGGGGGATTCTTCCGCAATGGTTTCCTCGCCTTCCACTATGTCTGCTCACAAGCGTAAGTTCACTGAGTCTCAGCCACAGACGGTTCTTCCATCGTTGCCACAGTTCCTTGTTGTTTCTTGGTCTGACGAAGGTCACGACTTTTCCACGGTCAACGCTTTCATTATTCAGAAAGGTGTCGACGCAATTGCGGGTCCTGTAAAGTCTTGTTCCAGATTACGGAATGGCACCCTGTTGTTGGAAACACACAGTTCCCTCCAGGCTCAAAAATTGCTGCGTACTTCTCTGCTCCACACCTTCCCTGTCCGGGTGGAACCGCACTGTACCTTAAATTCCTCACGTGGAGTCGTTTATACATGCTCCCTCGATGGATTGTCTGACGAAGAAATTCAGCACTACCTGTATGACCAGGGTGTCACGGCTGTTCATCGGGCTTATGAAAAGGGTTGACTCGAACATCATTCCAACCCGCACTGTCTTCTTGACATTTGACAAAGTTCAACTCCCATCAAAAATCAAAGCAGGCTATGAGATAATTTCCGTTCGCCCTTATGTCCCAAACCCTACGCGTTGCTATCGATGTCAGCGGTTCAATCACACCAGCCAGTCCTGTTCCAATCCGGCCAAATGTGTTACTTGTGGCAAGGATGCCCATAAGGGTGCTTGTCCACCTCCGTCTCCTCGCTGCATCAACTGTATGGGTGACCACGCTGCTTCCTCTCGAGGTTGCCCCGTTTATAAGGACGAAAAGCTCATCCAGGAAATAAGAGTGAAGGAAAAGGTGTCGATCTTTGCTGCTCGAAAATTATTCGCCAGTCGACAGCCCACCGTGCCTCAGAAAGGAAAATACAGCACTGTCCTTGCTTCTCCTCGGCCAACAAAGGAGGCGGCCACGCAGACTTGCGACCTCACCTTTAGTACCACGGTCGTCAGATCGGCCAGCGCAAAGATCGCCCGTTCAACCTCACCACTTTCGCCTGCCCACTCAATGGCTCACCATTCGTCGGGTTCTGCTAAATCTCGAGCCCAAAAGTCAGACCCCAAGTCTTCGAAAAAAGAGCATTCTCGTGAAGAGTTTTTACGTACCGCAACTTCACAACCATCGGTTCCTCCTTCATCTAAATATCATACTTCCAAGAAGGCTACGAAGAAACACAGTTCCTCTCCTTCTCCGCCAAGGCGTGTCCCATCTACAGCACCACCTGGCGGAAATCGCCCTTGGCCGTCTTCTGTGTCGCCGAGGCGCACTGCTGGTGGCCGGTCAACCGGCCGATCGCTGATGGCAGGAGCTGCTCCTGACCAACCTATGGATCAGGATCTTCTGCCTTCGACTGACTGCCATTCCATGCTGTCGGTCGCAAGCTCTGAGCAGTCGTTGAGTTGACAGCACCCTTGGTCACGTTCCTCCATTTTCTGTTCACCCTATGTCCATTATCCACTGGAATATCCGCGGCATTCGAGCCAATCGGGATGAATTGTCGATCCCCTTACGATCCTACTCGCCGGTCATCTTCTGTCTTCAGGAAACAAAGCTGCGTCCCCATGACCGCTGTGTTCTCCCTCATTTTCAGTCCGTCTGATATGACCTCCCCTCTGTTGAAGGCACTCCAGCCCATGGAGGACTCATGATTCTGCTCCATGATACTTTCCATTATCACCCAATCCCCTTAAACAGTTCCTTCCAAGCTGTCGCCATCCGTCTTTCCCTTTCTGGATACACGTTCTCTCTATGTACGGTATACAGTCCATCGTCCACACCAATGGCACGAGCTGATCTCCTTCGTCTTCTTGATCAGCTTCCACCCCCCTATTTGCTGGTTGGGGACTTCAATGCCCACCACCCACTTTGGGGATCTCCGCATCCTTGTCCACATGGCTCCCTATTGCTAGACGTCTTCCACCAAGCGGATCTAGTCTGCCTCAACACTGGGGTCCCCACATTTTTGTCTGCCTCCACGACAAATTTATCTCATTTGGACCTTGCAGTCGGTACTGTTCCGCTAGCTCGGCGCTTCGAATGATTCGCCCTTGATGATACACACTCGAGTGACCACTTTCCATGTGTTCTTAGACTGCAGCCTCAACTGCCATATATGCGCTCGCGACACTGGAAGTTTGCCCAAGCCGATTGGACACTTTTTTCGTCTCTAGCGACATTCAATTACCGTCGCTTTCCCAGCGTCGACGATGAGGTCACACATGTTACTGACGTTATTCTCACAGCTGCGGAACGTTCAATACCACGCACCTCCGAATTGCCCCGGCGCCCCCCAGTTCCTTGGTGGAACAAGGCATGCCGTGACGCAATACGTGAGCGGCGACGTGCTCTTCGCATTTTCCCTCACCATCCAACTTTGGCCAACTGTATCCGATATAAGCAGCTCCGTGGGCGATACCGTCACGTCATCCGCGATAGCAAGAATGCAAGCTGGAAATTCTTTATTAGCTCATTTAACACCTTCACTCCCTCCTCAGAAGTTTCGAGTCGGCTTCGACGGTTCTCAGGCGCGCCTAGTTTCTCCCCGGTCCCTGGGCTCACTGTCGCACATGATACCTTAGTGGACCCCATCGCAATTTCTAACTCATTGGGTCAGCACTTTGCTGAGATTTCGAGCTCTTCAAATTACCCCCCAGCGTTCCTCCCGAAGAAACGTGCAGCGTAAGTGCGACATCTTGCTTTCTCCTCTCAAAATCACGAAAGCTACAATACTGTTTTCTCTATGCGGGAACTCCAACATGCCCTCTCTTCTTCTCGCTCCTCCGCCCCAGGACCGGATGGTATCCATGTCCAAATGTTGCTGCATTTATCAACCCATAGTCTGCGTTACCTCCTTCGCCTTTATAATCGAATTTGGACCAACAGTACCTTTCCCAGGCGATGGCGGGAAGCCATTGTCGTTCCTGTTCCGAAACCTGGAAAGGACAAACATCTCCCCTCTAGTTATCGCCCCATTTCTCTCACGAGTAGTGCCTGTAAGGTTTTGGAGCGTATGGTGAATTACCGTTTAGTTTGGTGGCTGGAATCCCGCAGTCTTTTAACACCAGCCCAATGCGGATTCCGAAAGCATCGTTCTGCAGTTGACCATCTTGTTGCTCTCTCCACTTACATCATGAACAATTTTCTCCGGAAACGCCAAACGGTAGCAATATTTTTTGATCTGGAGAGAGCATACGATACCTATTGGAGGACAGGCATCCTCCGCACACTGTTCTCTTGGGGCTTTCGGGGCTGGCTGCCACTTTTTCTTCACGAATTTATGGCAGAGCGCACATTTAGGGTGTGGGTGAACACTACTCTCTCCCGTACTTTCTCCCAAGAAAACGGGGTACCCCAGGGCTCCGTGCTGAGTGTTGTACTGTTTGCCATCGCCATTAATCCAATTATGGATTGTCTCCTTCCTGATGTCTCGGGCTCCCTCTTTGTGGACGATTTTGCGATCTACTACAGCTCTCAAAGGACCAGCCTTCTTGAAAGGCGTCTTCTAGGATGTCTCGATCGCCTCCACTCGTGGAGCATCGAAACCGGCTTCCGTTTCTCACCCAGTAAGACCGTTTGTGTTAATTTTTGGCGACGTAAGGAGTTTCTTCCGCCCTCCTTACATCTACGTCCTGTCAACCTTCCGTTTTCCGATGTCGCTAAATTCTTGGGTCTTATGTTTGACAGAAAACTGTGCTGGTCCTCCCACGTTTTTTATCTTTCGGCTCGCTGTCTGCGTTCCCTTAACACCCTCCGTGTCCTGAATAGTACCTCCTGGGGAGCGGACCGAGTGGTCCTTCTCTGCCTCTATCGCGCCTTAGTGCGCTCGAAATTGGATTATGGAAGCATAGTCTACTCCTCTGCTCGGCCGTCTATTCTTCGGCGTCTCGACTCTATCCACCACCATGGATTACGTTTAGTGTCTGGAGCTTTTTACACCAGACCTGTGGAAAGCCTTTATGCTGAGACTGTTGAACCTCCGCTGTCCAATCGGTGGCCAGTCCTTCTGAGTCGTTATGCTAGCCATCTGTCTTCCATGCCTGCTAATCCAGCCCATGACCTTTTTTTCGACGCCTCCTTTGATGTAGGGTATGCAGGCCGCTCCTCCTCCCTACTACCCCCAGGAGTCCGCTTCCGTCAACTGCTCCATTCTCTTTCCTTCCGCTTTCCTAAAACCTTCTTGACAACTTGGGGTACAGCACCGCCTTGGCTCCGTCCCCGGATCGACTTGCTCCGAGACCTATGTCAATTTCCCAAGGATGGTACCCCTACACTTGTTTACCGTCGGGCATTTGCTGCTCTATGTGCACAAACGACGGACGCCACATTTATTTACACCGACGGCTCGAAAACATCGTTACGTGTAGGGAGTGCCTATATTGTTGGCACCACCCCAAATCACTTTCGGCTTCCCGACCAGTGTTCTGTTTATACTGCGGAGCTTTACGTTGTTCTCCAGGCTGTCCACTACATCCGCCGCCATCAGCGGATACAGTACGTAATCTGCTCAGATTCTCTCAGCTCTCTCCTAAGTCTCCAAGCTCTTTACCCTGTGCACCCTCTGGTCCACCGGATTCAGGACTGTCTGCGCTTTCTCCACCTGGGGGGCGTCTCGGTGGCGTTCCTCTGGCTCCCGGGACACGCTGGTATCTGTGGGAATCAGGCGGCCGATATAGCGGCCAAGGCTGCAGTCTCTCTTTCTCGGCCAGCTATTCAGTCGCTTCCCATTACCGATCTATGGAGCGGTTTATGTCGCCAAGTTGCTCATTTATGGCATGCGCATTGGTCAACACTTCCCCATAATAAATTGCGGGAAGTGAAAGCCCTTCCTTGCGCTTGGACCTTTTCTTCCCGAACGCGTCGTCGGGAGGAGGTAATTTTAGCTAGACTCCGGATAGGGCACTGTCATTTTAGCCTTCGACATCTTTTAAGTGGTGATCCTCCCCCACTCTGTCCCCACTGCTCTCAGCTGTGGACGGTCAGACACCTTTTAATTGAATGCCCCTATTTTAATCCGTTACGCTCCCATCTACAGCTATCACCTGATCTATCGTCGATTTTAGCAGATGACACGCGCTCAGCCGACCGCGTTCTCCAGTTTATTAGTGACAGTGAAATGACGTCAGTCATTTGAAGCTTTTTTGGGGACAACCAACCCCTTTCTATAGTGGATTTTTAAGATATTCCTTCTGCCTTTAGTTTATCAAATTTTATGACTTTGTTCCCATTGCTGCTGGTTTTAAATTTCGTTTTTTTCCTGTTTCCTATGTCACGGGCTGGGCGCTAATGACCATAGACGTTTTGCGCCCTAAAACCACAAAAAAAAAAAAAAAAAAAAAAAAAAAAAAGAAACGTGGGAAACTCCTTTTAATCGCCTCTTATGACAGGCAGGAATACCTAGGCCCTATTCTTACCCCCGGACGTGCAGGGGGAGAACCATCAGTGATTTCACCATACAGGCAAAGCAAAGATGACTGATGTGAATCTTCTACTTACTATCTAAACATTTTGGGGATGACTGGAAGAGCATAGGAGATTTAGATTTCTGTGCAAACTTCATTGGTGCAGTTCCTATTGTAACTGGCAGTGAGGAAGGGGTTTGTACATCAGCTTGTGGTTGCTTGAAAGGAGCATGACAACCTTACCAAATATTAACAGAAACCAAAAGAATGGCCATTCTCAAGATTCTATAAATCAAAATATTTACCAGAAAGACATGCTGAGTTTGATATGAAATGATTGTGACCATATTTATTGGGTAATAAAAATGTTTTCAGAGACAAATGTCGCCAAAAAGGACATCATTAACACTATTATTCTACAATAGTAACAAAAATAAATACTTAGTTATGTATTTTCCTCATTATTTTTATATTTGTATTTAGTCATGGCGTATTAAGACTGACACATTTTTCTTAAATATGAAGAACAGAATTGCAAAATTGATTTCACTTTTTCATGTTTCTAGAACAACATTTCAAACATAACAACTTCACATTTTAAAATTTGTGAAAAATTTCCCAGGTTACAGGTAATGAGTTTTTTTGTCATTATGCAATTTGAAATGATGCTCCCCAGTTACACATAGTGGACAATTTCATAAGACAATGAATTCACGGGCAATGAACATAAGTACATTCTCTCAAAGAATGCATTTTGGACCTTCGGCATTAGTATCTAACTGCATAGATAGTAAATTGAGCCAGATATAGCTTACTGTTGATGCTATTTTTAATGTTGCTGGAAAATATTACAGTGTTACTGACAGATAATTACAGGTAAGTTCTTGAATATCCATGGCAGTGTTGTTCCAATTTGATGGGCATTTGTATGCCAATTTGAATTTCATTCGTCTTCTGCAACATCAACCTCAATGACATGCAGAGAATGCATCTACATCATAATTATCTAATAAGATGTTTCATGAGACTTTTAGGGGTGCCACTGAATGGGATGAGGGCTTGTGGGAAGTAATCATCACAAATAGTTAAGTAAAATTTCCACAGGCATGATGAATTAACCCCATGCTAATATACAAATGGAGTAACCAATTTCGAATGAGATGTTTACCCTGTTTTTATTTTTCAAGGTAACTGCCACAAGACGTACATTCTTCCCAGACTACTCACCGTGCCATTTCTTCCTGTGTGGACCTCAAGGGCAAAGACCATATTCCTTGATTTCTAACAACCAAATTGAGAAAGTGCACCACCACAGTTAATGAAAATATTAGACTATATCTGCTAGAAAGAACTCGATTCTCGTTACAGAGATAATGTTAGGATAACGTATTTCTTTATTTTAGATGAAAATATGGCCTTCCACAACTTCCAGTTTCTGTTCACCTTATACACTGAAGTGACAGAAGTCGTGGGCTACCCCCTAATATATTGTCAGACCACCTTCTGCCTGACGTAGTGCAGCAACTTTATGTGGCATGGATTCAGAAAGTCATTAGAAGTTCCCTGCAGAAATATTGAGCCATGCTGCCTCTACAGCCACCCATGATTCTGAAAGTGTTGCTGGTGCAAGATTTTGTGCACAAACTGACCTTTTAATTTTGTACCATAAGTGCTTGATGGGATTCGTGTCAAGTGATCCAGGTGGCCAAATCATGTAGAATATTCTTCAAACTAATCACCAACAGTTGTGGTGTGGTGATATGGTCAATTGTCATCCACAGAAATGAAGTCCATAAATGGTTGCAAATGGCCTGCAAGTAGCTGAACATAACCATTTCGTCAACCATTGGTTCAGCTGGACCAGAGGATCCAGTCCAGTCTGTGTAAACTCAGTCCACACCATAATGGAGTCACAAACTGCTTGCACAGTGCCTTGTTGATAACTTGGGTCCATGGCTTCATGGGGTCTGCATCACACTAGAATCCTACCTTCAGCTCTTACCAACTGAAACAGGGACTCATCTGACCTGGCTACAGTTTTCCAGTCATCTAGGGTCCAATCAATGTGGTCATCAGCCTAGGAGAAGCATTGCAGTCTATATCGTGCTATTAGCAAAGGCACTCCTGTCGGTTGTCTCCTGCCATAGCCCATTAACACCAAATTTCACCATGCTGTCCTAACGGATACATTCATCATGTCCCACAACAGTTTCTGCAGTTATTTCATGCAGTGCTGTTTGTCTGTAAGCACTGACAACTCTATGCCGCATTTGTCAAGAATGTATACAGAGTTCCTTTAATACTTTGTTCTTATCTTCCTCCCTCATTCTTTCTTCCTCTTGTCTACTAACAGCTTATCTTATTAAGAAAGAAAATGTATGCACTGAGACACTGGAATCTCCATTAATATGATGACTGCCATGAGGTCATAGCAGAGCCTCACCCCTAACACTGTGTGCCTGGTTTGGCCTGGTGGTGAAACATCTGTCACTATGCATGTGGCATTCAACATGTTAAAGTCACACACACTATTAAGACTTTTTTTCATTTCTTCCCCTCCTCTCCCCTCTCCACCTCTAAGGAACTATACATCTCTTAGCAGAAGTTCCTTAACATTTTTCCTCATACTTGCCACTTTTCCTAATTTTCTTACTAACATGTATGGCAGTGAAATTGATGATCTTGAAACCTCCACCACCAATAAAAATTTATTCACAGTGCTAGAAAAGAAATAAAATAAGTTTACAATGCTTGCACTTCAAGATGACAATCACTTGAAATGATGTCATGTAGCTGACGACACATTTCATGTCTTAAAGAAGTTAGACTTCATGTCTTGCAAGACTGGCACTGAACTTCAATTAATTTCCTCCTGAATTTGATCCTTCATTTCCTGGATGGTGTTTGGTGGGTCCACTGAAAGATCTGAGATTTCAAATGACCCCAAAGGAACAAATCACATACTGGAAGGTCAGGGGATCTTGGAGGCCAGGAAACGTCTCCACTGTTGGAGATCAGATGACCAGGAAAGATGTTCTGTAGCATGTTAATGGAATGCTGCAAGGTATGGTCTTGTTGAAAGAATGTCTCTAAAGTTACAGGAAGTTCAGGAAGTTGTCACATTAGGGTGTGTTTCACTATGTGAACATAATGTTTTGTATTCATGGTACTGGCATTAGCACAGTTGTCTTAGAAAAAATCGCACCCATCAATTCCAAACACTAATATACTGCACCACACCACCACTTTATGACTGAAGTTGTGTTTCATGAAGAATTTCAGGATTTTCACATGATCAGTCGCTAAAGTTTTGCTTGTCAGCAAAGCCTGACACCTCATCATTCATGGTCAGATTGTTGCACAGACATGGGTGGTGGTTCTTGAACCCCAAAAATTTCTGGTGAAAGAATAGTATTTTCAGGAGCTCGTTTGCATCAGTTTTTTGCACTATCTGAATTTTGTATAGGTAGTCTTGCAGTTCTTTGTGCTATATTCACCACACACTGCAATCTGTTGCGTCAAGTTTCAGCACATGCTTTTGTGCAGAATGCCTGGAATTTTGGCTGAAGGCTTCTTCCATTCTTGCAACATTCTCTAGTGTACACACCCATTTTGCGCTTCCATCCCTCTTTTGCACCTCATCACCCATTTCCTCAAAGTTCTGTACCTGTACTTTGATAGCATGTGCTGATGGGACAGGGGCATGACTTGCGAGATTGTAATGAGTACAAAAAACACACTGCATAGCTGCTTAGTTGTCATTTTTGGAAATCACCTTTGTGGCAACAAACATTGTTCACTGGCCCATGATGGCATCTCCACTGAACATAAATATCAGGGTCAGTGGCATCACTCCCATTTTGTGATTCCTGCTTCCAGTGTTGCCAAATCTCTCATTTCACTGCCGCACCTGTTGTTTATTTTACCTTTCCTATCCAAAGCTAAAGAACCAATGCATGTGTATATGACATTGATAAGTGCATCAAGTGATCTTCAGTGGTTTCAGTTGTAGTTTTCATGTTCATGTTTCATTAATATTCCTGATGCACACTTAAGTGTGAGATCATAATGCAATGGACAATATGGAGATACTACTATACCTGAAAAATAAACTTACTTACTTCCTTACTACTTTATTTTCCAAGAGGCTAAATTACTGCCTCAGATTAATTTTACAAGTAGTTAGCAAAGTTTGTGTCAAATGTTATCAAACAGTGTTTTTTCCAGAGATTGTAGCCAATGGATTATACTCTCAGCCAATATTGCAAGTTATTTTTACTCTCTGCATAGGACATTACATTACTATGAAATAAACACAAGTGACCATGCTCAACTTACAACATTACTCTTCCTTCTTCTCTGACTTTTGAACTATGAAAATGAAATGTGCATATGGCATATTTTGCCAGGGGTACCCTTTCAGGGAGTTTGTCAGCTGCAAGTCGTTTTAGTTGATTTCATTTTGATGACTTACATGCCGGTATTGATGAGGACAAAACGATACCCAGTCCCCAAGCAGAGGAAATTGCTGACTCTGCTGGAAATCAAATCCAGGCCCCTTAAATGGCATTCAGCCACACTGACCACTAAACTATGAAGGTGGGAGTGAACTATGAAATGCAGTTAAAATAAGTTCATAATTGAAGTATCAAAAATTTCAGTTATATGCTTAAAATAATTAGACATCACTTTTGATTATAGATCTTCAGTTACTAATTTACAAGGTATGTCCACAAAGCAAGTTCCATTTGGTTATATAAAACAAACATGCACAGACACAGAAAAAATATTTATTGTAAAGTATCTACAACTGTTAAACTACTTTTTTACATAGCTTCTAAAATTCTGTAGGCCTTCTTCATAGAAGGTTGCCACCTGTGTATTCAATCATGTGGTAACATGTTCTTTTAGCTCGTCATTATCATTGAAGTGTTGACCACCAAGGACAGATTTTAGGTGTAAGAAGAGAGCTAGGAGCAAGGTCTGGGCTGTACAGAGGATGATCAAATGCATCCCAGTGAAATTCCCATAAGAGCTGTGAGGTGGGGGAAAAAACAACACCTTTTGACAGTAATCCTTGGCACAATTTCATGATGGTCTCTCCGTAACCATGTGCATTGATTTCTTACCATGATGCCAATCAATCAATCAGCAAAATGCCTTTTCTGTCCCAAAAAACGGTGCACATGACTTCAGAGGTGTCAAGATTTGCTTAGGCTTAACCTTTTTGGGGATGAAGTGTGCCTCCATTCCATTGATTGCTGTTTTGTTTCAGGGGTGACTTACATTACCCAAGTTTCATCCCCCATGACTAAAAAAGAAAACCATCGATTTCTTCACTCTAGTGTGTCAAAAACTGAAGTACACTGCCTATCCGTTGTTTTTTGTGTTCAGTAAGAAATTTGGGTACCCAACATGAGCAAAGTTTCTGAAATTTCAGTTTTTCAGTAACAATTTCATGAATTAGTGATAGTGAGATTTGCAGAACTTTCATAGCAAGGGCACTAAGTGTAAACTTATGGTTGTGCTTAATCTTCTCTTCAATTGTGTGAACCAGTTCATCAGTAACCACAGACGGGCGTTCACTCCATTCTTCATCGTGAACTTTATCACGTCCTTCATTGAACAGTGTGGCCCATCTTCTAACCATTGAATCACTCGTAGCATTTTGTCCATAAACCTCACAGATTTTCCAATGAATTTCCTTTGGTTTAACTTTCTTTGCATTTAGAAAATGAATTGCGTATCTGATTTCACACGCGACGGCATTTTCAATTATGGCTGACATTATAAAGAAGCACTACAAAGCACATGTCGGCAGAAGCAATTTGAAAATGGCTTACATGTCTTCTCATTGAGGCAGAGTAACTGCCGTGCGTGCTCGGAACTGCGATTGTAGCGCTGCCGCAGATAGAAATAGAAACAGAACTTAATTTGTGGACTACCCTCGTATTATTCAGTGTGGTCATTTAAAGATAGAGAAGGGATGAAATTATCATGACTAGACTTTTGAAAATATATTTCTCATTTATCTGAAACAACTCTGTATCTTTATAGTAATTCTACTTTTTTAATAAAAATAAGGAAATGTGATTTTTGGATTATCTTAGAAGAGAATAATTTACAATAAGCACTGTAACTACACACACCTCAAGTGGAGGGTCATTACTACAGTAGCACCGGCAATGCCTGAATGATAAATTCTGATTTAAAGACACTGTAGTTAGGTCACTATTCCCATTTAATTCTGTTCTTTGATGTGGCCAGTATTCATGAAGAACATATTTCTGTCAGTCTAATGTGATATTTTATAGTTTTAAGCAAATGAAATGGTAGTTTCATCCCAATGTCTGCCCCAGTAGCTGAGTGGTCAGCGTGACGGATTGCCGTCCTCTGGGCCCGGGTTCGATTCCCGGCTGGGTCGGAGATTTTCTCCGCTCAGGGACTGGGTGTTGTGTTGTGTTCATCATCATTTCATCCCCATCCGGCGTGCAGGTCGCCCAATGTGGCGCCGAATGTAATAAGACCTGCGATATGGCGGCCGGACCTGCCCCGCGAGGGGCCTCCCGGCCAATGACGCCAAACGCTCATTTCCATTTCCATCCCAAAAACAACATTGTGGTGTACATACAGAAGGGAAAAAGCAGGGTTAATAGCACTGGGGGGAGTTTAAAATATTGCTTCTTTGGAAACAGCTCATACAAAATAATACCAGTTTTTAAATTTTTCATAAAACAGTTTTTAAACTAAATATAGCATCACCTGGTTCCTTTAGAGGCTGTGAGGAAGTACATGAACAATGAGTATTATATAACTTTCTTAACAATGGTACAGTTTTAAGAAAATCTGCACATGAAAGAAGTATTTTATGTACATCATGTTCCTAGCCAAGCATGTTACTCATATTCACTATCCATCAGAACTGCTGAAAACAGTTAAAGTTCAGCACACAGATTATTCCTCGCTGATAAGCTTGGCAATATTTACAGTTAACAGTGACTAAAATAGCTTTTTATGAATTTAAAATTTTTATTCAGTCATAGTCAGAGGAACAATACAATTCGTTTCTACATCTTATGTTCTCAAAGTCTCACACTATTTACTGACAAAAGAAGTAAACTTATGCATCTTTCCACAGTATAGTTAACACCATAATCTTGAATTACAATGGAAATAATTTTTTTTCAAGTCTCGGTTCCTTTTTACCTACATTTTAGCCCAAGAAATATTTTATACTTAAGCTAAAGCCAATGACTGACTGTAGAAATATCTAGTAGGTGTTACACAAAATATATAACAGGAAAAACAAAGAGTCGTTAAGATGAAAAGTTCTCCTCATGCAGATCTTGTCAGAGTAAGTCTGCCTATCACATTTATGATGGATTTACTAATAACCTCATTTGTTTTACTTTTAGCCATCTGAGGGCCTATTAGTATTAAATTTTTAAAAATGAAAAAGTGATTTTTGATGAACAATCAATATTAGTCTGCAGAGAAAGTAATATTTCAATAATTTACTTGAATTTGCAAGAAGAGTGCCAAACTTCTGCCTGATACATAATACCCACAGTTAACAAATGTCACAGTACAGATTATAAACCAATACATAATAATAATCTTTCACACAAATAAGATATAAGTAATGTCATTATGTTGAGTCATAATTAGAAAAATATGGCGTAAGAGCAAAAATAAAAGAATTAGAAACTATCAAAGCAAGTTCATATCCCCCCCCCCCCCCTTCACCTTTCAATAGGCAATTACATTTTAAAATCAAAGGTTTACTGTCAGTCATGAATCACAGCAGTTTGACAGCCTCCAGATTATCATGGCTTTCCAAAGTTGCTAAGGCTGCATATGATATGATGTGTTATTTCTTCATTAGTTTTCATTTTATTGACAATGAATCATTCTTTGATGTCAAATGTGATTGTCTATATGACACACACACACACACACACACACACACACACACACACACACACACACTTAATAGGGAGCATGTCCACTGTTTTCACATGGATAACAGCAGTGAGGTGACACATAATGACATGTAAGCAGTGAGGTCTTGGTAGGTCACTGTAGGGAGCTGGCAATACACCTGCACGCCCAAGGCACTCTATTTCCATAAATTCCAGGGGGGGGGGGGGGGGGGGGGGGCGATGAGCTCTGATGTCACGTTCAATCGCATCGCAACTGTGTTCAATCAGATTCAGATCTGGCTAATTGAGGTGGCCAGCACATCAATTGGAACTCACCACTGTGTTCCTTGAACCATTCTGTCACACTCATGGCCCTGTGATATCACATTATCTTGATGAAAAATGCAACTGCTGTCGGTAAACATGATTGTCATGAAGGGGTACATGTGGTCTGCAACCAATGTACGATACTCCTTATCAATCATGGCCTAGCGTAAGCTCCACTGGACCCGTGAGTGTCTACTTGAATGTTGCCCAAAGCGTAAGGGAGCCACTGCCAGCTTGTCTCCATTCCAAGTGAAGGTGTGAAGGAGATCTTCCACTGGAAGATGACGGATTTGCACCCACACATTGGCATGATGATGATGGCATCGATATTCCATGCTCTGCCACTGCACCAATGTACAGTGCCAATGGTCACTTGCTCTTTTCAATTGTAGTTGTTGATGTTGTGGTGTTAACATTGGCATATGCGTGGGTCATTGGGTGCAGAGGCCCATCACTACGAGTGTTCAGTGCACTGTGTGTTCAGACATACTTGTACTCTGCCTAGTATTGAAGACTGAGGATTGTTTTGCTGCAGTTTACTGCCTGTTCTATTTTACCAGTCTGCTCAGCCTACAACGTCCGACATCTGTTATGAGTGGCGGTCCCTCAATCCCATGACATTTGGATGTGGTATCACCATGTGTTGAAGGCAATCACCACAGCACTTCTCAAATACCCGACAAGTTGTGGAGTTTCCGATATGCTCATGCTGAGCCTCGGGCCATTGCCATCTGCCCTCAGTCAAACTCAGACTGCGCACCTTCCCCATTCTATACACACTTACACAAACACACACACACACACACACACACACACACACACACACACACAGACACACACGTGTCTAGCAGTCATTCCTCACAAGGTGACACTGCTATTGGACAGGTTTATATTGATAGTAGGTTGGTGACCATAATGTTCTGTGCATGTCAACTAGTAACTTGCAATATCTCTGTAACATGTGGTCAAATTACATTATCATGGCAAGTCCCAACTATTTAAAAAAATTATATTATTTCTGACAAAAATCACTTACACAGAACAGACAGAATGAAAGAAGTTAACTTGATTTCTTTATCATCACAGTAATTTCTTTTGTATGGTTGATATGGATATTGTGAAAATTTTAGCTAATGTTTAAAAAAATGAGACCATACTAACTGATACCCATATGAAATGAAACAGAAAATCCATTTTTAAATATCCTTATCAGGGTACAACTCCTTATTTACCTTTTAACATTAAATGTCTTAGTCTGAATGGAAATCTCTAAATAATAACAAAGACTTGCTGGAGGCCCATTATGCACACAGTAACTAGTACAAAATTGATACTAAAAACCAGTCATATCTGTAAATCACTTACACATAGCAGATCTGATATTCATTTACATGGCAGTACTGGTCAGAAACCAAATTCTTATAACAGCCTCCAGACACCTACTTATATTTGTACTGTTCATTTACAGACAAACCACATTATGATTACAACAAGGTAATTTGGCCCTCATAAGTGGCTGAAAGTAACTTGTCACTAAAAAAAGGAAAATAAAAAAAGCAGTCCTGCCTGAGTACAGGAGATACAACTTTACATTTAAGAGCCCTGGAGTAAATTATAATAGATACCCAGTTGGCAGACACTGAGGAATGACTGCAAATGGAAAAACAAAATCATGCTGAAATCAATCATACAAGTTTTACCTAAGTGTTAATGAGGAACAGATGATGAAGAATCAGTATAAGAGGAAGAAGGTGGCGAGATAAACAGAATACCAAAGATATGGTTGAAATTTTTCTTTCATATTAGAGCAAAAGTGAGAATACGGAGAAACAATAAATGTCCTTGAAAGAAAATTGACTTATGTATTTCAGTTTCTTCATGGTTACTGATCTGTCAGATGACAACATTTTATTTCTCTGTCTCCTGAACCCTATTTTTCTGGAAATAATTTTAACAAAAAGGAATAATAGTCTAGTAGAGCCATGACATTTAAATAAACCATCATTGTGGAGAATTAAGAGAGATTAAAACACTGCTCCACATAGTATATACACACTCTTTGACTTTTAGAACAAAGTTTTGATTTCACAGATAGAGGAGGAAAAATGACAGTTGTGTTGCAAGTAAACAAAGTTGTCATGACAACATCTGTTTTTACATCTGCAAATATTTGTTGTTGACAATGAATTAGGACATTATGCAGATCCAAACACACACAAAACACGACTACCTTCCCTCCCTCCCCCCCCCCCCCCCCCCCCCCCCACACACACACACATGAGAGCCAAACATTAATCACATATTTCAACAAAAGCCATATGCACACAAATTGCAAATATTTTAAATAATTATGAAAGATATTTTAAATAATTATAAAAGATATTTTATATATAATTTTGATGAACAAAAAATAAGCAGATAGCTTAACATTATAATGAAATATTAAGAATGAAATGAATATTAGAGTGAAGGAATAAAGAAGTTAACATTTATATGATGCTGATGACTGTTTAACAATAAATACATATCTCATTACAATTTTTACGTTTATTACTTCAGAACCCAGATCTCCAGAAGGAAATCTATGTAACCTTGTAGTAGGGCACATTTCTGTTTTCCTGATGAACTAGTGTCTCACAAGTTTAAACTTTTTTTAGCATTGGTAGGTTCAACACCTCTGGTACTTCTATATCTTCAAGCTTGATTTATGATGGATTAAAAGGAAATCTTACTGGGAACATGAATTTTGTGTCCATCAGCAATGTGGCCTGCAAGAGCAACAAGGTTATGCAAATAGTGATGAATAAAATACACAACATGAACCAGTGTACTTCCATAGCAAAACACAGATGATGTGACTCACCGAACGAAAGTGCTGGCAGGTTGATAGACACACAAACAAACACAAACATACTCATGAAATTCAAGCTTTTGCAACAAACTGTTGCCTCATCAGGAAAGAGGGAAGGAGAGGGAAAGACAAAAGGATGTGGGTTTTAAGGGAGAGGGTAAGGAGTCATTCCAATCCCGGGAGCGGAAAGACTTACCTTAGGGGGAAAGAAGGGGTGTACACACACACACAATGTGTACGTGCGGATGGATATGTGTGTGTGTGTGTGTGTGTGTGTTTGTGTGTGTGTGTGTGTGTGTGGGCGCGCGCGCGAGTGTATACCCCTTCTTTCTCCCTAAGGTATGTCTTTCCGCTCCCGGGATTGGAATGACTCCTTACCCTCTCCCATAAAACCCACATCCATTTGTCTTTCCCTCTCCTTCCCTCTTTCCTAATGAGGCAACAGTTTGTTGCGAAAGCTTGAATTTCAGTGTATGTTAGTGTGTGTATCGACCTGCCAGCACTTTCGTTCGGTAAGTCACATCATCTGTGTTTTTAGATATATTTTTCCCACGTGGAATGTTTCCCTCTATTATGTATATAAACTTCTGGAGGGGAGATGGTGTATTCCTTTACCACAATGAGCAGTTATGGGTACCAGGAAATGCCCACAGCATGCAGCACCATATTGCACAACATCAGTTCACAGCTAACATGTGGGTGGGTTTGGTCAGTGAGTGCTTCATTGAGCAGTACCTTTTACCATCCCACTTATTATCAGACTTTTCTGGAACAGGTTCTTCCCAGTTTGCTTGAAAATGCTACAGTAAATGTGACGCACAGCATGTGGTTCCAGCATAATGGGGTGCATGCTCATTTTGGATTGGCTATTCATAGGTGTTTGAATAAGTCATTATTGCATTAAGTGATTGGGCATGGTGGACCAGGTCACTGGATTTATTGAGTCTTGGTTTCTTTCTGTGAGAGCCATGAAATCTCTCATGTATCGTAAGCTTGTGTAGTCTGAAATGGATCTCGTCACAAGAATTTTCTTTGCAGGTGTTGCAGTCAAAGAAACTCCTGGTGTGTTTGACCATGTCTGGCAATCAATGCATACTTCGATTTCATCATTGTTGAATGCTAAAATTATACTTTTATACTTGATGCTTGCCAATCAAATGAAATAATGTGGAAACGAAGTCATCAGTCGGCATGTTAATGATTTCATGAATGTATTCGGAAAGAGTATTGCCCTGGGGGTCCTGAATAAACACAAAACATCTATGGCTTTTTGTAATACAAATATGTTATAATCACTAAATAGCACTTAACAGGAAAAACTGTACATTAACTCCTCACATTGGTGAAGAGCCTTCACACTTTTTTTTATGTATTTGTTAAATCTTCTCAAAACATACCCAGCTGAAGTTCAACTGCTTGAGTTTTAGTACTCCTATAGCTGCATGTCAACTTTTGCAGCCCGTCCTTAACATATGATAATCACAATTTGTTTGCCCTGTATTTTTTACTCATTTGTTAAAATACTATGATAATACAAACTCACTGTTACATTATCATATCTGTGCTTGTTTGTAATGTACCACTCCACACATCACTTCTGTAGTTTGGTAAGACAGTTTATATTTCTTATGAACTACTAGTGAATGCAACTCCCACAAACATTTGTATTTATTAGGGCCATGTGGAAGGTCCAGGCAAAGCTTTGGCCTAGTTGTACACCATGGAGGTGTACATGAATAGTGGGTTTGAAGGGGCACATGTTCACTACAGACTGAGTTTAGGACATAAACACAAACTCCACCTGACACACTATTATCATTGTTATGGTTCCTGTAATATCCCTTATAGCCGCAGAGGGCAGGGGTTCGCATTGCTGGGAACCAGGTTTCGTGGAGGGTAATGCAGATAGCAGGTGTAAAGCTTAACAGTTGCCGTAGCTCAGCCAGGCAGTGGAAAAACAAGCCGTAGTTCGACTTGAGGATGACATCATGGGACTGGGAAGACATGGAACATTCAATGAGGCAGTTTAAGCCTCAGAGTCACCTGCTGCCTCCGATTTATTGCCTGAGCAGTCTATATCCATTGTGTCTGAGGGTCTGGTGAGATCTAGGTCCTCAGCAGACGCCAGAATCTCCACCTCATCGTCAGACGCAGAGCTTGTAGGTAGCAGTGGTGTGGGTGCCACTGCAATTTCCTTCGTCTTAGGGGTTTTCTTTTTGGATTTCTCTCGCTGCTCCTTGTGTTTCCTGGCTGGGAGGACTTCACTGGCTCAGTCTCCGGGACTGATGATGAGCGTGAAGCCCTACGACCAGCTGCTTTTGGGCTCTTCAGCTACTGGCGGGCATCATCTTTCCCACTAGAAGAAACCTGTGAAGGGAGTGATCCAAGGGACCCCTTCCTAGCCAGAGAAGCTGAAGAAGACTTATGCTTCTCTGGCTTAGAAGTGGGGACGGATGTTCCCGATGGTTGGTGAAGTGTTGCTCCGAAAGTAGGTGGTGCAGGAGCAACAGGGAGGGAAATGCCCTCACCACCAAGGGGGCAGGTGTAGTCTTCTGGCTCTGAGAGGTGACTGGGGTTGGAGGAGCTGATGGTGCCAGAACTGTTGTAGCGGTGGTGTAAGATGATTTCATACACGCAGCATGCAAGCGGTCAAATTTTCTCTTAGCCTCAGTGTTGGTCAGTCTGTCCAGGGTCTTGTACTCCATGATTTTCCTTTTTTTCTGGAGAATCCTGCAGTCAGGCGAGCAAGGTGAATGGTGCTCTCCACAGTTGACACAGATGAGAGATGGGGCACACGGAGTATTGGGATGTAATGGGCGTCTGCAATCTCAGCACGTGACACTGGAAATACAGCGGGAAGACATATGGCCGAACTTCCAGCACTTAAAGCACCACATTGGCGGAGTGATATAGGGCTTTAAATCACACCATTAGACCATCACCTTGACCTTCTTGGGCATGGTATCACCGTCAAAGGCCAAGATGAAGGCACCGGTGGCAACCTGATTATCCTTCGGACCCCAGTGGACACGCCGGACGAAATGTACACCTCGCCACTCTAAATTGGTGCGCAGCTCATCGTCGGACTGCACAAGAAGGTCTCTGTGATATGATACCCTGGACCATATGTAAGCTCTTGTGGGGCATGATGGTTGCAGAAACATCCCCCAGCTTGTCACAAGCAAGTAACTCCCGTGACTGGGCAGAGGATGCGGTTTTGATCAAGGCTGATCCAGATCTCATTTTGGACAAGCCCTCCACCTCCACGAACTTGTCCTCTAAATGCTAAACAAAAAACTGAGGATTCATTGTCATGAAAGATTCCCCATCAGCTCTCGAACATACAAGGTACTGGGGTGAATAAGATCCATCGCCATCCTTAGCCTGACGTTCCTCCCATGGTGTGGCCAGGGAGGATAACGATTTTTATTCATAATTCTGTGCGTTGAATTGAGCTTGTGATCGTTTAGAGACTGCTGGTGTTTCACCACCAGCAAGAGATGATGGACTACGCTTCATCGCCTGTCATTCACCCTGATGCCACCAACTCCGACCAGGAGCCCTCCCCACGGGCGCCACCCAGCTGCAGTAAAGGCCACCTGGCAGGATGGCCATTGCTGGGAGACCCAATGCCCCAGGAGGATGGGCATCTACCACTTGGCATACATGGGGAGTTAATGGCACAGGCATCAACAGAGCGGTCCCTGTGTGGTCAGGGGCTACAACCAACAGGGTACATGGCAGCCCCACAATAACGGACTGGCTACCGTGCTGGATTTCAGGTGCCAAGAAGTCAACGCAGACAATGACACTGCATAGTGCATGGTGGAACACGCACCCAGGAAGGTGTCCTCACCCAAGAGATGGAGAATGGGCAGGACTGCAATGCGATGACAAGAAAGTGGGCTAAAGATCTCAATGCATGATGGACACGATGTACCTTGTAAGACACCCTTCACCAATTGGCTCGCTCTTTGGGAAAATTTTTGAGAATGGAGGTCAAACCGTACAGGGGATCATCACATAAAGGCCAAAATGTGTGAAACTCTTTTTAGTCACTTAGTATGCCAGGCAGGAATACCTCAGACCTATTCTAACCCCCATACCTGCAGGGGGGGGGGGGGGGGGGGTGGTATACATGTTTGTTATCTTGATATGGGTCTTATATTTTGGGAAATACCATTTTGACTATCTGCATAATTTGAAAATGTATCCCAAGCCAAAACTTGTCAATGAGTAAATGAAAGTGAAATTTTCAACCTTGTCTGTTTTTCCATTGTATTGAATATTTGCTTCATTGTTCTGTCCCAGCTCATATTTATGTACATATTGACCTTGCATATTCTGTTGGCATAATCCGCTATGGCTTGTCAATGCCTCCTTGTAACAGTACTTAATCATTCCTGAAAGAACATTGCACAGCTCTGCTTCTTGTACTTCTTGAGAAGCCCCTAGTTTATCTGCTCAAACATTTATGATTTCTTAGTGCCTCTGTATATCCCACAGTAGTTTTCAGTTCTTCCACTTGATGTAATTTTGACACCAACAACAACTGAACATTGGACTAATCACCAATACCTGCTGACATCATTGGGTCCTCAACAAATACCATCACGTCCTCAGATGACCTTCCAGGAAAAGGGGGGGGGGGGGGGGCATGCAGCAGCTGAACTATTACTTGGTCTGGTGCCTGGAGCAATGCCATTTCCTCATCCCTAACTGCAGTTTGCCCCAATTACTGTTTTATCTGCTGACAACTGTACTAACTTTTCTTTCAAAAAATGAACTACCTTAAGCTCCAAACTGCACCATGCGTGACTGCCATTGCAACACCTTTACTCCTCACCCACACACAATACACAAAGGCAAAGTATAAATATGCAACAGTTCACAACCTGAAAAAATAAATAAATTACAAACTACACCTTATCATTAACACTACACTCCATATACAGCCTTGCAACATGGCCATATTGTAGGACGTAAAGCAAGTTACATATACTCACTCAGCCCACACTGCAGAATTCCCGAGCAGATTACTTTGTGAATATCTAACATGCTCCATACACTGAGCCTTACCATTGTCCTGAAACTCAGACACATTATCCAGTTGCTCTGACCTAAAACAAATAACTTCAAGTTATGGTGATAGTTACTGCTAGATCTCATGTCTGTCACACACAACAAAGATAACCAATAGTTCTCTCATTCCCCCTACTGTGCTGACACTGTAGGCAGTGGTCCAGACATCGTGCTGCTTGGACAATGCACCATCTGGTGCCTATTGGAGACGCCACCAATTCTGGTGCCAATTATAGCCAAGACTGAGATGGAGGGGCTACTACAATGTAAGGATGGCAGACAGCAAATGGTTGAGGCAAGGTAGCAGGCTGGTGAAGGTTCAGAAAGAGGTGGCTGCCAAAATTAATATTTTATTTCGCACTATTACGTTAGCACTGCATCAGTGCAAGGAGGCGACCATGCCCTCACTTCATGGGAAGAGGGCAGGTGGTCAGCAGGATGACAGCAAGCAATTGGCCAGCTGGCTGCAACCCACTCACACACAACTATGCTGACACCTGCAGTTGGTGCTTGGCATATGACTGTCACAAGAGCCACAAACAACAGTGTCAGTGGTGAATGAAGGTGAACAGGAATCTTGCAGAGGTAGCCAATGAGTGACCATGCCCAAGTGGCTGGTGCTTGCAGGAACCAATTGCTCCCGGGACAAGAGTCCAGCTGCTGCCCATTGTACAACAATCTGTGCAATTACAGTGACATTATTTTTCTGCCATGGAATATGGCTCTCCAGTGTGAAAGAGCAATAGATACAGGGCACAATGAAACCTTTAGGCTGACTCAATGCAATAAATTTTATTACCCAGCTGGAATAGTGCCATCCTTTCTACACAAAAAGGGGTAAAGGGGTGGGGTAGATGGGGGTAGGGCGAGAGAAAGGGGGAGGGGGAGGGTGAGGGGGAGGGCGAGAGAAAGGGGGAGGGGGAGGGTGAGGGTGAGGGCGAGAGAAATGGGGAGGGGGAAGGGGAGGGTGAGGGTGAGAGAAAGAGTGAGGGGGAGGGGGAGAGAAAGGGGGAGGGGGAGAGTTGGGCAGATCATGTAACCATTGTGGGGGCATACCCCTCCTACTCAATAGCTGAAGTACAGGACTAGTTTCTTATGATCTTCCAAGATTCCTGCTGCAACACCTGTGAAGGCAACTTTTTAACTATAGAAGGAGAAACCACTCCGGACCACAGGAGGGCTGCCACTGAAGAGGAGACAGACTTCAAGAATACAGTCTTCAGTGTTACCCAGCAGCAGTTTTTGGTTACACGGATATGCATTTTCAGACTGCTTTTATTTTGCTGATTGCTTTGTTTCATGGTCAATATTTTTTCTTCCCGAAGGCTTATTCTTCCCCTCCCTGCTCCTGTAGAATTCTTACCAATACATATCTATAGGTACTAAGGTGCTGCAAACTTTTTTTTGTCTTTTGGTAACGATAAACTAGCACTGCAATTTAACAGCTATGGTACTGCAGACACTGTTAGACACCATATCATTCTTTCTAAATGTTGAATATTTATTAGGTACTTACCATCTGCAAAGGGTAAACAGTTAGATGGGATGGAATATGGATATATGGCATTCACAACTAAGTATATTATAAACAAAAAATAGTCTAAACCCACATGGCTAACAAAATTTCAGCTGTCATCCTTAGGGAATTGATTGGATGTCGTATCATTCAACCATCTTGCTGATCAGTGATATCACGCACAAAATACTGGATAGTGAGCAATAGTATTGGTCAGGGAGAAACTGTGGGAGATATCACGGTCAAAACTATCGAGGTGGTCAGTCAGGAAATGGAACACTACTCTCAAAGAGCTCTCCAGGACTAATTAATTTTTCCATTGGACTACAAAAACATCATACTGCTGAGAGGAATTAAAATGAAGAAGGCTAATTGTGGTACCTTTGTCAGTGTAGAAAATGCAACACATTACATGGTTTATAGATGTCTAACAATTTCTCTAAAAGGTTCAGTAGTTATGAAACATTGCAAGAGCAGCGATTTGCTCTCATTTCTCGATACCTGTTTCTGAGGTTCACTTCTTTCCAGGAGCTTGGCCAGTATTCTACGAATAAAGCTGACAGGAACACATTTTACAGATTTATCAATGGTTGTATACAGATTGAGTATTTTGATTATCTGAAAAACATGTGTAGCAGTTAGAACCATAGAAAATAAAATGCAGTAATAACTACAGCAGAAATATTCGTTCAATTAATAGCTATACTACTACTACTACTACTACTACTACTGCTGCTGCTGCTGCTGCTGCAACATTACATTTGTAAGGATGTCAACTTTCTCCTAACTTCATTATCTGATAAAATGGAGACAGACAAAGCTGTTTCTCAAAGAAGAATTTCAGAAGGAAGAACTAATTGTACATACAAATAGTCCATAATTCAGAGACAACAGCTGATACTCATTAAGACTTCAAGCACATAAAATTCTGATGATATTCTGTCTGGAAGTATCATGTCACCATATCTGACATATCAAATGCCAACAGATTTGTGTTCTGACACTGACAATGGCAGATATCGTTAGCCATGAAAGCCCCATGCCTTTGTCGCAGGAGGAGACAATTCCATTTACTACTATGGATGGATGCCTGCAGTGTTGTGTATGCCACAAAGTATTTAATTTTGCCAATATGTATACCATACAACATGACTGTATGAAGACATCCTGAAAAGCAATGCCTCTGAATTTTCTACATGAAAACTCTAAGATTCTTAAATAAAATAAATATTCTTAGCAGTCTGTATCTCTATTCTCAGTATAGTTATCCTGGTAACACATTTCTCCCCGAGACGACAATTTCTTGGTACAGGCATTGCAGAATATTTGACCTGGTTGATGGACTCAGAACCTCACCTCGGCTTGTACCTCTTTTTCATTGTCAAAGTAACATATTTGAAGGTGTTCTTTAAGTTTTGGGAAAATGAAAACTTGATATTGCCAAGTTGGAATTGCATGGAGGATGATGATGACAGTGAACCAAAGGTGGACGATTGTTGCAGATGTCACAATGCTAATTTGTGATGTACCTTTGTCATACTAAAGGAGCAGCATGTGTGGACAACCTCTTCTAACCCAGAATCTGATTTTAGCATGCTGTTTCTAATCCACTGACATAATTACATTACTCACCACCATGTTACATGCTACAGTTCAGAGACCTCTCATGGCAGAGGGCTGCAAATGTATAGAAATGAAGAATAAATATGTAGAATGTTAATAACATGTGCTTTATTTAAAATGCATTAAGAATTTATGTATAAAAAGTTGAAGGCATAACTTTTCAGCACACCCTTGTACATGCTCCCACGAAGGGCATTAGGAGCAGATAGAGGGCAAAATACTCAGAGATCTAACAGACTTAAAAGCGAAATATCAAGAGGGTTACATCTGAAAAAAAAGTTTATTGTAGCAATAAGTCTGGTAGCAGATGCATAATATTTGTCTCCAAAGGAGTTGCAGAGAATTTAAGGAGTTTCCCTTCCCAACAAATTGCAACTCGCTGGAACTTGGACATGGCAACCATGGCAGGAGAAAGATAGGGATGCAAAGTATGAGGACATACCTAACCACACCACAGTTAGCTTGATTGGTAACTTCTTGTTAATTACTTTCACATTTGTGAGCAAGCTTTTCCTTTTGCCAAAGTGATAGGGAAAGAAGTGTAATATCTGAAAGATTTAAAATGTTTATCAGAGCTAGCATTCCTGGCAGACATGAAAACACATCTGAACAATTTAAAATGTTACTGCAGTGGATGGAAAATTAAATGGTTGACGTGCAAAACAAAATCTGAGTGTTCTTGGAAAAGCTATGTTTGAGACACAAATGAGAAACTGCAATTTAACATTTTTGGGTCACCTGGCTTCTTTAAGATTACTAGTTTTACTGATTACCAAGTCAAGATAAACCAGTTAAGCATGTCGTTAAAAAGGGACTGCAGGAGCTCAATATTTTGGAAATGGAAATTAAATTATTCAACAATCCTATCCTGGTTTCATTCCATGGTCTGCCACCATTACCAAAGTTAAAATATGTGAATCTAGTATTTCTAACTTCAATGAAAGAAAGATACCACAGCACACTGACTTTGTCCTAGTGGGATTTTTCATTACAGCAAAAATGTTTCACAACCTATACAAAAATATGGTCATGATCATGTGCATGTTTGGGTATATATACTGATGTGATCCCTTTTTTGGTCCATAGCAAGAGTAAAAAGCAAAGAAGGGAGTTTTCTTTATGATGCTACAATGAATCTTCCACAGTAACACTGCAAACACTTTGACTCTCAATATTTCCTCTTAATATGGAAAAACCTCAAACTTCAGAAACCTAATGAACATATTACATACTATTAATAGAATTCCTTATTATTTATTTCCTTTGTTTCCTGCATTTTTTAGTTAATGTAACACTTCAAATTTGTTGTTGGCAATAACATAATGTGCACCATTTATAGTTGTCAGATTACAAGGTGCTGCTATGCAGGCTAATTCAATTCCTCACTGACACCAACACTGGTTGGAGCAATCCACAAATTATTACAAGCACATAAGTTGGAACAACCTGTTCTAGCTGCAGAGAATTACATCATCAGTTGCTGTATAATATACATATGAAGCACCAAGAAATGCTAATTACTTTAATGAAAAAACAACTGTAGCTCACAAGTCTTTATAAATATGTTTCTTCCTAACCCATATGGTATATAAACCAGTCTTTAACATGAGTGGATGCATTACTATGTAAGAACCATCACAATGGGCAATCTAATCATGTGCAAAATTTAATAAATCAGTTATAACTGACACCAATTTGAAACAATGATACAGTTAATTTTGAATACATACCTGCAACATTGAAAGTTTATCACACATATTGCATACATGCTAAACATCTTCATCCAGCTTACGAGCCTGTAGCAAGTGGGCAGCCTGAATTATGGGCTGTAATGTGGTTGGCACATCAGTACACTGGAACAAATGTGATAATTAACCATTTAAAACACTGAATTTTGCTGCATTTAAAATTATTAAGAGAACACCAAGTACTATGTTTTGGTCTGTATTGAACAGCAGAATTAAATAGACATCCACAAAAGAAATCTCAATTCTTCAGTTTACCAAATGTGTGCACTGATATAATCAAGTTATGTGTCATAAGTGGACTTCTGCTGGTGATCATCTGAAGTACCATTTTATGTAAAAACTAGTGGAATACTGGTAAAAAAGATCTATGTAGATTCCCATTTCCTTTCAAATTTTAATGCTCTGTTGATAGTACAGCCAGGAAAGGGAGGAACACTTGTGATAATGTGAAAGGGTCAAAAAAGAAATCAGTGGTGAGGAGTAGAAAATTTAGGACTGGTCCTGTATGAAATTCCATGAACAAACACAGATGAATGATTTTAGTGTCACATGGACATCTTTGATTATTATTCACAAAAAAGGGGAGCACTCTACAACACAAATGTAGAGTGGGGTTCCTACAAATGATAGCTTTTCTCCTATAAAACTCTATTCCATGCAGGAGCACACAGATCCACTTCACTGCATTATTAAATCACTTAACTCAGTCACAAATGGGAAACTGGGATGGCTGGTGCAGTTATTCCTACTCACTGAAATGAATAGCTACAGATGACAGTGATAGACCACCAATATATTAGAAATATCAATAAACTGCCAAAACAATACTGATATTCATACATTGCTACTGTACCACTGATATTTTTCTCACTATACTGGCCTTTCATAATTATATTTGATACACATTTTTACTGGATACTGAATTAAATAATCACTGTTTTTCAGGTATCCCTGTTAGAGGGACTCGGTAAAATGAAGACTCATTAAGTACTGTTAATACCAGATTGATGTGACACATAATAAAGAAGATTAGAGATTGTTACATTCATAAAATGACCAGTAAATATCAATGTGCAAAGCATGGTGTGCTCTGAAACATTTGTGCTTGCATCAGTGTTGTACTCTGTTGTTGGATCTTTCTTAATCTGTGTTACAGAGCAGACAAACTTTCAATCTCCATGTCCTTTGGTGGGATGCAGACGTCCAACAATGTCACCTACTCACACTTTCACTGCCCTTCAACCACTTTCCATGGATACTGAGAACAGTAGCACACAAAGAGCTAACCAACTTAGGTTTCAAGTCATGATAACTGCCATTTGTAGTAGTAGTAGTATTAATAGTAGTAGTAGCAGCAGCAGCAGCAGCAGCAGATTTATTCATCCGTAGATCTCTTATTACAAGGATATTGGACATGTAAAACTATTTACAAGTTTAGAACAATTTAAAATAAGCTAATTAGTAGACACACACATTTCCAGACTTCTAGTTAGATACAACCATGAGATTTACTACTGGTATAGAATACTTTTTTTTACAAATAATTTGTTAAATAATGTAATGCCACACTGTTCAGTCACATGTCACTATCAGTCACTGCACATGGGCCATTTTCTGTACCGCAACTTCCCATTTGCTATCCTGAAAAACTGAATCAGCATTCCTCCATAAAGAGCGAGATATTGGGCTCAGAAAGAGGAAGAGACGTTACTATTGTGCCATGCATAGCTTGGGGATAAGTATTTCTACACTCCTGGAAATTGAAATAAGAACACCGTGAATTCATTGTCCCAGGAAGGGGAAACTTTATTGACACATTCCTGGGGTCAGATACATCGCATGATCACACTGACAGAACCACAGGCACATAGACACAGGCAACAGAGCATGCACAATGTCGGCACTAGTACAGTGTATATCCACCTTTTGCAGCAATGCAGGCTGCTATTCTCCCATGGAGACGATCGTAGAGATGCTGGATGTAGTCCTGTGGAACAGCTTGCCATGCCATTTCCACCTGGCGCCTCAGTTGGACCAGCATTCGTGCTGGACGTGCAGATCGTGTGAGACGACGCTTCATCCAGTCCCAAACATGCTCAATGGGGGACAGATCCGGAGATCTTGCTCGCCAGGGTAGTTGACTTACACCTTCTACAGCACGTTGGGTGGCACGGGATACATGCGGACGTGCATTGTCCTGTTGGAACAGCAAGTTCCCTTGCCGGTCTAGGAATGGTAGAACGATGGGTTCGATGACGGTTTGGATGTACCGTGCACTATTCACTGTCCCCTCGACGATCACCAGTGGTGTACGGCCAGTGTAGGAGATCGCTCCCCACACCATGATGCCGGATGTTGGCCCTGTGTGCCTCGGTCGTATGCAGTCCTGATTGTGGCGCTCACCTGCACGGCGCCAAACATGCATACGACCATCATTGGCACCAAGGCAGAAGCGACTCTCATCGCTGAAGACGACACGTCTCCATTCGTCCCTCCATTCACGCCTGTCGCGACACCACTGGAGGCGGGCTGCACGATGTTGGGGCATGAGCGGAAGACGGCCTAACGATGTGCGGGACCGTAGCCCAGCTTCATGGAGACGGTTGCGAATGGTCCTCGCCGATACCCCAGGAGCAACAGTGTCCCTAATTTGCTGGGAAGTGGCGGTGCGGTCCCCTACAGCACTGTGTAGGATCCTACGGTCTTGGCGTGCATCCGTGCGTCACTGCGGTCCGGTCCCAGGTCGACGGGCACGTGCACCTTCCGCCGACCACTGGCGACAACATCGATGTACTGTGGAGACCTCACGCCCCACGTGTTGAGCAATTTGGCGGTACGTCCACCCGGCCTCCCGCATGCCCACTATACGCCCTCGCTCAAAGTCCGTCAACTGCACATACAGTTCACGTCCACGCTGTCACGGCATGCTACCAGTGTTAAAGACTGCGATGGAGCTCCGTATGCCACGGCAAACTGGCTGACACTGACGGTGGCAGTGCACAAATGCTGCGCAGCTAGCGCCATTCGACGGCCAACACTGCGGTTCCTGGTGTGTGCGCTGTGCCGTGCGTGTGATCATTGCTTGTACAGCCCTCTCGCAGTGTCTGGAGCAAGTATGGTGTGTCTGACACACCGGTGTCAATGTGTTCTTTTTTCCATTTCCAGGAGTGTAGAAAGGAAAAGAGAAGGAAAAAAACTAAGTGAAGGTGTTATGTGGAATGTTGTATGGTGTATGTTTTATCACCATCATCATCATCATCATCATCATCATCATCTATTTATTAATTTGTATAACTTTTTTTTATCAAACCCATACTCTATTTTAGGTAAGTAATCCTTCAATGTATAAAATATATTGTATAACAGGCACTTTTTAGCTGTCTTTCTAAAGAAGTGTATTTCTGCAATTTCTTTAATCTCTTTTGGTAATTTATTGTACAGTTTTATTCCTTGGTAGAAAGTGCTGTTTTGAGTTTTACGTTTCTTTTCTTGGTAAATGTAAGTTGAGTCTATCTCTTGTTGCATGGCCATGGACAGAGCTGTTTGTGCAGTAATTACCAATGTTATTTTTGATGTGTACAATTGACTGGTAAATGAATTCACAAGGAGCAGTTAAAATCCCCAGTATTCTGAACAGAACTTTACAAGTTTGAAAATTATGTTCATATTTTGTGCATTTGTTCCCCAAAAAAGAATGCCATAGCTAATCATTGAGTGTACATATGAATAATATGTAACTAAATGACACTGCATGTTACACACTGATGATAGGATTCTAAGGGCTGATGACATTCTGTTTGCAAGTACCTTTGTGTGTTCACACCACTTCAACTGAGAATCAATAGTCATACCTAAAAATTTTGCATTTATTACACAGTCTATAGAGGTAAAATCTACATTTAATTTAATATGGTCATTTTTCCTCTTCAAACTGAAATTCATGGCATTAGTTTTCTTCACGTTAAATGTCACTTTATTGCTTATTGACCAATCATAAACTTCCTTGAGAGTTTCATTTGCTTTCTTGGCAAGGAGTCCTCTTGTTTTCTCGACGACTATAATATTGCTGTCATCAGCGAGGACAATTTTTTCACCACGAGTAACACAAGTGGGAAAGTCATTGATGTGCTACCTTGTGGAACCACTATATTAATGTATTTTGGTTCTGATAAGAGTTTTACTAAATGTTTAGTTCTATTTGAAGTATGTGTTCTCTATTCTTTGTGCCCTACCTGCTTCATATGATGGAAACCAGTCATTAGCTACTCCTCTTATTGCTAATGCTTCTAATAGAATCTTGTGGTTGACTGTATCAAACGCCTTAGAAAGATCCAAAAATATGCCTGTGACATACTCATCTTTATCAAGAGCATCAAGTACAACTTTTGTGAATTCTTCTATCGCTGACTTCGTATTTTTGCCACTTTGTAAACCAAACTGTGATTCGCTTAAAAGATTGTATTTATTCAGGTAATTCATTAATCTGTCTTTCATAATTGCTTCTATTATTTTTGAGAATGCTGACAGCAGGGAAATGGGCTGGTAATTTTCTGTGTCTTCTGCATTATATTTCTTAAGCAAAGGTACAACTCTTGCCTGCTTTAACTGCTCTGGAAATATTCCTGATGCGAAGGATTCATTTATTATATTTGTTAAGGGGCCTTGTATAATCCCTATGCATTGTTTCAGTACAAACACTGGTACTTTATTTAAGCCTGCTGACAATTTATTTTTTAGTTACTGAACAGTTTTATTAACTTCATTCTCTGTGGTTGGAAGTAACATCATTGTATTTAGTGCAACATTATTTACAGGTGTTATATTTGTTTTGGGGAATTTTTGCTGTAACTTGTTGGCAATACTTGAAAAATGCTCATCTATATAGTTTGCTAAGTGTTGTGGATCATTTATTACCTTATCCCGCTCCCTTCGCAGTATGTTATTCTGCATTTGTTTGCCTCTCTCCATTTCCTTTTTTTATAACATCCAAGACTGTTTTGCTTTTATTCTCTGCATTATATATTATTTTATCATTAAATGACTTTTCTGCAGAAATCAGCACATTCTTGTAGGATCTTTTTGTATCTATGATAGAAATTTAAGAATTCTGGATCATTGCAAATCTTTTTGTTGGAACTGAGTTGTTTAAGTGTTTGGGAGGACTTCCTAATACCTGCTGTTATCCATCTGTTTTTGTGAGATGTTCATACAGACATGCATACTTTTGGAAATGCCTTTTCAAAGTTAAATTCAAACAATGTGGAGAATTTAGAGAATTTCATATTCACATTGGTTTCCTTCTGATAGATGTCATTTGTAGACTTGGAGTTTAGGGAATGATTCGATGCCTGATTGTATTACTGTTATTTGACAGAGATTGTCTGATAGTTTGAGATCTTTTACAGCTAAATCACATTTTTCCCTGTCCATATTTGTGGCCACATGGTCAATTACTGATGCAGTCATTGTAGTAACCCTTGTTGCACTATTGACCAATAGGGACATGCCAAAACTCTGAAGGATGTTTATGAAGGTGCTGCTGGATTCATCTATGATATTAGTGTTGATGTTAATGTCCCCACACAGAATTACGTTGACCTTTGCACTTCAGACTACTTCAAGAACTTCTGTTAATTTATTGAAAAAAATGTCCACACTACTACTGGGAGATCTATACTCACACAAAAGGATTAATTTCTTGGTGATATCAAGCCCTGTTAATTCAGTAGCTGATATTTCAGAGTGTTTGTCTTCACTTACTGTACTGAGGTCATGTCTTCATTTGAACTGTATTCCTTTTCTAATATAAATGCATGATCCTCCACCCCTTGAAGTAGCTGCCATTTCATACAATGATAATACTACATATTCGATTTCTATGTCTCTACACCAGTGCTCAGTAATACAAACTACTGTGCAGTTCAAAGATTGGAAATCAACTTCTAATAGTTGTATTTTAATTTTTATTGATTGCATGTTTTGATGGAGGATTGTTAAGTCTGTGAAATGCCCCATGTTACTCTTTCCAATGGTTTATTTTTCTTTGCCACATCTGGTACGTGTGAAATTTGAAGTGTTAAAATATGTCTTGTGAGTGATTGTTTCAGTATTTTTTAAACAGCTCGAGATAATCTCTATGAGGGGAACCTGGTGTCTGGATTTATCCTAAAAAAGACCTACTTTTCCTACCTATGACATCAGTTATTTGACCATGTGTGGCCCAAGATCCACTCCCTATACTTTCATGAATCAGCTGTATCAATCTTCCCTTCCCAGTCCTGTTTAGGTGCAGGCCATGCGTAGTGAAACCCCATCTGTTGATAATCCCGATGGGCAGCAGAGAAACATGAGCAAAGTTGGTTGTCCTCAGAGCCATCCTTAACCCCACATTGATTCAGCTCACAGCTCCATCAAGGTGTGGTTGATCATGAAGCAGGAACAGCTCAACAAAGTGTACGTTGGTGCCATGAGTCAGGGAAGCTATCTTGTCCATGTCACCACCTATGTCATATGCCCCATCCCTGTCCAAACTGTTTCCCATCCCACCCACTATCACTACAAGGTCCTCTTCTGTGAAGTCCTTACATAAAGACCCTAGGTCCTCTATCAAATGACTTAGCACTGCATTTGGATTGAAGACACTGGTGGCCTGGTACGCTGCCCCGAAACTTTCCTTTAGCTGAGGACCTACACCTCAACCATGGCTACTACCTAGCAGCAGCACTTTCTTCTTCCTAACACTTTGTACATTCCTAGGCTTCTTGGCCATGGTTGAAGTGTGCTGCATATTTCCTGCTCCTCATTCTACCTGAGGCACTTCTCCATGTAACTCTGGTAGTGGTAGATGCCTGTTTTTGCTGTTGACGATAAAACTGTCAGATAATGTTCTCTTTCTTCCTATCCTCCTACCAGCTGCCACTTCCCATCCACCCTCATCCCCCTATCTCCCTTGATCCTTATGAATTCCTTCCTTGCTCCCTCAGACTGTGTCTGATGGGCATGGATTTTCCTTTCCTGTTCCCCAATCAAAATGTTCCTACTGCATACTCTGCAGTTCCAGGAGAGAGCCTCTTCTGTTCTCCCAAAATTCTCCCCATTTCTATGTTTGCTTGTACATGAATAAACAAACATTGTTCTTTGGGCTGCACTATTGTTTATGTCTAATATTATGACACAATTGGTGTTGAGTGTGGTGTTCACTTCATCATGCTCAGTGTATTTGGTTTTTCTGTCAGTTCTCATGTCCATGCAAGCAGTGCTGAAATCTCTCCTTTAGGAAAAGGAGGCCCTTTCAGTTGCTACCACAAATTTGTCAGCCACACTGACTGTGTAGATAGGCTTCTATGTTGTCAGCATAACCACTACCCTTTCCCCATTATGGTGTTGGGTCTGAAGACAATTGGCTTATGAGAAGTGGCTTAGGTAACACCACTTTGTTTTTGGTGTCACCAGTGCAATCATGCTTAAGGCTTTGTTCACTTCTTGGATTTCCCCTCAAATTTACCATTTGTTGTTCCATCTTGTCCCACTCCAGGAACCATCATCACTTTCATTTGATGAAACGTGTAAGTGTGTAATTTCTCCAGTTATCACCAAAAGTGCATGCATGTAATTGCAGCACATGCTGAGTTCTATTGTTGACATAAATAGCCCCATCAGTCCTACGGCCTCAGTTGCAAATATCAGTTTGTTACTGATGCTTGTCAGGATTCACATGCTGAGTCTATGGTCTGTGTTGCCACCATTCGATTGGCTCCAGAAAGGAGGGGCATCAACACAGACTACAGTCTGATAATCTATTTTTGGCTGAAGTGTTCAATATTAGTCAATCTTTTGAGGCATCTCATGCTGTTGGTGATTAGACTGAGGCTTGGTATGATGTCACCACAGCAACTTCTGTTCTTGGTTGTTTGACATCAGTTAGTTCTTGGGGGAAGAAGGAGGGGAGGGTGGAGTATACCAATCAGATTCCTTTCAGAGTATGCAGGCACAATAGCGCTTTTCTTAGCAATTGTATACAACCACTCACTTGACGAAAGGTCTGTTCCTAAAGACTGGAAATAAGCACAGGTCACACCAATATTCAAGAAAGGAAATAGGAGTAACCCACTGAACTACAGACCCATATCATTGACCTCAATTTGCAGTAGGATTTTGGAGCATATACTGTACTCTAACATTATGAATCACCTTTAAGAAAATGACTTATTGATACATAACCAACACGGATTCAGAAAATATTTTTTTTGTGCAATGCAGCTAGCTCTTTATTCCCATGAAGTAATGAGGGCTGTTGACAAGGGATCTCAGATCGATTCCATATTCCTAGATTTCCACAAGGCTTTTGATACTGTTCCTCACAAGTGACTATTAATCAAATTGCGTGCATATGGAGTATTGTCTCAGTGGTGTGACTGGATTCACAATTTACTCTCAAAGAGGTCACAGTTCGTAGTGATAGACAGTAAATCATCAAGTAGAACAGAAGTTATATCTGGTGTTCCACAAGGTAGTGTCATAGGCCCTCTGCTGTTCCTGATGTACATAAATTATCTAGGTGATAATCTGAGCAGCCCCCTTAGATCGTTTGCAGATGATGCTGTAATTTACTGTCTAGTAAAATCATCAGATGATCAATTCCAATTACAAAATGATCTAGAGAGAATTTCCATATGGTGGAAGAATTGGCAATTGGCACTAAACAAAGAAAATTGTGAGGTCATCCACATGGGTACTAAAAGAAATCCGATAAACTTTGGGTATATGATAAATCTCACAAATCTAAAGGCTGTCAATTCAACTAAATACCTAGGAATTACAAGTATGAGTAACTTAAATTGGAAAGACCACATAGATAATATTTTTGGGGAAGGCAAAACAAAGACTTCGCTTTGTTGGCAGAATACTTAGAAGATGCGACAAACCAACTAAAGAGACAGCCTACATTACACTTGTTCATCCTCTGCTGGAATATTGCTGTGCAGTGTGGGATCCTTACCACGTGGAATTGAAGGAGGACATTGAAAAAGTGCAGAAAAGGGCAGCTTGTTTCGTGTTATTGCATAATAGGGGTGAGAGTGTCACCTGACATGATACTGAAACAAAGGCAGTTTTCTTTATGGCAAGATCTATTTATGAAATGCGAAAATATTTTGTTGACAACCACCTATGTAGAGAGGAATGATCATCGTAATAAAATAAGAGAAATCAGAGCTCGAACGGAAAGATTTAGGTGTTCCTGTTTCTGATGCACCATTTGAGAGTGGAATGGTAGAAAAGTAGTATGAAAATGGTTCGATGAACCCTCTGCCAGGCACTTAAGTGTGAATTGCATAGTAACCATGTAGATGTAGATGGCAAGTTGCCCAGTGCCTAGGGCACATAGCCTTGACATGCTACATGAAACAGTGTGGGAAAGATGGGTGAGGTGGTTGGTTGTCATTTGTCACTGTCGATGAGGGTGCAGAAGCTGCGTGCACTGTATATAATATTTTGCATGCGTCATTCCAAGCCCTCTTCTGCAGGTGTTAATTGTGTATCTCCAATGCTTATGACTTTTAACAAACTGTTTATTGAAGTGTGAGTAATAGACAAAGAGTTCAGGCAACAAGTGGACACACATACGCAGCTCTGACATTGCTAAACTTGTGAACCTATGTTAATTTGGAATGTTTGGCATTGTGTCTGTGTACTTAACATCTGGCGATTTACAACTGAACAACATATTCCAGCTTTGGGGCAATTTACAGCTTGCACTGTGTATAAATCTGTGGTTCATTCCTTAACTCTTCTGGTAGTGGATGATGCTGGTGCCAACAATTTATTTGGTCTGGATGCTTTCCATGTTTCTGGTTTTTTATTGCAGGTGCAGTGCACCTTGCTTCTGATGAGGTCCCTTTAGCAGCAGTCAGATTCGCAGATTCTGAGTTCACATTTTTTTACGTTTTAGGTTGTGCCACTAATTTTGCAGCCCACATTACCTTGAAACATACTGTGCAGCCACATTTTTAGATGCGTGCCCTATTACTGTAGCTTCGAACGAACAAATGAAATCAGAATTGTGTAGGCTGATGATTTTGGGGTCTTACAGCCTATTACAACAAATATGTGGCCTACCCTAACTGTCTGCTAAAAAATCAAATGTTGAGTAGCGCCTCTGCAGTGACTATAAAGTTTCCGATAACACTCACACTATTATTGGCACTCACCCTTTGCCCCATCAGGATGAGTTGTTGGCCAGACTTATAGGAGGCTAGTTATTTGCTAAAACTGAATTATCTGAAACCTATTTACAGGTTGCATTGGATGAGGATCCAAAAAGGCTCCTTGTGACTGGGATGCCCTTTGGGATATACCAAAATCAGTGCCTCCCATTTGGTGTGGCTGGCACACCTGTGATTTTTTCAGCATTTTTGGAACAATTGATGATGTCTGTTCTGGCATGCATCAACTATCCTGATGATATTGTCATGATGGGTGCATCCAAGGAAGAGCATTTATGCAACTTATGCTACTTGGTCATGGCCTTACATACTGCACCCATCAATTGTGTATTTGGGGTCTGAGTTCTCTCAGGATAACATAAAGCAGGGTTGATCAAGATTTCAGCTCCCAGGCCATGCCCAGACACAAGGGCCAAAGTGCTCAGCCTCCCTTCATGTTTCCCCTATTGCCATGATACACTGTCTCAGTGCAAGGTGGGAGAAGAGGGGAAAATGGAACACACCTCATTTAAATGGCAGTGCAAGCACACTGCATACTACGTGGTTTTATATTTCACATTTACCAACAACATAGCTAACAAAAAAAACAAATTTTCGGTATTATTTAATTATTTTTGGCTCATTGAAGACATAATTTTTATCTGGTAGCAACTGTTGGTATATGGACAGATGCAGACAATTTCACAGTTTTGCGCTCAACTTGCCACATAATTGTGACTTATTTAGTTTCATAGTCAAAAAAATGTTTTTCACACAACTATGATGATTGAAGCATTGTAGCACTTTTGTAATCTCATTATGATGACTTTGAAACTCTACCTGGTGAAATATAGACTTTCTGGACAGTTTTAATGCAGAAAGATTTGTAATGAAAACTAGAATTACAAGGCAGTTCAATCAATTGCATCTGTATAAGACTAGGGGCACTTTCAACTGAAACAAAGGGTCTAAGAAATAGATGTACAATTGACAGTGTCCTCAAAATCTTTATAAAACTATCCTTGTAATTCTTGCAAGGCCACAATGGATTCCTCAAACCTTGTATTTTCTTCAATGCTAGTAAGCTTATGGAACTGGACTGTCTTTGCCAGAATGTATCCCTTCTACAACATGATTTTCTTTTCAAATGCATCCACATAAAATCAGAAAGAAGTGTGGATAGTGTGCAGTCGAGTCTACTTCAAATGCAAAGTCTGTACTCCATTGTGGATGTTCAAATTTTCATTCCTGATCTCCTTTTTCCTTCATAAATTCAATAATAGTGGTTTTTAAGCCAAGAAATCATTCCAGGCATGCCCCTTGACTTAATGAATGTACTTTCAGTAATATATGAAATCTCTGCACCCTTTGTTCAGGCCGGCCGCAGTGGCCGTGTGGTTCTAGGCGCTGCAGTTCAGAACCGCGGGACTGCTACGGTCGCAGGTTCAAATCCTGCCTCAGGCATGGATGTGTGTGATGTCCTTAGGTTAGTTAGGTTTAAGTAGTTCTAAGTTCTAGGGGACTGATGACCTAAGATGTTAAGTCCCATAGTGCTCAGAGCCATTTGCACCCTTTGTTCGGTTCTATTGAAATCTATTGCAACTGACAATGGAATAATGTGTGTGACTTCAGAAATTTTACTGGTCATACCAGCAATTTCTTTAGGCACTCCCGGCCTGCAAATGCTATTTGACTTACAGAACAATGAATCCCATTTGTATCATCACAGTTTTTTCCTCTTTCATTGTCAACTAAACCTTCTAATTCTTGTTGCATAGTATTGTAATTTCATTTCATAGCAAATATACAGTACCTGTCACTTATGCAAACTGAGAATTCTCATCCCTCTCTTCTGTCATTCCTATTCACTTTAAAAGATTGCAGTGATAGATTGCTAGACTGCCTCTTTTTGTAAAACAACCAGTGGACCTTTGAACATCCTTCCATACCATCAACAAACAGCAAAGGTTAAACAGCACTGACAGTGCAATTCTGCCCCAACTCAGAAAGTTGTGCCAACTGAAAAATGCTGCACCACACTAGTAAATGAAATGTCACAACATTCCCTGTATGTCCAAGGAGGACTGAGCAAAGCCAAGTGACAGGCTGGGCCTTGTCCTGCCCGCAGTCCACACCCATTGCATGCGTGAAGTTTGGCACAATGTGGCTGGCCCTGTTGTAAAGCCTTCATGTCATCATGTTGCTGTCACAGCTCTTTGCCTCACCCTTCCAATGTCAAAGAACACCCAACTGCTTTTAGGGAAAATTGCTTACTACCATAAATTCATTCTGGCTGTGCCCACAGCGGACCATCCCCTCCACAAATTTCACCACAAGGACATTTCTTTTCACTGAACATCGGCCTGGCAGCATGCATTAATGCTTCTGAAATGTATGCTGCATTCTTCTCCTGGCATCCTGGCCACCAAATGGTCTTGGCTACAGGCTCCTCTAAGTATGGCCTGATGGTCGTGAGGATGGTTCTTAATCTCTGATAGTTGACATGTCAAAAATGCTCATTTCCACTCAGCAGCACTACTGCCTAGTTGAGGAGGAGGCATTGCTACCATCTATACCCTCAAAAAGTTTGATGTATTCTTGTATGGATCTAAGTTCCACCTCATTACTTACCACAAGCCCATGGTTCTGTTGTTTAGTCCTTCTGCTTTGTACTTTGACAAAGCAGCAGATTGCCTCCAGTGTGGGGCCTTGTTTCTGTCTCACTACAACTATGAAATACATTTTTGGCCTACTGCACAGCATGTCAATGTCAATGCACTGTCCCTGATTCTGACAGGGCCATACCCTACTTTTGATCAGGAAGAGTGCCTTTGTTTTCATTTAGATGTTGAGGCAGAACGTATAGTGGAAGGGTTTCCTATTGCAGGCTTCTGGATTGCAGCTGCTGTTGCTGTCAACCTGACTTTGCACCAAGTTGTTCAACTTGGTTTGCCAGACAGGTCTTTGGGCAGGACTTCTGATTTTTTATGTAGCTATTCTGTCCTTTGTCACCACCTTCCAGTGTGTAATGGTGGTTTTCTCTTAGCAAATGATGGGCTGTCATCCAGGGTTGTGATTTCAGTGGCTGTAGAGTATGGTGTGCTTCAGTTCCTACAGCTGGGAAAGTGGAGGGCTCTATTATACCAAGTCACTGACACATCGACACATCTTCTGGCCTGGCATTGACGAAGACATCGTGTGTCTTGTCACGGCCTGCTCTCAGTGTGCAACCCATCAGGTGGTAAAGCTCTCTTCCTGGCCTAGGTGGTTAGTGACTTCAGCATTGGTGCAGTTCTGCCACTCTGAGGACTCAGATGTCTAGATGCTACCAACACCATTCTCACCGGCCCTCACTTATGGCACTTTGCTAGAGGTGGCCACTGCACATGTCAGGGGCCATGTCACTTCCACCTTTACTCATCAGTTCCAGGCCAGAATCTCCTCCCACATCCACCAGCATCTCCGATGCCCACCACATAGGTCATGGTTGTGTCATCATTTGCCCCAATTCTGTCATCAGACGATTGCCCTTTTGGTAAGGGGGAGGGGTGCTATAATCCTGTACATATGGATATGATCCATGTTACCAGGTTACCAGTGCACTACACTCATACTCTACCAATGGCATCTGTGCGAGATGGCCACCAGAGGCTGCCCGTAATTTGGGCATATGGTATGGCACATGGTGCATCTGCTGGAGATCTCCTCCATATAAGGACAGCACAGCAGGTGCTCATCCTCAGATTATGTTCTACTGTTTATTGTACCATTTGTGTGTTTGCTGCTTACTTGTATGTGGATAAACTAACTTTGTTCTTTGTGGCAGCACAACAGACAGGTAACAGCCAATCATCACAACTGTAGATAGAATGATATGGCATCTACACAATATTATTGAAACACATATGAAGATATATAAAATGATGAGACAGAGTGTCATTGTATGGTAACTGTTATATTTGACAAAAAATAATGATGAAATTGCTTTTAATGTTCTAATCTAACATCTGCATAAATGAACCTTAATTTGAAATGAGAATGAAAATTGTTTTGTCATTCAAAACTAAGGTGGTATTCTATATCATACGTTTATTGATTTAAACTATCCATTTACCTTTTTTCTTAAAGTCGTAAAATGTTGCAGCACACATCTTAATGCATTATTTTCTTTTAAGAGATGTTGTGCAAGGTTGAACCCATCTTCCATAGTGTCCATCTTCTCTGGTGTTCTGACAACCTAACTGCCACAGATCTGCTTGACTGACCACTTATACTTTTCCAATATGTTTGCAGTTGATTTTGTACACACTGATCTGCTCTTAATATTTCATTGTGTCTTTAATTTAAAATAATGATTAAGTTATGGATATTGTTTGAAAATCAGATTTGGATAATGGAACCAGTGAGAGGTGACACACCAAAGGAACTGAAAGCTGCTTACTTGTGACTGGATGGTACCATCCTGCACAGGTCACAGTAGAAGTAGCTGTTTTTCTGTAAGTGATAAATAGACCTTTAATTGTGTTAATGGGAGATCCTTCTATGAAACATTTGCCAGATCACAATTAAAAAGTGCTGCTTCCATTAGTGATGCTATTTTGTGTGGTAAAATTAATACAATTATCAAGTTCAAGAGGAAACTTGTGTCCAGCGATGTTATCACTAACAAAGTCAAAAAATAAAAATGCCTAAATAATTCTAAATTTCACAATCTGTATGAAGATCCAACTGCAACTTCTAACAACCAAGAGGAACAAAACACTTTAAAATCATGTGAAAATTTCGGTTCAGAAACCAGCAGCTGGACACTTGTAAATATTACTCCAATGGCTCCTAGATGTTTTGGTTTACCTATGTTACATACGTATGACAGCCAGTAGTGTCCAGTTTCTCTGCTTCTTCTTGATTACTATGGAAGAAACTAGATTACATCACAACAAGAAAACAAAACTTAATCTAATATTTGGCATCAGAAATTCCTCAGCTCTTGTAGCTAAAATTCAAACAATATTGGCTTTAACTACACTGCCTGACAAAAAGTCACTTAATAGCCATGGCCAGATATCAATTTACTTTCATATACATATGCACGATTGTTGAGTAAGTAATGATTAGAGTTGCAGGTAGTCCATTACTGTTGTTTGAGTTAATTGTTGTTACCAAGCCTGGTAGGATATATAAGGAGCATGGACAGTGTAAGATGTTGAATGATCACTGTGAAGAACGTGGAGGTGCCACATACTCTTTTTAGACAGTGTTATCAGCACCTGACAGAGTTTGAAAGGGGCCTCATTGTGGGTCTTAAATTGGCTGCCTCATCAGATTGTGCAATATCCAGATCTGATGGCATTTGTATGTGACAGTGACTATGTTTGACTGTATGGGAGTGTTAAGGCTCATATACTTATTGTTAATGTTTCGGTGAACTGCACCTAACCACCGCATAGAGGGACTGTCATAGTTTGCACTAACAACACTGTAACCCCTTCTGACTTACATCTGCCTTCCGAGAACAAATAATGAACTCTTGCTACATTCTGTGTCATTCCATACCATTGGTCAGAAACCGGCAGCAGTTTCACCAGAGAATTACCGTCCCATGAGGTGGTCATTAAAACCACAATACAGACCTTTTTTTTTTTTTGGAGTCATGGTACGGCCAGGAAGAATACATTGCTAATGAATTATGTCACATTGTCTTTGTTGACGAACTGAAGTTTATACTACCCTGGATAACCATCATTGGTGAGTACAATGCCAGTCTGGGAGAGGTCCCATTCTTTCATGGTTTTGTAGTGGCACAAGGTGTTACTCCTGGCATTACGGAGTGTAAAGCCATTGGGTGTAACTCCAGGTAACAGGTTATACTGACACAGAAAACTCTGAAAGACAATGGCACATCACAGGAATTCTGTGTGTTACCTCTCATGCAAGAAGATTATGGTACCATTTTTCAACAGGATAATTGTCATTCACACGTGATGTGTATCTATGAACTGTCTGCATGATGTTGAGGTTTGCCGGTGGCCAACAAAATCCTCAGAACTGCCCCTGATGGAATATGTGTGGAATCAGCTTGGATCTCAACTAACATCCCACGCTGGCATGCAGTATATTAAGGACTAGTTACAACAGTTGTGGGCCACCTTGTCTCAGGAGAGGTCACAAACTCCTTATGACACATTTTCCAACCAAAGAAGTGCATACGTCAATCTCAGAGGGGTGCAACATCATACTGATAAGTGGACTCCTACTATTAAACTCTTTGTAAATTTGATTCAGTTTTGTAATCACTGCTGTAACATCACGCAACTTCTCAAACTGTGAAGTTTATTTTTTTCCCCTTCTTGCAGGTTCACTTTCTTTGTCAGGTAGGGTAGTTTCATTTAACATCACTAGCTTGTATACAAATACTCCCACTGATGAGTGTAAAAACAAATCGAGATACCTTTTACATATACCTAAGCTGAATTCCATAGTGCTACACATCAACAATTACCACTGAAACATATGCAAAACAGAATTATTTTCTGTTTGAGGACACTTACTTCAGACCATCTAATGACATGGCTATGGATTTCTTTTATTAGTCCTAACTACATGGTGTTTTACAAACAAACTGAACAAGCGCTCTTTCTGTGAAAGCAACAATGAGCTGAAAAATTAAATACTGGATCAGGTATGTTGGCAATGTGAAGTGTTTATGGAATGGTATCACTAGATAAATGCATTCCTACAACATTTAAAGTCACAATACAAGGTGTACAACTGTGCTTCCACTGTTTGCCAATAGGTAGCGACAATAGTAACTAGCAGTCGAAACAAACAGATCGCAGACATCAGGCAGTTAGCTTGGACCTCAGTCAACATAAACTCAGTCAAACATTAGTCAATTTTTGTCTGCATCATGAAGTTGTACTTGATTGAAAATGTCATTTTATGAGCCTAATTCTCATGATTTGTGGGAGGTGTTACTGTTTTGTTTCAATATGAAGAAAACAGTGGTTGAGTCTCATTGAATGCTCTCAAGTAAGAATGGTAAGGATGCTATTAGTGAAAGAATGTGTCTTGAGTGGTTTCAATGCATCAAGAACAGTGATTTCAATGCCATTGACTGGCATAGTGGTGGAAGAGAGAATGTTTTTGAAGATGCAGAATTGGAGACATTGCTGAGTAAAGACTCGTGTCAAACTCAAGAAGAATTGGCACAATTAGTGGGAGTGACACATCTAGCAATTTAAAAACTTCTCAAGGCTATGGGCATGATTCAGAAAGAAGGAAGTTGGGTCCCATGTGAGCTGAAACCAAGAGATGTTTAATGGTGTTTGTGGGTTTGTGAACAGTTGCTTTAAAGGCAAAAACAGAAGGGATCTCTGCATCATATTGTGACCAGGGACGAAAAATGGGTTCATTACGATAACCCTAAATGCAAAAAATCATGGGGATATCCTGGCCATGCTTCCACATTGATGGCCAAACTGAATATTCATGGCTCCAAGATAATGCTTTGCATTTGGTGGGACCAGCTTGGCATTGTGTACTATGAGGTGTTAAAACCAAGTGAAACAATCACAGATGCTTGCTATCAAATGTAATTAGGTGCATTTGAGCAGAGCATTAGAAGACAAACGGCAGCAATACAGTGAGATGCACAATAAAATGATTTTGCAGCACGACAATGCTCAACCCCACGTTGCAAGAGAGGTCAAAACATTCATGGAAACATTAAAATGGGAAGTCCTATCCCACCTGCTGTACTCTCCAGACATTGCTCCCTCTGACTATCACCTGTTTAGATCAATGGCACGTGGCCTGGCTGACCAACACTTACGATCTCATGAAGAAGCCACAAACTGGATCGATTCATGGATTGCTTCAAAAGGTGAACAATTTTTTTGATGCAGGATTCATACACTGCCTGAAAGATGGGAGAAAGTAGTGGCCAGCAATGGAAAATACTTTGAATGAAACAAGTGTAACCATTTGTTTCATTAAAGCCTCAAATGTTGGGGAAAAATGGCGGAAGCAAAGTTGTACACCTTGTACAATAAAATCCAGTTCACTATGGAGATGGGAGGTTCTTCTGTAAATTATTTCAATACAGATCTACTGCTCCATACAATGAAACATCAGTCATGAAGTTAGTTTAATGTAAGTGTATCTGTCATGTTTTTAGAGTAGAAGGTATCCTATGCACCTGTGCTGAGATACCTCACAATATTATCCCATATGACATCAAGGAATTATATACAATTCAAAGTAAAGTAGTCAAAGCATACCACAGGTGCTGACTGTAGATATTGGAATTATTATTGTAAAGCATGTTATCTACATTCACCATTTGCAGATGAAATGTACATGCCTTCCACAAGAGTTGCCACACTTGTCTTCAGTCCTAGAAGTCTGACGTACCACACTACACGATTAGGACATTATTGATGGCTGTAATAACACCAATCCAAAAGGAATTATTCAATAGAAATTACTTATAGTACATTTTTATTGTAACAGAGTTACACTCTTATATGTGACACATCAACAGATTTCCCTCTGATATGTTATTTTTGGGGCTACATTATGCAGTTCCAGATGACAGTCTATTCCTTATGTTATCTGCAAGTTACTTTGGAGTCATCTGCTACACTTGATGACAAGTCATTGTTGAGTAACAGGAAAAGAGGGTGTCCCAAGGCAAAACACTGTATAATACCCGAAGTAAGTGACCTAATCAGACCAAATTTAATTTTTAGGTACATAATAGTCTAAAACAACATTATTTTTCCCACAACATAATGAGATTAAAGGGACTGCATTGCTTTCCCTAAATCCTTATTGTTGTCAATTTGACAATACAAAAGTGATTCCATAAGCCAAAGCCTATGAATACTCCACGTTTCATTAATGTTGTTCTTTGCAGGGAGGAGGAAAAAAATTGACTACTGATAACACCACATGTACCTGTAGTCTCATGTCACGACACCACTGTTCAAGATGTGACAGATTATATCTTATCTGCATTCTTTTACTCCAATGACACAAATCCTTTCGGAGCAGTAGGTTATTCATTGAAATGGCACAGATGAAGTAGAATACCTGCAAAATTAAAACACACAACTTCACTTAAAATGGTAACATTGTCATGGGTATTTTCTTTTATTTCTGGTTTGCAATCTACTAGAGACTTCAGAATTTACAAAATACAGCAGTTCCCTTATAGTCTAGGATCATGTAACTTACTGTTAGAAAATTGGTCATCTGACCTGCCGAAATATCTGGACAGTAAGTTCTGGGTCAACACCATGGTTCCCCATAATTTTATAGATATAATTTAGTTCCTGCAAGAGTGCATCCAATGACTTCTGTACACCCAAAAATGGCTCAGAATCCCATGATGACAACACAGCTCTTCCTCTCTTTCCACTAGGTATCTGGCTTGTCAAGCCACTTATTTCTTCATGTTCAAGAATAGCTGGCACCACCAGTGGCTCTATCTTTTCTTGTACATGCCAAGCAAGACTCTGAATAATGGCAAGTGAATGATAGACATTATTTTGGGGACAGTTATTATATACCTTGTAGATGAATTCATAAAACTGCTACTTTCATAGATGAAATGAGACCAAAACAATCTGTTAAGGAAAACTCAAAATAGGACTAAAACATGTTCTTACTTCAATCTTTTAATGCAGATATTCAATCCTCTATATAGCCAACAGAAAAAAATCCCTACTTTATGTCCTCCATGCAATGATTTAAGAATTAATTAATTAATTAACAAAGGAAGCATATAATTGAGTCTGTAATGTTTCTCAGCACTTACATAAGAAAACCAAAGAGAATACAAAGACTATAAACCATGTCTTCAAAACTGAAGAAATTTACAAAATCCACAAAACTTTAAACAGACCTGATCAACATTGTTTCTTCACCTCTGTGCACCTCTGTTGCATCTCATACTATGGTGTGCAAATCATCTCGGGGTATTACATGCTACACCATTTGGACAGTAATCCCAGAATCAGTCTGCACTTTCTTATCATGTAGCCGTATAGTAGTTACACACTATAAGGGTGCAATATTCAGGAGGGGTGATCTAATTTGAGCTAGAACTTGGGTATTATTTTGAATATTTCATAAATACAATAAGAAAATCAAGTGCCTATCACCCTCATGAAAATTTTCAAGTTTTGCCAAATGAACCTAGCTCCAACTACTCAAAAATTTGACACTGAACTGTGCAGTCTGTGCATGGTTCTTAGTAGAGTCACATTTCCATGATAACACTGTATAAAATTAGCTTGTTTCTTCATTCTTTGAGTACAGTATCTACGTCTTATTCAGTATTTAATCTGCATCAATAAGTTGTATTACAATTCAAAAGCTATCCTATGCAATGACACACTAAGAAGCTGAGGTTAAGGAGTAGACTAAATTTCAGTTCAGACTAATTCTCATGAGTCTTGCAAGGAGCATATGAAGGTTACACTTGAAATGTAATGAAATCACTTTCTAGGCATAGCCTCATGAGGTAATCAGTTAGGTGGGAATTGTTAGATAATACTCTCAGGTCACCTGATGAAGAATTATTGCACTATTAAACACAATGGGAGAACATTAGGTGGTATTTAAGAAAGATTCTCAGAAAGTTAAGATAGATCTGGATTTTGCACATGAAAAATTTAGACAGACACAAAATATTTAACAGAAATCGATTCTATGGCTTGGGCATGCATAAAATACAGAGCATAAATTATAATAAGTCACATATAGAGTGAGTAGGGAGAAATTTCAACACATAAATTGCCATGTTTACATTCCAAGTTACAAATATTGCTCAATGTTATGACCACCTGCATCCATGATAGCCTGGATACCATCTCAATTGTTTGCAGCACTTTTTGAACAGAGGACAATGGAATGTTCAGCAGTTGTGGCACAGATTGAAGATCGTTACTGTGTCCAGCTTTCTCAGCCATGGCAACAGTACATTCTTCAACAACATGTGACACAACTGGCCACTGGCCTTTTTCAGGAGTAATTCCCAAATTGCCAGTTAGTTCTGACTTCTGAATCATATTCTTCAACACTAGTGTAGAAAGAGGACCTCTTCATATTTCTTTAATGCATGAGACTTGTGAAGAGCAGCAACACTAGTGCTGCTGTTTTGATAAAAAAAAGTTCTATGAGTAAAGCTCTGCTCACATGCCCAGACCCTTATTGACTGTCTGCAGCTGTAATGCACATTGATACTTACGTTTCAGCACTTTGTCTCTGTACTAGTATTCCTACTAATGGCAAGTCATGATACTACCACTATTGACAATGCAAATTCTGCAGCACACAGTCTGAACACTGTAAAGCTGGGTACCGATATGGTAAATGGTAATCCACCTACACTTGCTCAAATAGCAAAGTTCAATAACAATGCTGCCCCTCCCCCTCCCTCTCCTTCTCCCATTTCCTGCCTCCTCCCTGGGTTGAATTCAGGTGTTCTAGAAAGTCATTCAAGTTCTCACTGCCATGAAGCCAAATAACAGAACTATCATCTACGTATCTGAAAAAACATGCTAGTTTCAGATGCAGACTCCAAGGTGTGTTCCTCGAAATCTTCCATATACAAATTGGTAATGATGGGTGACAATGGGCTTCCCATTACAACTCCATCTGTCTGCTCACGGTACTGGTCATTGAATAAAAAGTAAGTGGGTGTCAACACAGTGCTTACTTTCTGCAGTTTTGCATTGAAAATGGCAAGGTATGTTCCTGTTGAAGTATCTGCAGTTGTCAACCATGCCACCCAGCTGCATTCTCTTAAGCTATTTGAACACTGTATACGCCAGAAGAAACTAAATCTCACATTGTTAATTTCCTCCCAATAGAACTAATCACTGCTTGTGGAGGTTGGATAAATTCTGCAACAGTACAGTAAGATTGCAATGTGGAGTGTCGTTTTTACTGCAGTGTTGTGATCAAAATATTGTTCCAACATTTGCCAAAGTAGTGCATCATATTAATTCTCCTGCCACTAGTCTTATCAAGCAATGCACTAGCCTAGATATTGTTTATGAGAGGATCCATTACACTCACTGACAGCTGGATTTTGTTTCCAAGGAATTTTTTCAGCTTCATTTAACGCCTGCTTCAAAATTTCAACTTTTTCTTGGGATTGGTGGATGATGCTTCATGGCACTGGGAATTTCATTCTGTAACTGCCTGACATTTGGCAAAGTTTGAATGTTTCTGTGACTTGGAATCTATACTGTATCTCAACATTCTGTGATATGTCTCATGGAGAAAGCTTTTTGATGAAGCGGCTTTATCATTGCTCCAAAGCATTTGCCAGTGGTTGATTCTATAAGTTCTTTTGAAGACACTGTTTTTAAACTACCTCCTGATGTTGCAGAATATACTAGGAGGAAGGCATATTGTGTGTTGACTGGGGGACGTACACCCAAGAGTAATATCACAGCAGCTGAGAGGACTGCTTTATGTTCACTTAGAGTTGACCCATCAAAGGATGCAGTTTTTACTGTCTGATTCCACATATCGCAGGATCGGTTCTGACCCAACAAAAAGTGTTGAGAGAAAGACTAACAACCTCCTGGAGAAATTTCCTTATGGCAGGAGAATATCAAGAGCCTCAATTCTTATTGTGCTATTCTCTCTAGGGTACTTGGCCTCCCTAAGGTCCACAGGGAAGAGGCTCCTGTTCATAAGATTGTGATTAAGACTGTTGCTCTGACATTGTGTAGAAAAATACTGTTACTCTGTTGAGTCATATAGTAGGTCAATGTAAGCACCACGTTAAGAACTCAGCAGATTTTGTAGATCAGTTAGAGTGAATGCATTTGAATGACATGTTCTTGTAAGTTTTGATGTTGTCTCTCTCTCTCTCTTCACTCATGTACCTCTGTCCGATTCATTACAGTTGATTGAAGTTAGGATTGGTGTTGAATTAATGAACCCATTTCAACATGTGTTAAATCACTTCCTTTTTATTCAATGAGCAGTACTATGAGCAGACAGATGGAGTTGTCACTTATCATTGCCAGCTTTTTTATGGAAGATTTTGAAGAACTTACCTTTGAGTCTACGGCTTTGAAAACTGCTTGTTTTTTTTTTTCAGATATGTAGAAGTTTCTTTTGTTGTTTGGCCTAATGGCAGCAAGAATTTGAATGACTTTCTAGAACACCTGAATTCAACCCCACCTCAATATTCACTTCACAACAGTGGTGGAAAAGGATGGCTGTCTTCCATTCTTTGATGTGGTGGTTAGGAGGAAGGTGGATTGTACGTTGGGACATGCCAATTATAGGAAGCCTACTTACACTAACTTGTATCTGCAGGCTAATAGTTTTCACCATACAGCTTAACATAAAAGGGTACTTCAAACCTTGGTTCACAGGGCCCATGTCATCCTGGGCCCTGAGAGTTTGTCAGCAGAGTTAGTCCATCATGAAGTCACCTTTTGTCAGAATGGTTATAGTGAAAGACAGATAAGACATATGTTGCACTCTTGACCAACTATGCACTGTGTGAGCCATTATAATACTGAGGTGGTACAAAATTCTACGGCTTTTTGGCCTTACACAGGAAGCATTTTAAACAGGATTGGTCATATACTGTGGAAATACAATGTGATGTGTGTGTTTTAATAACCATTTAAAATTGGGTTCCTTTTAGGTAACATAAAGGATGATCTTGGTTCATGTAAGGTGGTTGTCTACTGTATTCCTTGCAGCTGTTTCATGTCATATATTGGTCAGACTATCAGGACTGTGAAAGGCCAATGTTCTGAGCATAAATGGCATGCACGCTTACAACAGCCAAGTAAATCTGCCACTGCAGGACATTGTCTTGACACCAATCATTCTTTGGAATATAACAGAGATTCCTATATGCACTTCAAGCTATTGGGATAGTGTTCCTACGAAAGGTATTGAAATTGAGAGATATATAGATAGATAGAGAGAGAGAGAGAGAGAGAGAGAGAGAGAGAGAGAGAGAGAGAGAGTGTTGAGTTGGGTAGTTTGGGGGAAGAGACCAAGCAGGGAGGTCATCGGTCTCATCAGATTAGGAAAGGATGGGGAAGGAAGTCGGCCATGCCATTTCAAAGGAACCGTCCCAGCATTGGCCTGGAGTGATTTTAGGGATATCACGGAAAGCCTAAATCAGGATGGCCGGACGTGGGATTGAACCGTCGTCCTCCCGAATGTGAGTCCAGTGTCCCAATGTTATTCAATCTGTATATTGAGCAAGCAGTAAAGGAAACAAAAGAAAAATTCAGAGTAGGTGTTAAAATCCATGGAGAAGAAATAAAAACTTTGAGGTTCACTGATGACATTGTAATTCTGTCAGAGACAGCAAAGGAATTGGAAGAGCAGTTGAACGGAATGGACAGTGTCTTGAAACAAGGATATAAGATGAACATCAACAAAAGCAAAACGAGGATAATGGAATGTAGTCAAATTAAATCAGGTGATGTTGAGGGAATTAGATTAGGAAATGAGACACTTAAAGTAGTAAAGGAGTTTTGCTATTTGGGGAGCAAAATAACTGATGATGGTCGAAGTAGAGAGGATATAAAATGTAGACTGGCAATGGCAAGGAAAGAGTTTCTGAAGAAGAGAAATTTGTTGACATCGAGTATAGATTTAAGTGTCAGGAAGTCGTTTCTGAAAGTATTTGTATGGAGTGTAGCCATGTATGGAAGTGAAACATGGACGATAAATAGTTTGGACAAGAAGAGAACAGAAACTTTCAAAATGTGGTGCTACAGAAGAATGCTGAAGATCATAAGGGTAGATCACATAACTAATGATGAGGTATTGAATAGAATTGGGGAGAAGAGGAGTTTGTGGCACAACTTAACAAGAAGAAGGGACCGATTGGTAGGACATGTTCTGAGGCATCAAAGGATCACAAATTTAGCATTGGCGGGCACTGTGGAGGGTAAAAATCGTAGAGGGAGACCAAGAGATGAATACACTAAGCAGATTCAGAAGGATGTAGGTTGCAGTAAGTACTGGGAGATGAAGAAGCTTGCACAGGATAGGGTAGCATGGAGAGCCGCATCAAACCAGTCTCAGGACTGAAGACCACAACAACAACAACAACAACAACAACATGTCTTTTTCCACATTCAGATTCAAAAAAGAAAGAAATGTATTAGAGACAATATGGATGTCACGTCAAACCTTATTCTTTTTTAAATTTACAACTTTTTAAGCAAATATCCAGCAAAGTTTAACTTCTTGAAGTGATGAAATACCAGGACCACAGAAATAAAAGGCCTCAAATGGCACATCTGATATCTGAAGGCAATGCCTTGTTATCGGACCCACTTCAAACAAAATTCCCAATTGAACTACATGACAGAAGCTGTCAATTTCATACAGAGCAACACAGCAAAATCATGTCCACTGCTCATAATAGTTATTCACTACTGAAATTTGCAATGATACATCAAATGAGATGTTATTAGTACTAGCTTCTCTCAAAAGTGGAGAAGTTTTCAGTATGACAGTTCTTATCTAATATACAAGTGAACCCTCCAAATTTCAATCTAAAATACTGTTACACCAAACTTCTTGTTTGCCTATAGTAACTGTTCAGAATGGGAATTGCAATTAAAAATCATGGCAAATGTGGAAAGCCATTAAGTAACATTGCTTTTAGTGGCATAAATACCTCAGTGTCACTGACATTCATTAAAAATAATTATTGTATGGGAACTGAATGTGATGAATGAAGGTGGTGCACATTGTAATGTGCAATAAGCCATTTCGACCATGTATATTCTCAAATTTACAATCTCATCCATTTTTCAATCTTATTTGAAATGTTTTAAACTCCGACTGTACAATATGTCGTGTTAACACAATTAACCCCTGTGATTAAAAAAATTGAATTTCATAAAAATTACTGTACCACAAAAAAAAAAAAAAAGTTTTGTTCATGTGAATACATATATTATCATAATTGTTCTATTGTGCTGCTGAGTGAATTTCATTTTCTGTAAATTATTCTTGATTTAATGTTCTATGTTTTGTTCTTAGCATGACTACATCTTTACTGATGTACTATGGAATGATGTGAAGTGGGTGCCAGTTGGTTATATGTTGTCTGTCGGGAAGGAAGGAAGGAAGGAAGGAAGGAAGGAAGGAAAAATGTAAAGTTGTCTGGAGTTTCAGACAAATGGAATGTATTTCGCTGAGTGAACATTGTAGTTGACGTCAGCAAGGCATATAGGACTATTAAAATTGAAAACTACATAGGAATCAGTTTGTACTCTATGTGATTTCAAGGAGAACCTGGCTTCCACACAGAAGAAATTCAAGCAACGGACTGAAGGAGATCCTTTAAAAAAAAAAAAAAGAGGAAACAGAAGAGTATTTTTTCTTTAAGACTACCACTAGATCTGCCCAACAGTATTTCTACTCAATGAACAATTATTACAATTAACAGTCATCCAATGTGCATAACAAAGGAGGTCGTTAAAGTGGTGCCCTTGTGGCCAGGATACTTATACTTTTGGATTTTTGACAGTGTTTATGTTTCAGGTGATGAAAAAGCATATAATTGTGTTGCAAAGTGTAATGATTTTAAACCAAATATTGTTTGACATAGTACATGTTGAGAAGTTTTGGAATGACACAACACTATGGACATACATGGTTGTAAAAGGTTGAAACATTATTACGAAAGTTGACACCACCTACCCAATCCAGGACAATAATAAGCTAAGTACCAATTAAAAATTTATTTTTGTACTTTCTCAGTCCAATGTTGTGTGGACATTCTAACTGGCATTTTTTCTAGCACTGATAATTTATGAACAAATTTACAACAAATGGATCATGATCAGAACAATGAAATAAATATGCTGAAGCTACCAGCTTCAACTAATGACTTTAAAAAGGACATAGCCAATAAAGGCATGTTTCAGGATGCATTAGGCAATAGTCGACCAAAACAGTTAAATGAAATCCATGCAGAATCGAAATTTTTAGACAGTAGTGTGTTATATTTGAGTCCAGACCATGAGAAACAAGTACAGTTGCACATAAGTGAAACAATGCCGAGTGAAAAACCGAAACAGTTAAATTTACAAGACATGTTTACTGCATTAATGTCATCAATTAAACAAAGAGTGAAAAACTGTCATTGATAGAGAAAAATAGTGAAAAAACTGTCATTGGTAGAGAAAAATAGTGAAAAAACAGTCATTGGTAGAGAAAAATAGTGAAAAAACTGTCATTGGTAGAGAAAAATAGTGAAAAAACTGTCATTGACTGAGAAAAATAGTGAAAAACTTAAAAGTCAATAGCCTCAGAATGTAATGTCATTAGAGCAGAGCTTAATGCACAAATTTCAGATATTAAAAAAGACTTAGTTGGTGTTTTTTCTCAAGTGAAAGCTACAGATGAACATGTGAAAATTGTAGAGGGGAAGTTAGAGGCTTCAGAATCCAAAATTCAATCATTAGAGACAAAACCATAGGAAGTAGACAAGGGTCTCAGATCTGAGATAGGTGCTTTTGAAGTTAGATGTAAAGATGCTGTTGGAGACACTAGTAAACAAGCTGTAAACTTTATAAACAAGCAAAATGAAAAAATAGACAGTGTTGCCTCAGAAATAGATAAAAAAAGTTCAGAAAATATCTGAGATAACAGACTCAAATGTGTTAGACTTACATAGTGATGTCACTATTATCAAAAAACAAGATGGGCTTATCTAAAAAAATTCTGCAATGTAGGACACCCAAGCTTTCCTACTATGCCACTAAGATGTTTCCTCGGTGACAAGCATTTCCATCCAGTTGATTTTATATGACACTGCCATGATAGTTTTCTCCCTGGTATGAGTGATGAATTAAAAATTAAGTTTATTAAAAGATCATTAGAAGGGGAAGGGCTGTCATAGGCCACCCAACTTGACTGTAACAATTTAACCATAGATGAACTCAAAAAGGATTTCTTGAAAAAGTTTTGGTCTGACACTGAACAGGCACAGATAAAGAGTGAGTTTTTAAATGGTCCGATGTACAGGGAGCAGAATTGGGATATGAAAGAGTTTTGCGAAGACCAGATCATGAAACATTCTCACTTAGACCAACCTTTTCATGAATTAACTCACATAGGTGCACTTAAGAGAAGGCTACCAGAAATAATTGAAATGGGGTTACTCTATGGGCCAGATGATTCTGTAGACCAGTCCTGAAATATGTAGAAACGTTGGACAGGGTGTGTAACAGGTTTGGCCACCACAGTACAGATTCCAGGAGGCTTAACTGGAGTAATCACAATAATAACAGAAATTCAAATAATAATGTCAGTTTTAACCAAGGACATAACAACAACACCCTGGCAAGGAATGACAGGAATCCAAATAATTTTAGAAATTATCAGGATGTATCATCAAACCATGGGGACCAACAGTTTTATGAGAATAGAAATTTTGGGAACAGAAATGGTGATGGGAATTTTGAAAATAGTGGTGGAAAATGGACAAATAGTAACTAGTCCCCCACACATGTGAGAGGTAATGATAGTAGAGGTGATAGATTAAACTGAAACTCTCCCGGTTGGTGGAAACATTGGTGAACAGTCATTTTTGACAGTAAACAGTAACATAAAACCTATACAACACTGACTATGTAAAATTCAGAGAGTTAACAACTATTTGATTATTTTATGAGTACAAAAGTAATCAGAAGGATGTTTTTCTGTTTATAGGGAAAAAAGTTTTTTGATTATAGCAAAAAGGTAAGGTAATGGAATTTTACAAAATGTACAAGTGTATCAAATTATTTTGAGTACCCTGAGTAACCAATAAACATGAAAGTGTAAAAGGTTGTATAATGGCAGGAGTAATGAGATTAGTACACTGCATGTACACAATTTTTTGGGAATATTGAGGAAGTATAGGGTATATATAGGTATTAGTAGAAGAATACACCTGAGCTATTTAGCGTCATGTACTAGCTTGTAAAGGGTTTGTATAATGTAATAAGTGAAAGTACAGTTGCCTAGTGAAGTGTATTTGAAAGTAATGAAGTGATTGTAGGGAGTGTTACCTTTCTGACCCTTAACCCTTATGGGGTCACGTGGCTTTTCGTAACATTAATAGTCACGTAGGGTGTTGCTAACACCCAAAATAATAGTGGCTATAATGACACAGTTGTGCAGCATATCACTGATATGAATATGTTTACTTCACAAATGGCTATTTAGAATGTTATCTCCCAGTATATTAGCGTTTTATTTAATATTACTTTAGTATTAAACTGAGTTATTTGAAACATATGCAGTAATTCCCATTTTCTTACAATATTTTGTTTAATTATTTATTTCTGTTATTCTTTATACTGTATTACAGGTGTAAGACATTATACTTATAATTAAAAATTTGTTCACTCAATTCATACAAACATTTTACGAAATCAGTCACTATCTCTGGCTGCAAGGGGTGCGTTATCATAGCACTTTTCTCACACATTTCTCATGTGCTTTACACACATAACTTTCAAACATCGAGCACAGTGCAATTTAACTTCTATATCTTTACCCCGAGGACAAACTGTGCAGCACCTGGGCTTAAGTATCCTTTGTTCAGAAGGTGGTGCATTGTTGCTGTCTTCAATTCCTGCCATTTTTGTGGCTTTCTGTCTAACTTGTTTAGGCAGGGAGTGAGTGGCTGCTCTCTTGCACACTATGGGATTTACTAATGACCTTCTGTCATCATGTAAAAACATTCTTTGGGAAATCCTCTCATTGTTATTATTTGCATATATGATGAAGGCGTTATTGTAAGCAATGTCAATCATTCGAAAAAATAGGACAAGTGACCAGCGTATAGTTTTTCTTGAGGTTGATTAAGTAGCTCACATTTCATCTATTGTGTCCACACCTGATTTGGTATTATTGTACATCGTTATAATTTCTTGTTTCTTTTCCTCTGTAGTATTAGTGTCAATGGCACAGTCATGATGCAAAGATGAAAGAAGAATAATGTTTTTGCTCTTCTTTGGCACATATGAAACTATGGTGATGTCCTTTCTGAATCCAAAAAGGCTGCTTCTAAGTTCATGACCTCTCGAGCAAACAAAGTCTGGAGGGATCTCCCTCTTATTCTTTCTAAAAGTTCCTACTATTGTACGTTTCTTTTTCAGGAGCTCTTCAGTCAGTGGTATGGAACAAAACCAGTTGTCTATTGTCACATTGCGTCCTGTACCTCCGATAGGCTGTACAAGTCTACTTACTATCTCCTTAGGCGAGTTGACAGTGCATAGGGACCCTCTGGCTGTTTACCCAACATAGATTTCCATCCCCGAAGTATACCATGTTCTAGCGTCACATAAGGTGAAAATTTTCAAACTACATTTTGCAGGCTTGCTTGGTATATATGGTTGGAAACTGCATTTGCCTCTAAATGCAACCAGTTGTTCATCCACTGTTGTATATTCAGACAGTATAATTACTGACACAGATTGACATGAGTAATTCAAATACTTCTCTAAATGCAGCTAGGTGATAGAATTTCATTCAATTGTTATTTGCTCTCTCGAGCCATTTAACTGTAGCATACCTCTTCATTATTTAACTCACATTTCCAGAAAGTAGTGTAAAGTTTAAGTTGTTGTTTCAGAAAATTCGCGCTGTTGTTTCTCTTTACATGCAGTTGCGTATAGGCCAAATTTGTGGAATCATATTTTCGTGTTTACCTGTAATTTAATTGACTTATTCTTAATCAACTATTACGTTTATCATGAGTGAAAAGTGCTTGACTTGCCATAGAATCTTTGATTGGTGCTTTGATGTGACAGGTGCTGTGGGCGACTGTAGTGGTGTGGGAGTGGGGGAAGTAAATGATACTCGTCAGTGGTTTCAAAGGATATGTAGTAGAGGTAGGAAGATACTAGAACAGGAGGGGAAAATTGGCACCCTTCAGGCTGAGTTAGATGAGGCCAAGGGAGATCTTGACATGTTAAGGAGGGAGAAGGGCAAAAAGAGGCGAGAAGTGGCAACAGGAGGAACAGGACTAGAACTTTGTCTGACAGCTTTGTGGTGAATGTGGAAAATAGATTTGACCTGTTGCTTCGGTTAGAAGCTGGTGAGCCTCAACTAGGGTAGCCAATTACTCACAAACAGCTACTGATAATATCTTTATAGAAAAGTCCAATGAACAAAATTATATTACAAAACCAATAGTCAATGGCCTCTCAGAGCATGGCATGCAGTTCCTTCTGTTAAATGTTAATACTGAACAGGATATAAAATATGTTAAATCTGAACTCAAGAGGGTAATCAATTAGGCAAAAATTGATTATTTTAGGACACTCCTCAGAGACATTCACTGGAGTGATGTTTACAGTGCTCATGACATGAATGAAAAATATAACACTTTTGCTAATAAAGTGCTTACCTTATTTGAACACACTTTTCCCCTAAAACTAGCCAAGGTTAAAGCACAGTCTACAAAGAAGTCATGGATTACTCAAGGAATAGAGGTGTCTTGTAAAACAAAAAGAAAACTGTATCTGTCAATCCAAAACAGTTCTGATGATGATGCTATAGCACATTACAAGAGATACTGCAAAATATTAAAGACTGTAATACGGACATCAAAGCAAATATATTACATGGAAAAGATAGTCATATCAGATAACAAAATAAAGACAACATGGGATATAGTGAAGTGGGAGACTGGTAGAACCAGATATGAAGCGGGGCAAATAGCATTAAGAGTAAATAATACATTGGTGACAGATGTGTATAATGTTGCAGAACTTCTTAACAAACATTTTATAACTGTTACTGAAAAGATGGGGTTGCCAGGTTCTGCAGATGCTGCCGTGACATACCTTAGACCAGACATTTCAAGTAACTTCCATAATATGAATCTGACCCTCACTACCCCAACAGAAGTAATGTCCATTTTGGCCCACCCCATTAGCTGTGCGGTCTAACGCACTGCTAGTCACTGCCAGTCCCTGGCACGAATCTGCCCGATGGATTAGTGTCGAAGTCTGGTATGCCGGCCAGTCTATGGATGGTTTTTAAGGCAGTTTTCCATCTGCCTCAGCGAATGCGGGCTGGTTCCCCTTATTCTGCCTCAGTTACGCTATGTCAGCGATTGCTGTGCAAAAATTTTCTCCATGTATGTGTACACCATATTTAGTCTACCACAAAAACATAAAACATTGGGGCTACACTCTGGTGTGAAGCGTTACTGGGGAAGAGGGTCCACTGGGGGCCGAACCGCACAATAACTCTGGGTTTGGTGTGGGGCAGTAGTGGGGTGAGTGGACTGCTGTAGCCTGTTTTCGGGTTGTAAACCACTGAGGGCTATGGCATGGATAAAGCCTCTCCATCATTTCTAGGTTCCCAGTTCCACACAATACAATACAATACAACGTCCATCATAAAATCCTTAAAATCAAAAAAATCTGGTAAGTATGATGAAATATCAACACAGTTAATTAAAGGATGTGATTCTTAGTTAAGTAACATATTAAGCCATCTGTGTAACCAGTCATTTATCGGTGGAATCTTATCACAAATAACATACTGTCATAGTTGCAGTTCAGATTTCTAAAGGGTTCTGATATTGAGAAGGCTACCTACACTTACAGTGAAAATGTACTTAATTCATTAGACAAAAAAATTGCAAGTAACTGGTATATTTTGTGATCTGTCAGAGGCATTTGACTGTGTAAATCACAATATCCTTTTAAGTAAATTACAGTATTATGGTGTAACAGGAAATGCTGCAAAATGGTTCAAATCTAATATCTCTGGCAGGAAACAAAGGGTGATATTAAGAAAGAAACATGTATTGAGCTATTAGGCATCAGCCAACTGGGAACTAATTACATGTGGGGTCCCACAAGGTTCCATCTTAGGGTCCTTACTTTTTCTTGTGCATATCAATGGCCTTTCATCAGTAACATTACCAGATGCCAAGTTCATTTTGTTTGCCGATGATACAAACATTGAAATAAATAGCAAATCAAGTGTAGTCTTAGAAAGACTGGCTAATAAAATATTTGTGGACATTAATCACTGGTTCCTAACCAATTCTTTGTCAATAAACTTTGAAAAAACACACTAAATGCAGTTCAGAACTTGTAAGGAGTGTCCCACGAGTATACGCCTAACAGATGACGACAAGCAGATAGAAGAAGTGGACAGTGTTAAATTCTTAGGATTACAACTTGATAATAAATTCAACTGGGAGGAGCACACCTCAGAACTGCAGAAGTGTCTAACCAAATCTCTATTTTCAATGCGAATTCTGTCAGACATAGGAGATATAAAAATGAAAAACCTGGCATACTATGACTACTTTCACTCCATCATGTCATATGGGATTATTTTTTGGGGTAATTCATCAAGCCAAGCTAAAGCAACGTGCAATAAGAGTTATGTGTGGTATGAACTCAAGAACATCCTGTAGAGGCCTGTTAAGGGAACTAGGGATACTAACTACTGCTTCCCAATATATTTATTCATTAATGAAATTTGTCATTAAAAATATATCACTTTTTCAAAAAAACAGCACAGTTAATGGAATCAATACTATAAATAAGAATAAACTTCACAAGGATTTGACGTCACTTACTCTTGTAAAAAAAGGTGTGCCTTATTCAGGAACACACATTTCCAATAACTTGCCAACAGCCATAAAAAACATAACAACCAATGAAATTCAGTTTAAGAGAAGCCTAAATGATTTATTGGTGGCCAACTCCTCCTACTCCATTGATGAATTTCTCAGTAGAACCAACAGATTTTTGTGTGTGTTACAATCAAACTTCTGCACCATTTCAGTGCAGTAATGTGTTCATTGTAAATAAGTACTGTAGTAGTTATATGTTTATTACCTTATAAATAAAATAAACATTTTTTTAAAAATTTTAAATTCTGTGTATTAATGTAACCTTAGTAGATGAGTGCTGTAAAATGATCCCTTTATATGGTGTTTATTAAAAAAATTACAATCATTCCACTTGGGACCTTTGGAAGGTACATTAGCTTATGTGTTTTAGTTGTAAATACTGTATTTGCCATGTATTATTGTTTGTCTGACATGTTCTACATCCTGTAGGACCTCCTCATTACGAATCAAAAGGAATGACAGTAAATTTAATCTAATGTCTTCTACTACATGACGTTATTTTGTGAAGTTTATCTATTGTGCAGGATGAAGCAGGTGATTTTTGTAGGTGATTATTAGCATCATTATTATTATTATTATTCTTTCTTTTCTCAGACGTTATGTCTGGTCAAAAATGGAAAGTGACGCAGACCTTGGTCAAGCGTCACTTCCTTTTAACTGTACAGTATATGTTACATTGCATTTAGGAACTTTCGGGTAATTGAACATGTATCAATAATTACAGATTTCTGTAGTTGTATATATAAGTTTGGATGTAGCTGTATTGCGTTGATGTACTGGTGGATATTGTGTGGTATGACTCCTGTAGTTGACAGTATAATTGGTATAATGTCACCTTTATCCTGATGCCACATGTCCTTGACTTCCTCAGCCAGTTGGATGCATTTTTCAATTTTTTCTCCTGTTTTCTTCTGTATATTTGTTGTATTGGGTATGGATATTACGATTAGTTGTGTTGATTTCTTCTTTTTATTGGTGAGTATGATGTCAGGTTTGTTATGTGGTGTTGTTTTATCTGTTATAATGGTTCTGTTCCAGTATAATTTGTATTCATCATTCTCCAGTACATTTTGTGGAGCATACTTGTATGTGGGAACATATTGTTTTATTAGTTTATGTTTTATGGCAAGTTGTTGATGTATTATTTTTGCTACATTGTCATGTGTTCTGGTGTATTCTGTATTTGCTAGTATTGTACATCCGCTTGTGATGTGATCTACTGTCTCTATTTGTTGTTTGCAAAGTCTGCATTTATCTGTTGTGGTGTTGGGATCTTTAATAATATGCTTGCTGTAATATCTGGTGTTTATTGTTTGATCCTGTATTGCAATCATGAATCCTTCCGTCTCACTGTATATATTGCCTTTTCTTAGCCATGTGTTGCATGCGTGTTGATCGATGTGTGGCTGTGTTAGATGATACAGATCACAAAGTACCAGATACCCAGAATTAAAATTTTTAACAGAACAATGACTAGCTGATCAGATCCGTGTAATAATCAAAAGTAACAGGATACCCCAGTCAGAATCAGAAAACATCAAACAACAAGTACAACAAATACTGGAACAAAATAATATGCAATCAGAAGAAGAATAAAATACAGTTATGGACTCAAACAGCTCAGAGCAAACAAACAAAGAACACCACGCATCAATTAAACAATCAGAGGAAAACGAAATCTTAAGACAGCCACCAGAACAAGTACAAATACAACACGAAGTGACACACATGTTAGATATAGAAGAAAAATCCAGCTGACATATACAGAATACAAAGACATAAACACAGACATTAGACAGTTGTTGCATAGACCACCAAATAACCCACAAGTTGAAACAACAATAACAACTATCAACACAATCATACACAACAAAATAATTGAAAATACAACTATGGAAGAGTTACAACTAATGGTTTATATAGGAGCACTCACTACACTAAATATACACACTAGGCAGAGATCAGAACCAACCAACACACAGAAGAAACCCATAAAACCAGCATGGCAACACAGGCTACAGATCAGAATAGAAAAACTGAGAAAAGACATCGGACAGCTAACACAATTTATAAGAAATGAAATATCAGACAAAAATCAAAAATGGTTAGGTAAAATCACACAACAAGAAGTGATAGAGCAATTAGATGAAAAGAAGCAGAAATTACAAGCATTGGCCAAACATCTTAGAAGATACAAAAAAAGTAAAAATAGAAGGAAACAAAACCAAACATTCAACACAAACCAAAAGAAATTTTACAATACAATTGATAACGCACACATTAAAATAGACAATCCACCAAACATAACAGACATGGAACACTTCTGGAGCAACATACGGTCAAACTCGGTACAACATAACAGGCATGCACGGTGGATACAAGCAGAAACAGATACGTACAAGATGATACCACAAATGCCTGAAGTGATAATTTTGCAACATGAAGTCACCCAAGCAATTAATTCTACTCACAATTGGAAAGCCCCTGGAAAAGATAAAATAGCAAATTTCTGGTTAAAGAAGTTCACCTCAACACATTCACATCTAACTAAATTATTTAACAGTTACATTGCAGACCCATACACATTCCCTGATACACTTACACATGGAATAACTTATCTGAAACCTAAAGATCAAGGAGACACAGCAAACCCAGCTAAATAGTGCCCCATAACATGCCTACCAACAATATAAAAAATATTAACTTCAGTCATTACACAGAAATTAATGACACATACAACACAGAACAAAATTATAAATGAAGAACAAAAAGGCTGTTGCAAAGGAGCACGAGGATGTAAAGAGCAATTGATAATAGATGCAGAGGTGACATATCAAGCTAAAACTAAACAAAGGTCGCTACACTACACATTTATTGATGACCAAAAAGCTTTTGATAGTGTACCCCATTCATGGTTACTACAAATATTGGAAATATACAAAGTAGATCCTAAATTGATACGGTTCCTAAACATAGTAATGAAAAATTGGAAAACCACACTTAATATCCAAACAAATTCAAATAATATCACATCACAGCCAATGCAGATTAAGCGTGGAACATACCAAGGAGACTCATTAAGTCCTTTCTGGTTCTGCCTTGCTCTGAACCCACTATCCAACATGCTAAATAATACAAATTATGGATACAATATTACTGGAATATACCCACACAAAATCACACATCTGCTGCACATGGATGATCTAAAACTACTGGCAGCAGCAAATCAACAACTCAACCAATTACTAAAGATAACAGAAGTATTCAGCAATGATATAAATATGGCTTTTGGAACGGACAAATGTAAGAAAAGTAGCATAGTCAAGGGAAAACACACTAAACAAGAAGATTACATATTGGATAACCACAGCGACTGCATAGAAGCGATGGAAAAAACAGATGCCTATAAATATCTAGGATACAGACAAAAAATAGGAATAGATAATACAAATATTAAAGAAGAACTAAAAGAAAAATGTAGACAAAGACTAACAAAATAAACAGATTGCTGCCCACCCTATATGTTTATGATTTCCATTGTTTCTTTTTTGTTAATGCATTGATGTCCTAGATCTTTCACCCCTTCTACCCCACGCATTACTGTTCATGAATAACAAACATGGAAAGCAAATAACACACTGTACACATCACAAACACAAATCCAATGCTCTTCATACACTTTCATACTAAATTTTCTCATATACTCACTTTTTTACCACCACCTACAACCTTTTGACTTAAAAATGTAGTAATCTTAACTAAATTGAATATATTAATTTTACCAATATAAATTTAACTGTTAAAATGTATTTAAAATTTTATAATTGAAACTTTATCATTATGATGGGGGAAAAGAAGCACAGAGCAGGAAGAATCAAATGTGAGCTGACAAACTGCCAGCTGGTATGCTTGACCAGTGCACCATGGCACTGATATGTCAAGTATTGCTCACAAATCCCTCATACTTTACTCACAAATTATTAGAGAGAACTTTACATTTTTTATGGCCCATGCAGGTGACATATGATAGTAAGTTCAAAGGGGCATCAACCCATTTCTACTCACACAGTTTGATCCAAATTTGTTAGGATTTAAATTTGGAATAGGTGTACCTAACTCTAATTCTTTCTTTCTTCTCCAAAAATCTACTGGAAAAGGGCCTCTTCAGTAGAACATATACTGAATTTACCATATTGCTTTTACAGCACCTTACAAACATCTTCAAAGAAAAATACTGACTTGTGAATGACATCATGCCCTTAGTGCCACCAGGAATAATGTCACACCAGAGCATGTGCAATCAAAACAGACAGTTTTATTGCTTTTTTGAGTTGAGCATAGTGTGGATGACCATTTCAGCACTTGACACTTGTTTCTGGTTATCATATGGAGAGCACTACAAAACATTTTTTCGTCCATTTTATTTGCATACCAGCACACATTTTATGAGAAATGGTATAATTTTAGTGCAATGTTTACAGTGAGCTGTAGCATGTTAAAACATGATCACCAGCCACACTGCCATCAGTAGTCAGCAACAAACTGGTGCAGGAAAATCACTAAAGAAATTCATGAAAACTATCAGTTTTGTCATATCTCCACTACCATAACTTTTTACAGACTTCTTCGAGCATTTTGTATGGGATCACGTCCAAATGATTAGGCTATCACGAGTTCTGTGCTCGTTGTGTTCCAAAACGACTTTCTGAGAATCACAGAACTCAGCTGATGACTGCTTCTCTTGACAGTCTTCTCTCAATGTGTAGAAATTAAGGATTCAGGTGGGTAAGAGGATTGTTGAGGGAGAATTATGGTGAATTAGTGGGGAGTTACTCTTTGTATAACAGTGCAGATGGAGATGACACAGTGATTAACATGTTGAGAATTGATGGAAGAAGTAATTAGTACCTCTGGTGTAGTGTTTTAGGCTGGAAGCAGTAGACTATAGGTGTTGATAGGCAAGAGTGAAAATTTCTTCAGTGGGTTCATAGCAGCAAGCCATAATGAGATGTATTGAATGGTTGGACTTACGAGTTTCAGAAGAAAGTAGAAATTGGTGCGCAGGTGGTCTTAGGACTGAGAAATGAGAAATTCCACAGAGTATTTTTTAGAAGCAATTGGAGGCCATACTACACTTCTTGACTGCAGTCGATGCAGCAAGTCTTGTCTATTGATTACATTACCACCACCAATTATCATCATCATCTGGAATCTGTTGTTTGTACAACAGCTACAAAATTGCAGTAAATATAAGGCATACCTGATAGATTTCTACAGCTGTACCTGAAAGAACTTCTCTGTATTCAGTGAGATCAAAATTCTGTAGACACTTTTCATTCTGTAGTGATGTGTTTTCAGTTTGGAATGTTTTGTCTCCACTATACTGTTTCAGATTATGCAGAAGTCTCACAGTATTTGAAAGCCACAAAACCATTATATCAATATCATCATGGCCTTTCTTAGTAACTTTTTCAATGGTGTAGATAGTTGCTGTCAGGAGTAACTGTACTTTCTCATAATCATTTTGACAGTCGGCATGCCTAATGTACATGAACAAAATGTATGCAGGCAATCCTGGCAGTAATGTTACAGCAATATGTGGCTTTAATTCTGCAATTAAAAGAACATAAAATTCATAAACAATGGACGTACTTCAATAAAGAGAACACATGAGTGAACATAATGAAAAATTATTCAGGCATATATATTGACCAAATATCACAATATGTCTAATATCCTCTTTGTGAAACTCAAAAATTCCTTGGTAATGTCTTTCCTTCTTTCTTATCCCTCTTCTGTTATTCCTTTGATCTTGCCTCTTCACTAGCACTTCCTCTATTGAGTTTTCAGCTGTTTCAGCACTGTTATTTTTGTGGCGGCGTTTGTAGCAACAAACAATTCACTGTAGAAACGGCTTACGAAGTCACCGCCACACTTTTAATAGCGGGCCGACCGGTCCGCTGGAACAGTGAACAGAAAGATGAAAACCCAAACACTCTGATTAAATAAAAGTCGGTACTTATCTTTATTAACGAAGATACAGAAACACAGTAGTGAACTCCGTGTCTGCAGAAATCTGTCTAGTTCGAGTCGGAGCGGCTAGGTCAGCGTCGGCTGACGACAAACAACAACTCTGCTGCGATGAACACACAACTGACTAGCAAGTACACAATTCGGTGGCGAGTATACAACTGAGCGGTGAATACAGAACTGTCCTAGCGCTCGCGACTCCAGCGCTTAAGAAACCAGAAGCCAGCGGTGGCGCGCGCAGACTTGCGGCGATTTCCTGTCTCGCTGGCGCTGCTTATGCAGACGGCGTCCGGACTTTGATGCTGCCAACCTTTTGGCAGCGGGCACGGGTGGCATTACTGGCTAGGATATTACACTCCTCCCCCCCAAATCGCCGCACCGTCATTGAGTAATGACGTGGCGATCGTCGGCGGCGGGGGAGGGGTCTGGCCGCAGGCGTAGCAGAAGAGACCGGGGCGGAGACTGTTGTCGGTGGCAGTCCCCGGTCCGCACCCCAGCATTGGCTGCGCGGGGCCGCGGGAAACACCGACTGAAAACCGAGGTCAGGGTGCATGCCTGTGACCACGGGCGCAGCTTCTGGTACTGGACGCGATGGGGCATCGGGACCCACGAATAGAGGCAGCATCTCCTGATGCTGCATCGACGGCTGCTGAGTGGGCGCCGGACAAGGCGCTGCGGTGTCAGACTCCTTAAGGGTGCCCAAGGAAAGCGGCTGCAGGACAGGCTGCACAGCCACCGCTTGGGAAGGCGGCCCGGCTGAGGGGTCGACGTCCATCAGCTCTGAAGGGGCTGAAGAGGGACCGCAGGTGCCGGAGCGACCACCTGGGGCGCTCCCGGATGAAGCTGTGCGGGAGGCATCAACGGGACGGGCTGTCGGCGCGGTAGCGGCGACGGCTGCTGCTGCTGCCCAGGGGGCGGCAGCAAAGTCGGAAGGCATGGCTGGAACCCGCCGCGGACCAAATCTGTGGACAAAGAACGAGCGGCAGAATCCGGGCGGCCAGCGCGGCGCAACTGGTTCTGATGCCTCCTGTGCACCCCAGTAGCACCTTGAACAGTATAAAAACCGCGACCCTGGACACTTATCACGGTACCACGTTCCCAACGACGGCGACCAGGATAAACTCTGAAAAAAACGGCGTCGTTGCGCTGAAAACGCGTGCGATGCTCAGAAGCGGCGGGTCGATCCGGGGGGTGCAACAACCGTAGTAGGGTGCGATGACGACGGCCGTGGAGAAGCTCCGCAGGCGAAGGGCCATCGTGTGGCGTGGTCCGGTACGACGACAGTTACGTGATGAGGGCCTGCTGACGAGAGTGCGTAGCACAAAGGTAGTCCATATGATCCTTGAATGTGCGTACAAAACGTTCCGCTGCACCATTCGATTGAGGGTGGAACGGCGGAGTAAGAACATGGCGAATGCCATTGGCAGAACAAAAACTTTCAAATTCAGCAGAGGTAAATTGTGGACCATTGTCAGACACTAAAACTTCTGGAAGACCCTCAATACAAAAAATTGAAGTCAACGCCTGTATAGTTTGTGCAGACGGTGTAGACTGCATGGGCACAACAAACGGAAAATTACTAAATGCATCTATCACGATGAGCCAACGAGAATTCCAATATGGACCAGCGAAATCAATATGTACCCGCTGCCAGGGACCAGCAGGGCGTGCCCACTCAAAATAGCGTTGAGGCGGAGCAGATTGGTGTTCGGCACACGTCGAACAATCTGTAGACATCTGCGTAATCTGCTTATCAATGCCGATCCATGTACAATGACGGCGGGCAAGCTGCTTGGTGCGGACCACTCCCCAATGACCTTGATGCAACAAGTCGAGGACCTTGGATTGGAGCACTTGGGGAACCACTACACGAAGCTGGTCATTCTCGGTGCGTAACAGCAAAACTCCGTGCGAAACAGACAACAGATGACGTTGCGGATAATAGCGACGAACCACAGGATCCGATATGTCCTTTGCCTTGGACGGCCAACCACGTTGAACATAACGTAACAGTAAACGCAGATGAGGATCCGTAGCTGTCTCACGCGCCACCTGACGATAATCAATCGGAAAATCCCGGAGGGATTGATGCTCATCGGCGTCAATCTGATGTCAAGAGTCGTCAGAGGAATCGAAGACATCATCCGCAGCAACCGGCAATCTAGAAAGCGCGTCAGTATTTGCATGCTGAGCTGTAGGGCGATACAGTATCTCATACTGGTATTATGATAACAAAAGAGCCCAACGTTGTAGTCTCTGAGCTGTCCGCTGAGGAACTGGTTTAGACGGATGAAACAGTGACGTCAGGGGCTTGTGATCTGTTACTAAATAGAATGGTCTACCATAGAGGTAGTGATGGAATTTTGTGACACCGAACACAATAGCCATCGCTTCCTTGTCCAATTGGCTATAATTACACTGAGCTTTGTTGAGCAATTTAGATGCGAACGCAATAGGACGTTCGGTGTTACCGACTCGGTGAGACAACACAGCACCAAGGCCGAAAGAAGAGGCATCACAAGCTAACACCAGAGGGTTGTTAGGGTCGTAATGGACCAGACAACGATCATTCAATAAAGCCTCTTTAAGCTGCTGAAAGGCTGATTGGCAATCAGCTGACCACACAAACGGAACATTCTTACGGCGGAGACGATGCAACGGTGCAGCAATCTGTGATGCATTAGGTATAAACCTAATATAATATGTCAATTTGCCAAGAACTGCTTGCAATTCCTGCAGATTGCGAGGGGTGGGCAAATCACGAATAGCTGCTAAATGTGACTGGGAGGGATGAATGCGTTGAGCATTAATAACATGTCCCAGATACTCCATCTCCGTAAGGAAAAATGAACATTTATCGATGTTGCATCGTAGGCCTGCCTGAGCCAACACTGTAAACAAACACTCCAAATTATGGAAATGTTCAGCAGGCGTCCAACCGGACACAACAATATTGTCTAAATAGTTGCAACATGATGGCACATTAGCCAGAAGTTGTGACAAAAAACGCTGAAAAACAGCTGGAGCTGACGCACAACCAAAAGGCAAACGCAGAAAACGGAACAACCCCAACGACGTGTTGATGACAAAATACTGTTGTGATTGCTCGTCGAGGGGCAATTGCAAATATGCTTCACGGAGATCAATTTTGGAAAAGAAACGAGCTTCCCCTAACTTATCCATCAGCTCGTCCGGTCTAGGCAAAGGAAAAGAATCAATGACAGTCTGAGGATTAACTGTCGACTTAAAATCAGCACACAAACGTAACTTGCCAGACGGTTTCTTTATAATAACTAAGGGAGAAGCCCACTGGCTCTCTGAAACGGGTTGAATAACACCGTTGTTTTGCCAACGACGAAGTTCATCTGCTACAGGTGCCCGGAGGGCGTGAGGCACTGGACGAGCACGAAAAAATCGAGGCTGAGCATTATCTTTCAACGTAATATGAGCGGCTAAGTTCGCAGCACAACCTAGTTCGTCTTTAAATATGTCACTGTATCGTTTACACAAATCGGTTATGCTGTCTTGAGGAACAACAACAGAATTAATTTGCAACACATTGTCTTGGATAGACAGGCCAAACAAGTCAAAACAGTCTAATCCGGAAATGTTTACACTGTCTGTAGCGCGGAGCATTGTGAATGAAACTGTTTTTGTATTGCCACGGAATGTGGCTGGCACGCTACATACACCTAACACAGGAATTTGTTCTCCACTATAAGTAGCCAAAGAATGTTTTGCCGCTGAAAGTTTAGGGCGGCCGATAGCCGCATACGTAGCACTATTTATGAGAGTCACAGACGCACCAGTGTCTAATTGAAAATTGAAGGTCTTATCCTGGATGCGTAGCTTCACAAATAGTTTATTACACTGTCTCTGGATCAGTGCAGTGGAGGCGGAAGACACAAAATCAGCGCATTTAGCGCGTGTTCGCTGCTTACGACAACTCGTGGGTTGGGCGGGTGGAACAACAACTCCCGCTTCACTTGCAGTCTGTACATTACTTTTTACAGCGTTTGAATTACGCTTGGGTCGCATAGCAGAGGGCTGGGTGGGTGGCTTATTGCAAACAAGTTTATTACCCACACGAACCGTGGAAGAGTCTTTAAACGCGACCATCTGGGCGGGCTGGCTTTGAAGAACATGAATATCCATGGGCTGGGCAGCACTAGAATTGTTCTTGCGTTTACACAAACAAACAGTCTGGATGTGTCCTTTCCTTTGACAAAAGTGACAAACCGCGTTTCTTAACGGGCAACGTTCACGAGGATGAGCAAGAACACACTTAGGGCAAGACTTAACTCTATCATTTTGCACACGCGGCTGACGAATGTGTTTAACATGACGCGGCCGGCTAGTGTTTACAGTCTGACTCTGCCGGTGGGGCCGCGGGCGTGACATAACTTGCTTAGCACAGGCAATTTGAGAAATGCATGGCTGATCTAACTCACACTCAGCATAGTCAAAAGTATCTTGGGCTTCAATGATGTTCATCACAGTCTCTAATGACGGGTCAGGCAACTTTAAGATAGCAGCACGAATACGAGAATCGGCAATGTTTTGAGTAATAGCGTCTCGTAACATGACATCACTGTAGGAAGCTCCACACACACAATTAAATCGGCACTGACGGGTGATGCCCCGTAAATCTGTTAACCACTGTTTATTAGATTGATGTGGCAGTTTCTTTAATCAGAAGAACTTGAATCTGGCTGCTGCCACATGAACTCGCGACTCGAAATACTCAGCAAGCTTGTTAACAACAACGTCATAGTCTAAAGCTTCTAACTTGGATTCCGGGAACAACTTGCAAAGTAGTCGATAGACTTCCATGCCTGCAGTGGAAATTAAATAAAGCTGCCTCTCAGTACCCGTGATTTTGTAGACTGTCATGTGCGCCTGCAACTGCGCGAAATATTCTCGCCATTCTTCTCTTGATGCATCAAAAGCACGGAAAGGTGGTGCTGCCTGTGCTTGTTCCTTTTGTGTTGGAGGATTAGCCGCTTGTTTGGCGATTGCTTCCACCAGACTTTGTATTTGCTGACTCTGTAACAAGATCAACTGTTGTAATTCGGCAGACATAGTGAACACAAATTAAACCAGCCCCCAAAATTTTATCGCTATAATTAGTATAACCAGAAACAAGTTGAATCAGCCCTGCACACGAGTTCGGAAGCCCTCGTCGCCAGTTTTGTGGCGGCGTTCGTAGCGACAAACAATTCGATGTAGAAACGGCTTACGAAGTCACCGCCACACTTTTAATAGCGGGCCGACCGGTCCGCTGGAACAGTGAACAGAAAGATGAAAACCCAAACACTCTGATTAAATAAAAGTCGGTACTTATCTTTATTAACGAAGATACTGAAACACAGTAGTGAACTCCGTGTCTACAGAAATCTGTCTAGTTCGAGTCGGAGCGGCTAGGTCAGCGTCGGCTGACGACAAACAACAACTCTGCTGCGATGAACACACAACTGACTAGCAAGTACACAATTTGGTGGCGAGTATACAACTGAGCGGCGAATACAGAACTGTCCTAGCACTCGCGACTCCAGCGCTTAAGAAACCAGAAGCCAGCGGTGGCGCGCGCAGACTTGCGGCGATTTCCTGTCTCGCTGGCGCTGCTTATGCAGACGGCGTCCGGACTTTGATGCTGCCAACCTTTTGGCAGCGGGCTCGGGTGGCATTACTGGTTAGGATTTAACAGTTATATAATTTGCTGGAAAACACTAGGGGAAAAAAGTAATAAAAGTAATATTGTTTCTGGAGCAGTTACACAATCATTATAACAGCACCTCTCAAAATATGGAATAATTTTAACATCCTGTTTATTGGTCTTCAAAATATACTTACACCCTGCATCCTTCAGCACTTCAGTTTGCAATTTTAAGCTGTTCTGGCATTTTGAAAGTTCCTCTTTAGCTAAATCTAGTTTTTCTTGAAGAACCTGGAATTTGTACACAACACATTTAGAAATAATTAATATATCCAAAATGTATTTTGCCATTTGCACTGATTGTGGTAAAAGTATAAGGAAACAAAACTGTATTTGCAGGCAATGGATTGGGAAAAAATAACAAAAAATAATAAATGTGGGATTAATTATAAAACTGCTGAGGAAATGATTGCACTACAAATTGCATCTATTTGCAAACCATTACAAGAAAAATTCCAGTGATGATGTTAGATGAAAAGGATCTTGCATTTCTCCTTGGACCATACTGATTTTTTCAATACTGATAGATGTGCAGGATTTATGTAAAGTTCCTTATTATCAAGTGAGAAGGTATCATGAAAGGTTATCCTCAGGAGTCACATTCTCTGGCCACATAAGTTGGAACAATATAGTCATAAGATATATTCATTGTATCTCTGTCAATTAAACCTTATACTTATTTCCTCACAAATCATTTGTAATTATTGATCCATGTACATTGGGTGAAGTTTAACAAAACACAAGAAACTAAATACAGTTCATCAGCATTCTTAAAATAGGGACTTCATAGTTCAAGGATATATTAAACAGGTTGGGAAGCCACAGAAGATGATCACAGCATTTACAATCATATAGTCATATAAGGAGGGTGAAATCTGTAACTCTGGGCATACCAAGAGTATCCTGAGAGGAAGCATTCAGTAAGTAATGTAAAGAAGGAGTACTATGCTTTAACATTTCTGGCTTGGTTCTTTACTGCATTATGAACATGAAATCTGCAGCTAAATGACAGATGCAAAGCTGCCATGATTTTTCTATGCTGAAACCAGTAGATTGTATACCATAATCAAAGAAATGAAGCAGATGATGCAATACTGGTAGAAACTATGCTGCTTTCAGAATAAGATTTTCACTCTGCAGCGGAGTGTGTGCCTGTCAGGAAGTTTCACTATACTGCTTGCATATAGTGGCAATGAACTGCTAACTCATTACAAAAACAGCAATAAATTGGATAATAATATTTTAAAATATAACAACTGGAATTTACATAATTATTCGTGGTATTAGCAAAGTTTTCTCAGATGAGCTGCAGCTTGGCACAGGGTAAATGACAGCCAGTTGAGTCTTTAATTAGTACCCAACACAGTCAACATGTCTGCAACACATATCATTGTAAATATAATGCTTTCAATCAAAATTTCCATAATCAATCTAATGTTCATGACAATTTTCGTAACACATGTATATCTTCCAACATGCCTGTGTGAGAAGTGAAACCATTACAGATATGTTGACATTACAACATTTTATTTCTGCGTAAAGAATATTTCACATCAAGTTGCTGTTAACCTAATAAAAATGTACTGGTAATCTAATAACTTACATATTCACACACGCCTTATTGCCACATTCTGCAAAGTAGACTTGAAAGTTAATTTAGCGTCAGTTCCAGTCAACTCTACTCTTCATGAAAGAATGCCACTGGCATAGGAATGAAGGTGAGTGAGCCCGCATCTCGTGGTCGTGCGGTAGCATTCTCGCTTCCCACGCCCGGGTTCCCGGGTTCGATTCCCGGCGGGGTCAGGGATTTTCTCTGCCTCGTGATGGCTGGGTGTTGTGTGCTGTCCTTAGGTTAGTTAGGTTTAAGTAGTTCTAAGTTCTAGGGGACCTATGACCACAGCAGTTGAGTCCCATAGTGCTCAGAGCCATTTGAACCATTTTGAAGGTGAGTGACCATTATGCGGAATCGTGATGAGGTTGGGTGAATGTGCATTGCTGTTGTTCAACTTTTAACATATTGTTTCTCAGCCACTCATGTGCACGAGTCCTGTCCATTATCTTAGTTGCCTCAGCCAGTTTCCAGCTGCAGAGCTTCATGATAAACCAAGCTACTTCTCATACTACAGGAAACAGACTCAGAAGGAGTATGGATTTCAGTTTGAACTTTTCAGTGCTCCAGGCAAGTGTGTTTTTAAGTGCAAGTACATTTCTTAGGTAAGCACAGCCCTTCCATCAGATTGGAGTGACATTAGTTAGCTGGAAAGTAGTGTTTGAGACAGTGAGATCAATGTGGGAATGTTTTGCTTCAATAGAAATTTTTAGAGTAATGTGTTTGTGAGAGTCTTTCTCCATTTACATTGACTTTGAACTTCCTTTTTAGTTATTATTGACAACAGCTGCCAGTAGCCAGCTGGAGGTGATGTATTCAACTGACAGCATTTATCATTTTCCAGTCCAGAGCTCATATCTCTGAATCTGTCCTGAAAGTAGTTTGGTAAGTACAGGGTTTTCAATTATTGACTCTGGAGTAGTGAGAAGTTCAACCCTCTCTCACAGGTCAAGTCAAGGCTGGCAACCCTTATTTCAACTGACTGGGTAGTGTGGCAGTGCCGAGAAGTTATCCAGTTCTACTAATAATGCTTCAGATTAAATCTACAGAGCAGTAAATCATATTATTTCTGTAGCACACTGGCCATTGCTAAGAGTAGTGCATTCCAACTGCTGCCATGGATGGAATTGCATGCAATGCCACAGAAGCTCTGACATATGGACAAAAGGAATGTTTCAAACCCAACATTGCATAGTAATGAATGCAGCCATAAGGGTGATTGTTGTTTTAGTGATATAGTGGAGCTTAATAGCTGTTATTAAAATAGAATAAAAAGTTATGAAAGTAGTGATAAAATTATAATATGATTTATAGGAAATTAGGAGTAGCATGGTATACAAATACTAGTTTGACAAAGAGAGAATGAAATTTTTCACAGAAAAAAAACAAACATGAAGAAATTAAGACTGAAGATGAGTTGTGTAACAGCTGCAGGTGTAAATTGATTCCAATAGAAAATAAATGGTTTTTTTATTAACAAGAATATGAATTTTATTGGCTGAAAGACAATTTCTGTCAGAGTTTTGCTTAATTGAATAATAAAGGTAATTATCTCATGTTAGTGCGTAGGTGCTCACCCAGAGGATACCAGCTTTAATGGTGATGATGGAAGAAAGTTTCATCACAGGAATCTGGACAAGGGGATGAGGCAGGGAAAAGATGGAAGCAGAGAAGAGAGGTGGGGTAACATCCCTAAAGTGTGTCACCCAGTCATTATGAGAGGGTATTTTGTACTGTTGGTTATTCCTCAATCAAATGTGAATGTAAAGTTTTACAAACACCCTCCAAGGATTTGATTTGAAGAATGAAGTTTGTGAAGTGAGAGTTTACTTTCATTCCATGCTAATCTGCAATGACAGAAAAAAACTGCACTGCAAAAGGACTCAGCACAGTCAACTACACAAGAAAAAAAAAGAGAAAAAATGAAAAAAAGAAAGAAGAAAAATGAAATGGACACTTCACTGCTGGGTCACAAGATGAAAGCAACAAACATTTTCCACTAGTACCTGACAGAGAAAGCAGCATGGTATTTGTGCCCAGCCATGAAGTTCAGCATTAAGTAAGGGACTAACTGGAAACATCTAAAAAATTGGCATAATTATGAACTCTTAAAAAGACCACAGAAAACTACAAATATTATTGCTGATTTGGCCTCAGTCCTCTATGCATTCTCCTATTGTTAAGTTTTGTTACTGAGAAGAAAGCATAGAATTATACATTGTTTCCCCACTATAGCAGTCTGTATTATCACCTCTTCATGCATGTGTGTTTCCTCCTAAGACATCCTGTACATGCTATAAGCTGTTTTAATGAAGTTTTTAAACATTAATATGATCTGAATTAATATTCACCAGCTTTTCTGAAGTCACTGTTATAATTTCATGTTGCATAAAAGCCTCAGTTTGAGTTTGTGGGCTTTTAGTTAAGCCTGGAGACAAAAGCTTGTGCTGATTATCATTCTCCTCACTGAGTTGCTGATTTTCTTGTTGGAGTTGTTCTCTTTCTGCTTGCCACTTATTTTTCTCTTAGTGCAATTCATCTTCCAGCTGCCTACATGAATTTACAGTTTAAAGAGTTAATGATTCCCAGACTTAATTAACAAAAATAAGATATGGTACTGCATTTTTGCACATACCTGTTTATCTTCTGTGCTTCAAATGCCAGTACTAGCTCCACAACCTCATTTATTAAGTGTACATGACTTTCATAGTTGATACTAGCAACATTCTTCAAACCTTCAGTTTGCTTTGCTAGAATACTGTGTAACTGAATGCATTCCTCTCGCCATCTGTCAACTTCAAGTTGCAGCTGATTGTACTGCTCTGAATGAGAACAAATTTATAACACTGTCATAAATAAATGAAATTAATACTAATTCAAGTATAACAAAATAACACCAGTCGTGTAGAAAATCAGATGTTATGCTGTTGAACAGTCACCTGTGAATGTCAAGTTACCATCCTTAGAGTATTTGGAAACACAGACTTAAAATGCACATCAGGAACACATTCTCAAACATTATTTCTATTATGTTTGTTTTAATGTTATAGCAATTTTATACCTTTAGCATGTAGTATGATAGAATAATTATTTCTGTCTAGAACTGGCAGTATTTGTAAAAACCTGCACTTACAGAAGTCCTCAATTATTAGAAAGAGCGTCTATGGAGGGAAAAAAAAACCTGTTTTTCAGAATGAAAACCATGAACTTGGGCATTTGGGAACAACAGCAACAAGAAAGATCCTTACTATGATGAAGGAACAATTTGAACTTACTTAGCAATTCTTCTCGTCCTGGTCCATCATCTAATGTTTGATTAGAACAGCAATCATCGAATGATAGCTGAAGTTTAGTCATATTTGCATGTAATCTTCGATTTTCCACTTCCAGTTGCTGCAACTGAAATTGAAATATAAAAGGTGTCTCAAGAATGATGCCTCAGAGATAACAGATACTTAAAACAGAATTAAACTGACTCAACACTGCTCAGTTTATGTTCCTGGCTCAAAAAAGATTTTTATGTAATGATGTCACTTATCATTTTTTATGTACAATTTGAGGTACCTTAATATGCAGTGGTCTTTGTAGTATTGCATACTTGAGATTACCTCAGAGTCTGTCACACATCTATAAGTATGAAGAACATTGTCTCATAACTGTGTCCACATTGGAGTCTATTTCTCAACAGAGTATTTGTTAAACAAACATGCTGTAAAAATGTCAATTTTCTCTGGTCCTCTTCCGTAACAGTTAGTTGAAAATGGAGCTATTTATACCTTTTAACACTACTGGTGAATGGGGTTGTTCATATTAGTAGTTGGGTCTTTTGCAGCTCTGTTTATTTTATAATCAGTTTCATCATACCAATAATAAACACCCACAGCCACTGCACATACCAAATGTTTAACAGTGTCATGTGTAGCCTGCAACATCAAATGTTGCCTAAAGAAATAGATGTTTTATGTTATGGACTAAAATCTACATCCAAGTTTTATTTCAGTTTCAACACCATGTCTAAATGCCATAATAAACATTTTAAAAATACTCTAATGCTAACTATGAATAAACACTTTTTAAAAAACAAAAATTATGACATTGTAGCCTCGTTGCCTGGGAGGCCCCATCCAGGAAAGTTCAGCCCCGGGTTCCAAGTCTTATTTCAGGTGACGTAACGTTGGGTGGCTTGCATGTCAGTGGTGGTGGTGGTAGTGGTGGTAGTGATGGTGACACAACACGGCTGGAAATCGAACCTGGGCCCACTGCGTGGCAGGCAAACACATTGCCACTCAGCTAAGCAGGTTGACTACTAATAACAAATCGACATACATACGCTGCAGACCACCATATAGTGCACAGCAGAGGATACTTTGTGCAACTATTAATCACTTCCTCTCCTGTTTGACTTGCAAATGGAGCAATGAAGAAATGAATATCTAAAAGCCTCCATACAGGCCCTAATTTCTTACATCTTATCTTCATGATCCTTATGTGAAATGCATGTTGGTAGCAGTAGATTCATTATGTAGTCAGCCTCAAATGTTGGTTCTCTAAATTTCAGGAATAATGCCTTGCAGAAAGAGCATTATCTTTCCTCAAGGGATTCTCATTTAAGTTCATAAAGCACCTTCATAACACTTGTGTGCTGATGGTGCCATGTACCCCTCATTCACCTAAAGGGATCAGCAACCCCTCAGACACTGATCCATCATGGGCTTGCATATGAACAAGGTATTGCCTCACTGCATTGAACTGATCACATAAAGGATGACAGACAGCAGGACGAGCACCACCAGAGGTCCTCCACGTCAGGGACCTATTTCCTCAACTGGGTTGTGTGCAGAACTGGATTGGCATGAATTCCTCCATGTCCCATCTATACAGGACAGTGCAAGCCAGCACGATTTGACGGTTCACCACACCAGGGTTCTGGGCCAATTCACACACAAGCTCTAAGCAGCTAATCAGTCAGGGCCTGATCAGAAGCCACCACAGCAGCACTTATAACTTTCCGGTGATATCCTGAGACATACCTGTCAACCAGCTATGTTGAGCACTCAACCTCTGTCATTAGGGACTATCTGTGGCATGGTCTTCATGCCTCACAATGTTTATTCACTGAGTGTTCCATTTGTGTGCCTGTTAGTGTCAGAGAAGTTGTATTATATTTCATTGAGAAGAGTTTTCCTTTGTTATTAAATCTCTCTATTGTGGTTGTAATAGACCCTTGTTCTTGTTTAGCTGTATCTTACTATTTCTTATCAAGCATCTACCCATGGGACAAATTGCAGATTGAATCTACTGGTAACAAATCCAGCTGCCCACTCTGAACTGCTTCATGTCTTCCTTTAATCCAACCTGATGGGGACGCCAAATACTTGAATGAATGAATAGCACTAGCATTCTATACACCATCTCCTTTATGGATGACACTTTGCCAAAATTCTTCAACAAAATGAAGTCTACCATTCACCTTCCCTACTGCCATTCTGAGGTATTCATTCCACTTCATATCTACATCTACATCCAATCATTTGACTTATGTCGTACTTTACAACCACAGAAAAAAAACCTATACAAAGGGTAGAAACTGGCACATCCCCATTATGATTACAAAAGTTGCCTCCTGCTGCTGCTCATTTGATACAGAATTCTTATGATAACACAGCTATAAAACATTCTCACAAAAATAGGAGTATGCCATGCTGAAACTTTTGCTTCCACTGATAGAAATACATTGCACAGAAGCTTGCTAAAAAGTGTATAATCAACTGTTTGAAATATTTCTCAGTAATAGTTGCAAAGAGGATCCAAGTTTGTACCATTTATCCATCTTATTTGCTAAGTGAATAACAATTTCTGATAATTAGACAAAGTTAATTAGCAACAGTTAGAAAAAGTACCCTTTTAAGAAAGTGTCATTTGCAGCCTGTCTAAGTTTTCTGATTTATCATGGTATAGTTCTCTAACTGGATTCTTTCATGTCATGGTATAGTCCTCTAAATATATGTTTACATTAAGAATATCCCTCCTAACAAATCTTTCTTACTGCTATATTGAAAGTCATTACTGAATTGAATCTTTATAATAGGAAATGTTCCCATACATCACAGCTATTAACTACAGGCAGTGTAGATAACTGTTATGAGCCTGTAACAAGAGGACTAAGTGGAGAGCAAAAAGTTTCACTTCTTAATCAATACTGGTTCTATGATACTGGTATAGGATAGTTGCGGATTAGAAACTGACATTTGTTTTATGTGGGTGACATGAGGTGCATACAATTTAATAAAGTATTGAGGAAGATTAGCTCAACATCCTTCTGGTAATGACAAATCAACCATGTCCTCCTCAACAGTAATATCTCATCATTCACCATAACTGATTTAGGAAAATTAAAAAACATGTGTTTGAAACCTGGGAAAATAGGTAACTTTATCTCCACAAAAAATTAAGACCTGCCATGCAAGTGCATGAGGTCGGGCTTGCTGATCACAGCTTACTGTAATTGTGATAGTGCTATAGGTTAACATCAACAGTGATCCGATAAACAATTAACCATTATGATAAAATTCTCTTGGCCTCACAATAACATCAAATGGTGTAAAATCATCAAGCCCTTGGGCCAAGTACTCCTCTGCCATTGTCAAGTGGTGACTATCTTTTGGTTGCTGCCATCATACTTATACAGCAGTGCTTCCTTCTTTGTTGTCACTGGTGTTTGCTCCACTGCCATATAGTGTAATACTTTCATTGCACACCCACAGCACCCACTTCAATTTTCTGATGGTAGGGTCCCAAGGCTTGCTTAACTATAGGCCATCAACTTCATTGAGAGTGTTGTTACAAATTTTTATCTCTATTGCTTTTTTAATTATGATATCCTAGAAACAACACATCTGTGTAATAACTGATGTCTTTTTGAATGAAATGTGATGTCTGTTTTCCAGAGCATGCTCTGCTACCACTGATCCCTCAGGGTAACAAAAGTGAAAGTATCTTGTGTTCTACTCAGCACTGTTCATTAGTATGCACAGTCTGTCCAACATAAAAATATCCACACCCACACAGTATTTTATGTACTACTGGCAATCAAACACCTATACCATCTTTCAAAGGACTGATGAGTTGTGAAACTTTTGTTGGAGCCCTGATGACCGAATCTATTTCATGCCTCTTTAGGAAATAGCTGATCTTTCCCATTATTGAGCCATACAATGGAAAAAACACAAGCTTAAATTTCTTCTCGTGGCCCTTCTGCTTCTATGTTTCCGGGAAGATGGCTTTTGAAATCTGGCGATTGTTGTAGCCGTTTTCCTTGAATACTTTCTGTAAGTGACTCAGTTCCTTTGGCAACCTTCCAGTGTATGAGAGAGCTTTCTATTGATGCACCAAGGTCCTCAGAACAAAACATTTCTGTGACAGATTGTGATAGCTGTTAGCTTGCAGATCCCGATGTGTGTGGGTGGATTTCCAGTAAACACTGTGACTGAGACATACATTGCCTTACAGCAGATGAGGACATCAAGGAACAGCAAGGCACTATAGGTCTCCACCTCAATTGTGAACTTTATATTGTCATGGATATTGTTGATGTGATCCAAGAATTACCCCAGTTTTTTCACATCAATGAGACCAGATGACGAATGTGTCATTGATGTAATGATAAAAGCAAACAGACTTTGCAGGAGGCATGTCCAGCATGATGTTCTCCATAAACAAGTTGGGTATAACTAGAGCTAATGGACTTTCCAATGTGAGGCCGTCCATCTGATTTTGTATGATGGAGAATATAGAATGTTTTAATCAGACAAATGCTTTTCTCTGGCTGTGGCTCCTGCAAATCCTAGTTGCTTTTATCATTACATTGACAATACATTCATCCTCTGGTCTCATGAATGTAAAAAGCTTGGGGAATTCTTGGACCACATCAACAATATCCATGACAACATCAAATTCACAATGGAGGTAGAGACTGGTAGCGCCTTGCACTTCCTTGATGTCCTCATCTGCCATAAAGCAATTTGTGTGTCAGCCACAGTGTTTACTGGAAACCCACCCACACATACTGCAGATACCTGCACATTAACAGCTATCACTATCTGTCACAAAAATATTCTGTTCTGAGGATCTTAGTGCATTGTGTGGAAGGTGTCTCAGATGCTGAAAACCTGCTGAAGGAACTGAGCCACATACAGAAAGTATTCAAGGAAAACAGATACACTAGTTACCAGATTTCACAAACCACCTTCCTGAAAACACAGGAGCAGAAGAACCCTGAATAAAACTCAATGAAGCTTATGTTTTTTCTGTTCTGTGGCTCATTAATCAGAAATATTAGCCACTTCTTAAAGGGGTATGAAACAGATTCAGTCTACAGGCCTCCAACAAAAATTTGACAACTCATGAGACCTGTAAAAGTGATGTAGGCCTCAGAATGCCAGGAGTATATAAAATACTGTGTGAGCATTGACAGTTTTCTGTCAGACAGAACGTGAGAGATGCTTTCCCCTGTCATGTCATAAGAAATCAGTGATAATAGAGCATGCTCTAGAGTATTCACATCATACTGCATTCAAAGAGACATCATTTATTACATGGACTAGATGTTTCTGGGATAGCATAATTAAAGAAGTGATAGATAAAAGTTTGCAAATGTGGTAGCCTACCGTTGAGCAAGGATTGTAACACAGCCACAGAAAGCTGAAGCAGGTGCAGCGGGGGCGCAATGCAAACATTACCCCATATGGTGCTGGACTGAGCACCAGTGACATCATGTAAGGCAGTGCAGCAGTAAAGGATGTTAGCGGCAACCAAAAGACAGTCACTACTTGACAGTTGCCAAGGAGTACTTGACTGAAAGCTTGTGAGTTTTAAACCACTTGCTGCAACTGGAAGTTCAAGAGAGTTTTAGTGATACATATCACTGCAAAACCATGCATTAATATAAATCCTCCATAATATTTTAAATGACTCCACATCATACTTAATCAACATGGAATGAGGTTCAAAAATGTTATATTTATGTATGGCCAACTTCACTGATTTGTACATCACTATAACTAACCGACTTACAGCTAAGATCTTCCCAATTTCATATTCAAAAAAGATAAAAGGAGCACTAACAACTAGCCCCATGTTAGCACTTTGCCGTCCTCAAATCTCGTACAAATTTATACACTTGGCGCCGGCAGCACTAATTCAGATTACTTGGCTTGTCACTGGCCACTTGTCACCTTTCCATAGATGACAAGCTTCTAAAACATTGACTTTTGTGAGCTTTAATTTTCCAGAAATCCTCTATTTTGCCATGTCATTCCACAAACTCAAATTTTCTTTTCAAGTAACTTCTTTGCAAGTTCTACACTGTTATAATAATCAGCCATGAAGAAGTGGTGCCACTTTCCCTCAGAAGGTGTCAATAGTTCCATCACTGTTTTTGCTAAAGGCTGTCCAGCACCAGAATATATCTCGAATGAAGAAATGTATCCTGTACTCGAATCACACAGCATCCGAATGGGTATGCTGTATTTCATAATTTTTGATGGATTATAAACTTTAAAATTTAACTGTCCACCCAATGGTGTCATTCCTTCATCAGTTGAAATGTTCTGACTTGGATTAAACATTTCTTCAAACTTTTTGGAAAAATAATCTATTACGAATTGCACTTTGACTAGCCAGTCGGCATTATCCAGTTTACTGTTGCTGTTGGAAAAATGTAAAAATAATAATATTTGTCTGAATCGGTTGCAGGACATCGTTTTGCAAAATATCAGTGTGTCTATCAATGGATTTGTTGACCAATAATCATCAATCCTTGCTGTATTTATAATTCTCATAAGTATAGCAGCCCAAACCAATTTCTATGCTTGGGTCCCATAACGTTGACAAATTTGGCATTTTTTAAATCCAGTTTCCTTCTGTTGCAATTTTGACTATAGTATTTGTTGGTTTCATGGCTAATATATTCAAATAGATCGTTCCCGATATCTAATTCTACGATATTCTCGATGCTTGGTGTATTTTTTGGAAATATGTTTGGACCCGAGGATCCTTAAAATTTATTATTGGTCCTTGGTAAATCAAAGTCTGACCCCTGTGCACTGTCTTCTTCACCTGATTCAGCCGAATCAGTTGGAAACCGCAGCCTTCACTGAATTCTTCTTGGACGTATTTTACTCTCATCCTACGATTCTGCTTCACTTTAATTTTTTTGATATCCTATGTCTTCTTCTTAATCAGCCAAGTCATTCAAAATATCAGACAAGACGCCTGCACCTTCATTGTAAATAATCCTATTGTCTCTTTCATCTGCCATGATGAAAGTGTGCAAGTACTTATTAAAACAAAAAACTTATTGATGTGTGTAACTTATTGTTACCTAAACAAAACACCAACAGAATGCAAAAGATACTGAAGTGCTGGCGCTGGCCACTGCATTATACTATGCTCATGACACCACTGTAGTGTCACCGACCACTGAGGGATACTATGCAGATGACACCACTATGGCGTCGCCGGCCATTGACAGCTATTTTGTGCATGACACCACTGTTGTATCACCAGACAACGTAGTGTTAATATTTCTGAATTATAAGAAGGAATTTGTTCTGTCCTGTGATGCAAATAACTAGCCAGGAGGGTGTACTATAAGCAAAGATGTGAATGGGAAAGAGCACCTTGCAGCCTACGTATCAAAACAGTTAAATGAAGCTGCAAAATTACTTGAGTGTGGAAAAGGAAATGTTGAGTTTGATGTGCGGTATCATGTACTTCAGGCGCTATATTTATGCCAGGAAATTCGAAGTCTTAAATGATCACACAGTGTGAAAATGGCTATTAAGCTTGAAGGAGGCTCCAAGCAGGTGGACTTGGTGGGAATTGAAATCAAACGAATTTGACTGGAGGAGATTTATAAGCCAGGCAGAAAGCACATAAAATGCAGACGGATTAAGCAGAAAGTTTGGTGTCATATGGACACTTGGCTGTAACCATACAGAATGATAGAAGCTGCTAACTGCTGATGCTGACTTCAAGCTGTGGTGTCACCGCCAGACACCACACTTGCTATGTGTTAGCCTTTAAATCGGCCACGGTCCGTAGTATACGTCGGACCCGCGTGTCGCCGCTATCAGTGATTGCAGACCAAGCGCCGTCACACGGCAGGTCTAGAGAGACTTCCTAGCACTTGCCCCAGTTGTACAGCCGACTTTGCTAGCGATGGTTCACTGACAAATTACGCTCTCATTTGCCGAGACGATAGTTAGCATAGCCTTCAGCTACATCATTTGCTACGACCTAGCAAGGCGCCATTATCATTTGCTATTTATCTTGTGATGCATTTACCGTCAGACCGATGTTTACCAATTATGGATTAAAGTTAAGTATTCCAGAAGCTATGTACTTTTTTTACTAGACTCAGCTCCTTTAACTGTTCCAGACCTCACACCAGCCTGCGTGCGCTTAAACGCGTGCATTTTGGCTACCTCATAGTTGGCTTGGCTGTCTTGGCAAGTCACAACACAAGCTATTCAAAACATAGCCACAATCTGCCATGCACAATGGAATGCTAGGTAGGCCACTGAAGCTTGAGCCGTGCACTATGATGTATGCTGCATTATGGGAAGAAGTATTGAAAGAAGTTCACAACCACATTCTAACTGGGCACAGAGGTCAAAGAACAATAGATTGTAAGGTTGTTCAACAATATTGGTGAAGAGTGTGAAGACAGGATGTTGACAAGTATGTGAGAAATTGTGTGCTAGGTGCATAGTGTGCTTCATCAGCAAGTACCACTGGTAAAGGGACACCCTCCTCTAACATTACCTTCTTTCAACAGAAGTTATCAATAGCAAAAAAAACTTTCTACCTTATAAACAGGATAATATTATATCATCGGTTTAACTAAAAGAATTCCATATGATTTTGTGAATGATGTATTGTACTTCACTCTAAAATGTGTAAAAAGACATTATTTTATTGCAATTGATATGTATTAACTGTGTATTTACAGTTAAAATTACTTTTCTTTTGGAAATATTTGAAATCACGAAATAAAATCATGAAATATCTGGCTCACTTAAAATTCCTATTATTAATTGCACAATGTCATAATATTTATTAAATTTATTTCTGGTCTCATTTATAAAATAATTATATAGCTTTGTGAAAACTCTTCTTTTGTCAAGAAAGTTTGTAAACCCTGTTTTGTAAACTCTTTGGACTGCTGTTAGTACCACAGAATGAAGTAATACTGGGCACAACTCTGATGGAATTGGACATGTTTTTAATTTTGGCAATAAAAATGAAATTTTTGGTTTTATGGAAGTGTAAATTGTAAAGACAGTGTGATATAGAGAAATGTGATACAATAAAAAAAGTACAAAAACAGAAATTACACAACAGACTTACTTAACAGTTATCATGTCATCTGAAAACGTACAAAGTCAAAAAATTTAAGCCTCAAGAATCAACCCCTAGATGTGACAAACTGGAGCCAATGATGAGAAAAGAAGGTAAGTAAAAAAGTTTATTTGTCAATCTTACTCCTCTCAAAGCTTATGAAACAAGTCAATTATTTAGAAGAGTGAAAATCAACTGTTGATGTGAGGGAGGGTAATTTTACAATTGGTGGCATGATCAGTTGACTGATAATGAAGTTTTGTCTGTTAGAGAAGGGACAGTGATTTGTGCCTTTTGCAGTTTATATTGAATTTCCCATCACTCAGAGAAAGAAGACCGAGAGCTGCACAGTCAAGTTATAACAACAGTGATGAGATACTTCCAATAATGATGGACCGGATCAATTGAAAGAGGACTTTACAACCACAATGAGGGACATCAAAAAGGAAAGCTAAGTACAAAGTATTTGTGAAATTAATTTGTTTGTGTACTTGTGTGATTGTTAACAAAATGAAGAGAAATGAGGGCAGGGGTGACGTAGAAGTGAAAGCCGTGGGACCCAGTCAGGACATGTATGAGCCAAGTGAAAATGTAGTCAGCAAAGAAACAATAAAAACTGATATTTTGCAGCTAATTTTGGCAAAGCTAGAGGAAATGAAGACGGATAATAACAGTAAATTTAGTGCATTAATAAGCAGTCAACTCAAATAGGCACGGACAATGATAGAAAATTTACTTCACTACAAGGACAATTAAATGACCTAAAAGCTGAAAACAATAGTAAAACGGATAAGGTACAATACCAAACAGACCAACTTAGTAATCAGGTTTCAGAGCTAAAAAATGGGTTGTCCAAGGGATTAAGAAGTGTGAACAAAAAAGTTGATGTCTTAGAAAATAAAGTTATTGTTTTGGAAAATGAGTTAGTTGCCGAGTCTGCAAGACAGATGAAGAATGTTAATGACATCAGAGTTGAACAGAAGGTCATAGCAGAAAAAATGGAAAAGAACTTTAGTAGTTTAAATCAAAGAATTTTAAATGTTGAAAATAGTATGCAAACTAATGTAAATGTTTTAGATCAAAAAATTTCAGCAGTTCAGGAAAACGGTATTTACAAAAATCTGCATTCAAGCAATAGTGTTGCATGGCGCAACATTCCAATCAAAATTTTTTCTGTAAGACAATTCACATCCAGTAGATCTTCTGCACCACTGTAAAGAGAGTTGTGTGTCAGGCATGAGTGACAGTCAAAAAATTAAATTTGTTAAAAGATGTCTTGAAGGCGAAGCTCTGTCTTGGGTAAATCTAAATTTAAGTCAGTGGGAAACATCTCAAAGTTTCAAAAACAGTTTTTTAAATAAATTATAGTCAGAAGCTGAACAGGGGAGAATTAAAAGTGAACTTTTGAATGGTCCTCATTATAGGAATTAGGCAGTACCCTGAAAGAGTTTTGTAAGAATCAACTTCAGAAATTTATGCACCTTGATAAACCATTTGATGAAATGGCAATGACTGATGCACTTGAAAGGAGATTACCAAAAAGGTTGCAGTGGGATTTAGTGCACAGAACTGATGATTGCCTTGAGCAATTTTTACGATATGTTGACAGGCTGGATAGGGCAGTAGAAAGAAGCATGTACCAAAATAATCAAAATGAGAGAGATTAAAATGGTAATAACTACAGAAACAGAGATAATGGTAGCTTCTATCAGGGTCAAAATGTTAATAGACACAGAAATTTTTAACATCAGCAGGATAGGAATAATGGGGATAACCAAGGGCAATTTAATAGAAGAAACAATTGTAGATGTAAATACTCGGGAAACAGCAATCCACCTCAATGAAGGTCCATAGTTTTGGGGCATGGAAACACAAAAAGCATGGGACCTTCAATTTACACTTTTAATTAGACAATAATGACAGTGTTAATAAAGTGGCACAGATATCTGAAGTTGAACAGAAGGAATATCAGATTTCTCACTTATGTTTTGATAAAAAGTTTTGAGATACTATATTTAATTATAGTGTTGTCAGTACTAATTACAAACCAGAATGTGACACTAATGGGTGTTTTGATGCAGTATGTACTAAGGATTTCTTCTTTTGCTCAGAAAACAGTGTTATTGATGTATACCAGTCAGGTGATGACTCCACAGGATCTGAACTAGATAGTATTTTCATATAGATGCGAATGAGAGCTGTGAAATGACTGAAATTGCTATGTCTGAGACTGGTAGCTTATTGAGAATGAATGTATGATCATCAATCATAATCATCAATCATAATCATCATCAGGGATTATGATTATGATGATTGTCGTTTAGTTGTGGAGTTTAAGAATAATGAAGTTTCAGAGTTATTTGTGAATAAAGGTAAGGTGATGTATGTGATGGTGTAAGTGAGAGTCTTGGAATACCAGTACAGTCAAAGCAGATTTTCATTAATATCACACAGAGTAAGCCAAGAGAAAAAGGTCAAGACATTTTTAAGTTTGTTTTGGACGAGTCTGATGGTAACATAGATAAATGTGCATTCTGGAATAAGTTAGCTGTGGTTAGTCAAAATTTATATCCAAATTGGTGGAATGAAGTCAAAGAAGATCTGAGCAGGAAGTGTAATTTTGACAGTAATATACTTTTTGTGTTCCTTCTGTAATAAGTGAGGTCAGTTGCACTATGGAATCCATTCCTTGTCTTTAATCTATAGCTGACAAAATGAGTAACCAAAGTGATTCTATGATATCAGCAAAGTTGATTAAACCCTGTAAAAACAGTGTGGATGTAGCATTTGACAAAATTGAAAGTGATATTTTACATGAAGTGTCTGTTATCAGAGATGATGATTCAGATTTTGGATGTCCATACATTAACATTAAGATTGATCAGTGGGAAGGGAACTGTTTGTTTGAGACAGGTACCAATTTGTGGTATATCTGAACAGTTTAGAGACAAGATCCAGTATAATAAGAATTTTGTGGAAATGTCCATTGCACGTGTTGAGATAGGAGGAACTAGTGGTAAGTAAAGCAAGTATGTAAAATGTTAAGTACTGTTAACTTTTAGTATAGAGGACAAGACCTATGACCATGGATGCTTAATGATCTAGAAGAAAATACACACTATGTTTGCAGATTCATAAGACTACATAATTGTGGTGTGTTTATCAAGAATGTAGTATGTAAGATAATGTCATTCCTAGAGTTTTGTCTTATCTATAGGCTGTTCAAATTTATGATGCACTATATAATGATTTTTTGTAATAGATTTGTACTTTAGAATATGATACATATATGCTATGAGACTACATGAGTAGATCCTTTCCCAATTTTGAAATGGGATAATATACATAATTTGTACTGTAAAAAATAGGAATAGTATGTTAGTATATCTGTGTGTATCACCTTGTTAGTTTATTCTTTCCATTGCAGTTAACTCTGTTTATCAAAGTTTCATGTGTGAACCGTTTATAAATTTCATCACACATAAGTAACTGCTTTTGGAAACTTAATAGGGAGAGCATACTCCGTGTGGTGTAAAGAAGGTATTGAACAGCATATTTAGTACATAAAACAATGTTTCAGGATTTGATTGAATGCTAGACTGAAAGTTTGAGAACTCTAGGGAGGAAACTGAAAGCTGTGGGTAGATTCACTCCCACACTGCTGTATGGCTGTACCTGGCTGGACCAGTCAACTTACAAGAAATCGTAGGTGCTGGGTAATGTACTCAAGCACCTGCCAACTACATCAGTGTTGTGACTGAGATTTGTAAATTGTTAACCAAGACTACCAAAGACAGTATTTCACATAAATGTAAGTTTTTTTTTTTAAGTAGGGGGATTAAATTCCCAATACATTATGTAACTTTGAATCAGTATGTACTTTTTTTATCAGTTGTAAATGAGTCTTCTAGGCCTTTATGTATGTAGGTTAGTTTGTATGTCTTCCACACTATTTGCTAGCATAGTCAATATAACAAGATGTACACATGTCTACTTCCATACACTGATTTTTATCCTCAAGCTACTTTATTATGTCATCATTTAAAGCTATTTATGACTCTCCCTCTCCCTCCTTTTATGAATCAACATATCCTCAAATACTCTGGTTTATGTGGCTGATTGATTTTGTACTATATTCCTACTCATAATTGAGTATATTCCTCTGGTCTGTACCCATCGTCATATTTTTAGAATCGGCTCACTCATCGTACACTTAGGCTCTGAATTTTTTCTCGTCTCTCTTTAAGGATTTGAAGGTGTGATTTTATGGATGTATACTTACAATTTGTAATTATAGTCTCTGTACTTATTTCCAGAGTGTAGTGTTGTAATGTTATAGTTTTGACTTTGTATTATTTGTCTTATAACAGTATGCTCCACAGATCTGAAAAGCTGAATGCCAAGCCCTGACATATGTATAGATTATGACTTGTTTAGTAGATATTTTTCTTTTTTCTGCAATATGTTATGAACCAGATACTTCTATACATCAGTATTCAACCTTTTCGCATCATTTTGTACACCGATTGTCAAACTTTATAGTCTGTCACAAAATATTGTAGACAAACAGTTTCAAAATTTTGTGAAGGGGATACTGTAAAGGGACATCATCCTCTAACATCACCTTTATTCAACAGAAGTTATAGATACCAAAAATACTTTCTACCTTTTGAACAGGTTAATATTGTCTCAGCTATTTAACTAAAAGAATTTCATATGCTTTTGTATATGATATATTACATTTCAGACTAAAATGCACAAGGAAAAATTATTTCATTACTTTATCACAATCTATATGTATTGACTCTCTATGTACAGTTACAATTACTTTTCTTTTAGAAATATTTTAAATTACAAAATATCTGGCATACTTAAAATTCCTATTGTTAATTGCACAATCTGACAATATTTATTTCTGGTGTCATCTATAAAATGATATAGCTTGGTGAAGATCCCTCTTTTGTCAAGAAAGTTTGTAAACTCTTTTTGTTTTGTAAAATCTCTTGAATATTTTTAGTACTGCAGAATGAAGTAGTAGTGGGTATGGATCTGATGGAACTGAATGAGATTTTAATTTTGGCAATAACAATGCAATTCTTGGTTTTATGGAAGTGGAAATTGTAAAGACAGTGTGATATCAAAAAATGTGATACAATAAAAAAAGTACAAAAATAGAAATTACACAGCAGACTTACTTAATAGTTAGCATGTAATTTGAAACCTACAGAGTCAAAAAAATTTAAGCTTCAAGAATCAACCCCTAGATGTGACAAACCAGAGCCAACAATAAGGAAAGAAGATATGTAAAAAAGTTTATTCGTAAATCTTACTTCTCTCAAAGCTTATGAAACCAGTCAATTATTTATAAGAGCGAAAATCAACTGGTGATGCAAGGGAGGGTAAGATTACACAATTCAATGATTACCAGGGTCACCCAGTCCATTTTAGATGGTTGGAATGAACAGTTTTGGGTCCATTGAGCCAAAAATGAAGGGCAACCACTCTTTTTTTACTATCATAGACCACTTTTTGTGTTACCTTGCAAAGATTACAAATCAGCTAGCAATTAAAGTAGCACAAGCAATTGTGAATAACTGGTTACTGAAGTTTGGCATCCCCAACATGATAATCACTGAACAGGACACCATCATTATGTCAGAGATAATGAAACAGCCATTACATCCATCACACATCTGGAAACAAAGAACCAGTCCTTGCACCTGCAGTCTAAAGAGAGGACTGAACACATTCACCAAACCATAGATAAGGTGCTGAGCTACTACTTCAATAGTCACCATAATGACTAGGATGTTTACTTACCCTGTGTAATGGCTGTGTATAATTGAAAGGCGCACATTAGTGTTGGGTTGTAACCATATAAGGTGACGCATGGAAGAAAGATGCCATAACTTTTTGAGGTATTAAACCTAAGATAGGGAAAAAATGGGAAACACATGGAATTATTACAAAGCATTAAAAGATATAAGAAAGCAAATGCAAAAGGCAAGCAATAAGGCATTCGATTGGCAAGAGAAAATGGGACAGTATAAAGTTAAACTGCCAGAGTACAGAGCCAAGTGAAGGGTAATGTTAACTGGCCCCTATAACCAAAGAGTAAACTGAAGAAATTTATTACGCAATATTATGTGCCATATCAAGCTGTGGAAATGACATCACTAGTAAACATTCCATTGCAGTTTCTGACACACAAACCATTGCTCAGGTGGAGCACAGTTAATCTTTTAAAGGTGCTTCAGATACTACTACCATTGCCAGCACCACTACCTTGAAAGAAGATAGATGGCAAGAGTAAAGGGAAGTAAAGAATCAAACTTGCATGCAGGCTGCACACAAGATACTATATGCTCTTAGGTCACGCACATATGTGGTTTGTATGTATATTTTATGAATATCTTTTGTATGATTTATTGTATGGCAGATATGGAGTACATGATAAACTTCGTGGTAGATTCCGTTGTGTTTGTATAGTTCTCTTATTTTTCTGTTAGTGTTTTCACTTTGATCTGTTTTCTAGTAATAGGCTTGGTATGAAGTGCAATACAGGAGTGGAACACATGTATATCAACAAAACAGATTGAGTTATATCATGGCTGGTGTATAACAATGGACCATGGGCAGTGTTCTCATGAGGGGGACATAGGATGATGCAGATTCCATTTCCCCAGGTGGTGTTGCCACCAAAAATGGGCATGAGTGCAGTCTTGGCAAGGAATTTTGGTTACTTGCAATATTTTACTTGTGCATGAATTTTTCTTGGGATAGGGTGTTCATTTCTTGTGGTTTCATGTCAAGAAGAGTATGCTTGGATTATGGGAACCATTCCAAACTGTTGTATTTTTTGTGCATTTTTATGGTTATTTGTACTGTTTATGTAGTGAGTTATGGGTTGTGTATTCAGTTTGAGGGTGTATCCAAAATTATGTTTGTTTGTTCTAAATAGTGGAAAGCTCCGGAGAAGTACACACAACTAACGACACATGAGGTGATGCTGATCTCCAAACAAAGGGGATGTTATGTGTTAATGTTAGTGGATGAGATTTGTCAATGGCAGAGAGGATGGGTTACAATATGCCTAACTCAGATGCTCCAGACTGACACAAAGGTGTGTGAGAGTTATTTTTAGGTTGGTTAGTTGCTTGGTTGGTTGGTTGGTTGGTTGGTTGGTTGGTTAGTTGGTTGGTTGGTTGGGGTTGAAGGGACTAAACAGCAAGGTCATCAGTCCCTTGTTTCAAATGTGGTCCATTCAGACAGTCTGACATCTCAGAAAAGTCAGAACGATGAAAGAAAAAGGCTAAAAAAACGTAAAAGTGCAGTCGTGCCATCAATGGTAAAAACAAAATGAGGGAAGTCAGCAAGAGAGCAACTCCAAGGCTATGCTAGAAGCAGGAAACATCCCACCTCTGAATGCTTTTAAATAGCAGGTGGTCTTGCCTCTACTGCATCAACCACTAGAATGTAGATGTTTGTACTGGAAAAGGAGACTAACTAATTCTAAAAAGTGATAAAAACAGAGTAAAAGGGAAAGAAAAGAGGATCTTGGCCCTGCCCCAACACCAGAGTGAGATTAAAAACCTTAAAACTGAGAATAAAAACCACTTTCATGGAGGAAACTGAGAACCAGTTCGACCATCTGGGACCTGTCAGCCAACATTAAAGGTAAAGTGTGGGGAAGTCTGTACTTAGTACGCAGAGCCAAAAGAAGGTGGCATTCCACCAAAATGCTGAGACCAAGGGATGGCAGGAAAAACACTGGTCAATAGACAGAAGGCCACTCATTACATAACAAAACATGGTTGCGTTGGGACTATTAAATAAAGGTATGGGCCTGGGAAACTGCCATCAATTCTGCAGTAAACACCCCACATGTAAGTGGGAGGAGATGATTTTCCATGCCAACAGAGGATGTGAAGGCATATCCCACATGATCAGCAGATTTAGAGCCATCAGTGTAAAAAACTACAGCATCCTGAAACTCCCATAAAATTTGGTGGAAAAAACAACGGAACACCATTGCGGGAGTGGAATCTTTCGGACCTCGAAGGAGCAGGTGGGTGATGTCCATGGTCTGAGAACAAGATAGAACAGGAAGGATGAGTGAGATAGGAATGGACAGCGATTGCATAAGAAACCAAAAGCTGGGACCGCCGAACAGAAAGGGGGATGGGGGGGGGGGGGATCCCAACTTCCACCAGGAGTTTATCAACAGGGCTAGTAGGGATGGCACCGGTGGCCAAACTGATACCACAATGGTGGACCGGATCCAGGAGGTACAGTGTGGAAGGAGCAGCCGAACCATAATCTTGACAACCACAGTCAAAGTGAGACAGCACTAAAGCCTGATAAAGGCGGAGAAGGATGGAGCAGTCCGCACCCCAAGAGGTGTGGTCAAGGAAGCAAAGGACATTGAGTTCACGGAAACATCCTACCTTCAGGAGTCTGATATGGGGCAGCCAAGTGAGCTTGCTGTCGAAAAGAAGACCCAGGAAATGAAACTGTGGGACCACAGGCAATTGTTGTGCATCATGATAGAGCTCCAGATCGGGGTAGATCGTAGTACGGCGACAGAAGTGGACCACCCATAGTTTTAAAGGAGAGAATTGAAACCTGTGCGAGGGAGTCCATGCAGAGGCATGCCGTATAGCTCCCTGGAGCTGCCGCTGTGCAGAGGCCATCGAAGAGGAACTAACCCAAATGCAGAAATCATCCACATACAGAGCAGGGGGTGACCAAAGAACTGACAGAGGCCACAAGGCCATCAATAGCAATGAGGAAAAGTACTACACTCAATACGGAACCCTGTGGGATGCCATTCTCCTGGGTCTGTGGAGAACAGAAAACAGTACCAACCCAAACCCTGAACGACCGATGGAACAGAAACTGGCAGATAAAAATCGAGAGTGGGCCTGGAAGACCCCACTGATGACGTGTAAGTAAAATGTGATCGCGCCAAGCCGTGTCATAGGCCTTGCAAAAGTTGAAAAATACTGCAAACAAATGGGGTGCTGGGAAAAAGCCTGCGAAACCGTGGATTCCAAGTGAAGTAAATGATCAATCAGAGACCGCCCCTCTTGGAAACCACACTGGTAAGTGGACAATAGACCCCGAGATTCGAGGATCCAAGAGAGCCGACGGGCTACCATCCATTCAAGTAACTTGCAAACAACATTTGTCAGGCTAATTGGCCAGTAGCTTTCGACAAAGGGGGGTTCTTACCAGTCTTAAGGACAGGAACCATGATGCTATCCCTCCACTGAGAAGGGAAGTCACCCTGGAGCCAAATACGGTTAAACACCCAGAGAAGATGTTGCCGTTGAGGAGCACTGAGATGTTGAAGCAGTTAATTATGAATGGAGTCTGTGCCAGAGGCCGTATAATGAGAAGAATAAAGAGTGGAAAGAAGTTCCCATTCAGTAAAAGGTTTGTTGTAAGATTCTGATTGACAAGGGGTAAAACATAATGTGGAAGCTTCGGCCAGCTGTTTCTGGTGAAGGAAAGCAGCCGGATAGGAGGCTGCTGCTGATGCTGTTGCAAAATTGGTCACAAGATGTTCCACGAGAATCAACGGGTCTATGCAAAGGCCATCCAGGACGTGAAGGCCTGGGAGGGCGGACAGCAACCTTGGAGAGAGTGAAGTGTAGCCCATACCCATGACATAGGGACAGTAGAACTGAGGGAAGGAACAAAGCTTTGCCAACACATCCATTTGCTCTTTTTGATTAACTAAAGGGGCTTTAGCACGAAGAAATTTAAAGGTAATAAGATTGGCAACAGATGGGTGCCTCTTAAGGTGTTGCAAAGCTTGACTGCGATCACGGATGGCAATGGCAATTGCCATACTCCACCACAAGACTTGCTTGACAGTGATCACGAATGTGAATGGCAATGGCCGTACTCCACCATGGGACTTGCCGGCAGCATGATGGTCCACTTGAGCGCAGTACAGCAAGGCTAGCAGCGCGAACAATTGCGTCAGACACGTCACATAGGACGTCATCAATACAACCTGACAAACATGGAGAAAAAACGAACTGTGCAGTATATAGAGGTTAATCGGCACATTGGAAAGACCAACCTAGATAGATAGATAGATAGATAGATAGATAGATAGATAGATAGATAGAAACATAGATGGTCTGCAAGAAACTGGTCTATGAGAAGACCCTATCTAGATGGAAATGCACTGCCCCACAAGGGATGATGAGCAACCCCGAGAAAGAGGAAGGGAGGAGGAAGTTGCTGAAGGAGGGCAGTCAAGGCAGAAGGCGTAAGAGTCCTGTCAGGAGGGAGCTAAAGATTGCAAACCGTGACCTCAGAGTCCAGGTGAACCCTAACAGCAACCGCTTCCAATGTAGTTTGAAGAGGAATCCACAACGTCCGTACGGACCAATGTACAAACACCACCAGAGGCCCGCAGGGGGCCGACCCGATTTCAACAGAAAACATGGAACCCACAGATGGTCAGTGAGTGATCATCAGTAAATTGAGATTCCTGTAGAAGCACAAAAGCTGTAGAGTAAGACGAAACAAGGGATTTCAATTCTGGAAGGTGATGGTGGTATCCATTACAATTACACTGGCTAACCGCAGAATGATGACTCAAATGGGGGTTGAACAGGCTAAAGTCAGTCATGCCACCGGGTCACCACTTGTCACCGACAAGGAGGGGCGACACCCACGAACAACAGATCAGAATCAGGATGCAAAGGTGGGGATGGGACCTCTGGTGACACCAGAGGCTCCTTGTCCCGGAACTTATGTCTCTTCTTCTTTTCTGTTTTAGATCATGGAGGGCTGTGTGGCATAAAGGAGCCAGCTGCAGCAAGATCGGGAACAGAAAGAGATCAGGTGACCTGGGGGCCCACAGACCATGGTTCTTGTGGTCATCTCGTGGCAGCAGACCTTTGACCTGGAAGGTGCCGGTAAGGGGCATCCCAGGAGGGGCGCCCTTGACCAGCTGACGCCGAAGAAATGGGACACGTATCGGCTGGTGAGGGGGAGCAGCGCCCAGAGGAGAAGGTGTGGGAGCCGCAGGGGAGGGGGAGGAGAGGGGTTTGGGACTGGGGTAAGGGAGGCGGAGGAAGGGCTGAAGATTTAACTAAAGCATAGCTAGACGTCATGGACACAGGGTGAAGACGTGCATACTTCTTACGAGCCTCGGTGTAGGTTAAATGGTCAAGGGACTTCTACTCTTGTATCTTCTTATGAACTGGGCAATCTGGTGAACATGGAGAATGATTGGCATGACAATTAACACACACAGGAGGGGGAACACAGGAACTCCTCTCAGGGAGTGGATGTCCACAGTCACCACAGAGAGGGGCCTGCGAACAGCGGGAAGACGACTGCCCGAAACGCAAGCTCCTAAAATATCTCATAGGTGGTGGGATGTATGGCTTCACATCACATTGATAAATAATGATCTTTATTTTTCAGGGTGCTTATCCCCTTCGAAGGCCAGGATAAAGACACCAGTACCAATGCAATTGTCCTTCGGACCCTTCTGAACACGCCAAACAAAGTGAACACCCTGCCAGCTGAGATTGTCCCATAGTTTCTCATCAGTTTGAAGGATGAGGTCCCTGTGAAAAATCACATCTTGAACCATGTTTAGAGACTGTTGGGGGGTAATGGACACAGGAATTGTGCCAAGATGGGTACAGGCACGAAGGGTCACAGACTGGGCAGCTGAAGCAGTTTTGATCAACAACGAACATGACTGCATCTTTCTCAGAGAGTCCACTTCGTCAAACGTGTCTTCAATGTGTTCCACAAAAAAGAAAGGTTTGGTATCGGTGACAGTATCCCCATCAGTCCTGGTGCAAACTAGATAGTGGGGGAAAGGTTTCGCTCCTAGCTGATGAGCCTGACCCTCCTCCCAGGGGGTAGCAATGGATAGGAAGGCCGAAGGAGCAGGAGAAGCAGCACTAAAAGAATCAGTTCCACGCAGAGAGATGGCCGCAGAAGAACGGACAGAGTTCTGGACCTGTATGCGTTTCATTTGCATAGCGTCCGCCCTGATACCACCCACTCCAATCAGGGGCTCTCCCCATGGGCGCCACCCAGCCACAACAGGGGCTGTCTGGCACGGTGGCCATTGCCAGGAGCTCTGATGCTCCAGGACAAAAAGCAACCACTCCTAGGCTTACACGAGGAGGTCACAGCTCAGGTATCAGAAGTGTGATCCCTGCGTGTTCAGGGGGCTCAACCAAAAGGGTACATAGCGACCCCACCACACGGGCTGCCTACCGTGCAGGCTATGCATCCTAGCATCAGACAACGATGTGAAAGAAAAGGTGGAATGAACTAGGAGGGCACACGTCGGAGACACTAGGTAAGGCACTCTTCCCCAAATTGCTCACACTATGGAACAGAAGTTTAGTAATGGAGGTCAAACCCCAGAGGGGAACCAGGGAACGCCAAAAGGATGAGGTGATTACGCAACAAAACCAAATTGCAAAGCCAACAGAACCAGGAGGATAACAGGGCCAACTTAAAAAAGGACACCAAGAGAGGGAGAGGAGAGGGCGAAGGGGAAGGAGCAAGGAGAGGAAAGGAAGGAAAGGGCAAGGAAATGCAGCCCTGGAAAGAAGGAAGGCTGCAATAGCTCGGGGCCCCATGCTCGCCATGCACGTACTCATGGAAGGACCTAGAGGCCCATGGGCGGGGGGGGGGTTATTTTTAGGGATAAAAGATGCCTTAGGATGCCAAAGGGATGTCATGGCACTGTATCCTTACTTTCAAAGGGCTGGAATGTATTATATCTAATCCATATTTACAACCAAAATAGTTGTTATAAACTGCTATGAGCAGGGATGACAGAAAGGGAGGATGAGGCTAAAATTATGAGGTAGTGTGCTACTGGTAAATTGTACAACTTGTGGCATAGCAGGAACTGCCTTACAGCTAATATCAATGGAACCACTATAATGAATATGGTACAGCCATTGTTGTATTAGCTGAAAAAAACTACTGAAACTACTACCAATCCAGACTTAAACTTACATAAGCAACGCTTAAAACCTGACTTCCTTTCACTGGTTAAGCTTACAGCTACACAGAAATCATGCATTACTGCAGAGCAGATGCTCCAGCATGTGTGGCAACACCATGATCAGTTATTCATAAAAAACATGACACAATGTCCTGGTGTCTGGTATCACCATGGTTGTGACTACTGTGTGTTACTTGCATCTACTTTAAGTGGGAAACCACCTGATTGCTTTAGCTTTTATTATGACTGCCAGTAAACTGTGTTAATATTCGGAAACGGTACTTAAGTTAGTAAACAGCAAATGAACGAAGTGGTTCACACTGAACCTGAGAAGAGAGAAGTGGAGAATATTGGACATATATGAAACATCTATTAAGATTTTCTTTATAAATGTTAACATATCACAACTGGAGAGACTGAATCTCAAAGTGGAAGGTAGTGCTCTACCATAGCTTTGCCTGGTGTAGCAAACAACTGCTGTGTTCATTCAGCAGAATGACGTCATGAGGAGGGAAGCATACATCCAGCTCAATAATTAGGTGATATGGCACTCAAGAACATGTATTCAGTACACTGAAAATAGAGAAGATGCCAGTCATCATCTACAGAAGTCCAGAAGTCGAAGTTATGATGCCTCCCTGATCCAGTAGAGCTTATGGAGGAGCTAGCTAGATAGGAAAACCATGGCAAATGAAGTCAGTTTCCCAATGATTAAGTCTGACAATAGCAACCTGTTGTGACTTACAGGTCAGAACTGCTGCCATTTGAGAAACACTAGCCAGCCCAGCTCATCTACATACTTACACACACACACACACACACACACACACACACACACACACACACACACACACACACACACAACCTAATTTAGACCATCAGTCTCAGTAACATTAATCTGCACACAGAAGGCCCAGTTACGCAGTTTATGCTGGCCACTAGCTATGAAAAGAAATTTGCTTGCAATCAAAGATGAAGCAACCAGCCATTGCTGTCAGACCTTGCTGTCAAGAGCTGCAGGCCTCTGCTTGAGCTGAGCCTGTACGCAGTTTACTGGTTGACTACCATCTGCTAACAGCCGCCTCCCTGGTGGGCCATGGTTTTGAGGCTGGTGATCTAGCTACCCTTACATCACTGCCCTCTGTGGACACGTGTAATTGCTGTTCACCGTCCAGAACAGGCACATGCCATTGTCATCAGTCATCCCAGTGGCTGCAGTTTAACCTCACCTACTCCATTGTATTCTCTGGCGAGTCAAAAAAGCAAGTGAGAATGTAGGTGGCTTCCTACTCCCTGTCACCCGTAACCATTACTGCCTTGCATCAGCACTCTGCTGCTGTGCTGATTTGCTGATTACAGCATGATGGATTACCATCGTACTGTGTGCCACCCTCCTTGCAGACAACTGCTGATGCCAGCACACTTTAGCAGCTATTGTCACCTACATTATGGATGCAAATGACACTTCCCTGATTCCATCACTGTAACTGTTATGAATAAAAGACTTTCTCAATCAGGAACATTTATCTGATGGGTCACCATACAACAACTGCTACCACCAGCACTGCAGACATGCTAGAACAGGGAAACTGCACTACAGTCTGAAATATCAGCAGCCCAATTCACTTGCCAGCTCAGGGGTTATGCTCTACTGCTCATCATGAGTACAGCACTGACCTGTGCAAGTGATGTCACAAATGTAAACAATGTGTGCCAATGCCATCATAGCCAATCTACTTACTGCTTCCCTTTTATATCTTTTGACAGATAACTACTGTCTGGTTTCTGTGAAAGTTGTAGACAGCCTGCAGTTCCACGTGTTTTATCCACACTACCTTCACAAATGTAGTTTTGTCTTCCAAGGTAAGCCCTAAGCCACAGACTCAGTATCGCCTAATGTGTTCTTATATTCTTCCAGGAAGATGTATAAATATGATAGTACAGGACCTTTGGCTGACAGTCTCATCTTGCATAATTATGTTGTTATTGTTATTGATGATACTTTTAATTATTAATAATTAAGAAACAATTATTTATATTCAATTATTACTGGTATTAATGAATGATTAGTAATTGTTAAGATCAATAATAATAATAATAATAATAATAACAGAACTAAAGAAGCCTCGGACAAGCGCCGTCATGGTCGGGCACGACGATTGAACCCTATGCCCGCCCACAACGGTAACAACACTGCTAGCCAACTGGAAAATGATTTAAATCCAAATAGCGGTGTTTTGCAGGATATGCTTCCTGCAACCACCCTAGAAGAAAAACAAAGACAGAGGATGAGATGGTCAGATGAAGTTAATCGACACCTCATGTTCTGTTATTACCAAGCAACAAACCTAGGAACCAACACAACTGGATACAGATCACAAGTATACACAACATTTATTACCAGATACCCGGAATTAAAATTTTTAACAGAACAACGACTAGCTGATCAGATCCGTGTAACAATCCAAATTAACAGGATACCCCAGTCAGAATTAGAAAACATCAAACAACAAGTACAACAAATACTGGAACAAAATAATATGCAATCAGAATAAGAAGGAAATACAGTAATGGACTCAAACATCCCAGAGCAAACAAACAAAGAACAATACGCACCAATTAAACAATCAGAGGAAAACGAAATCTTAAGACAGCCACCAGAACAAGCACAAATAGAAAACGAAGTGACACAGATGTTAGATACAGAAGAAAAATTTCAGCTAACATATATAGAATACAAAGACACAAATACAGACATTAGACCATTCTTGCATAGACCACCAAATAACCCACAAGTCGAAACAACAATAAAAACTATCAACACAATCATACACAACAAAATAAATGAAAACACAACTATGGAAGAGTTACAACTACTGGTTTATATAGGAGCACTCACTACACTAAATATACACATTAGGCAGAGATCAGAACCAACCAACACACAGAAGAAACCCACAAAACCAGCATGGCAACACAGGCTACAGATCAAAATAGAAAAACTGAGAAAAGACATCGGACAGATAACACAATTTATAAGAAATGAAATCTCGGAAAAAAAACGAAAAAGGTTAGGTAAAATCTCACAACAAGAAGCGACAGAGCAATTAGACGAAAAGAAGCAGAAATTACAAGCATTAGCCAAACGACTCAGAAGATACAAAAAAAGTGAAAATAGAAGGAAACAAAACCAAACATTCAACACAAACCAAAAGAAATTTTACCAGACAAAACAGGCATGCACGGTGGATACAAGCAGAAACATACACATACAAGATGATACCACAAATGCCTGAAGTGATAATTTTGCAACATGAAGTCACCCAAGCAATTAATTCTACTCACAATTTGAAAGCCCCTGGAAAAGATAAAATATTAAATTTCTGGTTAAAGAAGTTCACCTCAACACATTCACATCTAACTAAATTATTTAACAGTTACATTCCAGACCCATACACATTCCCTGATACACTTACACACGGAATAACATATCTGAAACCAAAGATCAAGCAGACACAGCAAACCCAGCTAAATATCGCCCCATAACATGCCTACCAACAATATACAAAATATTAACTTCAGTCATTAAACAGAAATTAATGACACATACAACACAGAACAAAATTATAAATGAAGAACAAAAAGGCTGTTGCAAAGGAGCACGAGGATGTAAAGAGCAACTGATAATAGATGCAGAGGTGACATATCAAGCTAAAACTAAACAAAGGTCGCTGCACTACGCATACATTGATTACCAAAAAGCTTTTGATAGTGTACCCCACTCATGGTTACTACAAATATTGGAAATATACAAAGTAGATCCTAAATTGATACAGTTCCTAAACATAGTAATGAAAAATTGGAAAACCACACTTAATATCCAAACAAATTCAAATAATATCACATCACAGCCAATACAGATTAAGTGTGGAATATACCAAGGAGACTCATTAAGTCCTTTTTGTTTCTGCCTTGCTCTGAACCCACTATCCAACATGCTAAATAATACAAATTATGGATTCAATATTACTGGAACATACCAACAAAAAATCACACATTTGCTATACATGGATGATCTAAAACTAATGGCAGCAACAAATCAACAACTCAACCAATTACTAAAGATAACAGAAGAATTCAGCAATGATATAAGTATGGCTTTTGGAACAGACAAATGTAAGAAAAATAGCATAGTCAAGGGAAAACACACTAAACAATAAGATTACATATTGGATAACCACAGCGACTGCATAGAAGCGATGGAAAAAACGGATGCCTATAAATATCTGGGATACAGACAAAAAATAGGAATAGATAGTACAAATATTAAAGAAGAACTAAAAGAAAAATATAGACAAAGACTAACAAAAGTACTGAAAACAGAATTGACAGCAAGAAACAAGACAAAAGCTATAAATACTTATGCCATACCAATATTGACCTACTGATTTGGAGTGGTGAAATGGAAGAACACAGACCTAGAAGCACTCAATACACTTACACGATCACAATGCCACAAATATCACATACATCACATACATTCAGCAACAGAAAAATTCACATTAAGCAGAAATGAAGGAGGAAGGGGATTTATCAACATAAAAAACCTACATTATGGACAGATAGACAATTTAAGAAAATTCTTTCTAGAACGAGCACAAACTAGCAAAATACATAAGGCAATCACTCATATAAATACATCGGCTACACCACTGCAATTTCATAACCACTTCTACAACCCTTTAGATCACATAACATCAACAGATACGAAGAAAGTAAATTGGAAAAAGAAAACACTTCATGGCAAGCACCCGTATCATCTAACACAGCCACACATCGATCAAGACGCATCCAACACATGGCTAAGAAAAGGCAATATATACAGTGAGACAGAAGGATTCATGATTGCAATACAGGATCAAACAATAGACACCAGGTATTACAGCAAGCATATTATTAAAGATCCCAATACCACAACAGATAAATGCAGACTTTGTAAACAACAAATAGAAACAGTAGATCACATCACAAGCGGATGTACAATACTAGAAAATACAGAATACCCCAGAAGACATGACAATGTCGCAAAAATAATACATCAACAGCTTACCTTACAACATAAACTTTTAAAACAACACGTTCCTACATAAAAGTATACACTACAAAATGTACTGGAGAATGATGAATACAAATTATACTGGAACAGAACCATTATAACAGATAAAACAACGCCACATAACAAACCTGACATCATACTCACCAATAAAAAGAAGAGATTAACACAACTAATAGGAATATCCATACCCAATACAACAAATATACAAAAGAAAACAGGAGAAAAAATTGAAAAATACATCCAACTGGCTGAGGAAGTCAAAGACATGTGGCATCAGGATAAAGTTGACATCATACCAATTGTACTATCAACTACAGGAGTCATACCACACAATATCCACCAGTACATCAAAGCAATACAGCTACATCCAAACATATATATATACAACTACAGAAATCCGTAATTATTGATACATGTTCAATTACCCGAAAGTTCCTAAATGCAATATAACACATACCGTACAGTTAAAAGGAAGTGACGCTTGATCAAGGTCCGTGTCACTCCATTTTTAACCGGACTTAACGTCTGAGAAAGTGAAGGAAATAATAATAATAATAATAATACGCCAGTCGTAAAAGGCAATGAAAAGAACAAACCACTAACAGGGCTAACCCCCCCCCCCCTTTTAGTGTGATTAGTTGGTTCAGGACAGAACTAATGAAGCCTCGGACAAGTGCTGTCATGGTCGGGGATGACGCTTGAACCCTACGCCCATTCACAATGGTAACGACACTGCTAGCCACACGGAAAATGATTTCAATCCAAATAGAGGTGTTTTGCAGGATATGCTTCCTGCAACCACCCTAGAAGGAAAACAAAGACAGAGGATGAGATGGTCTGATGAAGTTAACCGACACCTCATGTTCTGTTATTACCAAGCAACAAACTTAGGAACCAACACAACTGGATACAGATCACAAGTATACACAACATTTATTACCAGATACCCAGAATTAAAATTTTTAACAGAACAATGACTAGCTGATCAGATCCGTGTAATAATCAAAAATAACAGGATACCACAGTCGGAATTAGAAAACATCAAACAACAAGTACAACAAATACTGGGACAAAATAATATGCAATCAGAAGAAGAATAAAATACAGTAATGGACTCAAACATCCCAGAGCAAACAAACAAAGAACACCACGCATCAATTAAACAATCAGAGGAAAACGAGATCTTAAGATGGCCACCAGAACAAGCACAAACAGAACATGAAGTGACACATATGTTAGATAAGGAAGAAAAATTTCAGCTGACATATATAGAATACAAAGACACAAATACAGACATTAGACCATTCTTGCATAGACCACCAAATAACCCACAAGTCAAAACAACAATAACAACTATCAACACAATCATACACAACAAAATAAATGAAAATACAACTATGGAAGAGTTACAACTACTGGTTGATATAAGAGCACTCACTACACTAAATATACACATTAGGCAGAGATCAGAACCAACCAACACACAGAAGAAACCCACAAAACCAGCATGGCAACACAGGCTACAGATCAAAATAGAAAAACTGAGAAGAAACATCGGACAGATAACACAATTTATAAGAAATGAAATATCAGACAAAAAACGAAAAAGGTTAGGTAAAATCTCACAACAAGATCCAATAGAGCAATTAAATGAAAAGAAGCAGAAATTACAAGCATTCGCCAAACGACTTAGAAGATACATAAAAAGTAAAAATAGAAGGAAACAAAACTAAACATTCAACACAAACCGAAAGAAATTTTATCAGACAATAGATAACACACACATTAAAATAGACAACCCACCAAACATAACACACATGGAACACTTCTGGAGCAACATATGGTCAAACCCGGTACAACATAACAGACATGCACGGTGGATATAAGCAGAAACAGACACATACAAGATGATACCACAAATGCCTGAAGTGGTAATTTTGCAACATGAAGTCACCCGAGCAATTAGTTCTATGCACAATTGGAAAGCCCCTGGAAAAGATAAAATAGCAAATTTCTGGCTAAAGAAGTTCACCTCAACACATTCACATCTAACTAAATTATTTAAGTTACATTGCAGACCCATACACATTCCCTGATACACTTACACATGGAATAACCTATCTGAAACCTAAAGATCAAGGAGACACAGCAAAGCCAGCAAAATATCGCCCCATAACATGCCTACCAACAATATACAAAATATTAACTTCAGTCATTACACAGAAATTAATGACACATGCAATACAGAACAAAATTATAAATGAAGAACAAAAAGGATGCTGCAAAGGAGCACGAGGATGTAAAGAGCAACTGATAATAGATGCAGAGGTGACATATCAAGCTAAAACTAAACAAAGGTCACTACATTACGCATACATTGATTACCAAAAAGCTTTTGATAGTGTACCCCACTCATGGTTACTACAAATATTGGAAATATGCAAAGTAGATCCTAAACTGATACAGTTCCTAAACATAGTAATGAAAAATTGGAAAATCACACTTAATACCCAAGCAAATTCAAATAATATCACGTCACAGACAAAACAGATTAAGTGTGGAATATACCAAGGAGATTCATTAAGTCCTTTCTGTTTCTGCCTTGCTCTGAACCCACTATCCAACATGCTAAATAATACAAATTACAGATATAATATTACTTGTACATACCAACACAAAGTCACACATTTGTTATACATGGATGATCTAAAACTACTGGCAGCAACAAATCAACAACTCAACCAATTACTAAAGATAACAGAAGTATTCAGCAATGATGTAAATATGGCTTTCGCAACAGACAAATGTAAGAATAATAGCATAGTCAAGGGAAAACACACTGAAAGTATGCAGTCATGTGAAACCAGGAGCACCAATGTGGGAAATTATTAAGGACATTTTACGGGACCAACAAGACAACAAAAATCATCATGTTGTATTAATTGGAGGAGCAAATGACGTGTATTGTAACGAGTTAGCTAACGCTATTATTAGTCTCAAAAGTGGCTTCAGTTCGATAGAAAACCAAAAAGTAACTTATTGGTATACCACATAGGCATGACCTCATATCTGCTTCATGTGTGAAAGCCGAAATTAAGGAAGCAAATAAACAGATACAAACAATGTGTCAAGTGTACCCAAACATAAGATTTCTATCAGTCGATTTCCTGGATAGATGCAGCTTTACAAAACATGGCATGCACCTGAATAGAAGAGGCAAGTCACCTCCGTGCAAAGCAATGTATGAAACATTAGAAACATATGAAAAACAGAGTATCTATGAGTCAGTACCAATTATTGCAATGAACTACCGATACATTACTGAAAGCAACCATGCAGGAAGTGAATATGTCCTGGAGACAACAACTAAAGCAGCTGCAGAACCACAAATTGTTACAGCATCACGATCAAATTCAGTAACAACGGCAGCACCATCAAAACCAGCAACATCTGAACCAGCTCGAGCAAAAAGACCAATAACTGCAGTAGCACAAGCAACAGAAGCAGATATGGTGTCAACAACAACTGTATCAGTTCCACTGCAGTCACTGGTAGAAAAGAGGAAGGAAACCACAGTGAGTATTGTATCACCACCTCCATCCTATGCCAAAGTGTTATCAAGTGCCTCCACTCAGCCTGCCCACAGAAACTATGTAACATGTGAGACAAACAAGAACCTTGAGAAACAGACAACAAAAATATCACCTTGATTAGCGGATAAGAAGACAGAAACCTAAGTAAGTATTTTATCATCTCCATCCCATAGTGAAGTGTTATATAGTGCATCAAATCAGCCATCCCACACAAATGTGTTATCAAGTAGGCCTATATCAAATCTCCCATGCCAGACAAATTATGCAGGAAGTGAAATAAACAAGTCTGCCACCCGAGCCTCAAACAGAACCAAAAAAATACCACAGAGAAGTAATGATTTTTTATGGCCTGCCACAAGGAAGTCCAGCCGCTACCAAAACATAACACCACCACCACACCAAACATGAGGACCAATGAAAGGCAAACCACCATGTGTGCATCCCATTGGGCCCAAGACATCATGCATCTTCCCTCTTGCTGTGAAAAATCAATATTATTCATGCACATAAATATTAGATCCCTGAAATATAAAGCTGATGAACTTGGTGTTGTATTGAATGGAAACAATAGAATAGTATTATGTATTAATGAACACTGGTTAAGAGAAGAACAGATAAAACTGTATGTACCACCATGTTTTAGTTTAATTACAAGTTACTGCAGACCCAATGAAGGTTATGGGGGTTCCTCAATATATATAAGTGACAACCTAGGGTTAAGATATACTGTGGTTGATGTTAAGGACATATGTGTTAAAGGCATTCTTGAAGCGGCTGTCATGCTACTACCAACATTAAAACTCACAGTTATTTCAGTATACCATTCTCCTGATAGTGATGCCGATCAATTTGTAGAGTGTTTAGATAAACTTATTCACCATACAGAAAAATATACCAAACACAAGACAGTAATTTTAGGAGATTTAAATTTTGATGTAAGGAAAAAAAAGAAAAAACACACAAAAATACTAATTTGCTTAACATGCTAAGATCCCATAATCTCTTCTGCGCAAATTATAGTCCCACAAGGCAACTTTCTTGTCTCGACAGTTTTATCACAAATATACATAAAGATGATTTTGAATTGGGACTCCTTAATGTTGACTATCTGACAGATCACAAAGGTATATGGGCAAAACTAACAACTAATGAAACAATGGGGGATTGTGAACCAACCCAGTTTGTCAGGTTATTAAATGATAAAGGCATAAATAGCTTCACGGATAAGCTGAAGGTACTAAACTGGAATAATATAATATATGCTTCCAACAATGTTGAGGAGGCTTGTAGCAGGTTTGTTAGTACTTTATCTGAAATTTTCAATACCTCCTGTCCAATGCTTACCAAAAAAAACAAAACTATGGCAAGAAAGCATGGCAGAACCACTCCACATAGGTGGTTCACACCATATTTACAGAAGCTAAGATTAATGGTCTTGATATGCTATGATAAGGTAAAAAATGGTAGTGTTGACAATGAAACGTATGTTAGCCTCAAGAGACACTATAGATCACAAATCAGAGTAGCAAAATGTAGAGCAAATGATATCTTCATTAAAAACTCCAATAATAAGTGTAAGGCTGTGTGGAGGGTCATTAAAGCAGAATTAGGTACAGGTAGTCATAGCGTAAAAGTTACAACTGGTGTTAATGTCACCCCAGATGAATTTAGCCCCTTTTTTATCAATGCAGCAAACCCTAATCCCTCACCTCCTCGTAAGATGAGTTCAAAATCAAATTCACAATCTACTTATATAAACCAGTTTTTGCAAAACTTTGCTGATACTGTGCCAATCTGTAATTGGGGACATGTGGAAATACGTGATGTAATTAAATAAGTGGCAAAGTTAAGTGACTCCAGATCAGAAGATATTTATGGCCTCTCAAATTTTGTGATTAAAAAAAATAATCGGTTTGATATCATTCCCCCTCTTCACACTCATAAACTGGATATTTGACTGTGGTATTTCTCCAGAATGTCTAAAGAAGACAGTAGTAATTCCATTACACAAAAAGGGTGATAAAAACTGCACTAATTATTATCGTCCAATTTCTCTGATACCTATTCTTTCAAAATTAATCGAATATTGTATACAAAAGCAAATTAACATGCGTTTGTCAAAAAACCGTGTACTGACTAAGTCTCAATGTGGTTTTATGGCCCAGTTATCAACAATTAATGCTGTTGAAAATGTTGTTTCTATTGTGCAATCTTCTTTTGAATCTAAATTATCTGCTGAAGCCACACTAGTGGACTTAAGCAAAGCATTTGATTCTGTAAACCAAACAATAATGCTGGAGAAACTATGGTGTTATGGCATTAGGGATCTGGAACTCTCCCTCATTAAATCATATCTCAGTAACAGAAAGCAAACTGTAAGCTACAACGGTCAAAAGTTACAGTTACTGAACGTCACTAGAGGTGTACCCCAAGGATCAGTGCTTGGGCCATAACTGTTTATAATATTTATAAATGACCTGACCAGCAATATGCCATGCAAAACTGTGCTTTACGCAGATGATACAACTTTCATCAATTCACGGAAGGACATAAATAAACTGAAGGAGTAAAGTAAAGATTTTCTCAGATTATCCAATATGTGGTTCGAAGCCAATGAGTTAGCTATTAACTATGAAAAGACTGTAAATATATCCTTCAGCTTATCCAATGCTGATACTGAGTACACTTCTACCAAATTTCTTGGCATATACTTAGATATGAAATTAACCTGGCAGAGTCACATAGACAACATATCTCGAAAGTTTTCGCGAGTTATCTATCTACTGAAAAAATCACGCACATGTGTTTCTGAAAGCCTGCTGATTAATTCCTATTATGCATTCTTTCATTGTCATATTAGCTATGGTATTCTTCTATGGGGTAATTCTCCATGGTCCAGGAAAATTTTTATTTGGCAGAAGAAAGCCATCAGGATCGTCTCTGGGATTACCAGAAATAACATATCATGTAGGTCATACTTCAAAGAATTACAGATAATGACAGTCCCTTCTCTTTTTATATACAGCTGCCTTTTGTACATAAAAGAAAACTTTAACAGTTAAAACCTTAGGCAGTCCGTTCATAATCATAACACTCGTCAAACATTTAAGATAGACATACCAACAACTCGACTCAAGAAAACACAAGACAGTTATGAATACATGGGAATAAGGCTTTTCAACACATTACCTGTGCAGGCACGTTGTGTCTCTCTTAATATGTTTAAAAGTAAGACTAAAAAATGGCTGATAGACAAAGCTTTTTACAGTGTTAAAGATTTTGAAAACTCTTCAAAAATAGACCTGACTTATGACACAATTTGCAACTCTGTTTGTACCCCTAAGCTTTTTTTGTCTCTGTAGTTCCGCATTTAACAGTTAAACATGTGGAGAAATCCTTATGTATGAAATGTATTCTTTTATTATGCATATTCTTTAAAATGAACACTTTAGTTATGTAGGCTATCTTTATGTATCAAATGTATTCCTTTATTATGTATGTTCTTTTAAAATGTATACTTTAGCTTTGTGTGATACCTCACAATAGTTATATTTCTTAATATGTAAATTGTACATTACTCATGACAATATCGATTGCATGTAAATGCTTAAAGATGGATAAATAAATAAATAAATAAATGCACCACAAAATGTACTGGAGAATGATTAATACAAATTATACTGGAACAGAACCATTATAACAGATAAAACACCACCACATAACAAACCTGGCATCATACTCACCAATAAAAAGAAGAAATTGACACAACTAATCGAAATATCCACACCCAATTCAACAAATATATAGAAAAAAACAGGAGAACAATTGAAAAATACATCCAACTGGCTGAGGAAGTCAAGGACATGTGGCATCAGGATAAAGTTGACATTATACCAATTGTACTATCAATTACAGGAGTCATACCACACAATATCCACCAGTACATCAACGCAATACAGCTACATCCAAACATACATATACAACTACAGATGTTGGCTCTGAGCACTATGGGACTTAACATCTAGGGTCATCAGTCCCCTAGAACTTAGAACTACTTAAACCTAACTAACCTAAGGACATCACACAACACCCAGTCATCATGAGGCAGAGAAAATCCCTGACCCCACTGGGAATCGAACCTGGGAACCCGGGAGTGGGAAGCGAGAACACTGCCGCACGACCACAAGGTGCGGACTACAACTACAGAAATCTGTAGTTATTGATACATGTTCAATTACCCGAAAGTTCCTAAATGCAATGTAACATATACCGTACAGTTAAAAGGAAGTCACGCTTGATCAAGGTCTGAGTCACTTTCCATTTTTAGCCAGACATAACATCTGAGAAAGGAAAGATAATAGTAATGCAGACCAGCCAGTAAAACTGGAGAATTGGAAAAGGTGAAGATCTTTTAAAAAGGATAGGTGGTAGGCAAAAATGCCACTTATAATACAGCAATATGTGTAATTGGAAAAATACAAAGATCCAGACAGATTTTCAGAAAAAGTATGTGCACAGTTCAAAGAGAAATGATTGTAGTATTAATATGTGTAGACAACCATTTAATGATTATTAAGTTTATGAGGAGCCAAATTCAGCATTTCTTGTGTCCATATTTTAACATTCTAGAAAATTATTTCCTTGTAAAACATATACATGTGTTAAGAAATCTGACATTTGTGCTTGGAATAGCTAAACCTCAGTATATATGATAATGAAGATTCAGTCACAAAAACATACAGCTCTTCCTCACTGAAGCTAAGCCACTTAGGAGACAACATGCGAAATATATTGGCAGTACCTCAGTTACGTAACATTTCTGCTGGAAGTGTAAACTGGTGTGTCCAATACAAAATAAATGACAAATGCACCATTGTTCAGTTTTGATTGTAGCAGTATACACACTGGGCACTGTGCAGAAAATTGTCCAACAACATCATGTGCGAGCAAATGTATCTTCCAGTATCATCCAGTTTTTATCATGTACTGAAGTCACTGCCCTGAAGTAACTCTGCTAAATGCATGTAATAGGGTGGAAGGAGAGCTCTGAGCATAAACACCAGCCACTGCATATCTGAAGCATGAAAGATTCCTCTTTGACTGGTGAGTCACATTACACATTGCTACACAGCAGTGGCAAGGTAGAAGCACATAAAAACCACAATAAATGATGGATCACTCTTAGCAGTAAGATTCAGTTCAGGCTAGTGGTAGTACTTACACATTTAAACACGAAAATGTGAACTAATCATGTGTTATGGCACTACATTTCCAAATCAATGTCTGCAACCTGCCCCCAGATGAACCACCAGGTACCTTACCAAATTATGGTGCCTGTACTGGACACACACAGAGCTGACATGAAGGAAACCTCTGCTCCAGCACTGAAGTGTGTACATTTGCCACATACCAGGCCCTGCCAGCTGCTGCTGGGGCTGGAACACTGTTCACACAGCATGGTGTGAGATCCAGGCTATTGCAGTTACTACCTGGATTACATCCTGCCAGGGCATGGCACTCTGCTGCTTCTGTGGTCTAAGTGGCCAAAAGTGACATACTGTCATAACAGAGCCAGATCGAGCGGCCCCAAATATCGCATGCCTCATCCAACTGTTGTCAACTGCACCATACACTGAAAAGTACTCCATGGTGATCGTCGACCCAAAGTGGGTCATCTCAACTACAACTAGGTGCTACCTCCTCTACCTATGCATCTATGACCCACATGTAATCTCAATGCTGCCAGTAGCCAAACTGTTGCCTGCCAGGTAGAGGCCTACTGTTGGCTGTCATCAACTGACTCTGGGGCACCTTCTGGTGTCCTTGGTTCATTGCCCATCCTTGCATATTTTCTGCACCATGTCCAATGCGAGCTCCTGGCCTGCTGCATTGGCACCTGATAGCATAGCCAGCCTACACCAGAGTTTTCTGTCGTTGTGTGTCTGATGTTGGCAGGTATGACACAACTCCACACCAGACAATGTGCTGACTTCAGTACTTCTGTGGCCACTTGCCCAGCCTGACTTCTTTGCACTAGTGGAATCTCCCACTGCCATGTGTCAAGCAAAGGAAATACCACAGCCCAGGGTCAACACGCGTCACTGGGACACTGACTACTTGACTTAGGTGACTTTGGCTATATAAATAATAATGTTACCTTGACTGTCTTTACAATTCTATGACAGCTGAGAAACTGGTTCTTCTAACGTACTTTTCAGTCTATCATTCTCGTCCATTGTGAGATTAATAGCACAAAGACCATCCTGACCCCATTACACATGCTTTGTTTCTTTAATTTACAAAGGGCTGAAATGGTGCTGCTCATACATCTTTTCTTCTACAATGTATGTGAGTTACTCAAAAAGCTGCAGGCAGAGTTTGAAAATTCATTGAGAAAGTATCACATCCCCACCCAAAAATTTGGTCAGTGGTTTGATCAACAAGCCATGGAAATTCAGTTACCTACCTGGTACTCAAGATCATCTGAACACAATTTTATTTAGTGTGGCCACCTGGAATTCAGTTGAGAGAAACTGGCCCATCTTGGGTCCTACTTAGGCTGAAAGATAGAGTTGTTGATAGACCTAAGGGTAGTGTGACACTGTTACTTTTGGAGATCATGTGAACTATTGCTGCTACGACTATTGCAAGGCTGGTGCAGTATGTTTCTAGGGATAGTTTTATATGTCACTTATTCATTAGGGTAGAGAAATCACCTTCACCTAACCCCTTTCTACATAAATACTGTCAATATCTTGTCTTGCAAGAACATGGCCCCTGCAACATTACAGTATTTAAAAATGCCTCTCATTTAGCTCCAAATCCAGTTTAAGAATGATGGAATAGCAAAGGCCCTGCTTTCCTTTATTTGTTCCCTTCAGTCAACTCATTTGTTTGTCATCTGCACAACTGAGCTCAGCCAGCAAAAAATCACACAGCAGCTTGTCTCAAACACTTCCAAGCTACTAATTGTGGTCCTCAATCCATCCTAAGCAGCCATTCCTGATAACTTTCCAGGAACTCCTCACATCCAACTTAACATTACCTTCCTGCCTCAGATCTCTTTCCAGTAAGGTGAACTGCACACTTACAAAACAACCTCAGCCTTAAAATGAACTTCAGCCCCCTTCAGAAAAGGGCTCCAGAAGCATGGTCATGGATCAAAGTAACCACGAGGCAGAGGGAACTCTCCTCATGTTTTCAACACCAATGCTTACATACTTTACCACAGGATGCTATCCCTATACGACCTTCAGCCTACACAACCGCCAGCAGCTCTTTCCAAAGCTCTTACCTTAATCCATGTGCTCACACATTGTCAACCACTTGAACCCTTATCTTCACTTTCATCCCAAATTTCACAAAGCTAATACCACTAATCCCCTCACAGTTCACCTCACTGTGGCTGGATATAACACACTCATAGAAAGATCCTCCAGCCTTTGTTGAGTATCATCTCCAATCAATTGTCCACAGTCTGCCTTCTTACATCAAAGACTAAATCACTTCCTCCTGTGCTTTGCACTGTGGATGCTATTTCCTGACACATCATCCCCTATGCTCATAGCTTTATTGCCATGAACACATTTCCCAGTAACCTGCCAATATGAATCCACCACTTAAATCCTAATCCTTTCAGTCAATTACATTCTGCCCTATAATTCTCTCTTTTGAAGCCTACATCTACAAAAGCTCCATGGAATTGTGATGTGTATCAGTTTTGCATTAAATGCTTAACCTGTTTGTGGGCAACCTAAACAAATAATCCATACCTGTTTGACCCCTAACAGCCCTTGTTTGGTTTAAATTAATTGACATCATCTTCATGATCTTGGGTCTTTTTTTTTCAAGTTGTTGCATCATCATCATCATCATCATCATCATCTCCAAAAACTGCTTCATCTGACCATCAATGAGCTACCTTCCCAGATGTTGATGTCTCTGTTTGAGATGGCTCAATGAAACCACCTGTTGATGTCAAACACAAAAACCACCAACTCTAACCCTATATCAGTTGCAATATGTTCCCACTCCACAAAAAGTTTCTTTCCACTAACCTTAAAACATTTGGATGTTGTTTCTGAAATCTGAAACAAGAGTTGACAATGGAGTTGACCACACAGATGATGCATTTTAATATCGATTTACTATATAAGCTGTATGTATGTTTTGTGAGAAAGTTTGTACTGTCCTAATGTATCATTCAAATTGTAGGTTACAAAATTCATCTATGTGTTGTTAGCTAGTGTTAATGTACAGAACTGGTCAGGCAAGGAAGTTTGAAGAAACATAAAAAAATTAATGCAAGCAACTTATGTCAATACACATAAAAAAACCGTCATATAGATCAAAGCAGCACAGCACCCATGATTCAAAATGGTTCTTTTATTGCATTTCAAGTCATCATCTAATACTCTTCTTCATCTTCTTCTTTTCCTTCAGCATTTGTCCCATGTGCCTGCGGGGTCCCCTATATGGGTCCATTGTCTCCATTTTGCTCTATCAAGGGCTGCATCTGGGTGGATGTTCACACATTTCAGGTCTTTGTGAATTGTATCAGCCCATTATTGCTTAGGTCATCCTTAGGGTCTGCTGCTGACAACTTCAAGTGTGTAACCCACCTTGGCAATAGAGTCATCACCAGCCCGTAAAACATGCCCAAACCATCGAAGATGACACACACACATCTTGTTCTTACAAAAAACAGACACAGAAAAAATAATCCCCTAATCAATATTATTTTTGATATCAAATTCTAATATACTATCAAATAGATTATTTAAATAGTAGTACACAGAATTGAAAGTTTAATCATCACTTCAAGTCATACTCTAAAACCAACACGTGTAAATGCTGTATCACCACATGGACTATCTTTTTCTTTCTCTACCTCTTCCATTTGTTTCTGCAACTTGATTGTTTCTTTTTCCAGTTCTTTTACCTTCTGGTGGAGCCTGAGAACCAATTGAACACCTTCAGTCTGAAAACAAAGATAGCACTGAAAAGCATGACTAAAGCACATGAATCAATAATAAAGCTTCCTTACTGGTAGAGTTTTACTTCCATATCCTGTATTTTTGACGTGATAAGCCTGGTTTTCAATAATAATAGCAAACACAATTTGAATGTCTTCTTACGTAGCAAAGTATCTACCAATGAGTCAAATTTCTTTTCATATTAAAGTACATACCATGGCCTTTATACTGGTGTCCCAAGATGAAGTTTCCAGAAGAATGTGAAAATGGAATTGATCAGACTAATTATAACTCACCTCTCTGGAGACCTGAAGAAAGATGTTTGTGGCCACAGATTTTCTTTGGATGAAGAGGTGCATGTTTGGGTAAAATCATGGTTTGGTAGGCAACCACAAACATGTTTCCATGATGGTATTGACTGTGTATCACATAGTGGGTTAAGTTTATCAACAGTTATGGTGATTACTTTCAAAATAATGAACAGTTTACTTACTTTTTCCATCTGATTTCCAGGTAAATTCATTACATTTTATATTTTCTACAAAGTGGTAACAATGAATAAAATTATAAACATGTTTGCACATACTTTTTTGACCATATACGCTATAATGAAATTTATTTTGGAAGCTTCAAAATGGCTGACAGTTCTTGCAGTAACTCGCAGAATGGTATTCTGTGTGCACTCTACTGGGACAACATTCAGGAATATGACAGGAATGATCATTTGGGGGAAAAAATAATAATCTAATGAACTTGGGCTCTGAAATGCATACCTTAAGATCTGTGAGCACTTATTCAATAGAAGAGATACATTTTCCAGTAGCAAAGATGTACATATTCTCATAGAGCTTAAGGAATGCATTTTAGAGCCCATGCTTACTAGACTTTTTTCCTTGGAATGGTCCTTCTCATCATATCCATGAATATTGACAAATCCTCTTGGGACACCTATATAAAGGCCAAAAGGCCATGGTATGTACTTTAACACTGAAAAAAATTGAGTCATAGGTAGATCTTTTGCTACAGAAGAAGATATTCAAATTATAACCCTGTTTATGGTTCATTTTACAAGTACTGGAATAATCAAAGTGATCACACATTCTTCATCAGGTGGATACATTTAATTTAACAGAGCATAATATTGACACTGTTCCATCTACTTCAGCAAGCTGTGGAACCTGAATAACAATTTTTTTCTTTTGCTGGAATTCCCTTCCTCCTTTAAACATTCACATGAGACAAGCCTGAAGTTTTAATTATTATTTTGAATTTGAAAAATATGTGAAGACAAAACTGTTTAATCTGTGTAAGTTATCTGATTCCGCATTACCCCAAAATGCATTTCACCTACAAGTAAATCCCATAGTATACAGACATTGCAAACACAAGATAAACACAGTGGGGATAATAACGGAATAAAAACTTACATCTTCCCCATGGTCAGATACACCACTTATAGTTTTATCTTGTGCACTAACAGTGATTGGACTATAAAAAGAACACTGATGAGTACTTTTAGAATGCCCATGCCATTGCAGGTGACCCATTTCATTCTTCAAGCTTTCATTTTGTTTTTTCAATAGGTTGCGCTCTTCCAGGAGTTTCTGATATCCATCTCTATCTTTGCTCAGCATCAGCCTTTTTAGCTCAACACAGGCCTGTAGACTCTCTACTAAAATTAAAGAAAATTATTGTGTAACATCACTAAAATATACACTCCTGGAAATTGAAATAAGAACACCGTGAATTCATTGTCCCAGGAAGGGGAAACTTTATTGACACATTCCTGGGGTCAGATACATCACATGATCACACTGACAGAACCACAGGCACATAGACACAGGCAACAGAGCATGCACAATGTCGGCACTAGTACAGTGTATATCCACCTTTCGCAGCAATGCAGGCTGCTATTCTCCCATGGAGACGATCGTAGAGATGCTGGATGTAGTCCTGTGGAACGGCTTGCCATGCCATTTCCACCTGGCGCCTCAGTTGGACCAGCGTTCGTGCTGGACGTGCAGACCGCGTGAGACGACGCTTCATCCAGTCCCAAACATGCTCAATGGGGGACAGATCCGGAGATCTTGCTGGCCAGGGAAGTTGACTTACACTTTCTAGAGCACGTTGGGTGGCACGGGATACATGCGAACGTGCATTGTCCTGTTGGAACAGCAAGTTCCCTTGCCGGTCTAGGAATGGTAGAACGATGGGTTCGATGACGGTTTGGATGTACCGTGCACTATTCAGTGTCCCCTCGACAATCACCAGTGGTGTACGGCCAGTGTAGGAGATCGCTCCCCACACCATGATGCCGGGTGTTGGCCCTGTGTGCCTCGGTCGTATGCAGTCCTGATTGTGGCGCTCACCTGCACTGCGCCAAACACGCATACGACCATCATTGGCACCAAGGCAGAAGCGACTCTCATCGCTGAAGACGACACGTCTCCATTCGTCCCTCCATTCACGCCTGTCGCGACACCACTGGAGGCGGGCTGCACGATGTTGGGGCGTGAGCGGAAGACGGCCTAACGGTGTGCGGGACCGTAGCCCAGCTTCATGGAGACGGTTGCGAATGGTCCTCGCCGATACCCCAGGAGCAACAGTGTCCCTAATTTGCTGGGAAGTGGCGGTGCGGTCCCCTACGGCACTGCGTAGGATCCTACGGTCTTGGCGTGCATCCGTGCGTCGCTGCGGTCCGGTCCCAGGTCGACGGGCACGTGCACCTTCCGCCGACCACTGGCGACAACATCGATGTACTGTGGAGACCTCACGCCCCACGTGTTGAGCAATTCGGCGGTACGTCCACCCGGCCTCCCGCATGCCCACTATACGCCCTCGCTCAAAGTCCGTCAACTGCACATACGGTTCACGTCCACGCTGTCGCGGCATGCTACCAGTGTTAAAGACTGCGATGGAGCTCCGTATGCCACGGCAAACTGGCTGACACTGACGGCGGCGGTGCACAAATGCTGCGCAGCTAGCGCCATTCGACGGCCAACACCGCGGTTCCTGGTGTGTCCGCTGTGCCGTGCGTGTGATCATTGCTTGTACAGCCCTCTCGCAGTGTCCGGAGCAAGTATGGTGGGTCTGACACACCGGTGTCAATGTGTTCTTTTTTCCATTTCCAGGAGTGTATACCACTTAGGGTAGCATGTCCAGTGGAAACAATTAACTACAGTATATCCTTAAAAGGGTGTCTTCATTTTAGCATACATAATATACTAGTCTCAATAAATGTTGATAGCATCAAAAGAAGCATTATTGGAAATACAAATCTGAGTGACTACAAAGTAAGTGTATACTCTTGTTTAGTGCCATGGAATAATAATACAAACATGAATCATTCTGATAAATTTAAGCTCAACTATAATCAGATAGTAAATGATTAACCGAAAACAAGCATAAGTCACCAACTGAAAAAGCTGTTGCTCTTCTGCATAGTTTTACACTCCTGTATACATAGTACAAGGTGCTGCTTTTGTATTCAAAGGAATTTTTAACACGGAATACTGACAGTTAAAAATTACACGCAAAGTCTTATCAATGTTGAATATTACAGGCTCAATATTGAAAAATAATGGGCCAGAATGAAGTCCTCAAATGAGTTTAAATGCAATGTCATTTTTCCAAGAACGTTGTTTCAAGATTCAACAATGTGTGAGAATAGAAGAGATGAAAGTATTTATTAGTGTCACTTTCCACACAGTAGCTGCTTGATGTCAGCTAGGTAGTTCAATCACAAGCTTTCCTGTGGATTTTTTAAAATGTGAGTGGCAGAATAAATTGTTATAAGAATGATTATATTTGGCATCTGCAGGCTTTTCTTCTCCCATCAATATGGTCCTGAAATATTACAATGAATTAACAATTACAATTAAGAATTAACAATTGCATGAAATAAATACACCCTGATATCAAAGTTGGTCCAAACATACAGAGGCATTCACTACCAAAGAGAACTTTATACACATACAGCTGAGGAAAAGATACCAATGTGTTTAGCATACTCTAAAGATATGAGCCTATATCAGGCTAGGGCTATCATAAATCCCATACGCTCTCCTAAATAACATCTCAGTGAAAGTGCCTTACAAATGCCCCTGTTTGGCCTGTTACCAACTATTAAGTGTGCATCTACATTCTGTGATTCTGTGGATAACTGATAAGCAATGGTGTCACATTGTGGTGTTGTAGACAAGTATGGAACAAATGGGAGGGAGAGGTATGGTTGATGGTCTCCCAAACCTAGCATAAGGTGGGAGACACCTCAACCACAGCCACCCACCCCCACCACAAAAGTAGTTGAAAACATTATGTTATTGTTATTGTTGTTGTTGTTGTTGTGGTCTTCAGTCCAAAGACTGGTTTGATGCAGTTCTCTGTGCTACTCTATCCTGTGCAAGCCTCTTCATCTCTGTGTAACTACTGTAACCTACATCCTTCTGAATTTGCTTACTGCATCCATCTCCACATGGTTGAAGGTGCAGGCGGCCGAATTTTACGACGTAGGAATTTCCAAGCTCGTCCATCGCTATGATAAGTGCCGTAACTTAAATGGCAACTATGTAGAAAAGTAGTATTTAAGTGTGGCTTTCATCTGTATATAATTAAAAGAATTTCCAATACTTTATTTATTTTTTATTCCAAAACGTAATGTACTTTGTGGATAGCCCTCGTATAAGGTCATTGGTCTCATTGGATTAAGGAAGGATGGAGAAGGAAGTGAACCATACCAGAATTTGCCTGAACTGATTTAGGAACATCACAGAAAGTCTAAATCAGGATGGCCAGACAGGGTATTGAACTGTCGTCATCCTGAAAGTGGGGCCAGTGTGCTAACCACTGCGAGACTTCTCTCGGTCAAAAATGTGTGATCAGTTGGATGATTAGGGAATTGTCTGATGGTAACAGCATAAGTGAGCAACAGTTGGTACTGTCAGAAATAAAGAGGGAAGATTCTTGCTTCAGCGAGAAGTCTGTCTAGGGGACTAGTCAGGAAGGTGCCAGTGGCCAGTCTTACCCCATGATGACTGACTGGATCTAACAGTTTCAAAATCTAAAAGGGTGCCAAAACACAAACCTGGCAACCATAGTCCAACTGTGGCAATAGCAGGGCCTGATAAATACAGAGAAGAGTAGTGCAATCAGCACCTGAAGAGGTGTGGGCAAGAAAGCAAAGAATGTTAGTCTTTAGTTGACAAATATCGTGCAGCCAAGTCAGTGTTGAGGCTAACTGACATATCTGTCAATGGACAAAGGGGTTTTTGCCTAGCTTAAGAACTAGTATGATGATACTACCTAACCACTGTGAAGAGAAATATGGTTAAAGATCCTCAGTACATGGAGCAACTGAATAATATTCATTCAGATGTTGGATCATCTCATAATGAATTTAATCAAGGCCTGGGACCATACTGTGAGATGAGGAAAGTGCCTGAAGTAGCTCCAATGCAGTGAAATGTTCATAGTGCTCCTTACATTCATTTTTACTGCATTTAATTAGATAGTGAACCTCAGAATTTAGTTGCCTGAAAGGGAGGATGGTGGATTTCCTGGAAAGAGGCACTACAATAAACTCTGAAAGGTATTGCCAAACTGAATAGGCATTGCAGTTTCTTTGGTCCACCATGGCACATACAATGGTGGAGGCAACCTTCAGAAAGAGGAATAGCAGTTCCAGCAGCATGGGAGATTGTATCAACGACATCTCCCACAACCTTGTTGAAGCAATCTGACAGATAGGCAACAAAGATGATAGCAAAAGCTTACAACTGTCATTGGTTCTCTGAAGTGCCAAACATGTTTATTGGTCCATAGGGCTGTGACAAGTGATAGGACACTGAAAAATGGTCACTGTACAAAGCTCACTGGGTACAGGACATTCTAGCGAAGCCATGAGCTTAGGGGAAAGAGATCATAAGGTCAGCAGCTGAATAGGTGCTATGGGAAGCAACAAAGTGGCTAGGAGTATTGTCATTGAGGGGAGACAGACCGAGATTGGAAAGAAGTTAGCTAATCAGAAGGCCTACCAGAAGAAATGGAACTTCCCCAGGGCATGATGGTGTGCACTGTAATTGTAAAGTACGAGGAAAGGGCGGGACTGATTGATTAACTGAGAGAGTATGGGACCAAACAGTGAAGTCATCAGTCCCGCGATCCCCCCTTTGGACTCGCGAGACTGATGACTTCACCGTTTGGTCCCATACTCTCTCAGTTAATCAATCAGTCCCGCCCTTTCCTCTTACTTTACAATTACAGTGCACATTAGAAAGAGAGTCCACTAGAAATGAAAAGATTCAATCAGAGGAGTAAAATTATAAAAGAATGAACATTAAACACACACAGTATAAGCATAAAAGGTGAGACCAAACCTAAAAACTGGAAAAAGGGAAAGAGGAGGGGGGGGGGGTGGAGGCAGTCATGGGATCACCAACCTGCCCCGGCTCCAAGACAAAAGGAGAACCTCATATCTGGAAATAAAAACCACTTCCATAGAGTAATGTGAGGACCAGGTCAATCATCTGTGAATCATGCTCTAACAATAAATTTAAGGAAGCAAGGAGACTATACTTAGCATAAAGGTTCGAAAGAAGGGACATGCCACCAATATGCGAGATTTCGCCAGTCTGGCGTCACAACCACATTGTGGGGGGTGGGTCATTATGTAGGAGGAAACAATGGGTGAGCCGGGTATGGCCAATAAGTAAACAACATAAAACAGTGGACTCCTGAGAGGGGGCAGAAAGAAGTGCCCCAAACTGCAGTAGACTCCTTGATTGTGCGGAGTTTATTACTATGAGCAGTAGCACTCCAGATGGCATTCCACTGTTGGGCAAAGAGAGATTTGACATAGATCCACATATCCGCAGTTGGAATCGTGAAAGGAAAAGGGGGTAAGTATCTGCTTCTCTAACCAAACAGTCAGCCACTTCATTCCCTGGGATTCCCCCATGACTTGGGACCCAGACAAAGATGACTTAACAGGCAGCATGATCAAGGGCAGAGAGAAAGTCATGGATGGCGGAGACCAAGGGGTGATGAGAGTAGCATCGATCAATAGCCTGAAGGCTGCTCATGGAGTCTGAACAAATTAAAACACTATGGAGGGAGGCCTGAGAAACAAAAATGGAGGACCCTGTAAATGGCTAGAAGCTCTGCTGTAAATACACTACATGATGCTGGCAACAAATAGTGCTCAAAGCTGGTAAGAGACATGAAAGCATATCCCACCTTATCAGGTCTTAGAACCATCAGAGTAAAAGATGGTGGCACCCTGGAACTCTGCAAGGATGGCACATACAAGATGCCAGTAAACCATAGGATCAATATAGATCTTAGGACCCTGGAAGAGAGTGCAGATGGAGATCCTGACAGAGGGTAGTGAGATGCATGCCAACTGGCAATCCCACCCTTGGGCAGGTGTTATGAGGGAGACATTCCTCATTGGTGAAGACTGCAGTGTATAGAGGATGGTCAAGGAAGTGGTGAATGGCAACTGCGTAAGAAACAAGTAGTTGGCTCTGTTGGATGTGTATGGGGGGAGGGGAAATCCACGCTTATGTGAGGAGACTATCATCAGGACTAGTGCACAGGGCACCAATAGCCAGATGCACCCCACAACGATGGACAGGGTCAAGGAGTTTCAAAGTGGAAGGAGCTGCTGAACCATAAACCTGACTACCATAATAGATAATAGAGTCTGGACAAAACCAGAGCATGGTGGAGAAGGAGGAGGAGGAGGAGGAGGAGGAGGAGGAGGAGAAGAAGAAGAAGAAGGAGGAGGAGAGTGGAATGGTCTGCACCCCAAGATATGTGGGCCAGGAGGTGGAGAGCAGTAAGCTTCCGTATGCATGTAGTTTTTAGGTAGTGAATGTGGGGCAGCTATGTCAGCTTGTTATCAAAAATAAGGCCAAGAAACGGGACTGTGTTACAAAATCAAGGAGCTGGTTGCCTAAGTAAAGTTCTGGATCAGGGTGTACTGTGGGTTGACAACAAAAATGCATAACCTGCGTTCTGGAGGAGGAAAACTGGAAGCCGTGGGTGGTGGCCCACACAGAGGCCCATTGGATGGTGCCTTGGATCTGGCACTCAGCAGACGTCATCGAGTGGGAGCTGCAACAGGTGCAAAAATTGTCAACGCACTACGCCAGGGTAACTAGAGTCCCAACAGTGGTCACAAGCCCATTAATGGCAGTGAGGAAGAGAGTAACATTTAGCACAGAACCCTGTGGTGAAGTGCCAACTTGAACTCGGAAGAACTAGTAAGATAAAAACTCGCAAATAAAAATCTGAAGAGGACCATGGAAGCCCCAGTCATGGAGGGTAACTAAAATGTAATGGCACCAAGCCATCTCATACACCTTATGTAGGTAAAAGAACAGTGGGACAAGGCGCCAGCAGTGAGTAAAAGCCTGTCAGATGGCTGATTCCAATCAGAGTAAATCGTCAGGTGAGAGAGTGTGTTGGGGCTGGGGTAAGGACGACGGGGGAAGGGGGGCATGGTAAGAGGAGGAGGAGGAGGAGGAGGAAAGGAAGTAACAGAGGCAAAAGTTGAAGATAGTGACCCCGGATGGAGTCTCTTATACTTTTGGTGAGCCTCAGTGTAAGACAGGCGATCCAGGGGCTTATATTCTTGTATCTTCTTTTCTCTCTTGTAAGCCGAGCAATCTGGTGAGTGAGGAGAGTGGTAGTCAGCGCAATTACCACACACATGCAGCGGAACAAGGGCTTCCCTCATGGACGGGATGGTCACAGTCACCACACAAGTGGTCCGCCGTACAGCGGAAAGACATATGCCCAAAACGCAACCCCCAAAAGCACCACATAGGTGGAGGGATGTACAGCTTCACATAAGCGTGGATTTCCCCTCCCCCCATACACATCCAACAGAGCCAACAACTTGTTTCTTACGCAGTTGCCATTCACCACTTCCTTGACCATCCTCTATGCACTGCAGTCTTCAACATTTGTAACACATAACCTTGACCTTCTCTGGGAGGGTTTCCAACTTGAAAGCCAGGATGAAGGCGCCAGTATTGGTGCAGTTGTCTTTGCAACCCTTCTGCACACGTCGGACAAAATGAACACCACGCCACTCCAGATTAGCCTGGAGTTCCTCATCAGTTTGCAGGGCAAGATCCCTATAAAAAAATGACTCCCTGGGTCATATTCAGAGATTGGTGAGGAGTGATAGACACTGGGACATTGCCAAGACGATCACGGGCACAAAGAGCTGCAGATTGGGTGGCAGAAGTAGTTTTGATCAACACGGAACCCAATCACATCTTACTAATCGACTCCACTTCACCAAACTTGTCCTCTATATTTTCCACAAAAAACAACGGCTTTGTGGTGGTGAATTTGTCCCTGCTATCTGTCCCAGTACAGATGAGGTAACGGGGAAAAGGTTTCAGCTCCATGGGAGCCTGGCCTCCTCCCATGGTGTAGCCAGGGAGGGGAAAGTTGCCAGGTCATGTGAGACAGCATTTAAGAATCCTTCACCATTTGAAGAGATAGCTGTGTGAGAACAGCCAGATTTTTGCAGCTTGCACCAAGCATCCGCCCTGATATCACACACTGCAACCAGGGGCTCTCCCCATGGGCGTCACCCAGTCACAGCAAGGGCCATCTGGCACAGTGGCCGTTGCCAAGAGTTCCAATGCTCCAAGAAGACAAGCAACTACTCCTTGGCATACACGGGGAGGGAACAACTGAGGTTTCAGCAGTGTGATCCCTGTGTTGTCAGGGGCTCAACCATATGGGTACATAACAGCCCCACCACAAGGACTGGCTACACGTGCTGGTGACCTAGCAGTGTGGAAGGGGGCTAGACTGGGAAAGGGAGAGGGGAACTGAGAAGGGAGAGGAATCCACACCGTAATTGCTAGGGAGGGAGTTCTTCCCCATATGGCTCACAATAAAAACAGGAAATTTTGAAGTGGAGGTAAAACCTCAAGTGGGGACTACAACGTCAAAAGGGTGAAAGAACGGGCAAAAGGAACAAAATTGCAACCAATACAGGAAACCAGGAGAATAGCCAGGTCAACATAAAGCAGAACACCAAGAGAGGGGAAGGAGGTGGCAACAGGGAAGGAGCAGGGATAGGGAGGGAGGGGGCAGGGAGAAGGAAAAGCAGCGAGGGAATGAAAAATGAGCTGCAATAACTCGGGGCCTCATGTGCACCACACACGAACTCACGAAAGAACCATGAGCCCCCTGGAGAGGAAAGATGGGAGGGGGAGGGGAGTTGTTGGATTAAGTTGGTCATCTCAAGGTAAATAATAGCCTGCCTTGGAGGTGGTGGTGATTGCTGAGGTCATTCTCACATGCACTGCAATTGCTTCCACTGTAGTACAAACAGAAATTCACACATTGATGGCATGATAACAATGCAGCATTGGGAAATAGTCATCAGTGAAGCATGTTTGTTATAGAGCAACACGAATTGTAGAAGATGAGTAAATGAGATAATGTAGTTCTGGCAGGTGACAGTAATATCCATTACAGTTTCATTAGATCATCATGTGCTGGGTGTCCTGATTAGGCTAGAAGGGCCAGAAAGATCAGTTATGCCCCAGAATCACTACCTGTCATCAGTGGGGATGGAATCATATTGATTAACATTTGTTCCATATCCAAATGAGTGGAGTGATCTGATGCCTCTGGAGGCACTGGAATGGCCTTCTCCTGGTATTTCCCTTCTGCTTCACAACCTTTGGTCACTGACATTCTTGTGAGGACTTATCAAAAATGGTTCAAATGGCTCTGAGCACTATGGGACTTAACTTCTGTGGTCATCAGGCCCATAGAACTTAGAACTACTTAAACCTAACTAACCTAAGGACATCCCACACACCCATGCCCGAGGCAGGATTCGAACCTGCGACCATAGCCATCGTTCGGTTCCAGACTGTAGTGCCTAGAACCGCTCGGCCACACCGGCCTACGAGGACTTATCCACAGCAGTTGTGGATAAGGATGAAGGGCAGACAACTCTGGCACCCCCAGGATGTGGCAACTCCAGGCAATAGTTGGTGTCAAACCTCTGACCTTGGGGTTTCTGGGGAAAGGGGTCCCAAGAGGGAGCCCTGCTAGAGGAGGGAGCTGCTTCTCTGGATGGGAGCAGGATGTGGTTCCCAAAGATGGGGCCATGGAAACCATGAGAGAAGGGCAGAGGCAGGATGTAAGTATTCATTTTTTTTTAAGCATCAATATATGACAGGTGCTCAATTTTTTATATTTTTGTACTTTTTTTTTCTTTTTTAAATCTGGGCAAGTCAGTAAATGCGGAGGATAGGTGTTTTTTTTTTTTTTTTTTTTTTTTTTTTTTTTTTTTTTTTTTTTTGCAAGTGAGACACAAAGAATAATTCACCATTTGACTGTAAATTACTATATTTTTCTTCTGTACTACCTATATTTCACATTTTACATAGTTATTGAGTACAATGCTAAAAGCTCTTACACCATTAAGACATATCTAGTTATATCTGGTTTTTCCCCATATATAATGTGTTAATCGTCGAAGAACTTTTAGCATTGTACTTGATAATGGCATAAAATCTGAAATATAGATAGTACAGAAGAAAAATACAGTAATACACAGTCAAATGGCGGTTTATTCTTTTAAAAAATACTGCATGACTGTGACTCAGCACAATCAAAGACCTTTTACATAGGTGGTTGTTTAAAAGGCTCTTCATGGAATGGCCATCTACAGTTGCCACATTTTATGGCATGTGGCAGGATGACATATGACCAAAGCATACGCATTGGAAGGACCTCGTGGGTGATAGGACATAATGTTTCATTTCACACCTGTACACCATGATTAACTTCCTCTGGGAGGAGATTTGCTTCAAATACTAAGATGAAAGCAGCTGTATCTGTTCGGTTATTCTTTGGACCTTTTTGTACATGCAAAAAAATGGAAACCGTGCCATTTGAGATTAACCTAAAGCTGCTTGACTATCTACAGTGTAAGGTTTCCTTGGACCAGATTAGAGATTTACATGGGGCAATAGAGAGTAGTCAGGAGTACTGATTGCCATGCAGTGGACCTGGGTTAAAATCCCAGTACTTCTGGGATATTTCCTTGGTGGGAACACTGGAACAGGGTTCACTCAGCCTCATGATGCCAACTGAGGAGCTACTTGACCTAGAAGTAGTGGTTCCAGGTTATGAAAACTGACAGTTGGGTCAGCCATGTGCTGATCTGACACCCCTCCATTGCACATCCAATAGTCCCATTGACTGAGGATGACACAGCGGTAAGTCAGTACTGACGAGCCTGCCAGGCCTCAAGGACAGAGTTCAGCTTAGTGAACAGTCATTGGTAAGCTACCCAGTCGTCCACATGTTTAAAGAGCTTGAGATTGTGCAGCAGAGGTGGCCTTAAAAGTGATCCATTGTGCATTTCTCACAGGGAGTCAACTACAAATTTATCTTCAATTTGTTCTACACAAAAATAATGGTGTTTTCACTGTAGAAGTATTCCCATTTACTCTAGTACATACCAGGTACCGAATAAATTTTTTTGCTCCCAGCTGTCTGGCCCATTAGGTAGACAATGTGGGGAATTGTTTTTGTGTTTTATTCATCTCATGATGTACATTTGCAATCCATTTGGTTTGCATATAGGAGACATGTCAAAAATCTATAAAACAGTTACAATGATTTTTACATTAATAAATAATAGCACTATAATAAATAATAACACTATAAGGATATTTCTTAGAACGTGTAACACATTGTCCAGCTCAAAAATTTCCAGTTTGTCATGCATGAATTCATCCACTGAGTACTAACACTTCCATGTCAGTACCTCATGTAGCTTTCTTTTAAGTGAGTCTAAATTCATCTGCATTAACTTGTTCCCTTTTAATTTATTACAAATTTTCATTCCCATGTATTGAGGTCCCTGGGCATACAGTCTGATGTGGTGGGTGGGGAGCATAAAATTTTCTGTTTCTAGTATCACGTGAATGGACAAAATGGTTTCTCTCAAGTAATTCATGTCTGGTGTACAGAAATATAATAATCTCATAAATGTATAAGGATGACAGAGTTAATATTTTAAGTTTTCTAAATACTGGTCAGCATGGTTCTTTGTGATTTGCACTGCACATATTTTGTATGATTTTTTCTGTCCTTTTAGTATCTGCACTATTTGTTGAGTTACACCAAAAAACAATACTATACCTAATAATGGATTCAAAGTAGCTTGTATATGCTACTTTTTGTGTGTCCACATCAGTTGCAGTTGATAATATTTGCATTGCAAATGCAAAGCTGCTCAGTTTGTTTGCCAGGTATTCAACGTGTGCCAGCCAGCTCAAATTTTTATCTACATTTAAACCCAAGAATTTGACTGAATCAACTTCTTCTATAGCTTTGTTGTTGTGTACAATCTTAGTCTGCTCTCATTTGGACTGTTTGGTTTTGAACTGCATCATGCGAGTCTTAGATACGTTTAGATTCCACCCATTTAGCTGAAACCAAGTTTCTAAATCACTGAGGGTACTGATCACAGATTTGGGAATTTTTTTCTGAATCCTGATCTTCAACTAAGACAGAAGTATCAACTGCAAACAGAACTGATGGGGAGCTGATATTTGATGGTGAGTGATTAACATAAAAGAGAAATAGGACTGAGCATAATATGGAGCCTTGTGGAACAACCTAATTTCCCCCCCCCCCCCCCCCCCCCCCCCCAGTCAGAAAAATAATATATGCCATTTGAAGAAATGATAAATCTTTACTTTCAGTTGGATGAGTACGATTTAGGATTTAAGCCATTGTAGGGCACTGCCACTAATGCCATATTTTTCAAGTATGTATTGTTTACAGAATCAAACACCTTTGTGAGGTCGCAGAAAATTCTTGCCATCTTATTTCTCTTGTCTAATGATGTACTTATTTTCTCAATGAAACTGTTTACTCTGTCTATAGCGTTTTCCCCCTTTTGAAAACCAAACTGATTGTTTAGAATAACAGAATATTTTGCAATGAAGTTTTGGATTTGTTCAACAGAAAGTTTTTCAAACAAAATATTTTAGATAGGACAGGGAGAATTGAGATAGGATGATAATTTCCCATGATCTCTCTTGATCCCTTCTTGAAGAGTGGTTTGACTTCAGCATATTTTAGTTCCTCTGGGAAACAGCCCTCTTCAAAACATTGATTCATTATTTGAGCTAGTGGGTTTGCAATTTTACTGTGTACCACTTTAATAACTTTGGTGGGTATTCCATCCCAACCCGCAGATTTTTTGTTTCTCAATGTTAGAATAGCATTTTCTACATCCTCCACAGAAACTTATAAGAATTTTGTAAAGTTTTCAGAGTTTTCACCTAGGACAAAGGGATTTACTTTGTTGTGGCAATCTATTACATCTACATCAGACTTTGCTACATTTATAAAGAATTTATTACAGTACTCTGCCATTTGAGTTGCATTTACAATAGTATTTCCTTCAATGTCAGTTTTTGAAATTGCTTGGTTACAGGCTTTAACACCTAACTCAGATTTAATGACTGATCACACAGCCTTTGACTTATTTTTATGGTTTAAAATTAGCCTGTTATCTGCCAGTTGTTTTGCTGCCCCGACAACTCTTTTAAATATGGTTTTATAGAGTCTAACATATTTAATGAAATCTTCTCTGTGCAGTTGCCTTTTCTTTACACTGAAAATTTTTATGCCCTGGGTAATCCACTTTATTTTTTTTATTTTATTGCTGCACAGTCTAGGTGGAAATGTTTCATTAGATACAGCAAGATGACTATTTAGGAATTTCTCAAGGTTTTCATCACTTGAGTTACAATGATCAAAAGGCCATGTTTTCTCTTTTAGCTTCTCACTAAATGTTAGCAAGTTTTCTTTGCTAAAGTTCCTGCTCATATGGGTTCTCACACATGAATAGTTCGTGTGTCTGTCTTTGGCAGCTCAATGAACAGTGCACAACGATCTGAAATACCTGGATCTGGACAAAATTTATACACATCTTCATATACATAATTAGTTAGAACATTGTCAATACATGTTGCTGATTTCCCATTGTCTCTGGTAGATTCAAGGAAATTTAACTTGAGACCGTATTTTTTTTTACTAAGTCATTGAATTGAAGTGTGGCCACCATCACACATGATATCAATATTAAAATCAGCAGCTATTACAATTTTTTTCTTTTTTTCCTCTACAAAAGTCTTATAGCATAATTTGAAGCTTAGATAAGAATAGTTCTGTTGTTGATGCCCCTGGAATTCTGTATATTGAGATTATTATGACTTTTGTCAGTGAGTCCACCAATTCTACAAAACAGCTCTCAAACACACATTCTTCATTTAAATAATTAAAACAGTTTCTCATCTCATAAAGTTTATATCACTATGTAGAAGTATACATGAGCCTCCACGTGACTTGTTTCTTCTGCAAAAGTTACTTGCTTATCTGAAGTTTCCTATATTGTTTAGAATTTTGATTGTGTCCTCTGTAAACCTGTGCTCATTTAAACAAGCAACTCTTCGATTTGCACATTCTGACAGAATGATTTCCAATTCATCTATTTTGGAGCTTTTGTTGTTAGAAGCATCAGTGTTTAAACCATTTATATTCCAGTGGATACCATACCTACTTTCACTATTATTTATGGGCTTTAGCACATTTCTCACCAGCAGAACTGGAACTGTCTGCACTGAAATTCCTAGACTTCTCTGATGAGACAACCAGATCAGAACAGCCATTATGAAAATTTAATTTTCTATGTCTGATGTGCAAAATGTCTGCCTGATGCCATCTACTCCAGTCTAGGGCTCTCCCTATGGACAAAACTCATCCACAGCAGAGACCAACTGGCAAAATGACTACTGCCGGGAGTTCTGATGCCCCATGAAGTTGGGAATCTACTCCTTGGCATGCATCAAAAGTTAGTATCGGAAGTGTGATCCCTGTGTTGTCAGAGGGCTCCACTGAAATGGTATGTAATGACCCCACCATGTCAGATTGGCTACCACATTGGCTTTTAAGCACATGTATGAGTCTAAGCAGTTATTGTCCACAGATTATCTTTAACACTGTATGTAGTGGATGCTACTGACAGTGTTGTTCTCCAGTTATTCCACATTACAGAAAAAAATTAAAAATGAATATAAAACCTAGAAGGAAACTAAAATTGGTGTAATATAATTAAATGAAGATTTCAAGGAAATAAAGCGGAATCTAGGCAACAGCAAGGTCAACATCAAAGGTTGCCTCCATGAGGAAGTAAGATGAGTATAGTTGGAGATGGGAGACTGCAGCACGAGAAAGCAAGGAGATACTACAACAGATTGGGGGGCCGTGCTCAACATGCATGTACTAATGAAAGAGTTATGAGCCTCCTGGGGGTTGGGGTGGATGGGGAGGTGGGGGAAGGGTACAGCAAGTGGCATGGACAGAGTGGCAGCATAAAAAGTAAAAGAGAGGAAGGAAACAAAGGGGTGCAAATGAAGGAGATAAACCATAGAAAAGAGGTATTAAGTGCTGATGATCCCAAGTAAGTAATCTCATCTGCAAGCTGTATGTCAATATTACAGATCTACAAAATTTAACTGATCAAATAACTTTCAAATTTAAATAAATAAATCAAAGTAGAAACAAAGTAAAATAAAGTTGGTGAAACTTTGGTATTTATGAATGACATATGTTTAATGTGCTACTGGTTTACCTGCTGCTCCAAACTGATTAGATTTTATTCTCTCATTTAATTTGTCAAGCTCAGCTTTTAATCTAAGATTTTCTTTATTAATTCTTTCTAGTTCTTCTGCTTTTTCTTTTTCAAAATATTCCTTTTCATTAATTATAGGCAAGATTTTCAGCATTTTTAAGTCTTCATCCTTTCTCTGCAACAAGGCAACCATCATTTTTTTCTCTGTCTCCACAACTCTCAAGGCATCAAACTTTCGTTTCATTTCGAGTAATTCTATCTGTGCCATCCTTACAGCACTGTTCTCTCTAACCTGCGAACAAATTGTAAAAAAGCAATTTTCAATAACAAATTGGTATCATCTGCATTACTGGCCAGCAATATGACCTCACATCCAGGAACATGCATATCATCATGAATGTGAAAAGAAATCCTACCTTCAGATGCCATTTTAACTGAATTACAAATAAATTAAATTCAAGCTATAATACAGAAACAGTCATATTATATTGCAAAACCAGGTAAAGAACCACAACAAAGAGCAGCTAGTTGTTGATACAGGATTTCACTGAGAGAAGCTCTGTGACAATGCTGTATCCTGCTACCAGTGCATGTGACATATATAATAGAGGGAAACAATCCACGTGGGAAAATTTTATATAAGAAACAAAGATGCTGTGATTTACCAAGTGCTGGTAGATAGACACAATAAAAAACACATGAACACTCACACAAATTTCAAGCTTTCGCAACCCAATGTTGCTTCATCAGGAAAGATGGAAGGAGAGGGAAAAACGAAAGGATGTAGGTTCTAAGGGAGAGGGTAAGGAGTCATTCCAATACCGGGAATAAAAAAACCTTACCTTAGGGGGAAAAAAAGGACAGGTATACACTCACCTTAAAACCCACATCCTTTCGTCTTTCCCACTCCTTCCGTCTTTCCTGATGAAGCAACCTTGGGTTGCAAAAAAGCTTGAAATTTGTGTGTGTGTGTTTTTTATTGTGTCTATCTACCACCGACTCGTGACTGCCCCTGGGAGGCATTATGCATGGAGCAGAGCTGACTCTCTCTGTTTATCCAGTTGTACTTTTTACACTCATTGTTCTGTGTCTCGTATTGTGTGGATTCGTGAGAGGTCTATTTCTGTTACTGTTCAGAGGTTTATGAATAAAACATTTATTTGTGTTACTTTGATAAGTTTCATGTATTACTAGGTAAAGTCAGGCATCGAATCATTCCCTAAACTACATGCCTACAAATGACATCTATCAGAAATCAAAATAAATGCTTTTTCAAAAGAACTAGAAAAACAAAGATGGGATGAAGTGTATAAGGAAACCAATGTGGATATGAAATTCTCTAAATTCTCCACATTGTTTAAATTTAACTTTGAAAAGGAATTTCCAAAAGTATGCATGTCTGTATCAACATCTCACAAAAACAGATGGATAACAGCAAGTATTAAGAAAGAAGTGCTCCCAAACACTTAAACACCTCAGTTCCATGGAAAAGATTCGCAATGATCCAGAATTCTTAAATTTCTATCATAGATACAAAAAGATCTATAAGAATGGGCTGATTGCTGCAGAAAAGTCATTTAATGATAAAATAATATATAATGCAGAGAATAAAAGCAAAGCAGTCTGGGATGTTATAAACATAGGAATGCAGAATAACATACTGCTAAGTGAGGGGGATAAAGTAATAAATGATTGACAGCACTTAGCAAACTATGTAAACTAGCATACTTGAAGTATTGCAGAGACAAAAATTCCCCCAAATAAACATAACACCTGTAAATAATGTTGCACTAAACATGGCGATGTTACTTCCAAGCACAGAGAATGAAGTCAGTAAAACAATTCAGAAACTAAAAAATAAAAAGTCAGTAGGTTTAGATGAAGTACCAATGTGTGTACTGAAACAATGGATAGGGATTATACAAGGCCCCTTAACAAATATAATGAATGAATCCTTCACATCAGGGGCATTTCCAGAGCAGTTAAAACAGGCAAGAGTTGTACCTTTGCTTAAGAAAGGTAATGCAGAAGACATAGAAAATCAGCAGCCCATTTCCCTGCTGTCGGCATTCTCAAAAATAATAGAAGCAATTATGAAAGACAGATTAATGAATAACCTGAATAAATACAATCTTTTCAGTTTGGTTTCCGAAGTGACAAAAATACGGAGTCAGCCACATTAGAATTCACAAAAGTTGTACTTGATGCCCTTGATAAAGATGAGTGTGCCACAGGCATATTTTTGGATCTTTCTGAGGTGTCTGATACTGTCGACCACAAGATTCTATTAAATAAATTAGAAGCATCAGGAATAAGAGGAGTAGCTAATGACTGGCTTCGATCATACCCAACAGATACGGTAAAAAGAGTAGAGATAACACATACTTCAAATAGATCGAAACATTTAGTAAAACACTTATCGGAACCAAAATACATTAATATAGGGGTTCCGCAAGGTAGCATATTAGGACCAATATTGTTCCTGATATACATCAATGACTTTTCCAGTAGTGTTACTCATGGTGAAGAAATCCTCTTCCCTGATTCTTTTTTTTTAATTTTTTGTAGGGTTTAGGGCGCTCAACTACTGAGGTCATTAGTGCCGAGTCAAAAATGTAAGTGCACACATAATTCGGTACAACTCAAGGGTGGGGGGGGGGGGGGGGGGGGGGGACACAAGAGAGTTCTTACAAAGACACAGATAAAATAATTAAAAGAGTTAGATGTCTTTGGATAAGTCCGTCAAAGTAATAAAACAAAGAACAGGAGCAGCTGCTCGAGCGTCATCAGCTAAAATTTTCTGTAGGGTAGAGGGCTGAGAGAGGACAACACGAGATTGAGTAAAATGGGGACACAACAATAAAACATGGCGCACTGTCAATGCATTACCACAAGGGCACTGCAGGGCGGGGTCACCAGATAGCAGGTAGCGGTGGCTAAACCGGCAATGCCCAATCTGCAACCTGGCCAAAATGACTTCCTTTCGCCGAGATGGTCGGGAGGAGGTTGTCCAAGCTGTTGGGAACAGTTTTATGGCCCAGAGCTTATTTTCTTGAAGTGACTACCAAGTATCCCACCATAATGACACAAACCTCTTACTAACAACCCCACTAATGTCAGATGATTGGACACAAAGGGAGGATGGCCGAGGCAGGAGGACTGCAGCCTTGGCCACAGCATCAGCAGCCTCATTCCCAGGCACTCCTACATGGCTTGGAACCCACATAAAGCTAACTGGAGAGCCATCATCAGCAAAAGAATGGAGGGATTGCTGGATCCATTGCACCAAGGGATGGATCGGATATGGAGCTCCATGGCTCTGAAGAGCACTGAGTGAATCAGAGCAGAGTACATATGGAGAATGGCGGTGGCGGCGGACATACTGAACGGCCTGAGAGAGAGCAAAAAGCTTAGCCGTGAAGCTGGAACACTGGTCGAAGAGCCGGTATGTAAAGGTGATGTCCCCGACGACGAAGGCACAGCCGACACCATCATCAGTTTTGTAGCCATCAGTGTAAATAAAAGTGTTACTGGTGAGTCGTGCACGAAGTTCGACAAACCGCGAGCAATACACTGCATCCGGAGTACCCTCCTTCGGGAGTGAGCTGCGGTCAAAATGAATGTGAACCGGAGCCTGGAGCCAAGGTGGTGTCGGGCTCTCACCCTCTCTGAAGGTGGTAGGGAGGGCAAAATCCAATTGCCGAAGCAGGCGACGAAAGCGGACTCCAGGGGGCAGCAGGGCAGACACATGCAACCCACACTGACGGTCGTGAGAATCGTCGAAGAAGGACTGATAAGAGGGGTGGTCGGGCATTGACAACAGCTGGCAGGCATACTGACAAAGCAGTATGTCGTGCAGGTAGGTCTATGGTAATTCGGCAGTTTCAGCATAAAGACTCTCGACGGGACTGGTATAGAGAGCTCCGGTTGCAAGACGTAACCCCCAATGACAGATGGAGTTGAGACGGCATAAGAGGTATGGCCGAGCAGACGAGTAGATGAGGCTCCCATAATCCAGCTTTGATCAGACTATGGACAGATATAAGCGAAGCAGGACAGTGTGAACCACTCCCCAAGATGAACCACTAAGAACACGTAGGACATTCAGAGAATGTGTACAACGGGCAGCCAAATAAGAGACATGTGGAGACCAACAAAGTTTCCTGTCTAGTGTGAGCCCTAAACCCTTTGTTGACTCCATGAAGGGGAGAACAACAGGACTGAGATGTAAGGATGGTGGAAGGAATGCTTTATATCACCAAAAGTTGATGCAAACCGTCTTCTCTTCAGAGAACCGGAAGCCATTAGCCGCACTCCATGAATATAGGCTGTCAAGACAATGCTGAAGGCAGCGCTTCAGGAGGCATGTTCTCTGGGCACTGCAGTAGATTGCGAAGTCATCGATGAATAGAGAGCCAGAGACGTTAGGTGGAATGCAATCCATAACGGAATTGTTCGCTATGGCAAAAGGGCTACGCTCAAAACGGAGCCCTGAGGCACTCCGTTCTCCTGGAGGAAGACGGACAATACGGAACCCACACCTAGCCTAAACATTCGATCTGTTAAAAATGAATCAATAAAAAGGGGCAGGTGACCACGTAGGCCCCACCTGTGCATAGTGCGGAGGATACCTCCTCTCCAACAGGTATCGTAAGCCTTCTCCAAATCGAAGAACACAGCTACCGTTTGGCGCTTTCGCAAAAAGTTGTTCATGATGAACGTCGACAAGGTCACAAGGTGGTCAACAGCGGAGCGGCGTTGACGAAAGCTGCATTGAACATTAGTAAGTAGTTGTCGAGATTCAAGAATCCAAACCAACCGAGCGTTAACCATGCGCTCCATCACCTTACAGACACAGCTTGTAAGAGAAATGGGGCAGTAACTAGAAGGAAGGTATCTATCCTTCCTGGGTTTGGGTATGGGAAAGACGGCCTCACGCCAATGCGTGGGGACCTGACCTTTGGTCCAAATACGGTTATAGGTACGAAGAAGAAAGCATTTGCCTACCTGAGAAAAGTGTGTCGGCATCTGAACGTGAATGGCATCTAGCCCTGGAGCAGAGGACCGGGACAGTGCAAGTGCACGTTCGAGTTACCGCATGGTAAAAGGGGTACTATAATCTTCCAGATTCAGCGAGTGGAAGGAAGGTCGCCGAGCCTCTTCTGCCTCTTTTCTGGGAAGGAAGGCAGGGTGGTAATGGGCGGAGCTTGAAACCTCCACAAAAAAACGGCCGAAGGCGTTGGAGACATCCACAGGGTCTACAAGTACCTCATTACCTGAAGTCCGGCCAGGTACCGAGGAGTGGGCCTTAAAGCCCCACAGCCGGCGCAGGCCACTCCAGACGACAGAAGAGGGAGTGAAACTGTTAAAGGAGCTTGTGAAAGAGGCCCAACAAGCTTTTTTGCCGTCTTTGATGACTCGACGACATTGCGCTTAGAGTCGTTTGTAATTAATACAATTCGCCAGTGTAGGATGGCGGCAAAAAGTGTGTAAAGCAGGTCGTCGAGCACAGACAGCATCTCTGCAAGCCTCATTCCACCAGGGGACTGAAACGTGATGTGAAGAAGAGGTAGTACGAGGAATGGAACGTTTGGCAGCATTGATGATAACAGCCGTGAGGTATTCGACCTGACTGGCACAGCTGAGAAAATCTTGGTCTGGAAAGGTCGCCAGGAAGGAGTAAAGTCCCTAGTCAGCTTTTGGTATGTTCCAGCTCGAGGGAAGTGGGGATGGCGTGTGGTGCAGGAGACGAACAACACAGGGGAAATGGTCGCTCGAATAGTTGTCAGAAAGGACATACCACTCGAACCAATGGGCAAGATTGGTAGAACAGATCGAGAGGTGCAAGTGGGAGTAGGTATGAGTAGAGTCCGAGAGGAAAGTCGGGAAGCCAGTATTGAGGCAGACAAGATTGAGATGGTTGAAAACATCCACCAAGAGGGAGCCTCTCTGACAGAATGCAAGAGAACCCCAAAGGGGATGATGGGCATTGAAGTCACCAAACGATAAAAACGGCGGAGGAAGCTGAGCAAACAGGTGCATCCTGTCAGCCCGACTAACTGCGGATGCCGATGGAGTGTAGACAGTACAAACAGAAAAAGTAAAGGCACAAAGAGTAATATGGACAGCTATTGCTTGGAGTGGGGTGGTCAATGGGATGGGATGGTAATAGACATCGTCCCAAACGAGCAACATGACCCCACCATGAGCTGGAGTACCGTCCACAGGGGTTAGGTCAGATCGCTCAGAGGTATAGTGGGTAAAAGCAATACGGTCAGTTGGGCGTAACTTCATTTAATGGAGACCAATGACGAGTGGACAGTGCAGGCGGAGGAGCAGTTTTAATTCCTCCCAATTAGATCGAATACCTCTTATGTTCCAATGTAACAGAGCCAACGCGAGTCAGAGAAAGGGGGAACGAAACGGGAGAGAGCCGGTCACCTCGATGGCCGCAGAGGGCCAGGTTTCGAGGGAACATCACTACAACCGTCGGGAGGCAGATCCTGTTCCATCGAGTCGTCGCCAGCTGCAGCCACATTATTGGGTTGCACAGGACGAGCAGCATTGTCTGCTGGCAACAGGCCTGCTTAGCGCCTGGCAGCCGAGCGTCCCGGCGAAACTGAAGACGGCCGGAAGCAGCGACTGTCAGATGGAGCATCAGACGAAATGTGCCTGGGTGGAGAGGGGGATAAAGACTTCTTCTTGGAGGCCTTCTTGGAAGACTGATGAGTCACAGGGATGGTGAGCTGTGGGGGCTGGACCCGAAGAAAGTCCTCATGCCCGGGGTCCTTTTTTGAATGCCGGACCTCGGAAGCTGGGGTCCGTAATGTTTCCCCGATGGACGCCTGAGAAGAGGATCGCTTCTCAGGACGACGACGATGACGACGACGAGGATGAGGATGAGGATGAGGATGAGGATGAGGATGAGGATGAGGATGAGGATGAGGATGAGAATGAGGAGGAAGAGTGGCCCCTGGGTCAGAGGGGGCAGGGGCCGCGAGAGAGGAGGATTTGGAAGGGAGGGATGTGGGAGGCGGAGGCATAGACCCCGGATGGGGTGAGGAGGTGGAGGGGGGACAGGATAGGGGTGAGGATACTGCAGAAGGAATGGACACGACTGAAGCAAGCAACGTTGTCAACATCACGGGATGGAGGCGGTCATATTTCTTCCTGGCCTCAGAGTAAGACAGACGGTCCAAGGTTTTCAATTCTTGTATGTTCTTCTCCTTCTGATAGGCGGGGCAGTTGAAAGATCTAGGCGAGTGGAGGCCAGGACAATTGACGCACTGAGGTGGTGGGGTGCATGTATGTCCCTCGCGAAGACGATGTCCACAATCGCCACAAAGGGGCTCAGCTTCACACCGGGACAACATGTGCCTGAAGCGCAAACATCAAAAGCATCGCATAGGAGGTGGGACGTAAGGTCGAACATCACACTGGTAGCACATCACCTTTACCTTCTCTGGGACAACATCCCCCTCGAAGGTGAGAATAAAGGCCCCAGTGTCGACGCAATGATCTTTGGGGCCGAGCTGGACTCGCCAGATGAAATGCATGCCACGGCACTCCAGGTTGGCCGTGAGCTCCTCATCAGATTGCAGCAGGAGGTCCTGATGGAAAACAATCCCCTGCGTCCTATTGAGCTCCAGATGTGGGACAATGGGCACTGGGATGTCCCCTAGTTGGTCGCATGCCTGGAGCGCCACTGACTGTGTAGCGGAGGTGGTCTTTATGAGAATGGACCCCGAACGCATTTTACTAAGAGCATCAATTTCTCCGAAGATATCCTTGATATGCCGTACAAAGAACATGGGGTTGGAGGTGGCGAACATCCCCCATTGGTCCGAGAACAGACTAAATAGCAGGGGAAGTATTTAGCCCCAAGCCGGCGGGCCTGTCCTTCTTCCCAGGGAGTGACCAAGGGGGGAAAGGCAAAAGGACCAGAACCAGAGACAGAACCTTTCCTCTTAGAAGACGCGGCCGCAGAGCGCCCCGATTCATGTTGACGTTTCATCTGCGAAACGTCCGCCCCAATACCATCCACTCTGACCAGGGGCTCTCCCCACAGGCACCACCCAGCCTCAGCAAGGGCCACCTGGCAGGATGACCATTGCCGGGAGTCCTGATGCCCCAGGTAGACGGGCATCTACTCCTTGTCTTACGTGGGGAGGGTGCAGCTCAGGTACCGGCAGTACGATCCCTGTGTTGTCAGGGGGCTGCAACCTAGAGGATACATGACGACCCCACCACAATGGGCTAGCTACTGTGCTGGATTTCGGGTGCCATGGAAAGTCCATCACGATTGAAGGTGCAGATGGGGACACACTACAGGCGTAACTTGTGCAACCCATCAGGTGTTTAGGCCCAAATTGATGATCAGTGGGTGCAGTTACGACGCCGTTATGGTGATGAGTGTCAAGGTTTTACTGCACTGAGGACCGGTGATACACCACGTAAGGTGTCCTTCCCCAAAAGGCTCATACTTCTGTAGAATTTTGAAAAATGGAGGACAAACTCCAATGGGGACCATCACGTTGAAGGCCGAAATGGTTGAGACTCCTTTTGGTCGCCTCTTACGACAGGTAGGAATTCCTCAGGCCTATTCTTACCCCGGACCCGCAGGGGGGCTCTTCCCTGATGACAGCAGTATTATAGTCACTGAGAAAGCAAGAGAACTTCTTGCTGAGAAAGCAAATGAAACTCTCAAGGAAGTTTGTGATTGGTCAATAAGCAATAAGGTGACATTGAACATGAAGAAAACTAATGTCATGAATTTCAGTTTGGAGAGGAGAAAAGACCATGTTAAATTAAATGTAGATTTTACCTCTATAGGCTGTGTAACAAGTGCAAAATTTTTAGGAATGGTTATTTATTCTCAGTTGTAGTGGTGTGAACACACAAAGGTACTTGCAAACAAAATGTCATCAGCATGTTATGCCCTTAGAATCCTATCATCACTGTGTAACATGCAGTGTCTTTTAGTTACATATTATTCATATGTACACTCAATTCTTAGCTATGACATTCTTTATTGGGGAACAAATGCACAAAATATGAACACAGTTTTCAAACCCCAGAAAAGAACCATAAGAATAATAACCAAAAATAGTAGTCAAGCACATTGTGAAGATCTGTTCAGAACATTGGGGATTTTAACTGCTCCATGTGAATACATTTAGCAGTCAGTTGTACACATCAAAAATAACATTTGTAATTACTGCACAAAGAGCTCTGTCCATGACCATCCAACAAGAGAGAGACTCAACTTACATTTACCAAGAAAAAATAAACATAAAACTAAAAACAGCACTTTCTACCCAAGAATAAAACTGTACAATAAATTACCAAAAGAGATTAAAGAATTTGAAAAAAATACAGCTGAAAAGTACCTGTTATGCAATACATTTTATACATTCAAGGATTACTTAGCTAAAACAGGGTATGTGTTTGATAAAAAATGGTATACAAATAAATAATAATAATAATAATAAAGAACAAAAACGCTGCTACAAAGGAGCACGAGGATGTAAAGAGCAACTGATAATAGATGCAGAGGTGACATATCAAGCTGAAACTAAACAAAGGTCACTACACTACACATACATTGATTACCAAAATGCTTTTGATAGTGTACCCCACTCATGGTTACTACAAATATTGGAAATATACAAAGTAGATCCTAAATTGATACAGTTCCTAAACATAGAAATGAAAAATTGGAAAACCACACTTAATATCCAAACAAATTCAAATAATGTCACATCACAGCCAATACAGATTAAGTGTGGAATATACCAAGGAGATTCATTAAGTCCTTTCTGGTTCTGCCTTGCTCTGGACCCACTATCCAACATGCTAAATAATACGAGTTATGGATACAATATTACTGGAACATACCAACACAAAATCACACATTTGCTGTACATGGATGATCTAAAACTACTGGCAGCAACAAATCAACAACTCAACCAATTACTAAAGATAACAGAAATGATATAAATATGGCTTTTTGGAACAGACAAATGTAAGAAAAAAATAGCATAGTCAAGGGAAAACACACTGTACAAGAAGATTACATATTGGATAACCACAGCGACTGCATAGAAGTAATGGAAAAACAGATGCCTATAAATATCTAGGATACAGACAAAAAATAGGAATAGATAATACAAATATTAAAGAAGAACTAAAAGAAAAATATAGACAAAGACTAACAAAAATACTGAAAACAGAATTGACAGCAAGAAACAAGACAAAAGCTATAAATACTTATGCTATACCAATATTGACCTACTCATTTGGAATAGCGAAATGGAGTAACACAGACCTAGAAGCACTCAATACACTTACACGATCACAATGCCACAAATATAGAATACATCACATACATTCAGCAACTGAAAGATTCACATTAAGCAGAAAGGAATGAGGAAGGGGATTTATCGACATAAAAAACTTACATTATGGGCAGGTAGATAATTTAAGAAAATTCTCTATAGAACGAGCAGAAACTAGCAAAATACACAAAGCAGTCAGTCATATGAATACATAGGCTACAGCACTGCTATTTCATAACTACTTCTACAGCCCTTTAGATCACATATCAACAGATAAAAAGAAAGTAAATTGGAAAAAGAAAACACTACATGGCAAGCACCCGTATCGTCTAACACAGCCACACATTGATCAAGATGCATACAACACATGGCTAAGAAAAGGCAATATACACAGTGAGATGGAACGATTCATGATTGCAATACAGGATCAAACAATAAACACCAGATATTACAGCAAGCATATTATTAAAGATCCCAATACCACAACAGATAAATTCAGACTTCGCAAACAACAAATAGAAACAGTAGATCTCATCACACGTGGATGTACAATACTAGCAAATACAGAATACCCCAGAAGACACGACAATGTAGCACAAATAATATATCAACAAGTTGCCATACAACTTAAACTAATAAAACAACACATTCCCACATACAAGTATGCACCACAAAATGTACTGGAGTTCCATTAAATTTTTGGTGTTTGATGATGCTGGTGTTGAGAACTTGTTCAGGATGGACACATTTCAAGCATTTAAGTTTTCTATCACTGGCACAGTTCACCTTATATCCAATCAGGTACAGTGTTCTCTATTGGAAAAACTGTGTGAGGAGTTTTTAGGCTTGTTTTTGGAAGGTGTAGCATGTGCTGAGAATTTTTCTGCTCATATTTTGTTAAAATTCATGTATCTGCCTCATTTTTGTCATGCGCGTCCTACTCCTGTTGCCCTGAAAGATCAAGCGAATGCAGAATTGGATAGAATTCAATCTCTTGGGTTGGTGCAATGTGTTATAGATAGTGAATGATCATCTCTGCTGACTGTAGTTCAGAAGCTGTCAGGGAAACTTCACCTCTGTGGCGACTTCAGTACTACTGTCAATGCACAGTCGATTGTGGATACATATGCTCTCCCATGCAAGGAGGAACCGTTGTCAAAAATATTGGGTGACCAGTACTTTTCTAAAATTGATTTGTCTAAAGCATATCTGCTGGTTGCTGTGGACAAAGTGTTCTGGTGAGTTCATGTTTTGAATACTCCTTTTGGTTTATATGAATATTTGCACCCTCCTATTGGTGTGGCTAGCATTCCTGCTATTTTCCAAGAATTTTTAGAGGAATTGACTAAGCCTGTCCCAGTTTGCATTAATTATCTGGATGATGATGTCATGAGCTGCTGTGCAGCGCTGCCTGGTTTGGCCGAGTGGTTCTAGGCACTTCAGTCTGGAACCGCGCGACCGCTACGGTCGCAGGTTCGAATCCTTCCTTGGGCATGGATGTGTGTGATGTCCTTAGGTTGGTTAGGTTTAAGTAGTTCTAAGTTCTAGGGTACTGATGACCTCAGATGTTAAGTCCCATAGTGCTCAGAGCCATTTGAAGCATTTTTTTGTTCTGCAGCAGATCACTTGAAAAATTTGCACATTTAGTTTTACCTCTTATGGTGTAACCTCACGAAATCTGAGTTTCTTTCAACTTTCTGTTTATCTGTGGTTTGAGATCTCCCTGTTTGGTGTTCACCCTCTGCTGGACCCCATCTCCACTGTTACATTTATCATCTATGCCTCCCTCCACATCTATCACAGCTGAAATCATGGTGGATTAGAAACAGGTTGATACCAAACACCTGACTTGCCGCATTTTTGTGGAGGTCGTGTCCATTTATCTGGGAGGATGGTTGGTTGGTTGATTGGGGTTGAAGGGACCAAACAGCAAGGTCATCAGTCCCTTGTTTCAAATGTAGTCCATTCCGATAGTGTGACATCTCAGAAAAGTCAGAACGATAAAAGGGAAAAGCTAAAAAATGTAAAAGTGCAGTCACGTTGTCAATGGTAAAAACAGCAAGTCAGCAAGAGAGCAAACCCAGAGCTATGCTAGAGGCAGGAAATATCCCACCTCTGAAGCAGTAGAGGCAAGACCACCTGTGACTTAAAAGTGTGCAACTGCTAGAATGTAGAAGTGCGTGTGGGAAAAGGAGACTAACCAATCCTAAACAGTGATAAAAACAGAGTAAAAGGGGAAGAAAAGAGGATCTCGACCAGGGAGGGGAGTCAGGAATCTCCAAACACAGCTTACAGTGGGAGATACCCCAACTCACCGCCCTGCCCCAACACCAGAGAGAGATTAAAAACCTTAAAACTGAGAATAAAAACCACTTTCCCAGAGGAAACAGAGAACCAGTTCGACCATCCAGGAATCGTCAGCCAACATCAAAGGTAAAGTGCAGAGGAGTCTGTACTTAGCACGCATAGCCAGAAGAAGGGGGCATTCGACCAAAATGTGGGCTACTGACTGGAAGGCTCCACAACCACAAAGTGGGGGTGGCTCATCACGCAAAAGAAAACCGTGGGTCAGCCTTCTATGGCCAATGCGGAAATGACACAGTGTGGTCGAGTCCTTTTGGGAGAGGTGAAAGGAAGAATGCCATGGGCCTGGTGTCACCTTAATCGCATGAAGTTTATTAGACAGGGATGTAGCCTCCCAAGAATTGCCCCTTACTGTGCGAAGTGGGATTTGATTTGAAGCCGTAAATCCGCTACAGGAGGGGTTACAGAAAAGGGGGGGGTTAGTGATTGCTCCCCCAGCCAAACGATCAGCAAGCTCATTACCTGGGATACCCACATGGCCAGGGACCCAAAGGAAGTCAACGGAACAAGCAGCACGGTGAATATCAGCGAGATGGTCATGGATGGCAGAGACCAAGGGATGGCTCGAAAATCACGGGTCAATAGCCAGAAGGGCACTCATTGAGTCCATACATAACAAAATGCGGTTGTGTTGGGACTGTTTGTTGGCACTGTTTAAGAAAGGTAAGGGCCTGGGAAATTGCTATCAATTCTGCAGTAAACACCCGACATGTAGGTGGCAGCAGATGATTTTCCATTCCAACAGAGGATGTGAAGGCATATCCCACATGATCAGCAGATTTAGAGCCATCGGTGTAAAAAACAGCAGCATCCCGAAACTCCCATAAAATGGAATCTTTCGAACCTTGGCGGAGATCCATCTGAATTCGGGACTGAGGAACTAACCAAGCAGGGGTGGAGGTGGGTGGAGGGAGCGTGGAAGACAGGACAAAGAAGGAAGCTGAAAATCACGGTGAAGAGACGCAAAGCAGAGCCCAACCGGTAAACCTGTCCAAGGGCAGGAATCAGGTGGGTGGCGTCCATGGTTTTGGAACAGGACAGAATAGGAAGTATGGGAGAGGAACGGACAGCGATTGCATAAGACACCAGAAGCTGGGACCGCCAAACAGAAAGGGTGGGTATCCCTGCTTCAACCAGGAGACTATCAACAGGACTACTAGGGAAGGCACCGGTTGCCAAATGGATACCATGATGGTGGACTGGATCCAGCACATGCAATGTGGAAGGAGCAGCCGAGCTATAAACTTGACAACCATAGTCCAAGCGAGACAGAACTGAAGCACGATAAAGGCAAAGAAGGAGGGAGCGGTCCACACCCCAAGAGGTGTGGGCAAGGAAGCGAAGAACATTGAGTTTACGGAAACATCCTACCTTCAGAAGTCTGATATGGGGCAGCCAAGTGAGCTTGTTGTCGAAAAGAAGACCCAGGAAACGAAACTGTGGGACCACAGGCAATCGTTGTGCATCAAGATAGAGCTCTGGATCAGGTTGGATCGTAGTACGGTGACAGAAGTGGACCACCCACGATTTTAAAGGAGAGAATTGAAACCCGTGTGAAAGGGACCATGCAGAGGCACACCGTATAGCTCCCTGGAGCTGCCGCTCTGCAGAGGCCATCAAAAAGGAGCTAACCCAGATGCAGAAATCATCCACATACAGAGCAGGGGTGACCAAAGGACCGACAAAGGCCACAAGTCCATCGATAGCAATGAGGAAAAGAAGTACACTCAATACAGAACCTTGTGGGATGCCCGTCTCCTGGGTCCGTGGAGAACTAAAAACAGTACCAACCCAAACCCTGAATGACTGATGGAACAGGAACTGGTACACTCAGATGTTTAGGACGGGTGGTAGGGACAGATCATCGAGTGACATTATACTGAGTGCACTATCCGAAAATTACCTCGAGCAATTAAACAGAGAACCGACTCGTGGAGATAACATCTTGGACCTACTGATAACAAACAGACCCGAACTTTTCGACTCTGTATGTACAGAACAGGGAATCAGTGATCATAAGGCCGTTGCAGCATCCCTGAATATGGAAGTTAATAGGAATATAAAAAAAGGGAGGAAGGTTTATCTGTTTAGCAAGAGTAATAGAAGGCAGATTTCAGACTACCTAACAGATCAAAACGAAAATTTCTGTTCCGACACTGACAATGTTGAATGTTTATGGAAAAAGTTCAAGGCAATCGTAAAATGCGTTTTAGACAGGTACGTGCCGAGTAAAATTGTGAGGGACGGGAAAAACCCACCGTGGTACAACAACAAAGTTAGGAAACTACTGCGAAAGCAAAGAGGGCTCCACTCCAAGTTTAAACGCAGCCAAAACCTCTCAGACAAACAGAAGCTAAACGATGTCAAAGTTAGCGTAAGGAGGGCTATGCGTGAAGCGTTCATTGAATTCGAAAGTAAAATTCTATGTACCGACTTGACAGAAAATCCTAGGAAGTTCTGGTCTTACGTTAAATCAGTAAGTGGCTCGAAACAGCATATCCAGACACTACGGGATGATGATGGCATTGAAACAGAGGATGACACGCGTAAAGCTGAAATACTAAACACCTTTTTCCAAAGCTGTTTCACAGAGGAAGACCGTACTGCAGTTCCTTCTCTAAATCTTCGCACAAACGAAAAAATGGCTGACATCGAAATAAGTGTCCAAGGAATAAAAAAGCAACTGGAATCACTCAATAGAGGAAAGTCCACTGGACCTGACGGGATACCAATTTGATTCTACACAGAGTACGCGAAAGAACTTGCCCCCCTTCTAACAGCCGTGTACCGCAAGTCTCTATAGGAACGGAGGGTTCCAAATGATTGGAAAAGAGCACAGATAGTCCCAGTCTTCAAGAAGGGTCGTCGAGCAGATGCGCAAAACTATAGACCTATATCTCTGACGTCGATCTCTTGTAGAATTTTAGAACATGTTTCTTGCTCGCGTATCATGTCATTTCTGGAAACCCAGAATCTACTATGCAGGAATCAACATGGATTCCGGAAACAGCGATCGTGTGAGACCCAACTCGCTTTATTTGTTCATGAGACCCAGAAAATATTAGATACAGGCTCCCAGGTAGATGCTATTTTTCTTGACTTCCGGAAGGCGTTCGATACAGTTCCGCACTGTCGCCAGATAAACAAAGTAAGAGCCTACGGAATATCAGACCAGCTGTGTGGCTGGATTGAAGAGTTTTTAGCAAACAGAACGCAGCATGTTGTTATCAATGGAGAGACGTCTACAGACATTAAAGTAACCTCTGGCGTGCCACAGGGGAGTGTTATGGGACCATTGCTTTTCACAATATATATAAATGACATACTAGATAGTGTCGGAAGTTCCATGCGGCTTTTCGCGGATGATGCTGTAGTATACAGAGAAGTTGCAGCATTAGAAAATTGTAGCGAAATGCAGGAAGATCTGCAGCGGATAGGCACTTGGTGCAGGGAGTGGCAACTGACCCTTAACATAGACAAATGTAATGTATTGCGAATACATAGAAAGAAGGATCCTTTATTGTGTGATTATATGATAGCGGAACAAACACTGGTAGCAGTTACTTCTGTAAAATATCTGGGAGTATGCGTGTGGAACGATTTGAAGTGGAATGATCATATAAAAATAATTGTTGGTAAGGCAGGTACCAGGTTGAGATTCATTGGGAGAGTGCTTAGAAAATGTAGTCCATCAACAAAGGAGGTGGCTTACAAAACACTCGTTTGACCTATACTTCAGTATTGCTCATCAGTGTGGGATCCGTACCAGATCAATCTGACGGAGGAGATAGAGAAGACCCAAAGAAGAGCGGCGCGTTTCGTCACAGGGTTATTTGGTAACCATGATAGCGTTACGGAGATGTTTAATAAACTCAAGTGGCAGACTCTGCAAGAGAGGCGCTCTGCATCGCGGTGTAGCATGCTCGCCAGGTTTCGAGAGGGTGCGTTTCTGGATGAGGTATTGAATATATTGCTTCCCCCTACTTATACCTCCCGAGGAGATCAGGAATGTAAAATTAGAGAGATTAGAGCGCGCACGGAAGCTTTCAGACAGTCGTTCTTCCTGCGAAACATACGCGACTGGAACAGGAAAGGGAGGTAATGACAGTGGCACGTAAAGTGCCCTCCGCCACACACCGTTGGGTGGCTTGCGGAGTATCAATGTAGATGTAGATGTAGAAGTGGCAGATAAAAATTGGGAGTGGGCCCCGAAGACCCCACTGATGAAGTGTAAGTAAGATGTGATGGCGCCAAGCTGTGTCATAGGCCTAGCGATGGTCAAAAACTACTGCAACTAAATAGGGCGCTGGGAATAAGCCTGCCGAACTGCGGATTCCAAGCAAAGTAAATGATCGGAGATCGTCCCTCTTGGAAGCCACACTGGTAAGGGGACAATAGATCCTGAGATTCGAGGACCCAATTGAGCCTACAGGCTAGCATCCGTTCAAGTAACTTGCAAACAACATTTGTCAGACTAATTGGACGACAGCTTTCAACAAATAGGAGGTTCTTACCAGGCTTAAGGCCAGGAACCACGATGCTATCCCTCCACTGAGAAGGGAAGTCACCCTGGAGCCAAATACAGTTAAACACCCGGAGAAGATGTTGCCGTTGTGGAGCACTGAGATGTTGAAGCCGTTGGTCATGAATTGAGTCAGGGCCAGGGGGCGTATAATGAGAAGAAGAAAGTGTGGAAAGAAATTCCCATTCAGTAAAAGGTTTGTTTTAAGATTCTGACTGACAAGGGGTAAAACATAAGGCGGAAGATTCGGCCAGCTGTTTCCGGTGAAGGAAAGAAGCTGGATAGGAGGCTGATGCTGATGCAAAATGGGTCGCAAGATGTTCTGCAAGAAACAACAGGTCCGTACAAAGGTGAAGACCTGGGAGGGTGGACTGCCGATGGCAACCTTGGAGAGAGTGAAGTGTAGCCCATACCCGTGACATACGGACAGTAGAACCGAGGGTAGAAACAAAGAACTCCCAACATATCCATTTGCTCCATTTGATTAAATAACGGGCTTTACTGCGAAGGCATTTAAAGGTAATATGGTTGGCAATGGATGGGTGTCTCTTAAGGTGTTGCAAAGCTCGACAGCGATCACGGATGGCAATGGCAATGGCTGTACTCCACCATGGGACTTGCCGGCGATGAAATGGTCCAGATGAGTGCAATAAAGCAACGCTAGCAGACGTCATCAATACAACCCGACAAAGAGGGAGAAAACATGACCTGTGCAGTATATAGAGGCCTATCGGTGCATTGGAAAGACCAACGAGGTAATCTGTCCATTGGGGAGCGGGAAGTGAGCGAGAGAATCAACGGGAAATGGTCACTATCACAAAGGTCGTCGTGTGGCGACCAGTGTAATGAAGGGAGGAGGGAGGGAGAAGAAAGAGAAAGATCAATGGCAGAAAAGTTACCATGACCAGCAAGAAATGAGTAGGGGAGCCATCATTAAGAAGGCAGAAGTCGAGGTCTGTAATAAACTGGTCTATGAGAAGACCTCGTCTAGATGGAAAAGCACTGCCCCACAAGGAATGATGAGCATTAAAATCCCTGGGAAGGAGGAAGGGAGGAGGAAGCTGCTGAAGAAGGGTAGTTACGGCAGCAGGTGTAAGAATCCTGCCAGGAGGGAGATAATGATTGTGAACCGTGACCTCAGAGTCGAGGTGGAACCTAACAGCAACCGCTTCCAATGTAGTTTGAAGAGGAAGTCATGTGCAAGCAACATCTGTACGGACCAACGTACAAACGCCACCAGAAGCCCGCAGGTGTCAGACCCGATTTCGACAGAAAACACTGAACCCACAGAGGGACGGTGAATGATTATCAGTAATATGAGATTCCTGTAGAACTACACAAGCTGCACAGTAAGACGAAATAACTGATTTCAACTCTGTAAGGTGACGGTAATAACCATTAGAATTCCACTGGATAACCACAGAATGATGATTCAAATGGGGGTTGAACAGGCTAAAGCCAGTCATACCACCGGGTCACCACCCATCACCGACAAGAAGGGGGTGACATCCATGAACAGCAGGTCAGAATCTGGCTGTGAAGCTGGGGATGGGACCTCTGGTGACACAAGAGGCTCCTTGTCCCAGGACTTATGTTTCTTCTTCTTTTCTGTTTGAGATCGAGGAGGGCTGCGCGGCATAATGGAGCCAGCTGCAACAAGATTGGGAACATAAAGAGATCGGGTGACCTGGGGCCCAACAGACCACGGTTTTCACGGTCGTCGCATGGCAGTAGACCTTTGGCTTGGAAGGTGCCAGGAAGGGGCACCCCGGGAGGGGCGCCCTTGACTGGCAGACGCTGAAGAAGTGGCTTGGGAGGAGGAGCAGCGCCTGGAGGAGAAGGTGTGGGAGCCGCAGGGGAGGGGGGAGAAGAGCCGTCCGGGACTGTGGTAAGGAAGGGGGAGGAAGGGGTGAAAATGTAACTAAAGCATAACTAGACGTCATGGACACAGGGGAAGACATGCATACCTCTTACGAGCCTCAGTGTAGGTTAAACGATCAAGGGACTTATACTCCTGTGTCTTCTTTTCCTTCTTATAAACTGGGCAATCTGGTGAACCTGGAGAGTGATTGGCATGACAATTAACACACACGGGAGGGGGAACACACGAACTCCTATCATGGAGTGGACGTGCACAGTCACCACAGAGAGGGGCCCGTGAACAGCGGGAAGACTTTAAACACCTCATAGGCGGTGGGATATACGGCATCACATCACATCGATAAAACATAATCTTTACTTTCTCAGGGAGGGAATCCCCCTTCAAAAGCCAGGATAAAGACATCAGGATCAATGCGATTGTACTTCAGACCCTTCTGAACACGCCGAACAAAGTGAACACCCCACCATCCGAGATTGTCCCGATGCTCCTCATCAGTTTGAAGGATGAGGCCCCTGTGAAAAATCACACCTTGAACCGTATTTAGAGACTGGGGGGGGGGGGGGGGGGGTAATTGACACAGGAATCAGGAATTGTGCCAAGATGGTTACAAGCATGAAGGGCCACAGACCGGGCAGCTGAAGCAGTTTTGATCAACAACGAACCCCACCGTATCTTTCTCAGGGAGTCCACTTCACCAAACTTGCCTTCAATGTGTTCTGCAAAGAATAAAGGTTTGGTATTGCTGAAAGTATCCCCATCAGTCATGGTGCAAACCAGCATTACCGATGGAGGGCGCTGCAAACTTGTAAGTGATTTTCAGCCAGCTGTCCAAATACTTTTGATCACATAGTGTACATGGATGCTAAATCAGCAATGCTCATACCACATTTGCGTTTTTCAATGATTTTTACATTTCATTTCTAAGGCCACTTTCTCTCTCTTATTGTCGTCTCCTAATGGCTTTATCTAAGGGACATTTGTATGAAAGTTATTAATGTTTGCACACGGAAAAACACTATGTGAACACAAATTTAGAAAAATGTATGATCATAATCTGCACTAAGATGGTAGCTGCAGACAATGAAAGGTGTTTATGTTGTTGAACGTTTCTCCTGCTATGCACAAAAGGCTCGTGACATCACACTAGCCATCGTCACTCATTATGTATAACATTGCTCGTTAATCGAGTCATTTTTTACCATTTGTTTTGCTTGTTATGCGAATTGCACGTTATCAGCAGTGCTCGTTAAGTGAGGTTCCACGGTATAGCATTTGTATCCACCTGATTCCGACGAGAAAGAGATGTCCCCTGGCAAGTCCCACATCCCAGTTCATTCTCTCGAAATCCCATTACGTCCTGAAAGCACCATTCTATTAGTTAGAAGACTGTCTATTCCTCCACCCATCACTGATTGGGCAGAGAGATATGGCAACGAGAAAAATAGAACACTAACATGAAGAAGGAAATTCTCAACTATGCAGGGTATACATGGACGGTACAAAGAAATTCGGAAGCACTACACCTACAATTCATCGATATCGAATGACTGTCTATAAATATCCCCCAGTACATGTCCTAATCTTTATCATATTCCTAAGATTACTACGCTAGATATACAACAGCGTAATAGTGTCAGATCGTCAGATCCTTTGTTAATGGCAAAGTCTCTCTTCTTCTCCCGCGTCCGGACATCCTGATTTAGGTTTTCCGTGATTTCCCTAAATCACTCCAGGCAAATGCCGGGATGGTTCCTCTGAAAGGGCGCGGCCGCCTTCCTTCCCCACCCTTCCCTAATCCGATAAGACCGATGACCACGCTGCCTGGTCTCCTTCCCCAAACAACCAACCAACCACTCTCTCTTCTTCTTCTTTTTCTCTCTCTCTCTCTCTCTCTCTCTCTCTCTCTCTCTCTCACACACACACACACACACACACACACACACACACACACACACACACACACACAATTTGCTTTCATAATATCCAATGAACTATTAAAACTTCACCTACGCCACCTGGTAGAGAACGGTGGTAAGGTTTTAACATGCCTCTCATTTCCAATATGTCGAAAACAAATACTTTCTGCATGCTGACATATCTGGCGATCCTATTAAATATGTAGGTATTGGCACACTGAAACAGGTGGCCAGTGGTTAAAGTTGCTTGCACAGAGCAGTGCAAAGTTTTTTCGTCTGTGCTGGAGGAAGGACCATATCCTACAGACCATCAGTCACAATAGAGGGTTTCTGTGTTGATGTTTCATAAGCAGTTTGATACATTGATTTTTTTTTAATGCATCGAAACAGTGTGTGGCTACAGCTTTGTACACCACCATACATTTTGGTTTTCTACCTTGACTTTGAGGTCTGTGTCAGGTGCTAAACTGACATTAACACTTTTCGATCCATGAGCTCTCACAGAAACTTGGACATCCCATGGCGTAAACTAAGCTGCTCCCAAAACACACAGGATGGTTGAAATAAAAGACAGAGGTGGTGTTTCTTATTGACGAAAATGTGGATGAGACTGCAACATATGGAAACTGGTAAATTTTGCAGTAATGTAGAGCATTTCCAAACAGATATCTAAAGGTGATGACGTCTGCATTTAACTCATGTTCCACAGTGATGTGGTAGCAGATGTCTCAGAGTTCCATTTTTTAAGAGTCCAAAAGCATTGATTCCGCATACTGGTGGTGCTTATTGCACTCACATGTGGGGTTACAGTTTTGGTGGCCTAGGTAGTCGTCATCATGATCTCTGAATCTTTGGACACTGCGTCTTTCATTTTTATGGCTTACAATGCATAACCACATGTGGAACATGGGGGTTTTCTGTAGGAGTTAAACCCATAGAGCATGGATAGTATGCAGAATCAGTTGTCAATTACACTGGTGGAGGAATGGAATGATTTTTGTACACCCAGGCGATCATGTAAGTACCCTTATTCCTTCACATTTCTGTCGCATTTACCTCAGTTTTACGTATTTTCCATTAATTTTCGTAATTTTGCCAGGTTTCCCATAAGGCAATTTTCCCAATTACTCGACTTCCAGACCACCACTCTCGACGACCTGTCAATACAACAAAGAGTTTCATTGTGTCAATCTCGTTATGCTATCAGCCAATGGCACTGCAGCATGAGTCTCATTTTCTGTATCACTGCTAAACCATACCCTCCATTACTTTGCGAGTGCTATATACATGTGGACATATCCCAAACCCTGTTACACTTCCTACATGACATGAGACAAATACTGTTCTTTAATGTGGGAAATAGTCATTAGCAGAGAGAATGTGCAAAAGCTGCTTTCCTTAGCCAAAACGCTGCATACATTCTGTAAGATTTTATTGCAATTGCCTATGTCCCTTGCATTCATAGAATAAAGTCTGAGATTGAAAGATCACCTTTGATAACTACCATCCCAACAAAAGAATCATATTCATAGCAGCACTCTGCCCTCTATATCGAAATGAGCTGCCCCTTGATTGAACCTGTCGACTAATGATTCTGAGAAAAAACTCTAGATGCTCTCTCTATGCATCTTGTAACTGTCCCTTGGCCCTTAACCAACCTTCCCTGCGCACATTGTCGCCGAATTTATTTGGAACTGACCTGAAGTATAAGCGCACTATACCCACTACATTCGATACCTTCTTAAAGAACGGGATGAATTGAGTTCCATGTAATCAATATATTTTGATATTGTGCTTTCAGAAAGAGCATAACACGACTTCCAAACTTGCACAACCGACTGATACTAGCGATACAGACCAGTATGCACATTCCACTACTGTAGCTGCTGTTCTGTGAAGACTGTTTGATACCAATCTTACATCACTCACCCAATTACACACGATCTCTCTAGATGCATCCATGCTGAGGAGGTTAGCACCCTTTACTGGTGTGTAGCGAATACGAGCCTGATACATTTGAGACTGTTGTGGTGATATAACAGATGATTAAGAAGAAGAAACGTATGGTTTATGCATGATGGAACTCCAGGAGGAAGGAGTTTAAAAAATTGTACATAAATCACTTGTGTTAGCAATTCTGTAGTATTGGAAAAAGATAAATTGTCGCAGAACATGAACATACACTCGTAAGACTACACGATTCAACACTTAAACATGCTATAATGTAAAAGCAGTGTGGTTTCCAATATGTTAGTCACATGGAATGCGATGCTATTAATACTCAAATGGAGTAAATATATGTCCAACACCTGACATATACTCACCCTCTAAGATTTCTATCCTACGTACTATGGTGAGAAGCTTTATGATGATAAAACTACTACCTTCTACACCAAGAGGAAAAAATAGATTCTTTGTGAAACATGCACTATATAGGTTTCTGGAGGTGTACAGCACACACTGTTCATGTCCAAAGATGGTTCAAAAATTATTCTACGCTCGCATCAGTCATATAAAATGACTTCAGCAATGGAAAATTCATGAAACTACCACATCTTATGAGGAAAAAGACAAACGCATAGCAGTGGTGTTTGACATGTCAGACTACACCAATGCTGCACTATCTATGAGAACAGAACACAATCTCTTCCAAACACAATAACTGTGAAGCAAATGTATACGCAGGGATTACAGTACCTCACAAACCCCTGCCTCAATTTATGTTCAAGATGTGGCAGGGGAATGGAGTACTTTGCATACATCTTCATTTGTTTAGAGGAGGATGCTGAAATAGGTTTTCCATCGGTTTGGTAGACATGGTTCATCGCACATGCGTTGGAAGTGCTCCGCTGGCTGTGGTATGGAGGGGTTTCCTGTTAATGATCGCAGGCACATAGCTCTCTAAATCACATGTAGAACATACAATTATATATGAGTTGAATGAAAGTTATACCACACAACTGATACACTATGAGAAAACATCAGAAAAAAAATGGTTGAAAGTGCAATACATGACCTGCCACAACTTCTCGCTGTCTCTAGAATGCATCATCAGTCCACCATTAAATCATAACTCATTACAGCCCCTCTCAGCTGATTAATACACCTACTTTTTATCATCTTTTAGCACAGATCGATGTCAATTTAGATGCAGAGGGTTTTCATTTCTAGTAGTGCAGTGAACTTGCATATATCTCTATTATATCAGTAGACATACTGCAGAATGTCGTTAAAAAGCATTCTGGAAATGTTCTGAAAGGTATCTGTTAGCTGACACCACATGATTGTCAGTGGTAACTGCCGTCTGCTACACATCTCCTGTGCAGCAAGCAACGTAAATTTAAGTATTAACTGTGTTTTTCTTACTTGTCACTCCTTTTTCCGTGTGTTTTTGCTTTTAGGAAACTTTAATTTTCGAGCACTAGTAATAGTGTTCCATAGATTTTGTGTTTGTTTCGAATACAGTCCAGAGACAGTTAGTGCTCAGTCTCACTGTTTCCAACAAGAAGTGTCTAGTAACCACAGTTTAGTCAGCTACTAGCCGCCTTTACTGAATTAGCAGTCTAGTTCAAAACTGATTACTTAATGCTCTACAGTAAATTGTTGATTCCTTGGGATGGACAGAATGTGTGACTGCTGTGTACGGATGCAGGAGGAGCTGGCCACTGTTTGCGAACAGCTGAACATGCTGATGGCCACAGTCAGCCGTCTTCAGGCTGCTGCCTCGGAGTGTAGGGGCAGTGGGGAGTCTGATGCATCCCATGGTACACCCCAGGTGTTACATGCTTCACCCACAGTCCCTGCTGTCGAGACATCTTCGCGGGTACCGGGCACAGTTGGGCCACCCTCTTCCCAAGGGGAGTGGCGGGTTCAACGATGTTTGCATCGCATGAGGCGGAGGGTCAATGTGGAGGCTGTCCGTGTGGCATCGCCCGCTCAACCTGTGAGTGGACATGTGGCCGCTCCTTCAGCAAGGTCCGAGCAGGCACATGGGGGGAGGGGTTTATTGGTGGTTGGGAGCTCCAATGTTAGGCAGGTGATGGATCCCCTTAGGGAAATAGCGGAAAGGTCAGGGAAGAAGGCCAGTGATCACTCTGCTTGCCATGGGGTCTCATCCAAGATGTGGAGGAGGCTCTGCCGGTAGCGATAGGGAGCACTGGGTGCACCCGACTGCAAATTGTTGCTCATGTTGGCACCAATGACTCCTGCCGTCTGGGTTCAGAGGTCATCCTCAGTTCATATAGACGGTTGGCGGAGTTGGTGAAGGTGGCTGCCTAGATCGCAGGGTGGAAACGGAGCTAACTATTTTGAATGTCTTTCCCAGAACCGATCACGGGCCTCTGGTTTGGAGCCGAGTGAGAGGCTTAAACCAGAGGCTCAGACGATTCTGCAGAGATCTGGGGTGCAAATTTCTCGAGCTCTGCTATCGGGTGGAGAATTGTAGTGTCCCCATGAATAGGTCATGCATGCACTACACCCAGGAAACGGCTACAAGTTAGCGGAGTACGTGTGGAGTGTGCATATGGGTTTTTTTGGGTTAGAGAATTCCCTCCCTTGGCCCAACAAGACGCCTCCTAGGATGCGACAAGGTAACAGTAGGCAAAATGCAACAGCGAATGACAATATTAGTGTGGTAATAGTAAACTGCAGGAGCGTCTATAGAAAGGTCCCACAACTGCTCTCATTAATAAACAGTCACAATGCCCACATGGTACGAGGAACGGAAAGTTGGCTGAAACCAGATGTAAACAGTAATGAAATTCTAAACTCAGATTGGAATGTATACTGCAGAGACAGGCTGGACAGTGAAGGGAGAGGCATGTTTATAGCGATAAAAAGTGCAATAGTATTGAAGGAAATTGACGGACATCTGGAATGTGAAATAATTTGGGTGATGGTCACGGTTAAAGCAGGCTCAAACATGGTAATTGGATGTCTCTATAGGTCCACTGGCTCAGCAGCTGTTGTGGCAGAACACCAGAAGGAAAATTTGGAAAATATCTCTAGTAGATTTCCCGACCATGCTATTGTTTTGGGTGGAGATTTTAATTTACCAGATATAGACTGGGAGACTCAAATGTTTATAATGGGTGGCAGGGGCAAAGAATCCAGTGAAATTTTTTTAAGTGCATTATTTGAAAACTACCTTGAGCAGTTAAACAGAGAACCGACTTGTGGCAATAACATATTAGACCTTCTGGTAACAAACAGACTCGAACTATTTGAAACAGTTAACGCAGAACAGGGAATCAGCAATCATGCGATCATAAAGCTGTTATAGCATAGGTGATTTCAGCCGTAAATAGAAATGTTAAAAAAGGTAGGTGGATTTTTTTGTTTAGCAAAAGTGACAAAAAGCAAATTTCAGAGTACTGGACAGTTCAACACAAAAGTTTTATCTCAAGTACAGATAGTGCTGAGGATTAGTGGACAACGTTCAAAACCATCGTACAGTATGCTTTAGATGAGTATGTGCCAAGCAAGATCATAAGAGACGGAAAAGAGCCACCGTGGTACAACAACCGAGTTAGAAAACTGCTACGGAAGCAAAGGGAACTTCACAGCAAACATAAACATGGCCAAAGCCTTGCAGACAAACAAAAATTACACGAAGCGAAATGCGTGTGAGGAGGGCTATGCGTGTGGCGTTCAACAAATTTGAAAGTAAAGTTCTATGTACTGACTTGGCAGAAAGTCCTAAGAAATTTTGGTCTTATGTCAAAGCGGTAGGTGGATCAAAACAAAATGTCCAGACACTCTGTGACCAAAATGGTACTGAAACAGAGGATGACAGACTAAAGACTGAAATACTAAATGTCATTTTCCAAAGCTGTTTCACAGAGGAAGACTGCACTGTAGTTCCTTCTCTAGATTGTCGCACAGATGACAAAATGGTAGACATTGAAATAGATGACAGAGGGATAGAAAAGCAATTAAAATTGCTCAAAAGAGGAGAGGCCACTGGACCTGATAGAATACCAGTTTGATTTTACACAGAGTACACGAAGGAACTTGCCCCCCTTCTTGCAGCGGTGTACCGTAGGTCTCTAGAAGAGCGTAGCATTCCAAAAGATTGGAAAGGGGCAGAAGCCATTCCTGTTTTCAAGAAGGAACGTCGAAGAGATGTGCAGAACTATAGACATATATCTCCAACATCGATCAGTTGTAGAATTCTGGAACACGTATTATGTTTGAGTATAATGGATTTTCTGGAGACTAGAAATCTACTCTGTAGGAATCAGCATGGGTTTCGAAAAACACGATCATGTGAAACCCAGCTCGCGCTATTTGTCCATGAGACTCAGAGGGCCATAGATACGGGTTCCCAGGCAGATGCCATGTTTCTTGACTTCCGCAAGGCATTTGATACAGTTCCCTACGGGCATTTGATGAGCAAAGTAAGAGAATATGGACTATCAGAGCAATTGTGTGCATTAGGAGTGATTTAAAATGGAATGACCAAATAAAATTAATTGTTGGTAAATCAGATGCCAGACTGAGATTCATTGGAAGAATCCTAAGGAAATGCAGCCCGAAAACAATGGTAGTAGGTTGCAGTACACTTGTTCGCCCACTGTTTGAATATTGTTCACTGGTGTGGGATCCATACCAGATAGGGTTGATAGAAGAGATAGAGAAGATCCAACAGAGAGCATCGCACTTCGTTGCAGGATCATTTAGTAATTGCGAAAGCGTTACGGAGATGATAGATAAACTCTCTGCAAGAGAGACGCTCAGTAGCTCAGTACGGGCTTTTGTTGAAGTTTCGAGAGTCAAGCAGTATATTGCTCCCTCCTACGTATATATCACGAAGAGACCATGAGGATAAAATCAGAGAGATTAGAGCCCACACAGAGGCACACCAACAATCTTTCTTTCCACGAACAGTACGAGACTGGAATAGAAGGGAAACCAATAGAGGTACTCAATGTACCCTCTGCCACACAGCGTCAGGTGGCTTGCGGAGTATGGATGTAGATGTAGATGTAGATGTAGATGGTAGAGAGGACAGAGGAGCATATTGTAAATTACGTTTGTTAGAGTTTAAAACACTTAAACAGTCATACACACCGTCAAACACACGATCCATTCTGTAGTTGTATATTGCAGTCCACAAGCTGGTAACGAAATGCTCTTCAGATAAGGAGGACATAAAGTTTATTATGGTCACATGTCACATGTCTACTGTGACCTTACAAAGGCATTCGATTCTGTGAAGCACTCCATGCTCCTTCACCAACTAGACAGATATGGCATCAGGCAAAATGCTCTGCAGTGGCTCAGGCGTTTTCTGACAAACAGGTAGCAAATGCTAATCATAAAAACTAACGCCATGGGGGTACATTATCACAATGAGTCCATCAAGGCTCAATCTTAGGGCCAATATTGTTTCTCTTTTACATAAATGATTTACCTCTTAATATCACTGCTGAGCCAGTCATGTTTGCTGATGATACTTCAGTACTCCTTGAAAAACAAAATGTGGGAGAAATTCCAGATGGTGTTATAAACACACTAAACAACCTAGATACATGGTTTCAAGAAAATGGACGTAAACTTAACTTTTCAAAGACCTTCTTTACACAATTTAGAACCAGACAATAAAAAGTCAGTGACTTCAGTATTGTACACAAAAATCAAGTTATGGTCATAGCTCTGTCCATTAAATTCTTGGAAATAAACTTGGACAACAATCTAAGCTGGCAAGCACATATAGATTATTTAACTCCAAAATTAAACAGCCTTGCCTTTGCAGTGGTATACCAGACATAAGCTGCAGAAAAGCGGTGAACCACAGTTACTTTGAACCTGTAATTAGATATGGTTTAATTTGGGGGGAGGGGGATTCAAGCTACATGTCATGAATCCTGCTACTTCAAAAAATAATTATTAGAAAAATCTGTGCTGCCCCTCCAAGAACATCCTGCCACCAATTATTCAAGAACCTAAAAATATTACCTATCCCTGCATTGTACAGATTTTAAATTATCATCTTTTTAAATAGTAAACCTGAGCTGACAGAAGAAAACCATTTTAAACATACGTACAACACTAGACACAAAGAAAATTTCATGCTTCCACATCACTTAAAACTCTACCAACGGACACCTCAGTCCATGGGAATGAAAATTTACAATAAACTCAAGGGTAGAGATGTACTGAGCATGGAGATAGGTTCATTGAAGAGAAAACTATATAATATCCTCTTGGAAAAATGCTACTATTCAATTGAGGAATTTATCAACAATGAAATTGTCATTTGAATAGTGTGACTGTTTAATATTATAGCATTGGGTATAATATTGGATACATATATAAAGATAATGTACTGTTACATCATAAGAAAAACAGTTTTATATAATTACTATGGCCATCATTTTTACAGTGTGACTGTTTAATATTATAGAATTGTGTATAATATTGTACACATATATAAAAGTAATGTACCGTCACATCATAAGAAAAACAATTTAATAATAGTGCTGTGTCCAGTATCAACCAGTAATGGTAAAAATACTGTTATGTAATTAAGTATATCATAAGGCTAAGTTTGACGTGTATTCTGTACAGCATGATCAGATAATCTGTAAATGTATGTTATGAGATGTATACAAAGTATCACATAGCCTTTAAAAAAACCCTTGAGCACTCCACGAATACCCCTGCTACATGAGTAGCTCCTTCCTTTGTGTATTACACCCGTGACCTGTCAACAGGGGTCCTACGACTTTCCACTCAATAATGTAGCCCTAGAAATCTGCATCCAAGATCATCACAGAGCCAAAGATAATGGTTGAGGAAACAATGCTGCAATTTGCCATCTCTGGTTGCATCCCACAGGCGAGGCCAGCAGGCTACTCCACTTCCCCGAGCCACTGGCATGAATTGAGGATAGGCTTGTGGCGGCTACACGATTCAAAACCGCAAAGGGCTGAACTATTGCACAGACGACACAAGTAAGCGACGCTCGGAATTCACCAGTGCAGCTATACCGTTATACCAAGTTTTGGCATTGGTGCATCCCACTCCAGATCATACAGGACAAAGCAGACAGACAGTGCAAGCTGATCAATGCGACGCAACACATGTCTCTGACTTCTCATGCCGCGGACCACAAGCATCGAGTTAAAGCGACTCCACCGCAAATGCATGTGCGCAGTCCTAAATGGAGTCGCCCATTTAGTGGTGTACACTCTTCCATTGGCAGTGCCTTTCGCCCCTTCACAGACATCACGGCGCCTCCGGTCGTGCCAGGAGCTACACTTTTGGTGACACGGCTTTTGTCTCAGTCAGTCCAGACTGTCGCGCCAAGGCTCATCACTGGAGTGTACACCCTCCAGGATTGGTGATCATGCTGTACAGCTAGCTCAACACACCTGTATGGATGGACATTACTGATGAATGGTATTTGTTACTTATTGTAAAACTAGTGAAGAATAAATGTGTCACGACCAAAAACTGCCCTAGATGTTTCTGTCACCAAGCCTCTCCCTTGAACACAGTGCATTGGCACGGCAATAAAGCTGGTTCACTGCACATCATGACAGTGATACCACATGTCCCCACTTCACTGGTGACCCCGACGTGATCCAAGGCTAAAAACACATGGTGACGAACGTTTGTCGGTATGAGTAATGTGGAACCGTGAGTAGGCTGAACAGTGCTCCTTAGTGATAAACGTTTTTTGTGTATGAACTCTTTTTTTGTATTGTTTTTGTGCGCATATGTTTCGTTCGTGAGCTGTCTAGTGTTATTCTTTTTTGTGTGATTTCCTTTGTCGTGTTATTTTGTGTGCTTTACTCTTTAGTGAGGATTCGACTCTGAGCTAAGATAGCGACATTGGAAGAGTTGCAAAAGGCTGTTGAAGACCCATTCGCATGCAACAAGGGGCTGGAGAGTGAGCTACAAGCATGGACTACACGTGCGGATGCTGCACAGCCACAGACAGCCCAGGACAATTTTGGCGCGCAAATCCCTGCCGCAGTGATGACTCCTATGATCACTGGAACGCCAAAAAGCACTGGTCAGATGTTGATCAGGCTGCCTCCCATTTGGCCGCGTGATCCTGTAATGTGGTTCAGCCAAGTGGAGGCAGTCTTTATGAGCAACCACATAACCTGCAACCTGGCAAAATTTGGACATGTAGTGAGCCAGCTCGACCAGAATTACACGGCCGAAGTGCAAGATGCCCCGCTGACGCAGTCATCCTACAGACGGCTCAAGGAAGAGCTGATCCGGCGGATCTCATCATCTGAAGAACAACGAGTGCACCAACTGCTGCGGCAAGAGGAATGCGGCGACTAGAGGCCCTCGCAGTTCCTGCGTCACTTACGGAGTCTCACACAGTCCAACATGGTGCCAGATTCGCTGTTATGCACTATCTGGGTGCGCAGCCGCCCAGCAGAGGTGCAGGCAGTGATAACAGCACAGATGGAGATGCAGCTGGACACTGTCGCTAACTTGGAAGACCACAAGCACGATGCGCTGACAACAGAGTGGAAGCTTACGACACCTCCCCCCCCACCTCAGTGGTGGCATGCGCCTCCCACACCCACATTGGATGCTGACCTGCACAAGCTAGTGCAAAACTTGGCCGCACAAGTGGCAACTCTCTCCACACAAGTCGACTGGTTGGCGCGCTCACGGCAAGAGGGCAGCACGCATTGCAGCAGCAGCAGACCGGGCTACAGGCGGCGCAGCTGGCAATGCAGCAACAGCCGCTCCAACTGTACCCTGTAGATGTCAGATCACGCAAAAATCGGCTTCTGCTGGTACCATGCCCATTTCAGCAATAAACCAACCACGTGCCAGGCTCCTTGCTTGAACCCAAATGCCAGCTACGATCGGATCTAGGCACACCCGGCTGCAGTGTGATATCGAAGCGTCTATTTGTCGTGGAACAGGGTGCAGGCGTGAGGTACCTTGTCGACACCGGTTCGGACCTTTCGATATTCCCCTGTTCTATGATACGAGACTGCAGGCGGGTCGAGGCACTCTCCCTCACAGCGGCAAACAATTCAGCAATTAAAAGTTACAGCACACACAGCCGCAATTTAGATCTAGGTCTGTGCCACACATTATCATGGACTTTTACTGTGGCCGGTGGCAATGAGCCGATTCTGGGTGAGGACTTTCTCGGCCACTACAGGCTGCTAGCCGATATCACAAATGGCCAGCTCATCGACGTGACAACAAATTTAAAGACAGTGGAACAGCTCCGGCAGGCCCCATTCTACAGTGTTAAACCTGTGAAGTGCCCCAGTCCTTACGGTGACATCCTTGAAACATTCCTCGACCTCACCCGCCCAGCCAACGCACCGAGAGACATTAAACATTCGATGGTGCACCACATAATAACCACGCCTGGACCACCCACATTGTGGCGCCCACGTCGACTCGCGCCTGATAGACTTGCAGCAGCAAAGGCAGAGTTCGAGCCATGCTGCAACAAGGCCTCATTCGACCATCGAGCAGCCCATGGCCATTGGTGTTACATTTGGTACCCAAAAAAGACAATTCGTGGCGTGCATGTGGGAACTACCGCGCCCTTAATTTGCGAACGGTGTCGGACTGATACCCAGTCCCACACCTTCAAGACTTCAGTTATGCTTTGGCGGGCTGCGTGGTGTTAAGCAAGATAGAGTGCGCAAAGGCATACACCCAAATTCCGATGGCGCCCGAAGACATTGAAAAAACAGCTATTGTAACGCCCTTTGGGCTTTCCGAAAGTCTATTTGTGACTTTTGGTCTTCGGAATACTGCCCAGACTTGGCAGCGGTTCCTGGATGGCGTCTTGTGTGGCTTGCCATTTTGTTTCGCGTACCTCGACGACATCTTGGTGTATTCCAAGACGACCGAGCTCCACTGCCGCCACCTAATGACTGTCTTTCAGTGCCTGAGTGAAGCCGACATCGTTATTAATGCAGCAAAATGCGAATTCGGTGTGACGGAAATCGAGTTCCTCGGCCATTTAATTACCCCCACTGGATCGACGCCACTACTGGAGAAAGTGCAAGCGATACTGATCATGCCGCGACCACAGACACACAAAAAACTATGTCGTTACCTTGGCAAGTTGAACTTTTATCGCTGACACCTGCCCAACGCTGCCGCCGAGCAAGAGCCGTTGACTAAGGCGTTACACGGTCCTACCTCAAAGGGAAAGACCCCTGTGAATTGGACAGACCTAATGGAGCAGACCTACACGGACTCAAAACAGAATCTCACACAAGTGACACTGATCGCTCACCCAGTAGATGATGCATACTTAGCTGTAGTCTTGGACTCCAGCCAGGCCACCACTGGTGTGGCGTTAGAGCAGTGCATCGGCGGGAGCTGACAGCCTCTCGGTTTTTTCTCTAAGAAGCTATACAAATCGCAACACGCTTGGAGCGCTTATGACCGAGAGTTGCTTGCGGTGTATGTGGCGGTGAAATACTTCCAACTGTCCTTAGGAGCACGACAATTTGTCATTTTCACCGGCAATAAACTGATTATGCACGCGTTCCATAACAACCACACTAAGTGTTCACCGCACGACTCAAGCAATTAGAGTTCGTGTCGCAATTTACAACATACATTCGACACATTTAGGGGATAGAAAATATTGTCGCCGATTATTTGTCTCGAGCGTGTGCCGCTATCTCACCCTCTTTGAACTTTGAGGACATCGCCCAAGTACAGGAGAGTGATGAAGAACTGCACCGCTTCCGGCACGACACTTCCAGCAGCCTGCAACTGTAGCTGGTGCCTGTCCCCGGCTCTGCACGGAAGATTTGGTGTGACATCTCAACTGGCATGCACCGACCGTTCCTTCCGGAGCAGTGCCTTCGACTGTGCACACAGACGTTCACACCCCAACACCAACACCACTGCGATGTTTGTGGCCACGCGTTTCATCTGGCCCGGGCTTTGGAAGGACTGCCATGAATGGGCGCGCACCTGCACGGCGTGTCAGTGCGGCAAATTCGGGAGGCACACCCACGCACCCGTAAGCACCTTCCCTGATGCGACACGCCGAATTGCACATGTTCACGTGGACCTCATCGGCCCGCTTCCTGTCTCTCGAGGCAAGCGGTATCTCTTAAACATGGTGGACCGCTTCACTCGCTGGCCGGAAGCAATGCCTGTCGCGGACATCACCACCGAGACCATCGCCACCACATTCGTGGACAGCTGGGTGGCACGCTTTAGATGTCCCAGTCATGTGATAACTGTCCGCGGCCGCCAGTTTGACTGCGCATTGTTCATGCACGTCACCAGACTGTGTGGCATCCGGCTACACAGGACAACAAGCTACCACCCGGCGTTGAATGGCATGGTCGAACGGTTCCACAGGACTTTGTAAGCCACCCTAACTTGCCACGACACCTCATGGCCAGAGGCACTCCCACTGGTGCTGCTCGGCCTGCGAGTAACGCCAAAGGAGGAGATTAGTGCGTCACCTGCCGACCTCGTTTACGGTCAACGTCTGACAATCCTGGGCGATTTCATTGAAGAAGTACCACTCCCACATGACACCGTGGCACCCACTCTGGCAGAACGTCTGTGCACTCACACGGCCAGCCTCCGAGCAGACGCACCGATGCAGCAAGGCATCAGGAAGCTATTTGTGCACACTGACCTACAGTGCTGCACGCATGTCATGTTGCGTATCAATGCAGTACAATCATCTCTCTGGCCGCCCTACTGCAGACTGCACCAAGTGATCGCTGAGGTGACAAAATGCTCGTCATCAAGTGCAACGGGAAGCCATCTACAGTGTCAATTGACCACGTCAAGCCAGCCTACGTCTTGCCCACTCCAGCAGCCACGCTTTTCTTCGACCCAGCAGGAGACCTGATCACAGACGACACTCCCTCAGCCAGTAGCCAGACGGAGCCCGCACCCATAGCCGCCGGTGATGCACAGCGGCAGCCTGCTGTCATCACGCCACCACGTGTGCCTAACACCACCCCGCCCAGGCAGCTGGCATGGCCACTCGGACCGCGCCCACCACTGGTGCACCGGTCGCTCCCACCACAGCCGCCAGTGGACTACGTCCCGCGCGCCAGCCACCGTCTCCGATTCAAACAGCAGTGCTGCATCACCAATGCGCCACACCACCCACAGCAGAAAAAAAGCGCCCGAGCTGCCGAACCCGTCAGAATCTGGCGTGCACCTGCCGCCATCTGCTGTAGAGACCTAGTCTCCAGCTTACCACGCTTTCAGCTGGTAACCCCAGACAATGCCTCCTGTGTCTCTCGCAGCTCCTGGACGCGCGTTCGTGTCCCTGTGCCTCTGCCACATTGGGCGTTGAGGCCGGATTGACATCCGTGCCAGTTTACCGATTCGCATCACCGTCGAGCTGCAGATATCGCGCTCCGCACCGCCCGGCTTGTCCGTATCAGCTCCCAGACCTGCTTTCGAGTCATGATAGTACCATACTCATGCATGTTCTACAGACCTCCGTTGTCTCAAACGTTGAGGTCGGTTCGAGTGCTCTGCTGCTTCCGCGACTGAGTCACTCAGCGAACTTGTGCAATGTATGAACACTTGAACATGTCACTCTCAATACCATTCTGAACAATGTAAATAGCGAACTTTTTCTGTAGCTCTTGTGAATACCTGACATTGTTATTAAGAAGTCAGTGCCTTAGAGATGTCACACCAAATTACCTGCATAGTGAGACATAGTGCGTTGAGTGGTTTGGCAATTATTTCATTTAATGCAAAAAAATTATCTTCTTCTTCTGTAGCTGCAAATTTTGTAGTATAAACAACTGTCTTATATATTTTTACTTCAGTCATCAACATACATTTTAATCACTCTAGCAAATAATTGTGACTACTTGTGACAGTTTTACCTTGTACCTTAACTACAATAAAGTCACCTTTCTGCACTGTTTCAATATTTTCAACACTTGTGTACAAGTTAGCAACAGATGAATCAGTGTATTGGACGTGATCAGAATCTTCAGAGCTACTGCTCCTTTCTGCCAGTATTTGGCATACTTAATTTAATTTATGCTTATTTGGCAATAGCTTTGCTCTTCTGTCTTTTGCTGCTGCCTCTGTCCATTGTTTAACTGTTGTACTGTTAAGGACAGTTTATTTTCCTTTCCTTCTGTGTCTCATTTTTTTACTTGTACCAGCTTTAGTACATGGCCAAACTTATAATGTATGTGTAATTTCTGTTTGCTTATCTTCTGGCTGGTGTCCAAGATTCTGAACATTGTCATCTGCAGATATGCTTGCATGTTCTCCCAGTGAATCATTTGTTATTTGTTGTCAGACTGGGAAAGGTCTGCCCAATATGTAAGACGATAAAAAATTGTAGGCATAAAATACGAGAGAACTGATACGTTTGATACTACTAACATGAAAGCCTTTCCAAATGTCAGGAAATGCAACACCAACAAGGGCTGTGTTATATATGGTATTTTTCTTGGGCACTAGAATGTGTTTCTTTGAAATTACTCATGAGATCAGAGCCTTTAGAGGTCAACATAAAGTTGAATTTCCAGGCAATTTCTGACAGCAAGCAAATGAAACTGCATGAAAAATGGTTTTTACTTGAACGTGCAAACCTTACATTTATGTAATTTATTAGATGTTTTGCAACTGTCTGGGGTTAACTGCACCAATCCACTTAATGACAAATTTTACTGGTACACTTAACCCCACCTTCACTTTATCAACAATCTTCAGCATGAAGGGAAAAAGACTCCATGCACAGTTCATATTTCATGCAGTATCATAAAGCAATAAACAATTAATCTAACTCAAAAAAGTAAAACTGTAGGAGATATTGTTAAATGCAAAAATAAATTACTCTTACCCGTGGATTTCAGTTTTTTTAATCTATATCTGCAAATGTAGCTAACAGACAACATCCATATTAGCTCACACAGTACAGCCCACCTAAGGGAACATATTTGTGGTATGAAAAAACAATTTTCCCTCTTGAATTGTTTATAAATGTGATGGTTGAATTAGCTTTGAGAATCAGTTAACCCAACTTTTCCTAAGTATATGAAATTCAGAAAGTCATTGCCCCAAAGTAAAATTTAATTAAGTTCAGTTGTCTGTATGAAAATTCATCTTTTCAGTGCATGTGTGCCATATTATAAGTCTCTCATGCCAAAATAAAGAATATTACAGTAATAATAACTGTTGCATACTCAAAATTTTAGTGAGAACAAAGTGTGTCATAGACTTGCTCTTCAACATGAGGAAAATAAAGTGATTATTTAAATTCATTTTTCTCTGCTATGTGATAGAGAGTAATGTCTTGTCATTAATATGGGTGGTTGCTGTTGAGAATTATGCAGTAGAGTCATTTTTTGTGTATAAAGCCAAACAGAATGAAGAATATGAAGCAGTAATGTATTATGTAATTGAGAAGTATATTATAATGAATTGATGAAATAGAAAGTGAATATGAAGTGGCAAACTGAATTAAGTGCTTTGAAGTATATATGAAACAGTAATGATTAGGGACCCTGCCTTTGTAACAGCTTCTTTTGCAAAAGTACCTCTTCAGTCAACATGTCTGAAACAGAATAAATAAGTGGTATAATGAGCATTGATAAACTGGAAAGTGAAATGATACACAAGAGAATAATATTCTTTTGTTGTGATGGCATGCCTAAGTAATATGACATAACTTGTTGAGAACCTGCTGGACATTACAGCACTGTATTCAGAAACAGAGTGATGCTTTCATGAAAAAAAAAAAGGATAATAATACTGAAAATTATTTAATGAAGCTAAGTGAAGTACTAATTTATTTAATGACTTGTTGAATATAAATTGCCACAAAGTTCATTTCTATGATACTGTACTGTTCACCACCTATTTGTTATCATTTTCTAACAGGAATTAAAAATTCAATGAATTTCACTAACTCAATCTTCATTTCAAGAATGTAAGTCATAGTCAGAGGAGATCTTTGTTGTAAATTCTCTGTGTGACATTATACTGATAGCTGTGTTATTTTATAACACGTGAATGTCCAATTAATGAGTAATCATTCTTATTGGAGATACACAGATAGGAATTATTAGTGCACCAATTTAGAAAATTTGTTTGTCTTTTCATGTTTGTAAATGCCGAACACCACTTTGGATCAATACAATGCAATACTATACAATACAATACATCGGATGTGAGTGAAAATTTGAAGGAGAAATCCCAGAAAGAACCTACAGCAAACCATGAGTGTGGTTTTTGTGAAGGTGGTGCCAACGATGAGTAATGAACTGTGTTAACATGGTGAAAAATTTGGGAAATATCAAGAATAAGTTATGACCCATGAAGTTCTCTGACATAAATGTGTTTTGAAATATTGTAGTTACACACTTGTATGTTTCAAAATTTTTTAAAATTTTATGTCATAAGATGGCCAGGGAAGGCTGTTAGGTAACATTTAGTTAGGATACCTGATTTGAAAATTAGTTTAAAGTATTATGATAACATTGTTTCTTTTTTATGTATTTTGATACATGTAAGACTCTTATAGACCACTGAATTAACCAGTAAGCAAATTGTCATAAGTGTCTGTTTAATTCAGTTGGAGGGTGAACAGATATAGAAAGTTGTAAAATACTGCAACTGTTGTGTTTTCTGCTCATATGAATAACTAAAATTCTTTCACTTTTTCATCCTGTATCTAATGCTATCACACACATAATATGAAAGATATACAGGAATGTGTAAATTTGTTATTTATGTGAAATTTTATTTAAATTTGTGGTTCAATTGTCTGTATTTATCTTCCTGATTAAAATGATGTAGTTTTACTAGAATACTCAGAAATTAAAAGTTGTGGTTAATTAAATTTCCTGCAACAACACTTAATGGGAAAACATATTGAGCTAATGGGCAGGATAGGAAGTATTATTACCACTCATTCAAAAACAGACATTCCCAATTTTTCATGACCATATTTTAAATTATCTGAAATTAATTAACATATGGGATAAGTGACATTAAAGGTTTGGACACTCATAATTTCAATAATCTATTTTGCTTTAATGTCAGTGGGATTTTGGCCTGTGATGGTATAATTATTTTTTTGCTATATTTTTTTCTGAATCACATAACAACTCTCACTAATTAATTCAGTCATTAATTAAGATTTTGGATAACTGAGGATCACAGAATATGGATTTCAGGAGAGATGCCCTACTTGTAGATATGGGATGTCAGACTACGAAAACATAATGATGTTCCACATGATTTTATGATTTATTAACCTGAAACATCTTTCATAAGCTAGATAATAGTAAAGTCCTTGATTCCACACAAAATAGTAAAATCTAACCTAGCCAAATTTTAAAAAATTAAGTAATTTCATAAATCACATAAAGTTCTTGTGCCTTCCTTTAAATAGCCACCCCTCCCCCAAAATCACTGGGTTGTGTCCAACTAGTGTCAATTAAAGTGAAAGTCTGTGAATGGTCAGCAACCAGGTAACATCTCTATGTCAAGTTGAGTTAGACTCATGGGTGCACTACCAAACGAACAACGTCAATGCATCAGAAAGTTCTGTGACATGCTAGCACTCAGAAACATGCTATATCATTCCGCGTGAAAGTCCCAGACTAAGTATCAAAGGCCTAATATCTCATGTGAAAATTTGTGATTTGACATCATCTGCATGACACATATTTCACATATGTAAACTCAAAGTGTTAATGTTCAATCACTATTATTTACTGGACAGTATAATTCATGTTGGTGATTGTGTAGCAAGTTATATAATGTGCACTGTTAACTACATATTTCTGTCACTGAATGTTATACCACCATGAAATTCAATAAACATTGTGACTCTGATTAGTGGTTGAATTAATTCTCATCTGGATACATTTACGAAGGAGGAGGTGCATGTCTCCTCGCCTGTTTAAACTGTAATATGTAAAACTTGAACTGACAATCAACAATGCTATAGTGCAAATAAAGTAGGAGAATTCACTTTGAAATTTAACTATTGTGTGGTCTACATAATTTTGCACTATGCTTTATAGAATTGGTATTCAGCATATTATTTCAAAACCCTGAAACTTGAGACTTTGAGATACATGGAGCCAAGTGCATCAACAGATTATGGATATGTCACAAATCATCGTCACAGCAGATATGCTGTCCACAAGTGGCCATGCTAAATGGAAACAATTTTTTGATGTGTAAAGGGTGACAGTGCTCAAAAAGTAGGTATTGTTGGTGATTAGTGAGTTTGACATGGACAGAGATCTACATCTACATTTATACTGCGCAAGCCACCCAACAGTGTGTGGCAGAGGGCACTTTACGTGCCACTGTCATTACCTCCCTTTCCTGTTCCAGTCGCGTATGGTTCGCGGGAAGAACGAATGCCAGAAAGCCTCCGTGCGCGCTCAGATCTCGGCAATTTTACATTTGTGATCTCCTCGGGAGGTATAAGTAGGGGGACGCAATATATTCAATACCTCATTCAAAAACACACCCTCTCAAAACCTGGACAGCAAGCTACATCACGATACAATGTGCCTCTCTTGCAGTGTCTGCCACTTGAGTTTGCTAAACATCTCCGTAACACTATCATGCTTACCAAATAACACTGTGACAAAACACGCTGCTCTTCTTTGGATCTTCTCTATCTCCTCTGTCAACCCGACCTGGTATGGATCCCACACTGATGAGCAATACTCAAGTATAGGTCGAACAAGTGTTTTGTAAGCCACCTTCTTTGTTGATGGACTACATTTTCTAAGGACTCTCCCAATGAATCTCAACTTGGCACCCGCCTTATCAACAATTAATTTTATATGATCATTCCACTTCAAATTGTTCCGTACGCCTACTCCCAGTTATTTTACAGAAGTAACTGCTACCAGCATTTGTTCTGCTATCACATAATCATACAATAAAGGAACCTTCTTTCTATGTATTCGCAATACATTGCATTTGTCTATGCTAAGGGTCAGTTGCCACTCCCTGCACCAAGTGCCTATCCACTGCAGATCTTCCTGCATTTCACTGCATTTTTCTAATGCTGCAACTTCTCTGTATACTACAGCATCACCCGCAAAAAGCCACAAGGAACTTCCGACACTATCTACTATGTCATTTATATATATTGTGAAAAGCAATGGTCCCATAACACTCCTCTGTGGTATGCCAGAGGTTACTTTAATGTCTGTAGATGTCTCTCCATTGAGAACAACATCCTGTGTTCTGTTTGCTAACAACTCTTCAATCCAGCCACACAGCTGGATATGGATGAAGCCATCAATGAGATGGAGGACAATGCCAAGAAGATGACACATAGGGCTGAGAAGGACCAGATGAAGAAGATGGGAGAGAAGGTGTTAAGGTTGTGGATGAATGAAGATAGGATATCTTGACCCTAGGTCCAGATAATGAAAATATCGATAACAAATCAGAACCAGACAAGGTGTTTGGAGTTTTGGGGTTCTAGGAAGGATTCCTCTAGAAGGTCTGTAAACAGATTGGCATAGAAGGGTGCCATGCAGGTGCCCATGGCTGTGCTGTGGATTTTCTTAAATACACTGACTAAAAAATATTGCAGTACCAAGAGGGAGTTGTGCAAAACAAATGAAAGTTGGTATGTGTGTTTCTGATGTCTATTAAAATTTCATGCTAGTCGCATAAGAGTGCTGGTAGTAGCGCCACTATGAGGATGCAAATGAGGCTTGCTTTAAATACATGCTGTAACGACTATAGTGTTGGTTGAACTTGGGACTAAACATAACGACTTGATATTAGTCAAGAACCACTTTAAGGCAACAAAAATGCCATTATCAGCACCTCACTGAGTTTGAGCAAAGTCATGTAATAGAGCTATGAGAAACTGTATGTTCCTTCTGTGATATTGCAGTAAGACTTGGCAGAAATGTAACCACTATAGATGATCATTGGCAGGGGTGGTCACGAGAGAGTACAGTCACAAGAAGATGGGGGGTCTGGACAGTCACATGAGACTACTGAGAGGGAAGACCATCATGTCTGACGTGAGGCTCTGGCGAATTGTGCTGCATGTGCAGTAGCAATTAGCACAAAGTGACATAATGAATTTTTACCAATTGGTTGCTTCAAGGGCAGCTCTGAAACAGATGCCCTGTAGTGTGCCTTCCACTGACCCCAAACCACTGTCATTTGTGACTTCAGTGGTGTCAAGTGGCTCATTGGAGGCCAGGGTCGACGACTGTTGTGTTTTTAAATGAAAGCTGGTTCTACCTCAGTGCCAGTGATGGCTGTGTGTTGGTTATAAGGAGGCCAGTTGAGAGCCTGCAACCAACCAGTTCATGTGCTAGACACACAGGACCTACATCTGGAGTTATGGTCTGGAATATGATTTTGTATGACACCAGGAGCAATCACGGGATTAGTCCACACATCCTGACTGTAAATTTGTATGTCAATCTAGTGATTCAACCTGTTGTGCTGCCATTCTGGAAAAGCATTACAGGGAGTATTTTTGAACAGGATCAAGCTCGCCCACGTACTGCTGTTGTAATCCCACAAGCTCTACAGAGTGATGAAATGTTGCATTGGCCTACTCAATCATGAGATCCATATTCAATCGAGCACTATGGGACACCATCAGATGACATCTCCAGTGTCATCCACAAAGAGCATTAAATGTCCTTGTATTGACTGATCAGTTGCAAGAGGCTCCATCCCACAAAGAGACATTCAGCAGTTGTACAACACAATGCATGCATGTCTGCATGCTCGCATTCAGAATTCTGGCAGGTAAACTGATTATTAATGTACCAGCATTTCACATTTGCATTAGTTTATCCTGTGCTTACATTGACCTGTGATCCTGCAATGTCAATCATTTAAATATGTTACCTAGACCAATGTATTCCTGAAATTTCAATACTCTACATTAATAATTTTTTGGCGTTGTGATTTTTTTTCCTGGCAATGTATCTTCCTCTCAAAGGAAGATGTAATCAGTAAGGTTTAGAAGGAGTGAGGTAGTGGGTTGATGTCAGAAGGACATTGAGAGTGGTAGTGTTGGATGGCAGGCCATTGGCCTGAGGAATGTTGGTGTGTAGGGAGGTGTCATCAACTGTGACAAATAAGGATCCAGGTGGCTATGGAGTGGGGATGGCTGAGAATTGCTAAGTGGAGTGACTTGTATGTTTGATATGAGAGGCTAAGCTACAGGCAACTGGTTGGAGGTGCTGGTCAACAAGAGTGGCGATCTTCCAATGGGAGCATAGTAACCACCTACAATTGGACATCCAGCATTGTTGGGTTTATAGATTTTAGAAAGCTTGTAAAATATGTGTGTGCAGGGGGGGGGGGGGGGGGGCGGTTGTTGGAGGGAGGAGGGAGATGGATTCAGGGAGCAGACTCTGGGATAGGCATATGGATTTGAGTAGGAATTGAAGGTTATGTTGTGCTTCTGGGAGGGAATCACTATGGTACAGATTGTGGGTGGAGGAGTTAGAAAATAGGTGGAACCTTACTTCTGGCAGTCACAGTGCTGCCACAATTTCTGCAGAGCATTTTATTTTGACATGATCTTCTACAAGCAGCCCAGAGGAATGAATGGTCATTACCTGATTACCTGATTATTAATGTACTAGCGTTTCCTAACAATTGTCATCTGGATCCTTCCCCACCAACACCAGATTTCCTGAAATACAGATAGGAGTTATCATTGCAACACATACTTCAATCATGTAATCCTGCAGACCCAGTCATCGCTAACCCACTGGCACAAAGACAACTAAGGTACCCATGTCATAGCCTTAGAATGTCAAGAAATAAAAGAACTTAAAAGAAATTATACATTAAGTCCAATCGACTGATGGAAAGCAAGCTAAGAACAAGGACTTCCTCATGTAGAAAGGCCCACAAAATATGCTGTGGAGACAGTGGAAGTCCTGAACCAAAGATTAAATGTCATTTGCCACATTGCTATGAAGGATAAGACGTAAAACGCAGTCGACAACCCCTGCATCCTTCACTATAACACCCTACAAATCAGATGGCAAACATATATGACAACATAAGTAGTTAAAACAAGGACATTACGTCATGAAATGGTGAACCATCAAAGGCTGACGACAATGAGCTCAAAGTGGTGGGGGATCACCACTTAACAAATGGCGATGGCTAAAACAACAATACCGAATATGCAACCTAGCTAAAATGATCTCCTCACAGCAAAGGGGCCAAGATGACGTTGGCCAAGCTGCTAGGGGAGGTTTAATTCCCTGGAGCTTGTTGCCATGAAGAGTGCACCAGTGGTGATGCCAAAGTGACACCACCTGCCAACAGACGGCAACATAGAGATCATCCAAAGGGATGGAAGAGCTAGCAGACTGAGGTAGGAGGATTCCAACCTTGTGAGCAGCATCAGCAGCCTGATTTCCCATCAGAGCAATGTGAACAGGAGACTGCATAACCATCACAGTGCCTCCCTCAACAGACAGCAAATGATAGCTTTCTTGGACCCATTGCACTAAGGGATGGACTGTGTACAGCACACAGAGGTTCTGAAGGGCACTGAGAGAGTCAAAATATGACTCAATTAAAAAGCCTCTCCAGCTGCATGTATTAGGTAGCCTGATAGAGGGCGAAGAGCTCTGCTGTAAATATTGGGTGGTGTTCTGGAAGCCAAAACTGGAAATGGCCCATGTCAATGACTAAGGCACACTAGACACCACAGTCAGTTTTAGAACCATTACTGTGCACAAAGGTGCTGTCACTACGTTGTGTGCAGAGGTCGAGAAACTTACTGCAATAGATCAAATTGGGAGTAGTTTACTTAGGGAATAAATAAAGTCCAAGATAAACGCAGGCCACTGCGCAATGCCAAGGTAGTGAAGGGTTCACACCCACTGGAAAACTGGCAAGGAGTGTGAAGTTAAGCTGCTGGAATAGGAGCTGAAAGCAAACTCTGGGAGGTGACAGAGAAGAGGGACGCACCCCATACTGGCAGTCAAGGGAGTCATTGAAAAAGGAGGTGTAGGATGGGTGGCTAGGCATAGCATATAAATGGCAAGCGTATCTGTTGAGGAGAACATCACACCGGTATAACAGCAGTTGCCCAGCAGCTTCTGCATAGAGACTCTCAACTGGGCTAGTGTAAAAGGCACCAGTGGCCAAACGGATCCCAAGACGGTGGATTGTATTAAGATGGCATAAAATTGATGGATGTGCAGATGAATAAATAAAACACCAAGAGTCTAGTTTCGAACAGAAAGGGATTTGTACAAATGGAGGAGGGTGATATGATCTGCTGCCCCGGAAGTACCACTTAGAACACGTAAGACATTAGGATGCTGGGTACAGCGTTCAGCCAGATGAGACACATGGGAGGACCAAGAAAGTTTTCTATCAAGCATGAGTTCAAGGAATTTCATAATTTCAGCAAATGGAAAAGCAACAAGCCCAAGATGTAAAGATGGTGGAAGAAACAGATTGCACTACCAGAAATTCATACAAACTGTTTTGTCAGTGGAAAAGCGAAAGCCATTGTCGATACTCCACGAGTAAAGATGCTCAAGACATGGCTGAAGATGCTGCTCAAGGATACAAGTATGTGGAGAACTGCAGTACATCGCAAAGTCATCGACAAAAAGTGAGCCTGTGATGTCTGGTGGGAGACAGGCCATTATAGGGTTAATGGCTACAGCAAAGAGAACGATGCACAGGACGGAGCCTTGAGGCACCCCAGTCTCCTGGATGAAGATGTCTGACTAGGTTGTATCCACACATATCTTGAATACTTGGTCTTTTTAAAAATTTCTGAAGGAAACAGGGCTGGTGGCATCGAAAGCCCCATGTGTATAGAGTACAGAGGATACCAGCCCTTCAGCAGGTGTCATGGGCTTTCTCCAAATCAAAAAACAAAGTCACCATTGGGTATTTTGGCTGAAAATGGTTAATGACATGAGTTGATAAAGTGACGAGCTGGTCAACAGCAAAATGATGCGCTCGAAATCCACATTTTGCAAGGGTTAGTAGATTGCGAGGTTAGAGCCACCATACCAACCAGCCATTAATCATACATTCTATCATCTTGCAAACACAGCTGATGAGAGAAATGGAGTGGTAGCTAAAAGGAATGTGTTTGTCCTTATTGGGCTTAGATATGGGTATGATAATGACTTCACGTCAGCATCTGGGAAATGTGCCATCTGCCCAAATGTGATTGTGTGTATGAAGGAGGAAGTGCTTGCCCTCAAGAGAAAGGTGCTGCAACATCTGAATGTGAACATTATCTGGCCCTGGGGTGGAAGATCAGGATGAAGTGAGAACATGATCTATTTCCCCCATGGTAAAGACAGAATTGTAGCATTCACTCTTCTGAAAGGAGGAGGGTATCATCTAAGCCTCCTCCACTCGTTTTCGAGGGAGGAAGGTGGGGTGATGTTGGGTGGAGCTCAAAATCTCCACAGAATAGCAGCCCAAGGTGTTGGAGATAGCTACCAGGTCCACAATGACATCACCTGCTACAATCATACTGGAAATCAGGTAATAGACCTTAGTCCCAAACAGACGATGGAGGTTGCCCCCCACATGACGGAAGAGGAAGTGGAACTGTTAAAAGAACTAGTAAATGAAATCCAGCTAGCTGTTTTGATATAGCGAAGAATGCAATGACACTGCACTTGCAACTGTTTACAGCAAATACAGTTTGCCATCAAAGGATGATGGTTATAAATGCAGAGAACAGGTCTTCGCATGTGACTCACATAACAGTATGCCTCAGTTCTCCTGGGGACCAGTACACAGCATGGTAGAGATGAAGTGCGAGGTATGGAATGTTCTATGATGGTAAGGATAATGTTTGTGAGGAACTATGCCTGGTCATCACAACTGGGGAAATGTTTTTTGAAGGTCTCCAGGGAGGACTAAAGGCTCCAGTCAGCCTCAGAAAGCTTCCAATTGGCTTTACACATAGGTGAGATAGGAAATCAGCAAACAGATAGTGCATGGCAGATTGTCACTCTAGTACATATCAGAGAGAATGGACCATTCAGGATGACAGGAAAAGTGGGCACTGGAGAACAAGAGGTCCAAATGGGAATAGGTGTGTGTGGAGTCTGAAAGGAATGTCGGTGCTCCATTATTAAGATAGAGAGGTTGAGTTGATTGAGGTCAGCCAAGAGAGCACCTCTCTGACAGGTTCTGGAAGAGCCCCAAATGCGATGGTGTGCATTAAAGTCACTGAGCAGAGGTGAGGCAGTTGATCAATAAGCTGGAGGAAGCCTACCCTGGCGACACCAAATGATGGAGGGACGTATACACTGCAAAGAGCAAAAGTTAAGCAAGGAAGGATAATGTCAACTGCAACAGCTGGCAGCCAAGTGTTCAGTAAGATGGTCTGGCTATGAATGTCATCCCAGATCAGCAATATGACTCCCTCATGAGATGGAATGCTGTCTTCTGCAGGAAGGTCAAAGCAGACCAGAAGGAAATATGAGAGGTCATAGCGATCTCAAGGATGCAGTTTTGTTTCTTGGAGGCAGAGAAAGAGTGGATGCTATAATTCAAAGAGCAGCCATAATTCCTCCTATTTGGATCTAATGCTGTGGAGCTTCCGCTGGAGGCTGCATGGTCGCTGTTGCAATTGATACAGCATGGAGGAGGAGGTGGCAATTGTCCTTGCGAGCAACCCTACCACAAATAACTCATTTGGTTTTGTTTCAGCAGGACATGTGAATTTAGTTGTAATGTTGCCACTAGTGGCAACACATCCAGTTTGGAATTAACAGTTGGATCATGATCACTTCATAATCTACTTTGATCTTCGGTGGGAGCACTGCTTGATCAAACGTGAGAAAAAGAGTGTGTGTAAGCACTAAAGTTGCATCACCCTTTTTCATTACCTGATGGACTGCAGTGATGTCCTGGTCAGAAAGGTAAGTTTGGATTTCTCCCTTGGTCAGACCTCCAAGCAGTCTAGTGTAAATAACACCGTCCAAAAAATTCAGTATTCAGTGGGTCTCAACATGATTGGCCCTGAAAATCACAATTATACTCCAAATACAAAGTTCCATTACATAAATGGTAGCAATATTTCACAGGACCTGCAATTGCAGCAAAACCTTTTTGAATAATAAACACATTAACAGTAGCAAAGGACTGACCTTCTTCAGTATTTGATACCCTGAGGGACTGAGGTGCCACTGGGAGATTCTTTGCATCTTTAGCCTCATTCTGTTTACATTTAGTAGATGTAGACAGAAATGATGATTGGCTCATTGTGAGAAAATCCCCCATGATTGACAGTGCCTTCGATGGTGCTTTCCTTCCAACTGGGGTCCTACCAAGGGAGCCTCACCTGCCTTATGTGATTGTTCACACCTCACGTCACACCTCCCAAACTCCTGATAGAGTGACATATTGGCAATTGGGGAAGGTAACAGCTCAGGCAGTCATCCCTCCCTGCGCCTGGCCTGTAGCAGGGGCTACGTGCGAACACAACCTGTTGACCTGGGGCTAGGAATAACACATTACCAGTCAGCTGTTACATGTCAAACATATAGGCCAGCCTTCAGGAGCAAACAGGAAGGAAGAAGAAACAAAGAGGAATCTCAAATGTTGAAGCAGAGGAAGGGCAGGAGATGGTGAATGAAGAAAGAAAGAAAAACAGTTGAGGAACTGTTCTGATGTCAGGATACGAAAGCTTCAGAACGAATTCCCAAAACTACCCAGACATATTTCCCAAGGGAGGGCAAAAAGAACAGCTGGAAGATAGACATTCAGCACAGGTGCTGCAAAGGCTTGGGCTGTACCTGACCTCTCAAGATGTTGACAGACCGTTAGGAAAGTTTGAAGAAAATAATATAGCCTATTCACCTTCACACATGTGCTCCATGAAGCTGACTGGAAGGGTGTACATTGTGATAGTGATGTTGACTGTAAGGTACAAGAATTTGAGTATTCTGTACAACCATGAAGATGTAGCATTTCCAACCAAACTTAGATCTAAGCAAACTATATGGAAAATGTCTAGTAATAAATTGCTGGTGTCAGGAACACAAACCTCTTGTACAAACAAAAGACTGCTCTATACTTACAGTAAAACTACATACAACAAGTTATTCAATAACTATTTCAAAGTCAACAAGTTTGTTGTGAAGCCAAGACAATGTACAACTAGCAGTTTATACTCAATTCAAGTAATAAATCAAAAGCTATATGGAAAGTCATCAGTGAGACGGGTGGTGAAAAGGAAAGACGTCAATCAACAACATGCGTTAAGAATGAAGATGGTGTTTCCTCTGATCAAAAAATGTATGTGAAATATTCAACAATCACTTTATAAACATTGATGACAAACTTTCTTCTTTTATCAATCCTTCTGTACCTAGTCACTGTACAAGCTTTGTGCTACTCCCAAGATAACTTTTTCCTTGCCCGCTCACACCTACTGAAATTTGCAGTATTATAACACAAAGCCTAATGAATAATCCTGTGGTTAGGATAATATTGCTTATTATCTTCAAAAACCAGTCTGACATCTTGTCCATTTATTACCAGCTCTGTGTTGTTAACCAGCCATAGCTGGACAGACTGCGTCAAGATTACAGTAGTATTACAACAATAAAATGAATGAAAGACTGCAGTTTAAACTATGATGCTATAAAATATATAATGAAGAGAACAACTCGATTATAATCTAATGTACAATGACAATACAACTATGAAATCAGTTCTAGAACATAGTGCACAGTTCAGACAAAATTTTAGTCCTAAATTGCTCCATTGTTAATGACAGGATACCCTTAGGTAGTGCATTCAACAGTTCGAGAGCCGCCCTGTGGACACCCTTTGTGTTTTTGTTAATCAAGATCCAGGGCTTTCTATACTGTCTATTGTCAGTGCTGTGGTGATGAAATTTATTTCTCTTTCTGTAGCGTGCATGATTTACCTCCATATGAGCAAGGCAGTTGAATAAAGATTGGCTAAAACAAAGTATATTCTTGCAGCCTGCAGAGTGCCTCCACAGCAGCAGCCCATGTCTCATGCAGCTTTGGAACATTACATGGTACACTGTTGGTAGCTACTTGTCCGATATTACACCTTGTAATTTCCCCAGGAGATACAGGACCCAGGAAAGTTTGGAATATACCATTTTGTGGGCTGCTGCCATGTTAACATAGAATCAATGAAAAAGCCCATGGCTGCTGTGTCACACAGGGCTCCAGTTTCATTCAATAAGGCTCCATGTCGTTCTGTGTTTTGTATTCACTAATTTTCATCTTGTTCATAATAAACTAGGCCTTGGCTTTGCTTAATAGGACTTCTGCTGGTTGAAAAGCCTGAGCGACACTCTCCCTTTTTGAGAACAAATGGTATTATCTGCAAACTGCAAGGTGTGCCCATTGATGCTTATGTCACTAACAAAAATCAGGAACAACAGAGACCCCATTACAGGTTCTTATGGTGCACTCCATTTCAACTTCTTTTCAATTGAGTCTACTCCTTGCACTGATACAATCTGCTGTCTGTTATTTAGGTAGGAATTTGCTCAACAGCTTGCCCAGCACCACATGATTTTACATTGCTGAGGAGGGCCTTATACGAGGTACAATTGAACACCTTACTAAGCTCACAAGGTACCAGTGCTCTAGACTCTTTTGTCTTCAAAACCCTGACTTATATTTGTAACTAAGTCAAGTACTGCTACTGTCATTGACCTACCATTCTAAAGGCAATATTGTGATCACAAAAGAAGTTACTTCCTCCAAATAACTTATCCATATTAGAAGATTACTAAATACTTCAGTGAATAATGCATTTATTGTTTACTAAGCCACTGAAAAGGGAAAGGTGGACGATCATAAAAATGTCACTCTGACTTTTGTAATAGAACTATTGGAAACTCACAGGGAGAGACTGTGGTGTATGTCTTTTGCTTCAATAGTTGTTTTAAAATATAGCACACTGGAAGTTCATTTCAAGTTATCATCTGTGTTTAATGCATAATAAAGGACTATTGTTAACAATTCTCAAAATTTTCATTAATTGTTAACAAATCATTCCTATGCTAGAGTAATTTAGATGAAATTCCATGTTTCAGTACCAGCTGGCCACAGAAACTAGTGCCGGTAGGTTAGCTGCAAGTGCAACAACTATTGGCCGAAGAGCTTCCTTAGAAGTTATTGCTTATTGGTTCTCCAAAAGTTTGTCTTTTTAGAAAGGGTAATGATAAATGGAGCTTTATATTCATTTTGATTAATTCTATAGTGCATTTTGTAAAAGAAAACACACAACAGGCTATTCCTTGAGCTCACAAACTTTGACAACCATACATTACATTTGAGAAATTATGGTAGTATCGAATTAGGGGAAAATGCAGTTATCGGTTCAGATCATATCTTTTGAATAGAGTCCAAAAAGTTGTAATCACCAAACAAGTAGTGAAAGTGTTGGTTAAAGCAGTAAGTAGTAAGACAAGGAATTCCTCAATTTTCACACTTTGAGCAATTCTGTTTATCATACTTTGCAATGATCTGTCCCTAAACATTCAGGATGGTCTATTGGTAATGTCTTCTGGTGATTCTAATATACTGTTCTCATCAACTCAAAGCTCTGACTGCTGATACAAACATAAAAATGCAACTACAAAATTTCTCAGAGTATGTTGACAGACAGTACTCGACAGTAGGAATACTTAAAGAGAAGTCATTAAACAGACTGAGTAAAGTCATCAACACAGAAACAGTCAAATGTGCCTGCTTTGCAGTTGTACATTTCGTAATGCCACGCTGCATTACATTTTGGGACATATCTCTCAAAAATATATTTATTACACAAAAGAGGAAATAATGAAATAAGTGCCTTTCTCTTCCATCACTTGACACCTTTGAAAGAACTCAATGTTTTGCCACTGTCATGTATCTATATGAAACAGTGAGCTCAATTTTTAACAGAATTTACGTTCTTCACTTCAAATATTCTGATAAATTGTTGAAAGAGTGGCTAATGAGGTATTATTTTGTTTTGTTTTTAAATATTTGCAAATGTTCAGTTTTCTGCTTGCAGCCCACTTTTATAGACTTTTGTATGCAAAAATAAAACTCCATTATGAAACCTAGAAAGGGATACATAGCTGACATGGGAATTATTACTTCATCTAGTTAGGTGATTGTGAATTGCTGAGTTCATCCTAAATTCACTCTTGCTGTTAACGAAAAATACCACCAGGGAGAGTATACATGGAACAATCCCTAGGTCCATAAAGAGGCTTCTATAAGATGTTCAGTTGCTAAGTCTACCAAATGTACGCATTTATTAATTTTATTATGTACATTTCAGTATAGGTCTACAGTATGAATTACTGTACAATGTGGGACCATGTAAGGCCACCACCTACTACATAACAATTACATACAGGGAAAAACAGTGTATTAGTGAACAAACAAGAACAGGAAGCAACAAAGAATATGAGTAATTAAAGACACACTGCACTTGTCACACATTTATTAGTTGATTATGTCACTCCCACACAGCATTTGCTCTCCCCCCCCCCCCCCCCCCCCTCCTAAAAGATGAGAGGGAGTTCAAATTTGAACTCACAGCCAGCTTGTGTGTGGGTGGCTGGACATGATGGACATGTAACTGCAGTCAGTGACACAGCCAGAACCGTAGAATGATGGTTGGTAGGAGTGCCATTGGTAGCAGACAGAGGGGGAGGGGAGTGAGTTTTTCCTTCCCCTGGTAACATTGGGTAGCCACTGGAAATCGGTGGTAGTCATTTTCTGGCAATCCAATGGACTTGTGACGATATTGTAGACCAGGTCTGGTAGAGATATGGTGAACCGTAGTATGTGTGCCCATGCCCTGTGATTTTACGGGCCACAGTTACTCCGTGGACGCAGTTGTGTGCAAAGCACAGATGCAATGCTTAGGTGTCCTATGTTGTTCTTATGTTTTGTGGGCCACTTGGAGTTTGCCTTCTGTTTCCAATAGGGTATCATTCAACACCATATTGTCCTCATGCAGCTTGATTATTTCACACCTGATTGTTACATAATCTTGTTTCATGGTACGGAGATGTAATTTCAAGTCGCAGCAGTACGACTCCCAGTAACGTTGATGGTCATTTGAGGTGTTAGCACTTAAATTATACACATTGGACATTGTGTACTTTGATGAATGAGCCTTTCCTGCAAGAATAGTATGACTGTTGACAGAGTGTATCAGTCATTCATTTAGTAAATTGGTGGTCAGTGCAGCCTGTGTGAGGAAATCAGCACCTGAAATAGGTTGAGCAATGTTGATTAATTTGTAAGTCCACTTGCAGTTCTCAAAGAGGCAATTGTCAGCCTCAAACGTATTGTGACCATATGCACATATGACGGACTTGTTAACTGCCATTAAATTGGCCTTAGTGTGGCAGTGTGCTGATCTCTGATCCCATTTGATTAATAACACTAGCCCTGAATAGTGGTTGGTAATGAACAGCCTTTGTGATGTAGTGCTGTGTAGTCATTTGGTAGTCATCAGCTTTGGAGGCATGCCGATAGAAGCGTTAGGCTGAGCAGTCCTATACTGTCTTTTTGACATAGGGTGCTAACTGTTCTAAAACAGTAGGTGCTGTAAATGGGTGTCAAACTGTTGCACCTGAGCTAAATCATCTCTCGGCGTTGAGGTGCAAACATAATTTCTTGCACTTCATTGCCAGTTGACCAAAATGTCTGTGGAACAGTAAACATTTGTCTGAGTGGTCTCATGGCTATGAAACCACTGTGGGCATGTGCAAGGGGCTCGTTTGTGCTCAGCTGTCACGATCAATAGTTGCAACATTTACGACTGCTTAGTTAGCCGCTTGACAGTGGCATGGGGAGTTCACAGGTCCTCGAGAACACTCTGTGACTTTCAGGCAGATGTGGCATGGTAGCGAGGCAGCAGCATGCTGGGCTGGTCACTCTTCCTTCAGAGTGAATGGAAATTATCAAGGTGGCCACTGTGGCATATGTTTTGGGCAAGGTGTGTGCTTTATTGGTAACTAATATAATGATTACCCTTCCTGAGCAATTAAAATTAACCTCATTTTGGTAGCAATTGTTGTTGACAAATGTGTAACAGTAAAGCATCCAAACTGATAATCATTCCATGCAGATGTCTCCAGAATTCAGACAGAATCATGTCATCATGTCTCTCATGGTACAGGACTTGTGTGAGCCTTTGACCCATTGATTTTGTGCAATGTGAAATAAGCACCATCATGAGGGCATTGTAGGCTTGGTGCAGGGAGCATCATAATATAATGTCCAACACTACTGAAGTAACACGTTGATCAAGATTACTGGTCACCAAAGTGAACTATTTAAAAGAGTCACTATTTGCTGTTACTTGAAAATGCTCTCCATTTACTGCAACTAAGTTTTCAATTGACTGGTTGCAAACAGTTGGGGTGAATTTGCAAATACAGTGTGGGAGGACTGCGAAAGCTGATGAGAGGATATTTCTGTTGATCTCACATGTGGTACCAGTGAACACGAAATGACTGGAAATATGTTCACTCTGAATTTGATGTCTTACGACAGTGCTGTAATTATGTGTGAAGCAATGTTATGTGATTATATCACTGTGTCCAATGTCATAACCAGTGTGTTTGAAACCGAGATGTTCCAAAGTGGATCGGTGTGTGGCACGGAGTCTAGTGGTTGAAAAACAGGAGGCAGGCAATGTAGAATCTGTATCTCATTTTTAATGACCTGGACGGTACCACTGATGGAATGTAGAAGGTTATGTGTGGTATGCCTGACGGAACTTATCTATGCCAACTGCAGCAGATAACCTATCCACGAGAGCAGAATTGCTTCTTTGGGTTCACAAATTATGGAAGAACACTGTCTCCTACAAATAAAATACATTCACGGACTAACAGTGTAATACACTGAGGTGTCAAAAGTTATGGGTTGCCTCCTGATATCATGTTGGACGTGCTTTTACCCGGATTAGTGTAGCAACATGACGTGGCGTGGAGTCAATACATTGTTGGAAGACCCCTGCAGAAATATCGTCCCATGCTGTCTCTATAAGTGTGAATGTTCCTGGTACACAAGTTTGTGCATGAACTGACATCTCAATTAGGTCCCATAATTGTATGAAAGGATTCACATTGGGTGATCCTGGTGCCTAAATCATACACTTGAATTGTTCAGAAAGTTATTCAAACTGAGTGCGAACAATTGTGGCCCAGTGACCAGGTACACTGTCATCTATAAAATTTCCACCATTGTTTCAAACATGAATAGCTGCAAATGGTCTCCAAGTAGCTGAACATAAACATTTCCATTCAATGATTGGTCTAGTTGGACCAGAGGAGCAAGTCCATTCTATGTAAACACAGCCCACACAATTATGGAGCCACCAATAGCTTGCACTGCGCTTGAAATTTGCTACTGTCCAAACACTCTTGGCACTGCGGATCTCAGAATACTGAATTCCCTAATGATTTTTGAAGTGGAAAGTCCCGCACATCTAGCAGCAACTACCATTCCGTGTTCAAAGTCTGTTAATTCCCCTCATATGGCTGTAATCAGGTTGGAAACATTTCACATGAATCACTCAAATACAAATGACTGGTCTGCTAATGCATTGCCCTTTTATACACTGTATACATGATATTACCACCATGTGCACATTGCTATTCTATGACTGTTTTTCACCTCAGTGTAAACCACACTTTATTGTGCACAGATACAAAAGACACATGTGTACACATTAGCAAACAAACCAGAACAGGAAGCATCAAAGAACATGAGAAATTAGAGAGACACTGCACTTGTCACATATCAATTAGTTGATTACATCACTCCCACAACCGCATTTTGTCAATTCCCAATGTAAAAGTAGTTATCAAAATTATTCACGGAACCATTGACTGTATGTGAATGATTTGGTGTAGATAAAAATAAATAAATACCTTATCCCCATTCAGTATTTCAATTTTGTGGGCAAATAATGTAGAATAAGTGATCAAGTCTGCTCTGATATGACACTTGCGGCAAAATTACTACATGGAATAGAGAATGTTTACAAGACTTGGCAATGTCAACACAGCACTAGGACTACTACCTACAAAGTTCTGTGACTATAATGAAATGGAATTAGATTACATTAGATTTAGTTTTTGTGCCAGAGACCCATAAATGAGATGATTCTCACGGGTGTGAAACAAGTCAGAAAGTATAACATAAAAAAACATAAAACATCTGAATATAATAATCACTACCCTGATCAATTATCAGCAGACTGTCAAAATAGGTAAATGCATTTCTGTAAACTAGAACACCTAATATTTACAGAATTAATACTCTGTCAGGATGAAACACAGCTATACACTATTAATAAATTTATCATTCATAAAATACCTAATCTTGTCAGTTGTGACCTATTGGTGCAAACTAAAATTTTTCCTTAAGATGGTCTAACAGTCGCTGTTTAGATATTTATTTGTAGCATAGAAGGAGTTGCCTATCAGAAAGTCTTTCAAACTCTGTTTAAACTGTGCTTTATCTGAAACCAAGTTTTTAATGGTTGCTGGTGATTTATTGAAAATGTGTGTTCCTGGATATTGGACCCCTTTCTGATCCAAGGTAAGTGATTTTAGGTTTTTATGTAGATTGTTCTTATTCCTAGTACTAATACTATGTATTGAGCAATTGGTTGGAAATGGAGATATATTACTTGCAACAAATTACATTAAGAATAAATATACTGAGAAGCAATGGTTAGGATACAAAGTTCCTTGAACAGGTTTCTACATGATTTTCTTGAATTTACACAACAAATGAGTCTTGTTATATGCTTTTGCTTGCTAAAAACTTTTGCTCGGCTTCGTCAGTTACTCCAGAATATGATCCCATATGACATTACAGAAAGAAAATAAGAAAAGTATGCAAGTTCTTATTATATTTACTACACCTGACATCATTCTGACTGCAAATCCCATCCCAACTGAATTTATTATCGAGTTATAATCCCAGAAATTTAACACTGTCAACCTCTTTGATCTGCATGTCTTCATGTGCTATACACATGCTAGAAGGAAATCTCTTACAGGTTCTGGTGTGTCTTTACAAAGTTTAATGTCAGTGAATTAGTTTTAAATCATTTATTAATGTCAGTGAAAACTTGATTAGCAGCCATTTCTAAATCTGTACTTGACTTCCTACTTATTGTAATGTCTGTACCATCTGCAACAAAACAAACTTAGCATCTGGCAATGTAATGGGCAAGAAGTCATTAATGCACACAAGAAAAAGCAACAGACCCAAGATGGAACCTCCAGGAACACTACACATAATTAATTCCCAGTCAGATGAAGACTGACTGCTTAATGCTTGGGTATTTCACAATGACACCCTTTGTTTCCTGTTAGTTAAATAAGACTCAAACCATTTCGCAGCACTACTGTTGACACCATAATATTCTAATTTACTTAAGAGAATGCTGTGATTCACACAGTAAAAGGCTTTTGAGAGGCCACAGAAAAAGCCACTAACCTCTAATTTGTTATCTAGTTCATTAAGTACATTCTCACTATACATGTAAATAGCTTTCTCTCTATCAGAAAGTTTTTAGAAACCCAAACTATGACTAGGACAATATATTATTTGCAGTCATATACTTAAGGAGACACTTGAATACAACCTTTTCAAATATTTTGGAAAAGTTGGCGAAAGTGAAATTAGGTGATAGTTTGATGGAATCTCTTTATCCCCCTTCTTGTAAAGAGGCTTAACTTCGGCATATTTTAGCCAGTCTGCAAATGTTCTGCTGATAAGAGATTGATTACACAAATAGCTTCAGCCAGAATTCACCTTGCATGAGCACTCTTTGATTAACTTTGTTTATATAATTTACCATAACCACTAGAATACTTAGATGTTAAGGATTTTATAATGAATGCTACTTCTTTGGGAGATGTGTCATTCCATTTTACTGCAGTTATTTGTAAAGACTGGTCTCAGATACTCCACTGCACTGTTTACTGAACCTGAAAAGCCCAAGCAGTCAGTAATAGAAACAAAGTACTTGTTTAAGAGGTTTGCAACATTACATGCATTTGTCACCAAAGTCTCACATATTTTTAGAGCTATCTGTTCCTCTTCCTTTTTGGCCCTACCTGACCCTGTCTGCACAAACAAGGCAAAAAACACAAGATTATTGTTTCGCATGTATAACTTGCTCTACTCTGTATCTGCTCCACAGGATGATTTGCCCTGCAAAAAGTTTTAAGTTCGTTTATTTACCTGGCAGCTGCAGTTAAATGTTTTGCAGTACCATAGTGAATTCACAAGTAAGATATTTTCTTCGATACAACCAATATGTACACCTATTGCAAGTCGTTTGATTTGACACCACTTTGGTGACTTGTGCGTCGATGGGGATGAAATGATGATGATTAGGACTACACAAAACCCAATCCCTGAGTGCAGAAAATCTTCGACCCAGCCGGGTCTAATTGAATTGAACCCGGGCCCTTAGGATTGACAGTCCGTCGCGCTGACCACTCAGCTACTGGTGGCCGACCCATGCATGTAATCAACCTTAATGCATCAACATCTACACATAAACAAGTCATTACAAGCAAGAGGCAAACAGAATTGTCATTATCCTGAACAAGTGACTCAAAACATGTTGTACAATTATTTATCATTTCTTTCAGGTCACATGAAGACTTGAATTCAGACACTCAGTTTGAACACCTATGGTTATGCTAGACATTGTCTACAATCTAAACCCATAGGATGTACTCCCCCAGATGAGAGAGAGAGAGAGAGAGAGAGAGAGAGAGAGAGAGAGAGAGAGAGAGAGAGAATATCTATTATAATTTTAATTCTCTACTAGTAAAGTTAATAACAATGTTACTTTCAGGGTAATCAGTGCATGTTTCAGCAAGTGGAAGGCAAGGTTGGTCATAACATTAGCAGATCAACAGTAAGCTCAATTATAAATTAGAAATTCAACTTTTCTTCAGATGAGGGCAGTCTAAGGGATCACTGTAATTTTTGCCAGATTTACTACTAGTCATACTTTGAATTCTTTCTCTATCATGTCAGAAAATGTAGCTGAGACAACTAAACATTACAAAGAGGTTATAAATCATATTCTAAATACATACTCGTACTGGACTATGTGGTAATCTATATGACTGTGAACTTTACTCAACAATATTATTATTCCATTACTAGAAATTTAAAGCCCAATAATGAAATTTAATTCACAATTTCTATTGACTGTTTTGATGAGATGAAATTTTCTTTCTAGATTAGATTAAGTTTTTGTTCCACAGACCCAAAAATGACATGACTCTCATGGGCATGGAACATGTCAGAAAGTATAACATAAAAAATATAGAACACATGAATACAACACTCACTTCCCCAATCATTTGGCAGGAGATTGTCACAATATGTGAACATATTACAATAAATTGGAACTGCTAATATTTACAGAATTAATACACTATCAGAATGAAACCTAGTTATAAGTATTTGACAAATTTATCGTCATACACATCATACCAAATCTTAACTGTTGTGACCAAGTTCTGTCAAAACAGAAATTTTTACATAAGCTGGTATAACTGTCCTTGTTAGGGTATTCGTCTACAGAGTAGATGAGTTTCCTAACAAAAAGTCTTTTAAACTCTGTTTAAGCTGTAATTTATCTGAAGCCAAGTTTTGAATGGTTGCTGGCAGTTAACTGAATCTGTGTGTTCCTGAATATTGGGCGCCTTTTTGGACCAAGGTACGTGAGGTTAGGTTTTTATATAGATTGTTCTTATCACTAGTATTGATATAATATATTGAGCTATTGGTTGTAAATAGGCACATTATTTTCAACAAATTTCATTAAGGAATAAATATACTGAGAAGCAGTGGTTAGAATATCCGATTCCTTGTGTCCACTACTACAATAACTTTGTCTAGACTTCGAAGCTGAACACGCTATCCTTTCGTACTGACAAGCCCTTTGGCGATGTTACACTGACCCGATAATAGCAGGAATTGGCACAAGCACGGAGGGTGTGCAAGTTATCCACTCGTAAACTGTTATATTTTGCTGTTATAAGAATAGCGATAACCAAGAAAAATTTTATTCAATTGAAATGGTTAAGCCCAGAAGTATTTGCATTTCGGTTGAAGAGATTTGGGAAGCTCCAACATTCCTGCTTGTTACGCTCGTTGAAATTGTGTGGGTTAATCAATATTATTATTATTATTATTATTATTATTATTATTATTATTATTATTATTATCGTCGTCGTCGTCGTCATTACGACTAAGGTATAAAGCTCTACAGGATCTCTCCAACTATTTTATGTCGATTCTTTACGGCTTCTGCACTTCGCCAACCCTCCTCCTTTCTCCGGGCTTGGGACCGGCAACAGCAACTGCAGAGCTACTTAATTCACTCCAACAGTAACTGCAGGCGGAGTTAAAGTGGTTTCCCACACCAACATTTCAATTTCTACGTTCACACTACAAACAAATTTACGATAAGTGCTACTGCTTTTGACTCTGCTGTACTTCAATTTTCTCTATCAATTGCAGCTTTTTTTTTTTTTTTCTTTTTTCTTTATTGTATTTCAATTCCCCATCGGGGCGGGCTGGCAGCAGCATATGCGCTGCTCTTCAGCCGAAAGACATAGAACAAAACAATAGAACACATTAAAAAACAGCAAAGGAGAGAAGAAGGCGAACATAGATATAAAAAGGGAGAACATCATGGAAGGCAATAGACAAAGAAAAAAAAAAACGGGGTGACTGTAAAATGGAGATAAAAATGGTTTAAAAGTAGCACACACAAAAAGCCACACACTGCAACGATTAAAAGAACACAAGGCACAGTATGACTGGAGCATAAAGGTGTTGACGGATGGCATAGCACACAATGTAACACTGACGGCGAACCTCAAGGCAGTACACAATTAAAATCACACCTCTTGACGCACACGAGAAACAGCACTGAACACAACACTGATGTGGCACACTGATGATGATCAATACAGAGGATCTGCCAGGTTCAAGGAGATGAGGGAGACCTGAAGAGGGGAGGGAGGGGAAGAGATGGGGGAGGGGAATGGGGGGCGTGTGGAAGAGGGCCAGGTAGGGAGGGATGTGGGAAGGAGAGAGGCAAGTATGGGGTGCAGGGCCTCAGGGGAGGGGGGGATGGAGGAAAATCCGCTCTGGGAGAAGGAGGAAAGAGGAGAAGGGGGCCCTGGGGAGGGAGGGCGGGGGGAACAAGGCCGGGTTATAGTTGGAAGGAAGGGTATATGTCACGGCGAAGTTCGTCATCCGGGAGGGGGAGGCGTTGGAAATTGCCCTGATGAAGGAGATGGAGGGTGTGGAGGTGGAGAGAGGGAGGGATACAGCGATAGAGGTGCAGCAACGGGCGGGGGGTGGAGAGGAAGGAGGAAACCAGAGGGTGGGGGGGATCAACCCTGCGAACAATGTAAAGGATGCGGACATGTTGGAGGAACAAGAGGAGGTGGGGGAAGGGGATCAGTTCATACAGGAGCCGTGTGGGGGAAGGAAGGCGGATACGGAAGGCAAGGCGGAGCGCATGGTGTTCAAGGATTTGGAGGGCCTTGTAAAAGTGGGTGGGGGCGGAGATTCAGGCGACGCTGGCATAACAGAGGATAGGACGGATGAGGGATTTGTAGGTGTGGAGGATGGTAGAAGGATGCAATCCCCATGTCCGGCTGGACAGGAGTTTCAGCAGGCGGAGGCGGGAATGGCCTTTCTGCTGGATGGTCAGGAGATGAGGGGTCCAGGTGAGGTGTCGGTCAAGGGTGAGGCCAAGGTATTTCAGGGTGGGGGTGAGTTGGATAGGACGACCATAAAGGGTGAGGTAGAAATCATGGAGGCGAAAGGAGCGAGTGGTGCGGCCTATGATGATTGCCTGGGTTTTGGAGGGGTTGAGACGGAGGAGCCACTGGTTACACCAAGTGGTGAACTGGTTAAGGTGGGTTTGGAGGGTACGTTGAGACCGTTGAAGGGTAGGATAGAGAGCCAGGAAGGCGGTGTCATCAGCATATTGGAGAAGGTGGACTGGTAAGGGTGGCTTGGGCATATCAGCTGTATACAAGAGATAAATGAGAGGGGAGAGGACAGAACCCTGGGGGACGCCAGCCGTGGGATAAAAGATACGGGAGTTGGTGTTGTGGAGGGTGACATAGGAAGGACTGTGCGAGAGGAAGGAAGCGACCAGACGGACAAAATTGATAGGCAGGGCGTAGGTTTGGAGTTTAAAGAGGAGACCGGGATGCCATACACGGTCATAGGCATTTTGGAGGTCAAGGGAAACAAAAATGGCGGAGCGACGGGAGTTGAGCTGGAGGTACAGAAGGTGAACAAGGTTGAGGAGTTGGTCATCAGCAGAGAAGGAGGGTCGGAAGCCACACTGGGTAAGGGGGAGGAGGTGGTGTTGAGCAAGGTGCCGATGGATACGGTGGGAGAGGATGGATTCAAAGACCTTACTGAAGACGGAGGTGAGGCAGATGGGACGATAGGAAGAGGCGGCAGAAGGGGGTTTGTTGGGTTAGAGGAATAGGAGGACGTGGGAGGTCTTCCACAGGTCAGGGTAGAAGCCAGTAGAGAGGATGAAATTATGGAGATGGCCGAGGACAGTTAGGAAGGAATAGGGGCTTTCTCAAAGGTGACGATAGGTGACACAGTTGTGACCAGGGGCCGTGTTGCATTTGGACTGGAGGAGAAGTTTAATGTCTTGTGCTGTGATGGGAGTGTTGATGTCGGAGGGGGGCAACTGCCCCAAGTACTGGAGACTAGGAGCAAGTGGAGCGACTGAGGTATCAGCACGTTCCATGACAGTGGGGAAAAGGGAATAACCAAAGTGGGGATCATCGGGGATGGAGAAGACCTCGGAAAGGTGGGAAGCGAAGTGGTTGGCCTTACTGAGGTTGTCTGGAAGGGGGCGATCGTTATGGAGAAGGGGGTAGTGGGGAGCGGAAAGGGAACCAGTAAGACGATGGAAGGCAGACCAGTACTTGGAGGAGTTGATAGGGAGGGTGGCATTGAGTCGTGTGCAGGTCTGGCGCCAGTCCCGGCGTTTCGTTGCTGTAATAAGGTTCCGTACGTGTCGCTGTATTTGCCGGTGGCGTTGGAGTGTATCCCTGTCACGAGTGCGGAGGAAGGAGCGATAGAGGCGGCGGGATTCACGGAGGAGGAGGACATCCCGTGGAGGGAGAGTGGGACGGTGTGGGTGGATGGTTTTAGTAGGAACAAGGGCCTCCACGGCGTCAGTAATTACCGTCTGAAGGAAGGACGAGGCGCGGATGATGTCGTCAGGATGGCGAGAGGTAAGAGGGTGGCTTTCGACCTGGGTGGAGATGGAGTCCCGGTAGGCATCCCAGTTGGCACGGCGATAGTCATGGACGACCTTGGGAGGGGGTGCAGGTTGCGGAGCAGGAGGGGGGCGGTTTGCAGACGTTATGGTGAGAAGGACAGGGAGGTGATCGCTACCTGTGGGGTCACGGACGGCGACAGTGATATGCCCAAGGAGGTTGGCGGAGGCAATGACAACATTGGGGGTGGTGTTACTTTTGGGTCGGGTGTGCTGGGGAATGGGAACAAGGTCACCCTGGATAGTGGAGAGGAACTGATGCCACCGCCGTAGGGCAGCAGGAAGAGGAGCAGTGGAGCGGACATAGATGGTGGCACAGGTAATGGTGAGGGAGGGGAAGAAGACGCTAAGGATAAGGTGTTCAGTGGGGTCATTGAGGAGAGGTTGTGGCCGGACGGGGATATGCTTAAGGTGGCCAATCGCGACTCCAACCTGCGCACGAGGACCAGGAGCATCAGTGCGGTGGAGGATATAGGGGGAGGTGCGGATAGAATGGTGGGGCTGGAGAAAGGTTTCGTTCAAGAGGAAGGTGCCGACCTGGTGGTGGGAGAGGGTGTGCATGATGAGGTATTTGTTGGAGCGCAAGGAGCGAATGTTCTGGAAGAGGATGCGAGACTCGTGCTGCGCCATGACGGGAAGGAGGGGGGGAAGAGAGGGAAGGGAAGAGACTTAAACTAGGGTGTCGAGGCGGGTGAAGGTGAAGTGGGCTTGGTTGTGGGAGTAAGTGGCGAAGGTGTTCAGGTGGAAAACAGAGCGAGCAGCAAGGGATATTTGATGGAAGGTGTGCGGGTGCTGAAAAGGGTGAATGATTTGGAATACAACGGTAATGAACCGGATGATGTCCTCGGCCGTGGGGGGTGGATGGAGGGAATTGTTAGGATGGACAGGAGGATCGACGGGACGAACTGGGACTGTAAGTTCAGGGGTGGCTGGAGGGGGTTTAGCTTTACACTTGTGGGAGTATGTGGGATGGGGGCCATTGCAGGTATTACAGGAAGGAGGAGCAGCGAGGTTGGGGCAGTTCTTGAGAAAGTGGGAGGCCTTGCAATGGGGACAGGTGGGGGGGTTTTTGCAGTTGGGAGTCAGGTGGTCATTGTACATCAGGCACGGCTGGCAACGGTAGGATTGGGGAGGGGATTTGGAGGATTCAACAGGGTGGCGACGGTGGTATATCAGGGCACCCTGGGTGAGGAGATGGTCTATGGATGGGGTGGACTCTGAGAATACCCGCATGAGGTAGGTGGGACCAGAGGCATTGTGGATACGGCGGGCAGAGCGGATTTCCAAGTCCGGGTGGGAGTTCAGTTCTACCAACACTTCATCCTCTGTGATCACTGGGCTGAGCTTGGTGATCACAGCGGTGTAGGTGGGGGGGTGACGGAGAGGCTGGGGCTGACGAGGAGTGGAAGCAGAAAGGAAGGGTGTCAGAGAGGCGTGGGGGCCAAACATAACTCGTGGGAGTTTTCGCAGGAGGTCTGTGTGAAAGGATGGGGACGGGGACTTGATAAGGACTGAGTCCCTGCGGGGAATGAGTTGGGAGATGGGAGCACCAGGTAAGTACTTTCGTATTTCCTTGGTGAGGGTACGAGCGTCGAGGAACTTAGGATCGGGAGTTGACAGGACAAAGGTGTGGAGGGTGGGGGCCAAGGTAGGGGTGGCAGGAGGAGGGGTGGTGTCCATGGTGACGGCAGGGGGAGGGGGAGGTGGTGTTGATTTTTTGTGGGAAGTGGCGGGAGCAGAGTCGGTAAGGACACGCTTTTGGGGTTTTTTGGAGACTGGAGGCTGGGAGAAGGGGAGATGGACGGGGAGGAGAGGGAGGTGGCGGGTGGCAGATCCCTGTGGCGTAGTGGAGGCACCGGGAGAAGCAGCTGGTTCAGTGGTGGCGATGGTGGCTCGGCGCGACATGATGCGTGCGGGAGATGCAGAAGACGAAGCGACGGGGTCGGTGAGAGAGGGGAAGCCAACCACCTGAGGGGCGGTAGCAGAGGCGGCAACAGAGGCGTACGTGAGGGCGGAGGTAGTAGTGGGAGCTGTTGAGGGTGTGGAGGCTGGAGGAAGAGTGTAGAGGTGTGGGCATACAGCAGGGGAGGAGATAGGGGGGTGGGTAAGTGGGGGAAGGGAAGGGGAGGTGGAAGGAGGGAGGCCAGAGGCGGCACTCCAGGAAGTGACTGTGGGAGAGGGGGAGGGGGAGGTGTAGATGACGGTGGAGGTGGGAGTACTCATTGCAGACGAACGGCGACGGACAGACGGACGTGCAGCAGGCAGCGTCGGCATCGGCGGGCAGACAGACAGACAGACAGACAGACAGACAAATACACACAATCTTCGAAGACGGAGATTCCACCCTGAGAGTAGCCTAGGCTTTGCAATCTGACGCTTTCGAAGGAGGGGATCCAACCCTCTAGATGAAATTTTGCAGCGCTGAAGACTCGCTATTTATAGGCTACAAGATTGCCGCTCACAACTATCGATAGTTAACGAGTGTCGAACCATTGCAAAGAAATTTATTACACTTGTATTTCCATGGACCTAGGTTTCGTTGAATTAGTCAATTTACTTTGTTTTGCAATACTTGTAAATGTGTAATAGAGCGATACAAGTACAGTGTTTGGCGGTGAATCGCACAAGACTTTAATAACAGCGAAACAAGGGGAAGTGATATAGTTCTCAGAAGTTACCACATCCCATTTGAAGGCGTTGTGAGTATTAACTTTGAAGACGAAATTTTTGGCGAGCGGAAAGATCTGTGTTTGTTATTGTTTTGGTTCGTGGAACTGTAGTGGTAACTCAGCCATAGGCTTCGTGCTGTTCCGATTTATAAGAAACGAAAAGCAGAACGCAAAATGGGTTGCAAAATTGTTGGAGAGAGAATAGGAAACGTAATATACATTGACATTCTGGGAGGCAAGTGAGTTGATCAGTTAAAATGATTGTGGTTAGCATATCGTATTTTACCGTAGAATATAAATGTAGAGGATTTATCTAATACTGTGTCGTATGTGCCCAAGCTGCAAGTACAGCGTTGTACTGAGAACGTTATAAACTGCAGACTTAGTTTCATAGATGTAAGTAAATATTAAAGAGTACGAAGGTATGTTGTATGCAACTTAGTACTGTTTATATGGTTGATGGAAGGCTTCTTGAAAGTTAACTATCATTTAAACATTTTGAGTTGTTAAGTAGTGAAGTTCTTGAACTTTATTTTCAGTCACTGAAGTGTTTAACGATGAAACTTGCTAAAAGCAGAAGGTGACATCCAGCTAAACAGTAGATACTGTGAGAAATTTTTTCATTTGCAAAACAGGATACTGATGTTGCAGGTAAGGGTTTATGTGGCTTACATTCAGAAAATCAGCGTCTTCAAAATTCGCTGTTTAATTAATCTTAAGTACCAGTGGGGGGTAAATGGTTTAGGGTGTAAGTATATGAATTTCAGTGTTAGAATAGACAATTTTTAAATCTTTGCTGCACTGATTAAAAAGAATATGCTGTAGTACAGATTGAATAAAATTGTGCTGTCAGTCTTGTTTGTGGGCCAGTACAGTGAGAAAGATTTCTAAGTGCAAAGTAGGCAGTGCTGACGTTTTTTGGGTTGTACCAAAAAGATGCACACACTGAACAAATGTTCCAACAGTAATTAAGCTTCTATCTAGATAATTTAGTCCTGTTTCCTTGCCAATTGGCAGTCATTGCCTTATCAATATTTGTGAGGCGGAAAGCGAAAAGGGACCTCTTGTCGAAAATTTTGGAATTTGAGTTTTTGTAGTTTTTACATTCAGCATTGAATTCTGAACAACCTGTAAAAAAAATTTATTTCTATCTCTAAATTTGAGGAAGTTATGGCAGGTTGAATATTTATGACATAAAAGAGGTGTTTTGAGATATGGGCTTTTAAAGTTTCACTTTATTATCATTGCTTGACTATACATACTTAAGAAACAAATTCTGCATATATATTACACATAAAATGTCCTTTGTCAAGTGGTTTTGAATTTTTTAAATTAACACTTCACAATAAGTGGATTACTCCCTGAGACCTATATCACATCAGAGTGTAAATACATTTGAAACCAAATAAATTGGCCCCTTGTTGAGAAATATATAGCAAGACCCGTGCTTATTTTTTTGGCATAATATTTATATTTTTACATTATGTTATGGCATCTTTTGGATCAAATTTTGATTCTGCAGTAATTAATTGTAGTTGACAAACGACTTGATTTTCTGTTCATAAAAAAATGTCTGAATGGGGTTAAAGGCACTTTAACAAGAGCGTTTTCACCTCTTCTTTTTTTTTACTGGAATATTTGTTTGTTCAGGTTCGTCATCAGGATCTTTACTGTCGCTGACTTGAGTTTCTGGTTCACATTCTGAGCCTACTTCAACACACATAATGTCTTTGTAGTTCTCTTTGGAATAGGGCCTGATGTTTTTAAAAGGATACTGTTTTCGTTGTCTTGTCATGCCTGGAGGAATTACTGCAGCAGGAAACCCAGTGGGTTCATTGTCATGGGGGAAGGTGCGATACACAAATTCATATCCATCAATGTCCAATTTGCAATGTACTCTACCTTTGTAGCTAACATTGAACTCAAAGTGGTTGTATTTAGTTATGTGAGGTACTTTGTTAGCATTACTATCCTTCAAGAAATTTAGCCAGTCATATGTATTCACAGCAACTTGACCTATTTCATTTCCAACAGCAACAGTTGAGTTAACATGTGTTGTAGATGTAGATTTCTCAATGCAGTCGGCGAACTCTTGTATGGAAGAGATATAGGTGACCCTAAATCTTTTCTTTAAAAGTCCAGATGCCCAGTCACATGCAAATTGTGTGTGACCTACTGGCATGAATGACAAAACAGTTCTCTTATTTTTGTTATTACTGATTCTCCGAGCAAGATATCCTAATAAGATGTTGTTCTTGTTCTGACCTACACAATTGTCAGCATGAATGAACATTGTCTTCTCCATGACTGTAGTTTTTTGAGTAGTTGTGGAAAAGACTGGCAACAACATTGGATCCCTTTGTTGTTCCTACACTTTCTGGGAGTAGATAGTTTACTTGTTTGTTCACAGTCTCACACATAACCCCAAATATTCCTATTCTGAATGGAACCAAGAACTAAATAGGTCCAGGCTGCAATGGGTTACTGGGTATGTAAACCTGCTGGGCCATGTCAAAACCGTAGTGTACACAACTTCTATCACCATCTTCAAAATTTTCCTTAGTCTTTTTGATAGTTCCCTTATAAAACTCTATTTTGCAACAAGTTGTAGATGGGACCTCATTTTTTCAATAGTTTCCATTTTAGTTTCTTCAGGCACTGATGCCATTGCAGTTCCTGGAGTGAAATGCCATTGGCAAAATGCACAAAGATCTGATTTGGGCTTCATGACAACTATTTTTGGGCATATCTCTTTCCAAATATTACAGAACACTTTACTTGATACTAGTTTTACGGACATATCATTTGTAAAGGAAGCCATGTAAGTTTCAAAAATTTTGGCTTTATTAGCACTTGAAGGTAGAAGTTTGAAATTTGCATTAAATTGAGTGCTACTTCTGCCTGGTAAAATTATGGCATGTTGTTCTGCATAGTTGTGTAAAATCTTTACAACAAACTCTGAATCAGAAAAAGAAGTCACATTCTTAGGAAGTTTTCTTGCATTACCATGGGCTTTGACAGTCAATCCTGTATCATTTTACATTTTTGTTAGAGCGCTTTAATCTTTTAATTTTAATATTGTTGGAAAACATGTAAGTGTTTTTACAAACATGCCGACCTTTTACTTAGTATTTACTTCTGGTTGTTTCCTCTCAGTTTGTACTTTATGTTTACGAGCTGTTAAAGAAGAATCTGAAGTTACACACCGCAATTGGCCTAAAATTACTTGATCTAATGTGTTGACATTGTTCTCATACTGCTCAATCTCAGCACATTCATGACGTATTTCCAAATAGTCATCAACTGAACAGTAATTGCAACATTCTTCTTTGCACCAGCAACCTGCTTTTAAAAACTCTGAAACGAGAGCATGATCTCTGTCAGCATCAAAAGAGTCAATTAAATTTATGCAGCCATCAGGTCAAAGTCTTGAGCACCATCGTTCTCATCTACAACTTGATCACTATTAACTTTTCGTTCTATTTCAATAATAACATTATCAGTAACATTATCGTTGTTACCTAAGGCTTCATTAAACTTCGGAATGTCTTGTAATAAAGAAATACCAGATAGGTTAACTGATTCATCACCTTGAGGTTCCAGTTCCTCATCACTTGATTCGTCTCTACTTGGCATTCTTCCAGAAAAATAATCTCGAAATACTTCATAAAATTTATCATATAAATTACCACCAACACCAATATCGTTTAGTGCTTTCATAAATCTATCTTCACACATTGCATACTTTAAACTGAGCAAGCTGTAAACGCAAATTTGTAACGTCAGCTGTCAGCTGTTCTTTAAGGGCTACCAACTATACATTGGCAACATCTGTAGGCATTCCCAAAAATAGGACCACGTGTGTTGTTTGGCATTATTGAAATCACAAAATGGTTCTATTTTATACGAAATTACTCTGAGCTCCTTAAAATGCTTCTAAAATTTAAGAGATGCTACTTTGGGAAGTACTGCATGTATAGCTGCGATATTTAGAAAAGGGACCTCTTGTCAAACCAATGTTATTTCCACATAACAACAAGAGGTCCCTTTTCCGCAGACTGACATAGATTGTTTTTAATGATATAATTGACTCTTGTTGCATTCAAACAAGTTTCAAATCAATACGAGTGTGTACAGAATGAAATAAACTATTATTATATATATATAAAAAACGAAAATTGATATTTTACACATTATTTAATGTTTTTGCTTGTACTGAAAATTTTACTCTTCCGACAAGAGGTCCCTTTTTGCTTTCCGCTTCACATTTACTATCTGAGGCTACTGTCATGTTATTTGCTCAAGATCAGGTGCTGATGCTACACCCATCTGCTTAGACCTGTGACGTACCTGTGATGTGGTGTTAATGTCATGGTGAGGTTTGATGTTGCTGTGTGTTTGTAGATGGTGTGTTGTAGTATTTGGAGGCACTCTCTTGTGCTGGATGTATGTTAGTGAGTTGTTTTACATGAATTGAATGTTTCAGGTTACTATTGGAAGAATTTCTGCTGGTTTTCTGCTGAGATAGTTTGAATTTTCACATTGTGCCTGATGGATTCATTTTTATGTTTGGAAACATTAGTGGCATGTGTTTCTTATGGTCAGAGATTTAATATTAATTTTTTCTTTTTTCTTCAGTTGTGAATAAGATACAGATATTTATGAGTAGGTCATTACTTGTTGCAGTGGGAGATATTTTGGTTTTTATTATATGTTTTATGATGGCGATGAATGAGTCGTCGCCAGTGTTGGCTGGTGACCAGTGCTAAATAGAAACATATAAATCACAGCAGGTTCGTCAGTAATGTCAATAAGGTGCTGGCTGCATGGTCTGGATCTGCAACGACTTAAATAATTAGAAGTCATTGGGAAAAATTATATATATTGTACTTAACTGGTTGTTCAGGATTCTTCTTGGCTTCATATGTATAATTATAAACAGATAGCTATTGAGGCCTCACTTAGACCATACATTACTAAGTGCCTTGTTAGAGGTTGCTTCCTATCAGCTGAAGGTTATGCTTCTTTTCTACTTGATGTTCCGAGGAAGAATTGACGAGAGCTCGCTAGAAACTTGATACAAGCTGCAGAGCAGCGCTAGCGGCGCTGGTTATGACTCATGGGTACAATGATACTAATACGGACAGCAATTGATAACTTCAACCACTGACAATTGTTATCATACGTTGATCCCACATTACCCACTCGCAAATCTGCGAATGGCCGTTGAATGTGGCTTATGGCCGCCACGTGGGGGACGCCATGCTGATGTAGTTGAGGAGGTGGGGAGCCTGACTGCAGGCAAGGCGTGCCCACCTACGCCTTGCCATTCCGACCAACGGGATACAGGAAACGCCTGGAAATCTACTCCAGGGTGCACATCAACATGAGGCTTCTGCGCTTCTACAACTATGGGAGCAACCGAAGGGTCGACCTCCATCGGGTCGAGCACCTGACCGGCATCAAAGACTGGAAATCAGGAAGTGCAGACTGTTCTGCGGCGTTGGATGGCGTTGTAACCTGAATTTCACTGTGGCCTATCACAGTTGAAGGCACCTGGTCCATATGGTCATCTGGTCCCCGCAGCGTTGCTGGCACTGCGGGCGACTCCCCTGTGAGACATGGTATGCGCGCTGGCATGTCATCGCGCGGCAAAGGCGAAGCTACGGGTGCTGGCACCCAAGGGTGAGGAGAGCAAGAAAGAGGGCCCTTCGGGGGCACCCCCGACGGCGCCGACACTGGAAACATAGGGCAAGTGGCAGAGACACCACGGCTAGAGACGCATCTGCTTCTAATACCTGTACACCTCACCAGATGGACCTGATATGACAAACATAGCACTTCCAAGATGGCAAAGGGTGCACCCTTTCAACCATCGGCGATTGCCGTGGGAATGATGAAAATAGACAATATCATCTGGCAAGAATTTGTGGGTCTGTCATGGCAGAGAAACGCGGTGTGGGGGATGCAACAAATGCAGAGTTCTGTGAGGATGACCTTGCAGCGATTCACCTGCAAAGCACCGTCGCATGGCTGCGATCGGTACAAAGACAAAAACAACAAAAGAGCATCCTCACGAGAATGAGTCAATCATTTGCGACTTAAATGTCCGAACGAATCTTTAAACGGCTCCGTTCGTTTGAGGGGAGAGTGGTGCTGAAGTTAAATGCTGAATACCATTAGCTTCATAAAAGGTTTTGAACCCTGCAGACACAAATTGAGGTCCACTGTCGGTGAAAATGACTTGTGGCAATCCTTCTATGCTAAATATAGAAGATAAGTATTTGATGGTAGCAGATGATGTTGATGACATGTGAACAACAGATGGAAAACTGCTAAAAGAATTAACCATCGTGCATCCCAGACAGGACAAGCGAAATCTAAATGTAAGCTATTCTGTGGCAAAGTTGCCTTAGGCCAAGAGAAAATTTTCTGCGGTGGTGCGGATTGGTTTTCTGCACACACAGAACAAGAAGAACAAATCTTGGGTATGTCAGCAACAATACCAAACCAGGTACGGTGACGGCGAGCCAACTGTTTTGTCTGTACGATTCTCTAATGACCTTGGTGAAGAAGTTGTAGCACAGGTGACTGCAAAGAACGAGAAACAATAATACGAGACTGATCGATCTCTGCGCAGAGCAAAATAACACCACGTTGGACAAAAAGTCGTCTGCACAAAAAAAAGGTGAACCAATGGATCTTCGATCCAAATTTTAGACAAAGGCCGCTGCTTGGTAACATAAAGCAAAACAACACTTAATATTAGGTTGTTAGCTGTTGCTGTGGGGTTATACAACAAAAGTCATCAGAAAAACTTTCTACTGCATCATCATTTTGCACACCAGTGAACATACAAGCCTGTTCGGAAGAGTCGAACAGCAAGTCTTCAGCTATTGGCAATCTGGATAACGTGTTGGCGTGGGTTTTCGTAACTCCAAAAATCAAAGCAAGAGCTTCCTTCTCGATCTGCGAGTAGTTACGCTGCGCAGAGGAGAGTAGCTTTGATGCAAATGCAATCAGGCAATCGTGCAAACCAATTTTGTGTGCAAGAACAGCTCCGATCCCAAAATCGGAAGCGTCAACCATGAGGCCAAGAGGTTATGTACTAGATAACAACGCAGATTTAAGCTGCTGAAAGGCACATTCGCATTCAGGCGGCCAATTGAACGAAACATTCTTTCAACATAGTCGATGTAACGCTGCTGCAAGAGATGATACGTGAGGCAAAAACTTGTGATAATAATTGAGCTTTCCCAGGATGGATTGTAATTATTTAACTGTCTTGCATGCTGGTAGCTCTGATATTGCTCTTATATGATCCGGACTTGGGTGGATGCCTTGAGAGTTTATTACGTGTCCTAAGTAGGATAACTGTTCAGAAAAAAATGTACACCTGTCCTTATTGAGTTTAAGTCCATTCTCATGTAACACTTCAAATAACTGTCTCAAATTATGCAAATGTTCATGCTGTGTAGAAGCAGAAGCTACGATGTCATCTAGGTAATTACACACTGAAGAAATCGATGCACAGAGTCTGTAAGTACTGCTGAAATAGTGCAGGTGCAGAGGCTCATCCAAACAGAAGCCTCTTAAATTTGTAGAGACCTAAATGCGTTTTCACGACGAGGATCTTGTGGGATTCGTCATCCACAGGAATTTGAAGATATGCATCTTGCAAATCTAACTTGGAAAAATATTTACCTTGACACAATTTGTCAAACAAGTCTTCTGGACGTGGCATAGGAAATCTTGCAACAACAAGTTGAGGATTGATGGCGGCTTTAAAATCCATGCACAGTTGCAGTTTTCCTGATGGTTTTGTTAAGATAACCGACAGTGAAGCCCATAGTGATGCTGTCACTGGTTCAATCACTCCTTGTTCCTTAAGTGCATGCAGTGTTTTAGCAACTTAATCTAGAAAGCGCGTGAGGTTGTGCATTGTCCTTCAATTCAGTATGCGTCTGAATATTTGTCTCGCACCCTAAACCTGGCGAAAAAATATCGGCAAGCTCTTGACAGTTCGGAAACACTGTTGGTGGGAACACGTTTAGTGATGGCTAGTATGTCATCGTGCATAATTAAGGAGAATACATCAAATAAATCAAGATCAGGAATGTTTACAGATGAGGGTGAACACAGTACATGAAAAGAAATCACTTGAGTTTGCCCACGGTATGTCACTGGCAAACTGCCCAGTCCTAAAACCTGATTCTTTGACCACTGTAGGTAGCTAACGTAATATTTGTGTTACTCAATGGAGGTGAACCAAGCAATTCCTAAGTTTTATGATTCATGAGTGTAACAGAAGCGCCAGTGTCCAACTGAAAAGGGATCATATGATTCTGAATGTTCAGGTCTACAAAAAGTTTGTTCTGCCATCAGTGAAGAATGGCATTGAGAAGCAGTGTGCACTGGCTTATGTTGACAGGCAGATCGTGTGTGACGGGTCTCCTTATGTGGGCTTGCACTGGCATCACAAAGAAAATTCACACACTCGGGCAATGTCACAGGTACTGGAGGCGAATGTACAACATTTATTTCCATTGCTTACGGCTCATTTTGGAAACCGTTCCGGTGGAAGCTACTTTGTCTGGAAACGTAATATGGAGCATTAGCTTTTTGTCTTTTGAGGCACACTGCCTGGACATGTCCCTTCTTGTTGCAAAAATGGCACACGGCCTTGTGCAATGGACAGTTCTGGTGTGAGTGCTTTGAAGTACATTGCGGACATGAGCGCAAAGCAGGCGGCATCTGCCAGCACATAACAGGTGTCTGTCTCCTGGAAGTGAATTGGGCAGGCGCGCACCGAGCCGGTACAGCATCATGTATGTGTGATGCGCGTGCAGGCAGCTTGCTAACCTGACAGACAGTGGGAGGCAATTCAAAAGAATTTGCAGCAAAATCCAAAGTGTCCTGCCTGTCCAAAATGTCCAACACCTGTTCTAAAGTGGGGTTGGATAATTTAAGAATTTGCTTTCTAATGCATGTGTCTGACACGTTTTCCACAATAGTGTCCTGTACCATGATGTCAGAATATGATATGCCACAAGAACATGAAAAGCCACAGTTGCGAGTGAGGCCTTGCAAAGTGGCTACCCACTCACGGTAATTCTGCTGAGGTGCACGTTTTCTGCGGAAAAATTTGTACTGCTGAGTGACAACATTCATACTTTCCTTGTAATAATCAGTTAATTCCTGAACAAGTCCTTCGAAACTGTGCTGATCTGGAGAACTTCTCGGGAAGAGTTTGAGGAGAATGCGGTACGATGCCATGCCAACACAAGATAAAAGCACATGCAGCCGTGTTTTACGTTGGATGTCATATGCAGCAAGGTGGTGTGAAAACTGTACGTGTCACTCATGCCAGCTTTCCACGCAGAAGTCAAATACGCGAAACGGCGGGGCTGTGACCTGCTGTACGACCGGCTCCTGTGCCGCCGGTACTTGTGGCACAGCTTGTTGTTGTCCCTGGACGAGCAGTCCCAATGTGTGTAGTAGTGCGTTGGGCTGCTGATTCTGTAATCATAACAGTTCTGCCTCTGGATTTGCCATCACAACAAAAGCAAATAATTACAAACGGGAGTAGGAAAAAATGTCATGCACTCACAATCACACCATGTGGAGAGGATGGGTGGCACAGCCGGGTATATAGTCTGTAAACATGTATAAATCGGCTGCTTTCACTGTTCCACTTTCCAAAAAATCTGTACCTTTAACCTTGTCGCCAATTGTTATGACGACGATGAACGAGTCGTCACCAGTGTTGACTGGTGGCCAATGCTAAATAGAAACATATAAATAACAGCAGGTTTGTCAGTAACGTCAATAACGTGCTGGATGAATGGTCTGGATCTGCAACGACTAAAATAATTAAGTCGTTGGTAAAAAAATAATATATATTGTACTTAACTGGTTGTACAGGACTCTTCTTGGCTGCATACATATAATTATAAACAGATAGCTACTGAGGCCTCGTTTGGGCCATATGTTACTAAGTGCCTTGTTAGAGGTTGCTTCCTATCAGCTGAAGGCTTTACTACTTGACGTCCCGAGCAAGAGCGCATGAGAGCTCGCTAGAAACTTGATACAAGCCACGGAGCGGCGCTGGTCGCAACTCGCGGGTCCAACGATACTAATATGGACTGTGGTTGATAACTTCAACCCCTAACAAGTGTGGTATCGAACATTGATACCACACTATGTATGGTATGAGTTTGTTGACTATAGTTTCTTTGTGTATATTGAAATTGGTGATGACCAACTTTTCATAAATTTTGGGATTTTTCTTGTCAGTGTGTGGTAATTGTGTTGGACTGTGATTGGTTGATATCCTGGTTATTGATGTACCATTAGAATATGTTTCTGATATTAGTCATGTGGGCATGGTTTGGTTTGTTGTACTGTGGTCTTTGCATTAGGTAGAGTAAGTGAAAGTGTGGAAAATAGATTTTAGCATTTGAATGTGTTTCTTTTTGTACAGTGGGCTTTGTTTTTTGGTGCTATATAGGTCATTTTGTGTCATCGGGTTTTGGAGTTGGGTGCATGTTCACGATATCAAGACCTTTGCTTGAGGATTATGGGTGAAGTGAAATTTGCAACACCATGTTTTAGAGTTGTATGTTGGTTCCTGGTGTCGAGGGCTTTGTTGGAGCTATGTAGGTGAAAATTGTGGTGTTGAGTTTTATAGTTGTGTATGGGTTACTGGTATTGTAGTCCTCATTTGAGATATCGAAATTTACAACACCAATAGATTTTGTTTTTGTAATTAATTTGTGTTAAATTTTGAGGATTTCATGTGCTTGATTTTTGGGCAAATATTTGTTTTGCTGTAATGTCATTATTCTTACTGTCTTATATTTGTCCGCACCCGAACCCACCTCCATCATAGAGTTCTCCTGTCAGTTTCATTCTGATGTTGGAGTTAAAGACTTCACATGTTATTTATGTTTGTTTGCAGTTGTAATAAGTAATGTCAAGGTCACCGTATTGTATGTGCTTGAAATAGTTTAAACCATGTTGATGACATTACTGTTCAAAACAGGTGGGTGGAGTCATGATTTTTGTTTTGCCAATCTACCTTTTATAATAGAGCAGTAGATCCCTTTATATAGACTGATTTTGTTCTTCAGATATAGTTTGTGTGTCTAACTAGAAATAATGCTATGTTCCAAGGATCATTGGTCTGTTTGTACCAAAATGGTGTAGGTTACATTGGTTTTACACTCTGTGTCTTCTGTGTCTACATTCTAGCTACTTACAGATTAGCAGCTAGCTCACTGGCTGAAAAGTAATAATAATGAACATATTGGTCTCTGTCACTGCTCATGTTACTGTGAAGGAATATTGACATTTAGTTCTAAATAGCCCAAGCAATCGTAGTCTTATGCCACAAGGTTTTTGTTAAATACCTCTCTTCAGGCAGATGTTGCCAGAAGAAGCAATTTCAGTTCAGGTTTAAAATTGTGTAAAGGTTTCCAGCAACCAGGCACCTTTGATTTTATTCTTCAGTTTCTATTTACCATGACTGGTTTTGAATTCAAAAGAGATTTTTTATCAGATGGGACATACTTATTGCATATTTCCAGCATTGTTGTGGCTCATGTAGCTATGGCCAGAGAACAAAACATGTACACACTGAATGTAGTGAGAAGTATGTACAGTTCACGCCTGGCCACAGCAGCACCACTCCAGCAGTGCTGCAAACATGCACCATCTGATGATAAGGCAACAGTTGGCCCTCCCTATCCTGTGCATCATACTGCACCTGAGAATGCTGTCTGGTGGGTAAAAAAAAAAAAATCTGTCATTATACTGGGCATATAGGTGTCATGAAAGAACTGTAGTGTGGCTGTGAAAAATCAGTTCAAGCTGAACTGTGATCTGCACCATCAATACAAGACAGAAATCTAACTTAGGAATTATATCCTATGGTGTGAAGATATTTGAGAAGCTCCCATCTGACATACAGCAAGTAATTGGTTATCTCAGCCAATTAAAAACATTCCTGGTGATGTCTCCTTCCACTGCTTATCTTAGTGCAAGGGTTTGATTCCTCCTTTGGATGGATGGCAAGTAGTATGTTGTAAACTATCCTGTGTAATAACAGATTTAGGTTACTGTTTTCTTTGAAAAATACTTAATTAACTAAGTAGATATTAAGTTCCTGTTAAGACAGTCTGCAGCTACCTAGCGTAACTGAAGTCACAGCAGCTTTCTTTCTAATTCATTAGAACACTTTTAACTGGCAGAGACAGAACTATTATTAAGCAGTATTGTGATAGTTTCTTGTTAATATAATGTAGGGCTTAAGCAATGTTTGGTTGTTTACTTGTTCCATAGCCCTGTAAGTTCACCTTCTTGGTGGGATGTACAGAACATGGTGAATGAGTAGAAGGAATCACTATTCTTTCGAAATTGTGATGGTTTATTTATGTCAAGCCAAATTAGTAAATGTATATCTTGTGAAGGAGCTGTTAGAATGTGTGACGTTTGCCTGCTTTATTTCTTCCTTGATAGTCCTCTGTGTCGGCGTGCTGCATTGTTATACTAGCTGAAAAATAGTGGGTGGAAGCTCAACACTGACTACTGTAAATGATGTAGCCAACAGTTGCACAATTGCGATTCACAGTTCTTTACTTTCACTGTTCAGAACCTGCCCAATATTAGACAATTATATGGCGGATTAACTATGGGTTATTGTTGAAAAGCCTCATTAATAGGTTGCAGGCAACATCAGCATATTGCTACAATAGTTTGCCATTGAATATCTATGAGCAGAAAAAACCTATCTAGGCAGTTCTTGCAGGATAATACGATGACACTATTTCTCAAATAAATTGAACAGACATTGTCATTAATTGTTCTAACACACGGCTTATTTGTGTTACACTTATTCCACTGTTAAGTTGATGGATTGTTGTTAATTTAACGAATACATAATTCCTGTCTGAAAATCGGCTGTGGACTGACTGTCTCAGCACCAAAAATCAGTTTTTTGTATATCCTCACAATAATAGGCACTGAAGCTTTACATTTTCACTGTATAAGTTACAGAAATTACAATTAAAATTTAACTCATAACTCATTCTTTTTAGTAGTTCCTTCTACCACAAAGATTAGGCCAAATCATTTGTTTAAATAATGAAATTAATATAGTTACACAAACAATACTTTTGACAAACCTGGTAATTATTTTGGAATTAATTAAGGGCTGACTTTGCTAATATGTTTTTGAATAGAGCCAAATAGATACTTTAAGAATCTGAGTAGTCTTTCTTCCAAATGTTTATATTTACTACAGAATTTATATTTGTTTATAAGTCAACAATAGAATCTGTCACAAAACAATTACTGATTTCACCCTATAACAAAAATTTAACTAGGAATGGTCAAAATAAATTAGGAAATTAATTACATATACAAAAGTAGGCACAAAATTAGACCTCGTGCTATATTCCTTAAGACAGAGGGCCAGCATTTCTCTTTTATGGAAATGCAGATTATATTCATACATGTAAAGGTAACTAGGCAAAAATTAAAATAAAAATAATTTAAGGAGGCAGGTGGAAAAATAAGAGACGAAGTAAAGAGATCCCAGCTTGCTTCGTCACAAATGCTTAAGGCCTTGAAGATGCACCTATAAAATGACTCTTGGTAAACACTAGCATCACTGTCCGCAGCTGCCCATTTACATTGTGAATGCAACATGTTACCAGATTAGCTGATTATATGCTTCACCATTTTACAGCTTAATATTTGCTCAAATTCAGCAGTTTTCACTCATAGGTGCTTCATTGGCAATGGAGTGGTGTACTCTACACACAAAATTCATGATACTAATCAGTACATATTTAATTCTTTTCTAATTTGACATACAGTGATGTTATTCTACTTATGTTTGTTCTTTTCACTCATTCAGTATATCTTTGATTTATTTTCAGAAAGATATCGCAACTTCAGTAGTACCACAACAGAACAACAACAGGAGCGAAATGTACACCTCGCCACTCTAAATTGGGGGCCAGCTCATCGCCAGACTGCAGAAGGACGTCTCTGTGAAATAGGATCCCCTGGACTGTATTTAAGCTCTTATGGGGTGTGATGGTTACAGAAACATCCGCCAGCTTGTCACAAGCTAGTAATGTTGGTGACTGGGCTGAGGATGCTGTTTTGATCAAGACTGACCCACATCTCGTTTTGGACAATCCCTCCACCACTCCAAATGCTCCACAAAAAACTGAGGCTTCATTGTCATGAAAGACTGCCCATCAGCTCTCGAACATACTAGGTACCGTGGCGAATAAGTTCCGCTGCCATCCTTAGCCTGATGTTCCTTCCATGGTGTGGCCAAGAAGGGGAACGATTTGGCGTCACACTTCTGTGCGTTGAATTGAACTTGTGATCGCTTAGAGACTGCTAGTGTTTCACCACCACCAGCAAGAGATGATGGACTAAGCTTCATCGCGTGTCATTCGCCCTGATGCCACCCACTCAGACCAAGGGCACTACCCACAGGTGCCACCTAGCCACAGTAAAGGCCACCTGGCAGGACGGCCATTGCCGGACGTCCCGATGCCCCAGGGGGATGGGTATCTACCCCTTGGCATACATGGGGATTTAATGGCGCAGGCATGAGCAGAGCGATCCCTGTGTGGTCAGGGGGCTACAACCAACACGGTACATGGCGGCCCCACCACAACAGACTGGCTACCATGCTGGATATCAGGTGCAAAGAAATCCATGGTCATCGTCGACACAGAAAGCGACACTGCACAATGCATGGTGGAAAACACATCCAGGAAGGTGTCCTCGCCCAATAGATGGGGAATGAGCGGGACTGAGATGCGACAATGAGGAAGTGGGCTAAAGATTTCAATGCACGATGGACATTATGCATCATGTAAGGCTCCCTTCCCCAACTGGCTTGATCTTCGGGAAAATTTTGAAGAATGGAGTTCAAAACCCTACAGGGGACAGTCACATAAAGGCCGAAACGTGGGAAACTCCTTTTAATCGCCTCTTATGACAGGCAGGAATACCTAGGGCCTATTCTTACCCCCGGACGTGCAGGGGGAGAACCATCAGTGATTTCATCGTACAGGCAAAGCAAAGATGACTGATGTGAATCTTCTACTTACTATCTAAACATTTTGGGGATGACTGGAAGAGCATAGGAGATTTAGATTTCTGTGCAAACTTCATTGGTGCAGTTCCTATTGTAACTGGCAGTGAGGAAGGGGTTTGTACATCAGCTTGTAGTTGCTTGAAAGGAGCATGAGGACCTTACCAAATATTAAGAGAAACCAAAAGAATGGCAATTCGCAAGATTCTATAAATCAAAATATTTACCAGATAGACATGCTGAGTTTGATATGAAATGATTGTGACCATATTTATTGTGTAATAAAAATGTTTTCAAAGACAAATGTCGCCAAAAAGGACATCATTAACACTATTATTCTACAATAGTAACAAAAATAAATACTTAGTTATGTATTTGCCTCATTATTTTTATATTTGTATTTAGTCATGGCGTATTAAGACCGACACATTTTCCTTAAATATGAAGAACAGAATTGCAAAATTGATTTCACTTTTTCATGTTTCTAGAACAACATTTCAAACATAACAACTTCACATTTTAAAATTTGTGAAAAATTTCCCAGGTTACAGGTAATGAGTTTTTTTGTCATTATGCAATTTGAAATGATGCTCCCCAGTTACACATAGTGGACAATTTCATAAGACAATGAATTCACGGGCAATGAACATAAGTACATTCTCTCAAAGAATGCATTTTGGACCTTCGGCATTAGTATCTAACTGCATAGATAGTAAATTGAGCCAGATATAGCTTACTGTTGATGCTATTTTTAATGTTGCTGGAAAATATTACAGTGTTACTGACAGATAATTACAGGTAAGTTCTTAAATATCCATGGCAGTGTTGTTCCAATTTGATGGGCATTTGGATGCCAATTTGAATTTCATTCGTCTTCTGCATCATCAACCTCAATGACATGCAGAGAATGCATCTACATCATAATTATCTAAGAAGATGTTTCATGAGACTTTTAGGGGTGCCACTGAATGGGATGAGGGCTTGTGGGAAGTAATCATCACGATTAGTTAAGTAAAATTTCCACAGGCATGATGAATTAACCCCATGCTAATATACAAATGGAGTAACCAATTTCGAATGAGATGTTTACCCTGTTTTTATTTTTCAAGGTAACTGCCACAAGACGTACATTCTTCCCAGACTACTCACCGTGCCATTTCTTCCTGTGTGGACCTCAAGGGCAAAGACCATATTCCTTGATTTCTAACAACCGAATTGAGAAAGTGCACCACCACAGTTAATGAAAATGTTAGACTATATCTGCTAGAAAGAACTCGATTCTCGTTACAGAGATAATGTTAGGATAATGTGTTTCTTTGTTTATTTTAGATGAAAAATGGCCTTCCTGAACTTCCGGTTTCTGTTCACCTTATACACTGAAGTGACAGAAGTCGTGGGCTACCCCCTAATATATTGTCAGACCACCTTCTGCCCGACGTAGTGCAGCAACTTTATGTGGCATGGATTCAGAAAGTCATTAGAAGTTCCCTGCAGAAATATTGAGCCATGCTGCCTCTACAGCCACCCATGATTCTGAAAGTGTTGCTGGTGCAAGATTTTGTGCACAAACTGACATCTTAATTTTGTACCATAAGTGCTTGATGGGATTCATGTCAAGTGATCCAGGTGGCCAAATCATGTAGAATATTCTTCAAACTAATCACGAACAGTTGTGGTGTGGTGATATGGTCAATTGTCATCCACAGAAATTAAGTCCATAAATGGTTGCAAATGGCCTGCAAGTAGCTGAACATAACCATTTCGTCAACCATTGGTTCAGCTGGACCAGAGGATCCAGTCCAGTCTGTGTAAACTCAGTCCACACCATTATGGAGTCACAAACTGCTTGCACAGTGCCTTGTTGATAACTTGGGTCCATGGCTTCATGGGGTCTGCACCACACTAGAATCCTACCTTCAGCTCTTACCAACTGAAACAGGGACTCATCTGACCAGGCTACAGTTCTCCAGTCATCTAGGGTCCAATCAATGTGGTCATGAGCCTAGGAGAGGCACTGCAGTCTATATCGTGCTATTAGCAAAGGTACTCCTGTCGGTTGTCTCCTGCCATAGCCCATTAACACCAAATTTCACCATGCTGTCCTAACGGATACATTCATCATGTCCCACAACAGTTTCTGCAGTTATTTCATGCAGTGCTGTTTGTCTGTAAGCACTGACAACTCTATGCTGCATTTGTCAAGAATGTATACAGAGTTCCTTTAATACTTTGTTCTTATCTTCCTCCCTCATTCTTTCTTCCTCTTGTCTACTAACAGCATATCTTATTAAGAAAGAAAATGTATGCACTTAGACACTGGAATCTCCATTAATATGATGACTGCCATGAGGTCATAGCAGAGCCTCACCCCTAACGCTGTGTGCCTGGTTTGGCCTGGTGGTGAAACATCTGTCACTATGCATGTGGCATTCAACATGTTAAAGTCACACACACTATTAAGACTTTTCTTCATTTCTTCCCCTCCTCTCCCCTCTCCACCTCTAAGGAACTATACATCTCTTAGCAGAAGTTCCTTAACATTTTTCCTCATACTTGCCACTTATCCTAATTTTCTTACTAACATGTATGGCAGTGAAATTGATGATCTTGAAACCTCCACCACCAATAAAAATTTATTCACAGTGCTAGAAAAGAAATAAAATAAGTTTACAATGCTTGCACTTCAAGATGACAATCACTTGAAATGATATCATGTAGCTGACGACACATTTCATGTCTTAAAGAAGTTAGACTTCACATCTTGCAAGACTGGCACTGAACTTCAATTAATTTCCTCCTGAATTTGATCCTTCATTTCCTGGATGGTGTTCGGTGGGTCCACTGGAACATCTGAGATTTCAAATGACCCCAAAGGAACAAATCACGTACTGGAAGGTCAGGGGATCTTGGAGGCCAGGAAATGTCCCCACTGTTGGAGATCAGATGACCAGGAAAGATGTTCTGCAGCATGTTAATGGAATGTTGCAAGGTATGGTCTTGTTGAAAGAATGTCTCTAAAGTTACAAGAAGATCAGGAAGTTGTCACATTAGGGTGTGTTTCACTATGTGAACATAATATTTTGTATTCATGGTACTGGCATTAGCACAGTTGTCTTAGAAAAAATCGCACCCATCAATTCCAAACACTAATATACTGCACCACACCACCACTTTATGACTGAAGTTGTGTTTCATGAAGAATTTCAGGATTTTCACATGATCAGTCGCTAAAGTTTTGCTTGTCAGCAAAGCCTGACACCTCAACATTCATGGTCAGATTGTTGCACAGACATGGGTGGTGGTTCTTGAAACCCAAAAATATCTGGTGAAAGAAAAGTATTTTCAGGAGCTCGTTTGCATCAGTTTTTTGCACTATCTGAATTTTGTATAGGTAGTTTTGCAGTTCTTTGTGCTATATTCACCACACACTGCAATCTGTTGCATCAAGTTTCAGCACATGCTTTTGTGCAGAATGCCTGGAATTTTGGCTGAAGGCTTCTTCCATTCTTGCAACATTCTCTAGTGTACACACCCATTTTGCACTTCCATCCCTCTTTTGCACCTCATCACCCATTTCCTCAAAGTTCTGTACCTGTACTTTGATAGCATGTGCTGATGGGACATGGGCATGACTTGCGAGATTGTAATGAGTACAAAAAACACACTGCATAGCTGCTTAGTTGTCATTTTTGGAAATCACCTTCGTGGCAACAACACATTGTTCACTGGCCCATGATGGCATCTCCACTGAACATAAATATCAGGGTCAGTGGCATCACTCCCGTTTTGTGATTCCTACTTCCAGTGTTGCCAAATCTCTCATTTCACTGCCGCACCTGTTGTTTGTTATTTTACCTTTCCTATCCAAAGCTAAATAACCAATGCATGTGTATATGACATTGATAAGTGCTTTAAGTGATCTTCAGTGGTTTCAGTTGTAGTTTTCATGTTCATGTTTCATTAATATTCCTGATGCACACTTAATTGTGATATCATAATGCAATGGACAATATGGAGATACTACTATACCTGAAAAATAAACTTACTTCCTTACTACTTTATTTTCCAAGAGGCTAAATTACTGCCTCAGATTAATTTTACAAGTAGTTAGCAAAGTTTGTGTCAAATGTTATCAAACAGTGTTTTTTCCAAAGATTGTAGCCAATGGATTATACTCTCAGCCAATATTGCAACTTATTTTTACTCTCTGCATAGGACATTACATTACTATGAAATAAACACAAGTGACCTCAACTTACAACATTAGTCTTCCTTCTTCTCTGACTTTTGAACTATGAAAATGAAATGTGCATATGGCATATTTTGCCAGGGGTACCCTTTCATAGAGTTTGTCAGCTGCAAGTCGTTTTAGTTGATTTCATTTTGATGACTTACATGCCGGTATTGATGAGGACAAAACAATACCCAGTCCCCAAGCAGAGGAAATTGCTGACTCTGCTGGTAATCAAATCTAGGCCCCTTAAATGGCATTCAGCCACACTGACCACTAAACTATGAAGGTGGGAGTGAACTATGAAATGCAGTTAAATAAGTTCATAATTGAAGTATCAAAAATTCAGTTATATGCTTAAAATAATTAGACATCACTTTTGATTATAGATTTTCACAGTTATTAATTTACAAGATATGTCCACAAAGCAAGTTCCATTTGGTTATATAAAACAAATATGCACAGACACAGAAAAAATATTAATTGTAAAATATCTACAACTGTTAAACTACTTTTTTACATAGCTTCTAAAATTCTGTAGGCCTTCTTCATAGAAGGTTGCCACCTGTGTATTCAACCATGTGGTACCATGTTCTTTTAGCTCGTCATTATCATTGAAGTGTTGACCACCAAGGACAGATTTTAGGTGTAAGAAGAGAGCTAGGAGCAAGGTCTGGGCTGTACAGAGCATGATCAAATGCATCCCAGTGAAATTCCGATAAGAGCTGTGAGGTGGGGGAAAAAACAACACCTTTTGACAGTAATCCTTGGCACAATTTCGTGATGGTCTCTCCGTAACCATGTGCATTGATTTCTTACCATGAGGCCATATCAATCAATCAGAAAAATGCCTTTTCTGTCCCAAAAAACGGTGCACATGACTTTCAGAGGTGTCAAGATTTGCTTAGGCTTAACCTTTTTGGGGATGAAGTGTGCCTCCATTCCATTGATTGCTGTTTTGTTTCTGGGGTGACTTACATTACCCAAGTTTCATCCCCCATGACTAAAAAAGAAAACCATCGATTTCTTCACTCTAGTGTGTCAAAAACTGAAGTACACTGCCCATCCGTTGTTTTTTGTGTTCAGTAAGAAATTTGGCTACCCAACATGAGCAAAGTTTCCGAAATTTCAGTTTTTCAGTAACAATTTCATGAATTAGTGATAGTGAGATTTGCAGAACTTTCATAGCAAGGGCACTAAGTGTAAACTTATGGTTGTGCTTAATCTTCTCTTCAATTGTGTGAACAAGTTCATCAGTAACCACAGACGGGTGTTCACTCCTATCTTCATCGTGAACTTTATCACGTCTTTCATTGAACAGTCTGACCCATCTTCTAACCATTGAATCACTCATAGCATTTTGTCCATAAACCTCACAGATTTTCCAATGAATTTCCTTTGGTTTAACTTTCTTTGCATTTAGAAAATGAATCGCAGATCTGATTTCACACGCGACGGCATTTTCAATTATGGCTGGCATTATAAAGAAGCACTACAAAGCACATGTCGGCAGAAGCAATTTGAAAATGGCTTACATGTCTTCTCATTGAGGCAGAGTAACTGCCGTGCATGCTCGGAACTGCGATCGTAGCGCTGCCGCAGATAGAAATAGAAACAGAACTTAATTTGTGGACTACCCTCGTATTATTCAGTGTGGTCATTTAAAGATAGAGAAGGGATGAAATTATCATGACTAGACTTTTGAAAATATATTTCTCATTTATCTGAAACAACTCTGTATCTTCAGAGTAATTCTACTTTTTTAATAAAAATAAGGAAATGTGATTCTTGGATTATCTTAGAAGAGAATAATTTACAATAAGCACTGTAACTACACACACCTCAAGTGGAGGGTCATTACCACAGTAGCACCAGCAATGCCTGAATGATAAATTCTGATTTAGACACTGTAGTTAGGTCACTATTCCCATTTAATTCTGTTCTTTGATGTGGCCAGTAATCATGAAGAACATATTTCTGTCAGTCTAATGTGATATTTTATAGTTTTAAACAAATGAAATGGTAGTGTCATCCCAAAAACAACATTGTGGTGTACATATAGAAGGGAAAAAGCAGGGTTAATAGCACTGAGGGGATTTTAAAATATTGCTTCTTTGGAAACAGCTCATACAAAATAATACCAGTTTTTAAATTTTTCATAAAACAGTTTTTAAACTAAATATAGCATCACCTGGTTCCTTTAGAGGCTGTGAGGAAGTACATGAACAATGAGTATTATACAACTTTCTTAACAATGGTACAGTTTTAAGAAAATCTGCACATGAAAGAAATATTTTATGTACATCATGTTCCTAGCCAAGCATGTTACTCATATTCACTATCCATCAGAACTGCTAAAAACAGTTAAAGTTCAGCACACAGATTATTCCTCGCTGATAAGCTTGGCAATATTTACAGTTAACAGTGACTAAAATAGCTTTTTATGGATTTAAAATTTTTATTCAGTCATAGTCATAGGAACAATACAATTCATTTCTACATCTTATGTTCTCAAAGTCCCACACTATTTACTGACAAAAGAAGTAAAATTATGCATCTTTCCACAGTATAGTTAACACCATAATCTTGAATTACAATGGAAATAATTTTTTTTCAAGTCTCTGTTCCTTTTTACCTACATTTTAGCCCAAGAAATATTTTATACTTAAGCTAAAGCCAATGACTGACTGTAGAAATATCTAGTAGGTGTTACACAAAATATATAACAGGAAAAACAAAGAGTCGTAAAATGAAAAGTTCTCCTCATGCAGATCTTGTCAGAGTACGTCTGCCTATCACATTTATGATGGATTTACTAATAACCTCATTTGTTTTAGTTTTAGCCATCTGAGGGCCTATTAGTATTAAATTTTTAAAAATGAAAAAGTGATTTTTGATGAACAATCAATATTAGTCTGCAGAGAAAGTAATATTTCAATAATTTACTTGAATTTGCAAGAAGAGCGCCAAACTTCTGCCTGATACATAATACCCACAGTTAACAAATGTCACAGTACAGATTATAAACCAATACATAATAATAATCTTTCACACAAATAAGATATAAGTAATGTCATTATGTTGAGTCATAATTAGAAAAATATGGCGTAAGAGCAAAAATAAAAGAATTAGAAACTATCAAAGCAAGTTCATATCCCCCCCCCCCCTTCACCTTTCAATAGGCAATTACATTTTAAAATCAAAGGTTTACTGTCAGTCATGAATCACAGCAGTTTGACAGCCTCCAGATTATCATGGCTTTCCAAAGTTGCTAAGGCTGCATATGATATGATGTGTTATTTCTTCATTAGTTTTCATTTTATTGACAATGAATCATTCTTTGATGTCAAATGTGATTGTCTATATGACACACACACACACACACACACACACACACACACACACACACACACACACACTTAATAGGGAGCATGTCCACTGTTTTCACATGGATAACAGCAGTGAGGTGACACATAATGGCATGTAAGCAGTGAGGTCTTGGTAGGTCACTGTAGGGAGCTAGCAATATACCTGCACACCCAAGGCACTCTATTTCCATAAATTCCAGGGGGGGGGGGGGGGGGGCGATGAGCTCTGATGTCACGTTCAATCGCATCGCAACTGTGTTCAATCAGATTCAGATCTGGCTAATTGAGGTGGCCAGCACATCAATTGGAACTCACCACTGTGTTCCTTGAACCATTCTGTCACACTCATGGCCCTGTGATATCACATTATCTTGATGAAAAATGCAACTGCTGTTGGTAAACATGATTGTCATGAAGGGGTACATGTGGTCTGCAACCAATGTACGATACTCCTTATCAATCATGGCCTAGCGTAAGCTCCACTGGACCCGTGAGTGTCTACTTGAATGTTGCCCAAAGCGTAAGGGAGCCACTGCCAGCTTGTCTCCATTCCAAGTGAAGGTGTGAAGGAGATCTTCCACTGGAAGATGACGGATTTGCTCCCACACATTGGCATGATGATGATGGCATCGAGATTCAATGCTCTGCCACTGCACCAATGTACAGTGCCAATGGTCACTTGCTCTTTTCAATTGTAGTTGTTGATGTTGTGGTGTTAACATTGGCATATGCGTGGGTCATTGGGTGCAGAGGCCCATCACTACGAGTGTTCAGTGCACTGTGTGTTCAGACATACTTGTACTCTGCCTAGTATTGAAGACTGAGGATTGTTTTGCTGCAGTTTACTGCCTGTTCTATTTTACCAGTCTGCTCAGCCTACAACGTCCGACATCTGTTATGAGTGGCGGTCCCTCAACCCCATGACGTTTGGATGTGGTATCACCATGTGTTGAAGGCAATCACCACAGCACTTCTCAAATACCCGACAAGTTGTGGAGTTTCCGATATGCTCATGCTGAGCCTCAGGCCATTACCATCTGCCCTCAGTCAAACTCAGACTGCGCACCTTCCCCATTCTACACACACACACACACACACACACACACACACACACACACACGTGTGTAGCAGTCATTCCTCACAAGGTGACACTGCTATTGGACAGGTTTATATTGATAGTAGGTTGGTGACCCTAATGTTCTGTGCATGTCAACCAGTAACTTGCAATATCTCTGTAACACATGGTCAAATTACATTATCATGGCAAGTCCCAACTATTCAAAAAAATTATATTATTTCTGACAAAAATCACTTACACAGAACAGACAGAAAGAAAGAAGTTAACTTGATTTCTTTATCATCACAGTAATTTCTTTTGTATGGTTGATATGGATATTGTGAAAAAGCTAAAATGTTTAAAAAATGAGACCATACTAACTGATACCCATATGAAATGAAACAGAAAAGCCATTTTTAAATATCCTTATCAGGGTACAACTCCTTATTTACCTTTTAACATGAAATGCCTTAGTCTGAATGGAAATCTCTAAATAATAACAAAGACTTGCTGGAGGCCCATTATGCACACAGTAACTAGTACAAAATTGATACTAAAAACCAGTCATATCTGTAAATCACTTACACATAGCAGATCTGATATTCATTTACATGGCAGTACTGGCCAGAAACCAAATACTTATAACAACCTCCAGACACCTACTTATATTTGTACTGTTCATTTACAGACAAACAACATTATGATTACAACAAAGTAATTTGGCCCTCATAAGTGGCTGAAAGTAACTTGTCACTAAAAAAAGGAAAATAAAAAAAGCAGTCCTGCCTGAGTACAGGAGATACAACTTTACATTTAAGAGCCCTGGAGTAAATTATAATAGATACCCAGTTGGCAGACACTGAGGAATGACTGCAAATGGAAAAACAAAATCATCCTGAAATTAATCATACAAGTTTTACCTAAGTGTTAATGAGGAACAAATGATGAAGAATCAGTATAAGAGGAAGAAGGTGGCGAGATAAACAGAATACCAAAGATATGGTTGAAATTTTTCTTTCATATTAGAGCAAAAGTGAGAATACGGAGAAACAATAAATGTCCTTGAAAGAAAAATGACTTATGTAGTTCAGTTTCTTCATGGTTACTGATCTGTCAGATGACAACATTTTATTTCTCTGTCTCCTGAACCCTATTTTTCTGAAAATAATTTTAACAAAAAGGAATAATAGTCTAGTAGTGCCATGACATTTAAATAAACCATCATTGCGGAGAATTAAGAGAGATTAAAACACTGCTCCACATAGTATATACACATTCTTTGACTTTTAGAACAAAGTTTTGATTTCACAGATAGAGGAGGAAAAATGACAGTTGTGTTACAAGTAAACAAAGTTGTCATGACAACATCTGTTTTTACATCTGCAAATATTTGTTGTTGACAATGAATTGGGACATTATGCAGATCCAAACACACACAAAACACGACTACCTTCCCTCTCCCCCCCCCCCCCTCCCTCACACATGAAAGCCAAACATTAATCACATATTTCAACAAAAGCCATATGCACACAAATTGCAAATATTTTAAATAATTATAAAAGATATTTTAAATAATTATAAAAGATATTTTATATATAATTTTGATGAACAAAAAAACTGTAAGCAGATAGCTTAACATTATAATGAAATATTAAGAATGAAATGAATATTAGAGTGAAGGAATAAAGAAGTTTACATTTATAGGATGCTGATGACTGTTTAACAATAAATACATATCTCACTACAATTTTTACGTTTATTACTTCAGAACCCAGATCTCCAGAAGGAAATCTATGTAACCTTGTAGTAGGGCACATTTCTGTTTTCCTGATGAACTAGTGTCTCACAAGTTTAAACTTTTTTTAGCATTGGAAGGTTCGACACCTCTGGTACTTTTATATCTTCAAGCTTTATTTTTGATGGATTAAAAGGAAATCTTACTGGGAACATGAATTTTGTGTCCATCAGCAATGTGGCCTGCAAGAGCAACAAGGTTATGCAAATAGTGCATGAATTTACAGTTTAAAGAGTTAATGATTCCCAGACTTAATTAACAAAAATGAGATATGGTACTGCATTTTTGCAAATACCTGTTTATCTTCTGTGCTTCAAATGCCAGTACTAGCCCCACAACCTCATTTATTAAGTGGACATGACTTTCATAGTTGATACTAGCAACATTTTTCAAACCTTCAGTTTGCTTTGCTAGAATACTGTGTAACTGAATGCATTCCTCTCGCCATCTGTCAACTTCAAGTTGCAGCTGATTGTACTGCTCTGAATGAGAACAAATTTATAACACTGTCATAAATAAATGAAATTAATACTAATTCAAGTATAACAAAATAACACCAGTCGTGTAGAAAATCAGATGTTATGCTGTTGAACAGTCACCTGTGAATGTCAAGTTACCATCCCTAGAGTATTTGGAAACACAGACTTAAAATGCACATCAAGAACACATTCTCAAACATTATTTCTATTATGTTTGTTTTAATGTTATAGCAATTTTATACCTTTAGCATGTAGTATGATAGAATAATTATTTCTGTCTAGAACTGGCAGTATTTGTAAAAACCTGCACTTACAGAAGTCCTCAATTATTAGAAAGAGCGTCTGTGGAGGGAAAAAAAACTGTTTTTCAGAATGAAAACCATGAACTTGGGCGTTTGGGAACAACAGCAACAAGAAAGATCCTTACTATGATGAAGGAACAATTTGAACTTACTTAGCAATTCTTCTCGTCCTGGTCCATCATCTAATGTTTGATTAGAACAGCAATCATCGAATGATAGCTGAAGTTTAGTCATATTTGCATGTAATCTTCGATTTTCCACTTCCAGTTGCTGCAACTGAAATTGAAATATAAAAGGTGTCTCAAGAATGATGCCTCAGAGATAACAGATACTTAAAACAGATTTAAACTGACTCAACACTGCTCAGTTTATGTTCCTGGCTCAAAAAAGATTTTTATGTAATGATGTCACTTATCATTTTTTATGTGCAATTTGAGGTACCTTAATATGCAGTGGTCTTTATAGTATTGTATACTTGAGATTACCTCAAAGTCTGTCACACATCTATAAGTATGAAGAACATTGTCTCTTAACTGTGTCCACATTGGAGTCTATTTCTCAACAGAGTATTTGTTAAACAAACATGCTGTAAATGTCAATTTTCTCTGGTCCTCTTCCCTAACAGTTAGTTGAAAATGGAGCTATTTATACTTTTTAACACTACTGGTGAATGGGGTTGTTCATATTAGTAGTTGGGTCTTTTGCAGCTCTGTTTATTTTATAATCAGTTTCATCATACCAATAATAAACACCCACAGCCACTGCACATACCAAATGTTTAACAGTGTCATGTGTAGCCTGCAACATCAAATGTTGCCTAAAGAAATAGTTGTTTTATGTTATGGACTAAAATCTACATCCAAGTTTTATTGCAGTTTCAACACCATGTCTAAATGCCATAATAAACATGTTTAAAATACTCTAATGCTAACTACAAATGAACACTTTTTAAAAAACAAAAATTATGACATTGTAGCCTCGTTGCCTGGGAGGCCCCATCCAGGAAAGTTCAGCCCCAGGTTGCAAGTCTTATTTCAGGTGATGCAATGTTGGGTGGCTTGCATGTCAGTGGTGGTGGTGGTAGTGGTGGTGAAGGTGGTGGTGGTGGTGGTGACACAACATGGCCGGAAATCGAACCTGGGCCCACTGCGTGGCAGGCAAACATATTACCACTCAGCTAAGCAGGTTGACTACTAATAACAAATCAATATACATGCGCTGCAGACCACCATATAGTGCACAGCAGAGGATACTTTGTGCCACTATTAATCACTTCCTCTCCTATTTGACTTGCAAATGGAGCAATGAAGAAATGAATATCTTAAAGCCTCCATACAGGCCCTAATTTCTTACATCTTATCTTCATGATCCTTATGTGAAATGCATGTTGGTAGCAGTAGATTCATTATGTAGTCAGCCTCAAATGTTGGTTCTCTAAATTTCAGGAATAATGCCTTGCAGAAAGAGCATTATCTTTCCACAAGGGATTCTCATTTAAGTTCATAAAGCATCTTCGTAACACTTGTGTGCTGATGGTGCCATGTACCCCTCATTCACCTAAAGGGATCAGCAACCCCTCAGACACTGATCCATCATGGGCTTGCATATGTACAAGGTATTGCCTCACTGCATTGAACTGATCACATAAAGGATGACAGACAGCAGGACGAGCACCACCAGAGGTCCTCCACGTCAGGGACCTATTTCCTCAACTGGGTTGTGTGCAGAACTGGATTGGCATGAATTCCTCCATGTCCCATCTATACAGGACAGTGCAAGCCAGCACGATTTGACGGTTCACCACACCAGGGTTCTGGGCCAATTCACACACAAGCTCTAAGCAGCTAATGAGTCAGGGCCTGATTAGAAGCCCCACAGCAGCACTTGTAACTTTCCAGTGATATCCTGAGACATACCTGTCAACCAGCTATGTTGAGCACTCAACCTCTGTCATTAGGGACTATCTGTGGCATGGTCTTCATGCCCCACAATGTTTATTCACTGAGTGTTCGAGGTGTGTGCCTGTTAGTGTCAGAGAAGTTGTATTATATTTTATTGAGAAGAGTTTTCCTTTGTTATTAAATCTCTCTATTGTGGCTGTAATAGACCCTTGTTCTTGTTTAGCTGTATCTTACTATTTCTTATTAAGCATCTACCCATGGGACAAATTGCAGATTGAATCTACTGGTAACAAATCCAGCTGCCCACTTTGAACTGCTTCATGTCTTCCTTTAATCCAACCTGATGGGGATGCCAAATACTTGAATGAATGAATAGCACTAGCATTCTATACACCATCTCCTTTATGGATGACACTTTGCCAAAATTCTTCAATTAAAATGAAGTCTACCATTCACCTTCCCTACTGCCATTCTGAGGTATTCAATCCACTTCATATCTACATCTACATCCAATCATTTCACTTATGTCGTACTGCACAACCACAGAAAAAAAAAACCTATACAAAGGGTAGAAACTGGCACATCCCCATTATGATTACAAAAGTGGCCTCCTGCTGCTGCTCATTTGATACAGAATTCTTAGGATAACACAGCTATAAAACATTCTCACAAAAATAGGAGTATGCCATGCTGAAACTTTTGCTTCCACTGATAGAAATACGTTGCACAGAAGCTCACTAAAAAGTGTATAATCAACTGTTTGAAATATTTCTCAATAATAGTTGCAAAGAGGATCCAAGTTTGTACCATTTATCCATCTTATTTGCTAAGTGAATAACAATTTCTGATAATTAGACAAAGTTAATTAGCAACAGGTAGAAAAAGTACCCTTTTAAGAAAGTGTCATTTGCAGCCTGTCTAAGTTTTCTGATTTATCATGGTATAGTTCTCTAACTGGATTCTTTCATGTCATGGTATAGTCCTCTAAATACATGTTTACATTAAGTATACCCCTCCTAACTAATCTTTCTTACTACTATATTGAAAGTCATTACTGAATTGAATCTTTACAATAGGAAATGTTCCCATACATCACAGCTATTAACTACAGGCAGTGTAGATAACTGTTATGAGCCTGTAACAAGAGGACTGAGTGGAGAGCAAAAAGTTTCACTTCTTAATCAATACTGGTTCTATGATACTGGTATAGGATAATTGCGGATTAGAAACTGACATTTGTTTTATGTGGGTGACATGAGCTGCGTACAATTTAATAAAGTATTGAAAAAGATTAGCTCAACATCCTTCTGGTAATGACAAATCAACCATGTCCTCCTCAACAGTAATATCTCATCATTCACCATAACTGATTTAGGAAAAATATAAAACATGTGTTTGAAACCTGGGAAAATAGGCAACTTTATCTCCACAAAAAATTAAGACCTGCCATGCAACTGCATGAGGTCGGGCTTGCTGATCACAGCTTACTGTAATTGTGATAGTGCTATAGGTTAACATCAACAGTGATTCGATAAACAATTAACCATTATGATAAAATTCTCTTGGCCTCACAATAACATCAAATGGTGTAAAATCATCAAGCCCTTGGGCCAAGTACTCCTCTGCCATTGTCAAGTGGTGACTATCTTTTGGTTGCTGCCATCATACTTATACAGCAGTGCTTCCTTCTTTGTTGTCACTGGTGTTTGCTCCAATGCCATATAGTGTAATACTTTCATTGCACACCCACAGTACCCACTTCAATTTTCTGATGGTAGGGTCCGAAGGCTTGCTTAACTATAGGCCAACAACTTCATTGAGAGTGTTGTTACAAATTTTTATCTCTACTGCTTTTTTAATTATGATATCCTAGAAACAACACATCTGTGTAATAACTGATGTCTTTTTGAATGAAATGTGATGTCTGTTTTCCAGAGCATGCTCTGCTACCACTGATCCCTCAGGGTAACAAAAGTGAAAGTATCTTGTGTTCTGCTCAGCACTGTTCATTAGTATGCACAGACTGTCCAACATAAAAATATCCACACCCACACAGTATTTTATGTACTACTGGCATTCAAACACCTATACCATCTTTCAAAGGACTGATGAGTTGTGAAACTTTTTTGTTGGAGCCCTGATGACCGAATCTATATCATGCCTCTTTAGGAAATGGCTGATCTTTCCCATTATTGAGCCATAGAATGGAAAAGACACAAGCTTATATTTCTTCTCGTGGCCCTTCTGCTTCTATGTTTCCAGGAAGATGGCTTTTGAAATCTGGCGATTGTTGTAGCCGTTTTCCTTGAATACTTTCTGTAAGTGACTCAGTTCCTTTGGCAACCTTCCAGTGTATGAGAGAGCTTTCTATTGATGCACCAAGGTCCTCAGAACAAAACATTTCTGTGACAGATCGTGATAGCTGTTAGCTTGCAGATCCTGATGTGTGTGGGTGGATTTCCAGTAAACACTGTGACTGAGACACACATTGCCTTACAGCAGATGAGGGCATCAAGGAACAGCAAGGCACTATAGGTCTCCACCTCAATTGTGAACTTTATATTGACATGGATATTGTTGATGTGATCCAAGAATTACCCCAGTTTTTTCACATCAATGAGACCAGATGATGAATGTGTCATTGATGTAATGATAAAAGCAAACAGACTTTGCAGGAGGCATGTCCAGCATGATGTTCTCCATAAACAAGTTGGGTATAACTAGAGCTAATGGACTTTCCAATGTGAGGCCGTCCATCTGATTTTGTATGATGGAGAATATAGAATATTTTAATCAGACAAATGCTTTTCACTGGCTGTGGCTCCTGCAAATCCTAGTTGCTTTTATCATTACATTGACAATACATTCATCATGTGGTCTCATGAATGTAAAAAGCTTGGGGAATTCTTGGACCACATCAACAATATCCATGACAACATCAAATTCACAATGGAGGTAGAGACTGGTAGCGCCTTGCACTTCCTTGATGTCCTCATCTGCCATAAAGCAATTTGTGTGTCAGCCACAGTGTTTACTGGAAACCCACCCACACATACTGCAGATACCTGCACATTAACAGCTATCACTATCTGTCACAAAAATATTCTGTTCTGAGGATCTTAGTGCATTGTGTGGAAGGTGTCTCAGATGCTGAAAACCTGCTGAAGGAACTGAGCCACATACAGAAAGTATTCAAGGAAAACAGATACACTAGTTACCAGATTTCACAAACCACCTTCCTGAAAACACAGGAGCAGAAGAACCCTGAATATAACTCAATGAAGCTTATGTTTTTTTCTGTTCTGTGGCTCATTAATCAGAAATATTAGCCACTTCTTAAAGGGGTATGAAACAGATTCAGTCTACAGGCCTCCAACAAAAATTTGACAACTCACGAGACCTGTAAAAGTGATGTAGGCCTCAGAATGCCAGGAGTATATAAAATACTGTGTGAGCATTGACAGTTTTCTGTCAGACAGAACATGAGAGATGCTTTCCCCTGTCATGTCATAAGAAATCAGTGATAGTGGAGCATGCTGTAGAGTATTCACATCATACTGCATTCAAAGTGACATCATTTATTACATGGACTAGTTGTTTCTGGGATAGCATAATTAAAGAAGTGATAGATAAAAGTTTGTGAAACACCCTCAGCAAAGGTGGTAGCCTACCGTTGAGCAAGGATTGTAACACAGCCATCAGAAAGCTGAAGCAGGTGCAGCAGGGCCGCAATGCAAACATTACCCCATATGGTGCTGGAGTGAGCACCAGTGACATCATGTAAGGCAGTGCAGCAGTAAAGGATGTTAGCGGCAACCAAAAGACAGTCACTACTTGACAGTTGCCAAGGAGTACTTGACTGAAAGCTTGTGAGTTTTAAACCACTTGCTGCAGCTGGAAGTTCAAGAGAGTTTTAGTGGTACATATCACTGCAAAACCATGCATTAATATAAACCTCCATAATATTTTAAATGACTCCACATCATACTTAATCAACATGGAATGAGGTTCAGAAATGTTATATTTATGTATGGCCAACTTCACTGATTTGTACATCACTAAAACTAACCGACTTACAGCTAAGATCTTCCCAATTTCATATTCAAAAAAGATAAAAGGAGCACTAACAACTAGCCCCATGTTAGCACTTTGCCATCCTCACATCTTGTACAAATTTAAACACTTGGCGCCGGCAGCACTAATTCAGATTACTTGGCTTGTCACTGGGCACTTGTCACCTTTCCATAGATGACAAGCTTCTAAAACATTGACTTTTGTGAGCTTTAATTTTCCAGAAATCCTCTATTTTGCCATGTCATTCCACAAACTCAAATTTTCTTTTCAAGTAACTTCTTTGCAAGTTCTACACTGTTATAATAATCAGCCATGCAGAAGTGGTGCCACTTTCCCTCAGAAGGTGTCAATAGTTCCATCACTGTTTTTGCTAAAGGCTGTCCAGCACCAGAATATATCTCGAATGAAGAAATGTATCCTGTACTCGAATCACACAGCATCCGAATGAGTATGCTGTATTTCATAATTTTTGATGGATTATAAACTTTAAAATTTAACTGTCCACCCAATGGTGTCATTCCTTCATCAGTTGAAATGTTCTGACTTGGATTAAACATTTCTTCAAACTTTTTGGAAAAATAATCTATTACGAATTGCACTTTGACTAGCCGGTCGGCATTATCCGGTTTACTGTTGCTGTTGGAAAAATGTAAAAATGATAATATATGTCTGAATTGGTTGCAGGACATCGTTTTGCAAAATATCAGTGTGTCTATCAATGGATTTGTTGACCAATAATAATCAATCCTTGCTGTATTTATAATTCTCATAAGTATAGCAGCCCAAACCAATTTCTATGCTTGGGTCCCATAACGTTGACAAATTTGGCATTTTTTAAATCCAGTTTCCTTCTCTTGCAATGTTGACTATAGTATTCGTTGGTTTCATTGCTAATATATTCAAATAGATCATTCCCGATATCTAATTCTACGATATCCTCGATGCTCTGTGTATTTTTGGGAAATATGTTTGGACCCGAGGATCCTTAAAATTTATTATTGGTCCTTGGTAAATCAAAGTCTGACGCCTGTGCACTGTCTTCTTCATCTGATTCAGCCGAATCAGTTGGAAACCGTAGCCTTCACTGAATTCTTCTTGGACGTATTTTACTATCTTCCTACAATTCTGCTTCACTTTAATTTTTTTGATATCCTATGTCTTTTTCCTAATCAGCCAAGTCATTCAAAATGTCAGACAAGACGCCTGCACCTTCATTATAAATAATCCTATTGTCTCTTTCATCTGCCATGATGAAAGTGTGCAAGTACTTATAAAAACAAAAAACTTATTGATGTGTGTAACTTATTGTTACCTAAACAAAATACCAACAGAAAGCAAAAGATACTGAAGTGCTGGCGCTGGCCACTGCATCATACTATGCTCATGACACCACTGTAGTGTCACCGACCACTGAGCGATACTATGCAGATGACACCACTCTGGCGTCGCCGGCCATTGACTGCTATTTTGTGCACGACACCACTGTTGTATCACCAGACAACGTAGTGTTAATATTTCTGAATTATGAGAAGGAATTTGTTCTGTCCTGTGATGCAAATAACTAGCCAGGAGGGTGTACTATAAGCAAAGATGTGAATGGGAAAGAGCACCTTGCAGTCTATGCATCAAAACAGTTAAATGAAGCTGCAAAAAATTACTTGAGTGTGGAAAAGGAAATGTGGAGTTTGATGTGTGGTATCATGTACTTCAGGCGCTATATTTATGCCAGGAAATTCAAAGTCTTAAATGATCACACAGTGTGAAAATGGCTATTAAGCTTGAAGGAGGCTCCAAGCAGGTGGACTTGGTGGGAATTGAAATTAAACGAATTTGACTGGAGGAGATTTATAAGCCAGGCAGAAAGCACATAAAATGCAGACAGATTAAGCAGAAAGTTTGGTGTCATATGGACACTTGGCTGTAACCATACAGAATGATAGAAGCTGCTAACTGCTGATGCTGACTTCAAGCTGTGGTGTCACCACCAGACACCACACTTGCTAGGTGGTAGCCTTTAAATCGGCCACGGTCCGATAGTATACGTCAGACCCGCGTGTCGCCGCTATCAGTGATTGCAGACAAAGCGCCGCCACACGGCAGGTCTAGAGAGACTTCCTAGCACTTGCCCCAGTTGTACAGCCGACTGTGCTAGCGATGGTTCACTGACAAATTACGCTCTCATTTGCCGAGATGATAGTTAGCATAGCCTTCAGCTACATCATTTGCTACGACCTAGCAAGGCGCCATTATCATTTGCTATTTATCTTGTGATGCATGTACCGTCAGACTGATGTTTACCAATTATGGATTAAAGTTAAGTATTCCAGAAGCTATGTACTTTTTTTACTAGACTCAGCTCCTTTAACTCTTCCAGACCTCACGCCAGCCTGCGTGAGCTTAAACGCGTGCATTTCGGCTACCTCATAGTTGGCTTGGCTGTCTTGCCAAGTCACAACACAAGCTATTCAAAACATAGCCACAATCTGCCATGCACAATGGAATGCTAGGTAGGCCACTGAAGCTTGAGCCATGCATCATGATGTCTGCTGCATTATGGGAAGAAGTATTGAAAGAAGTTCCCAACCACATTCTAACTGGGCACAGATGTCAAAGAACAATAGATTGTAAGGTTGCTCAACAATATTGGTGAAGAGTGTGAAGACAGGATGTTGACAAGTATGTGAGAAATTGTGTGCTAGGTGCATAGTGTGCTTCATCAGCAAGTACCACTGGTAAAGGGACACCCTCCTCTAACATTACCTTCATTCAACAGAAGTTATCAATAGCAAAAAAAACTTTCTACCTTATAAACAGGTTAATATTATCTCATCGGTTTAACTAAAAGAATTCCATATGATTTTGTGAATGATGTATTATACTTCACTCTAAAATGTGTAAAAAGACATTATTTTATTGCAATTGATATGTATTAACTGTGTATTTACAGTTAAAATTACTTTTCTTTTGGAAATATTTGAAAACACAAAATAAAATCATGAAATATCTGGCTCACTTAAAATTCCTATTATTAATTGCACAATGTGATAATATTTATTAAATTTATTTCTGGTCTCATTTATAAAATAATTATATAGCTTTGTGAAAACTCTTCTTTTGTCAAGAAAGTTTGTAAACCCTGTTTTGTAAACTCTTTGGACTGCTGTTAGTACCACAGAATGAAGTAATACTGGGCACAAATCTGATGGAATTGGACATGTTTTTAATTTTGGCAATAAAAATACAATTTTTGGTTTTATGGAAGTGTAAATTGTAAAGACAGTGTGATATAGAGAAATGTGATACAATAAAAAAAGTACAAAAACAGAAATTACACAACAGACTTACTTAACAGTTATCATGTCATCTGAAAACATACAAAGTCAAAAAATTTAAGCCTCAAGAATCAACCCCTAGATGTGACAAACTGGAGCCAATGATGAGAAAAGAAGGTAAGTAAAAAAGTTTATTTGTCAATCTTACTCCTCTCAAAGCTTATGAAACAAGTCAATTATTTAGAAGAGTGAAAACCAACTGTTGATGTGAGGGAGGGTAATTTTACAATTGGTGGCATGATCAGTTGACTGATAATGAAGTTTTGTCTGTTAGAGAAGGGACAGTGATTTGTGCCTTTTGCAGTTTATATTGAATTTCCCATCACTCAGAGAAAGAAGACCGAGAGCTGCACAGTCAAGTTATAACAACAGTGATGAGATACTTCCAATAATGATGGACCGGATCAATTGAAAGAGGGCTTTACAACTACAATGAGGGACATCAAAAAGGAGAGCTAAGTACAAAGTATTTGTGAAATTAATTTGTTTGTGTACTTGTGTGATTGTTAACAAAATGAAGAGAGATGAGGGCAGGGGTGACGTAGAAGTGAAAGCTGTGGGACCCAGTCAGGACATGTATGAGCCAAGTGAAAATGTAGTCAGCAAAGAAACAATAAAAACTGATATTTTGCAGTTAATTTTGGCAAAGCTAGAGGAAATGAAGACAGATAATAACAGTAAATTTAGCAGTCAACTCAAATAGGCACGGACAATGATAGAAAATTTACTTCACTACAAGGACAATTAAATGACCTAAAAGCTGAAAACAATAGTAAAATGGATAAGGTACAATACCAAACAGACCAACTTAGTAATCAGGTTTCAGAGCTAAAAAATGGGTTTTCCAAGGGATTAAGAAGTGTGAACAAAAAAGTTGATGTCTTAGAAAATAAATTTATTGTTTTGGAAAATGAGTTAGTTGCCGAGTCTGCAAGACAGATGAAGAATGTTAATGACATCAGAGTTGAACAGAAGGTCATAGCAGAAAAAATGGAAAAGAACTTTAGTAGTTTAAATCAAAGAATTTTAAATGTTGAAAACAGTATGCAAACTAATGTAAATATTTTAGATCAAAAAATTTCAGCAGTTCAGGAAAACTGTATTTACAAAAATCTGCATCAAGCAATAGTGTTGCGTGGCACAACATTCCAATCAAAATTTTTTCTGGAGGACAATTCACATCCAGTAGATCTTCTGCACCACTGTAAAGAGAGTTGTGTGTCCGGCATGAGTGACAGTCAAAAAATTAGATTTGTTAAAAGATGTCTTGAAGGCGAAGCTCTGTCTTGGGTAAATCTAAATTTTAGTCAGTGGGAAACATCTCAAAGTTTCAAAAAAAGTTTTTTAAATAAATTATAGTCAGAAGCTGAACAGGGGAGAATTAAAAGTGAACTTTTGAATGGTCCTCATTATAGGAATTGGGCAGTACCCTGAAAGAGTTTTGTAAGAATCAACTTCAGAAATTTATGCACCTTGATAAACCATTTGATGAAATGGCAATGACTGATCCACTCGAAAGGAGATTACCAAAAAGGTTGCAGTGGGATTTAGTGCACAGAACTGATGATTGCCTTGAACAATTTTTACGGTATGTTGACAGGCTGGATAGGGCAGTAGAAAGAAGCATGTACCAAAATAATCAAAATGAGAGAGATTACAATGGTAATAACTACAGAAACAGAGATAATGGTAGCTTCTATCAGGGTCAAAATGTTAATAGAGACAGAAATTTTTAACATCAGCAGGATAGGAATAATGGGGATAACCAAGGGCAATTTAATAGAAGAAACAATTGTAGATGTAACTACTCAAGAAACAGCAATCCGCCTCAATGAAGGTCCATAGTTTTGGGGCATGGAAACACAAAAAGCATGGGACCTTCAATTTGCACTTTTAATTAGACAATAATGACAGTGTTAATAAAGTGGCACAGATATCTGAAGTTGAACAGAAGGAATATCAGATTTCTCACTTATGTTTTGATAAAAAGTTTTGAGATACTATATTTAATTATAGTGTTGTCAGTACTAATTACAATCCAGAATGTGACACTAATGGGTGTTTTGGTGCAGTATGTACTAAGGATTTCTTCTTTTGCTCAGAAAACAGTGTTATTGATGTATACCAGTCAGGTGATGACTCCACTGGATCTGAACTAGATAGTATATTTTATATAGATGCGAATGAGAGCTGTGAAATGACTGAAATTGCTATGTCTGAGACTGGTAGCTTATTGAGAATGAATGTATGATCATCAATCATAATCACCAATCATAATCATCATCAGGGATTATGATTATGATGATTGTCATGTAGTTGTGGAGTTTAAGAATAATGAAGTTTCAGAGTTATTTGTGAATAAAGGTAAGGTGATGTATGTGATGGTGTAAGTGAGAGTCCTGGAATACCAGTACAGTCAAAGCAGATTTTCATTAATATCACACAGAGTAAGCCAAGAGAAAAAGGTCAAAACATTTTTAAGTTTGTTTTGGACGAGACTGATGGTAACATAGATAAATGTGCATTCTGGAATAAGTTAGCTGTGGTTAGTCAAAATTTATATCCAAATTGGTGGAATGAAGTCAAAGAAGATCTGAGCAGGAAGTGTAATTTTGACAGTAATATATTTTTTGTGTTCCTTCTGCAATAAGTGAGGTCAGTTGCACTATGGAATCCATTCCTTGTCTTTAATCTATACCTGACAAAATGAGTAACCAAAGTGATTCTATGATATCAGCAAAGTTGATTAAACCCTGTAAAAACAGTGTGGATGTATCATTTAACAAAACTGAAAGTGATATTTTACATGAAGTGTCTATTATCAGAGATGATGATTCAGATTTTGGATGTCCATACATTAACATTAAGATTGATCAGTGGGAAGGGAACTGTTTGTTTGAGACAGGTACCAATTTGTGGTATATCTGAACAGTTTAGAGACAAGATCCAGTATAATAAGAATTTTGTGGAAATGTCCATTGCACGTGTAAAGATAGGAGGAACTAGTGGTAAGTAAAGCAAGTATGTAAAATGTTAAGTACTGTTAACTTTTAGTATAGAGGACAAGACCTATGACCATGGATGCTTAATGATCTAGAAGAAAATACACACTACATTTGCAGATTCATAAGACTACATAATTGTGGTGTGTTTATCAAGAATGTAGTATGTAAGATAATGTCATTCCTAGAGTTTTGTCTTATCTATAGGCTGTTCAAATTTATGATGCACTATATAATGATGTTTTGTAATAGATTTGTGCTTTAGAATATGATACATATATGCTATGAGACTACATGAGTAGATCCTTTTGCAATTTTGAAATGGGATAATATACATAATTTGTACTGTAAAAAATAGGAATAGTATGTTAGTATATCTGTGTGTATCACCTTGTTAGTTTATTCTTTCCATTGCAGTTAACTCTGTTTATCAAAGTTTCATGTGTGAACCGTTTTTAAATTTCATCTCACACAAGTAACTGCTTTTGGAAACTTAATAGGGAGAGCATACTCCGTGTGATGTAAAGAAGGTATTGAACAGCATATTTAGTACATAAAACAATGTTTCAGGATTTGGTTGAATGCTAGACTGAAAGTTTGAGAACTTTGAATCAGTATGTACTTTTTTTATCAGTTGTAAATGAGTCTTCTAGGCCTTTATGTATGTAGGTTAGTTTGTATGTCTTCCACACTATTTGCTAGCATAGTCAATATAACAAGATGTACACATGTCTACTTCCATACACTGATATTTATCCTCAAGCTACTTTATTATGTCATCATTTAAAGCTATTTATGACTCTCCCTCTCCCTCCTTTTATGAATCAACATATCCTCAAATACTCTGGTTTATGTGGCTGATTGATTTTGTACTATATTCCTACTCATAATTGAGTATATTCCTCTGGTCTGTACCCATCGTCGTATTTTTAGAATCGGCTCACTCATCGTACACTTAGGCTCTGAATTTTTTCTCGTCTCTTTTTAAGGATTTGAAGGTGTGATTTTATGGATGTATACTTACAATTTGTAATTATAGTCACTGTACTTATTTCCAGAGTGTAGAGTTGTAATGTTATAGTTTTGACTTTGTATTATTTGTCTTGTAAAAGTATGCTCCACAGATCTCAAAAGCTGAACGCCAAGCCCTGACATATGTATAGATTATGACTTGTATAGCAGATATTTTTCTGTTTTCTGTAATATGTTATGTACCAGATACTTCTATACATCAGTATTCAACCTTTTGGCATCATTTTGTACACCGATTGTCAAACTTTATAGTCTGTCACAAAATATTGTAAACAAACAGTTTCAAAATTTTGTGAAGGGGATACTGTAAAGGGACATCATCCTCTAACATCACCTTTATTCAACAGAAGTTATAGATACCAAAAATACTTTCTACCTTTTGAACAGGTTAATATTGTCTCAGCTATTTAACTAAAAGAATTTCATATGCTTTTGTATATGATGTATTACATTTCAGACTAAAATGCACAAGGAAAAATTATTTCATTACTTTATCACAATCTATATGTATTGACTCTCTATGTACAGTTACAATTGCTTTTCTTTTAGAAATATTTTAAATTACAAAATATCTGGCATACTTAAAATTCCTATTGTTAATTGCACAATCTGACAATATTTATTTCTGGTCTCATCTATAAAATGATATAGCTTGGTGAAGATCCCTCTTTTGTCAAGAAAGTTTGTAAACTCTTTTTGTTTTGTAAAATCTCTTGAATATTTTTAGTACTGCAGAATGAAGTAGTAGTGGGTATGGATCTGATGGAACTGAATGAGATTTTAATTTTGGCAATAACAATGCAATTCTTGGTTTTATGGAAGTGGAAATTGTAAAGACAGTGTGATATCAAAAAATGTGATACAATAAAAGAAGTACAAAAATAGAAATTACACAGCAGACTTACTTAATAGTTAGCATGTAATTTGAAACCTACAGAGTCAAAAAAATTTATGCTTCAAGAATCAACCCCTAGATGTGACAAACTAGAGCCAACAATAAGGAAAGAAGATATGTAAAAAAGTTTATTCGTAAATCTTACTTCTCTCAAAGCTTATGAAACCGGTCAATTATTTATAAGAGCGAAAATCAACTGGTGATGCAAGGGAGGGTAAGATTACACAATTCAATGATTACCAGGGTCACCCAGGCCATTATAGATGGTTGGAATGAACAGTTTTTGGTCCATTGAGCCAAAAATGATGGGCAACCACTCTTTTTTGACTATCATAGACCACTTTTTGTGTTACCTTGCAAAGATTACAAATCAGCTAGCAATTACAGTAGCACAAGCAATTGTGAATAACTGGTTACTGAAGTTTGGTATCCCCAACATGATAATCACTGAACAGGGCACCATCATTATGTCAGAGATAATGAAACAGCCATTACATCCATCACACATCTGGAAACAAAGAACCAGTCCTTGCACCTGCAGTCTAAAGAGAGGACTGAACACATTCACCAAACCATAAATAAGGTGCTGAGCTACTACTTCAACAGTCACCATAATGACTACGATGTTTACTTACCCTGTGTAATGGCTGTGTATAATTGAAAGGCGCACATTAGTGCTGGGTTGTAACCATATAAGGTGACGCATGGAAGAAAGATGCCATAACTTTTTGAGGTATTAAACCTAAGACAGGGAAAAAATGGGAAACACATGGAATTATTACAAAGCATTAAAAGATATAAGAAAGTAAATGCAAAAGGCAAGCAATAAGGCATTCGATTGGCAAGAGAAAATGGGACAGTATAAAGTTAAACTGCCAGAGTACAGAGCCAAGTGAAGGGTAGTGTTAACTGGCCCCTATAACCAAAGAGTAAACTGAAGAAATTTATTACGCAATATTATGTGCCATATCAAGCTGTGGAAATGACATCACTAGTAAACATTCCATTGCAGTTTCTGACACACAAACCATTGCTCAGGTGGAGCACAGTTAATCTTTTAAAGGTGCTTCAGATACTACTACCATTGCCAGCACCACTACCTTGAAAGAAGATAGATGGCAAGAGTAAAGGGAAGTAAAGAATCAAACTTGCATGCAGGCTGCACACAAGATACTATATGCTCTTAGGTCACGCACATAAGTGGTTTGTATGTATATTTTATGAATATTTTTTGTATGATTTATTGTATGGGAGATATGGAGTACATGATAAACTTCGTGGTAGATTCTGTTGTGTTTGTATAGTTTTCTTATTTTTCTGTTAGTGTTTTCACTTTGATCTGTTTTCTAATAATAGGCTTGGTATGAAGTGCAATACAGGAGTGGAACACATGTATATCAGCAATACAGAATGAGTTATATCATGTCTGGTGTATAACAATGGACCATGGGCAGTGTTCTCATGAGGGGGACATAGGGTGATGCAGATTCCATTTCCCCAGGTGGTGTTGCCACCAAAAATGGGCATGCGTGCAGTCTTTGCAAGCAATTTTGGTTACTTGCAATATTTTACTTGTGCATGAATTTTTCTTGGGATAAGGTGTTCATTTCTTGTGCTTTCATGTCAAGAAGAGTATGCTTGGATTATGGGAACCATTCCAAACTGTTGTATTTTTTGTGCATTTTTATTGTTATTTGTACTGTTTATGTAGTGAGTTATGGGTTGTGTATTCAGTTTGAGGGTGTATCCAAAATTATGTTTGTTTGTTCTAAATAGTGGAAAGCTCTGGAGAAGTACACACAACTAAGGACACATGAGGTGATGCTGATCTCCAAACAAAGGCGATGCTATGTGTTAGTGTTAGTGGATGAGATTTGTCAATGGCAGAGACGATGGGTTACAATATGCCTAACTCAGATGCTCCAGACTGACACAAAGGTGTGTGAGAGTTATTTTTAGGTTGGTTAGTTGGTTGGTTGGTTGGTTGGTTAGTTGGTTGGTTGGTTGGGGTTGAAGGGACTAAACAGCAAGGTCATCAGTCCCTTGTTTCAAATGTGGTCCATTCAGACAGTCTGACATCTCAGAAAAGTCAGAACGATGAAAGAAAAAGGCTAAAAAAACGTAAAAGTGCAGTCGTGCCGTCAATGGTAAAAACAAAATGAGGGAAGTCAGCAAGAGAGCAACTCCAAGGCTATGCTAGAAGCAGGAAATATCCCGCCTCTGAATGCTTTTAAATAGCAGGTGGTCTTGCCTCTACTGCATCAACCACTAGAATGTAGATGTGTGTACTGGAAAAGGAGACTAACTAATTCTAAAAAGTGATAAAAACAGAGTAAAAGGGAAAGAAAAGAGGATATTGGCCCTGCCCCAACACCAGAGTGAGGTTAAAAACCTTAAAACTGAGAATAAAAACCACTTTCATGGAGGAAACTGAGAACCAGTTCGACCATCTGGGACCTGTCAGCCAACATTAAAGGTAAAGTGTGGGGAAGTCTGTACTTAGTCAGAGCCAAAAGAAGGCGGCATTCCACCAAAATGCTGAGACCAAGGGATGGCAGGAAAAACTCTGGTCAATAGCCAGAAGGCCACTCATTAAGTCCGTACATAACAAAACATGGTTGCGTTGGGACTGTTTAATAAAGGTAAGGGCCTGGGAAACTGCCATCAATTCTGCAGTATACACCCCACATGTAAGTGGGAGGAGATGATATTCCATGCCAACAGAGGATATGAGGGCATATCCCACATGATCAGCAGATTTAGAGCCATCAGTGTAAAAAACAACAGCATCCAGAAACTCCCATAAAATTTGGCGGAAAAAACAACAGAACACCATTGCGGGAGTGGAATCTTTCGGACCTCGAAGGAGCAGGTGGGTGATGCCCATGGTCTGAGAACAAGATAGAATAGGAAGGATGAGTGAGAGAGGAATGGACAGCGATTGCATAAGAAACCAAAAGCTGGGACCGCCGAACAGAAAGGGGGATGGGGGGGGGGGGGGATCCCAACTTCCACCAGGAGTTTATCAACAGGGCTAGTATGGACGGCACCGGTGGCCAAACTGATACCACAATGGTGGACCGGATCCAGGAGGTACAGTGTGGAAGGAGCAGCTGAACCATAATCTTGACAACCATAGTCAAAGCGAGACAGCACTAAAGCCTGATAAAGGCGGAGAAGGATGGAGCAGTCCGCACCCCAAGAGCTGTGGTCAAGGAAGCGAAGGACATTGAGTTCACGGAAACATCCTACCTTCAGGAGTCTGATATGGGGCAGCCAAGTGAGCTTGCTGTCGAAAAGAAACTGTGGGACCACAGGCAATTGTTGTGCATCATGATAGAGCTCCAGATCGGGGTAGATCATAGTACGGCGACAGAAGTGGACCACCCATAGTTTTAAAGAAGAGAATTGAAACCCATGCGAGGGAGTCCATGCAGAGGCACGCCGTATAGCTCCCTGGAGCTGCCGCTCTGCAGAGGCCATCGAAGAGGAACTAACCCAAATGCAGAAATCATCCACATACAGAGCAGGGGGTGACCAAAGAACTGACAGAGGCCACAAGGCCATCAACAGCAATGAGGAAAAGTACTACACTCAATACGGAACCCTGTGGGATGCCATTATCCTGGGTCTGTGGAGAACAAAAAACAGTACCAACCCAAACCCTGAACGACCGATGGAACAGAAACTGGCAGATAAAAATCGAGAGTGGGCCTGGAAGACCCCACTGATGACGTGTAAGTAAAATGTGATCGCGCCAAGCCGTGTCATAGGCCTTGCGAAAGTTGAAAAATACTGCAACCAAATGGGGTGCTGGGAAAAAGCCTGCGAAACTGTGGATTCCAAGTGAAGTAAATGATCAATCAGAGACCGCCCCTCTTGGAAACCACACTGGTAAGTGGACAATAGACCCCGAGATTCGAGGATCCAAGTGAGCCCACGGGCTACCATCCATTCAAGTAACTTGCAAACAACATTTGTCAGGCTAATTGGCCAGTAGCTTTCGACAAAGGGGGGTTCTTGCCAGTCTTAAGGACAGGAACCATGATGCTATCCCTCCACTGAGAACGGAAGTCACCCTGGAGCCAAATACGGTTAAACACACAGAGAAGATGTTGCCGTTGAGGAGCACTGAGATGTTGAAGCAGTTAATTATGAATGGAGTCTGTGCCAGAGGCCGTATAATGAGAAGAATAAAGAGTGGAAAGAAGTTCCCATTCAGTAAAAGGTTTGTTGTAAGATTCTGATTGACAAGGGGTAAAACATAATGTGGAAGCTTCGGCCCGCTGTTTCTGGTGAAGGAAAGCAGCCAGATAGGAGGCTGCTGCTGATGCTGTTGCAAAATTGGTCACAAGATGTTCCATGAGAATCAACGGGTCTATGCAAAGGCCATCCAGGACGTGAAGGCCTGGGAGGGTGGACAGCAACCTTGGAGAGAGTGAAGTGTAGCCCATACCCATGACATAGGGACAGTAGAACCGAGGGAAGGAACAAAGCTTTCCCAACACATCCATTTGCTCTATTTGATTAAGTAAAGGGGCTTTAGCACGAAGGCATTTAAAGTTAATAAGATTGGCAACAGATGGGTGCCTCTTAAGGTGTTGCAAAGCTTGACTGCGATCACGGATGGCAATGGCAATTGCCATACTCCACCACAGGACTTGCTTGACAGTGATCACGAATGTCAATGGCAATGGCCGTACTCCACCATGGGACTTGCCGGCGGCATGATGGTCCACTTGAGCGCAGTACAGCAAGGCTAGCAGCGCGAACAATTGCATCAGACACATCACATAGGACGTCATCAATACAACCTGACAAACATGGAGAAAAAACGAACTGTGCAGTATATAGAGGCCAATCGGCACATTGGAAAGACCAACCTAGATAGATAGATAGATAGATAGATAGATAGATAGAAAGATAGATGGTCTGCAAGAAACTGGTCTATGAGAAGACCCTATCTAGATGGAAATGCACTGCCCCACAAGGGATGATGAGCAACCCCGAGAAAGAGGAAGGGAGGAGGAAGTTGCTGAAGAAGGGCAGTTAAGGCAGCAGGTGTAAGAGTCCTGTCAGGAGGGAGCTTAAGATTGCAAACCGTGACCTCAGAGTCGAGGTGAACCCTAACAGCAACCGCTTCCAATGTAGTTTGAAGAGGAATCCACAACGTCCGTACGGACCAACGTACAAACACCACCAGAGGCCCGCAGGGGGCCGACCCGATTTCAACAGAAAACATGGAACCCACAGATGGTCAGTGAGTGATCATCAGTAAATTGAGATTCCTGTAGAAGCACAAAAGCTGTAGAGTAAGACGAAACAAGGGATATCAATTCTGGAAGCTGATGGTGGTATCCATTACAATTCCACTGGCTAACCGCAGAATGATGATTCAAATGGGGGTTGAACAGGCTAAAGCCAGTCATGCCACCGGGTCACCACTTGTCACCGACAAGGAGGGGCGACACCCACGAACAACAGATCAGAATCAGGATGCAAAGGTGGGGATGGGACCTCTGGTGACACCAGAGGCTCCTTGTCCCAGAACTTATGTCTCTTCTTCTTTTCTGTTTTAGATCATGGAGGGCTGTGTGGCATAAAGGAGCCAGCTGCAGCAAGATCGGGAACAGAAAGAGATCAGGTGACCTGGGGGCCCACAGACCATGGTTCTCGTGGTCATCTCGTGGCAGCAGACCTTTGACCTGGAAGGTGCCGGTAAGGGGCATCCCAGGAGGGGCGCCCTTGACCGGCAAACGCCGAGGAAATGGGACACGTATAGGCTGGTGAGGGGGAACAGCGCCCAGAGGAGAAGATGTGGGAGCCGCAGGGGAGGGGGAGGAGAGGGGTTCGGGACTGGCGTAAGGGAGGCGCAGGAAGGGCTGAAGATTTAACTAAAGCATAGCTAGACGTCATGGACACAGGGTGAAGACGTGCATACTTCTTACGAGCCTCGGTGTAGGTTAAATGGTCAAGGGACTTCTACTCTTGTATCTTCTTATGAACTGGGCAATCTGGTGAACATGGAGAATGATTGGCATGGCAATTAACACACACAGGAGGGGGAACACAGGAACTCCTCTCAGGGAGTGGATGTCCACAGTCACCACAGGGAGGGGCCTGCGAACAGCGGGAAGACTAGTGCCCAAAATTCAAGCACCTAAAACATCTCATAGGTGATGGGATGTATGGCTTCACATCACATTAATAAATAATGATCTTTACTTTTTCAGGGAGCTTATCCCCTTCGAAGGCCAGGATAAAGACACCAGTATCAATGCAATTGTCCTTCGGACCCTTCTGAACACGCCAAACAAAGTGAACACCCTGCCAGCTGAGATTGTCCCGTAGTTTCTCATCAGTTTTAAGGATGAGGTCCCTGTGAAGAATCACACCTTGAACCATGTTTAGATACTGTTGGGGGGTGATGGACACAGGAATTGTGCCAAGATGGGTACAGGCACGAAGGGCCACAGACTGGGCAGCTGAAGCAGTTTTTATCAACGACGAACATGACTGCATCTTTCTCAGAGAGTCCAATTCGTCAAACTTGTCTTCAATGTGTTCCACAAAAAAGAAAGGTTTGGTATCGGTGACAGTATCCCCATCAGTCCTGGTGCAAACTAGATAGTGGGGGAAAGGTTTCGCTCCTAGCTGATGAGCCTGACCCTCCTCCCAGGGGGTAGCCATGGATAGGAAGGCCGGAGGAGCAGGAGAAGCAGCACTAAAAGAATCAGTTCCACGCAGAGAGATGGCCGCAGAAGAATGGCCAGAGTTCTGGACCTGTATGCGTTTCATTTGCATAGCGTCCGCCCTGATACCACCCACTCCAATCAGGGGCTCTCGCAATGGGCGCCACCCTGCCACAACAAGGGCTGTCTGGCACGGTGGCCATTGCCAGGAGTTCTGATGCTCCAGGGCAACAAGCAACCACTCCTAGGCTTACTCGAGGAGGTCACAGCTCAGGTATCAGAAGTGTGATCCCTGTGTGTTCAGGGGGCTCAACCAAAAGGGTACATAGCGACCCCACCACACGGGCTGCCTACCGTGCAGGCTATGCATCCTAGCATCAGACAAGGATGTGAAAGAAAAGGTGGAATGAACTAGGAGGGCACATGTCGGAGACACTAGGTAAGGCACTCTTCCCCAAATTGCTCACACTAAGGAACAGAAGTTTAGTAATGGAGGTCAAACTCCAGATGGGAACCAGGGAACGCCAAAAGGATGAGGTGATTACGCAACAAAACCAAATTGCAAAGCCAACAGAACCAGGAGGATAACAGGGCCAACTTAAAAAAGGACACCAAGAGAGGGAGAGGAGAGGGGGAAGGGGAAGGAGCAAGGAGAGGAAAGGAAGGATAGGGCACGGAAATGCAGCCCTGGAAAGAAGGAAGGCTGCAATAGCTTGGGGCCCCATGCTCGCCATGCACGTACTCAAGGAAGGACCGTGAGGCCCATTGGGGGGCGGGGGGGGGGGGGGGGTTATTTTTAGGGATAAAAGATGCCTTAGGATGCCAAAGGGATGTCATGGCACTGTATCCTTACTTTCAAAGTTCTGGAATGTATTATATCTAATCCATATTTACAACCAAAATAGTTGTTATAAACTGCTATGAGCAAGGATGACAGAAAGGGAGGATGAGGCTAAAATTATGAGGTAGTGTGCTACTGGTAAATGGTACAACTTGTGGCATAGCAGAAACTGCCTTACAGCTAATATCAATGGAACCACTATAATGAATATGATACAGCCATTATTGTATTAGCTGAAAAAAAAACTACTGAACCTACTACCAATCCAGACTTAAACTTACATAAGCAGCCCTTAAAACCTGACTTCCTTTCACTGGTTAAGCTTACAGCTACACAGAAATCATGCATTACTGCAGAGCAGGTGCTCCAGCATGTGTGGCAACACCATGATCAGTTATTCATAAAAAACATGACACAATGTCCTGGTGTCTGGTATCACCATGGTTGTGACTACTGTGTGTTACTTGTATCTAATTTAAGTGGGAAACTGCCTGATTCCTTTAGCTTTTATTATGACTACCAGTAAACTGTGTTAATATTCGGAAACAGTACTTAAGTTAGTAAACAGCAAATGAACAAAGTGGTTCACACTGAACCTGAGAAGAGAGAAGTGGAGAATATCGGACATATATGAAACATCTATTAAGATTTTCTTTATAAATGTTAACATATCACAACTGGAGAGACTGAATCTGAAAGTGGAAGGTAGTGCTCTACCATGGCTTTGCCTGGTGTAGCAAACAACTGCTGTGTTCATTCAGCAGAATGATGTCATGAGGAGGGAAGCGTACATCAGCTCAATAATTAGGTGATATGGCACAAGAGTGCATATTCAGCACTCAAGAACATGTATTCAGTACACTGAAAATGGAGAAGATGCCAGCCATCATCTACAGAAGTCCAGAAGTTGAAGTTATGATGCCTCCCTACTCCAGTAGAGCTTCTGGAAGAGCTAGCAAGATAGGAAAACCATGGCAAATGAAGTCAGTTTCCCAATGATTAAGTCTGACAATAGCAACCTGTTGTGACTTACAGGTCAGGACTGCTGTCGTTTGAGAAACACTATCCAGCCCAGCTCATCTACATACATACACACCCCCCTCCCCCCACACACACACACACAAAACCTAATTTAGTCCATCAGTCTCAGTAGCATTAATCTGCACACAGAAGGCCCAGTTACGCAGTTTATGCTGGCCACTAGCTATGAAAAGAAATTTGCTTGCAATCAAAGATGAAGCAACCAGCCATTGCTGTCAGACTTTGCTGTCAAGAGCTGCAGGCCTCTGCTTGAGCTGAGCCTGTATGCATTTTACTGGTTGACTACCATCTGCCAACAGCCACCTCCCTGGTGGGCCATGGTTTTGAGGCTGGTGATCTAGCTACCCTTGCATCACTGCCCTCTGTGGACACATGTAATTGCTGTTCACTGTTCAGAACAGGCACATGCCATTGTCATCAGTCATCCCAGTGGCTGCAGTTTAACCCCACCTACTCCATTGAATTCTCTGGCGGGTCATAAAAGCAAGTGAGAACTAAGGTGGCTTCCTACTCCCTGTCACCTGTAGCCATTACTGCCTTGCATCAGCACTCTGCTGCTGTGCTGATTTGCTGATTACAGCATGATGGGTTACCATCGTACTGTGTGCCACCCTGGACCACCCTCCTTGCAGACAACTGCTAATGCCAGCACACTTTAGCAGCTATTGTCACCTACATCATGGATGCAAATGACACTTCCCTGATGCCATCACTGTAACTGTTATGAATAAAAGACTTTCTCAATCAGGAACATTTATCTGATGGGTCACCATACAACAACTGCTACCACCAGCACTGCAGACATGCTAGAACAGGGAAACTGCACTACAGTCTGAAATATCAGCAGCCCAATTCACTTGCCAGCTCAGGGGTGATGCTCTACTGCTCATCATGGGTACAGCACTGACCTGTGCAAGTGATGTCACAAATGTAAACAATGTGTGCCAATGCCATCATAGCCAATCTACTTACTGCTTCCCTTTTATATCTTTTGACAGATAACTACTGTCTGGTTTCTATGAAAGTTGTAGACAGCCTGCAGTTCCACGTGTTTTATCCACACTACCTTCAGAAATGTAGTTTTGTCTTCCAAGGTAAGCCCTAAGCCACAGACTCAGTATCACTTCATGTGTTCTTATATTCTTCCAGGAAGATGTATAAATATGATAGTACAGGATCTTTGGCTGACAGTCTCATCTTGCATAAATATGTTGTTATTGTTATTGATGTTACTTTTAATTATTAATAATCGAGAAACAATTATTTATATTCTACTATTACTAGTATTAATGAATGATTAGTAATTGTTAAGATCAATAATAATAATAATAATAATATTAATAATAATAATAATAATAATATGCCAGTCGTAAAAGGCAATGAAAAGAACAAACCACTAACAGGGCTAACCCCCCCTTTTAGTGTGATTAGTTGGTTCAGGACAGAACTAATGAAGCCTCGGACAAGTGCTGTCATGGTCGGGGACGACGCTTGAACCCTATGCCCATCCACAATGGTAACGACACTGCTAGCCACACGGAAAATGATTTAAATCCAAATAGAGGTGTTTTGCAGGATATGCTTCCTGCAACCACCCTAGAAGGAAAACAAAGACAGAGGATGAGATGGTCTGATGAAGTTAACCGACACCTCATGTTCTGTTATTACCAAGCAACATACTTAGGAACCAACACAACTGGATATAGATCACAAGTATACACAACATTTATTACCAGATACCCAGAATTAAAATTCTTAACAGAACGACTAGCTGATCAGATCCATGTAATAATAAAAAATAACAGGATACCCCAGTCAGAATTAGAAAACATCAAGCATCAAGTACAACAAATACTGGAACAAAATAATATGCAATCAGAAGAAGAATAAAATACAGTAATGGACTCAAACATCCCAGAGCAAACAAACAAAGAACACCACGCATCAATTAAACAATCAGAGGAAAACGAAATCTTAAGACAGCCACCAGAACAAGCACAAATAGAACACGAAGTGACACACATGTTAGATATAGATGAAAAATTTCAGCTAACATATACAGAATACAAAGACACAAACACAGACATTAGACCATTCTTGCATAGACCACCAAATAACCCACAAGTCGAAACAACAATAACAACTATCGACACAATCATACACAACAAAATAAATGCAAATACAACTATGGAAGAGTTACAACTACTGGTTTATATAGGAGCACTCACTACACTAAATATACACACTAGGCAGAGATCAGAACCAACCAACACACAGAAGAAACCCACAAAACCAGCTTGGCAACACAGGCTACAGATTAGAATAGAATAACTGAGAAGAGACATCGGACAGCTAACACAATTTATAAGAAATGAAATATCAGACAAAAAATGAAAAAGGTTAGGTAAAATCTCACAACAAGAACTGATAGGGCAATTAAATGAAAAGAAGCAGAAATTACAAGCATTGGCGAAACGACTTAGAAGATACAAAAAAAGTAAAAATAGAAGGAAACAAAACCAAATATTCAACACAAACCAAAAGAAATTTTATCAGACAATAGATAACACACACATTAAAATAGACAACCAACCAAACATAACAGACATGGAACATTTCTGGAGCAACATATGGTCAAACCCAGAACAACATAACAGACATGCACGGTGGATACAAGAAGAAACAGACACATACAAGATGATACCACAAATGCCTGAAGTGATAATTTTGCAACATGAAGTCACCCGAGCAATTAATTCTATGCACAATTGGAAAGCCCCTGGAAAAGATAAAATAGCAAATTTCTGGCTAAAGAAGTTCACCTCAACACATTCACATCTAACTAAATTATTTAACAGTTACATTGCAGACCCATACACATTCCCTGATACACTTACACATGGAATAACTTATCTGAAACCTAAAGATCAAGCAGACACAGCAAACCCAGCAAAATATCGCCCCATAACATGCCTACCAACAATATACAAAATATTAACTTCAGTCATTACACAGAAATTAATGACACATACAACACAGAACAAAATTATAAATGAAGAACAAAAAGGCTGCTGCAAAGGAGCACGAGGATGTAAAGAGCAATTGATAATAGATGCAGAGGTGACATATCAAGCTAAAACTAAACAAAGGTCACTACATTACGCATACATTGATTACCAAAAAGCTTTTGATAGTGTACCCCACTCATGGTTACTACAAATATTGGAAATATACAAAGTAGATCCTAAATTGATACAGTTCCTAAACATAGTAATGAAAAATTGGAGAACCACACTTAATATCCAAGCAAATTCAAATAATATCATGTCACAGACAAAACAGATTAAGTGTGGAATATACTAAGGAGATTCATTAAGTCCTTTCTGTTTCTGCCTTGCTCTGAACCCACTATCCAACATGCTAAATAATACACATTATGGATATAATATTACTGGTACATACCAACACAAAATCACACATCTGCTATACATGGATGATCTAAAACTACTGGCAGCAACAAATCAACAACTCAACCAATTACTAAAGATAACAGAAGTATTCAGCAATGATATAAATATGGCTTTCGGAACAGACAAATGTACGAAAAATGGCATAGTCAAGGGAAAACACACTGAAAGTATGCAGTCATGTGAAACCAGGAGCACCAATGTGGGAAATTATTAGGGACGTTTTACGGGACCAACAAGACAACAAAAATCATCATGTTGTATTAATTGGAGGAGCAAATGACGTGTATTGTAACAAGTTAGCTAATGCTATTATCAGTCTCAAAAGTGCCTTCAGCTCATTAGAAAACTAAAAAGTAACTGTTATTGGTATACCTCATAGGCATGACCTCATATCTGTTTCATGTGTGAAAGCCGAAATTAAGGAAGCAAATAAACAGATACAAACAGTGTGTCAAGTGTACTCAAACATAAGATTTCTATCAGTTGATTTCCTGGATAGATGCAGCTTTACAAAACATGGCATGCACCTGAATAGAAGAGGCAAGTCATCTCTGTGCAAAGCAATTTATGAAACATTAGAAACATATGAAAAACAGAGTATCTATGAGTCAGTACCAACTATTGCAATGAACTACCGATACATTACTGAAAGCAACCATGCAGGAAGTGAATATGTCCTGGAGACAACAACTAAAGCAGCTACAGAACCACAAATTGTTACAGCATCACGATCAAATTCAGTAACAATGGCAGCACCATCAAAACCAGCAACATCTGAACTAGCTCGAGCAACAAGACCAATAACAGCAGCAGCACAAGCAACAGAAGCAGAAATGGTGACAACAACAACTGTAGCAGTTCCACTGCAGTCACTGGTAGAAAAGAGGAAGGAAACCACAGTCAGTATTGTATCACAACCTCCATCCTACGCCAAAGTGTTATCAAGTGCCTCCACTCAGCCTGCCCACATAAACTATGTAACATGTGAGACAAACAAGAACCTTGAGAAACAGACATCAAAAATGTCACCTTGATTAGCGGATAAGAAGACAGAAACCTAAGCAAGTATTTTATCATCTCCATCCCATAGTGAAGTGTTATATAGTGCATCAAATCAGCCATCCCACACAAATGTGTCATCAAGTAGGCCTATATCAAATCCCCCATGTCAGATAAATTATGCAGGAAGTGAAATAAACAAGTCTGCCACCCGAGCCTCAAACAGAACCAAAAAAATACCACAGAGAAGTAATGATTTTTATGGCCTGCCACTAGGAAGTCCAGGCGCTACCAAAACATAACACCATCACCACACCAAAATGAGGACCAGTGAAAGGCAAACCACCATGTGTGCATCCCGTTGGGCCCAGGACATCATGCATCTTCCCTCTTGCTGTGAAAAATCAATATTATTCATGCACATAAATATTAGATCTCTGAAATATAAAGCTGATGAACTTGGTGTTGTATTGAATGGAAACAATAGAATTGTATTATGTTTTAATGAACACTGGTTAAGAGAAGAAGAGATAAAACTGTATGTACCACCATGTTTTAATTTAATTACAAGTTACTGCAGGCCCAATGAAGGTTATGGGGGTTCCTCAATATATATAAGTGACAACCTAGGGTTAAGATATACTGTGGTTGATATTAAGGACATATGTGTTAAAGGCATTCTTGAAGCGGCTGTCATGCTACTACCAACATTAAAACTCACAGTTATTTCAATATACCATTCTCCTGATAGTGATGCTGATCAGTTTGTAGAGTGTTTAGATAAACTTATTCACCATACAGAAAAATATACCAAACACAAGACAGTAATTTTAGGAGATTTAAATTTTGATGTAAGGAAAAAAAAACACACACACAAAAATACTAATTTGCTTAACATGCTAAGATCCCATAATCTCTTCTGTGCAAATTATAGTCCCACAAGGCAACTTTCTTGTCTCGACAGTTTTATCACAAATATACATAAAGATGATTTTGAATTGGGACTCCTTAATGTTGACCATCTGACAGATCACAAAGGTATATGGGCAAAACTAACAATTAATGAAACAATGGGGGATTGTGAACCAACCCGGTTTGTCAGGTTATTAAATGATAAAGGCATAAATAGCTTCAGGGATAAGCTGAAGGTACTAAACTGGAATAATATAATATATGCTTCCAACAATGTTGAGGAGGCTTGTAGCAGGTTTCTTAGTACTTTATCTGAAATTTTCAATACCTCCTGTCCAATGGTTACCAAACAAAACAAAACTATGGCAAGAAAGCATGGTAGAACTACTCCACACCGGTGGTTCACACCATATTTACAGAAGCTAAGATTAATGGTCTTGATATGCTATGATAAGGTAAAAAATGGTAGTGGTGACAATGAAACATATGTTAGCCTCAAGAGACACTATAGATCACAAATCAGAGTAGCAAAATGTAGAGCAAATGATATCTTCATTAAAAACTCCAATAATAAGTGTAAGGCTGCATGGAGGGTCATTAAAGCAGAATTAGGTACAGGTAGTCATAGTGTAAAAGTTACAACTGGTGTTAATGTCACCCCAGATGAATTTAACCTCTTTTTTATCAATGCAGCAAATCCTAATCCCTCATCTCCTCATAAGAACAGTTCAAAACCAAATTCACAACCTACTTATACAAACCAGTTTTTACAAAACTTTGCTGATACTGTGCCAACCTGTAATTGGGGACATGTGGAAATATGTGATGTAATTAAATCAGTGGCAAAGTTAAGTGACTCTAGATCAGAAGATATTTATGGCCTCTCAAATTTTGTGATTAAAAAAAATAATCGATTTGATGTCATTCCCCCTCTTCACTGGATATTTGACTGTGGTATTTCTCCAGAATGTCTAAAGAAGACAGTAGTAATTCCATTACACAAAAAGGGTGATAAAAACTGCACTAATAATTATCGTCCAATTTCTCCGATACCTATTCTTTCAAAATTAATCGAATATTGTATACAAAAGCAAATTAACATGCATTTGTCAAAAAACCGTGTACTGACTAAGTCTCAATGTGGTTTTAGGGCCCAGTTATCAACAATTAATGCTGTTGAAAATGTTGTTTCTATTGTGCAATCTTCTTTTGAATCTAAATTATCTGCTGAAGCCACACTACTGGACTTAATCAAAGCATTTGATTCTGTAAACCAAACAATACTGCTGGAGAAACTATGGTGTTATGGCATTAGGGATCTGGAACTCTCCCTCATTAAATCATATCTCAGTAACAGAAAGCAAACTGTAAGCTACAACTGTCAAAAGTCACAGTTACTGAACGTCACTAGAGGTGTACCCCAAGGATCAGTGCTTGGGCCATTACTGTTTATAATATTTATAAATGACCTGACCAGCAATATGCCATGCAAATCTGTGCTTTACGCAGACGATACAACTTTCATCAATTCAGGGAAGGACATAAATAAACTGAAGGAGCAAAGTAAAGATTTTCTCAGATTATCCAATATGTGGTTCGAAGCCAATGAGTTAGCTATTAACTATGAAAAGACTGTAAATATATCCTTCAGCTTATCCAATGCTGATACTGAGTACACTTCTACCAAACTTCTTGGCATATACTTAGATATGAAATTAACCTGGCAGAGTCACATAGACAACATATCTCGAAAGCTTTCGCGAGTTATCTATCTACTGAAAAAATTACGCACATGTGTTTCTGAAAGCCTGCTGATTAATTCCTATTATGCATTCTTTCATTGCCATATTAGCTATGGTATTCTTCTGTGGGGTAATTCTCCATGGTCCAGGAAAATTTTTATTTGGCAGAAGAAAGCCATCAGGAGCATTTCTGGGATTACCAAAAATAACATATCATTTAGGTCATACTTCAAAGAATTACAGATAATGACAGTCCCTTCTCTTTTTATATACAGCTGCCTTTTGTACATAAAAGAAAACTTTAACAGTTAAAACCTTAGGCAGTCCGTTCATAATCGTAACACTCGTCAAACATTTAAGATAGACATACCAACAACTCGACTCAAGAAAACACAAGACAGTTATGAATACATGGGAATAAGGCTTTTCAACACATTACCTGTGCAGGCACGTTGTGTCTCTCTTAATATGTTTAAAAGTAAGACTAAAAAATGGCTGATAGACAAAGCTTTTTACAGTGTTAAAGAATTTGAAAACTCTTCAAAAATAGATCTGACTTACGAAACAACTTGCAACTCTGTTTGTACCTCTAAGCTTTTTTTGTCTCTGTAGTTCCAAATTTAACTGTTAAACATGTGGAGAAATCCTTATGTATGAAATGTATTCTTTTATTATGCACATTCTTTAAAATGAACACTTTAGTTATGTGGGCTATCTTTATGTACCAAATGTATTCCTTTATTATGTATGTTCTTTTAAAATGTATACTTTAGCTTTGTGTGATACCTCACAATACTTATATTTCTTAATATGTAAATTGTACATTACTCATGACAATATCGATTGCATGTAAATGCTTAAAGATGGATAAATAAATAAATAAATGCACCACAAAATGTACTGGAGAATGATTAATACAAATTATACTGGAACAGAACCATTATAACAGATAAAACACCACCATGTAACAAACCTGGCATCATACTCACCAATAAAAAGAAGAAATTGACACAACTAATCGAAATATCCACACCCAATACAACAAATATACAGAAAAAAACAGGAGAACAATTGAAAAATACATCCAACTGGCTGAGGAAGTCAAGGACATGTGGCATCAGGATAAAGCTGACATTATACCAATTGTACTATCAACTACACGAGTCATACCACACAATATCCACCAGTACATCAACGCAATACAGCTACATCCAAACATATATATACATCTACAGATGTTGGCTCTGAGCACTATGGGACTTAACATCTATGGTCATCAGTCCCCTAGAACTTAGAACTACTTAAACCTAACTAACCTAAGGACATCACACAACACCCAGTCATTACGAGGCAGAGAAAATCCCTGACCCCGCCAGGAATCGAACGTGGGAACCAGGGAGTGGGAAGCAAGAACGCTGCCGCACGACCACGAGCTGCGGACTACAACTACAGAAATCTGTAATTATTGATACATGTTCAACTACCCGAAAGTTCCTAAATGCAATGTAACATATACCGTACAGTTAAAAGGAAGTCACGCTTGATCAAGGTCCATGTCACTTTCCATTTTTAGCCAGACATAACGTCTGAGAAAGGGAAGATAATAATAATAATACAGACCAGCCAGTAAAACTGGAGAATTGGAAAAGGTGAAGATCTTTTAAAAAGGATAGGTGGTAGGCAAAAATGCCAGTTATAATACAGCAATATGTCTAATAGGAAAAATACAAAGATCCAGACAGGTTTTCAGAAAAAGTATGTGCACAGTTCAAAGAGAAATGATTGTAGTATTAATATGTGTAGACAACCATTTAATGATTATTAAGTTTATGGGGAGCCAAATTCACCATTTCTTGTGTCCATATTTTAACATTCTAGAAAATTATTTCCTTGTAAAACATATACATGTGTTAATAAATCTGACATTTGTGCTTGGAATAGAGAAGACTAAACCTCGGTATATATGATAATGGAAGATTCAGTCACAAAAACATACAGCTCTTCCTCACTGAAGCTAAGCCACTTATGAGACAACATGCGAAATATACTGGCAGTACCTCAGTTACGTAACATTTCTGCTGGAAGTGTAAACTGGTGTGTCCAATACAAAATAAATGACAAATGCACCATTGTTCAGTTTTGACTGTAACAGTATACACTCTGGGCACAGTGCAGAAAATTGTCCAACAACATCATGTGCGAGCAATCATCCAGTTTTTATCATGTACTGAAGTCACTGCCCTGAAGTAACTCTGCTAAATGCATGTAATAGGGTGGAAGGAGAGCTCTGAGCATAAACACCAGCCACTGCATATCTGAAGCATGAAAGATTCCTCTTTGACTGGTGAGTCACATTACACATTGCTACACAGCAGTGGCAAGGTAGAAGCACATAAAAACCACAATAAATTATGGATCACTCTTAGCAGCAAGATTCAGTTCAGGCTAGTGGTAGTACTTACACATTTAAACACGAAAATGTGAACTAATCATGTGTTATGGCACTACATTTCCAAATCAATGTCTGCAACCTGCACCCAGATGAACCACCAGGTACCTTACCAAATTATGGTGCCTGTACTGGACACACACTGAGCTGACATGAAGGAAACCTCTGCTCCAGCACTGAAGTGTGTACATTTGCCACATACTAGGCCCTGCCAGCTGCTGCTGGGGCTGGAACACTGTTCACACAGCATGGTGTGAGATCCAGGCTATTGCAGTGACTACCTGGATTACATCCTGCCAGGGCATGGCACTCTGCTGCTTCTGTGGTCTAAGTGGCCAAAAGTGACATACTGTCATAACAGAGCCAGATCGAGCGGCCCCAAATATCGCATGCCTCATCCAACTGTTGTCAACTGCACCATACACTGAAAAGTACTCCATGGTGATCGTCGACCCAAAGTGGGTCATCTCAACTACAACTAGGTGCTACCTCCTCTACCTATGCATCTATGACCCACATGTAATCTCAATGCTGCCAGTAGCCAAACTGTTGCCTGCCAGCTAGAGGCCTACTGTTGGCTGTCATCAACTGACTCTGGGGCACCTTCTGGTGTCCTCGGTTCATTGCCCATCCTTGCATATTTTCTGCACCATGTCCAATGCGAGCTCCTGGCCTGCTGCATTGGCACCTGATAGCATAGCCAGCCTACACCAGAGTTTTCTGTTGTTGTGTGTCTGATGTTGGCAGGCATGACACAGCTCCACACCAGACAATGTGCTGACTTCAGTACTTCTGTGGCCACTTGCCCAGCCTGACATCTTTGCACTAGTGGAATCTCCCACTGCCAAGTGTCAAGCAAAGGAAATACCACAGCCCAGGGTCAACACGCGTCACTGGGACACTGACTACTTGACTTGCATGACTTTGGCTATATAAATAATAATGTTACCTTCACTGTCTTTACAATTCTATGACAGCTGAGAAACTGGTTCTTCTAACCTACTTTTCAGTCTATCATTCTCATCCATTGTGAGATTAATAGCACTAAGACCATCCTGACTCCATTACACATGCTTTGTTTCTTTAATTTACAAAGGGCTGAAATGGTGCTGCTCATACATCTTTTCTTCTACAATGTATGTGAGTTACACAAAAAGCTGCAGGCAGAGTTTGAAAATTCATTGAGGAAGTATCACATCCCCACCCAAAAATTTGGTCAGTGGTTTGATCAACAAGCCATGGAAATTCAGTTACCTACCAGGTCCTCAAGATCATCTGAACACAATTTTATTTAGTGTAGCCACCTGGAATTCTGTTGAGAGAAACTGGCCCATCTTGGATCCTACTTAGTCTGAAAGATACAGTTGTTGATAGACCTAAGGGTAGTGTGACACTGTTACTTTTGGAGATCATGTGAACTATTGCTGCTATGACTATTGCAAGGCTGGTGCAGTATGTTTCTAGAGATAGTTTTATACGTCACTAATTCATTAAGGCAGAGAAATCACCTTCACCTAACCCCTTTCTACATAAATACTGTCAATATCTTGTCTTGCAAGAACATGGCCCCTGCAACATTACAGTACTTTCAAAATGCCTCTCATTTAGCTCCAAATCCAGTTTAAGAATGATGGAATAGCAAAGGCCCTGCTTTCCTTTATTTGTTCCCTTCAGTCAACTCATTTGTTTGTCATCTGCACAACTGAGCTCAGCCAGCAAAAAATCACACACCAGCTTGTCTCAAACTCTTCCAAGCTACTACTAATTGTGGTCCTCAATCCATCCTAAGCAGCCATTCCTGATAACTTTCCAGGAACTCCTCACATCCAACTTAACATTACCTTCCTGCCTCAGATCTCTTTCCAGTAAGGTGAACTGCACACTTACAAAACAACCTCAGCCTTAAAATGAACTTCAGCCCCCTTCAGAAAAGGGCTCCAGAAGCATGGTCATGGATCAAAGTAACCACGAGGCAGAGGGAACTCTCCTCATGTTTTCAACACCAATGCTTACATACTTTACCACAGGATGCTATCCCTATATGACCTTCAGCCTACACAACCGCCAGCAGCTCTTTCCAAAGCTCTTACCTTAATCCACGTGCTCACACATTGTCAACCACTTGAACCCTTATCTTCACTTTCACCCCAAATTTCACAAAGCTAATACCATTAATCCCCTTACAGTTCGCCTCACTGTGACTCATAGAAAGATCTTCCAGCCTTTGTTGAGCATCATCTCCAATCAATTGTCCACAGTCTGCCTTCTTACATAAAAGACTAAATCACTTCCTCCTGTGCTTTGCACTATGGATGCTATTTCCTGACACATCATCCCCTATGCTCATAGCTTTATTGCCATGAACACATATCCCAGTAACCTGCCAATATGAATCCACCACTTAAATCCTAATCCTTTCAGTCAATGACATTCTGCCCTATAATTCCCTCTTTGAAGCCTAAATCTACAAAAGCTCCATGGAATTGTGATGAGTATCAGTTTTGCATTAAATGCTAACCTGTTTGTGGGCAACCTAAACAAATAATCCATTCCTGTTTGACCCCTAACAGCCCTTGTTTGGTTTAAATTAATTGACATCATCTTCATGATCTTGGGGCTTTTTTTTCAAGTTGCTTCATCATCATCATCATCATCATCATCATCTCCAAAACCTGCTTCATCTGACCATCATTGAGCTACCTTCCCAGATGATGATTTCTCTGTTTGAGATGGCTCAATAAAACCACCTGTTGATCTCAAACACAAAAACCACCATCTGTAACCCTATTTCAGTAGCAATATGTTCCCACTCCACAAAAAGTTTCTTTCCACTAACCTTAAAACATTTGGATGTTGTTTCTGAAATCTGAAACAAGAGTTGACAATGGAGTTGACCACACAGATGATGCATTTTAATATCGATTTACTATGTAAGCTGTATGTATGTTTTGTGAGAAAGTTTGTACTGTCCTAATGTATCATTCAAATTGTAGGTTACAAAATTCATCTATGTGTTGTTAGCTAGTGTTAATGTACAGAACTGGTCAGGCAAGGAAATTTGAAGAAACATAAAAAAATTAATGCAAGCAACTTATGTCAATACACATTAAAAAAACCATCATATAGATCAAAGCAGCACAGCACCCATGATTCAAAATGGTTCTTTTATTGCATTTCAAGTCATCATCTAATACTCTTCTTCATCTTCTTCTTTTCCTTCAGCATTTGTCCCATGTGCCTGTGGGGTCCCCTATGTGGGTCCGTTGTCTCCATTTTGCTCTATCAAGGGCTGCATCTGGGTGGATGTTTACACATTTAAGGTCTTTGTGAATTGTATCAGCCCATTATTGCTTAGGTCATCCTTAGGGTCTGCTGCTGACAACTTCAAGTGTGTAACCCACCTTGGCAATAGAGTCATCACCAGCCCGTAAAACATGCCCAAACCATCGAAGATGACACACACACATCTTGTTCTTACAAAAAACAGACACAGAAAAAATAATCCCCTAATCAATATTATTTTTGATATCAAATTCTAATATACTATCAAATAGATTATTTAAATAGTAGTACACAGAATTGAAAGTTTAATCATCACTTCAAGTCATACTCTAAAACCAACATGTGTAAGAGCTGTATCACCACATGGACTATCTTTTACTTTCTCTACCTCTTCCATTTGTTTCTGCAACTTGATTGTTTCTTTTTCCAGTTCTTTTACCTTCTGGTGGAGCCTGAGAACCAATTGAACACCTTCAGTCTGAAAACAAAGATAGCACTGAAAAGCATGACTAAAGCACATGAATCAATAATAAAGCTTCCTTACTGGTAGAGTTTTACTTCCATATCCTGTATTTTTGAGGTGAAAAGCCTGGTTTTCAATAATATTGGCAAACACAATTTGAATGTCTTCTTACGTAGCAAAGTATCTACCAATGAGCCAAATTTCTTTTCATATTAAAGTACATACCATGGTCTTTATACTGGTGTCCTAAGATGAAGTTTCCAGAAGAATGTGGAAATGGAATTGATCAGACTAATTATAACTCACCTCTCTGGAGACCTGAAGAAAGATGTTTGTGGCCACAGATTTGCTTTGGATAAAGAGGTGCATGTCTGGGTACAATCATGGCTTGGTAGGCAACCACAAACATGTTTCTATGATGGTATTGACTGTGTATCACACAGTGGGTTAAGTTTATCAACAGTTATGGTGATTACTTTCAAAATAATGAACAGTTTACTTACTTTTTCCATCTGATTTCCAGGTAAATTCATTACATTTTATATTTTCTACAAAGTGGTAACAATGAATAAAATTATAAACATGTTTGCACATACTTTTTTGACCATATACGCTATAATGAAATTTATTTTGGAAGCTTCAAAATGGCTGACAGTTCTTGCAGTAACTCGCGGAATGGTATTCTGTGTGCACTCTACTGGGACAACATTCAGGAATATGACAGGAATGATCATTTGGGGGAAAAAATAATAATCTAGTGAACTTGGGCTCTGAAATGCATACCTTAAGATCTGTGAGCACTTATTCAATAGAAGAGATACATTTCACAGTAGCAAAAATGTACATATTCTCATAGAGCTTAAGGAATGCATTTTAGAGCCCATGCTTACTAGACTTTTTTCCTTGGAATGGTCCTTCTCATCATATCCATGAATATTGACAAATCCTCTTGGGACACCAGTATAAAGGCCAAAAGGCCATGGTATGTACTTTAACACTGAAAAAAATTGAGTCATAGGTAGATCCTTTGCTACAGAAGAAGATATTCAAATTATAACCGTGTTTATGGTTCATTTTACAAGTGCTGGAATAACCAAAGTGATCATACATTCATCATCAGGTGGATATATTTAAATTAACAGAGCATAATATTGATACTGTTCCATCTACTTCAGCAAGCTGTGGAACCTGAATAACGATTTTTTTCTTTTGCTGGAATTCCCTTCCTCCTTTTAACATTCACATGAGACAAGCCTGAAGTTTTAATTATTATTTTGAATTTGAAAAATATGTGAAGACAAAATTGTTTAATCTGTGTAAGTTATCTGATTCTGCATTACCCCAAAATGCACCAAAATGCATTTCACCTACAAGTAAATCCCATAGTATACAGACATTGCAAACACAAGATAAACACAGTGGGGGATAATAAAGGAATAAAAACTTACATCTTCCCCATGGTCAGATACACCACTTATAGTTTTATCTTGTGCACTAACAGTGATTGGACTATAAAAAGAACACTGATGAGTACATTTAGAATGCCCATGCCATTGCAGGTGACCCATTTCATTCTTCAAGCTTTCATTTTGTTTTTTCAATAGGTTGTGCTCTTCCAGGAGTTTCTGATATCCATCTCTATCTTTGCTCAGCATCAGCCTTTTTAGCTCAACACAGGCCTGTAGATTCTCTACTAAAATTAAAGAAAATTATTGCGTAACATCACTAAAATATATACCATTTAGGGTAGCATGTCCAGTGGAAACAATTAACTACAGTATATCCTTAAAAAGGTGTCTTCATTTTAGCATACATAATATACTAGTCTCAATAAATGTTGATAGCATCAAAAGAAGCATTATTGGAAATACAAATCTGAGTGACTACAAAGTAAGTGTATACATTTTTTTAGTGCCATGGAATAATAATACAAACATGAATCATTCTGATAAATTTAAGCTCAACTATAATCAGATAGTGAATGATTAACCGAAAACAAGCATAAGTCACCAACTGAAAAAGCTGTTGCTCTTCTGCATAGTTTTACACTCCTGTATACATAGTACAAGGTGCTGCTTTTGTATTCAAAGGAATTTTTAACACAGAATACTGACAGTTAAAAATTACACACAAAGTCTTACCAATTTTGAATACTACAGGCTCAATAATGAAAAATAATTGGCCAGAATGAAGTCCTCAAATGAGTTTAAATGCAATGTCATTTTTCCAGGAATGTTGTTTCAAGATTCAACAATGTGTGAGAATAGAAGAGATGAAAGTATTTATTAGTGTCACTTTCCACACAGTAGCTGCTTGATGTCAGCTAGGTAGTTCAATCACAAGCTTTCCTGTGGATTTTTTAAAATGTGAGTGGCAGAATAAATTGTTATAAGAATGATTATATTTGGCATCTATAGGCTTTTCTTCTCCCATCAATATGGTCCTGAAATATTACAATGAATTAACAATTACGATTAAGAATTAACAATTGCATGAAATAAATACACCCTGATATCAAAGTTGGTCCAAACATACAGAGGCATTCACTACCAAAGAGAACTTTATACACATACAGCTGAGGAAAAGATACCAACGTGTTTAGCATACTCTAAAGATATGAGCCTATATCAGGCTAGGGGTATCATAAATCCCATATGCTCTCCTAAATAACATCTCAGTGAAAGTGCCTTACAAATGCCCCTGTTTGGCCTGTTACCAACTATTAAGTGTGCATCTACATTCTGTGATTCTGTGGATAACTGATAAGCAATGGTGTCACATTGTGGTGTTGGAGACAAGTATGGAACAAATGGGAGGTTGAGGTATGGTTGATGGTCTCCCAAACCTAGCATAAGGTGGGAGACACCTCAACCACAGCCACCCACCCCCACCACAAAAGTAGTTGAAAACATTATGTTATTGTTATTGTTGTTGTTGTTGTTGTTGTTGTTGTGGTCTTCAGTCCAAAGACTGGTTTGATGCAGTTCTCTGTGCTACTCTATCCTGTGTAAGCCTCTTCATCTCTGTGTAATTACTGTAACCTACATCCTTCTGAATTTGCTTACTGCATCCATCTCTTAGTCTCCCTCTATGATTGTTGCCCCACACACTCCCCTCCAGTACTAAATTGGTGATCCCTTGATGTGTCCTTCCAACAAATCCCTTCTTTAATTCAGTTGTACCACAAAATTCTCATCTCCCCAATTCCATTCACTCTATACTCAATGTTAACAAATTTCTCTCCTTCAGAAATGTTTTTCTTGCCATTACCAGTCTACATTTTATATCCTCTCTACTTCGACCATCATCAGTTATTTTGCTTCCCAAACAGCAAAACTCATTTCCCAATCTAATTCTTTGAGCATCACCTAATTTAATTCTATTACATTCCATTATCCTCATTTTGCATCTTATATCCTCCTTTCAAGACACTATCCATTATGTTCAACTGTTCTTCCAAGTCCTTTGCTGCCTCTGGCGGAATTACAATGTCATTGGTAAACATCAATGTTTTTATTTCTTCTCCCTGGGCTTCTAATTCCTACTCCAAATTTTTCGTTTGTTTCTCTTACAGCTTCCTCAATACACAGAATGAATAACATCAGGGATAGGCTACAAGCCCATCTTACACCCTTCTCAACAACTGCTTCCCTTTGGGCACCTTAACTCTTACAACTGCTATCTGGTTTCTGCACAAATTATAAATAGCCCTTTGCTCTCTGTATCTTACCCCTACCACCTTTAGAATTTGAAAGAGTGTATTCCAGTCAACATTGTCAAAAGCTTTCTCGAAGTCTACAAATGCTATAAATGTAGGCTTATCTTTTCTTAACCTATCTCTATGAGAAGTGGTCATATTGCCTCATGCGTTCCTACATTTCTATGAAAACCAAACTGATCCTCCCCAAGTTGGCCTCCACCAACTTTTCCATTATTCTGTAAAGGATTCATGTTAATATTCTGCAACCGTGACTTATTAAGCTGATAGTTCAGTAATTTTCACACCTCTCAGCTCCTGACCTCTTTGGAATTGGAATTACTACATTCCTCTTGATGTCTGTAGTTATTTCACCTGTCTCATCCATCTTGCTCACCAGATGGAAGAGTTCTGTCATGGCTGGCTCTCCCAAGGCTATCAGTAGCCCTAACAGAATGTTGTCTACTCCTAGGGCCTTATTTTGACTTAAGTCTTGTAGTGCTTTGTCAAATTCTCCATGCAGTATCATATCTCCCTTCTCATCTTCATCTATGTCCTCATCCATTTCCATAATGTTGCCCTGAAGTACATCTCCCATGTATAGACCCTCTACATGCTCCTTCCACCTTTCTGCTTTCCCTTCTTTGCTTAGGACTGGTTTTCCACCTGAGCTCTTGATATTCATACCGGTGGTTCTCTTTTCTCCAAAGGTCTCTCTAATTTTCCTGTATGCAACATCAATCTTACCATTAGTAATATATGCTTCTACATCTTTACATTTGTCCTCTAGCCATTCTTGCTTAGCCATTTTGCACTTTCTGTCGATCTCATTTTTTAAACATTTGTATTCCCTTTCACCTACCTCATTTGTTGCATGTTTACATTTTCTCATTTCACTGATTAAGTTCAATATCTTTTATGTTACCCAATGATTTCTACTACATCTTTTTACCTGCTTGGAACTCTTCTGCCTTCACTATTTCATCTCTCAAAGCTACTCATTCTTCTTCTACTGCATTTCTTTCTCCTGTTCTTGTCAGTCATTCTCTAATGCTCCTTCTGAAACGCTCTACAACCTCTGGTTCTTTCAGTTTATCCAGATCCCATCTCTTTAAATTCCTGCCTTTTTGCAGTTTCTTCAGTATTAATCTACAGTTCATAAACAATAAATTGTGGTCAGAGTCCACATCTGCCCCTGTAAATGTCTTACAGTTTAAAACTGGTTCAGAAATCTCTGTCTTGCCTTTGTATAACAATCTGAAACCTTCTGGTGTCTCCAGATCTCTTTCACGTATACAACCTTCATTCACAATTCTTAAACCAAGTGTTAGTTATGATTAAATTATGCCCTGTGCAAAGTTCTACCAGGCAGCTTCCTCTTTCATTCTTTTCCCTCCAGTCTCCATTCACCTATTACTTTTCTTTCTCTTCCTTTTCCTACAGTCGAATTCCAGTCCCCCATGACTATTAAATTTTCATCTCCCTTAACTATCTGACAAATTTCTTTTTCCTCACCATACATTTCCTTGATCTCCTCTTCATCTGCAGAGCTAGTTGGCATATAAACTTGTACTACCATGGTGGGTGTGGGCTTTGTATCTAACTTTGCTACAATAAGGCATTCACTATGCTGTTCATAGTAGCTTACTTGTGTTCGTATTTTGTTATTTATTATTAAACCAACTCCTGCAAAGCCCCTATTTGATTCTGAATTTATAACCCTGTATTCACCTGACTAGAAGTCCTTCTGTTCCTCTTGCCACCGAACTTCACTAATTCCCAGTATATTTAGCTTTAACCTATCTACTTCCTTTTCGAATTTTCTAACCTACCTGCCTGATTAAGGAGTCTAACATTCCACACACTGAAATGCAGAATGCCAGTTTTGTTTCTCCTGATAATGACATCCTCCTGAGTATTCCCCACCCAGCGATCTGAACGGGGGACTATTTTACTCAAGAGGATGTCATCATCATGTAACATGCAGTAGAGCTGCATGCTCTTGTAAAAAAAAATTACAGTTTTAGTTTTCTCTTGCTTTCAGCCGTTCACAGTACCAGCACAGTGAGGCCATTCTGGTTGATTTCACAAAGCCAGATCAGTCAATCATCCAGACTGTTGCCCCTGCAACTACAGAAAAAGCTGCTGCCCCTCTTCAGGAACAACATGTTTGCCTGGCCTCTTGACAGATACCCCTCCATTGTGGTTGCGCCTCCATTACAGCTATCCACACGAGGCATGTAAGCCTTCCCACCCATGGTAAGGTCTATGGTTCATGGGGGAGAAAACATATCTGACAAAAAACCAATTTCATGGAGAACAACAGGAAACCAGTCCAACTGCCCATGAGTTGATTGTCAATATTAGAGGCAAAGAATTAAAGCCAGGAGGGGGCACTCTACCAGGTTGTGTGTACTACTGTCTGTAAGGTCCCATAACCACAATGTGGAGGTAGCTTGTTACATGAAGTAAAGCTGTGAGTTAGTCTGGTATGAGTGATAAGGAAGCGACATAGAACAGTAGATCCCTTCTGGGAGGGATGGAAGGAGGAGTGGCATGTAGTCTCCCTTATAGTGTGGAGTTTATTAGAAGGGGCAGTAGCCCACCAGATGTTCCAACTCAGTCTGAAAACAGACTATTTGCACTGGAAAATGTCCATCTGGGGTGATCAAAGTATATGTGGGCATTTAACTGCTTTTCTAGTCAGCCAGTTCATTCCATTGGATAGCCACATGACTTAGAGGTCAGAGAAAGACAACTATGCAGGCAGTGAGACTAAGGTAAGAGAGGTTATAAGCAGCCAATATTACAGGATGACAAGAATAGCATTAGATAAATGTCCAGAAAATTGCTCCTTGAGCCACAAATTAAAGAGCTATTAACGGAGGCCAGTTTAAGAAAACTTAATGCTCTGTTAATGGCTATCAGCTCCACTGTGTGAACACTACATGTTCCTGGGGCTGAATGTAAAAGCACATGTCATCCTGTCTATGGTTTCAGAGCATAAATGAGAGGTAACACCCTGATACTAAAACTCAAAGTAACAGATGCTGAAAAGTCATGGTGGCAATGTAAACTCTACAACTACGAAACAGATTGGTCTTAATTCATAGCTTGGGTATTGACCAAAGGGGAGGATGCAGGGAGTATGTTCTCAAGAAGTTAAGTGGAGATCCCGGCACAGGGCTGTGAGACATACGCCAACTGGTAATCCTATCAGGGGGTTGGTGTCAGGAGATCAAAGCCAAAAAATATGCTGGGTTGGGTTGATTTGGGGGGGCAGACCAAACTACGAGGGCTATCCACAAAGTACAATACATTTTGGAATTAAAAATAAATAAAGTATTGGAATTTTTTTTACTATATACATATGAAAGCCACACTTAAATACTACTTTCCTACATAGTTGCCATTTAAATTAAGGCACTTATCATAGCGATGGACGAGCTTGGAAATTCCTTCGTCATAAAATTCGGCCACCTGCACCTTCAACCACGTGGTTACCTCTTCTTTTGGGAAAGAAAAGGTGTGATTTTTGTGGATTTCCTGGAAAGAGGCACTACAATAAACTGTCAAAGGTATTGCCAAACTCTGCACAACCTCAGAAGAGCAATACAAAACAAGCGCAGGGGAAAGTTGGGCTCAAAGATCTTGCTGATTCACGATAATGCCCGGGCCCACACGGCAAATGCCGCTCGTGAAGTTCTCGAATCTTTTAAGTGGGAGTTGTTTCCTCATCCGCCGTACAGTCCTGACCTGGCACCGAGCGACTTCCACTTATTCCCAGCGATGAAGAAGTGGTTGGCTATGCAGCGTTTTGATGACGACGCACAGCTTCAAGAAGAGGTAACCACATGGTTGAAGGCGCAGGTGGCCGAATTTTACGACGAAGGAGTTTCCAAGCTCATCCATCGCTATGATAAGTGCCTTAATTTAAATGGCAACTATGTAGAAAAGTAGTATTTAAGTGCGGCTTTCATCTGTATATAATTAAAAGAATTTCCAATACTTTATTTATTTTTAATTCCAAAACGTAATGTACTTTGTGGATAGCCCTCGTATAAGGTCATTGGTCTCATTGGATTAAGGAAGGATGGAGAAGGAAGTGAACCATACCAGCATTTGCCTGAACTGATTTAGGAACATCACAGGATGGCCAGACAGGGTATTGAACTATCGTCATCCTGAAAGTGGGGCCAGTGTGCTAACCACTGCGAGACTTCTCTCGGTCAAAAATGTGTGACCAGTTGGATGATTAGGGAATTGTCTGATGGTAACAGCATAAGTGAGCAACAGTTGGTACTGTCAGAAATAAAGAGGGAAGATTCTTGCTTCAGCAAGAAGTCTGTCTAGGGGACTAATCAGGAAGGTGCCAGTGGCCAGTCTTACCCCATGATGACTGACTGGATCTAACAGTTTCAAAATGTAAAAGGGTGCCAAAACACAAACCTGGCAACCATAGTCCAACTGTGGCAATAGCAGGGCCTGATAAATACAGAGAAGAGTAGTGCAATCAGCACCTGAAGAGGTGTGGGCAAGAAAGCAAAGACTGTTAGTCTTTAGTTGACAAATATCGTGCAGCCAAGTCAGTGTTGAGGCTAACTGACATATCTGTCAATGGACAAAGGGGTTTTTGCCTAGCTTAAGAACTAGTATGATGATACTACCAAACCATTGTGAAGAGAAATATGGTTAAAGATCCTCAGTACATGGAGCAACTGAATAATATTCATTCAGATGTTGGATCATCTCATAATGAATTTAATCAAGGCCTGGAACCATACTGTGAGATGAGGAAAGTGCCTGAAGTAGCTCCAATGCAGTGAAATGTTCATAGTGCTCCCTACATTCATTTTTACTGCATTTAATTAGATAGTGAACCTCAGAATTTAGTTGCCTGAAAGGGAGGATGGTGGATTTCCTGGAAAGAGGCACTACAATAAACTCTCCAAGGTATTGCCAAACTGAATAGGCATTGCAGTTTCTTTGGTCCACCATGGCACATACAATGGCGGAGGCAACCTTCAGAAAGAGGAATAGCAGTTCCAGCAGCATGGGAGATTGTATCAAAAACATCTCCCACAACCTTGTTGAAGCAATCTGACAGACAGGCATCAAAGATGATAGCAAAAGCATACAACTGTCATTGGTTCTCTGAAGTGCCAAACATGGTTATTGGTCCATAGGGCTGTGACAAGTGATAGGACACTGAAAAATGGTCACTGTACGAAGCTCATTGGGTACAGGCCATTCTAGCAAAGCCATGAGCTTAGGGGAAAGAGATCATAAGGTCAGCAGCTGAATAGGTGCTATGGGAAGCAACAAAGTGGCTAGGAGTATTGTCATTGAGGGGAGACAGACCAAGATTGGAAAAAAGTTAGCTAATCAGAAGGCCTACCAGAAGAAATGGAACTTCCCCAGGGCATGATGGTGTGCACTGTAATTGTAAAGTAAGAGGAAAGGGCGGGACTGATTGATTAACTGAGAGAGTATGGGACCAAACGGTGAAGTCATCAGTCCCGCGATTCCAAAGGGGGTTACATTAGAAAGAGAGTCCGCTAGAAATGAAAAGATTCATTCAGAGGAGTAAAATTATAAATGAATGAACATTAAACACACACAGTATAAGCATAAAAGGTGAGACCAAACCTAAAAACTGGAAAAAGGGAAAGAAGGGGGGGGGGGGGGGGGGTGGAGGCAGTCATGGGATCACAAACCGTGAAGACTGCAAAAGGAGTCCCAATCACAACCAACCTGCCCCTGCTCCAAGACAAAAGGAGAACCTCATATCTGGAAATAAAAACCACTTTCATAGAATAATGTGAGGACCAGGTCAATCATCTGTGAATCATCCGCTAACATTAAATTTAAGGAAGCAAGGAGACTATACTTAGCATGAAGGGTCGAAAGAAGGGACATGCCACCAATATGCGAGATTTCGCCAGTCGGGCGTCACAACCACATTGTGGGGGGTGGGTCGTTATGTAGGAGGAAACAATGGGTGAGCCGGGTATGGCCAATAAGTAAACAACATAAAACAGTGGACTCCTGAGAGGGGGCAGAAAGAAGTGCCCCAAACTGCAGTAGACTCCTTGATTGTGCGGAGTTTATTACTACGAGCAGTAGCACTCCAGATGGCATTCCACTGTTGGGCAAAGAGAGATTTGACATAGATCCACATATCCGCAGTTGGAATCGTGAAAGGAAAAGGGGGTAAGTATCTGCTTCTCTAGCCAAACAGTCAGCCACTTCATTCCCTGGAATTCCCCCATGACTTGGGACCCAGACAAAGATGACTTAACAGGCAGCATGCTCAAGGGCAGAGAGAAAGTCATGGATGGCGGAGACCAAGGGGTGATGAGAGTAGCATCGATCAATAGCCTGAAGGCTGCTCATGGAGTCTGAACAAATTAAAACACTATGGAGGGAGGCCTGAGAAACAAAAAAGGAGGGCCCTGTAAATGGCTAGAAGCTCTGCTGTAAATACACTACATGATCCTGGCAACAAATAGTGCTCAAAGCTGGTAAGAGACGTGAAAGCATATCCCACCTTATCAGTAGACTTAGAACCATCAGAGTAAAAGATGGTGGCACCCTGGAACTCTGCAAGGATGGCACATACAAGATGCCAGTAAACCATAGGATCAACATAGATCTTAGGACCCTGGAAGAGAGTGCAGATGGAGATCCTGACAGAGGGTAGTGAGATGCATGCCAACTGGCAATCCCACCCTTGGGCAGGTGTTATGAGGGAGACATTCCTCATTGGTGAAGACTGCAGTGCATAGAGGATGGTCAAGGAAGTGGTGAATGGCAACTGCATAGGAAACAAGGAGTTGGCTCTGTTGGATGTCTATGGGGGGAGGGGAAATTCACGCTTATGTGAGGAGACTATCAACAGGAGTAGTGCAAAGGGCACCAATAGCCAGATGCACCCCACAATGATGGACAGGGTCAAGGAGTTTCAAAGTGGAAGGAGCTGCTGAAGCATAAACCTGACTACCATAATAGATAATAGAGTCTGGACAAAACCAGAGCATGGTGGAGAAGGAGGAGGAGGAGGAGGAGGAGGAGGAGGAGGAGAAGAAGAAGAAGAAGAAGAAGGAGGAGGAGAGTGGAATGGTCTGCACCCCAAGATATGTGGGCCAGGAGGTGGAGAGCAGTAAGCTTCCGTATGCATGTAGTTTTTAGGTAGTGAATGTGGGGCAGCTATGTCAGCTTGTTATCAAAAATAAGGCCCAAGAAACGGGACTGTGTTACAAAATCAAGGAGCTGGTTGCCTAAGTAAAGTTCTGGATCAGGGAGTTGTGGGTTGACAACAAAAATGCATAACCTGCGTTCTGGAGGAGGAAAACTGGAAGTCGTGGATGGTGGCCCACACAGAGGCCCATCGGATGGTGCCTTGGATCTGGCACTCAGCAGACGTCATCGAGTGGGAGCTGCACCAGGTGCAAAAATTGTCAACGTACAACGCCAGGGTAACTAGAGGCCCAACAGAGGTCACAAACCCATTAATGGCAGTGAGAAAGAGAGTAACATTTAGCACAGAACCCTGTGGTGAAGTGCCAACTTGAACTCGGAAGAACCAGTAAGATAAAAACTCACGGATAAAAATCTGAAGAGGACCATGGAAGCCACAGTCATGGAGGGTAACTAAAATGTAATGGCACCAAGCCATGTCATACACCTTATGTAGGTAAAAGAACAGTGGGACAAGGTGTCAGCAGTGAGTAAAAGCCTGTCAGATGGCTGATTCCAATCAGAGTAAATCGTCAGGTGAGAGAGTGGGGTGGGGCTGGGGTAACGACGAGGGGGAAAGGGGGGGCATGGTAAGAGGAGGAGGAGGAGGAGGAGGAGGAGGAGGAGGAGGAAAGGAAGTAACAGAGGCAAAAGTTGAAGATAGTGATCACGGATGGAGTCTCTCATACTTTTGGCGAGCCTCAGTGTAAGACAGGCGATCCAGGGGCTTATATTCTTGTATTTTCTTTTCTGTCTTGTAAGCCGAGCAGTCTGGTGAGTGAGGGGAGTGGTAGTCAGCACAATTACCACACACATGCAGCGGAACAAGGGCTTCCCTCATGGACGGGGTGGTCACAATCACCACACAAGTGGTCCGCCGTACAGCGGAAAGACGTATGCCCAAAACGCAACCCCCAAAAGCACCACATAGGTGGAGGAATGTACAGCTTCATGTCACATCTGTAACACATAACCTTAACGTTCTCTGGGAGGGTATCCAACTCTAAAGCCAGGATGAAGGCGCCAGTATTGGTGCAGTTGTCTTTGCAACCCTTCTGCACACGTCGGACAAAATGAACACCACGCCACTCTAGATTAGCCTGGAGTTCCTCATCAGTTTGCAGGGCAAGATCCCTATAAAAAAATGACTCCATGGGTCATATTCAGAGATTGGTGAGGAGTGATAGACACTGGGACATTGCCAAGACGATCACAGGCACAAAGAGCTGCAGATTGGGTGGCAGAAGTAGTTTTGATCAACACGGAACCCAATCACATCTTACTAATCGACTCCACTTCACCAAACTTGTCCTCTATATTTTCCACAAAAAACAACGGCTTTGTGGTGGTGAATTTGTCCCTCCTATCTCTCCTAGTACAGATGAGGTAACGGGGAAAAGGTTTCAGCTCCATGGGAGCCTGGCCCTCCTCCCATGGTGTAGCCATGGAGGGAAAAGTTGCCAGGTCATGTGAGACAGCATTTAAGAATCCTTCACCATTTGAAGAGATGGCTGTGTGAGAACAGCCAGATTTTTGCAGCTTGCGCCAAGCATCCGCCCTGATATCACCCACTGCAACCAGGGGCTCTCCCCATGGGCGTCACCCAGTCACAGCAAGGGCCATCTGGCACAGTGGCCGTTGCCAAGAGTTCCAATGCTCCAAGAAGACAAGCAACTACTCCTTGGCATACACGGGGAGGGAACAACTGAGGTATCAGCAGTGTGATCCCTGTGTTGTCAGGGGGCTCAGCCATATGGGTACATAACAGCCCCACCACAAGGACTGGCTACACGTGCTGGTGACCTAGCAGTGTGGAAGGGGGCTAGACTGGGAAAGGGAGAGGGGAACTGATAAGGGAGAGGAATCCACACCGTAAATGCTAGGGAGGGAGTTCTTCCCCATATGGCTCACAATAAAAACAGGAAATTTTGAAGTGGAGGTAAAACCTCAAGTGGGGACTACAACGTCAAAAGGGTGAAAGAACGGGCAAAAGGAACAAAATTGCAACCAATACAGGAAACCAGGAGAATAGCCAGGTCAACATAAAGCAGAACACCAAGAGAGGGGAAGGAGGTGGCAACAGGGAAGGAGCAGGGATAGGGAGGGAGGGGGCAGGGAGAAGGAAAAGCAGCGAGGGAATGAAAAATGAGCTGCAATAACTCGGGGCCTCATGTGCACCACACACGAACTCACGAAAGAACCATGAGCCCCCTGGAGAGGAAAGATGGGAGGGGGAGGGGAGTTGTTGGATTAAGTTGGTCATCTCAAGGTAAATAATAGCCTGCCTTGGAGGTGGTGGTGATTGCTGAGGTCATTCTCACATGCACTGCAATTGCTTCCACTGTAGTACAAACAGAAATTCACACATTGATGGCATGATAACAATGCAGCATTGGGAAATAGTCATCAGTGAAGCATGTTTGTTATAGAGCAACACGAATTGTAGAAGATGAGTAAATGAGATAATGTAGTTCTGGCAGGTGACAGTAATATCCATTACAGTTTGATTAGATCATCATGTGCTGGGTGTCCTGATTAGGCTAGAAGGGCCAGAAAGATCAGTTATGCCCCAGAATCACTACCTGTCATCAGTGGGGATGGAATCATATTGATTAACATTTGTTCCACATCCAAATGAGTGGAGAGATCTGATGCCTCTGGAGTCACTGGAATGGCCTTCTCCTGGTATTTCCCTTCTGCTTCACAACCTTTGGTCACTGACATTCTTGTGAGGACTTATCAAAAATGGTTCAAATGGCTCTGAGCACTATGGGACTTAACTTCTGTGGTCATCAGTCCCCTAGAACTTAGAACTACTTAAACCTAACTAACCTAAGGACATTACACACACCCATGCCCGAGGCAGGATTCGAACCTGCGACCATAGCCGTCGCGCGGTTCCAGACTGTAGTGCCTAGAACCGCTCGGCCACACTGGCCGACGAGGACTTATCCACAGCAGTTGTGGATAAGGATGAAGGGCAGACAACTCTGGCACCCCCAGGATGTGGCAACTCCAGGCAATAGTTGGTGCCACACCTCTGACCTTGGGGTTTCAGGGGAAAGGGGTCCCAAGAGGGAGCCCTGCTAGAGGAGGGAGCTGCTTCTCTGGATGGGAGCAGGATGTGGTTCCCAAAGATGGGGCCATGGAAACCATGAGAGAAGGGCAGAGGCAGGATGTAAGTATTCATTTTTTTTAAGCATCAATATATGACAGGTGCTCAATTTTTTATATTTTTGTACTTTTTTCTTTTTTAAATCTGGGCAAGTCAGTAAACGCGGAGGTTTTTTTTTTTTTTTTTTTGCAAGTGAGACACAAAGAATAAACCACCATTTGACTGTAAATTACTATATTTTTCTTCTGTACTACCTATATTTCACATTTAACATAGTTATTGAGTACAATGCTAAAAGCTCTTACACCATTAAGACATCATATGTAGTTATATCTGGTTTTTCACCATATATAATGTGTTAATTGTCGAAGAACTTTTAGCATTGTACTTGATAATGGCATAAAATCTGAAATATAGATAGTACAGAAGAAAAATACAGTAATACACAGTCAAATGGCGTTTCATTCTTTTAAAAAATACTGCATGACTGTGACTCAGCACAATCAAAAACCTTTTACAAAGGTGGTTGTTTAAAAGGCTCTTCATGGAATGGCCATCTACAGTTGCCACATTTTATGGCATGTGGCAGGATGACATATGACCAAAGCATACGCATTGGAAGGACCTCGTGGGTGATAGGACATAACGTTTCATTTCACACCTGTACACCATGATTAACTTCCTCTGGGAGGAGATTTGCTTCAAATACTAAGATGAAAGCAGCTGTATCTGTTCGGTTATTCTTTGGACCTTTTTGTACATGCAAAAAAATGGAAACCATGCCATTTGAGATTAACCTATAGCTTCATGACTATCTACAGTGTAAGGTTTCCTTCGACCGGATTAGAGATTTACATGGGGCAATAGAGAGTAGTCAGGAGTACTGATTGCCATGCAGTGGACCTGGGTTAAATTCCCAGTACTTCTGGGATTTTTCCTTGGTGGGAACACTGGAACAGGGTTCACTCAGCCTCATGATGCCAACTGAGGAGCTACTTGACCTAGAAGTAGTGGTTCCAGGTTATGAAAACTGACAGTTGGGTCAGCCATGTGCTGATCTGACACCCCTCCATTGCACATCCAATAGTCCCATTGACTGAGGATGACACAGCGGTAAGTCAGTACTGACGAGCCTGCCAGGGCTCAAGGACAGAGTTCAGCTTAGTGAACAGTCATTGGTAAGCTACCCAGTCGTCCACATGTTTAAAGAGCTTGAGATTGTGCAGCAGAGGTGGCCTTAAAAGTGATCCAGTGTGCATTTCTCACAGGGAGTCAACTACAAATTTATCTTCAATTTATTCTACACAAAAATAATGGTGTTTTCACTGTAGAAATATTCCCATTTACTCTAGTACATACCAGGTACCGAATAAATTTTTTTGCTCCCAGCTGTCTGGCCCATTAGGTGGACAATGTGGAGAATTGTTTTTGTGTTTTATTCATCTCATGATGTACATTTGCAATCCATTTGGTTTGCATATAGGAGACATGTCAAAAATCTATAAAACAGTTACAATGATTTTTACATTAATAAATAATAGCACCATAATAAATAATAACACTATAAGGATATTTCTTAGAACGTGTAACACATTGTCCAGCTCAAAAATTTCCAGTTTGTCATGCATGAATTCCTCCACTGAGTACTAACACTTCCATGTCAGTACCTCATATAGCTTGCTTTTAAGTGAGTCTAAATTCATCTGCATTAACTTGTTCCCTTTTAATTTATTACAAATTTTCATTCCCATGTATTGAGGTCCCTGGCATACAGTCTGATGTGGTGGGTGGGGAGCATAAAATTTTCTGTTTCTAGTATCACGTGAATGGACAAAATGGTTTCTCTCAAATAATTCATGTCTGGTGTACAGAAATATAATAATCTCATAAATGTATAAGGATGGCAGAGTTAATATTTTAAGTTTTCTAAATACTGGTCAGCATGGTTCTTTGTGATTTGCACTGCACATATTTTGTATGATTTTTTCTGTTCTTTTAGTATCTGCACTATTTGTCGAGTTACACCAAAAAACAATACTATACCTAATAATGGATTCAAAGTAGCTTGTATATGCTACTTTTTGTGTGTCCACGTCAGTTGCAGTTGATAATATTTGCATTGCAAATGCAAAGCTGCTCAGTTTGTTTGCCAGGTATTCAACGTGTGCCAGCCAGCTCAAATTTTTATCTACATATAAACCCAAGAATTTGACTGAGTCAACTTCTTCTATAGGTTTGTTGTTGTGTACAATCTTAGTCTGCTCATTTTGGACTGTTTGGTTTTGAACTGCATCATGCGAGTCTTAGATACGTTTAGATTCCACCCATTTAGCTGAAACCAAGTTTCTAAAGCACTGAGGGTACTGATCACAGATTTGGGAATTTTTTTCTGAATCCTGATCTTCAACTAAGATAGAAGTATCAACTGCAAACAGAACTGATGGGGAGCTGATATTTAAGGGTAAGTGATTAACATAAAAGAGAAATAGGACTGAGCATATTATGGAGCCTTGTGGAACAACCTGAAATATTTTTTTTTTTTTTTCCAGTCAGAAAAATAATATATGCCATTTGAAGAAATGATAACTCTTTACTTTCTGTTGGATGAGTAGGATTTAGGATTTAAGCCATTGTAGGGCACTGCCACTAATGCCATATTTTTCAAGTTGGTAAACAAGCAATGTATTGTGTACAGAATCAAACACCTTTGTGAGGTCGCAGAAAATTCTTGCCATCTTATTTCTCTTGTCTAATGATGTACTTATTTTCTCAATGAAACTGTTTACTCCGTCTATAGCGTTTTCCCTCTGCTGAAAACCAAACTGATTGTTTAGAATAACAGAATATTTTGCAATGAAGTTTTGGATTTGTGCAACAGAAAGTTTTTCAAATAAAATATTTTAGATAGGACTGGGAGAATTGAGATAGGATGATAATTTCCCATGATCTCTCTTGATCCCTTCTTGAAGAGTGGTTTGACTTCAGCATATTTTAGTTCCTCTGGGAAACAGCCCTCTTCAAAACATTGATTCATTATTTGAGCTAGTGGGTTTGCAATTTTATTGTGTACCACTTTAATAACTTTGGTGGGTATTCCATCCCAACCCGCAGATTTTTTGTTTCTCAATGTTAGAATAGCATTTTCTACATCCTCCACAGAAACTTTTAAGAATTTTGTAAAGTTTTCAGAGTTTTCACCTAGGACAAAGGGATTTACTTTGTTGTGGCAATCTATTACATCTACATCAGACTTTGCTACATTTATAAAGAATTTATTACAGTACTCTGCCATTTGAGTTGCATTTACAATAGTATTTCCTTCAATGTCAGTTTTTGAAATTGCTTGGTTACAGGCTTTAACACCTAACTCAGATTTAATGACTGATCACACAGCCTTTGACTTATTTTTATGGTTTAAAATTAGCCTGTTATCTGCCAGTTGTTTTGCTGCCCCGACAACTCTTTTAAATATGGTTTTATAGAGTCTAACATATTTAATGAAATCTTCTCTGTGCAGTTGCCTTTTCTTTACACTGAAAATTTTTATGCCCTGGATAATCCACTTTATTTTTTTTTATTTTATTGCTGCACAGTCTAGGTGGAAACGTTTCATTAGATACAGCAAGATGACTATTTAGGAATTTCTCAAGGTTTTCATCACTTGAGTTACAAAGATCAAAAGGCCATGTTTTCTCTTTTAGCTTCTCACTAAATGTTAGCAAGTTTTCTTTGCTAAAGTTCCTGCTCGTATGGGTTCTCACACATGAAAAGTTCCTGTGTCAGTCTTTGGCAGCTCAATGAACAATGCACAACGATCTGAAATACCTGGATCTGGACAAAATTTATACACATCTTCATATACATAATTAGTTAGAACATTGTCAATACATGTTGCTGATTTCCCATTGTCTCTGGTAGATTCAAGGAAATTTAACTTGAAACTGTATTTTTTTTACTAAGTCATTGAATCGAAGTGTGGCTACCATCACACATGATATCAATATTAAAATCAGCAGCTATTACAATTTTTTTCTTTTTTTCCTCTACAAAAGTCTTCTAGCATAATTTGAAGCTTAGATAAGAATAGTTCTGTTGTTGATGCCCCTGGAATTCTGTATATTGAGATTATTATGACATTTGTCAGTGAGTCCACTAATTCTACAAAACAGCTCTCAAACACACATTCTTCATTTAAATAATTAAAACAGTTTCTCATCTCATAAAGTTTATATCACTATGTAGAAGTATACATGAGCCTCCACGTGACTTGTTTCTTCTGCAAAAGTTACTTGCTTATCTGAAGTTTCCTATATTGTTTAGAATTTTGATTGTGTCCTCTGTAAACCTGTGCTCATTTAAACAAGCAACTCTTAGATTTGCACATTCTGACAGAATGATTTCCAATTCATCTATTTTGGAGCTTTTGTTGTTAGAAGCATCAGTGTTTAAACCATTTATATTCCAGTGGATACCATACCTACTTTCACTATTATTTATGGGCTTTAGCACATTTCTCACCAGCAGAACTGGAACTGTCTGCACTGAAATTCCTAGACTTCTCTGATGAGACAACCAGATCAGAACAGCCATTGTGACAATTTAATTTTCTATGTCTGATGTGCAAAATGTCTGCCTGATGCCATCTACTCCAGTCTAGGGCTCTCCCTATGGACAAAACTCATCCACAGCAGAGGCCATCTGGCACAATGACTACTGCCGGGAGTTCTGATGCCCCATGAAGTTGGGAATCTACTCCTTGGCATGCATCGAAAGTTAGTATCGGAAGTGTGATCCCTGTGTTGTCAGAGGGCTCCACTGAAAGGGTATGCAATGACCCCACCATGTCAGATTGGCTACCACATTGGCTTTTAAGCACATGTATGAGTCTAAGCAGTTATTTTCCACAGATTATCTTTAACACAGTATGTAGTGGATGCTACTGACAGTGTTGTTCTCCAGGTATTCCACATTACAGAAAAAAATTAAAAATGAAGATAAAACCTAGAAGGGAACTAAAATTGGTATAATATAATTAAATGAAGATTTCAAGGAAATAAAGCGGAACCTAGGCAACAGCCAGATCAACATCAAAGGTTGCCTCCATGAGGAAGTAAGATGAGTATAGTTGGAGATGGGAGACTGCAGCACGAGAAAGCAAGGAGATACTACAATAGATTGGGGGGCCGTGCTCACCATGCGTGTACTAATGAAAGAGTTATGAGCCTCCTGGGGGAAGGGGACAGCAAGTGGCATGGACAGAGTGGCAGCATAAAAAGTAAAAGAGAGGAAGGAAACAAAGGGGTGCAAATGAAGGAGATAAACCATAGAAAAGAGGTATTAAGTGCTGATGATCCCAAGTAAGTAATCTCATCTGCAAGCTGTATGTCAATATTACAGATCTACAAAATTTAACTGATCAAATAACTTTCAAACTTAAATAAATAAATCAAAGTAGAAACAAAGTAAAATAAAGTTGGTGAAACTTTGGTATTTATGAATGACATATGTTTAATGTGCTACTGGTTTACCTGCTGCTCCAAACTGATTAGATTTTATTCTCTCATTTAATTTGTCAAGCTCAGCTTTTAATCTAAGATTTTCTTTATCAATTCTTTCTACTTCTTCTGCTTTTTCTTTTTCAAAATGTTCCTTTTCATTAATTATAGTCATTTTTTCTTTCCTTTCATTTTCAAGCAAGCTTTTCAGAGTTTTTAAGTCTTCATCCTTTCTCTGCAACAAGGCAACCATCATTTTTTTTCTCTGTCTCCACAACTCTCAAGGCATCAAACTTTCATTTCATTTCGAGTAATTCTACCTGTGCCATCCTTAAAGCATTGTTCTCTCTAACCTGCAAACAAATTGTAAACAAGCAATTTTCAATAACAAATTGGTATCATCTGCATTACTGGTCAGCAATATGACCTCACATTCAGGAACATGCATAATATCATGAATGTGAAAAGAAATCCTACCTTCAGATGCCATTTTAACTGAGTTACAAATAAATTAAATTCAAGCTATAATACAGAAACAGTCACAACATATTGCAAAACCAGGTAAAGAACCACAACAAAGAGCAGCTAGTTGTTGATACAGGATTTCACTGAGAGAAGCTCTGTGACAATGCTGTATCCTGCTACCAGTGCATGTGACATATATAATAGAGGGAAACATTCTACGTGGGACAGTTTTATATAAGAAACAAAGATGCTGTGATTTACCAAATGAGAAGGCGCTGGTAGATAGACACAATAAAAAACACACGAACACTCACACAAATTTCAACCTTTCGCAACCCATGGTTGCTTCATCAGGAAAGACGGAAGGAGAGGGAAAAACGAAAGGATGTAGGTTCTAAGGGAGAGGGTAAGGAGTCATTCCAATCCCGGGAATAAAAAAACTTACCTTAGGGGGAAAAAAAAGCACAGGTATACACTTACCTTAAAACCCACATCCTTTCGTCTTTCCCACTCCTTCCGTCTTTCCTGATGAAGCAACCTTGGGTTGCAAAAGCTTGAAATTTGTGTGTGTGTGTTTTTTATTGTGTCTATCTACCACTGACTCGTGACTGCCCCTGGGAGGCGTTATGCATGGAGCAGAGCTGACTCTCTCTGTTTACCCAGTTGTACATTTTACACTCATTGTTCTGTGTCTCGTATTGTGTGGATTCGTGAGAGGCCTATTTCTGTTACTGTTCAGAGGTTTATGAATAAAACATTTATTTGTGTTACTTTGATAAGTTTCTTGTATTACTAGGTAAAGTCAGGCATCGAATCATTCCCTAAACTACATGCCTACAAATGACATCTATCAGAAATCAAAATAAAAGCTTTTTCAAAAGAACTAGAAAAACAAAGATGGGATGAAGTGTATAAGGAAACCAATGTGGATATGAAATTCTCTAAATTCTCCACATTGTATAAATTTAACTTTGAAAAGGAATTTCCAAAAGTATGCATGTCTGTATCAACATCTCACAAAAACAGATGGATAACAGCAAGTATTAAGAAAGAAGTGCTCCCAAACACTTAAACACCTCAGTTCCATGGAAAAGATTCGCAATGATCCAGAATTCTTAAATTTCTATCATAGATACAAAAAGATCTATAAGAATGGGCTGATTGCTGCAGAAAAGTCATTTAATGATAAAATAATATATAATGCAGAGAATAAAAGCAAAGCAGTCTGGGATGTTATAAAAATAGGAATGCAGAATAACATACTGCTAAGGGAGGGGGATAAAGTAATAAATGATTGAAAGCACTTAGCAAACTATGTAAACTAGCATATTTGAAGTACTGCAGAGACAAAAATTCCCCCAAATAAACATAACACCTGTAAATAATGTTGCACTAAACATGGCGATGCTACTTCCAACCACAGAGAATGAAGTCAGTAAAACAATTCAGAAACTAAAAAATAAAAAGTCTGTAGGTTTAGATGAAGTACCAATGTGTGTACTGAAACAATGGGTAGGGATTATACAATGCCCCTTAACAAATATAATGAATGAATCCTTCACATCAGGGGCATTTCCAGAGCAGTTAAAACAGGCAAGAGTTGTAACTTTGCTTAAGAAAGGTAATGCAGAAGACATAGAAAATCACCAGCCCATTTCCCTGCCGTCGGCATTCTCAAAAATAATAGACGCAATTATGAAAGACAGATTAATGAATTACCTGAATAAATACAATCTTTTCAGTTTGGTTTCTGAAGTGGCAAAAATACGGAGTCAGCCACATTAGAATTCACAAAAGTTGTACTTGAAGCCCTTGATAAAGATGAGTGTGCCACAGGCATATTTTTGGATCTTTCTAAGGTGTCTGATACTGTCGACCACAAGATTCTATTAAATAAATTAGAAGCATCAGGAATAAGAGGAGTAGCTAATGACTGGTTTCAATCATACCCAACAGATACGGTAAAAAAAGTAGAGATAACACATACTTCACATAGATCAAAACATTTAGTAAAACACTTATCAGAACCAAAATACATTAATATAGGGGTTCTGCAAGGTAGCATATTAGGACCAATATTGTTCCTGATATACATCAATGACTTTTCCAGTAGTGTTACTCATGGTGAAGAAATCCTCTTCCCTGATTATTTTTTTTAATTTTTTGTAGGGTTTTAGGGCGCTCAACTACTGAGGTCATTAGTGCCGAGTTAAAAATGTAAGTGCACACATAATTCGGTACAACTCAAGGGGGGGGGGGGGGGGGGGGGGGGTACAAGAAAGTTCTTACAAAGACACAGATAAAATAATTAAAAGAGTTAGATGTCTTTGGATAAGTCCGTCAAAGTAATAAAACAAAGAACACGAGCAGCTGCTCAAGCGTCATCAGCTAAAATTTTCTGTAGGGTGGAGGGCAGAGACAGGACAACATGAGATTGAGTAAAATGGGGACACAACAATAAAACATGGCGCACTGTCAATGCATTACCACAAGGGCACTGCAGGGTGGGGTCACCAGATAGCAGGTAGCGGTGGCTAAACCGGCAATGCCAAATCTGCAACCTGGCCAAAATGACTTCCTCTCGCCGAGATGGTCGGGAGGAGGTTGTCCAAGCTGTTGGGAACGGTTTTATGGCCCAGAGCTTATTTTCTTGAAGTGACTACCAAGTATCCCACCATAATGACGCAAACCTCTTACTAACAACCCCACTAATGTCAGATGATTGGACACAAAGGGAGGATTGCCGAGGCAGGAGCAGTGCAGCCTTGGCCACAGCATCAGCAGCCTCATTCCCAGGCACTCCTACATGGCTTGGAACCCACATAAAGCTAACTGGAGAGCCATCATCAGCAAAATAATGGAGGGATTGATGGATCCGTTGCACCAAGGGATGGACCGGATATGGAGCTCCATGGCTCTGAAGAGCACTGAGTGAATCAGAGCAGAGTACATACGGAGAATGGCGGTGGCGGCGGACATACTGAACGGCCTGAGAGAGAGCAAAAATCTTAGCCGTGAAGCTGGAACACTGGTCGAAGAGCCGGTATGTAAAGGTGATGTCCCCGACGACAAAGGCACAGCCGACACCATCATCAGTTTTGGAGCCATCAGTGTAAATAAAAGTGTTACTGGTGAGTCACGCACGAAGTTCGACAAACCACGAGCAATACACTGCATCCGGAGTACCCTCCTTCGGGAGTGAGCTGAGGTCAAAATGAATGTGAACCGGAGCCTGGAGCCAAGGTGGTGTCGGGCTCTCACCCCCTCTGAAGGTGTTAGGGAGGGCAAAATCCAATTGTCGAAGCAGGCAATGAAAGCGGACTCCAGGGGGCAGCAGGGCAGACACATGCAACCCACGCTGACGGTCGAGAGAATCGTCGAAGAAGGACTGATAAGAGGGGTGGTCGGGCATTGACAACAGCTGGCAGGCATACTGACAAAGCAGTATGTCGTGCAGGTAGGTCAATGGTAATTCAGCAGCTTCAGCATAAAGACTCTCGACGGGACTGGTATAGAGATCTCCGGTTGCAAGATGTAACCCCCAGTGACGGATGGAGTTGAGACGGCATAAGAGGTATGGCCGAGCAGACGAGTAGATGAGGCTCCCATAATCCAGCTTTGATCGGACTATGGACCGATATAAGCGAAGCAGGACAGTGTGAACCATTCCCCATGATGAACCACTAAGAACACGTAGGACATTCAGAGAACGTGTACAACGGGCAGCCAAATAAGAGACATGCGGAGACCAACAAAGTTTCCTGTCTAGTGTGAGCCCTAAAACCTTTGTTGACTCCATGAAGGGGAGAACAACAGGACTGAGATGTAAGGATGGTGGAAGGAATGCTTTATATCACCAAAAGTTGATGCAAACCGTCTTCTCTTCAGAGAACCGGAAGCCATTAGCTGCACTCCATGAATATAGGCTGTCAAGACAACGCTGAAGGCAGCACTCCAGGAGGCATGTTCTCTGGGCACTGCAGTAGATCGCGAAGCCATCGACGAATAGAGAGCCGGAGACGTTAGGTGGAATGCAATCCATAACGGTATTGATCGCTATGGCAAAAAGGGCTACGCTCAAAACGGAGCCCTGAGGCACTCTGTTCTCCTGGAGGAAGACGGACAATATGGAACCCACACGTAGCCTAAACATTCGATCTGTTAAAAATGAATCAATAAAAAGGGGCAGGTGACCACGTAGGCCCCACCTGTGCATAGTGCGGAGGATACCTCCTCTCCAACAGGTATCATAAGCCTTCTCCAAATCGAAGAACACAGCTACCGTTTGGCGCTTTCACAAAAAGTTGTTCATGATGAACATCGACAAGGTCACAAGGTGGTCAACAGCGGAGTGGCGTTGACGAAAGCTGCATTGAACATTAGTAAGTAGTTGTCGAGATTCAAGAATCCAAACCAACCGAGCGTTAACCATGCACTCCATCACCTTACAGACACAGCTTGTAAGAGAAATGGGGCAGTAACTAGAATGAAGGTGTCTATCCTTCCCGGGTTTGGGTATGGGAACGACGGCCTCACGCCAATGCGTGGGGACCTGACCTTTGGTCCAGATGCGATTATAGGTACGAAGAAGAAAGCATTTGCCTACCTGAGAAAGGTGTGTCGGCATCTGAACGTGAATGGCATCTAGCCCTGGAGCAGAGGACTGGGACAGTGCAAGTGCACGTTCGAGTTACCGCATGGTAAAGGGGGTACTATAATCTTCCAGATTCAGCGAGTGGAAGGAAGGTCGCCGAGCTTCTTCTGCCTCTTTTCTGGGAAGGAAGGCAGGGTGGTAATGGGCGGAGCTTGAAACCTCCGCAAAAAAACGGCCGAAGGCGTTGGAGACATCCACAGGGTCTACAAGTACCTCATTACCTGAAGTCAGGCCAGGTATTGAGGAGTGGGCCTTAATGCCCCACAGCCGGCGCAGGCCACTCCAGACGACAGAAGAGGGAGTGAAACTGTTAAAGGAGCTTGTGAAAGAGGCCCAACAAGCTTTTTTGCCGTCTTTGATGACTCGACGACATTGCACTCAGAGTCGTTTGTAATTAATACAATTCGCAAGTGTAGGATGGCGGCAAAAAGTGTGTAAAGCAGGTCGTCGAGCACAGATAGCATCTCCGCAAGCCTCATTCCACCAGGGGACTGAAACGTGATGTGAAGAAGAGGTAGTACGAGGAATGGAACGTTTGGCAGCATTGATGATAACAGCCGTGAGGTATTCGACCTGACTAGCACAGCTGAGAAAATCTTGGTCTGGAAAGGTCGCCAGGAAGGAGTATAGTCCCTAGTCAGCTTTTGGTATGTTCCAGCTCGAGGGAAGTGGGGATGGGGTGTGGTGCAGGAGACGAACAACACAGGGGAAATGGTCGCTCGAATAGTTGTCAGAAAGGACATACCACTCGAACCAATGGGCAAGATTGGTAGAACAGATCGAGAGGTCCAAGTGGGAGTAGGTATGAGTAGAGTCTGAGAGGAAAGTCGGGGCGCCAGTATTGAGGCAGACAAGATTGAGATAGTTGAAAACATCCACCAAGAGGGAGCCTCTCTGACAGAATGCAGGAGAACCCCAAAGGGGATGATGGGCATTGAAGTCACCAAACGATAAAAACGGCGGAGGAAGCTGAGCAAACAGGTGCATCATGTCAGCCCGACTAACTGCGGATGCCGATGGAGTGTAGACAGTACAAACAGAAAAAATAAAGGCACATAGAGTAATACGGACAGCTATTGCTTGGAGTGGGGTGGTCAATGGGATGGGATGGTAATAGACATCGTCCCAAACGAGCAACATGACCCCACCATGAGCTGTAATACCGTCCACAGGGGTTAGGTCAGATCGCTCGGAGGTATAGTGGGTAAAAGCAATACGGTCAGTTGGGCGTAACTTCATTTCCTGGAGACCAATGACGAGTGGACAGTGCAGGCGGAGGAGCAGTTTTAATTCCTCCCAATTAGATCGAATACCTCTTATGTTCCAATGTAACAGAGCCACCGTGAGTCAGAGAAAGGGGGAACAAAACGGGGGAGAGCTGGTCACCTCGATGGCCGCGGAGGGCCAGGTTTCGAGGAAACATCGCTACAACCGTCGGGAGGCGGATCCTGTTCCATCGAGTCGTCGCCAGCTGCGGCCACATTATTGGGTTGCACAGGACGGGCAGCATTGTCTGCTGGCAACAGGCCTGCTAAGCGCCTGGCAGCCGAGCATCCCGGCGAAACTGAAGACGGCCGGAAGCAGCGACTGTCAGATGGAGCATCAGACGAAATGCGCCGGGGTGGAGAGGGGGATAAAGACTTCTTCTTGGAGGCCTTCTTGGAAGACTGATGAGTCACAGGGATGGTGAGCTGTGGGGGCTGGACCCGAAGAAAGTCCTCACGCTTGGGGTCTTTTTTTGAATGCCGGACCTCGGAAGCTGGGGTCCATAATGTTTCCCCGATGGACGCCTGAGAAGAGGATCGCTTCTCAGGACGACGACGACAATGACGACAATGACGAGGATGAGGAGGAGGATGAGGATGAGGATGAGGATGAGGATGAGGATGAGGAGGAAGAGTGGCCCCTGGGGCAGAGGGGGCAGGGGCCGCGAGGGAGGAGGATTTGGAAGGGAGGGATGTGGGAGGCGGAGGCATAGACCCCGGATGGGGTGAGGAGGTGGAGGGGGGACAGGATAGGGGTGAGGACACTGCAGAAGGAGTGGACACGACTGAAGCAAACGACGTTGTCAACATTACGGGATGGAGGCGGTCATATTTCTTCCTGGCCTCAGAGTAAGACAGACGGTCCAAGGTTTTCAATTCTTGTATCTTCTTCTCCTTCTGATAGGCGGGGCAGTTGAAAGATGTAGGCGAATGGAGGCCAGGACAATTGACGCACTGAGGTGGTGGGGTGCATGTATGTCCCTCATGAAGACGACGTCCACAATCGCCACAAAGCTGCTCAGCTTCACACCGGGACAACATGTGCCTGAAACGCAAACATCGAAGGCATCGCATAGGAGGTGGGACGTAAGGTCAAACATCGCACTGGTAGCACATCACCTTTACCTTCTCCGGGACAACATCCCCCTCGAAGGTGAGAATAAAGGCCCCAGTGTCGACGCAATGATCTTTGGGGCCGAGCTGGACTCGCCAGATGAAATGCATGCCACGGCGCTCCAGGTTGGCCCTGAGCTCCTCATCAGATTGCAGCAGGAGGTCCCGATGGAAAATACTCCCCTGCATCCTATTGAGCTCCAGATGTGGGGCAATGGACACTGGGATATCCCCTAGTTGGTCGCATGCCTGGAGCGCCGCCGACTGTGTAGCGGAGGTGGTCTTTATGAGAATGGACCCCTAGCGAATTTTATTAAGAGCATCAATTTCTCCGAAGATATCCTATATATGCTGTACAAAGAACATGGGGTTGGAGGTGGCGAACATCCCCCATTGGTCCGAGAACAGACTAAATAGCGGGGGAAGTATTTAGCCCCAAGCCGCCGGGCCTGTCCTTCCTCCCAGGGAGTGGCCAAGGGGGGAAAGGCAAAAGGACCAGAACCAGAGACAGAACCTTTCCTCTTAGAAGACGCGGCCGCAGAGCGCCCCGATTCATGTTGACGTTTCATCTGCGAAACGTCCGCCCCAATACCATCCACTCTGACCAGGGGCTCTCCCCACAGGCACCACCCAGCCTCAGCAAGGGCCACCTGGCAGGATGACCATTGCCGGGAGTCCTGATGCCCCAGGTAGACGGGCATCTACTCCTTGTCTTACGTGGGGAGGGTGCAGCTCAGGTACCGGCAGTACGATCCCTGTGTTGTCAGGGGGCTGCAACCTAGAGGGTACATGACGACCCCACCACAATGGGCTAGCTACTGTGCTGGATTTCGGGTGCCATGGAAAGTCCATCACGATTGAAGGTGCAGATGGGGACACACTACAGGCGTAACTTGTGCAACCCATCAGGTGTTTAGGCCCAAATTGATGATCAGTGGGTGCAGTTACGACGCCGTTATGGTGATGAGTGTCAAGGTCTTACTGCACTGAGGACCGGTGATACACCACGTAAGGTGTCCTTCCCCAAAAGGCTCATACTTCTGTAGAATTTTGAAAAATGGAGGTCAAACTCCAATGGGGACCATCACGTTGAAGGCCGAAATGGTTGAGACTCCTTTTGGTCGCCTCTTACGACAGGTAGGAATTCCTCAGGCCTATTCTTACCCCGGACCCGCAGGGGGGCTCTTCCCTGATGACTGCAGTATTATAGTCACTGAGAAAGCAAGAGAACTTCTTGCTGAGAAAGCAAATGAAACTCTCAAGGAAGTTTGTGATTGGTCAATAAGCAATAAGGTGACATTGAACATGAAGAAAACTAATGTCATGAATTTCAGTTTGGAGAGGAGAAAAGACCATGTTAAATTAAATGTAAATTTTACCTCTATAGGCTGTGTAACAAGTGCAAAATTTTTAGGAATGGTTATTTATTCTCAGTTGTAGTGGTGTGAACACACAAAGGTACTTGCAAACAAAATGTCATCAGCATGTTATGCCCTTAGAATCCTATCATCACTGTGTAACATGCAGTGTCTTTTAGTTACATATTATTCATATGTACACTCAATTCTTAGCTATGACATTCTTTATTGGGGAACAAATGCACAAAATATGAACACAGTTTTCAAACCCCAGAAAAGAACCATAAGAATAATAACCAAAAATAGTAGTCAAGCACATTGTGAAGATCTGTTCAGAACATTGGGGATTTTAACTGCTCCATGTGAATACATTTAGCAGTCAGTTTTACACATCAAAAATAACATTTGTAATTACTGCACAAAGAGCTCTGTCCATGACCATCCAACAAGACAGAGACTCAACTTACATTTACCAAGAAAAAATAAACATAAAACTCAAAACAGCACTTTCTACCCAAGAGTAAAACTGTACAATAAATTACCAAAAGAGATTAAAGAATTTGCAAAAATACAGCTGAAAAGTACCTGTTATGCAATACATTTTATACATTCAAGGATTACTTAGCTAAAACAGGGTATGGGTTTGATAAAAAATGTTATACAAATAAATAATAATAATAATAATAATAAAGAACAAAAACGCTGCTACAAAGGAGCACGAGGATGTAAAGAGCAACTGATAATAGATGCAGAGGTGACATATCAAGCTGAAACTAAACAAAGGTCACTACACTACGCATACATTGATTACCAAAATGCTTTTGATAGTGTACCCCACTCATGGTTACTACAAATATTGGAAATATACAAAGTAGATCCTAAATTGATACAGTTCCTAAACATAGAAATGAAAAATTGGAAAACCACACTTAATATCCAAACAAATTCAAATAATGTCACATCACAGCCAATACAGATTAAGTGTGGAATATACCAAGGAGATTCATTAAGTCCTTTCTGGTTCTGCCTTGCTCTGGACCCACTATCCAACATGCTAAATAATACGAGTTATGGATACAATATTACTGGAACATACCAACACAAAATCACACATTTGCTGTACATGGATGATCTAAAACTACTGGCAGCAACAAATCAACAACTCAACCAATTACTAAAGATAACAGAAATGATATAAATATGGCTTTTTGGAACAGACAAATGTAAGAAAAAAATAGCATAGTCAAGGGAAAACACACTGTACAAGAAGATTACATATTGGATAACCACAGCGACTGCATAGAAGTAATGGAAAAAACAGATGCCTATAAGTATCTAGGATACAGACAAAAAATAGGAATAGATAATACAAATATTAAAGAAGAACTAAAAGAAAATATAGACAAAGACTAACAAAAATACTGAAAACAGAATTGACAGCAAGAAACAAGACAAAAGCTGTAAATACTTATGCTATACCAATATTGACCTACTCATTTGGAATAGTGAAATGGAGTAACACAGACCTAGAAGCACTCAATACACTTACACGATCACAATGCCACAAATATAGAATACATCACATACATTCAGCAACTGAAAGATTCACATTAAGCAGAAAGGAATGAGGAAGGGGATTTATCGACATAAAAAACTTACATTATGGACAGGTAGATAATTTAAGAAAATTCTTTATAGAACGAGCAGAAACTAGCAAAATACACAAAGCAGTCAGTCATATGAATACATCGGCTACACCACTGCTATTTCATAACCACTTCTACAACCCTTTAGATCACATATCAACAGATAAAAAGAAAGTAAATTGGATAAAGAAAACACTACATGGCAAGCACCCATATCATCTAACACAGCCACACATTGATCAAGATGCATACAACACATGGCTAAGAAAAGGCAATATACACAGTGAGATGGAACGATTCATGATTGCAATACAGGATCAAACAATAAACACCAGATATTACAGCAGGCATATTATTAAAGATCCCAATACCACAACAGATAAATTCAGACTTCGCAAACAACAAATAGAAACAGTAGATCTCATCACAAGTGGATGTACAATACTAGCAAATACAGAATACCCCAGAAGACATGACAATGTAGCACAAATAATATATCAACAAGTTGCCATACAACTTAAACTAATAAAACAACACATTCCCACATACAAGTATGCACCACAAAATGTACTGGAGTTCCATTAAATTTTAGGTGTTTGATGATGCTGGTGTTGAGAACTTGTTCAGGATAGACACATTTCAAGCATTTAAGTTTTCTATCACTGGCACAGTTCACCTTATATCCAATCAGGTACAGTGTTCTCTATTGGAAAAACTGTGTGAGGAGTTTTTAGGCTTGTTTTTGGAAGGTGTAGCATGTGCTGAGAATTTTTCTGCTCATATTTTGTTAAAATTCATGTATCTGCCTCATTTTTGTCATGCGCGTCCTATTCCTGTTGCCCTGAAAGATCAAGCGAATGCAGAATTGGATAGAATTCAATCTCTTGGGTTGGTGCAATGTGTTATAGATAGTGAATGATCATCTCTGCTGACTGTAGTTCAGAAGCTGTCAGGGAAACTTCACCTATGTGGCGACTTCAGTACTACTGTCAATGCACAGTCGATTGTGGATACATATGCTCCCCCATGCAAGGAGGAACCGTTGTCAAAAATATTGGGTGACCAGTACTTTTCTAAAATTGATTTGTCTAAAGCATATCTGCTGGTTGCTGTGGACAAAGTGTCTTGGTGAGTTCTGGTTTTGAATACTCCTTTTGGTTTATATCAATATTTGCACCCTCCTATTGGTGTGGCTAGCATTCCTGCTATTTTCCAAGAATTTTTAGAGGAATTGACTATGGCTGTCCCAGTTTGCATTAATTATCTGGATGATGATGTCATGAGCTGCTCTGCAGCGCTGCCTAGTTTGGCCGAGTGGTTCTAGGCACTTCAGTCTGGAACCGCGCGACCGCTACGGTCGCAGGTTCGAATCCTTCCTTGGGCATGGATGTGTGTGATGTCCTTAGGTTGGTTAGGTTTAAGTAGTTCTAAGTTCTAGGGTACTGATGACCTCAGATGTTAAGTCCCATAGTGCTCAGAGCCATTTGAAGCATTTTTCTGTTCTGCAGCAGATCACTTGAAAAATTTGCACATTTAGTTTTACCTCTTATGGTGTAACCTCACGAAATCTGAGTTTCTTTCAACTTTCTGTTTATTTGTGGTTCGAGATCTCCCTGTTTGGTGTTCACCCTCTGCTGGACCCCACCTCCACTGTTACATCTATCATCTATGCCTCACTCCACATCTATCACAGCTGAAATCATGGTGGATTAGAAACAGGTTGATACCAAACACCTGACTTGCCGCATTTTTGTGGAGGTCGTGTCCATTTATCTGGGAGGATGGTTGGTTGGTTGATTGGGTTTGAAGGGACCAAACAGCAAGGTCATCCGTCCCTTGTTTCAAATGTCGTCCATTCTGATAGTGTGACATCTCAGAAAAGTCAGAACGATAAAAGGGAAAAGCTAAAAAATGTAAAAGTGCAGTCACGTTGCCAATGGTAAAAACAGCAAGTCAGCAAGAGAGCAAACCTAACGCTATGCTAGAGACAGGAAATATCCCACCTCTGAAGCAGTAGAGGCAAGCCCACCTGCGACTTAAAAGTGTGCAACTGCTAGAATGTAGAAGTGCGTATGGGAAAAGGAGACTAACCAATCCTAAACAGTGATAAAAACAGAGTAAAAGGGGAAGAAAAGAGGATCTCGACCAGGGAGGGGAGTCGGGAATCTCCAAACACAGCTTACAGTAGGAGATACCCCAACTCACCACCCTGCCCCAACACCAGAGAGAGATTAAAAACCTTAAAACTGAGAATAAAAACCACTTTCCCAGAGGAAACCGAGAACCAGTTCGACCATCCAGGAATCGTCAGCCAACATCAAAGGTAAAGTGCAGAGGAGTCTGTACTTAGCACGCAGAGCCAGAAGAAGGGGGCGTTCAACCAAAATGTGGGCTACTGACTGGAAGGCTCCACAACCACAAAGTGGGGGTGGCTCATCACGCAAAAGAAAACCGTGGGTCAGCCTTGTATGGCCAATGCGGAGATGACACAGTGTGGTCAAGTCCTTTTGGGAGAGGTGAAAGGAAGAATGTCATGGGCCTGGTGTCACCTTAATCGCATGAAGTTTATTAGACAGGGATGTAGCCTCCCAAGAATTGCCCCTTATTGTGTGAAGTGGGATTTGATTTGAAGCCATAAATCCGCTACAGGAGGGGTTACAGATAATGGGGGGTAAGTGATTGCTCCCCCAGCCAAACGATCAGCAAGCTCATTACCTTGGATACCCACATGGCCAGGGACCCAAAGGAAGTCAACGGAACAAGCAGCACGGTGAATATCAGCGAGATGGTCATGGATGGCAGAGACCAAGGGATGGCCCAAAAATCATGGGTCAATAGCCAGAAGGGCATTCATTGAGTCCATACATAACAAAATGCGGTTGTGTTGGGACTGTTTGTTGGCACTGTTTAATAAAGGTAAGGGCCTGGGAAATTGCCATCAATTCCGCAGTAAACACCCCACATGTAGGTGGCAGCAGATGATTTTCCATTCCAACAGAGGACGTGAAGGCATATCCGCCATGATCAGCAGATTTAGAGTCATCGGTGTAAAAAACAGCAGCATCCCGAAACTCCCATAAAATGGAATCTTTTGGACCTTCGTGCAGATCCATCTGAATTCGGGGCTGAGGAACTAACCAAGCAGGGGTTGAGGTGGGTGGAGGGAGCGTGGAAGACAGGACAAAGAAGGAAGCTGAAAATCACGGTGAAGAGACGCAAAGCAGAGCCCAACCGGTAAACCTGTCCAAGGGCAGGAATCAGGTGGATGGCGTCCATGGTTTTGGAACAGGACAGAATAGGAAGTATGGGAGAGGAACGGACAGCGATTGCATAAGACACCAGAAGCTGGGACCGCCGAACAGAAAGGGTGGGTATCCCTGCTTCAAACAGGAGACTATCAACAGGACTACTAGGGAAGGCACCGGTTGCCAAATGGATACCATGATGGTGGACTGGATCCAGCACATGCAGTGTGGAAGGAGCAGCCAAGCCATAAACTTGACAAGCATAGTCCAAGCAAGACAGAACTGAAGCACGATAAAGGCAAAGAAGGAGGGAGCGGTCCACACCCCAAGAGGTGTGGGCAAGGAAGCGAAGAACATTGAGTTTACGGAAACATCCTACCTTCAGAAGTCTGATATGGGGCAGCCAAGTGAGCTTGTTGTCGAAAAGAAGACCCAGGAAACGAAACTGTGGGACCACAGGCAATTGTTGTGCATCAAGATAGAGCTCTGGATCAGGTTGGATCGTAGTACGGTGACAGAAGTGGACCACCCACGATTTTAAAGGAGAGAATTGAAACCCGTGTGAGAGGGACCATACAGAGGCACACCGTATAGCTCCCTGGAGCTGCCGCTCTGCAGAAGCCATCAAAAAGGAACTAACCCAGATGCAGAAATCATCCACATACAGAGCAGGGGTGACCAAAGGACCGACAAAGGCCACAAAGCCCATATAATGAGAAGAAGAAAGTGTGGAAAGAAATTCCCATTCAGTAACAGGTTTGTTTTAAGATTCTGACTGACAAGGGGTAAAACATAAGGCGGAAGATTCGGCCAGCTGTTTCCGGTGAAGGAAAGAAGCTGGATAGGAGGCTGATGCTGATGCAAAATGGGTTGCAAGATGTTCTGCAGGAATCAACAGGTCCGTACAAAGGTGAAGGCCTGGGAGGGTGGACTGCCGATGGCAACCTTGGAGAGAGTGAAGTGTAGCCCATACCTGTGACATACAGACAGTAGAACCAAGGGAAGAAACAAAGCGCTCCCAAAATATCCATTTGCTCCGTTTGATTAAATAACGGGCTTTACTGCGACAGCGTTTAAAGGTAATATGGTTGGCAATGGGTGGGTGTCTCTTAAGGTGTTGCAAAGCTCGACAACGATCACGGATGGCAATGGCAATAGCCGTACTCCACCATGGGACTTGCCGGCGATGAAATGGTCCAGATAAGCGCAGTACAGCAATGCTAGCAGACGTCATCAATACAACCCGACAAAGAGGGAGAAAACATGACCTGTGCAGTATATAGAGGCCAATCGGTGCATTGGAAAGACCAACGAGGTAATCTGTCCATTGGGGAGCGGGAAGGGAGCAAGAGAATCAACGGGGAATGGTCACTATCACAAAGGTCGTCGTGTGGCGACCAGTGTAATGAAGGGAGGAGGGAGGGAGAAGAAAGAGAAAGATCAATGGCAGAAAAGTTACCATGACCAGCAAGAAATGAGTAGGGGAGCCATCATTAAGAAGGCAGAAGTCGAGGTCTGTAATAAACTGGTCTGTGAGAAGACCTTGTCTAGATGGAAAAGCACTGCCCCACAAGGAATGATGAGCATTAAAATCCCTGGGAAGGAGGAAGGGAGGAGGAAGTTGCTGAAGAAGGGTAGTTACGGCAGCAGGTGTAAGAGTCCTGTCAGGAGGGAGATAAAGATTGTGAACCGTGACCTCAGAGTCCATGTGGAACCTAACAGCAACCGCTTCCAATGTAGTTTGAAGAGGAAGTCACGTGCTAGCAACATCTGTACGGACCAATGTACAAACGCCACCAGAAGCCCGCAGGTGTCAGACCCGATTTCGACAGAAAACACTGAACCCACAGAGGGTCGGTGAATGATTATCAGTAAAATGAGATTCCTGTAGAACTACACAAGCTGCACAGTAAGACGAAATAACTGATTTCAACTCTGTAAGGTGATGGTAATAACCATTAGAATTCCACTGGATAACCACAGAACGATGATTCAAATGGGGGTTGAACAGGCTAAAGCCAGTCATACCGCCGGGTCACCACCCATCACCGACAAGAAGGGGGCGACATCCATGAACAGCAGGTCAGAATCTGGTTGTGAAGCTGGGGATGGAACCTCTGGTGACACAAGAGGCTCCTTGTCTCAGGACTTATGTTTCTTCTTCTTTTCTGTTTGAGATCGAGGAGGGCTGTGTGGCATAATGGAGTCAGCTGCAAAAAGATTGGGAACATAAAGAGATCGGGTGACCTGGGGACCAACAGACCATGGTTCTTGCGGTCGTCGCGTGGCAGTAGACCTTTGGCTTGGAAGGTGCCGGGAAGGGGCACCCTGGGAGGGGCGCCCTTGACTGGCAGACACTGAAGAAGTGGCTTGGGTGGGGGAGCAGCGCCTGGAGGAGAAGATGTGGGAGCCGCAGGGGAGGGGGAGAAGAGCCGTCCGGGACTGGGGTAAGGAAGGGGGAGGAAGGGGTGAAAATGTAACTAAAGCATAACTAGACATCATGGACACAGGGGAAGACATGCATACCTCTTACGAGCCTCAGTGTAGGTTAAACGATCAAGGGACTTATACTCCTGTGTCTTCTTTTCCTTCTTATAAACTGGGCAATCTGGTGAACGTGGAGAGTGATTGGCATGACAATTAACACACACAGGAGGGGGAACACAGGAACTCCTCTCATGGAGTGGACGTGCACAGTCACCACAGAGAGGGGCCCGTGAACAGAGGGAAGACTTAAAACACCTCATAGGAGGTGGGATATGCGGCATCACATCACATCGATAAAACATAATCTTTACTTTCTCAGGGAGGGAATCCCCCTTCAAAAGCCAGGATAAAGACATCAGGATGAATGCGATTGTACTTCAGATCCTTCTGAACACGCCGAACAAAGTGAACACCCCACCATCCGAGATTGTCCCGATGCTCCTCATCAGTTTGAAGGATGAGGCCCCTGTGAAAAATCACACCTTGAACCATATTTAGAGACTGGCGGGGGGGGGGGGGGGGGGGGGGTAATTGACACAGGGGAATCAGGAATTGTGCCAAGATGGTTACAAGCACGAAGGGCCACAGACCGAGCAGCTGAAGCAGTTTTGATCAACAACGAACCCGACCGCATCTTTCTCAGGGAGTCCACTTCACCAAACTTGTCTTCAATGTGTTCTGCAAAAAATAAAGGTTTGGTATTGGTGAATGTATCCCCATCAGTCATGGTGCAAACCAGCATTACCGATGGAGGATGCTGCAAACTTGTAAGTGATTTTCAGCCAGCTGTCCAAATACTTTTGATCACATAGTGTACATGGATGCTAAATCAGTAATGCTCACACCACATTTGCGTTTTTCAATGATTTTACGTTTCATTTCTAAGGCCACTTTCTCTCTCTTATTGTCGTCTCCTAATGGCTTTATCTAAGGGACATTTGTATGAAAGTTATTAACGTTTGCACACAGAAAAACACTATGTGAACACAAATTTAGAAAAATGTATGATCATAATCTGCACTAAGATGGTAGCTGCAGACAATGAAAGCTGTTTATGTTGTTGAACGTTTCTCCTGCTATGCACAAAAGGCTGGTGACATCACACTAGCCATCGTCACTCATTATGTATAACATTGCTCGTTAATTGAGTCTTTTTTTACCATTTGTTTTGCTTGTTATGCGAATTGCACGTTATGAGCAGTGCTCGTTAAGTGAGGTTCCATGGTATAGCATTTGTATCCACCTGATTCCGACGAGAAAGTGATGTCCCCTGGCAAGTCCCACATCCCAGTTCATTCTCTCGAAATCCCATTACGTCCTGACAGCACCATTCTATTAGTTAGAAGACTGTCTATTCCTCCACCCATCACTGACTGGGCAGAGAGATATCGCAATGAGAAAAATAGAACACTAACATGCAGAAGGAAATTCTCAACTATGCAGGGTATACATGGACGGTACAAAGAAATTCGGAAGCACTACACCTACAATTCATCGATATCGAATGACTGTCTATAAATATCCCCCTGTACATGTCCTAATCTTTATCATATTCCTATGATTACTACGCTAGATATACAACAGTGTAATAGTGTCAGATCGTCAGATCCTTTGTTAATGGCAAAGTCTCTCTTCTTCTCCCGCGTCCGGCCATCCTGATTTAGGTTTTCCGTGATTTCCCTAAATCACTCCAGGCAAATGCCGGGATGGTTCCTCTGAAAGGGCGCGGCCGACTACCTTCCCCATCCTTCCCTAATCCGATAAGACCATTGACCACGCTGCCTGGTCTCCTTCCCCAAACAACCAACCAACCACTCTCTCTTCTTCTTCTTTTTCTTATTCTTCTCTCTCTCTCTCTCCCTCTCTCTCTCTCTCTCTCTCTCTCTCTCTCTCTCACACACACACACACACACACACACACACACACACACACACACACACACAATTTGCTTTTATAATATCCAATGAACTATTAAAACTTCACCAACACCACCTGGTAGAGAATGGTGGTAAGGTTTTAACATGCCTCTCATTTCCAATATGTCGAAAACAAATACTTTCTGCATGCTGACATATCTGGAGATCCTATTAAATATGTAGGTATTGGCACACTGAAGCAGGTGGCCAGTGGTTAAAGTTGCTTGCACAGAGCAGTGCAAAGTTTTTTCGTCTGTGCTGGAGGAAGGACCATATCCTACAGACCATCAGTCACAATAGAGGGTTCCTGTGTTGATGTTTCATAAGCAGTTTGATACATTGATTTTTTTTTTTAATGCATCGAAACAGTGTGTGGCTACAGCTTTGTACACCACCATACATTTTGGTTTTCTACCTTGACTTTGAGGTCTGTGTCAGGTGCTAAACTGACATTAACACTTTTCAATCCCTGAGCTCTCACAGAAACTTGGACATACCATGGCATAAACTAAGCTGCTCCCAAAACACACAGGATGGTTGAAATAAAAGACAGAGGTGGTGTTTCTTATTGACGAAAATGTGGATGAGACTGCAACATATGGAAACTGGTAAATTTTGCAGTAATGTAGAGCATTTCCAAACAGATATCTAAAGGTGATGACGTCTGCATTTAAACTCATGTTCCACAGTGATGTGGTAGCAGATGTCTCAGTGTTCCATTTTTTAAGAGTCCAAAAGCATTGATTCCTCATACTGGTGGTGCTTATTGCACTCACATGTGGGGTTACTGTTTTGGTGGCCTCGGTAGTCATCATCATGATCTCTGAATCTTTGGACACTGCGTCTTTCATTTTTATGGCTTACAATGCATAACCACATGTGGAACATGGGGGTTTTCTGTAGGACTTAAACCCATAGAGCATGGATAGTATGCAGAATCAGTTGTCAATTACACTGGTGGAGGAATGGAATGATTTTTGTACACCCAGGCGATCATGTAAGTACCCTTATTCCTTCACATTTCTGTCGCATTTACCTCAGTTTTACGTATTTTCCATTAATTTTCGTAATTTTGCCAGGTTTCCCATAAGGCAATTTTCCCAATTACTCGACTTCCAGACCACCACTCTCGACGACTTGTCAATACAACAAAGAGTTTCGTTGTGTCAATCTCGTTATGCTATCAGCCAATGGCACTGCAGCATGAGTCTCATTTTCTGTATCACTGCTAAACCATACCCTCCATTACTTTGCGAGTGCTATATACATGTGGACATATCCCAAACCCTGTTACACTTCCTACATGACATGAGACAAATACTGTTCTTTAATGTGGTAAATAGTCATTAGCAGAGAGAATGTGCAAAAGCTACTTTCCTTAGCCAAAACACTGCATACATTCTGTAAGATTTTATTGCAGTTGCCTATGTCCCTTGCATTCATAGAATAAAGTCTGAGATTGAAAGATCACCTTTGATAACTACCATCCCAACAAAAGAATCATATTCATAGCAGCACTCTGCCCTCTATATCAAAATGAGCTGCCCCTTGATTGAACCTGTCGACTAATGATCCTGAGAAAAAACTCTAGATGCTCTCTCTATGCACCTTGTAACTGTCTCTTGGCCTTTAACCAACCTTCCCTGCGCACATTGTTGCCGACTTAATTTGGAACTGACCTGAAGTATGAGCGCACTATACCCACTACATTCGATACCTTGTTAAAGAACGGGATGAACTGAGTTCCATGTAATCAATATATTTCGATATTGTGCTTTCAGAAAGAGCATAACACGACTTCCAAACTTGCACAACCGACTGATACTAGCGATACAGACCAGTATGCACATTCCACTACTGTAGCTGCTGTTCTGTGAAGACTGTTTGATACCAATCTTACATCACTCATCCAATTACACACGATCTCTCTAGATGCATCCACGCTGAGGAGGTTAGCGCTCTTTACTTGTGTGAAGCGAATACGAGCCTGATACATTTGAGACTGTTGTGGTGATATAACAGATGATTAAGAAGAAGAAACGTATGGTTTATGCATGATGGAACTCCAGGAGGAAGGAGTTTAAAAAATTGAACATAAATCACTTGTGCTAGCAATTCTGTAGTAATGGAAAAAGATAAATTGTCGCAGAACATGAACATACACTCGTAAGACTACACGATTCAACACTTAAACATGCTATAATGTAAAAGCAGTGTGGTTTCCAATACGTTAGTTACATGGAATGCGATGCTATTAATACTCCAATGGAGTAAATATATGTCCAACACCTGACATATATTCACCCTCTAAGATTTCTATCCTACTTACTATGGTGAGAAGCTTTATGATGATAAAACTACTACCTTCTACACCAAGAGGAAAAAATAGATTCTTTGTGAAACATGCACTATATAGCTTTCTGGAGGTGTACAGCACACACTGTTCATGTCCAAATATGGTTCAATAATTATTCTACGCTCGCATCAGTCATATAAAATGACTGTCAGCAATGGAAAATTCATGAAACTACCACATCTTATGAGGAAAAAGACAAACGCATAGCAGTGGTGTTTGACATGTCAGACTACACCAATGCTGCACTATCTATGAGAACAGAACACAATCTCTTCCAAACACAATAACTGTGAAGCAAATGTATACGCAGGGATTACAGTACCTCATAAAGCCCTGCCTCAATTTATGTTCAAGATGTGGCAGGGGAATGGAGTACTTTGCATACATTTTCATTTGTTTAGAGGAGGATGCTGAAATAGGTTTTCCATCGGTTTGGTAGACATGGTTCATCACACATGCGTTGGAAGTGCTCCGCTGGCTGTGGTATGGAGGGGTTTCCTGTTAATGATCGCAGGTACATAGCTCTCTAAATCACATGTAGAACATACAATTATATATGAGTTGAATGAAAGTTATACCACACAACTGATACACTATGAGAAAACATCAGAAAAAAATGGTTGAAAGTGCAATACATGACCTGCCACAACTTCTCGCTGTCTCTAGAATGCATCATCAGTCTACCATTAAATCATAACTCATTACAGCCCCTCTCAGCTGATTAATCCACCTACTTTTTATCATCTTTTAGCACAGATCTATGTCAATTTAGATGCAGAGGGTTTTCTTTTCTAGTAGTGCAGTGAACTTGCATATATCTCTATTATATCAGTAGACATACATGTCGTTAAAAAGCATTCTGGAAATGTTCTGAAAGGTATCTGTTAGCTGACACCACATGATTGTCAGTGGTAACTGCCGTCTGCTACACATCTCCTGTGCAGCAAGCAACGTAAATTTAAGTATTAACTGTGTTTTACTTACTTGTCACTTCTTTTTCCATGTGATTTTGCTTTTAGGAAACTTTAATTTTCGAGCACTAGTAATAGTGTTCCATAGATTTTGTGTTTGTTTCGAATACAGTCCAGAGACAGTTAGTGCTTAGTCTCATTGTTTCCAACAAGAAGTGTCTAGTAACCACAGTTTAGTCAGCTATTAGCCACCTTTACTGAATTAGCAGTCTAGTTCAAAACTGATTACTTAACGCTCTACAGTAAATTGTTGATTCCATGGGATGGACAGGATGTGTGACTGCTGTGTACGGATGCAGGAGGAGCTGGCCACTGTTTGCGAACAGCTGAACATGCTGATGGCCACAGTCAGCCGTCTTCAGGCTGCTGCCTCGGAGTGTAGGGGCAGTGGGGAGTCTGATGCATCCCATGGTACACCCCAGGTGTTACATGCTTCACCCACAGTCCCTGCTGTCGAGACATCTTCGCGGGTACCGGGCACAGTTGGGCCACCCTCTTCCCAAGGGGAGTGGCGGGTTCAACGATGTTCGCGTCGCATGAGGCGGAGGGTCAATGTGGAGGGTGTCCATGTGGCATCGCCCGCTCAACCTGTGAGTGGACATGTGGCCGCTCCTTCAGCAAGGTCCGAGCAGGCACATGGGGGGAGGGGTTTATTAGTGATTGGGAGCTCCAATGTTAGGCAGGTGATGGATCCCCTTAGGGAAATAGCGGAAAGGTCAGGGAAGAAGGCCAGTGTTCACTCTGCTTGCCATAGAGTCTCATCCGAGATGTGGAGAAGGCCCTGCCGGTGGCGATAGGGAGCACTGGGTGCACCCGACTGCAAATTGTTGCTCATGTTGGTACCAATGACTCCTGCCGTCTGGGTTCAGAGGTCATCCTCAGTTCATATAGACGGTTGGCGGAGTTGGTGAAGGTGGCTGCCTAGATCGCAGGGTGGAAACGGAGCTAACTATTTTGAATGTCATTCCCAGAACCGATCACGGGCCTCTGGTTTGAAGCCAAGTGGGAGGCTTAAACCAGAGGCTCAGACGATTCTGCAGAGATCTGTGGTGCAAATTTCTCGAGCTCTGCAATCGGATAGAGAATTGTAGTGTCCCCATGAATAGGTCATGCATGCACTACACCCAGGAAGCGGCTACAAGTTAGCGGAGTACGTGTGGAGTGTGCATGTGGGTTTTTTTGGGTTAGAGATTTCCCTCCCTTGGCCCAACAAGACGCCTCCTAGGACGCGACAAGGTAGCAGTAGGCAAAACGCAACAGCGAATGACAATATTAGTGTGGTAATAGTAAACTGCAGGAGCATCTATAGAAAGGTCCCACAACTGCTCTCATTAATAAACAGTCACAATGCCCACATGGTACGAGGAACGGAAAGTTGGCTGAAACCAGATGTAAACAGTAATGAAATTATAAACTCAGATTGGAATGTATACTGCAGAGACAGGCTGGACAGTGAAGGGGGAGGCGTGTTTATAGCGATAAAAAGTGCAATAGTATTGAAGGAAATTGACGGAGATCTGGAATGTGAAATAATTTGGGTGATGGTCACGGTTAAAGCAGGCTCAAACATGGTAATTGGATGTCTCTATAGGTCCACTGGCTCAGCAGCTGTTGTGGCAGAACACCTGAAGGAAAATCTGGAAAATATCTCTAGTAGATATCCCGACCATGCTCTTGTTTTGGGTGGAGATTTTAATTTACCAGATATAGACTGGGAGACTCAAACTTTTATAACGGGTGGCAGGGGCAATGAATCCAGTGAATTTTTTTTAAGTGCATTATCTGAAAACTACCTTGAGCAGTTAAACAGAGAACTGACTTGTGGCGATAACATATTAGACCTTCTGGTGACAAATAGACCCGAACTATTTGAAACAGTTAACGCAGAACAGGGAATCAGCGATCATGCGATCATAAAGCTGTTACAGCATAGGTGATTTCAGCCGTAAATAGAAATATTAAAAAAGGTAGGTAGATTTTTTTGTTTAGCAAAAGTGACAAAAAGCAGATTTCAGAGTACTGGACGGCTCAACACAAAAGTTTTATCTCAAGTACAGATAGTGCTGAGGATTAGTGGACAACATTCAAAACCATCGTACAATACGCTTTAGATGAGTATGTGCCAAGCAAGATCATAAGAGATGGAAAAGAGCCACCGTGGTACAACAACTGAGTTAGAAAACTGCTACGGAAGCAAAGGGAACTTCACAGCAAACATAAACATAGCCAAAGCCTTGCAGACAAACAAAAATTACATGAAGCGAAATGTGTGTGAGGAGGGCTATGCGTGTGGCATTCAACGAATTCGAAAGTAAAGTTCTATGTACTGACCTGGCAGAAAATCCTAAGAAATTTTGGTCTTATGTCAAAGCGGTAGGTGGATAAAAACAAAATGTCGAGACACTCTGTGACCAAAATGGTACTGAAACAGAAGATGACAGACTAAAGGCCGAAATACTAACTGTCATTTTCCAAAGCTGTTTCACAGAGGAAGACTGCACTGTAGTTCCTTCTCTAGATTGTCGCACAGATGACAAAAATGGTAGATATCGAAATAGATGACAGAGGGATAGAAAAGCAATTAAATTCACTCAAAAGAGGAACGGCCACTGGACCTGATACAATACCAGTTAGATTTTACACAAAGTACACAAAGGAACTTGCCCCCCTTCTTGCAGCGGTGTACCGTAGGTCTCTAGAAGAGCGTAGCATTCCAAAAGATTGGAAAGGGCAGAGGTCATCCCTGTTTTCAAGAAGGAACGTCGAAGAGATGTGCAGAACTATAGACTTATATCTCTAACGTTGATCAGTTGTAGAATTCTGGAACACATATTATGTTTGAGTATAATGGCTTTTCTGGAGACTAGAAATCTACTCTGTAGGAATCAGCATGGGTTTTGAAAAACACGATCATGTGAAACCCAGCTCGCGCTATTTGTCCACGAGACTCGGAGGGCCATAGATACGGGTTCCCAGGCAGATGCCATGTTTCTTGACTTCCGCAAGGCATTTGATACAGTTCCCTACGGGCGTTTGATGAACAAAGTAAGAGAATATGGACTATCAGAGCAATTGTGTGATTGGATTGAAGAGTTCCTAGGTAACAGAATGCAGCATGTTATTCTCAATGGAAAGAAGTCTTCTGAAGTAAGAGTGATTTCAGGTGTGCCACAGGGGAGTGTCGTAGGACCATTACTATTCACAATATATATAAATGACCTTGTGGATAACATCGGTAGTTCACCGAGGCTTTTTGCGGATGATGCTGTAGTATATCTAGAGATTGTAACAACTGAAAATTGTACTGAAATGCAGCAACGAATTGACTCATGGTGCAGGGAATGGCAATTGAATCTCAATGTAGACAAGTGTAATGTGCTGCAAATACACAGAAAGAAAGATGCTTTATCATTTAGCTACAATATAACAGGTCAGCAACTGGAAGCAGTTAATTCCATAAATTATCTGGGAGTAGGCATTAGGAGTGATTTAAAATGGAATGACCAAATAAAATTAACTGTTGGTAAATCAGATGCCAGACTGAGATTCATTGGAAGAATCCTAAGGAAATGCAGTCCGAAAACAAAGGTAGTAGGTTGCAGTACACTTGTTCGCCCACAGTTTGAATACTGTTCACTGGTGTGGGATCCGTACCAGATAGGGTTGATAGAAGAGATAGAGAAGATCCAACAGAGAGCATCGCACTGCGTTGCAGGATCATTTAGTAATTGCGAAAGCGTTACGGAGATGATAGATAAACTCTCTGCAACAGAGACGCTCAGTAGCTCAGTACAGGCTTTTGTTGAAGTTTCGAGAACATACCTTCACTGAGAAGTCAAGCAGTATATTACTCCCTCCTACGTATATATCACAAAGAGACCATGAGGATAAAATCAGAGAGATTAGAGCCCACACAGAGGCACACCAACAATCTTTCTTTCCACGAACAGTACGAGACTGGAATAGAAGGGAAACCAATAGAGGTACTCAATGTACCCTCTGCCACACAGCGTCAGGTGGCTTGCGGAGTATGGATGTAGATGTAGATGTAGATGTAGATGTAGATGGTAGAGAGGACAGAGGAGCATATTGTAAATTATGTTTGTTAGAGTTTAAAACACTTAAACAGTCATACACAGCGTCAAACACACGGTCCATTCTGTAGTTGTATATTGCAGTCCACAAGCTGGTAATAAAATGCTCTTCAGCTAAGGAGGACATAAAGTTTATTATGGTAACATGTCACATATCTACTGTGACCTTACAAAGGCATTCAATTCTGTGAAGCACTCCATGCTGCTTCATAAACTAGACAGATATGGCATCAGGCAAAATGCTCTGCAGTGGCTCAGGCGTTTTCTGACAAACAGGTAGCAAATTCTAATCAAGACCTTCTTTACACAATTTAGAACCAAACAATAAAAAGTCAGTGACTTCAGTATTGTACACAAAAATCAAGTTATGGTCGAAGCTCTGTCCATTAAATTCTTGGAAATAAACTTGGACAAAAATCTAAGCTGGCAAGCACATATAGATTATTTAACTCCAAAATTAAACAGCCTTGCCTTTGCAGTGGTATACCAGACATAAGCTGCAGAAAAGCGGTGAACCACAGTTACTTTGAACCTGTAATTAGATATGGTTTAATTTGGGGGGAGGGGGATTCAAGCTACATGTCATGAATCCTGCTACTTCAAAAAATAATTATTAGAAAAATCTGTGCTGCCCCTCCAAGAACATCCTGCCACCAATTATTCAAGAACCTAAAAATATTACCTATCCCTGCATTGTACAGATTTTAAATTATCATCTTTTTAAATAGTAAACCTGAGCTGACAGAAGAAAACCATTTTAAACATACATACAACACTAGACACAAAGAAAATTTCATGCTTCCACATCACTTAAAACTCTACCAACGGACACCTCAGTCCATGGAAATGAAAATTTACAATAAACTCAAGGGTAGAGATGTACTGAGCATGGAGATAGGTTCATTGAAGAGAAAACTATATAATATCCTCTTGGAAAAATGCTACTATTCAATTGAGGAATTTATCAACAATGAAATTGTCATTTGAATAGTGTGACTGTTTAATATTATAGCATTGGGTATAATATTGGATACATATATAAAGATAATGTACTGTTACATCATAAGAAAAACAATTTTATATAATTACTATGGCCATAATTTTTACAGTGTGACTGTTTAATATTATAGAATTGTGTATAATATTGTACACATATATAAAGGTAATGTACCGTCACATCATAAGAAAAACAATTTAATAGTAGTGCTGTGTCCAGTATCAACCAGTAATGGTAAAAATACTGTTATGTAATTATGTATATCATAAGGCTAAATTTGACGTGTATTCTGTACAGCATGATCGGATAATCTGTAAATGTATGTTATGAGATGAATACAAAGTATCACATAGCCTTTAAAAAAAAGTTTGAGCACTCCACGAATACCCCTGCTACATGAGTAGCTCCTTCCTTTGTGTAATACACCCATGACCTGTCAACAGGGGTCCTACGACTTTCCACTCAATAATGTAGCCCTGGAAATCTGCATCCAAGATCATCACAGAGCCAAAGATAATGGTTGAGGAAACAATACTGCAATTTGCCATCTCTGGTTGCATCCCACAGGCGAGGCCAGCAGGCTACTCCACTTCCCCGAGCCACTGGCATGAATTGAGGATAGGCTTGTGGCGGCCACACCATTCAAAACTGCTGAACTATTGCACAGACGACACAAGTAAGCGACGATCGGCATTCACGAGTGCAGCTATACCGTTATACCAAGTTTTGGCATCAATGCATCCCATTCCAGATCATACAGGACAAAGCAGACAGACAGTGCGAGCTGATCAACGCGACGCAACACATGTCTCTGACTTCTCATGCCGCGGACCACATGCATCGAGTGAAAGCGACTCCACCGCAAATGCATGTGCGCAGTCCTAAATGGAGTCGCCCGTTTAGTGGTGTACACTCTTCCATTGGCAGTGCCTTTCGCCCTTTCACAGACATCACGGCGCCTCCGGTCGTGCCAGGAGCTGAACTTTTGGTGACACGGCTTTTGTCTCAGTCAGTCCACACTGTCGCGCCAAGGCTCATCACTGGAGTGTACACCCTCCAGGATTGGTGATCAAGCTGTACAGCTAGCTCAACACACCTGTATGGATGGACGTTACTGATGAATGGTATTTGTTACTTATTGTAAAACTAGTGAAGAATAAATGTGTCATGACCAAAAACTGCCCTAGTTGTTTCTGTCACCAAGCCTCTCCCTTGAACACAGTGCGTTGGCACGGCAATAAAGTTGGTTCACTGCACATCATGACAGTGATACCACACGTCCCCGCTTAACTGGTCTATTTGTCTGCGAACGGGATGCAGGCGTGAGGTACCTTGTCGACACCGGTTCGGACCTTTTGATATTCCCCTGTTCTATGATACGAGACTGCAGGCGGGTCGAGGCACTCTCCCTCACAGCGGCAAACAATTCAGCAATTAAAAGTTACAGCACACACAGCCGCAATTTAGATCTAGGTCTATGCCACACATTATCATGGACTTTTACTGTGGCCGGTGTCAATGAGCCGATTCTGGGTGAGGACTTTCTCGGCCACTACAGGCTGCTAGCCGATATCACAAATGGCCAGCTCATCGACGTGACAACAAATTTAAAGACAGTGGGACAGCTCCGGCAGGCCGCATTCTACAGTGTTAAAACTGTGAAGTGCCCCAGTCCTTACGGTGACATCCTGGAAACATTCCCCGACCTCACCCGCCCAGCCAATGCACCGAGAGACATTAAACATTCGATGGTGCACCACATAATAACCACGCCCGGACCACCCACATTGTGGCGCCCACGTCAACTCGCGCCTGATAGACTTGCAGCAGCAAAGGCAGAGTTCGAGCCATGCTGCAGCAAGGCCTCATTCAACCATCGAGCAGCCCATGGCCATTGGTGTTACATTTGGTACCCAAAAAAGACAATTCGTGGCGTGCATGTGGGGACTACCGTGCCCTTAATTTAGAACGGTGTCGGACTGATACCCAGTCCCACACCTTCAAGACTTCAGTTATGCTTTGGCGGGCTGCGTGGTGTTTAGCAAGATAGAGTGCGCAAAGGCATACACCCAAATTCCGATGGCGCCCGAAGACATTGAAAAAACAGCTATTCTAACGCCCTTTGGGCTTTCCGAAGGCCTATTTGTGACTTTTGGTCTTCGGAATACTGCCCAGACTTGGCAGCGGTTCCTGGATGGCGTCTTGTGAGGCTTGCCATTTTGTTTCGCGTGCCTCGACGACATCTTGGTGTATTCCAAGACGACCGAGCTCCACTGCCGCCACCTAATGACTTTCTTTCAGTGCCTGAGTGAAGCCGACATCGTTATTAATGCTGCAAAATGCGAATTCGGTGTGACGGAATTCGAGTTCCTCGGCCATTTAATTACCCCCACCGGATCGACGCCACTACTGGAGAAAGTGCAAGCGATACTGATCATGCCGCGACCGCAGACACACAAAAAACTACGTCGTTACCTTGGCAAGTTGAACTTTTATCGCTGACACCTGCCCAACGCTGCCGCCGAGCAAGAGCCGTTGACTAAGGCGTTACACGGTCCTACCTCAAAGGGAAAGACCCTTGTGAATTGGACAGACGAATTGGAGCAGAGCTACACGGACTCAAAACGGAATCTCACAGAAGCGACACTGATCGCTCACCCAGTAGATGACGCGTACTTAGCTGTAGTCTTGGACTCCAGCCAGGCCGCCACTGGTGCGGCGTTAGAGCAGTGCGTCGGTGGGAGCTGACAGCCTCTCGGCTTTTTCTCTAAGAAGCTATACAAATCGCAACACGCTTGGAGCGCTTATGACCGAGAGTTGCTTGCGGTGTATGTGGCGGTGAAATACTTCCAACTGTCCTTAGGAGCACGACAATTTGTCATTTTCACCGGCAATAAACTGATTATGCACGCGTTCCATAACAACCACACTAAGTGTTCACCGCGCCAACTCAAGCAATTAGAGTTCGTGTCGCAATTTACAACATACATTCGACACATTTAGGGGATAGAAAATATTGTCGCCGATTATTTGTCTCGAGCGTGTGCCGCTATCTCACCCTCTTTGAACTTTGAGGACATCGCCCAAGTACAGGAGAGTGATGAAGAACTGCACTGCTTCCGGCACGACACTTCCAGCGGCCTGCAACTGGAGCTGGTGCCTGTCCCCGGCTCTGCACGGAAGATTTGGTGTGACATCTCAACTGGCATGCACCGACCGTTCCTTCCGGAGCAGTGCCTTCGACTGTGCCCATAGACGTTCACACCCCAGCACCAACACCACAGCAAAGTTTGTGGCCACGCGTTTCATCTGGCCCGGGCTGTGGAAGGAGTGCCGTGAATGGGCGCGCACCTGCACGGAATGTCAGTGCGGCAAAGTCGGGAGGCACACCCACGCACTCGTAAGCATCTTCCCTGATGCGACACGCCGAATTGCGCATGTTCACGTGGACCTCATCGGCCCGCTTCCTGTCTCTCGAGGCAAGCGGTATCTCTTGAACGTGGTGGACCGCTTCACTCGCTGGCCGGAAGCAATGCCTGTCGCGGACATCACCACCGAGACCATCGCCACCACACTCGTCGACAGCTGGGTGGCACGCTTTAGATGTCCCAGTCATGTGATAACTGACCGCGGCCGCCAGTTTCACTGCGCATTGTTCACGCACGTCGCTAGTCTGTGTGGCATCCGGCTACACAGGACAACAAGCTACCACCCGGCGTTGAATGGCATGGTCGAATGGTTCCACAGGACTTTGAAAGCCACCCTAACTTGCCACGACACCTCATGGCCAGAGGCACTCCCACTGGTGCTGCTCGGCCTGCGAGTAACGCCGAAGGAGGAGATCGGTGCGTCACCTGCCGACCTCGTTTACGGTCAACGTCTGACGATCCTGGGCGATTTCATTGAAGAAGTACCACTCCCACATGACACCGTGGCACCCACTCTGGCAGAACGTCTGTGCACTCACACGGCCAGCCTCCGAGCAGACGCACCGATGCAGCAAGGCATCAGGAAGCTATTCGTGCACACTGACCTACAGTGCTGCACGCATGTAATGTTGCGTATCAATGCAGTACAATCATCTCTCTGGCCGCCCTACTGCAGACTGCACCAAGTGATCGCCGAGGTGACAAAATGCTCGTCATCAAGTGCAACGGGAAGCCATCTACAGTGTCAATTGACCACGTCAAGCCAGCCTACATCTTGCCCACTCCAGCAGCCACGCTTTTCTTCGACCCAGCAGAAGACCTGATCACAGACGACACTCCCTCTGCCAGAAGCCAGACAGAGCCCACACCCATAGCCGCCGGTGATGCACAGCGGCAGCCTGCTGTCATCGCGCCACCACGTGTGCCTAACACCACCCCGCCCAGGCAGCTGGCACGGCCACTCGGACCGCGCCCACCACTTGTGCACCGGTTGCTCCCGCCACAGCCGCCAGTGGACTACGTCCCGCGCGCCAGCCACCGTCTCCGATTCAAACAGCAGTGCTGCATCACCAATGCGCCACACCACCCACAGCAGAAAAAAAGCGCCCGTGCTGCCGAACCCATCAGAATCTGGCGTGCACCTGCCACCATCTGCTGTAGAGACCTAGTCTCCAGCTTACCACGCTTTCAGCTGGTAACCCCAGACAATGCCTCCTGTGTCTGTCGCAGCTCCTGGACACGCGTTCGTGTCCCTGTGCCTCTGCCACATTGGGCGTTGAGGCCGGATTGACATCCGTGCCAGTTTACCGATTCGCATCACCGTCGAGCTGCAGATATCGCGCTCCGTACCGCCCGGCTTGTCCGTATCAGCTCCCAGACCTGCTTTCGAGTCATGATAGTACCATACTCATGCATGTTCTCCAGACCTCCGTTGTCTCAAACGTTGAGGTCGGTTCGAGTGCTCTGCTGCTTCCGTGACTGAGTCACTCGGCGAACTTGTGCAATGTGTGAACACTTGAACCTGTCACTCTCAATACCACTCTGAACAATGTAAATAGCGAACTTTTTCTGTAGCTCTTGTGAATACCCGACATTGTTATTAAGAAGTCAGTGCCTTAGAGATGTCACACCAAATTACCTGCATAGTGAGACATAGTGCATTGAGTGGTTTGGCAATTATTTCATTTAACGCAAAAAAAGTATCTTCTTCTTCTGTAGCTGCAAATTTTGTAGTATAAACAACTGTCTTATATATTTTTACTTCAGTCATCAACATACATTTTAATCACTCTAGCAAATAATTGTGACTACTTGTGACAGTTTTACCTTGTACCTTAACTACAATAAAGTCACCTTTCTGCACTGTTTCAATATTTTCAACACTTGTGTACAAGTTAGCAACAGATGAATCAGTGTATTGGACGTGATCAGAATCTTCAGAGCTGCTGCTCCTTTCTGCCAGTATTTGGCATACTTAATTTAATTTATGCTTATTTGGCAATAGCTTTGCTCTTCTGTCTTTTGCTGCTGCCTCTGTCCATTGTTTAACTGCTGTACTGTTAAGGACAGTTTATTTTCCTTTCCTTCTGTGTCTCATTTTTTACTTGTACCAGCTTTAGTACATAGCCAAACTTGTTATGTATGTGTAATTTCTGTTTGCTTATCTTCTGGCTGGTGTCCAAGATTCTGAACATTGTCATCTGCAGATATGCTTGCATGTTCTCCCAGTGAATCATTTGTTATTTGTTGTCAGACTGGGAAAGGTCTGCCGAATATGTAAGACGATAAAAAATTGTAGGCATAAAATACGAGAGAACTGATACGTTTGATACTATTAACATGAAAGCCTTTCCAAATGTCAGGAAATGCAACACCAACAAGGGCTGTGTTATATATGGTATTTTTCTTGGGCACTAGAATGTGTTTCTTTGAAATTACTCATGATATCAGAGACTTTAGAGGTCAACATAAAGTTGAATTTCCAGGCAATTTCTGACAGCAAGCAAATGAAACTGCATGAAAAATGGTTTTTACTTGAACGTGCAAACCTTACATTTATGTAATTTATTAGATGTTTTGCAACTGTCTGGGGTTAACTGCACCAATCCACTTAATGACAAATTTTACTGGTACACTTAACCCCACCTTCACTTTATCAACAATCTTCAGCATGAAGGGAAAAAGACTCCATGCACAGTTCATATTTCATGCAGTATCATAAAGCAATAAACAATTAATCTAACTCAAAAAAGTAAAACTGTAGGAGATATTGTTAAATGCAAAAATAAATTACTCTTACCCGTGGATTTCAGTTTTTTTAATCTATATCTGCAAATGTAGCTAACAGACAACATCCATATTAGCTCACACAGTACAGCCCACCTAAGGGAACATATTTGTGGTATGAAAAAACAATTTTCCCTCTTGAATTGTTTATAAATGTGATGGTTGAATTAGCTTTGAGAATCAGTTAACCCAACTTTTCCTAAGTATATGAAATTCAGAAAGTCATTGCCCCAAAGTAAAATTTAATTAAGTTCAGTTGTCTGTATGAAAGTTCATCTTTTCAGTGCATGTGTGCCATATTATAAGTCTTTCTGGCCAAAATAAAGAATATTGCAGTAATAATAACTGTTGCATACACAAAATTTTAGTGAGAACAAAGTGTGTCATAGACTTGCTCTTCAAACATGAGGAAAATAAAGTGATTATTTGAATACAATTTTCTCTGCTATGTGATAGAGGGTAATGTCTTGTCATTAATATGGGTGGTTTCTGTTGAGAATTATGCAGTAGAGTCATTTTTTGTGTATAAAGCCAAACAGAATGAAGTATATGAAGTAGCAATGTATTATGTAATTGAGAAGTATATTATAATGAATTGATGAAATAGAAAGTGAATATGAAGTGGCAAACTGAATTAAGTGCTTTGAAGTATATATGAAACAGTAATGATTAGGGACCCTGCCTTTGTAACAGCTTCTTTTGCAAAAGTACCTCTTCAGTCAACATGTCTGAAACAGAATAAATAAGTGGTATAATGAGCATTGATAAACTGGAAAGTGAAATGATACACAAGAGAATAATATTCTTTTGTTGTGATGGCATGCCTAAGTAATATGACATAACTTGTTGAGAACCTGCTGGACATTACAGCACTGTATTCAGAAACAGAGTGATGCTTTCATGAGAAAAAAAAATTATAATAATACTGAAAATTATTTAATGAAGCTAAGTGAAGTACTAATTTATTTAATGACTTGTTGAATATAAATTGCTACAAAGTTCATTTCTATGATACTGTATTGTTCACCACCTATTTGATATCATTTTCTAACAGGAATTAAAAATGCAATGAATTTCACTAACTCAATCTTCATTTCAAGAAAGTTAAGTCATAGTCAGAGGAGATCTTTGTTGTAAATTCTCTGTGTGACATTATACTGATGGCTGTGTTATTTTATAACACGTAAATGTCCAATTAATGAGTAATCATTCTTATTGGAGATATACAGATAGGAATTATTAGTGCACCAATTTAGAAAATTTGTTTGTCTTTTCATGTTTGTAAATGCCGAACACCACTTTGGATCAATACAATACAATACTATACAATACAATACATCGGATGTGAGTGAAAATTTGAAGGAGAAATCCCAGAAAGAACCTACAGCAAACCATGAGTGTGGTTTTTGTGAAGGTGGTGCCAACGATGAGTAATGAACTGTGTTAACATGGTGAAAAATTTGGGAAATATCAAGAATAAGTTATGACCCATGAAGTTCTCTGACATAAATGTGTTTTGAAATATTGTAGTTACACACTTGTATGTTTCGAAATTTGTTAAAATTTTATGTCATAAGATGGCCAGGGAAGGCTGTTAGGTAACATTTAGTTAGGATACCTGATTTGAAAATTAGTTTAAAGTATTATGATAACATTGTTTCTTTCTTATGTATTTTGATACACGTAAGACTCATATAGACCACTGAATTATCCAGTAAGCTAATTGTCATAAGTGTCTGTTTAATTCAGTTGGAGGGTGAACAGATATAGGAAGTTGTAAAATACTGCAACTGTTGTGTTTTCTGCTCATATGAATAACTAAAATTCTTTCACTTTTTCATCCTGTATCTAATGCTATCACACACATAATATGTAAGATATACAGGAATGTGTAAATTTGTTATTTATGTGAAATTTTATTTAAATTTGTGGTTCAATTGTCTGTATTTATCTTCCTGATTAAAATGTTGTAGTTTTACTAGAATACTCAGAAATTAAAAGTTGTGGTTAATTAAATTTCCTGCAACAACACTTAATGGGAAAACATATTGAGCTAATGGGCAGGATAGGAAGTATTATTACCACTCATTCAAAAACAGACATTCCCAATTTTTCATGACCATATTTTAAATTATCTGAAATTAATTAACATATGGGATAAGTGACATTAAAAGTTTGGACACTCATAATTTCAATAATCTATTTTGCTTTAATGTCGGTGGGATTTTGGCCTGTGATGGTATAATTACTTTTTTGCTATATTTTTTTCTGAATCACATAACAACTCTCACTAATTAATTCAGTCATTAATTAAGATTTTGGATAACTGAGGATCACAGAATATGGATTTCAGGAGAGATGCCCTACTTGTAGATATGGGATTTCAGACTACAAAAACATAATGATGTTCCACATGCTTTTATGGTTTATTAACCTGAAACATTTTTCATAAGCTAGATAATAGCAAAGTCCTTGAGTCCACACAAAATAGTAAAATCTAACCTAGCCAAATTTTAAAAAATTAAGTAGTTTCATAAATCACATAAAGTTCTTGTGCCTTTCTTTAAATAGCCACCCCTGCCCCAAAATCACTGGGTTGTGTCCAACTAGTGTCGATTAAAGTGAAAGTCTGTGAATGGTCAGCAACCAGATAACATCTCTATGTCAACTTGAGTTAGACTCATGGGTGCACTACCAAACGAACAACGTCAATGCATCAGAAAGTTCTGTGACACGCTAGCACTCAGAAACATGCTACATCATTCCGTGTGAAAGTCCCAGACTAAGTATCAAAGGCCTAATATCTCATGTGAAAATTTGTGATTTGACATCATCTGCATGACACATATGTCACATATGTAAACTCAAAGTGTTAATGTTCAATCACTATTATTTACTGGACAGTATAATTCATGTTGGTGATTGTGTAGCAACTTATATAATGTGCACGTTTAACTACATATTTCTGTCACTGCATGTTATACCACCATGAAATTCAATAAACATTGTGACTCTGATTAGTGGTTGAATTAATTCTCATCTGGATACATTTATGAAGGAGGAGGTGCATGTCTCCTCACCTGTTTAAACTCTAATATGTAAAATTTGAACTGACAATCAACAATGCTATAGTGCAAATAAAGTAGGAGAATTCACTTTGAAATTTAACTATTGTGTGGTCTACATAATTTTGCACTATGCTTTATAGAATTGGTATTCAGCATATTATTTCAAAACCCTGAAATTTGAGACTTTGAGATACATGGAGCCAAGTGCATCAACAGGTTATGGATATGTCACAAATCATGGTCACAGCAGATATGCTGTCCACAAGTGGCCATGCTAAATGGAAACAATTTTTTGATGTGTAAAGGGTGACAGTGCTCAAAAAGTAGGTATTGTTGGTTATTAGTGAGTTTGACATGGACAGAGATCTACATCTACATTTATACTGTGCAAGCCACCCAACAGTGTGTGGCGGAGGGCACTTTACGTGCCACTGTCATTACCTCCCTTTCCTATTCCAGTCGCGTATGGTTTGCGGGAAGAACGAATGCCAGAAAGCCACCGTGCGCGCTCAGATCTCGGCAATTTTACATTTGCAAACTCCTTGGGAGGTATAAGTAGGGGGACGCAATATATTCAATATCTCATTCAAAAACACACCCTCTCAAAACCTGGACAGCAAGCTAGATCACAATACAATGTGCATCTCTTGCAGTGTCTGCCACTTGAGTTTGCTAAACATCTCCGTAGCACTATCATGCTTACCAAATAACACTGTAACAAAACACGCTGCTCTTCTTTGGATCTTCTCTATCTCCTCTGTCAACCCGACCTGGTATGGATCCCACACTGATGAGCAATACTCAAGTATAGGTCGAACAAGTGTTTTGTAAGCCACCTTCTTTGTTGATGGACTACATTTTCTAAGGACTCTCCGAATGAATCTCAACCTGGCACCCGCCTTATCAACAATTAATTTTATATGATCATTCCACTTCAAATTGTTCCGTACGCCTACTCCCAGTTATTTTACAGAAGTAACTGCTACCAGCGTTTGTTCTGCTATCACATAATCATACAATAAAGGATCCTTCTTTCTATGTATTCGCAATACATTACATTTGTCTATGCTAAGGGTCAGTTGCCACTCCCTGCACCAAGTGCCTATCCACTGCAGATCTTCCTGCATTTCACTGCATTTTTCTAATGCTGCAACTTCTCTGTATACTACAGCATCACCCGCAAAAAGCCACAAGGAACTTCCGACACTATCTACCATGTCATTTATATATATTGTGAAAAGCAATGGTCCCATAACACTCCTCTGTGGTACGCCAGAACCAGACAAGGTGTTTGGAGTTTTGGGGTTCTAGGAAGGATTCCTCTAGAAGGTCTGTAAACAGATTGGCATAGAAGGGTGCCACGCAGGTGCCCATGGCTGTGCTGTGGATTTGCTTAAATACACTGACTAAAAAATATTGCAGTACCAAGAGGGAGTTGTGCAAAACAAATGAAAGTTGGTATGTGTGTTTCTGATGTCTATTAAAATTTCATGCTAGTCACATAAGAGTGCTGGTGGTAGCACCACTATGAGGATGCAAATGAGGCTTGCTTTAAATACATGCTGTAACGACTATAGTGTTGGTTGAATTTTGGACTAAACATAACGACTTGATATTAGTCAAGAACCACTTTAAGACAACAAAAATGCCATTATCAGCACCTCACTGAGTTTGAGCAAAGTCATGTAATAGAGCTACGAGAAACTGTATGTTCCTTCTGTGAAATTGCAGTAAGACTTGGCAGAAATGTAACCACTATAGATGATCATTGGCAGGGGTGGTCACGAGAAAGTACAGTCACAAGAAGATGGGGGGTCTGGACAGTCACATGACACTACTGAGAGGGAAGACCATCATGTCTGGCGTGAGGCTCTGGCGAATTGTGCTGCATCTGCAGTAGCAATTAGCACACAGTGACACAATGAATTTTTACCAATTGGTTGCTTCAAGGGCAGCTCTGAAACAGATGCCCTGTAGTGTGCCTTCCACTGACCCCAAACCACTGTCATTTGTGACTTCAGTGGTGTCAAGTGCCTCATTGGAGGCCAGGGTCAACGACTGTTGTGTTTTTAAATGAAAGCTGGTTCTACCTCAGTGCCAGTGATGGCTGTGTGTTGGTTATAAGGAGGCCAGTTGAGGGCCTGCAACCAACCAGTTCATGTGCTAGACATACAGGACGTACATCTGGAGTTATGGTCTGGAATATGATTTTGTATGACACCAGGAGCAATCACGGGATTAGTCCACGTATCCTGACTGTAAATTTGTATGTCAATCTAGTGATTCAACCTGTTGTGCTGCCATTCTGGAAAAGCATTACAGGGAGTATTTTGGAACAGGATCTAGCTCGCCCACGTACTGCTGTTGTAATCCCACAAGCTCTACAGAGTGATGAAATGTTGCATTGGCCTACTCAATCATGAGTTCCATATTCAATCAAGCACTATGGGACACCATCAGAAGACATCTCCAGTGTCATCCACAAAGAGCAAGGAGTGAGGTAGTGGGTTGATGTCAGAAGGACATTGAGAGTGGTAGTGTTGGATGGCAGGCCATTGGCCTGAGGAATGTTGGTGTGTAGGGAGGTGTCATCAACTGTGACAGATAAGGATCCAGGTGCCTATGGAGTGGGGATGGCTGAGAATTGCTAAGTGGAGTGGCTTGTATGTTTGATATGAAAGGCTAAGCTACAGGCCACTGGTTGGAGGTGCTGGTCAACAAGAGTGGCGATCTTCCAATGGGAGCATAGTAACCACCTACAATTGGACATCCAGCATTGTTGGGTTTATAGATTTTAGAAGGCTTGTAAAATATGTGTGTGCGGGGAGGGCGGTTGTTGGAGGGAGGAGGGAGATGGATTCAGGGAACAGATTCTGGGATAGGCGTATAGATTTGAGTAGGAGTTGAAGGTTATGTTGTGCTTCTGGGAGGGGATCACTATGGTACAGATTGTGGGTGGAGGAGTTAGAAAATAGGTGGAACCTTACTTCTGGCAGTCACAGTGCTGCCACAATTTCTGCAGAGCATTTTATTTTGACATGATCGCCTACAAGCAGCCCAGAGGAATGAATGGTCATTACCTGATTATTAATGTACTAGCGTTTCCTAACCATTGTCATCTGGATCCTTCCCCTCCAACACCAGATTTCCTGAAATACAGATAGGAGTTATCAATGCAACACATACTTCAATCATGTAATCCTGCAGACCCAGTCATCGCTAACCTACTGGCACAAAGACAACTAAGGTGCCCATGTCATAACCTTAGAATATCAAGAAGTAAAAGAACTTAAAAGAAATTATACATTAAGTCCAATCAACTGATGGAAAGCGAGCTAAGAACAAGGACTTCCTCATGTAGAAAGACCCACAAAATATGCTGTGGAGACAGTGGAAGTCCTGAACCAAAGATTAAATGTCTTTTGCCACATTGCTATGAAGGATAAAATGTAAAACGCAGTCGACAACCCCTGCATCCTTCACTATAACACCCTACAAATCAGACGGCAAACATATATGACAACATAAGTAGTTAAAACAAGGACATTCGGTCATGAAATGATGAACCATCAAAGGTTGACGACAATGAGCTCAAAGTGGTGGGGGATCACCACTTAACAAATGGCGATGGCTAAAACGACAATACCCAATATGCAACCTAGCTAAAATGATCTCCTCACAGCAAAGGGGCCGAGATGATGTTGGCCAAGCTGCTAGGGGTGGTTTAATTCCCTGGAGCTTGTTGCCATGAAGAGTGCACCAGTGGCGATGCCAAAGTGACACCACCTGCCAACAGACGGCAACATAGAAATCATCCAAAGGGATGGAAGAGCTAGCAGACTGAGGTAGGAGCATTCCAACCTTGTGAGCAGCATCAGCAGCCAGATATCCCATCAGAGCAATGTGAACAGGAGACAGCATGACCATCACAGTGTCTCCCTCAACAGACAGCAAATGGTAGCTTTCTTGGACCCATTGCACTAAGGGATGGACTGTGTACAGCACACAGAGGTTCTGAAGGGCACTGAGAGAGTCAAAATATGACTCAATTAAAAAGCCTCTCCAGCTGCATGTATTAGGTAGCCTGATAGAGGGCGAAGAGCTCTGCTGTAAATATCGGGTGGTGTTCTGGAATCCAGTACCAGAAATGGTCCATGTCAATGACGAAGGCACACTAGACACCACAGTCAGTTTTAGAACCATTACTGTGCACAAAGGTGCTGTCACTACGTTGTGTGCGGAGGTCGAGAAACTTACTGCAATAGATCAAATTGGGAGTAGTTTACTTAGGGAGTAAATAAAGTCCAAGATAAACACAGGCCACCGCGCAATGCCAAGGTAGTGAAGGGTTCACACCCACTGGAAAACTGGAAAGGAGTGTGAAGTTAAGCTGCTGGAATGGGAGCTGAAAGCAAACTCTGTGAGGTAACAGAGAAGAGGGACGCACCCCATACTGGCAGTCAAGGGAGTCATCGAAAAAGGAGGTGTAGGATGGGTGGCTAGGCATAGCAGATAAATGGCAAGCGTATCTGTTGAGGAGAACATCACACCGGTATAACAGCAGTTGCCCGGCAGCTTCTGCATAGAGACTCTCAACTGGGCTAGTGTAAAAGGCACCAGTGGCCAAACGGATCCCAAGACGGTGGATTGTATTAAGATGGCATAAAATTGATGGATGTGCAGATGAATAAATAAAACACCAAGAGTCTAGTTTCGAACAGAAAGGGATTTGTACAAATGGAGGAGGGTGGTATGATCTGCTCCCCCGGAAGTACCACTTAGAACACGTAAGACATTAGGAGGCTGGGTACAGCGTTCAGCCAGATGAGACACATGGGAGGACCAAGAAAGTATTCTATCAAGCATGAGTTCAAGGAATTTCATAATTTCAGCAAATGGAAAAGCAACAAGCCCAAGATGTAAAGATGGTGGAAGAAACAGATTGCACTACCAGAAATTCATACAAACTGTTTTGTCAGTGGAAAAGTGAAAGCCATTGTCGATACTGCACGATTAAAGATGCTCAAGACATGGCTGAAGATGCTGCTCAAGGATACAAGTATGTGGAGAACTGCAGTACATCGCAAAGTCATCGACAAAAAGTGAGCCTGTGATGTCTGGTGGGAGACAGGCCATTATAGGGTTAATGGCTACAGCAAAGAGAACGATGCACAGGACGGAGCCTTGAGGCACCCCAGTCTCCTGGATGAAGATGTCTGACTAGGTTGTATCCACACATATCTTGAATACTTGGTCTTTTTAAAAATTTCTGAAGGAAACAGGGCTGGTGGCATCGAAAGCCCCATGTGTATAGAGTACAGAGGATACCAGCCCTTCAGCAGGTGTCATAGGCTTTCTCCAAATCAAAAAACAAAGTCACCATTGGGTATTTTGTCTGAAAATGGTTAATGACATGAGTTGATAAAGTGATGAGCTGGTCAACAGCAAAATGATGAGCTCGAAATCCACATTGTGCAAGGGTTCGTAGATTGCCAGGTTAGAGCCACCATACCAACCAGCCATTAATCATACATTCTATCATCTTGCAAACACAGCTGATGAGAGAAATGGAGTGGTAGCTAAAAGAAATGTGTTTGTCCTTATTGGGCTTAGATATGGGTATGATAACGACTTCACGTCAGCGTCTGGGAAATGTGCCATCTGCCCAAATGTTTCCGAGGGAGGAAGGTGGGGTGATATTGGGTGGAGCTCAAAATCTCCACAGAATAGCAGCCCAAGGTGTTGGAGATAGCTACCAGGTCCACAATGACATCACCTGCTACAGTCATACTGGAAATCAGGTAATAGACCTTAGTTCCAAACAGACGATGGAGGTTTCCCCCCACATGACGGAAGAGGAAGGTTGGTTGGCTCTGAGCACTATGGGACTCAACTGCTGAGGTCATTAGTCCCCTAGAACTTAGAACTAGTTAAACCTAACTAACCTAATCACACCACAAACATCCATGCCCGAGGCAGGATTCGAACCTGCGAACGTAGCGGTCTTGCGGTTCCAGACTGCAGCGCCTTTAACCGCACGGTCACTTGGAAGAGGAAGTGGAACTGTTAAAAGAACCAGTAAATGAAATCCAGCTAGCTGTTTTGATATAGCAAAGAATGCAATGACACTGCACTTGCAACTGTTTACAGCAAATAGAGCTTGCCATCAAAGGATGATGGTTATAAATGCAGAGAACAGGTCTTCGCATGTGACTCACATCACAGTATGCCTCAGTTCTCCTGGGGACCAGTACACAGCATGGTAGAGATGAAGTGCGAGGTATGGAATGTTCTATGATGGTAAGGATAATGTTTGTGAGGAACTATGACTGGTCATCACAACTGGGGAAATGTTTTTTGAAGGTCTCCAGGGAGGACTGAAGGCTCCAGTCAGCCTCGATAGCGCATGGGAGAGTGTCACTCTAGTACATATCAGAGAGAATGGACCATTCAGAATGACAGGAAAAGTGGGCACTGGAGAACAAGAGGTCCAAATGGGAATAGGTGTGTGTGGAGTCTGAGAGGAATGTCGGTGCTCCATTATTAAGATAGAGAGGTTGAGTTGATTGAGGTCGGCCAAGACAGCACCTCTCTGACAGGTTCTAGAAGAGCCCCAAATGCGATGGTGTGCATTAAAGTCACCGAGCAGAGGTGAGGCAGTTGATCAATAAGCTGGAGGAAGCCTGCCCTGGCAACACCAAATGATGGAGGGACATATACACTGCAAAGAGCAAAGGTTAAGCAAGGAAGGATAATGTCAACTGCAACAGCTGGCAGCCAAGTGTTCAGTAAGATGGTCTGGCTATGAATGTCATCCCAGATGAGCAATATGACTCCCCCATGAGATGGAATGCTGTCTTCTGCAGGAAGGTCAAAGCAGACCAGAAGGAAATATGAGAGGTCATAGCGATCTCAAGGATGCAGTTTTGTTTCTTGGAGGCAGAGAAAGAGTGGATGCTATGATTTGAAGAGCAGCCGTAATTCCTCCTATTTGGATCTAATACTGTGGACCTTCCGCTGGAGGCTGCATGGTCGCTGCTGCAATTGATACAGCATGGAGGAGGAGGTGGCAATTGTCCTTGCGAGCAACCCTACCACAAATAACTCATTTGGTTTTGTTTCAACAGGACATGTGAATTTGGTTGTAATGTTGCCACTGGCGGCAACACATCCAGTTTGGAATGTACAGTTGGATTGTAATCACTTCATAATCTACTTTGATCTTCGGTGGAAGCACTGCTTGATCAAACGTGAGAAAAAGAGTGTGTGTAGGCACTAAAGTTGCATCAACCTTTTTCATTACCTGATGGACTGCAGTGATGTCCTGATCAGAGAGGTAAGTTTGGATTTCTCCCTCGGTCAGACCTCCAAGCAGTCTAGTGTAAATAACACCATACAAAGAATTCAGTATTCAGTGGGCCTCAACATGATTGGGCCTGAAAATCACAATTATACTCCAAATACAAAGTTCCATTACATAAATGGTAGCAATATTTCACAGGACCTGCAATTGCAGCAAAACCTTTTTGAATAATAAACACATTAACAGTAGCAAAGGACTGACCTTCTTCAGTATTTGATACCATGAGGGACTGAGGTGCCACTGGGAGATTCTTTGAATCTTTAGCCTCACTCTGTTTACATTTAGTAGTTGTAGACAGAAATGGTGATTGGCTCATTGTGAGAAAATCCCCCATGATTGACAGTGCCTTCGATGGTGCTTTCCTTCCAACTGGGGTCCTACCAAGGGGGCCTCACCTGCCTTACGTGATTGTTCACACCTCATGTCACACCTCCCAAACTCCTGATAGAGTGACATATTGGCAACTGGGGAAGGTAACAGCTCAGGCAGTCATCCCTCCCTGTGCCTGGCCTGTAGCAGGGGTTACGTGCAAACACTACCTGTTGACCCGGGGCTAGGAATAACACATTACCAGTCAGCTGTTACACGTCAAACATATAGGCCAGCCTTCAGGAGCAAACAGGAAGGAAGAAGAAACAAAGAGGAACCTCAAATGTTGAAGCAGAGGAAGGGCAGGAGATGGCGAATGAAGAAAGAAAGAAAGACAGTTGAGGGACTGTTCTGATGTCAGGATACTAAAGCTTCAGAACGAATTCCCAAAACTACCCGGACATATTTCCCAAGGGAGGGCAAAAAGAAAAGCTGGAAGATAGACATTCAGCACAGGTGCTGCAAAGGCTTGGGCTGTACCTGACCTCTCAAGATGTTGACAGACCGTTAGGAAAGTTTGAAGAAAATAATATAGCCTATTCACCTTCACACATGTGCTCCATGAAGCTGACTGGAAGGGTGTACATTGTGATAGTGATGTTGACTGTAAGGTACCAGAATTTGAGTATTCTGTACAACCATGAAGATGTAGCATTTCCAACCAAACTTAGAGCTAAGCAAACTATATGGAAAATGTCTGGTAATAAATTGCTGGTGTCAGGAACACAAACCTCTTGTACAAACAAAAGACTACTCTATGCTTACAGTAAAACTACATACAACAAGTTATTCAATAACTATTTCAAAGTGAACAGTTTTGTTGTGAAGCCAAGAGAATGTACAACTGTCAGTTTATACTCAATTCAAGTAATAAATCAAAAGCTATATGGAAAGTCATCAGTGAGACGGGTGGTGAAAAGGAAAGACGTCAATCAATAACATGCATTAAGAATGAAGATGGTGTTTCCTCTGATCAAAAAATGTATGTGAAATATTCAACAATCACTTTATAAACATTGATGACAAACTTTCTTCTTTTATCAATCCTTCTGTACTCAGTCACTGTACAAGCTTTGTGCTGCTCCCAAGATAACTTTTTCCTTGCCCGCTCACTCCTACTGAAATTTGCAGTATTATAACACAAAGCCTAATGAATAATCCTGTGGTTAGGATAATATTGCTTATTATCTTCAAAAACCAGTCTGACATCTTGTCCATTTATTACCAGCTCTGTGTTGTTAACCAGCCATAGCTGGACAGACTGCATCAAGATTACAGTAGTATTACAACAATAAAATGAATGAAAGACTGCAGTTTAAACTATGATGCTACAAAATATATAATGAAGAGAACAACTCGATTATAATCTAATGTACAATGACAATACAACTATGAAATCAGTTCTAGAACATAGTGCACAGTTCAGACAAAATTTTAGTCCTAAATTGCTCCATTGGTAATGACAGGATACCCTTAGGTAGTGCATTCAACAGTTCGAGAGCCGCCCTGTGGACACCCTTTGTGTTTTTGTTAATCAACATCCAGGGCTTTCTATACTGTCTATTTTCAGTGCTGTGGTGATGAAATTTATTTCTCTTTCTGTAGCGTGCATGATTTACCTCCATATGAGCAAGGCAGTTGAATAAAGATTGGCTAAAACAAAGTATATTCTTGCAGCCTGCAGAGTGCCTCCACAGCAGCAGCCCATGTCTCATGCAGCTTTGGAAAATTACATGGTACACTGTTGGTTGCTACTTGTCCAATATTACACCTTGTAATTTTACCAGGAGATACAGGACCCAGGAAAGTTTGGAATATACCATTTTGAGGGCTGTGGCCATGTTAACATAGAATCAATGAAAAAGCCCATGGCTGCTGTGTCACACAGGGCTCCAGTTTCATTCAATAAGGCTCCATGTCATTCTGTGTTTTGTATTCACTAATTTTCATCTTGTTCATAATAAACTAGGCCTTGGCTTTGTTTAATAGGACTTCTGCTGGTTGAAAAGCCTGAGCGACACTCTCCCTTTTTGAGAACAAATGTTATTATCTGCAAACTGCAAGGTGTGCCCATTGATACTTATGTCACTAACAAAAATCAGGAACAACAGAGACCCCATTACAGGTTCCTATGGTGCACTCCATTTCAACTTCTTTTCAATTGAGTCTACTCCTTGCACTGATACAATCTGCTGTCTGTTATTTAGGTAGGAATTCGCTCAACAGCTCCCCCAGCACCACATGATTTTACATTGCTGAGGAGGGTCTTACATGAGGTACAATTGAATACCTTACTAAGCTCACAAGGTACCAGTGCTCTAGACTCTTTTGTCTTCAAAACCCTGACTTATATTTGTAACTAAGTCAAGTACTGCTACTGTCATTGACCTACCATTCTAAAGGCGATATTGTGATCACAAAAGAAGTTACTTCCTCCAAATAACTTATCCATATTAGAAGATTACTAAATACTTCAGTGAATAATGCATTTATTGTTTACTAAGCCACTGAAAAGGGAAAGGTGGACGAACATAAAAATTTCGTGCTGACTTTTGTAATAGAACTATTGGAAACTCACAGGGAGAGACTGTGGTGCATGTGTTTTGTTTCAATAGTTGTTTTAAAATATAGCACACTGGAAGTTCATTTCAAGTTATCATCTGTGTTTAATGCATAATAAAGGACTATTGTTAACAATTCTCAAAATTTTCATTAATTATTAAAAAATCATTCCTATGCTAGAGTAATTTAGATGAAATTCCATGTTTCAGTACCAGCTGGCCACATAAACTAGTGCCGGTAGGTTAGCTGCAAGTGCAACAACTATTGGCCTGAAGAGCTTCCTTAGAAGTTATTGCTTATTGGTTGTCCAAAAGTTTGTCTTTTTAGAAAGGGTAATGATAAATGGAGCTTTATATTCATTTTGATTAATTCTATAGTGCATTTTTAAAAAAAACACACACAACAGGCTATTCCTTGAGCTCACAAACTTTGGCAACCATACATTACATTTGAGAAATTATGGTAGTATCGAATTAGGGGAAAATGCAGTTATCGGTTCAGGTCATATCTTTTGAACAGAGTCCAAAAAGTTGTAATCACCAAACAAGTAGTGAAAGTGTTGGTTAAAGCAGTAAGTAGCAAGACAAGGAATTCCTCAATTTTCACACTTTGAGCAATTCTGTTTATCATACTTTGCAATGATCTGTCCCTAAACATTCAGAATGGTCTATTGGTAATGTCTTCTGGTGATTCTAATATACTGTTCTCATCAACTCAAAGCTCTGACTGCTGATACAAACATAAAAATGCAACTGCAAAATTCCTCAGAGTATGTTGACAGACAGTACTCGACAGTAGGAATACTTAAAAGAGAAGTCATTAAACAGACTGAGTAAAGTCATCAACACAGAAACAGTCAAATGTGCTTGCTTTGCAGTTGTATATTTTGTAATGCCACACTGCATTACATTTTGGGACATATGTCTCAAAAATATATTTATTACACAAAAGATGAAATAATGAAATAAGTGCCTTTCTCTTCCATCACTTGACACCTTTGAAAGAACTCAATGTTTTGCCACTGTCATGTATCTATATGAAGCAGTGAGCTTAATTTTTAACAGAATTTATGTTCTTCACTTCAAATATTCTGTTAAATTGTTGAAAGAGTGGCTAATGAGGTATTATTTTGTTTTGTTTTTAAATATTTGCAAATGTTCAGTTTTCTGCTTGCAGCCCACTTTTATAGACTTTTGTATGCAAAAATAAAACTCCATTATGAACCCTAGAAAGGGATACATAGCTGACATGGGAATTATTACTTCATCTAGTTATGTGATTGTGAATTGCTGAGTTCATCCTAAATTCACTCTTGCTGTTAACGAAAAATACCACCAGGGAGAGTATACATGTACCAATCCCTAGGTCCATAAAGAGGCTTCTATAAGATGTTCAGTTGCAAAGTCTACCAAATGTACGCATTTATTAATTTTATTATGTACATTTCAGTATAGGGCTACTGTATGAATTACTCTACAATGTGGGACCATGTAGGGAAACCATCTACTACATATCAAGTACATACAGGGAAAAACAGTGTATTAGTGAACAAACAAGGACAGGAAGCAACAAAGAATATGAGTAATTAAAGACACACTGCACTTGTCACACATTTATTAGTTGATTATGTCACTCTCACACAGCATTTGCTCCCTCCCCCCCTCCCCCCTCCTAAAAGATGAGAGGGAGTTCAAATTTGAACTCACAGCCAGCTTGTGTGTGGGTGGCTGGGCATGATGGACATGTAACTGACTGTCAGTGACACAGCCAGAACCGTAGAATGATGGTTGGTAGGAGTGCCATTGGTAGCAGACAGAGGGGGAGGGGTGTGAGGTGTTCCTTCCCCTGGTAACATTGTGTAGCCACTGGAAATCAGTGGTAGTCATTTCCAAGCAATTCAGTGGACTTGTGACGATATTGCAGACCAGGTCTGGTAGAGATATGGTGAACCATAGTATGTGTGCCCATGCCCTGTGATTTTACGGGCCACAGTTACTCCGTGGACGCAGTTGTGTGCGAGGCACAGATGCAATGCAGAGGTGTCCTATGTTGTTCTTATGTTTTGTGGGCCACTTGGAGTTTGTCTTCTGTTTCCAATAGGGTATCATTCAACACCACATTGTCCTCATGCAACTTGATTATTTCACACCTGATTGTTACATAATCTTGTTTCATGGTATGGAGATGTAATTTCAAGTTGCAGCAGTACGGCTCCCAGTACTGTTGATGGTCATTTGAGGTGTTAGCACTTAAATTATACACATTGGACATTGTGTACTTTGATGAATGAGCCTTTCCTGCAAGAATAGTATGACTGTTGACAGAGTGTATCAGTCATTCATTTAGTAAATTGGTGGTCAGTGCAGCCTGTGTGAGGAAATCAGCACCTGAAATAGGTTGAGCAATGTTGGTTAATTTGTAAGTCCACTTGCAGTTCTCAAAGAGGCAATTGTCAGCCTCAAACGTATTGTGACCATATGCACATATGACGGACTTGTTAACTGCCATTAAATTGGCCTTAGTGTGGCAGTGTGCTGATCTCTGATCCCATTTAATTAATAACACTAGCCCTGAATAGTGGTTGGTAATGAACAGCCTTTGTAATGTAGTGCCGTGTAGTGATTCGGTAGTCAGCAGCTTTGGAGGCATTCCAATAGAAGCATTAGGCTGAGCAGTCCTATACTGTCTTTTTGACATAGGGTGCTAACTGTTCTAAAACAGTAGGTGCTGTAAATGGGTGTCAAACTGTTGCACCTGAGCCAAATCATCCCTCGGCATTGAGGTGCAAACATAATTTCTTGCACTTCATTGTCAGTTGACCAAAATGTCTGTGGAACAGTAAACATTTGTCTGAGTGGTCTCATGGCTATGAAACCACTGTGGGCATGTGCAAGGGGCTCGTTTGTGCTCAGCTGTCATGATCAATAGTTGCAACATTTACGACTGCTTAGTTAGCCGCTTGACAGTGGCATGGGGAGTTCACAGGTCCTCGAGAACACTCTGTGACATTCAGGCAGATGTGGCATGGTAGCGAGGCAGCAGCATGTTGGGCTGGTCACTCTTCCTTCAGAGTGAATGGAAATTATCACGGTGGCCACTGTGACATATGTTTTGGGCAAGGTGTGTGCTTTATTGGTAACTAATATAATGGTTGCCCTTCCTGAGCAATTAAAATTAACCTCATTTTGGTAGCAATTGTTGTTGACAAATGTGTAACAGTAAAGCATCCAAACTGATAATCATTCCATGCAGATGTCTCCAGAATTCAGACAGAATCATGTCATCATGCCTCTCATGGTACAGGACTTGTGTGAGCCTTTGACCCATTGATTTTGTGCAATGTGAAATAAGCGCCATCATGAGGGCATTGTAGGCTTGGTGCAGGGAGCATCATAATATAATGTCCAACACTACTGAAGTAACACGTTGATCAAGATTACTGGTCACCAAAGTGAACTATTTAAAAGAGTCACTAATTTGCTGTTACTTGAAAATGCTCTCCATTTATTGCAACTAAGTTTTCAATTGACTGTTTGCAAACAGTGGGGCCTGAATTTGCAAATACAGTGTGGGAGGACTGCGAAAGCTGATGAGTGGATATTTCTGTTGATCTCACATGTGGTACCAGTGAACGCGAAATGACTGGAAATATGTTCACTCTGAATTTGATGTCTTACGACAGTGCCGTAATTATGTGTGAAGCAATGTTATGTGATTGTATCACTGTGTCCAATGTCATGACCAGTGTGTTTGGAACCGTGATGTTCCAAAGTGGATCGGTGTGTGGCACGGAGTCTAGTGGTTGAAAAACAGGAGGTGGGCAATGTAGAATCTGTATCTCATTTTTAATGACCTGGACGGTACCACTGATGGAATGTAGAAGGTTATGTGTGGTATGCCTGATGGTACTTATCTATGCTAACTGCAGCAGATAACCTATCCACGAGAGCAGAATTGCTTCTTTGGGTTCACAAATTATGGAAGAACACTATCTCCTACAAATAAAATACATTCATGGACTAACAGTGTAATACACTGAGGTGTCAAAAGTTATGGGTTGCCTCCTGATATCATGTTGGACGTGCTTTTACCCAGAGTAGTATAGCAACATGACGTGGCGTGGATGCAATACATTGTTGGAAGACCCCTGCAGAAATATCGTCCCATGCTGTCGCTGTAAGTGTGAATGTTCCTGGTACACAAGTTTGTGCATGAACTGATATCTCAATTATGTCCCATAAATGTATGAAAGGATTCACGTTGGGTGATCCTGGTGCCTAAATCATACACTTGAATTGTTCAGAAAGTTATTTAAACTGAGTGCGAACAATTGTGGCCTGGTGACCAGGTACACTGTCATCTATAAAAATTCCACCATTGTTTCAAACATGAATAGCTGCAAATGGTCTCCATGTAGCTGAACATAAACATTTCCATTCAATGATTGGTCCAGTTGGACCAGAGGAGCAAGTCCATTCTATGTAAACACAGCCCACACAATTATGGAGCCACCAATAGCTTGCCTTGTGCTTGAAATTTGCTACTGTCGAAACACTCTTGACACTGCGGATCTCAGAATACTGAATTCCCTAATGATTTTTGAAGTGGAAAGTCCCACACATTTAGCAGCAACTACCATTCTGTGTTCAAAGTCTGTTAATTCCCCTCATATGGCTATAATCAGGTTGGAAACATTTCACATGAATCACTCACATACAAATGACTGGTCTGCTAATGCATTGTCCTTTTATACACTGTATACATGAGATTACCACCATGTGCACATTGCTATTCTATGACTGTTTTTCACCTCAGTGTAAACCACACTTTATTGTGCACAGATACAAAAGACACATTTGTACACATTAGCAAACAAACCAAAACAGGAAGCATCAAAGAACATGAGAAATTAGAGAGACACTGCACTTGTCACATATCAATTAGTTGATTACATCACTCCCACAACCGCATTTTGTCAATTCCCAATGTAAAAGTAGTTATCAAAATTATTCATGGAACCATTGACTGCATGTGAATGATTTGGTGTAGATAAAAATAAATAAATACCTTATCCCCATTCAGTATTTCAATTTTGTGGGCAAATAATGTAGAATAAGTGATCAAGTCTGCTCTGATATATGACACTTGCGGCAAAATTACTACATGGACTAGAGAATGTTTACAAGACTTGGCAATGTCAACACAGCACTAGGACTACTACCTACAAAGTTCTGTGACTATAATGAAATGGGATTAGATTACATTAGATTTAGTTTTTGTGCCAGAGACGTAAAAACGTAGTGATTCTCACGGGTGTGAAACAAGTCACAAAGTGTAACATAAAAAAAACATAAAACATCTGAATATAATAATCACTACCCTGATCAATTATCAGCAGACTGTCAAAATAGGTAAATGCATTTCAGTAAACTAGAACACCTAATATTTACAGAATTAATACTCTGTCAGGATGAAACACAGCTATGCACTTTTAATAAATTTATCATTCATAAAATACCTAATCTTGTCAGTTGTGACCTATTGGTGCAAACTAAAATTTTTCCTTAAGATGGTCTAACAGTCACTGTTTAGATATTTATTTGTAGAGTAGAAGGAGTTGCCTACCAGAAAGTCTTTCAAACTCTGTTTAAACTGTGCTTTATCTGAAACCAAGTTTTTAATGGTTGCTGGTGATTTGTTGAAAATGTGTGTTCCTGGATATTGGACCCCTTTCTGATCCAAGGTAAGTGATTTTAGGTTTTTATGTAGATTGTTCTTATTCCTAGTACTGATACTATGTATTGAGCAATTGGTTGGAAATGGAGATATATTACTTGCAACAAATTACATTAAGAATAAATATACTGAGAAGCAATGGTTAGGATACAAAGTTCCTTGAACAGGTTTCTACATGATTTTCTTGAATTTACACAACAAATGAGTCTTGTTATATGCTTTTGCTTGCTAAAAACTTTTGCTCGGCTTTGTCAGTTACTCCAGAATATGATCCCATATGACATTACAGAAAGAAAATTTTAAAAAAAATATATGCAAGTTCTTATTATATTCACTACATCTGACATCATTCTGACTGCAAATCCCATCCCAACTGAATTTATTATCGAGTTATAATCCCAGAAATTTAACACTGTCAACCTGTTTGATCTGCATGTCTTCATGTGCTATACACATGCTACAAGGAAATCTCTTACAGGTTCTGGTGTGTCTTTGCAAAGTTTAACGACAGTGAATTAGTTTTCAGTCATTTATTAACGTAAGTGAAAGCTTGATTAGCAGCCATTTCTAAATCTGTACTTGACTTCCTACTTATTGCAATGTCTGTACCATCTGCAACAAAACAAAGTTAGCATCTGGCAATGTAATGGGCAAGGAGTCATTAATGCACACAAGAAAAAGCAACAGACCCAAGATGGAACCTTCAGGAACACTACACGTAATCAATTCCCAGTCGGATGAAGACTGACTGCTTAATGCTCAGGTATTTCACAATGACACCCTTTGTTTCCTGTTAGTTAAATAAGGCTCAAACCATTTCACAGCGCTACTGTTGAGAGAGAGAGAGAGAGAGAGAGAGAGAGAGAGAGAGAGAGAGAGAGAGAGAGAGAGAGAGAGAATTTCTATTATAATTTTAATTCTCTACTAGTAAAGTTAATAACAATGTTACTTTTGGGGTAATCAGTGAATGTTTCGACAAATGGAAGGCAAGGTTGGTCATTACATTAGCACATCAACAGTAAGCTCAATTATAAATTTAACTTTTCATCAGATGAGGGCAGTCTAAGGGATCACTGTAATTTTTGCCAGATTTACTACTAGTCATACTTTGAATTCTTTCTCTATCATGTCAGAAAATGTAGCTGAGACACAACTAAACATTACAAAGGGGTTATAAATCATATTCTAAATACATACTCGTACTGGACTATGTGGTAATCTATTTGACTGTGAACTTTTCACAAAAATATTGTTATTCCATTACTAGAAATTTAAAGCCCCATAATGAAATATAATTCACAATTTCTATTGACTATTTTGATGAGATGAAATTTTCTTTCTAGATTAGATTAAGTTTTTGTTACATAGACCCAAAAGTGACATGACTCTCATGAGTGTGGAACATGTCAGAAAATGTAACAAAATATAGAACATATGAATGCAACACTCGCTTCTCCAATCGTTTGTCAGGAGATTGTCGCAATATGTGAACATATTACTATAAACTGGAACTGCTAATATTTACAGAATTCATACACTATCAGAATGAAACCTAGTTATAAATATTTGATAAATTTATCATCATACCTAATCTTAACTGTTGTGACTAAGTGCTGTCAAAACGGAAATTTTTACATAAGCTGGTCTAACTATCCCTGTTAGGATATTCGTCTACAGAGTAGATGAGTTTCCTACCAAAACGCCTTTCAAACTCTGTTTAAGCTGTAATTTATCTGAAACAAAGTTTTTAATGGTTGCTGGCAGTTAACTGAATCTATGTATTCCTGAATATTGGGCGCCTTTTTCGACCAAGGTACGTGAGGTTAGGTTTTTATATAGATTGTTCTTATCACTAGTATTGATACTATATATTAAGCTATTGGTTGTAGACACATTATTTTCAACGAATTTCATAAAGGAATAAATATACTGAAGCGGCGGTTAGAATATTCGATTCCTTGTGTCCACTACTACAATAACTTCGTCTAGACTTCGAAGCTGAACACGCTATCCTTTCGTACTGACAAGACCTTTGGCGATGTTACACTGACAGATAATAGCAGGAATTGGCACAAGCGCGGAGGGTGTGCAAGTTATCCATTCGTAAACTGTTATATTTTGCTGTTATAAGAATAGCGATAACCAAGAAAAATTGTATTCAATAGAAATGGTTAAGCCCAGAAGTATTTGCATTTCGGTTGAAGAGATTGGGGAAGCTCCAACATTCCTGCTTGTTACGCTCGTTGAAATTTTAATCAATATTATTATTATTATTATCGTCGTCGTCGTCATTACGACTAAGGTATTAAGCTCTACAGGATCTCTCCAACTATTTTATGTCGATTCTTTTACGGCTTCTGTGCTTCGCCAACCCTCCTCCTTTCTCCGGGCTTGGGACCGGCAACAGCAACTGCAGAGCTACTTAATTCACTCCAACAGTAACTGCAGGCGGAGTTAAAGTGGTTTCCCACACCAAGATTTCAATTTCTACGTTTACACTACAAACAAATTTACGATAAGTGCTACTCATATTGACTCTGCTGTACTTCAATTTTCTCTCTCAATTGCAGCGCCGAAGACTCGCTATTTATAGGCTACAAGATTGCCGCTCACAGCTATCGATAGTTAACGAGTGTCGAACCATTGCAAAGAAATTTATTACACTTGTATTTCCATGGACCTAGCTTTCGTTGAATTAGTCAATTTACTTTGTTTTGCAATACTTGTAAATATGTAATAAAGCGATACAAGTACAGTGTTTGGCGGTGAATCGCACAAGACTTAAATAACAGCGAAACAAGGGGAAGTGATATAGTTCTCAGAAGTTACCACATCCCATTTGAAGGCGTTGTGAGTATTAACTTTGAAGACGAAATTTTTGGCGAGCGGGAAGATCTGTGTTTGTTATTGTTTTGGTCAAGATAGTAGGTGCTTCGTGGAACTGTAGTGATAACTCAGCCATAGGCTTCGTGCTGTTCCGATTTATAAGAAACGAAAAGCAGAACGCAAAATGGGTTGCAAAATTGTTGGAGAGAGAATAGGAAACGTAATATACATTGACATTCTGGGAGGCAAGTGAGTTGATTAGTTAAAATGATTGTGGTTAGCATATCGTATTTTCCCGTAGAATATAAATGTAGAGGATTTATCTAATACTGTGTCGTATGTGCCCAAGCTGCAAGTACAGCGATGTACTGAGAACGTTATAAACCGCAGATTTAGTTTCATAGTTGTAAGTATATATTAAAGAGTACGAAGGTATGTTGTATGCAACTTAGTACTGTTTATATGGTTGAGGGAAGGCTTCTTGAAAGTTAACTCTCATTTAAACATTTTGAGTTGTTAAGTAGTGAAGTTCTTGAACTTCATTTTCAGTCACTGAAGTGTTTAACGATGAAACTTGCTAAAAGCAGAAGGTGACATGCAGCTAAACAGTAGATACTGTGAGAAATTTTTTCATTTGCAAAACAGGATACTGATGTTGCAAGTAAGGGTTTATGCGGCTTACATTCAGAAAATCAGCGTCTTCAAAATTCGCTGTTTAATTAATCTTAAGTACCAGTGGGGAGTAAATGGTTTAGGGTGTAAGTATTTCAGTGTTAGAATAGACAATTTTTAAATCTTTGCTGCACTGATTAAAAATAATATGCTGTAGTACAGATTGAATAAAATTGTGCTGTCAGTCTTGTTTGTGGGCCAGTACAGTGAGAAAGATTTCTAAGTGCAAAGCAGGCAGTGCTGACGTTTTTTGGGTTGTACCAAAAAGATGCACACACTGAACAAATGTTTCAACAGTAATTAAGCTTCTTTCTAGATAATTTAGTCCTGTTTCCTTGCCAATTGGCAGTCATTGCCTTATCAATATTTGTGAGGCGGAAAGCGAAAAGGGACCTCTTGTCGAAAATTTAGGAATTTGAGTTTTTGTAGTTTTTACATTCAGCATTGCATTCTGAACAACTTGTAAAAAAATTTTATTTCTATCTCTAAATTTGAGGAAGTTATGGCAGGTTGAATATTTATGACATAAAAGAGGTGTTTTGAGATATGGGCTTTTAGAGTTTCACTTTATTATCATTGCTTGACTTTACATATGTAAGAAACAAATTCTGCATATATATTACACTTAAAATGTCCTTTGTCAAGTGGTTTGGAGTTTTTTAAATTAACACTTCACAATAAGTGGATTACTCCCTGAGACCTATATCACATCAGAGTGTAAATACATTTGAAACCAAATAAATTGGCCCCTTGTTGAGAAATATATAGCAAGCCCCGTGCTTATTTTTTTGGCATAATATTTATATTTTTACACTATGTTATGGCATCTTTTGGATCAAATTTTGATCCTGGAGCAATTAATGGCACTAGAACCACAAGAAATTGGAAGTCACAAATCCTCCAAAATAGATTACTGAGATCCCATATTTTGTAGTTGCCAAACGACTTGATTTTCTGTTCATAAAGAAAAGGCTGAATGGGGTTAAAGGCACTTTAACTAGAGCGTTTTCACCTCTTCTTTTTTTTTACTGGAATATTTGTTTGTTCAGGTTCTTCACCAGGATCTTTACTGTCGCTGACTTGAGTTTCTGGTTCACATTCTGAGCCTACTTCAAGACACATAATGTCTTTGTAGTTCTCTTTCCAATAGGTCCTGATGTTTTTAAAAGGGTACTGTTTTCGTTGTCTTGTCATGCCTGGAGGAATTACTGCAGCAGGAAACCCAGTGGGTTCATTGTCATTGGGGAAGACGCAATACACAAATTCATTTCCATCAATGTCCAATTTGCAATGTACTCTGCCTTTGGAGCTAACGTTGAACTCAAAGTGGTTGTATTTAGTTATGTGAGGTACTTTGTTAGCATTACTATCCTTCAAGAAATTTAGCCAGTCATATGTATTCACAGCAACTTCACCTATTTCATTTCCAACAGCAACAGTTGAGTTAACATGTGTTGTAGATGTAGATTTCTCAATGCAGTCGGCGAACTCTTGTATGGAAGAGATATAGGTGACCCTAAATCTTTTCTTTAAAAGTCCATATGCCCAGTCACATGCAAATTTTGTGTGACCTACTGGCATGAATGACAAAACAGTTCTCTTATTTTTGTTATTACTGATTCTCCGAGCAAGATATCGTAATAAGATGTTGTTCTTGTTCTGACCTACACAATTGTCAGCATGAATGAACATTGTCTTCTCCATGACTGTAGTTTTTCGAGTAGTTGTGGAAAAGACTGGCAACAACATTGGATCCCTTTGTTGTTCCTACACTTTCTGGGAGTAGATAGTTTACTTGTTTGTTCACAGTCTCACACATAACCCCAAATATTCCTATTCTGAATGGAACCAAGAACTAAATAGGTCCAGGCTGCAACAGGTTACTGGGTATGTAAACCTGCTGGGCCATGTCAAAACCGTAGTGTACACAACTTCTATCACCATCTTCAAAATTTTCCTTAGTCTTTTTGATAGTTCCCTTATAAAACTCTCTTTATTTTGCAACAAGTTGTAGATGGGACCTCATTTTTTCAATAGTTTCCATTTTAGTTTCTTCAGGCACTGATGCCATTGCAGTTCCTGGAGTGAAATGCCATTGGCAAAATGCACAAAGATCTGATTTGGACTTCATGACAACTATTTTTGGGCATATCTCTTTCTAAATATTACAGAACACTTTGCTTGCTACTGGTTTTACGGGCATATCATTTGTAAAGGAAGCCATGTAAGTTTCAAAAATTTTGGCTTTATTAGCACTTGAAGGTAGAAGTTTGAAATTTGCATTAAATTGAGTGCTACTTCTGCCTGGTAAAATTATGGCATGTTGTTCTGCATAGTTGTGTAAAATCTTTACAACAAACTCTGAATCAGAAAAAGAAGTCACATTCTTAGGAAGTTTTCTTGCATTACCATGAGCTTTGACAGTCAATCCATATCATTTTACATTTTTGTTAGAGCGCTTTAGTCTTTTAATTTTAATATTGTTGGAAAACATGTAAGTGTTTTTACAAACATGCCGACCTTTTACTTAGTATTTACTTCTGGTTGTTTCCTCTCAGTTTGTACTTTATGTTTACGAGCTGTCAAAGAAGAATCTGAAGTTACACACTGCAATTGGCCTAAAATTACTTGATCTAATGTGTTGACATTGTTCTCATACTGATCAATCTCAGCACATTCATGACGTATTTCCAAATAGTCATCAACTGAACAGTAATTGCAACATTCTTCTTTGCACCCGCAACCTGCTTTTAAAAACTCTGAAACGAGAGCATGATCTCTGTCAGCAACAAAAGAGTCAATTAAATTTATGCAGCCATCAGGTCAAAGTCTTGAGCACCATCGTTCTCATCTACAACTTGATCACTATTAACTTTTCGTTCTATTTCAATAATAACATTATCAGTAACATTATCGTTGTTACCTAAGGCTTCATTAAACTTCAGAATGTCTTGTAATAACGAAATACCAGATAGGTTTTTGCTTGTATTGAAAATTTTACTCTTCCGACAAGAGGTTCCTTTTTGCTTTCCGCTTCACATTTACTATCTGAGGCTACTGTCATGTTATTTGCTCAAGGTCAGGTGCTGACGCTACACCCATCTGCTTAGACCTGTGACGTACCTGTGATGTGGTGTTAATGTCATGGTGAGATTTGATGTTTCTGAGTCTGTCTGTGTTTGTAGATGGTGTGTTGTAGTATTTGGGGGCGCTCTCTTGTGCTAGATGTATGTTAGTGAGTTGTTTGACATGAATTGAATGTTTCAGGTTGCTATTGGAAGAATTTCTACTGGTTTTCTGCTGAGATAGTTTGAATTTTCACATTGTACCTGATGGATTCATTTTTATGTTCGGAAATATTAGTGGCATGTGTTTCTTATGGTCAGAGATTTAATATTAATTTTTTCTTTCTTCATCAGTTGTGAATAAGATACAGATATTTATGAGTAGGTCATTACTTGTTGCAGTGGGAGATATTTTTGTTTTTATTATATGTTTTATGATGGCGATGAAAGAGTCGTCGCCAGTGTTGGCTGGTGACCAGTGCTAAATAGAAACATATAAATCACAGCAGGTTTGTCAGTAATGTCAATAAGGTGCTGGCTGCATGGTCTGGATCTGCAACGACTAAAATAATTAGAAGTCGTCGGAAAAAATTATATATATTGTACTTAACTGGTTGTTCAGGATTCTTCTTGGCTTCATACATACAATTATAAACAGATAGCTATTGAGGCCTCACTTAGGCCATACATTACTAAGCGCCTTGTTAGAGGTTGCTTCCTATCAGCTGAAGGTTATGCTACTTTACTACTTGATGTTCCGAGCAAGAGTGGACGAGAGCTCGCTAGAAACTTGATACCAGCCGCAGAGCAGTGCTGGTTATCACTCATGGGTACAATGATACTAATACGGACAGCAATTGATAACTTCAACCCCTGACAATTGTGGTATCATACGTTGATACCACATTCCTCCTTCCACATCTGCGAATGGCCGTTGAATGTGGTTTATGGCCGCCACGTGGGAGACGCCATGCTGATGTAGTCGAGGAGGTGGGGAGCCTGACTGCAGGCGGGGCATGCCCACCTACACCATGCCATTCCGACCAATGGGAGACAGGAAATGCCTGGAAATCTACTCCAGGGTGCACGTCAACATGAGGCATCTGCGCTTCTACAACTATGGGAGGAACCGAAGGGTCGACCTCCATCGGGTCGGGGCACCTGACCGGCATCAAAGACTGGAAATCAGGAAGTGCAGACTGTTCTGTGGCGTTGGATGGCGTTGTAACCTGAATTTCACTGTGCCCTATCACAGTTGAAGGCACCTGGTCCATAGGGTCATCTGGTCACCGCAGCGTTGCTGGCACTGCGGGCGACTCCCCTGTGAGACATGGTATGCGCGCTGGCACGTCATCGCGCGGCGAAGGCGAAGCTACGGGTGCTGGCACCCAGGGGTGAGGAGAGCAAGAAAGAGGGCCCTTCGAGGGCACCCCCGACGGCGCCGACACTGGAAACATAGGGCAAGTGGCAAAGACACGACGGCTAAAGAGACGCATCTGCTTCTAATACCTGGACACCTCACCAGATGGACCTGATATGACAAACATAGCACGACCAAGATAGCGAAGGGTGCACCCTTTCAACCATCGGCGATTGCCGTGGGAATGATGAAAATAGACAATATCATCAGGCAAGATTTTGTGGGTCTGCCATGGCAAAGAAACGCGGTGTGGGGGATGCAACAAATGCAGAGTTCTGTGAGGATGACCTTGCAGTGATTCACCTGCAAAGCACCGTCGCATGGCTGCGATCGGTACAAAGACAAAAACAACAAAAGAGCATCCTAACAAGAATGAGAGTCAATCAATTTAGACATTTGCGACTTAAATGTCCGAACGAATCTTTCAACAGCTCCATTCGATTGAGGGGAGAATGGTGCTGAAGTTAAATGCTGAACACCATTAGCTTCATAAAAGGTTTTGAACCCTGCAGACACAAATTGAGGTCCACTGTCAGGGACAATGACTTGTGGCAGTCCTTCTATGCTAAATATAGAAGACAAGTATTTGATGGTAGCAAACGATGTTGATGACATGTGAACAACAGATGGAAAACTGCTGAAAGAATTAACCATCATGCATCCCAAACAGGACAAGCGAAATCTAAATGTAAGCTATTCTGTGGCAAAGTTCCCTTAGGCCAAGAGAAAATTTTCTGCAGTGGTGCGGATTGGTTTTCTGCACACACAGAACAAGAACAACAAATCTTGGGTATGTCAGCAACAATACCAAACCAGGTACGGTGATGGCGAGCTAACTTTTTTGTCTGTACGATACTCTAATGACCTTGGTGAAGAAGTAGCACAGGTGACTGCAAAGAACGAGGAACAATAACACGAGACTGATCGATCTCCGTGGCAACACGTTGGACAAAAAGTCGTCTGCACAAAAAAAAAGACGAACCAATGGTTCTTCGATCCAAATTTTAGACAAAGGCCATTGCTTAGTGACATAATGCAAAACAACACTTAATACTAGGTTGTTAGCTGTTGCTGTGGTTATGCGACAAAGGTCAGCGGGAAAACTTTCTACTACGTCATCATTTTGCACACCAGTGAACATACAAGCCTGTTTGGAAGAGTCGAACAGCAAGTTTTCAGCTATAGGCAATCTGGATAACGTGTCGGCGTGGGTTTTTGTGACTCCAAAAATCAAAGCAAGAGCTTCCTTCTTGATCTGTGAGTAGTTACGCTGTGCAGAGGAGAGTAGCTTTGAAGCAAATGCGATCAGGCAATTGTGCAAACCAATTTTGTGAGCAAGAACAGCTCCGATCCTAAAATCGGAAGCATCAACCATGAGGCCAAGAGGTTATGTACTAGATAACAACGCAGATTTAAGCTGCTGAAGGGCACATTCACATTCAAGCGACCAGTTGAACGAAACGTTCTTTCAACATAGTCGATGTAATGATGTTGCAAGAAATGATGCGTGAGGCAATAACTCCTGATAATAATTGAGCTTTCCAAGGATGGATTGTAATTATTTAACTGTCTTGCATGCTGGTAGCTCTGATATTGCTCTTACATGATCCGGACTTGGATGGATGCCTTGAGAGTTTATTACATGTCCTAAGTAGGATAACTGTTCAGAAAAAAATGTACACCTGTCCTTATTGAGTTTAAGTCCATTCTCATGTAACACTTCAAGTAACTGTCTCAAATTATGCAAATGTTCATGCTGTGTAGAACCAGAAGCTACGATGTCATCTAGGTAATTACACACTGAAGAAATCGATGCACAAAGAGTCTGTAAGTACTGCTGAAATAGTGCAGGTGCAGAGGCTCATCCAAACAGAAGCCTCTTAAATTTGTAGAGACCTAAATGCGTTTTCACGATGAGAATCTTGTGGGATTCATCATCCCCAGGAATTTGAAGATGTGCATCTTGCAAATCTAACTTGGAAAAATATTTACCTTGACACAATTTGTCAAACAAGTCTTCTGGACGTGGCAAAGGAAATGTTGAAACAACAAGTTGAGGATTGATGGCAGCAATTTGCCTGATGGTTTTGTTAAGATAACCAACAGTGAAGCCCATAGTGATGCTGTCACTGGTTAAATCACTCCTTGTTCCTCAAGTGCATGCAGTGTTTTAGCAACTTCATCTAGAAAGCGCGTGAGGCACTGTGTGAGAGCGGAAACATTTAGGCTGTGCATTGTCCTTCAATTAAATATGCGTCTGAAAATTTGTCTCGCGCCCTAAGCCTGGCGAAAAAAATGTCAGCAAACTCTTGACATAGTTCGGAAACACTGTTGGTGGGAACACATTTAGTGATGGCTAGTATGTCATCATGCATAATTAAGGAGAATACATCAAATAAATCAAGATAAGAAATGTTTACATATGAGGGTGAACACAGTGCATGAAAAGAAATCACTTGAGTTTGCAGTCCTAAAACCTGGATACTTTGACCACTGTAGGTAGCTAACTTAACATTTGCGTTACTCAATGGAGGTGAACCAAGAAATTCATAAGTTTTATGATTTGTGAGTGTAACAGAAGCTCCAGTGTCCAACTGAAAAGGGATCATATGATTCTGAATGTTCAAGTCTACAAAAAGTTTGTTCTGCCATCAGCGAAAGATGGCATTCTGAGAAGCAGTGTGCACTGGCTTGTGTTGACAGGCAGATCATGTGTGACGTGTCTCCTTACGTCGGCTTGCACTGGCATCACATAGAAAATTCACACACTCGGGCAATGTCACAGGTACTGGAGGCGAATGTACAACATTTATTTCGATTGCTTACAGCTCATTGTGATAGGAAGTCTTATTTTGGAAACCATTCCGGTGGAAGCTACTTTGTCTGGAAACGTAATATGGAGCATTTGATTTTTGTCTTTTGAGGCACACTGCCTGGACATGTCCCTTCTTGTTGCAAAAGTGGCACACGGCCTTGCACGATGGGCATGAGCGCAAATCAGGCGGCTTCTGCCGGCGCATAACAGGTGTCTGTCTCCTGGAAGTGAATTGGGCAGGCGCGCGCCGAGCCGGTACAGCATCATGTATGTGTGATGCGCGTGCAGCCAGCTTGCTAACCTGACAGACAGTGGGAGGCGATTCAAAAGAATTTGCAGCAAAATCCAAAGTGTCCTGCCTGTCCAAAATGTCCAACACTTGTTCTGAAGTTGGGTTGGATAATTTAAGAATTTGCTCTCTAATGCATGTGTTGGACACGTTTTGCACAATAGCGTCCTGTACCATTATGTCAGGATATGATATGCCACAAGAACATGAAAAGCCACAGTCATGAGTGAGGCCTTGCAAAGTGACTACCCACTCACGGTAATTCTGATGAGGTACACGTTTTGTGCGGAAAAATTTGTACTGCTGAGTGACAACATTCACACTTTCCTTGTAATAATCAGTTAATTCCTGAACAAGTTCTTCGAAACTGTGCTGATCTGGAGAACTTCTCGGGAAGAGTTTGAGGAGAATGTGGTACGATGCTATGCCAACACAAGATAAATGCACATGCAGCCGTGTTTTACGTTGGATGTCATATGCCGCAAGGTGGTTTGAAAACTGCACATGTCACTCCTGCCATCTTTCCACACAGAAGTCAAATGCACGAAATGGCGGGGCTGTGACCCGCTGTACGGCCAGCTCCTGTGCAGCCGGTACTTGTAGCACAGCTAGTTGTTGTCCCTGGACGAGCGGTCCCAATGTGTGCAGTAGTGCGTTGGGCTGCTAATTCTGTAATCGTAACAGTTCTGCCTCTGGATTTGCCATCACAACGAAAGCAAATAATCACAAACTGGAGTAGGAAAAAATGTCATGCACTCATCAATCACACCATGTGGAGAGGATGGGTGGCACAGCCGGGTATACAGTCTGTAAACATTTATAAGTAGCTCTGCTTTCACTGTTTCGCTTTCCAAAAAATCTGTACCTTTAACCTTGTCGCCAATTGTTATGACGACGACTACGAACGAGTCGTCGCCAGTGTTGAGTGGTGGCCAATGCTAAATAGAAACATATAAATCACAGCAGGTTTGTCAGTAACGTCGATAACTTGCCGGCTGAATGGTCTGGATCTGCAACGACTAAAATAATTAAAAGTCGTTGGTAAAAAAATAATATATATTGTACTTAACTGGTTGTACAGGATTCTTCTTGGCTGCATAAATATAATTATAAACAGATAGCTATTGAGGCCTCGTTTGGGCCATACGTTACTAAGTGCCTTGTTAGAGGTTGATTCCTATCAGCTGAAGGCTTTACTACTTGACGTCCCGAGCAAGAGTGGATGAGAGCTTGCTAGAAACTTGATGCAAGCCACGGAGCGGCACTGGTCGCAACTCGCGGGTCCAATGATACTAATATGGACTGTGGTCAGTAACTTCAACCCCTAACAAGTGTGGTATCGAACATTGATACCACACTATGTATGGTATGAGTTTGTTGACTATAGTTTCTTTGTGTATATTGAAATTAGTGATGATGCAATTTTTCATAAATTTTGGGATTTTTCTTGTCAGTGTGTGGTAATTGTGTTGGATTGTAATTGGTTGGTATCATGGTTATTGATGTACCATTAGAAAATGTTTCTGATATTAGTCATGTGGGCATGATTTGGTTTGTTGTACTGTGGTTTTTGTTTTAGAGTAAGTGAAAGTGTGGAAAATAGATTTTAGTGTTTGAGTGTGTTTCTTTTTGTACAGTGGGCTTTGTTTTTTGGTGCTATATAGGTAAATTTGTGTCATCGGGTTTTGGAGTTGGGTGCAAGTTCACGATATCAAGACCTTTGCTTGAGGATTAAGGGTGAAGTGAAATTTGCAACACCATGTTTTAGAGTAGTATGTTAGTTCCTGGTATCGAGGGCTTTGTTGGAGCTATGTGGGTGAAAATTGTGGTGTTGAGTTTTTTAGTTGTGTATGGGTTACTGGTATTGTAGTCCTCATTTGAGATATCGACATTTACAACACCAATAGATTTTGTTTTTGTAATTTTTTTTGTGTTAAATTTTGAGGATTTCATGTGCTTCATTTTTTGGGCAAATATTTGTTTTGCTGTAATGTCGTTATTCTTACTGTCGTATATTTGTCCGCGCCCGAAACCACCTCCGTCATTCAGTTCTCCTGTCAGTTTCATTCTGTTGTTGGAGTTAAATACTTGTTATTTATGTTTGTCTGCAGTTGTAATAAGTGATGCCATGGTCACCGTATTGTATGTGCTTGAAATAGTTAAAACGATGTTGATGACATTACTGTTCAAAACAGGTGGGTGGAGTCATGAATTTGTTTTGCCAATCTACCTTTTATCATAGTCAGAGCAGTAGATCCCTTTATATAGACTGATTTTGTTCTTCAGATATAGTTTGTGTGTCTAACTAGAAATAATGCTATGTTCCAAGGATCATTGGTCTGTTTGTACCAAAATGGTGTAGGTTACATTGGTTTTACACTCTGTGTCTTCTGTGTCTACATACTAGCTACTTACAGATTACCCAGCTAGCTCACTGGCTGAAAAGTAATAATAATGAACATATTGGTATCTGTCACGGCTCATGTTACTGTTAAGGAATATTTATATCTAGTTCTAAATAGCCCAAGCAATCGTAGTCTTATGCCACAAGGTTTTTGTTAAATATCTCTCTTCAGGCAGATGTTGCCAGAAGAAGCAATTTCAGTTCAGGTTTAAAATTGTGTAAAGGTTTGCAGCAGCCAGGCGCCTTTGATTTTATTCTTCAGTTTCTATTTACCATGGCCGGTTTTGAATTCACAAGCGATTTATCATCAGATGGGACATATTTATTGCATATTTCCAGCATTGTTGTGGCTCATGTAGCTATGGCCAGAGAACAAAACATGTACACACTGAATGTAGTGAGAAGTATGTACAGTTCACACCTGGCCACAGCTGGACCACTCCAACAATGCTGCAAACATGCACCATCTGATGATAGGGCAACAGTTGGCTCTCCCCATCCTGTGCATCATACTGCAGCTGAGAATGCTGTCTGGTGGGTAAAAAAAAATCAGTCATTATAGTGGGCATATAGGTGTCAAGAAAGAACTGTAGTGTGGCTGTGAAAAATCAGTTCAAGCTGAACTGTGATCTGGACCATCAATACAAGACAGAAATCTAACTTAGGAATTATATCCTATGGTGTGAAGATATTTTAGAAGCTCCCATCTAACATACAGCAAGTAATTGGTTATCTCAGCCAATTAAAAACATTCCTGGTGATGACTCCTTCCACTGTTTATCTTAGTGCAATGGTTTGATTCCCCCCTTTAGATGGATGGCAAGTAGTATGTTGTAAACTGTCCTGTGTAATAACAGATTTAGGTTACTATTTTCTTTGAAAAATACTTTATTAATTAAGTAAATATTAAGTTCCTGTTAAGACAGTCTGCAGCTACCTAATGGAACTGAAGTAATAGCAGCTTTCTTTCTAATTCATTAGAACACTTTTATCTGGCAGAGACAGAACTATTATTAAGCAGTATTGTGATAGTTTCTTGTTAATATAGTGTAGGGCTTAAGCTGTAAATGATGTAGCTGACAGTTGCACAAGAAAGAAGGATCCTTTATTGTATGATTATATGATAGCGGAACAAACACTGGTAGCAGTTACTTCTGTAAAATATCTGGGAGTATGCGTGCGGAACGATTTGAAGTGGAATGATCATATAAAATTAATTGTTCGTAAGGCGGGTACCAGGTTCAGGTTCATTGGGAGGGTGCTTAGAAAATGTAGTCCATCAACAAAGGAGGTGGCTTACAAAACGCTCATTCGACCTATACTTGAGTATTGCTCATCAGTGTGGGATCCGTACCAGATCGGTTTGACGGAGGAGATAGAGAAGATCCAAAGAAGAGCAGCGCGTTTTGTCACAGGGTTATTTGGTAACCGTGATAGCGTTACGGAGATGTTTAATAAACTCAAGTGGCAGACTCTGCAAGGGAGGCGCTCTGCATCGCGGTGTAGCTTGCTCGCCAGGTTTCGAGAGGGTGCGTTTCTGGATGAGGTATCGAATATATTGCTTCCCCCTACTTATACCTCCCGAGGAGATCACGAATGTAAAATTAGAGAGATTAGAGCACGCACGGAGGCTTTCAGACAGTCGTTCTTCCCGCGAAACATACGCGACTGGAACAGGAAAGGGAGGTAATGACAGTGGCACGTAAAGTGCCCTCCGCCACACACCGTTGGGTGGCTTGCGGAGTATAGATGTAGATGTAGATGTAGATGAATTGCTCTTCACAGTTCTTTACTTTCACTGTTCACAACCTGCCCAATATTACACAATTATATGGCTGATTAACTGCTGGTTAATGTTGAAAAGCCACATTAATAGGTTGCAGGCAACATCAGCATATTGCTGCAATAGTTTGCCATTGAATTTCTATGAGCAGTAAAAACCTAACTAGGCAGTTCTTACAGAATAATACGATATGTGTGACACTATTTCTCAAATAAATTGAACAGACATTGTCATTAATTGTTCTAACACGCAGCTTCTTTGTGTTACACTTATTCCACTGTTAAGTTGATGGATTGTTGTTAATTTAACGAATACATACTTCCTGTCTGAAAATCGTCCGTGGACTGACTGTCTCAGCACCAAAAATCAGTTTTTTGTATATCCTCACAATAATAGGCGCTGAAGCTTTACATTTTCACAGTTTAAGTTACAGAAATTACAATTAAAATTTAACTCATTCAATGAAACTCATAACTCATTCTTTTTAGTTGTTCGTTCTACCACAAAGATTAGGCCGAATCATTTGTTTAAACAATGACAATCATATAGTTACACAAACAATACTTTTGACAAACCTGGTAATTATTTTGGAATTAATTAAGGGCTGACTTTGCTAATATGTTTTTGAATAGAGCCAAATAGATACTTTAAGAATCTGAGTAGTTTTTCTTCTAAATGTTTATATTTACTACAGAATTTATAATTGTTTATAAGTTGACAATAGAATCTGTCACAAAACAATTACTGATTTCACCCTATAACAAAAATTTAACTAGGAATGGTCAAAATAAATTAGGAAATTAATTACATATACAAAAGAAGGCACAAAATTAGACCTTGTGCTATATTCCTTAAGACGGAGGGCCATAATTTCTCTTTTATGGAAATGCAGATTATATTCATACATGTAAAGGTAACTAGGCAAAAATTAAAATAAAAATAATTTAAGGAGGCAGGTGGAAAAATAAGAGACAAAGTAAGGAGATCCCAGCTTGCTTCGTCACAAATGCTTAAGGCCTTGAACATGCACCTATAAAATGACTCTTGGTAAACACTAGCATCACTGTCCGCAACTGCCCATTTACATTGTGAATGCAACATGTTACCAGATTAGCTGATTATATGCTTCACCATTTGACAGCTTAATATTTGCTCAAATGCAGCAGTTTTCACTCCTAGGTGCTTCATTGGCAATGGAGTGGTGTACTCTACACACACAATTCATGTTACTAATCAGTACATATTTAATTCTTTTCTAATTTGACATACAGTGATGTTATTCTACTTATGTTTGTTCTTTTCACTCATTCAGTATATCTTTGATTTATTTTCAGAAAGATATCGCAAATTCAGTAGTACCACAACAGAACGACTACAGGAGCGATATGTACACCTCGCCACTCTAAATTGGGGCCCAGCTCATCGCCAGAATGCAGAAGAACGTCTCTGTGAAATAGGATACCCTGGACCATATTTAAGCTCTTATGGGGCGTGATGGTTACAGAAACATCCGCCAGCTTGTCACAAGCTAGTAACGTTGGTGACTGGGCTGAGGATGCTGTTTTGATCAAGACTGACCCACATCTCATTTTGGACAATCCCTCCACCACTCCAAATGCTCCACAAAAAACTGAGGCTTCATTGTCATGAAAGACTGCCCATCAGCTCTCGAACATACAAGGTACTGTGGCGAATAAGTTCCACTGCCATCCTTAGCCTGATGTTCCTTCCATGGTGTGGCCAAGGAGGGGAACGATTTGGGGTCGCACTTCTGTGCATTGAATTGAACTTGTGATTGCTTAGAGACTGCTAGTGTTTCACCACCACCAGCAAGAGATGATGGACTACGCTTCATCGAGTGTCATTCTCCATGATGCCACCCACTCAGACCAGGGGCACTACCCACAGGTGCCACCTAGCCACAGCAAAGGCCACCTGGCAGGACGGCCATTGTCGGGCGTCCCGATGCCCCAGGGGGTTGGGTATCTATCTACCCCTTGGCATACATGGGGATTTAATGGCGCAGGCATCAGCAGACCGATCCCTGTGTGGTCAGGGGGGCTACAACCAACACCGTACATGGCGGCCCCACCACAACGGACTGGCTACCATGCTGGATATCAGGTGCAAAGAAATCCATGGTCATCGTCGACACAAAGCGACACTGCACAATGTATGGTGGAAAACACATCCAGGAAGGTGTCCTCGCCCAAGACATGGGAATGAGCGGGACTGAGATGCGACAATGAGGAAGTGGGCTAAAGATTTCAATGCACGATGGACATATGCACCATGTAAGGCTCCCTTCCCCAATTGGCTTGATCTTCGGGAAAATTTTGAAGAATGGAGTTAAAAGCCCTACAGGGGACAGTCACATAAAGGCCGAAACGTGGGAAACTCCTTTTAATCGCCTCTTATGACAGACAGGAATACCTCTGGCCTATTCTTACCCCCAGACGTGCAGGGGGAGAACCATCAGTAATTTCACCATACAGGCAAAGCAAAGATGACTGATGTGAATCTACTACTTACTATCTAAACGTTTTGGGGATGACTGGAAGAGCATAGGAGATTTAGATTTCTGTATGAACTTCATTGGTGCAGCTCCTTTTGTAACGGGCAGTGAGGAAGAGGTTTGTACATCAGCTTGTGGTTGCTTGAAAGGAGCATGACGACCTTACCAAATATTAACAGAAACCAAAAGAATGGCCATTCTCAAGATTCTATAAATCAAAATATTTACCAGAAAGACATGCTGAGTTTGATATGAAATGATTAATGTGAACATATTTATTGTGTAATAAATATGTTTTCAAAGACAAATGGCACCGAAAAGGACATCATTAACACTATTATTCTACAATAGTAACAAAAATAAATACCTAGTTATGTATTTGCCTCATTAAATTTTTTTATTTTTATATTTATATTTAGTCATGGCGTATTAAGACCGACACATTTTCCTTAAATATGAAGAACAGAATTGCAAAACTGATTTCACTTTTTCATGTTTCTAGAAGTACATTTCAAACATAACAACTTCACATTTTAAAATTTGTGAAAAATTTCCCAGGTTACAGGTAATGAGTTTTTTTGTCATTATGCAATTTGAAATGATGCTCCCCAGTTACACATAGTGGACAATTTCATAAGACAATGAATTCACGGGCAATGAACATAAGTACATTCTCTCAAAGAATGCATTTTAAACCTTCGGCATTAGTATCTAACTGCATGGATAGTAAACTGAGCCAGATATAGCTTACTGTTGATGCTATTTTTAATGTTGCTGGAAAATATTATTGTGTTACTGACATAACTACAGGTAAGTTCTTAAATATGCATGGCAGTGTTGTTCCAATTTGATGGGCATTCGGATGCCAATATGAATTTAATTCGTCTCGTGCAACATCAACCTCAATGACATGCAGAGAATGTCTCTACATCATAATTATCTAATAAGATGTTTCATGAGACTTTTAGGGGTGCCACTGAATGGGATGAGGGCTTGTGGAAAGGAATCATCATAAATAGTTAAGTAAAATTTCCACAGGCATGATGAATTAACCCCATGCTAATATACAAATGGAATAACCAATTTCAAATGAGATGTTTTTCCTGTTTTTATTTTTCAAGGTAACTGCCACAAGACGTACATTCTTCCCAGACTACTCACCGTGCTGTTTCTTCCTGTATGGACTTAAAGGGCAAAGACTATATTCCTTGATTTTTAACAACCGAATTGAGAAAGTGCGCCACCACAGTTAATGAAAATGGTAGACTATATCTGCTAGAAAGAACTCGGGGAAAAAATGGGACTTAGACTTCAACACCTGTGATGTTTCTAATGGGTCTCATACCTGGTACCTCACACATTTCAAATTCTCGTTACAGAGATAATGTTAGGATAATGTATTTCTTTGTTTATTTTAGATGAAAATATGGTCTTCCTGAACTTCCAGTTTCTGTTCACCTTATACACTGAAGTGACACAAGTCATGGGATACCCCTTAATATATTGTCAGACCAACCTTATACACTGAAGTGACACAAGTCATGGGATACCCCTTAATATATTGTCAGACCACCTTCTGTCTGACGTAGTGCAGCAACTTTATGTGGCACGGATTCAGAAAGTCATTAGAAGTTCCCTGTAGGAATATTGAGCCATGCTGCCTCTACAGCCATCCATGATTCTGAAAGTGTTGCTGGTGCAAGATTTTGTGCACAAACTGACCTTTTAATTTTGTACCATAAATGCTTGATGGGATTCATGTCCAGTGATCCAGGTGGCCAAATCATTTGCTCAAATTGTGTAGAATATTCTTCAAACCAATCATGAACAATGGTGGTGTGGTGATATGGTCAATTGTCATCCACAGAAATGAAGTCCATAAATGGTTGCAAATGGCCTGCAAGTAGCTGAACATAACCATTTTGTCAACCATTGGTTCAGTTGGACCAGAGGATCCAGTCCAGACTGTGTAAACTCAGTCCACACCATTATGGAGTCACAAACTGCTTGCACAGTGCCTTATTGATAAACTTGGGTCCGTGGCTTCATGGGGTCTGCACCACACTAGAATCCTACCTTCAGATCTTACCAACTGAAACAGGGACTCATCTGACGTGGCTACAGTTTTCCAGTCATCTAGGGTACAATCAAAATGGTCATGAGCCTAGGAGAGGCACTGCAGTCTATATCGTGCTATTAGCAAAGGTACTCCTGTCGGTTGTCTCCTGCCATAGCCCATTAACACCAAATTTCACCATGCTGTCCTAACGGATACATTCATCATGTCCCACAACAGTTTCTGCAGATATTTCATGCAGTGCTGTTTGTCTGTAAGCACTGACAACTCTATGCCGCATTTGTCAAGAATGTATACAGAGTTCCTTTAATACTTTGTTCTTATCTTCCTCCCTCATTCTTTCTTCCTCTTGTCTACTAACAGCTTATCTTATTAAGAAAGAAAATGTATGCACTGAGACACTGGAATCTCCATTAATATGATGACTGCCATGAGGTCATAGCAGAACCTCACCCCTAACACTGTGTGCCTGGTTTGGCCTGGTGGTGAAACATCTGTCACTATGCATGTGGCAGTCAACATGTTAAAGTCAAACACACTATTAAGACTTTTTTTCATTTCTTCCCCTCCTCTCCCCTCTCCACCTCTAAGGAACTATACAGCTCTTAGCAGAAGTTCCTTAACATTTCTCCTCATACTTGCCACTTATCCTAATTTTCTTACTAACATGTATGGCAGTGAAATTGATGATCTTGAAACCTCCACCACCAATAACAATTTATTCACAGTGCTAGAAAAGAAATAAAATAAGTTTACAATGCTTGCACTTCAAGATGACAATCACTTGAAATGATGTCATGTAGCTGACGACACATTTCATGTCTTAAAGAAGTTAGACTTCACATCTTGCAAGACTGGCACTGAACTTCAATTAATTTCCTCCTGAATTTGGTCCTTCATTTCCTGGATGGTGTTTGGTGGGTCCACTGGAAGATCTGAGATTTCAAATGACCCCAAAGGAACAAATCACATACTGGAAGGTAAGGGGATCTTGGAGGCCAGGAAACGTCCCCACTGTTGGCGATCAGATGACCAGGAAAGATGTTCTGTTGCATGTTAATGGAATGCTGCAAGGTATGGTCTTGTTGGAAGAATGTCTCTAAAGTTACAGGAAGTTGTCACATTAGGGTGTGTTTCACTATGTGAACATAATGTTTTGTATTCATGGTACCGGCATTAGCACAGTTGTCTTAGAAAAAATAGCACCCAACAATTCGAAACATTAATATACTGCACCACACCACCACTTTATTACTAAAGTTGTGTTTCATGAAGCATTTCAGGATTTTCACATGATCAGTCGCTAAAGGTTTGCTTGTCAGCAAAGCCTGACACCTCATCATTCATGGTCAGATTGTTGCACAGACGTGTGTGGTTGTTCATGAACCCCAAAAATTTCTGGTGAAAGAATAGTATTTTCAGGAGCTCATTTGCATCAGTTTTTGGCACTATCTGGATTTTGTATAGGTAGTTTTGCAGTTCTTATTGCTATATTCACCACACACTGCAATCTGTTGCGTCAAGTTTCAGCACATGCTTTTGTGCAGAATGCCTGGAATTTCGGCTGAAGGCTTCTTCCATTCTTGCAACATTCTGTAGTGTACACTTCCATTTTGCACTTCCATCCCTCTTTTGCACCTCGTCACCCATTCCCTCAAAGTTCTGTACCTGTACTTTGATAGCATGTGCTGATGGGACAGGGGCATGACTTGCGAGTTTGTGAGGAGTATGAAAAACGCACTGCATAGCTGCTTAGATGTCATTTTTGTAAATCACCTTCGTGGCAACAACACATTGTACACTGGCCCAGGGACGGCATCTCCACTGAACATAAATATCAGGGTCAGTGGCATCACTCCCGGTTTGTGATTCCTACTTCCAGTGTTGCCAAATCTCTCATTTCACTGCCGCACCTGTTTGTTATTTTACCTTTCATATCCAAAGCTAAAGAACCCATGCATGTGCATATGACATTAATAAGTGCAGTAAGTGATCTTCAGTTGTTTCAGTTGTAGTTTTCATGTTCATGTTTCATTAATATTCCTGATACACTTAATTGTGAGATCATAATGCAATGGACAATATGGAGATACTACTATACCTGAAAAATAAACTTACTTACTTCCTTACTACTTTATTTTCCAAGATGCTAAATTACTGCCTCAAATTAATTTTCCAAGCAGTTAGCAAAGTTTGTGTTAAATGTTATCAAACAGTGCTTTTTCCAAAGACTGTAGCCAATGGATTATACTCTCAGCCAATATTGCAACTTATTTTTACTCTCTGCATAGGACATTACATTACTATGAAATAAACACAAGTGACCATGCTCAACTTACAACATTACTCTTCCTTCTTCTCTGACTTTTGAACTATGAAAATGAAATGTGCATATGGCATATTTTGCCATGGGTACCCTTTTATGGAGTTTGTCAGCTGCAAGTCGTTTTAGTCGATTTCATTTTGATGACTTGCATGCCGGTAATGATGAGGACAAAACAATACCCAGTCCCCAAGCAGAGGAAATTGCTGACTCTGCTGGTAATCAAATCCAGGCCCCCTTAAATGGCATTCAGCCACACTGACCACTAAACTATGAAGGTGGGAGTGCTATGAAATGCAGTTAAAAAAGTTCATAATTTAAGTATCAAAAATTTCAATTATGTGCTTAAAATAATTAAATAGACAACACTTTTGATTATAGATCTTCACAGCTATTAATTTATGAGGTATGTCCACAAAGCAAGTTCCATTTGGTTATATAAAACAAATGTGCACAGACACAGAAAAATATTTATTGTAAAAAATCTACAACTGTTAAACTACTTTTTTACATAGCTTCTAAAATTTTGTAGACACTTGTCATACTGTGGCACAAGTTTTTGTATGCCTTCTTCATAGAAGATTGCCACCAGTGTATTCAACCATGTGGTAACATGTTCTTGTAGCTTGTCATTATCATTGAAGTGTTGACCACCAAGGACAGATTTTAGGTGTAAGAAGAGAGCTAGGAGCAAGGTCCAGGCTGTACATAGGATGATCAAATGCATCCCAGTGAAATTCTCATAAGAGCTGTGAGGTTGGGCATTATTGTGGAAGAAAACACCTTTTGACAGTAATCCTTGGCGCTTGTTCTGTATTGCACGGCACAATTTCTTGATGGTCTCTCAGTAACCATGTGCATTGATTTCTTACCACGAGGCCAATCAATCAACAAAATGCCTTTTCTGTCCCAAAAAATGGTGCACATGACTTTTAGAGGTGTCAAGATTTGCTTAGGCTTAACCTTTGTTGGGGTGAAGTGTGCCTCCATTCCATTGATTGCTGTCTTACATTACCCAAGTTTCATCCCCCATGACTACCCGAGAAAGAAAACCATCGATTTCTTCATTGTAGTGTGTCAAAAACTGAAGTGCACTGCCCATCGGTTGTTTTTAGTGTTGTTCAGTAAGAAATTTGGGTACCAAACATGAGCAAAGTTTCCGAAAATTCCGTTTTTCAGTAACAATTTCATGAATTAGTGATAGTGAGATTTGCAGAATTTTCATAGCAAGAGCACTAAGTGTAAACATATGGTTGTGCTTAATCTTCTCTTCAATTGTGTGAACCAGTTCATCAGTAACCACAGACGGGCGTTCACTCCATTCTTCATCGTGAACTTGATCATGTCCTTCATTGAACAGTCTGACCCATCTTCTAACCATTAAATCACTCATAGCATTTTGTCCATAAACCTCACAGATTTGCCAATGAATTTCCTTTGGTTTAACTTTCTTTGCATTTAGAAAATGAATCGCAGATCTGATTTCACACGCGATGGCATTTTCAATTACGGCTGACATTATAAAGAAGCACTACAAAGCACATGTCGGCAGTAGCGATCGTAGCGCTACCGCAGATATAAATAGAAACGGAACTTACTTTGTGGACTACCCTCGTATTATTCAGTGTGGTCATTTACAGATACAGAATGGATGAAGTTATCGTGACCAGACGTTTGAAAGTATATTTCTGATTTATCTGAAACAACTCTGTATCTTTATAGTAATTCTAATTTTTTAATAAAAATAAGAAAATGTGATTCTTGGATTATCTTAGAAGAGAATCATTTACAATAAGCACTGTAACTACACACACCTCAAATGGAGGGTCATTACTACAGTAGCACCAGCAATGCCTGAATGATAAATTCTGATTTAAAGACACTGTAGTTAGGTCATTATTCCCATTTAATTCCATTCTTTGATCTGGCCAGCATTCATGAAGAACATATTTCTGTCAGTGTAATGTGATATTTTATAGTTTTACCGTATTTACTCGAATCTAAGCCGCACTTTTTTTTCCGGTTTTCGTAATCCAAAAAACCGCCTGCGGCTTAGAATCAAGTGCAAAGGAAGCGGAAGTTATGAAAAATGTTGGTACGTGCCGCCACAACCAACTTCCGCCATCGAATATATCTAGCGCTACGCAGGCATGCTTTGTAGGCACAAAGATAAATACTGGCGCCAAAACCTCTGCGTCAGTAAATAAATTTAAAAAAAGTGGAAGACGAGCTTTTTTCTCCCCCGCGAGTTTCGACCACTGCATTTTCATACATTATCCAACGAAGTAAATACAAATTCCGTACTGTTCATCTTCGAATGTAGCACAATTTCAGTGTACTACGAAAATCTGACTGGCAAGACTGTTTGGGATGTTTGTCAATATGGCCAACTCTACGTTCTGAATTTTTTCCTATCTGTGAGAAGAGATAGTTGCTAATAGGAACCTGATAAAATTTGAATCACATACAGTATTCTCTTCACCATAAGAATAATACGAATATAAACATTTTGCCATGTATTCTTTCGTGTTTGCTGCTATCTCATTTAAATCCTGTCTGCCTAATAAACTACGAAACTAGAGTGAGACAACAGCAAACGCGGAAGAATATACATATCGTGTCATGTTTATATTCCTATTATTCTTATGCCTAATAGTGATACAGTCAGAAATGAAGCACGGCAAGTGACTAGATTTTTAAATCTAAGATGACTAATTTCTGTGCAGAATTTGATGTAATAAAGAAGCGGCTGCAAAGATTTACAAACGGAGAAAAATTTTCGCCTAACTCTCGTTCAGAACATGTTCTATCATACGCAGTGTATCATTTGATTCTTGTTGATCATTATCAAAGAAAGCAGCAGTGTAAGTAACAACAAATAGCAGTCTCTTGCCATTGTTCCGCTAATGAGACGATCCCTTTTTTTTATTGTACGCGGCGGTAGCGCGCACAAAACCAAGCCATGCCGCGAGCCGCGACAGGTCGTAAACACGCACTATCAGAATGCGACAAACAATGCATGACACAATGCAGTAATGCATTTTCAGCTTAGTGACGCAAACACCTATGACAAAGAAAACGGCACTTATCAGATCAAAGCAAAATAAGCAATCGACTCAAACCAGACGAAGCACGTGAAAAAGGAAGGGTACCCATATAAATACGGACGGAGCACCTGACGCATAGCAATGGCTACGTGGTAAATCTTAACTGCTAAGCTTACGATTCGAACCAAACTACTGTAACTGTATCGTCATTCATTCGACCTGAATTGTGTCTCATATTACAATGGACCAACTTCGTTTAGATTTGGAGGTGCGGCCTAAAACTTTTCTCTTCCCTTGAATTTCGAGTCTCAAATTTCAGGTGCGGCTTAGATTCGGGAATTTTTTTTTTCCTTTGTTTCGAGTCTCATTTTTCAGGTGCTGCTTAGATTCGAGTAAATACGGTAAATGAATTAAATGGTAGTTACATCCCAAAAACAACATTGAATTTTTCATAAAACACACTTTTTAAACTAAATGTAGCATCACCAGGTCCTTTAGTGGCTGTGAGGAAGTACATGAACAATGAGTATTATACAACTTTTTTTAACAATGGTACAGTTTTAAGAGAATCTGCACATGAAAGAAATATTTTATGTACATCATTTTCCTAGCCAAGCATGTTACTCATATTCACTATCCATCAGAACTGCTAGAAACAGTTAAAGTTCAGCGCACAGATTATTTCTCGCTGATAAGCTCGGCAATATTTACAGTTAACAGTGACTCAAATAGCTTTTTATGGATTTAAAATTTTTATTCAGTCAGTCAGAGGAACAATAGAATTTGTTTCTACATCTTATGTTCTCAAAGTCTCTCACTATTTACTGACAACAGAAGTAAAATTATACATCTTTCCATAGTATAGTTAACACCATAATCTTGAATTATGATGGAAATCAATTTTTTTCATGTGTCTATTCCTTTTTACCAAGATTTTAGCCCAGGAAATCTTTTATACTTCAGCTAAAGCCAATGACTGATATAGAAATATCTAGTAGGTATTACACAAAATATATAACAGAAAAAACAAAAAGAGTCATTAAGATGAAAAGCTCTCCTCATGCAGATCTTGTCAAAGAGTAGGTCTGCCTATCACATTTATGGTGGATTTACTAATAACCTCATTTGTTTTACTTGTAGCTATCTGAGGGCTTATTAATATTAAATTTAAAAAAATGACAGTGATTTTTGATGAACAATCAATATTAGACTGCAGAGAAAGTAATATTTCAATTATTTACTTAAATTTGCAAGACGACCACCAAACTTCTGCCTGATACATAATACCCACAGTTGACAGATGTCACAGTACAGATTATAAACAAATACATAATAATCTTTCACACAAATAAGAAGATATAAGTAATGTCATTACATGATGTAAGAGCAAAAAATAAAAGAATTAGAAACTATCAAAGCAAGTTCATCCCCCCCCCCCCCCCCCATTCAATAGGCAATTACATTTTAAAATCAAAGGTTTACTGTCAGTCATGAATCACAGCAGTTTGACAGCCTCCAGATTATCATGGCTTTCCAAAGTTGCTAAGGCTGCATATGATATGATGTGTTATTTCTTCATTAATTTTCATTTTGTTGACAATGAATCATTCTTTGATGTCAAATGTGAATGTCTATATGAGACACACACACTTAATAGGGAGTATGTCCACCGTTTTCACATGGATGACAGTGGCGAGGTGACACATAATGGCATGTAAGCAGTGAGGTCTTGGTAGGGAGCTGGCAACACACCTGCACACCCAAGGTACCCGATTTCCGTAAATTCCTGGGAGGGGGGCGATGAGCTGTGTTAAATCAGGTTCAGATCTGGCTAGTTCGGGTGGCCAGCACATCAATTGGAACTCACCACTGTGTTCCTTGAACCATTCTGTCACACTCTTGGTCCTGTGATATATCACATTATCTTGTTGAAAAATGCCACTGCATGTGGTCTGCAACCAGTGTACGATTCTCCTTATTCATCATGGTGCCTAGCATAAGCTCCACTGTACCTGTGAGTGTCTACTTGAATGTTCCCCAAAGCATAATGGAGCAACTGCCAGCTTGTCTCCATTCCAAGTGTAGGTGTGAAGGAGATGTTCCACTGGAAGATGACAGATTTGCACCACCCATTGGCACGATGATGATGGCATCGGGATTCGTTAGACTATTTAATTCTCTGCCACTGCACCAATGTACACTGCCAACGGTCACTTCCTCATTTCAGTTGTCGTCGTCGATGTTGTGGTGTTAGCATTGGCATATGCTTGGGTCATTGGCTGCAGAGGCCCCTCATTACAAGTGTTCAGTGCACTGTGTGTTCAGACATACTTGTACTCTGCCTAGTATTGAAGACTGAGGATTGTTTTGCTACAGTTTACTGCCTGTCCTGTTTCACCAGTCTGCTCAGCCTACAACGTCCAACATCTGTTATGAGTGGCGGTCCCTCAACCCCGTGACGTTTGGATGTGGTATCACCATGTGTTGAAGGCAAATCACCACAGCACTTCTCAAATACCTGACAAGTTGTGGAGTTTCCGATATGCTCATTCTGAGCCTCGGGCCATTACCATCTGCCCTCACTGCCCTCAGTCAAACTCAGATAGACTGTGCACCTTCCCCATTCTACACACACACACACACACACACACACACACACACACACACACACACACACAGTGTGTGTGTCTAGCAGTCATTCCTCACAAGGTGACACTGCTATTGATGGACAAGTTTATATTGATAGTAGGTTGGTGACCATAATGTTCTGGGTGATCAGTGTCTATATTAAACTGTGCATGTCAACCAGTAACTTGCAATATCTCTGTAACACATGGTCAAATTACATTACCATGGCGAATCCCAACAACTTAAAAAATTATATTATTTCTGACAAAAATCACTTACACATACACAGAACAGACAGAAAGAAGTTAACTTGATTTCTTTATCATCACAGTAATTTCTTTTGTATGGTTGATATGGATATTGTGAAAATTTTAGCTAATGTTTAAAAAAATGAGACCATACTGATACCCATATGAAATGAAACAGAAAATCCATTTTTAAATATCCTTATCAGGGTACAACTCCTTATTTACCTTTTAACATGAAATTTACATCTATCATTTATATATGTGAACTGACTTAGTCTGAATAGAAATCTCTAGCTAAATAATAAGAACAAAGGCCTGCTGGAGGCCCATTATGCATGCAGTAACTAGTACAATATTGATACTAAATACCAGTCATATCTGTAAATCAGTTGCACATAGCAGATCTGATATTCATTTACATGGCAGTACTGGCCAGAAACCAATTTCATATAATATCCTCCAGACACCTACTTATATTTGTACTGTTCCTTTACAAATAAACCACATTATGATTACAACAAAGTAATTTGGCATTCATCAGTGGCTGCAAGTAACTTGCCACTAAAAAAAATAAAAATAGATACCCAGTTGGCAGGCACTGAGGAATGACTGCAAATGAAAAACAAAATCATCCTGAAATTAATCATACAAGATTTACCTAAGTGTTAATGAGGAACAGATGACGACGAAGAAGCAGTATAAGAGGAAGAAGGTGGTGAGATAAACAGAATACCAAAGATATGGTAGAAGTTATTCTTTCTTTCATATTAGGCAAAAGAGAGAATATGAAGGAACAATAAATGTCCTTGAAAGAAAAATGACTATGTTATCTATTTCAGTTTCTTCATGGTTACTGATCTGTCGGATGACAACTTTTTATATCTCTGTCTCCTGAACCCTATTTTTCTTGAAAAAATTTTAACAAAAAGGAATAATAGTCTAGTAGTGCCATGACATTTAAATAAACCATCATTGTGGATAATTAAGAAAGATTAAAACACTGCTCCACATGGTATATACACATCCTTTGACTTGTAGAACGAAGTTTTTATTTCACAGATAGAGGAGGAAAGTGACAGTTGTGTTAACAGAAGTTGTCATGATAATATCTGTTTTTACATCTACAAATATTTGTTGTTGCCAGTGAATTAGGACATCATACAGAGACAAACACCCCCCCCCCCCCCCACTCACTCACACATGAAAGCCAAACATTAACCACATATTTCAACAAAAGCCATATGTACACAAACTGCACACATTTTAAATAATTATAAAAGATATTTTATATATAATATTTTTGATGAACAAAAAAACTGTAGCTTAACATTATAACAAAATATTAAGAATGAAATAAATATTAAAGTGAAGGAATAAAGAAGTTTAAATTTATAGGATGCTGATGACTGTTTAACATTAAATACATAAGGCATTACAATTTTTACATTTATTACTTCAGAACCCAGATCTCCAGAAGGAAATTTATGTAAACCTTGTAGTAGGGCACATTTCTGTTTTCCTGATGAATGCTACTCTCACAAGTTTAAACTTTCTTTAGCATTGGTAGGTTCAACACCTCTGGTACTTCTATATCTTCAAGCTTGATTTTTGATGGATTAAAAGGAAATCTTACTGGGAACATGAATTTTGTGTCCATCAGCATTGTGGCCTGTAAGAGCAACAAGGTTTTTACCATAATGAGCAGTTATGGGCACCAGGAAACGCCCACGGTATGCGGCACCACATTGCACATCATCAATTCACAGTTAACATTTGGGTGGGTTTGGTTAGTGAGTGCTTCGTTGAGCAGTACCTTTTACCATCGCACTTATCAGACTTTTCTAGAACAGGTTCTTCCCAGTTTGCTTGAAAATGCTACAGTAAATGTGAGGCACAGCATGTGGTTCCAGCATAATGGGGTGCATGCTCATTTTGGATTGGCTATTTGTAGGTGTTTGAACAGGTCTTTCCTGCATCAATTGATTGGGCATGGTGGACCAGTTCCCTGGCCTCCATGGTCACTGGATTTATTGAGTCATGGTTTGTTTCAGCGAGAGCCATGAAATCTCTCATGTATCGTAAGCCTGTGTAGTCTGAAATGGATCTTGTCACAAGAATTTTCTTTGCAGGTGTTGCAATCAAAGAAACTCCTGGTGTGTTTGACTATGTCTGGCAATCAATGCATACTTTGATTTCATCATTTTTGAATGCTGAAATTATACTTTTATACTTGGTGCTTGCCAATCAAATGAAATAATGTGGAAACGAGCTCATCAGGCAGCATGTTAATGATTTCATGAATGCATTCAAGAAGAGTATTGCCCTGGGGTCCTGAATAAACAAAAAACATCTACAGCTTTTTGTAATACAAATATGTCATAATCACCAAATAGCACTTAACAGGAAACACTGTAAATTAATTCCTCACATTGGTGAAGAGCCTTCACACTTTTTTTTAATGTATTTGTTAAATCTCCTCAAAACATACCTGAACAAGGGATTGTGTTTTCCGCCGCAGAAACGATTATTATAGTGACCTGCTGAACTACCACATCGATGGCACCTTGTGGGGGAGATTCAGTGGTGACAGCAGAGGTGAAAGCTTCCCAATCTGCCTTGTTTAAAGCCCATCTTGTTGGACGTCCAGTAAGATGGGAAAGTGGTCACTACTACACAAGTCGTCGTGGGCTCTCCAGTGGACAGGTAGGACAAGTCCTGGACTGCAGAGGGATAAATCAATGGCCGAGTAAGTGCCATGAGCCACACTGAAATGTGTGGGGGCCCCAGTATTTAAGAGGCAGAGGTCGAATTAAGACAGGAAAGTTTTGACATCTCTACCTCAGCCAGTAAGCACAGTGCCATCCCCACTAGGAGATATGGCCGTTAAAATCTCCCAAAAGTAGTAAAGGTTTAGGAAGTTGATGAATCAGTGCAGCCAATGTGTTCAGGGGTACTGCACCATCTGGAGGAAGATATATGTTGCAGACAGTTATTTCCTGCGTCGTCCTTTTCCTGACAGCCACAGCTTCAAGAGGGGTTTGAAGGGTCTCAGGTTCACTGCATACTGAGTTCAGGACATAGACACAAACTCTACCTGACACACTATTATAGGCACTACTGTTCTTGTAATATCCCTACAGCCATGGAGGGCAGGGGCTCACATTGCGGGGAACCAAGGTTCCTGGAGGGCAATGCAGAAAGCAGGTGTAAAGCTTAACAGTTGCTGTAGCTCAGCCAGGTGGTGGAAAAAGCAGAGCAATTCCACTGGAGCATGACGATATTGTGAGGTGGGGAAAGCATGAAGCATGCAAGGAGGCAGGTTACGCCTCAGGGTCACCCGCTCCCACCGATTGAGTATTTGTATCCATTCCTATTGTGGATGATGTGTCAGTGAGATCCAGGTCCTTAGGGGATGGTGAAATATCCACCTCAACCGCAGGTGCATAATTGGTCATCGGAGGGTCCTTCTTCTTAGCAAACTTCTTTGTTTGCTTGCCTTCTTGCTTCTCTTTAGGGGCTGGCTGGGAGTACTTCTCTGAAGTAGCTTCAGGCACGGAGGAAGACCGAGAAGCTCTTCATCCAGCAGCTTTTGGCTCCTTTAGCCACTGGTGTGTGTCCCCTGTGTCATTGGTAGAGACCTTGGGAGAGAAGGTAACAAAGGACCCCTTCTGCATGAGAGGAGCTGACGGAGCCTGTTGCTTCTCTGGCTGGAGGGAGGGGACTGATGTCCCCTGCATTTAGGGGGGCCTTGCTCCCGAAGTAGGTACTATGGGAGAAACAGAGATTTTCCCCCTACCACCTAGGGGGGCAGATGTATTCTGGAGGCCTGGAGGGCCCCCAGTTCGTGGCACACAGTGTGTGGTATGGCTGGTACTTGTGATGGCGATTGTAACGTAGCAGCAACACATGTGGACATCAACCAAATGGGGTGTAATCGATCAAATTTACGTTTAGCCTCTTAGTAAGTCAACCGGTCCAAGGTCTTGTATTCCATGATTTTTCGCTCCTTTTGGAGTACTGTGCAGTCTGATGAGCAGGGGGAGGGCTGCTCTCCACATTTGATACATGTGGTAGGAGCAGCACAGGGAGTATCTGCTTGCAGTGGATGTTCGCAGTCTTGACATGTGGCACTGGAAATGCAGTGGGAAGACGTGCCTGAATTTCCAGCATTAAAGCACCGCATAGGGGGAGGGATGTATGGTTTATCATCACAGTGGTAAACCATCACCTTGACCTTTCAGGCAATGAATCACCCTCAAAGGCCAAGATGAAGGCACAACCCTGTTGTCTTTGGGTCCCCTGTAAACGCACTAGATGAAAAGAACACCCTGCCAATCTAGATTGCCATCTAGCTCATCATCAGATTGCAAGAGGAGATTGTGATGGAAAATAATCCCCTGGACCATGTTGAGGCTTTTATGGGGAGTGATGGAAACACGAATATCATGCAGCTGGTTAGAAGTGAGTAACGCCTAGGATTGGGCTGGGGATGCTGTCTGAATCAAGACTGCACCACTGCTCTTCTTGCACAGTGCTGTCACTTTCCCAGGCTTATCCTAAAGATGTTCAAAAAAAATTTGAGGCTTCGTAGGTAGAAAGGAGTCCTTGTCTATTCTGCTACAGACTAAATACCGAGGCGAATATGGCTCTCTTCTTTCTTTTTTTTGTTTGTTATGGTTTTATGGCGCAAAACTGCTACGGTCATTAGCACCTGGTCTGTGACTTAGGAAAAGCTAAAAAATGAAACTGGAAACCAGCAGCAATTGGAGCAAAACTCAAAAAAGTGGGGAAACCAAAAACAGAAGGGAAGCTTAAAAAACCACTAGAGAAGGGGGGTTGTTTGTCCCCAAAATGAGCTTAAAATTACTGACGTCATCTCACTGGCACTAATGAACTTGAGGACGCTATCGGCTGAATGCGTGTCATCTGCTAAAATGGAAGATATATCACGCGACAGCTGTAGACGGGCGCATAACGAAGTAAAATAGGGGCACTCAAGTAAAAGGTGTCTCACCGTCCACAGTTGAAAGCAGTGAGGTAGGATTGCCGCTTAAAAGATGTCGATGGCTAAAAAGACAGTGCCCTATACACAGTCTAGTTAAAATTACCTCCTCCCGATGATGAGTTCGGGAGGAAGAGGTTCAAGCACAGGGAAGAGCTTTCACCTCCCACAATTTATTATTGGGAAGTGTCGACCAATGTGCGTGCCATAAAAGAGCAACACGATGACATAAAACACTCCGTAGATCGGCGAAGGGAATCATGCGAATAGCTGGCTGAAGAAGAGAGACTCCAGCCTTGGCCGCTATATTGGCCACCTCATTTCCACAGATACCAACATGTCCAGAGGAACGCCACAGAGACACCCCTCAAGTGGAGGCAGTCCTGAATCCGGTGGACCAGAGGGTGGACAGGGTAGAGAGCTTTGAGACTGAGGAGAGAGCTGAGAGAATTTGAGCAGATAACATACTGTCTCTGCTGATGGCGACGGATGTGTTGGACAGCCTGGAGAACAGCATAAAGCCCCGCAATATAAACCGAACACTGGTCGGGATGCCGAAATCCATTTGGGGTGTCGCCAATAATATAGGCACTCCCAACACCAAACGATGTTTTTGAGCCATCAGTGTAAATAAATGTGGTATCCTTCATTTGTGCGCATAGAGCAGCAAAAGCCCGACGATAAACAAGGTAAGGGGTACCATCCTTGGGAAACTGACGAAGGTCACAGAGCAGGCAGGTCCAGGGCCGGAGCCAAGGCGGTGCTGTACCCCAAGATGTCAAGAAAGTTTTAGGAAAGTGGAAGGAAAGAGAATGGAGCAGTTGACGGAAGTGGACTCCCGGTGGTAGTAGGGAGGAAGGGCGGTCAGCATACCCTAAATCCAAGGAGATGTCGAAAAAAATTGTCATGGGCCAGATTTGCAGGCATGGAAGACAGATGGCTAGCATAATGACTCAGAAGGACAGTTCGCCGATTGGACAGAGGAGGTTCAGCAGTCTCAGCATATAGGCTTTCCACAGGGCTGGTGTAAAAAGCTCCAGACACTAAACGTAATCCATGGTGGCGGATAGAGTCGAGACGCCGAAGAATAGACGGCCGAGCAGAGGAGTAAACTATACTTCCATAGTCCAATTTCGAGTGCACTAAGGTGCGATAGAGGCGGAGAAGGACCACTCGGTCCGCTCCCCAGGAGGTGCCATTCATGACACGGAGGGTGTTGAGGGATCGCAGATAGCAAGCCGAAATATAGGAAACGTGGGAGAACCAGCAAGCTTTCTGTCAAACATAAGACCCAAGAATTTAGCGACATCCACGAATGGAAGGTTGACAGGGCCTAGATGTAAGGAAGGTGGAAGAAACTCCATATGATGCAAAAAACTAACACAAACGGTGTTACTGGGAGAAAAGCGGAAGCCGGTTTCGATGCTCCAAGAGTGGAGGCAATCGAGACATCCTTGAAGAAAGCTGGTCCGTTGAGAGCTGTAATAGATCTCAAAATCGTCCACAAAGAGGGAGCCGGAGACATCAGGAAGGAGACAATCCATAATTGGTTTTATGGCAATGGCAAACAGTACAACACTTAGCATGGAGCCCTGGGGTACCCCGTTTTCTTGGGAGAAGTTACGGGAGAGAGTAGTGTTCACCCGCACTTTATATGTGCACTCTGCCATAAATTAATGAAGAAAAAGGGGCATCAGACCTCGATAGCCCCAAGAGAACAGTGTGCGGAAGATGCCTGTCCTCCAACAGGTATCGTATGCTCTCTCCAGATCAAAAAATGTCGCAACTGTTTGGCGTTTCCTGAGAAAATTGTACATGATATAAGTGGAGAGAGCAACAAGATGGTCATTTGCAGAACGTTGCTTTCGGAAACCACATTGGGCAGGTGTTAAAAGACTGTGGGACTCCAGCCACCAGGCTAAATGGCAATTCACCATACACTCCAAAACCTTACATACACTACTTGTGAGAGAAATGGGGCGATAGCTAGATGGGAGTGTTTGTCCTTTCCAGCTTTCGGAACAGGAACGACGATAGCTTCCCGCCATCGTCTGGGAAAAGTACTGTTGGTCCAAATTCGATTGTTAAGGCGAAGGAGGTAACACAGACTATGGTATGATAAATGCAGCAACATTTGTATGTGGACCATCCGGTCCTGGGGTGTAAGAGTGAGAAGAAGAGAGTGCATGTTGGAGTTCCCGCATGGAGAAAACAGTATTGCAGCTTTCGCGATTTTGAGAGGAAAAGGCAAGAAGTTGCACTTCCGCTGCACGTTTCTTCGGGAGAAACGCTGGCGGGTAATTTGAAGAGCTCGAAATCTCAGCAAAGTGTTGACCCAATGAGTTAGAAATTGCGACGGGGTCCACTAATTTATCATGCATGACAGTGAGCCCAGAGACCGGGGAGAAATTAGGTGCTCCAGATAACCGCCGAATCCGAATCCTAACTTCCGAGGAGGGAGTGAAGGTGTTAAATGAGCTAGTAAAGAAGTCCCAGTTTGCCTTCTTGCTATCGCGAATGACGTGACGGCATCGTGCACGGAACTGCTTATAGTGGATACAGTTGGCCAAAGTAGGATGGTGTCTGAAAACGCGAAGAGCACGTCGCCGCTCACGTATTGCGTCATGGTATGCCTCGTTTCACCAAGGAACTGGGGGGCGCCGGGGCAATTCGGAGGTGCAAGGTATTGAATGTTCTGCAGCTGTAATATGAGTGACCTCATCGTTGACTCTAGGGAAGTGACGGTCATCGAATGTCCCTAGAGACGAAAAAAGTGTCCAATCGGCTTGGGCAAACTTCCAGTGTCTCGGGTGCATATATGGCAGTTGTGGCTGCAATCGTAGGACACATGAAAAGTGGTCACTCGTGTGTGTATCAGCAAGAGTGAACCATTCGAAGCCCCGAGCTAGCGGAACAGTACCGACCGAAAGTTCCAAATGAGAGAAATTTGTCATGGAGGCAGACAAAAACGTAGGGTCCCCAGTGTTGAGGCAAACAAGATCCGCTTGGTGGAAGACATCTATCAATAGTGAGCTGCATGGACAAGGATGCGGAGATCCCCAAAGCAGGTGGTGGGCATTGAAGTCCCCAACCAGCAAAAAGGGGGGCGGAAGCTGACCAAGAAGATGAAGGAGATCAGCTCGTGCCATTGGTGTGGATGATGGAATGTAGACACTATAAAGAGAGAAGGTGTATCCAGAAAGGGAAAGATGGACAGCGACACCTTGGAAGGAACTGTTTAAGGGGATTGGGTGATAATGGAGAGTATCATGGAGAAGAATCATGAGTCCTCCATGTGCTGGAGTGCCTTCAACAGAGGGGAGATCAAATCAGACCAACTGAAAATGGGGGATAACAAAGCAGTCGTGGGGACGCAGCTTTGTTTCCTGAAGACAGAAGATGACCGGCGAGTAGGATCATAAGAGGATCGACAATTCATCCCGATTGGCTCAAATGCCGTGGATATTCCAATGGATAATGGACATAGGGTGGACAGAAAATGGAAGAATGTGACCAAGGTTGCCCTAAACTCAACGACTGCTCAGAGCTTGAGACTGACAGCGTGGAACGGCATTCAACTGAAGGCAGAAGATCCCGATCCATAGGTTGTTCAGGAGCAGCTCCTGCCACCAGCGATCGGCCAGTTGATCGGCCGCCAGCAGTGCGCCTCAGCGACACAGAAGACGGCTGAGGATGGTTACCACCTGGCGGTGCTGTAGGTGAGACACACCGTGGTGAAGAAGGAGAGGAACTGGGTTGCTTATTAGCCCTTTTGGAAACAGAACATTGAGATGAAGGAGGAACCAATGGTTGAGAAGTTGGGGTACGTAAAAAATCTTCACGAGTAGGCTTTTTTTTGGAAGTCCGGGTGTCTAATGTTGGGGTTCGAGATTTAGCAGAACCCAATGAACGGTGAGCCATAGAGTGAGCAGGTGAGAGTGGGGAGGTTGAATGGCCGATCTTTGCACTGGCCGATCTAATGACCATGGCACTAAAGGTGAGATCACAAGTCTGAGTGGCTGCCTCCTTTGTTGGCCAAGGAGAGGCAAGGACAGTGCTGTATTTACCTGTGTGAGGCACAGTGGGCTTTCGAGTGGCGGATAACTTTCGAGCAGCAAAGGTCGACACCTTTTCCTTCACTCTGATTTCCTGAATGAGCCGTTCGTCTTTAAAAATGGGGCAATCTCTAGAGGAAGCAGCGTGGTCACCCATACAGTTGATGCAACGAGGGGATGGAGGTGGACAAGCACCCTCATGGGCATCCTTTCCACACGTAATGCATTTGGCCAGATTGGAACAGGACTGGCTGGTATGATTGAACCGCTGACACCGATAGCAATGCATAGGGTTCGGGATGTAAGGGCAAACAGAAATTATCTCATAGCCCGCTTTTGTGTTCGATGGGAGGTGAACTCTGTCAAATGTCAAGAAGACAGTATGGGTTGGAACGATGTTCGTGTCAACCCTTTTCATGACTCGATGAACAGCCGTGATGCCCTGGTCAGACAGGTAGTTTTGAATTTCCTCGTCGGACAATCCGTCGAGGGAGCGTGTATAAACGACCCCATGTGATGAACTTAAAGTGCGGTGCACTTCCACCTGGACAGGGAAGGTGTGTAGCAGTGAAGTATGCAGCAATTTTTGTGCCTGTAGGGCACTGACTGATTCTAACAACAAGGTGCCATTTCATAATCTGGAACAAGACTTTACAGGACCTGCAATTGCATCGACACCTTTCTGAATAATGAAAGGGTTGACTGTGGAGAAGTCGTTACCTTCGTCAGATCGAGAAACAACAAGGAACTGTGGCAACGATGGAAGAACTTAGGCTTGTGAGCAGACATAGTAGATGATGAGGAAACCATTGCGGAAGTATCCCCCATGATTACCGGCATCTCCGATGGAGCGCTCCTTCCTTGTGGGGGCCCTCTCTGAGGGCACTCCCGCCTTAGGTAATTGTTCACACCTCAGGTCACATCTCCCGAGAAATGGACGGAGGGACCAATTGGCACTTTTGGAAGGTATCAGCTTGGGTAATCACCCCTCCCTGGGCCTGGCCATTACTAGGGGTTACGTAGGCGTTGCCCTGTCACCAGCTAAGCATAGGAATGCGTGGGTCGGCTTTCAGACATGCACAGGGAGGAAAAAAGAGGAAGGGAAAAACAAAGAAAGGGAAGGGAAAGGAAAGAAGTGAGGTCTCAAACGCTGCAGCGGAGAAAAGGGTAAAGAGAAGAGGTAAGGAAAAAAGAAGGACAAGAACTTGCCAGCAGAGAAAGTGAAGAAGAGAGACTGTTTTACATTTTAGAGCATCCATCTCCGGACGAAGGCAAAAAAATACTCCCAGAGGGGGAGAAAGGGAAGGAAAGAGGCATTGGTGAGGGGTGGAAGGGGGGGTGGGCAAAGATGGGGGATTTGGAAGGATGCGGAAAAGGAAGGTATGCACCCCGGAAAGGAAGGAGGGCCACATTAGCTCGGGGTCCCGTGCTCGCTACGCATGTATCCACAAAAGAGTTGTGGACCCTCTGGGGGGGGGGGGTCTTCTTTCTGTAGCCTTATGTTCCTCGCATGGTGTAGCGAGGGAGGGAAACGATTTAGTGTCATATCTGTCAGCATTGTACTCGATCTCGCCCTTCGTAGAGACTGCTGACGGTGTATGGTCACCAGCGAGAGATGACTTAGTCCACTTCATTGCAGGTCATCTGCCCTGATGCCACCCTCTCCGATCAGGGGCTCCCCCATGGGCGACACCCAACCACAGCAAAGGCCACCTGGCATGATGACCATTGCCAGGAGTCCTGATGCTGCAGGAAGACAGACGTCTACTTCTTGGTATACATGGGGAGTTTACAGTTCAGGCATCAGCAGTGCGATCCTTGTGTTGTCAGGGGGCTACTACCAAATGGGTACATGACGGCCCCACTACAACGGACAGGCTACCACGCTGGATAGTGGGTGCAGAGAAATACAATACTGTCATGAGGGCGAAGGAGGACAGGAGGCAACGGAAGCAGATGACATACCCCGTAAAGTGTCCTCGCCCAAATAGTTGAGTTGCAGGTGGAGATGCAAAGCCATGACAAGAGGTTCAGGAGATCGAATCTAAGGGCACTATGGACAACTCTTGCACCATGTAAGGTGTCCTTCCCCATATGGCCTGCACTTCTGTAGAATTTGGAAAGTGGCAGGTCAAATCATAAAATGGGACCTGAACTTAAAGCGCCAAAAAGTGCGAGATTCCTTTTAGTCACCTATTACAACAGGCAGGGATACCTCAGTCCTATTCTAACCCCCGGACCCACAGGGGGATCTCTGAACAGTCAAAGGAACTGTGTCTGTGATACAATATCCACAGTCAACATCTATCTTTAGGAGTTCTGGGAACCAGGGTGATGCAAAATGTTTTTTGATGTTTGTATAATCAGAACCAGCCAAGACCAAACCTTGTTAAGACAAGTCTGTGCATTTCATCTGTGGGGTGGAGCAACTCATTGTGAGCTACATATAGTATTGTCAGGAACCAGATTGAAGCATTGTTATGCTACTAAATGTCTAGGTCCAAATCAGGTGAATCTGGTGGTAAAGACATCAACGTGAGGTAACTGTATTGCCTCCTAGATCACTACAGGATGTTTCCAGGCATGAGACATGGAAAGTTATGTTGGAAGATGCCATCACTGGCAGAAAGAAATCAAGCATGAAGGAATGTAAACGGTCTACAACAGTGTCCATATACTCCATAGCTTTAATGTGTTTTTGATTATTATCATACTTCCCATGAAAAACAAGGTGAATGTCCAGCAGAGAATTAAAGTACTTCCACTGGCCTGCATACTTCGTGCAACAAATGATTCAAGCAGCCGTTTGTCTGGATGACTGTATATCTAGACACAATCACTGATCTTGTGTAACAAGAAATGTGATCCATCTAACTAAGCAAGACATTTACACTGATTCATGGTCTAATCTCTCTGCTGCTGTGGCCACTGCAATCACAACTGGCAGTGTCGTTGGGTCAACATGTAAACACACAAGGGTTGTCTGTCGTGGAGGTTTATTTTCTATAATGTGCATGAAACTATGTATCCCTTAACACTGTTCAGCACTGTACTGTGTCATCAGATCTACCACTGAGCACTCCCTGTCCGCCTTGACAGAGCTGGCAAGTCTCTCACCTCCACATTCTACGATCAGCCATGGACATTCAGCATCTTGTCACCTACCAGTGCTTTCGCCATCCTTCAACCACCACTTTCTGTAGGTGCTCATAACAGTTGCATGTTATAGGTGACCTTGGGGTGGACAGTTGGCTATGATGTCAGGATGGGAGACAGTGGGGAGTTGAGGCTGGTTAGTAGGCTGGTGAAGGATGAGAGAGAAGAGACTGTCAAAATTAATGTTTTATTTTGCACCGTTACATTATCACTGTATCTATACTGCGAGATGGCCTTGCGCCATTCTATGGGTGTCAGCAATGCATGAAGGTGAAGAGTAATCTTGCAGAGGTAGCCAATCCTGCAAATGAGTTACTGCACCCAGGCAGCCTCTGCATGTGGCACAGAGGCATGTCCACTGTGGTGTTGAGAAACAGCTGCTGTGCATGGGCTGCAATTTGTTGCCTTGTTGCCCCCATGACAGGAGTTGGGCTGCTGCTGGAGTGAGCCAGGAAGGTCTGCTGCACTGTGGTACTAAGTCTGAAGCAGGGACTCCATGTCGTCTCCTTGTCTGCTATAGCCCTGTGCTCATGTGCAACTGCTGCCTGAGTAAAACTGCTACAAAATTGATGACACTGATGGGGGAAAAGAATCGCAACACCAAAAAATAATTGTATGCTCTATAACTATTTATTTGCACTTTGTTACCTATATATGTTTGGTTGGTTGGTTTGTTTAAAGGTGGGAGAAGGGACAAAACTACAAGGTCATTGGTCCCTTGTTCCTAATAAAATAATGCCAAAAGTGTGAGAATGAAATGGACAAAACATATAACACAAAACGGAAAGAAAGGAAAAGCCACAAGAGTGAAGGGAAGGCAATGAACACTAAAAGGAGCAAAAGAGGACAAGGAAACACAACAGAGACGCTAGAAATAGAAGAGAGTAAAACATGAAAGCAAATTACAGTGGCTAGCCAACCACGAGAATAAAAAGGGAAAGCCAGTCACTCAGCAATACATTAAAACCTCCACCCTAAAAGCACTAGGGTGGAGGACACAGAGGGACAAAGGACATTGACAGAGAAGTATGGAGGCAGCTTCAGTGTCCGGCTCCTCCGATGGAAAACGCGCGCGAGGTGCTTGTATCGATGCACTCGTGTGATACGAAGTTCACAAAAAAAAGGAGCACTCGACGACCAGCAGCTCTGTTACAGCCTGAGCGCGAACGGATACTGAGTGTTGGAGCTCACGCAACACTGTGCAGCCGCTGTGAGTGGCTGACGTGTGGGTGACGAAACAATCCAAACTTTAAACTGCTAACCGCCATGACTTCCATCGTACATACTGGAGGAAAGACATTTGTACACTTGTGTGACTACATCTTCATATGTAAATTAAGCGATTTTCTTGAGCTGAAGTTAAGATGAGTGAGAAGTAGATTGTTAGATTACTCAGACCTTAAAGCCATTAATCCCGGCACTCCTGAACACTGCTAAAATGAATTATAATCCTGTCTCTTGATGGACAAAGAAAATGAATGTGCACTATAGGAAGACCCTAAACTCCAGACCAGTCCCGATCCTTAACAAATGTATCCAATAGGTTATAAGTTATACTAATAGTTTTCCACTTCTTCTGTTTCATATTGTAAATAAAAACCCGGGAAGCCGCATGAATTCCTGGCACCACAGCGGAAAGGACAGATGTACTGCATGATGAACGCCGTAGACAGCTAACACAGAAAGTGAAAGCATCACGAAGTGTAGTGCTACGTTATTAAACTGTAATTGAACCACAATGAGTCAACAGATGCTCGAACATTGTCCACTCTAGTTTAGTGAAAATAAGCACTCACTGTACTCATGTATTAGTTGTTAAGCTTAAGAGAAAGTAATTTCTGAATTCTATCCCCTGAAGAGCGAAATGAACGTTCACTTATTGTTATACGCAAATATGGACCAAACTTAAAAATGCACATAAATGTTAGTCTTGGTATTATGGAATGAAGTGACTGATGAACAAAGAATGAAAAACTTTATTTTGAAAAATGATAAATATCTGATATATGTTTATAAATGTAATTTCAATTTAAGTACATAGTACGCCAGTAACATTATGTAAATGTCACACCAAAAATCACGAATATCTCATGAGGACATGAGGATCGAGGTAATCCTTCGGCATTCCCTCTCTCCTCATGGGAGGCAATGAGATATTCGCTATTTTTGACTTCATTAAAACAGTAAATACGAGTAGTTAATACTTTCAGCCAGAAGGCAAATACTTGTTTGTAAATAATGATTAATGTATAATGAGACGTCGCATAGCGACGGTGGAATTTTCTAATGATGTAATTCGTCGTCTTTGGGCGGCAATAAAAACAGAAAAATACGGATAGATATGCGATCCTTCACTATTTTGTTCGCTGGAGAACAAATGAAGCCTTGAGCGCTAAAAAGACTTGTACTGTTTTTCTCAAGTAAGACGGATGCAGATTTGTGGCAGTCTGATCTAATTTTTTACTAAATGTATAAAAACGTGTGATGTCTAAGTTTGAGTGAAGTGTAAAGAACTGTTATAACTTACCGTGACGACGCACGAGCGACTCAAAGAAGACAATGGCCATATAAAAGAGCGCTCAGTGGACATGATACGGACATAAAAATCTACAGTCATTGTAGTACTAAGCTTAAGGTACGATATATGTTTTAGTTTATAATAAATATTTGTTCTGGGAATACTGAATCATTTAGCAGTGCTCATTCCTATCATCTCCTCAGTATTATTTTCATTTTAATTATGCATTTTGATAAGATTACAGACACGGAGATCAGCAGTCCAATGTGCGTGTTACATTGATAAAAAGAAAACTGTTTTATCGTCTTTTTGCATCAGCTTTAATATCGAATTTCCCTTTTGTGTGATGTTACAGTTGTTTTTGCGCCCTTAAGAACTTTCTGGTCCCTTAGGAAATTGTTTTGTCATAACAGTAACTTCACAACCGGGTATGATCGTATCTACGATCATGAAGTCATTAGAAAGACGATAATGCGATTTCTTAATCCATGGCACGCTAGTTGTGACTGCCTCAAGCCACGCGAAACTGCAAGTAAAAACTAATCACATCTCATAATGCAATATTTTATGACAATGGTCAATCCATGATTCTTACGCCAATTGTGATTGATAAAACAGTAAGCTAAATCTCAATTTCCAACTTTCCATTGAATAACAACATCAATTTTATTTTGTAACATCACAACATGCACTAAAACCTAGATAGAAGTATAAAACACACTCTCATGGATAAAATGTAAAACTGAAGCTGCTACGGAGGCATTGTTGACCAACACCAAAGGCAGGGTGCTGGGAAAGTTAAAAGTCTGCTGCAGAGTGGCTAAAAGTGGGCAGTCCAGCAAGAGGTGGACGACTGTCATTTGGGGCTACAGTGACACTGAGGTGGGTCCTCGCAATGGAGTAACCATGCGTTAGTCACGTATGGCCAATACGGAGCCGACAGAGGACAACTGATTCCCTGTGAGAGGCCTGCGTGGAAGAATCCCACACATTCATAGTCTCCTTAATGACATGCGGTTTACTGTGCATGCTGTTATCCATTCCGTCTCCCAAAGCCGGAAAACCCTGTGGTGTAAGACAGAATGCAGGTCAGCTTTGGAGATGCCTATCTCCAGAAGCAGTTTCTGCATTGCCTGTTTGGCTAGCCTGTCAGCAAGTTCATTGCCGGGGATTCTGACGTGTCCTGAGGTCCACACAAACACCACGGAACGGCAGGACTGTTCCAGAGAATAGATAGACTCCAGAATGGACACCACCAGAGGGTGGCGAGGGTAGCACTGGTCGATAGGTTGTAGGCTGCTCAATGAGTCAGCACACAGGAGAAATGACTGGACGTACTCAAAAGCACGAGATATGGCCGCCAGCTCTGAAGTGAAAACACTGAAGTCAACTGGCAAGGAGTGCTGCTCAACATGCCCTCCACAAACATATGCGAAGGCTACGTGACCATCAGCCATTGATCCATCAGTGTAAACCGCTTCACAGCCCGGAACACGTCAAGAATCATGAGGAAGTGACGGCGGAGAGCCGCAAGTTTAACAGAGTCCTTAGGGCCATGCAAAAGGTCCAGAAGAAGCTGCGGCCAAGGCGTACACCATGGAGGCATACATGAACGGACTGCAAACAGAGGTGGGAAAGGGAAGGACTCCAGTTTGGAGAGAAGGGACCGCACGTGAACCACAATCATTAGCCCAGATCTGGGCCATCGATGTGAGAGATGGACTGCCGCGGGAAGGAAAACGAGATGGTAATTCGGATGCTCAGGAGAACTATGAATGTGTGCAGCAAGTTTGATCTGCAGTGGAGGGACACCAGCCTCCACCAGGACACTGGTCACTGGACTCGTACTAAAAGCTCCTCACGCTAATGAAATCCCACAGTGGTGCACAGGGTTGATTAAATGCAATGTTGAAGGCGCTGCTGAACCATAAACCACTACCATAGTCAATTCAGGATTGGACAAGGGCTCTGTAGAGGCTGCAGCAGTGTAGAGCGATCTGCACCCAAATTGTTGTTGCTCAGGCAACGGAGGGCATTGAGGTGCTGCCAGAACTTCTGCTTAAAGCTGAGAAAGATGAGGGAGCCAAGTCAATTGAGCATCGAAAAACAGTCCTAGGAATTGATATGTCTCCACTACAGTTAGTGGATCATCATTAAGGTAAAGTGCGGCTTCCGGATGAACAGTACAACGAAAACTAAAGTGCATGAGACACGACTTTGCGGCTGATAACTGGAAGCCATGGGCTAGAGCCCATTACTGCGCTGTGTGGATGGCTCCCTGTAGGCGCCGCTTGGCAACAACAGTAATTTAGCAGCAGTACAAAATGCACAAGTCGTCTGCATACAGAGAAGGTGAGACAGAGGGCCGACAGCTGCTGCTAGACCATAAATGGCCACTAAAAATAGAGACACACTCAATACAGAGCCTTGAGGGTCTCCATTCTCCTGGATATGGATGGAACTATTGGGAGGCATCAACTTGGACACGGAAAGTACGGAGCGACAGGAAGTTTTGGATAAAAATCGGGAGTGGTCCATGGAGATCCCACTCATTCAATGTGGCAAGGATATTATGTTGCCAAGTCATGTCGTATGCTTTACCTAAGTCAAAAAAGACGGCAATCGTGTTGCCATCTAGAAAAGGCTGTTCGGATGGCAGACTCTATGGACACAAGATTATCAGTGGTAGAGCGACCCTGGCGAAAGCCGCCCTGACGTGGAGCCAGCAAGCCATGTGACTCCAGGACCCAACCCAACCGCCGACATACCATACATTCCAGCAGCTTACAAAGAACGTTGGTGAGGCTGATGGGCTGATAGCTATTCACATCGAGCGTGTTTTTACCGGGTTTGAGCACCGGAATGATGGTGCTCTCCCACCATTGCAACGGAAAGATGCCATAGCAGCAGAGCCGGTTGAAGATGACAAGAAGATGTCGCTTGTAGTCAGATCAGAGATGTTTAATTATATGGCTGTGGATGCGATCAGGCCCAGGAGCTGTGTCAGGGCCATGTGCAAGGGCACTGAGGAGCTCCCACTCTGTAAATGGGGTGTGATAGGATTCACTGCAGCGTGTAGTGAATGAGAGGACATTCCCTTCCAGCTGCCGTTTGAGTGTGCGAAAGGCTGGAGGGTAATTCTCCAACGTAGAGGCTTGGGCACAGTGCTCGGCAATCGTGTTTGCGTTGGTACATAATTCGCCATTTATGGTAACGCCGAGGACAGCTGTTGGGGCCTGGTACCCGAAAAGACGTTTGATCTTTGCCCAGACTTGCGAAGGTGATGTGTGGCACCCAGTGGTGGAGAATTATCTCTGCCAACACTCCTTCTTCCATTGTTTGATAAGGTAGTGAACACAGCACGGAGCCGTTTAAAAGCTATGAGGTGCTCCACGGAAGGGTGCCGCTTATGCCGCTGTAGAACTCACTGACACTCCTTAATTGCTTTAGCGACTTCCGGTGACCACCGAGGGACTGCCTTACGCCTTGGGCAGCCTGAAGAGCAGGGTATCACGTTTTCTGCCACAGAAACAATTGTGCTAGTCACCTGCTCAACCATCACATCCATGTTACCATGTGGGGGAGATTAAGCAGTGACAGCAGAGCTTAAAGTTCCCCAGTCCACCTTGTTCAAAGCCCATCTGGGCAGGTGTCCTCGTGCTTGGCGCTGGGGCAGTGACAGGAAGATGGGGAAGTGGTCACCACCACACAGGTTGTCATGTGCTCTCCAGTGGATAGATGGGAGAAGTCCTGTGGTGCAAATTGATAAATCAATGGCCGAGTAACCGTCATGAGACACACTGAAATGTGTGGGGGCACGTGTATTTAAGATGTAGCTGTTGAATTGCAACAGTAAAGTTTTGACATCTCTGCCTCGGCCAGTAAGCATGGTACCACCCCACAAGGGGTTATGGACATTAAAATCTCCCAGAAGTAGGAAAGGTTTAGGGAGTTGATCAACTAGTGCAGCTAATACATTCAGGGATACTGCACCATCTGGAGGAAGATATACATTGCAGACAGTTATTTTCTGCATCATCTTTATTCTGACAGCCACAGCTTCAAGAGGGATTTGAAGGGGCACAGTTTCACTACAGCTTGAGTGTAGGACATAATCGCAAACTCCACCTGACACACTATTATCGTCGCTATGGTTCCTGTAATATCCCTTATAGCTGCAGAGGGAAGGGGTTCGCATTGCTGGGAACCAGGTGTCTTGGAGGGCAATGCAGATAGCAGGTGTAAAGCTTAACAGTTGCCATAGCTCAGCCAGGTGGTGGAAAAACAAGCTGCAATTCAACTCGAGGATTACACCGTGAGCCTGGGAAGGCAGGGAACATTCAATGAGGCAGTTTAAGCCTCAAGAGTCATCGGCTGCCACTGATTTATAGCCTGAGCAGTCTATAACCATTGTCTTTGAGGGTCTAGCGAGCTCTACGACCTCAGTGGACACCAAACTCTTCCCCCCCCCCCCCCCCCCCCCCATCTTCAGCCACAGAGCTTGTAGGTAGTGGTGGTGTGGATGCTACCACGATTTCCTTGGTCTTATGGGTTTTCTTTTTGGATTCCTCTTGTTGCTCCTTGGGTTTCCCTGGCTGGGAGGACTTCACTGGCTCAGTCTCTGGGACTGAGGATGAGTGTGAAGCACTATAACCAGCTGCATCTGGTTTCTTCAGCCACTGGCGGGTGTCATCTTCCCCACTAGAAGAAACCTGGGAAGGGAGTGACCCAAGGGACCCCTTCCTAGACTTAAGCTTCTCTGGCTAAGAAGTGGGGAAGGGTGTCCCCGATGGTTGGGGGGTGTTGCTCCTGAAGTAGGTGGTGCAGGAGCAACAGGAAGGGAAGTGCCCCCCACCATCAAGGGGTGGGCAGGTGTAGTCTTCCACCTCTGAGAGGTGACCTTGGTTGGCAGAGCTGATGGTGCCAGAACTGTTGTAGTGGTGGCATAAGACAATGTCATATGCACAGGATGCAGGTGTTCAAATTTCCTTTTAACCTCAGTGTAGGTCGGTCGGTCGGTCGGTCCAGGGTCTTGTACTCCATGATTTTCCTTTCTTTCTGGAGAATCCTGCAGTCAGGTGAGCAAGGCGAATGGTGCTCTCCGCAGTTGACACAGATGGGAGGCAGGGCACATGGAGTATTGGGATGTGATGGGCGTCCACAATCTTGATATGTGATGCTGGAAGTACAGTAGGAAGACATAAGCCGAACTTCCAGCATTTAAAGTACCACATCAGGGGAGGAATATAAGGCTTTACATCAGACCAGTAGACCATCACCTTGACATTCTCGGGCAATGTATCACCCTCAAAGGCCAAGATGAAGGCACCGATGGGAATCTGATTATACTTCGGACCCCGGTAGACATGCTAGATGAAATTTACACCTCGCGGCTCTGAACTGGCGCGCAGCTCATTGTCAGACTACAAAAGAAGGTCTCTGTGAAATACGATACCCTGGACCATATTTAAGCTTTTAAGGGACATGATGGTTACAGGAAAATCTCTCCAGCTTGTCACAAGCGAGTAAGTCCCGTGATTGGGCAGAGGATGCTGTTTTGATCAAGACTGATTGAGATCTCATTTTGGATAAGCCCTCTACCTCCCTGAACTTGTTCTCTAAATGCACAACAAAAAACTGAGATTTCATCATCATAAAAGATTCCCCATCAGCTCTCGAACATACAAGGTACTGGGGTGACTAAGGTCCACTGCCAACCTTAGCCTGATTTTCCTCCCATGGTGTGGGTAGGGAGGGGAACAATTTTGATTCGTACTTCTGTGTGTTGAATTGAGCTTGTGATTGCTTAGAGACTGCTGGTGTTTGACCACCAGCAAAAGATGATGGACTACGCTTCATCACGTGTCATTCACCCTGATGCCACCCACTCTACATCTACATCAACATCCATACTCTGCAAGCCACCTGACGGTGTGTGGCGGAGGGTACCTTGAGTACCTCTATCGGTTCTCCCTTCTATTCCAGTCTCGTATTGTTCGTGGAAAGAAGGATTGTTGATATGCCTCTGTGTGGGCTCTAATCTCTCTGATTTTATCCTCATGGTCTCTTCGCGAGATATACATAGGAGGGAGCAATATACTGCTTGACCCTTCGGTGAAGGTATGTTCTTGAAACTTTGACAAAAGCCCGTACCAAGCTACTGAGCGTCTCTCCTGCAGAGTCTTCCACTGGAGTTTATCTGTCATCTCCGTAACGCTTTCACAATTACTAAATGATCCTGTAACGAAGCGCGCTGCTCTCCGTTGGATCTTCTCTATCTCTTCTATCAACCCTATCTGGTACGGATCCCACACTGCTGAGCAGTATTCAAGCAGTGGGCGAACAAGCGTACTGTAACCTACTTCCTTTGTTTTCGGATTGCATTTCCTTAGGATTCTTCCAATGAATCTCAGTCTGGCATCTGCTTTACCGACGATCAACATTATATGATAATTCCATTTTAAATCACTCCTAATGCGTACTCCCAGATAATTTATGGTATTAACTGCTTCCAGTTGCTGACCTGCTATTTTGTAGCTAAATGATAAAGGATCTATCTTTCTGTGTATTCACAGCACATTAAACTTGTCTACATTGAGATTCAATTGCCATTCCCTGCACCATGCGTCAATTTGCTGCAGATCCTCCTGCATTTCAGTACAATTTTCCATTGTTACAACCTCTCGATATACCACAGCATCATCTGCAAAAAGCCTCAGTGAACTTCTGATGTCATCCACAAGGTCATTTATGTATATTGTGAATAGCAACGGTCCTATGACACTGCCCTGCGGCACACCTGAAATCACTCTTACTTCGGAAGACTTCTCTCCATTGAGAATGACATGCTGCGTCCTGTTATCTAGGAACTCCTCAATCCAATCACACAATTGGTCTGATAGTCCATGTGCATTTACTTTGTTCATTAAACGACTGTGGGGAACTGTATCGAATGACCAGGGGCCCTCCCCACTGGTGCCACCCAGCTGCAGTAAAGGCCACCTGGCAGGATGGTCATTGCTGGGAGTTCAGATGCCCCAGGGTGATCGGCATCTACCCCTTGGCATACGTGGGGAGTTAACGGCACAGGCATCAGCAGAGCAGTCCCTGTGTGGTCAGGGGGCTACAACCAACAGGGTACATGGCAGCCCCACCAAAATGGACTGGCTACCGTGCTGGATATCAGGTGCAAAGAAGTCAACACAGAAACTGATACTGCATAGTGCATGGTGGAAAATGCACCAAGGAAGGTGTCCTCACCCAAGAGATGGAGAATGGGCAGGACTGCAATGTGACAATGAGAAAGTGGGTTAAAGATCTCAATGCACAATGGACATGATGCACCTTGTAAGATGCCCTTCACCAATTGGCTCGCTCTTCAGGAAAATTTTGAAGAATGGAGGTCAAATCCTACAGGGGACCATCACATATGGGTTTTATATTTTGGGAAATACCATTTTGACTATCTGTGTAATTTGAAAATGTATCCCAAGCCAAAACTTGTCAATGAGTAAATGAAAGTGAAATTTTTAACTTTTTCTGTTTTTCCATTGTATTGTATATTTGCTTCATTGTTCTGTCCCAGCTCATATGTATGTACAATGACCTTGCATATTCTGTTGGTATAATCCTCTATGGCTTGTCAATGCCTCCTTGTAATAGCTCTCAATCATTCCTGAAAGAACATTGCACAGCTCTGCTTCTTGTACCTCTTGAGAAACCCCTACTTTACCTGCTCAAACATTTATGATTTCTTAATGCCTCTGTATATCCCACAGTAGTTTTCAATTCTACCACTAGATGTAATTTTGACACCCACAACAACTGAACATTGGACTAATCACCAATACCTGCTGACATCATTGGGTCCTCAACAAAGACCACCACATCCTCAGATGACCTTCCAGGAAAGGGGGTCTAGCAGCAGCTGATCTATTACTTGGTCTGGTGCCTGGAGCAGTGCCATTTCCTCATCCTTAACTGCAGTTTGCCCCCATTACTGTTTTATCTGCTGACAACTGTACTACCTTTTCTTTCAAAACCTTAATCTCCAAAGTGCATCATGTGTGCCTGCCATTGCAACATCTTTACTCCTCATCCATACACAATACCCAAAGTATAAATATGCAACAGTTCACAACCTGAAAAAATAAATAACAAATTACGAACCATACCTTATCATTAACACTCTACAATCCATATATAGCCTTGCAACATGACCATATTGTAGCATGTAAAGCAAGTTACATGTACTGACTCAGCCCACACTGCAGAATTCCCAAGCAGATTATATTGTGAATATCAACAGGCTCCAAACACTGAGCCTTACCATTGTCCTGAAACTTAGACACATTATCCATTTGCTCTGACCTAAACCAAATAACGTCAAGTAATTTAAAGGGGGAGGGGGAGAGAAAGGGGGCAGAGGGAGGGGGGCAGAGGGAGGGGGGCAGAGGGAGGTGGGCTGAGGGAGGGGGGGAGAGGGAGAGGGAGAGGGAGGGGGGAGAGTTGGGCAGATCATGTAACCATTGTGGTGGCATACCCCTCCTACCAAATAGCAAAAGTACAAGACTAGTTTCCTATGATCTTCAAAGATTCCTGCTGCAACACCTTTGAAGGGAAGTTTTTAGCTATGGAAGGAGAAACCACTCTGGACCACAGGAGGGCTGCCACTGAAGAGGAGACAGACTTCAGGAATACAGTCTTCAGTGTTACCCAGCAGCAGTTTTTGGTTACACGGATATGCATTTTCAGACTGCTTTTATTTTGCTAATTGCTTTGTTTCATGGTAAATATTTTTTCTTCCTGAAGGCTTATTCTTCCACTTCCTGCTCCTGTAGAATTATCATTCCACCATCTTGCTAATCAGTGATATCACACACAAAATACTAGATAATGAGTAATAGTATAGGTCAGGGATGAAACTGTGGGAGATGTCACTGTCAAAGCTATCGAGGTGGTCAGTCAGGAAATGGAATACTCCTCTCAAAGAGCTCTCCAGGACTAATTAATTTTTCATTGGACTACAAAAACATCATACTGCTGAGCAGAATTAAAATGAAGAAGGCTAATTGTGGTACCTTTGTCAGTGTAGAAAATGCAACATATTACATGGTTTATAGATGTCTGACAATTTCTCTAAAAGGTTCAGTAGTTATGAAACATTGCAAGAGCAGCAATTTGCTCTCATTTCTCCATACCTGTTTCTGCGGTTCAGTTGTTTCCAGGAGCTTGGCCTGTATTCTGTGAATAAAGCTGACAGGAACACATTCTTCAGATTCATCAATGGTTGTATACAGATTGAGTATTTTGATTATCTGAAAAACATGTGTAGCAGTTAGAACCATAGAAAAAAAAAATGCAGTAATAACTAGAGAAGAAATATTCATTTCAATTAATGGCTGTACTACTACTACTACTACTACTACTACTACTACTACTACTACTACATTTGCAATGATTATGTATGAGACAGACAAAACTGTTCCTCAAAGAAGAATTTCAGAAGGAAGAACTAATTGTACCTACAAATAGTACATAATTCAGAGACAACAGCTGATACTCATTAAGACTTCAAGCGCATAAAATTCAGATTATATTCTGTCTTCAAGTATCATGTCACCATATCTGACAAACAAATGCCAACACATTTGTGTTCTGACACTGACAATAGCAGATATCATTAGCGATGAAAGACCCATGTCTTTGTCACAGGAGGAGACAATTCCATTTACCAATATACATGGATGCCTGCAGTGCTGTGTATGTCACGAAGTATTTAATTTTGCCAATATGTATACCATACAACATGATTGTACGAAGACATCCTGAAAAGCAATGCCTCTGAATTTTCTACATGAAAACTCTAAGATTCTTAAAGAAAACATATGTTTTTAGCGGTCTGTATCCCTATTCTCAGCATAGTCTTCCTGGTAACACATTTCTCTCCGAGATGACAATTTCTTGGTACAGTCATTGCAGAATATTTGACTTGGTTGATGGACCCAGAACCTCACCTCAGCTTGTACCACTTTATCATTGTCAAAGCAACATATTTGAAGGTGTTCTTTAAGTTTTGGAAAAATGAAAATTTGATTGTGCCAAGTTGGAATTGTATGGAGGGTGATCGATGACAGTGAATCGAAGGTGGATGATTGTTGCAGATGTCACAGTGCTAATTTGTGATCTACCTTTGTCATACTAAAGGAGCAGGTGCTACATGTGTGGACAAACTCTTCTAACCCAGAATCTGATTTTAGCATGCTGTTTCTCATCCACTGACATAGTTACATTACTCACCACCATGTTACATGCTACAGTTCAGAGACCTCTCATGGCAGAGGGCTGCAAATATATAGAAATGAAGAATAAAGATGTAGAATGTTAATAACATGTGCTTTATTTAAAATACATTAAGAATTTATGTATAAAAAACGTGGAGGCATACCTTTTCAGCACACCCTTGTACATGCTCCCATGCAATGCATTAGGAGCAGATAGAGGGCAAAGTACTCAGAGATCTAACAGACTTAAAAGCACAATATCAAGAGGGTTACGTCTGAAAAAAAGTTTATTGTAGCAATAAGTGTGGTAGCAGATGCATAATACTTGTTTCCAAAGGAGTTGCAAAGAATTTAAGGAGTTTTCCTTCCCAACAAATTGCAACTCACAGGAACTTGGACATGACAACCATGGTAGGAGAAAGATATGGATGCAAAGTATGAGGACATACCTAACCACACTACAGTTAGCTTGATTGGTAACTTCTTGTTAACTACTTTCACATTTGTGAGCAAGCTTTTCCTTTTGCCAAAGAGATAGGGAAAGATGAGTAATATCTGAAAGATTTAAAATGTTTATCAGAGCTAGCATTCTTGCCAGACATAAAAATACATCTGAACAATTGAAATTGTTACTGCAGTGGATGGAGAATTAAATGGTTGACGTGTAAAACAAAATCTGAGTGTTCTTGGTATAGCTATGTTTGAGACACAAATGAGAAACTGCAATTTAACATTTTTGGGCCACCTGGCTTCTTTAAGATTACTAGTTTTACTGATTACCAAGTCAAGATAAACCAGTTCAGCATGTCCTTAAAAAGGGACTGCAGGAGCTCAATATTTTGGAAATGGAAATTAAATTATTCAGCAATCCTTTCTTGGTTTCATTCCATGGTCTGTCACCATTATCAAAGTTAAAATCTGTGAATGTAGTATTTCTAACTTCACTGAAAGATAGATACCACAGCACACTGACTTCGTCCTAGTGGGATTTTTCATTACAGCAAAAATGTTTCACAACCTATACAAAAATATGGTCATGATCATGTGCATGTTTGGGTATATATACTGATGTGATCACTTTTTTTGTCCATAGCAAGACTAAAAAGCAGAGAAGGGAGTTTTCTTTATGAGATTACAATGAATCTTCCACAGTAACACCGCAGACACTTTCATTCTCAATATTTCCTCTTAATAAGTGAAACAGGCAAAAAGGAATACAAACGTCTCAAAAATGAGATCGACAGGAAGTGCAAAATGGCTAAGCAGGGATGGCTAGAGGACAAATGTAAGGATGTAGAGGCCTATCTCACTAGGGGTAAGATAGATACCGCCTACAGGAAAATTAAAGAGACCTTTGGAGATAAGAGAACGACTTGTATGAATATCAAGAGCTCAGATGGAAACCCAGTTCTAAGCAAAGAAGGGAAAGCAGAAAGGTGGAAGGAGTATATAGAGGAACCTAACCTAACCTAACCTAACCTAACCTAACCTAACCTATACAAGGGCAATGTACTTGAGGACAATATTATGGAAATGGAAGAGGATGTAGATGAAGATGAAATGGGAGATATGATACGGCGTGAAGAGTTTGACAGAGCACTGAAAGACCTGAGTCGAAACAAGGCCCCCGGAGTAGACAATATTCCATTGGAACTACTGACGGCCGTGGGAGAGCCAGTCCTGACAAAACTCTACCATCTGGTGAGCAAGATGTATGAAACAGGCGAAATGCCCTCAGACTTCAAGAAGAATATAATAATTCCAATCCCAAAGAAAGCAGGTGTTGACAGATGTGAAATTTACCGAACTATCAGCTTAATAAGTCACAGCTGCAAAATACTAACACGAATTCTTTACAGACGAATGGAAAAACTAGTAGAAGCCAACCTCGGGGAAGATCGGTTTGGATTCCGTAGAAACACTGGAACACGTGAGGCAATACTGACCTTATGACTTATCTTAGAAGAAAGATTAAGGAAAGGCAAACCTACGTTTCTAGCATTTGTAGACTTAGAGAAAGCTTTTGACAATGTTGACTGGAATACTCACTTTCCAATTCTAAAGGTGGCAGGGGTAAAATACAGGGAGCGAAAGGCTATTTACAATTTGTACAGAAACCAGATGGCAGTTAGAAGAGTCGAGGGACATGAAAGGGAAGCAGTGGTTGGGAAGGGAGTAAGACAGGGTTGTAGCCTCTCCCCGATGTTGTTCGATCTGTATATTGAGCAAGCAGTAAAGGAAACAAAAGAAAAATTTGGAGTAGGTATTAAAATTCATGGAGAAGAAATAAGAACTTTGAGGTTCGCCGATGACATTGTAATTCTGTCAGAGACAGCAAAGGACTTGGAAGAGCAGTTGAATGGAATGGACAGTGTCTTGAAAGGAGGATATAGGACGAACATCAACAAAAGCAAAACAAGGATAATGGAATGTAATCTAATTAAGTCGGGTGATGCTGAGGGAGTTAGATTAGGAAATGAGGCACTAAAAGTAGTAAAGGAATTTTGCTATTTGGGGAGCAAAATAACTAATGATGGTCAAAGTAGAGAGGATATAAAATGTAGGCTGGCAATGGCAAGGAAAGCGTTTCTGAAGAAGAGAAATTTGTTAACATCCAGTATTGATTTATGTGTCAGGAAGTCATTTCTGAAAGTATTCGTATGGAGTGTAGCCATGTATGGAAGTGAAACATGGATGATAAATAGTTTGGACAAGAAGAGAATAGAAGCTTTCAAAATGTGGTGCTACAGAAGAATGCTGAAGATTAGATGGGTAGATCACATAACTAATGAGGAAGTATTGAATAGGATTGGGGAGAAGAGAAGTTTGTGGCACAACATGACCAGAAGAAAGGATCGGTTGGTAGGACATGTTCTGAGGCATCAAGGGATCATAAATTTAGTATTGGAGGGCAGCATGGAGGGTAAAAATCGTAGAGGGAGACCAAGAGATGAATACACTAAGCAGATTCAGAAAGATGTAGGTTGCAGTAGGTACTGGGAGATGAAAAAGCTTGCACAGGATAGAGTAGCATGGAGAGCTGCATCAAACCAGTCTCAGGACTGAAGACCACAACAACAACAACATGGAAAAACCTCAACTTCAGAAGCCCAATGAACATATTATATACTATTAATAGATTTCCTTATTATTTATTTCCTTTGTTTTCTTCAATTTTTAGTTAATGTAACACTCCAAATTTGTTGTTGACAATAGCATAATGTGCACCATTTATAGTTGTCAGGTTACAAGGTGCTGCTGTGCAGGCTAATTCAATTCCTCACTGACACCAACACTGGTTGGAGCAATCCACAAATTACTACGAGCACATAAGCTGGAACAACCTGATCTAGCTGCAGAGAATTACATCATCAGTTGCTGTATAATATACGTATGAAGCACCAAGAAATGCTAATTACTTTAATGAAAAAACAACTGTAGCTCACAAGTCTTTATAAATATGTTTCTTCCTAACTCAGATGGTATATAAACCAGTCTTGAACATGAGTGGATGCATTACTATGTAAGAACCATCACAATGGGCAATCTAATCATGTGCAAAATCAATAAATCAGTTATAACTGACACCAATTTGAAACAATGATACAGTTAATTTTGAATACATACCTGCAACATTGAAAGTTTATCACACATATTGCATACATCCTGAACATTCTCGTCCAGCATACGAGCCTGTAGCAAGTGGGCAGCCTGAATTATGGGCTGTAATGTGCTTGGCACATCAGTATACTGGAACAAATGTGATAATTAACCATTTGAAACACTGAATTTTGCTGCATTTAAAATTATTAAGAGAACACCAAGTACTATGTTTTGGTCTGTATTGACCAGCGGAATTGAATAGACATCTACAAGAGAAATCTGAACTCTTCAGTTTACCAAATGTGGGCACTGATATAATCAAGTTATGTGTCATAAGTGGACCTCTGCTGGTGATAATCTAAAGTACCATTTTATGTAAAAACTAATGGAATATGGAATACTGGTAAAAGAAAAAATATGTACATTCCCATTTCCTTTCAAATTTTAATGCTCTGTTGATAATACGGCCAGGAAAGGGAGGAACACTTGTGATAAAGTGAAAGGGTCAAAAAAGAAATCAGTGGTGAAGAGTAAAAAATTTAGGACTGGTCCTGTATGAAATTCCATAAACAAACACAGATGAATGATTTTAGTGTCACATGAACATCTTTGATTATTATTCACAAAAAAGGGGAGCACTCTACAACACAAATGTAGAGTGGGGTTCCTACAAATGATAGCTTTTCTCCTATAGAACTCTATTCCTGCACTACAACACAATTGTAGAGTGGGGTTCCAACTAATGATGGTTTTTCTCCTATAAAACTGTATTCCCTACAGGAGTACACAGATCCACTTCACTGCATTATTAAATCACTTAACTCAGTCACAAATGGGAAACTGGGATGGCTGGTGCAGTTATTCCTACTCACTGAAATGAATGGCTACAGATGACAGTGATAGACCACCAATATGTTAGAAATATCAATAAACTGCCAAAATAATACCGATATTCATACATTGCTACTGTACCACTGATATTTTTCTCACTGTACTGGCCTTTCATAATTATATTTGATACACATTTTTACTGGATACTGAATTAAGTAATCACTGTTTTTCAGGTATCCCTGTTAGAGGGACTCGGTAAAATGAAGACTCATTAAGTACTGTTAATACCAGATTGATATGACACATAATAAAGAAGATTAGAGATTGTTACATTCATAAAATGACCAGTAAATATCAATGTGCAAAGCATGGTGCGCTCTGAAACATTTGTGCTTGCATCAGTGTTGCACTTTGTTGTTGGATCTTTCTTAATCTGTGTTACAGAGCAGACAAACTTTCAATCTCCATGTACTTTGGTGGGGTGCAAACGTCCAACAATGTCACCTACTCATATTTTCACTGCCCTTCAACCACTTTCCATGGATACTGATAACAGTAGCACACAAAGAGCTAACCAACTTAGGTTTCAAGTCATAATAACTGCCATTTGTGGTGGTAGTAGTAGTAGTAGCAGTAGTAGTAGTAGTAGTAGCAGCAGCAGCAGATTTATTCATCCGTAGATCTCTTATTACAAGGATATTGGACATGTCAAAGTATTTACAAGTTTAGAACAATTTAAAATAAGTTAGAGACAATCATTAGATTTACTCCTGGTATAGAATACTTTTTTGGTTCCTCCATAATGAGTGAGATGTTGAGTGCAGAAAGATGAAGAGATGTTAGTATTGTGCTATGCATAGCTTGGGGGTAAGTTTTTCTAGAAAGGAAAAGAGAAGGAACAAACAAGGTGAAGGTGTTATGTGGAATGTTGTATGTTTTATCATTGTCATCATCATCATCATCATCTATTTATTTATTTATTTATATAACCTTTTTTTTATCAAAGCCCTACTCTGTTTTAGCTAAGTAGTCCTTCAGTGTATAAAATATATTGTATAACAGGTACTTTTTAGCTGTCTTTTTAAATAAGTGAATTTTTGTAATTTCTTTAATCTCATTTGGCAATTTATTTTGCAGTTTTATCCCGTGGTAGAAAATACTGTTTTGAGTTTTATGTTTATTTTTTCTTGGTAAATGTAAGTTGAGCCTCTCTCTTGTTGCATGGTCATGGACAGAGCTGTTTGTGCAGTAATTACCAATGTTATTTTTGATGTGTACAATTGACTGGTAAATGAATTCACAAGAAGCAGTTAAAATCCCCAGTGTTCTGAACAGGTCTTTACAATGTGCTTGACTACTATTTTTGGTTATTATTCTTGTGGCTCTTTTCTGGAGTTTGAAAATTGTGTTCGTATTTTGTGCATTTGTTCCCCAAAAAATAATGCCATAGCTAAGAATTGAGTGTACATATGAATAATATGTAACTAAATGACACTGTGTGTTACACACTGATGATAGGATTCTAAGGGCTGATGACATTCTGTTTGCAAGTAACTTTGTGTGTTCACACCACTTCAACTGAGAATCAATAGCCAGTTCTAAAAATTTTGCATTTATTTCACAGTCTATAGAGGTAAAATCTACATTTAATTTAACATGGTCATTTTTCCTCTTCAAACTGAAATTCATGGCATTAGTTTTCTTCATGTTAAATGTCATTTTATTGCTTATTGACCAATCATAAACTTCCTTGAGAGTTTCATTTGCTTTCTTGGCAAGGAGTTCTCTTGTTTTCTCAGTGACTATAATATTGCTGTCATCAGCGAAGACAATTTTTTCACCATGAGTAACACTAGTGGGAAAGTCATTGATGTATATCAGGAAAGTATTTGTCTCAATATGCTACCTTGTGGAACCACTATAGTAATGTGTTTTGGTTCTGATAAGAGTTTTACTAAATGTTTAGTTCTATTTGAAGTATGTGTTATCTCTACTCTTTGTGCCCTATCTGCTTCGTATGATGGAAACCAGTCATTAGCTACTCCTCTTATTCCTAATGCTTCTAATTTATTTAATAGAATCTTGTGGTTGACTGTATCAAATGCCTTAGAAAGATCCAAAAATATGCCTGTGACATACTCATCTTTATCAAGAGCATCAAGTACAACTTTTGTGAATTCTACTATGGCTGACTTCGTATTTTTGCCACTTTGTAAATCAAATTGTGATTTGCTTAAAAGAATGTATTTATTCAGGTAATTCATTAATCTGTCTTTCATAATTGTTTCTATTATTTTTGAGAATGCTGACAGCAGAGAAATGGGCTGGTAATTTTCTATGTCTTCTGCATTGGATTTCTTAAGCAAAGGTACAACTCTTGCCTGTTTTAACTGCTCTGGAAATGTCCCTGATGTGAAGGATTCATTTATTATATTTGTTAAGGGGCCTTGTATAATCCCTATACATTGTTTCAGTACACACACTGGTACTTCATTTAAGCCTGCTGACCTTTAATTTTTTAGTTTTTGAATTGTTTTACTGACTTGATTCTCTGTGGTTGGAAGGAACATCATTGTATTAAGTGAAACATTATTTACAGGTGTTATATTTGTTTTGGGGAATTTTTGCTGTAACTTGTCTGCAATACTTGAAAAATGCTCATTTATATAGTTTGCTAAGTGTTGTGGATCATTTATTACCTTATCCTGCTCCCTTCGCAGTATGTTATTCTGCATTTGTTTGCCTCTTTCCATTTCCTTTTTTTATAACATCCAAGACTGCTTTGCTTTTATTCTCTGCATTATATATTATTTTATCATTAAATGACTTTTCTGCAGCAGTCAGCACATTCTTATAGATCTTTTTGTATCTATGATAGAAATTTAAGAATTCTGGATCATTGCAAATATTTTTCTTGAGGTGTTTAAGTGTTTGGGAGGACTTCTTAATACCTGCTGTTATCCATCTGTTTTTGTGAGATGTTGATACAGACATGCATACTTCTGGAAATGTGGAGAATTTAGTGAATTTCATATTCACATTGGTTTCCTTATACACTGCATCCCGATTTTTGATAGATGTTGTTTGTAGCCTTGGAGTTTAGGGAATGATTCAATGCCTGATTTTTACTACTGTTATTTGACAGAGATTGTCTGATAGTTTGAGATCTTTTACAGCTAAATCACATTTTTCCCTGTCCATATTTGTGGCCACATGGTCAATTACTGATGCAGTCATTGTAGTAACCCTTGTTGCACTATTGACCAATAGGGACATGCCAAAACTTTGAAGGATGTTTATGAAGGTGCTGCTGGATTCATCTATGATATTAGTGCTGATGTTAATGTACCCACACAGAATTACGTTGATCTTTGCACTTCAGACTACTTCTAGAACTTCTGTTAATTTATTGAAAAAAATGTCCACACTACTACTGGGAGATCTATACTCACACAAAAGGATTAATTTCTTGGTTATATCAAGCCCTGTTAATTCAGTAGCTGATATTTCAAAGTGTTTGTCTTCACTTACTGTACTGAGGTCATGTCTTCATTTGAACTGTATTCCTTTTTTAATATAAATGCATGATCCTCCACTCCTTGAAGTAGTTGCCCTTTCATACAATGATAATACTACATATTTGATTTCTGTGTCTCTACACCAGTGCTCAGTAATACAAACTACTGTGCAGTTCAAAGATTGGAGCTCAACTTCTAATAGTTGTATTTTAATTTTTATTGATTGCATGTTTTGATGGAGAATTGTTAAGTCTATGAAATGCCCCATGTTACTCTTTCCAATGGTTTATTTTTATTTGTGTCATCTGGTATGTGTGATATTTGAAGTGTTAAAATATGTCTTGTGAGTGATTGTTTCAGTATTTTTTAAACTGCTCAAGATAATCTTTATGATGGGAACCTGGTGTCTGGATTTATCCTAAAAAAGACCTACTTTTCCTACCTATGGCGACAGTTATTTGACCATGTGTGGCCAAAGATCCACTCCCTATACTATCATGAATCAGCTGTACTAATCTTCCCTTCCCAGTCCTGTTTAGGTGCAGGCCATGCCTAGTGAAACCCCATCTGTTGATAATCCCGATGGGCAGCAGAGAAACATGAGCAAAGGTGGCTGTCCTCAGAGCCAGTCTTAACCCCACATTGATTCACGCCACAGCTCCATCAAGTTGTGGTTGATCATGAAGCAGGAACAGCTCAACAAAGTATACGTTGGTGACATGAGTCAGGGAAGGTATCTTGTCCAAGTCACCACCTATGTCATATGCCAAATCCCTGTCCAAACTGTTTCCCATCCCACCCACTATCACTACATAGTCCTCTGCTGTAAAGTCCTTACATAAAGACCCTAGGTCCTCTATCAAATGACTTAGCCCTGCATTTGGCTTGAAGATACTGGTGGCCTGGTACGCTACCCTTTAACTGAGGACCTACACCTCGACCATGGCTACTACCTAGCAGGAGCACTTTCTTCTTCCTAACACTTTGTACATTCCTAGACTTCTTGGCCATGGTTGAAGTGTGCTGCATATTTCCTGCTCCTCATTCTACCTGAGGCTCTTCTCCATGTAACTCTGGTAGTGGTAGATGCCTGTTTTTGCTGTTGACGATAAAACTGTCAGATCATGTTCTCTTTCTTCCCATCCTCCTACCAGCTGCCACTTCCCAGCCACCCTCCTCCCCCTATCTCCCTTGATCCTTATGAATTCCTTCCTTGCTCCCTCCGAGTGTGTCTGGAGGGCATAGATTTTCCTTTCCTGTTCCGCAATCAAAATGTTCCTACTGCATACTCTGCATTCCAGGAGAGAGCCTCTTCTGTTATCCCAACATTCTCCCCATTTCTATGTTTGCTGTTTACTTGTACATGAATAAATAAACATTGTTCTTTGGGCCACACTATTGTTTATGTCTAACATTATGACACAATTGGTGTTGAGTGTGGTGTTCACTTCATCATACTCAGTGTATTTGGTTTTTCTGTCAGTTCTCATGTCCATGTAAGCAGTACTGAAATCTCTCCTTTAGGAAAAGGAGGCCCTTTCAGTTGCTACCACAAATTTGTCAGCCACACTGACTGTGTAGGTAGGCTTCTATGTTGTCAGCATAACCACTACCCTTTCCCCATTATGGTGTTGTGTCTGAAGACAATTGGCTTATTAGAAGTGGCTTAGGTAACACCACTTTGTTTTTGGAGTCACCAGTGCAATCATGTTTAAGGCTTTGTTCACTTCTTGGATTTCTCCTCAAATTTACCAGTTGTTGTTCCATCTTGTCCCGCTCCAGGAACCATCATCACTTTCTTTGATGAAATATTTAAGTGTGTAATTTCTCCAGTTCTCACCAAAAAAGTGCATGCATGTAATTGCAGCACATGTTGAGTTCTATTGTTGACATAAACAACCTTATCAGTCCTACAGCCTCAGTTGCAAATATCAGTTTGTTACTGATGCTTGTCAGGATTCACATGCTGATTCTATGGTCTGTGAAGCCACCATTTGATTGGCTCCAGAAAGGAGGGGCATCAACACAGACTACAGTCTGATACTCTATTTTTGGCTGAAGTGTTGAATATTACTCAATCTTTTGAGGCATCTCATGCTGTTTGTGATTAGACTGAGGCTTGGTGTGATGTCACCACAGCAACGTCTGTTCCTGGTTGTTTGAAATCAGTTAGTTCTTGGGGGAAGGAGGAGGGGAGGGTGGAGTACACCACTCAGGTTCCTTTCAGAGTATGCAGGCACAATAGCGCTTCTCTTAGCAATTGTATACAACCACTCACTTGACGAAAGGTCTGTTCCTAAAGACTGGAAATAAGCACAGGTCACACCAATTTTCAAGAAAGGAAATAGGAGTAACCCATTGAACTACAGACCCATATCACTGACGTCAATTTGCAGTAGGATTTTGGAGCATATACTGTACTCTAACATTATGAATCACCTTTAAGAAAATGACTTATTGATACATAACCAACACGGATTCAAAAAATATCTTTTTTGTGCAATGCAGGTAGCTCTTTATTCCCATGAAGTAATGAGGGCTGTTGACAAGGGATCTCAGATCAATTCCATATTCCTAGATTTCCAGAAGGCTTTTGATACTGTTCCTAACAAGTGACTATTAATCAAATTGCGTGCATATGGAGTATTGTCTCAGTGGTGTGACTGGATTCGTGATTTCCTCTCAAAAAGGTCACAGTTCATACTGATAGATGGTAAATCATCAAGTAGAACAGAAGTTATATCTGGCGTTCCACAAGGTATTGTCATAGGCCCTCTGCTGTTCCTGATGTACATAAATTATCTAGGTGATAATCTGAGCAGCCCCCTTAGATTGTTTGCAGATGATGCTGTAATTTACTGTCTAGTAAAATCATCAGATGATCAATTCCAATTACAAAATGATCTAGAGAGAATTTCCATATGGTGGAAGAATTGGCAATTGGCACTAAACAAAGAAAAGTGTGAGGTCATCCACATGGGTACTAAAAGAAATCTGATAAACTTTGGGTATATGATAAATTGCACAAATCTAAAGGCTGTCAATTCAACTAACTACCTAGGAATTACAATTATGAGCAACTTAAATTGGAAAGACCACATAGATAATATTTCGGGGAAGATGAAACAAAGACTGCGCTTTGTTGGCAGTATACTTAGAAGATGCGACAAACCAACTAAAAAGACAGCCTACATTACACTTGTCCATCCTCTGCTGGAATATTGCTGTGCAGTGTGGGATCCTTACCAGGTGGCATTGATGGAGGACATTGAAAAAGTGCAGAAAAGGGCAGCTCGTTTCGTGTTATTGTGTAATAGGGGTGAGAGGTTCACCTGACATGATACGTGAGTTGGGGTGGCAGTCACAGAAACAAAGGCAGTTTTCTTTATGGCAAGATCTATTTATGAAAGTTCAATCACCAACTTTCTCTTCTGAATGCGAAAATATTTTGTTGACAACCACCTATATAGAGAGAAATGATCATCATAATAAAATAAGAGAAATCAGAGCTCGAACAGAAAGATTTAGGTGTTCCTTTTTCCCACGCGCCATTTGAGAGTGGAATGGTAGAAAAGTAGTATGAAAATGGTTCGATGAACCCTCTGCCAGGCACTTAAGTGTAAATTTCAGAGTAACTATGTAGATGTAGATGTAGATGGCAAGTTGCCCAGTGCCTAGGGCACATGGCCTTGACATGCTACATGAAACAGTGTGGGAAAGATGAGTGAGGTAGTTGGTTGTCATTTGTCACTGTCCATGAGGATGCAGAAGCTGCATGAGCTATATATAATATTTTGCATGCATCATTCCCAGCCCTCTTCTGCAGGTGTTAATTGTGTATCTCCAATGCTTATGACTTTTAACACACTGTTTATTGAAGTGTGAGTAATAGACAAAGAGTTCAGGCAACAAGTGGACACACATATACAGCACTGACATTGCTGAACTTGTTAACATATGTTGATTTGGTATGTTTGGCATTGTGTCTGTGTACTTAACATCTGGCGAGTTACAACTGAACAACGTATTTGAGTTTTGGGGCAATTTACAGCTTACACTGTGTATAAATCTGTGGTTCATTCCTTAACTCTTCAGGTAATGGATGATGCTGGTGCCAACAATTTATTTGGTCTGGATGCTTTCCATGTTTCTGGTTTTTTATTGCAGATGCAGTGCACCTCGCTTCTGATGAGGTCCCTTTAGCAGCAGTTAGATTCGCAGATTCTGAGTTCACATTTTTTTATGTTTTAGGTTGTGCCACTAATTTTACAGCCCACATTACCTTGAAACGTACTGCGCAGCCACATTTTTACATGCGTACCCTATTCCTGTAGCTTCGAACAAACAAATGAAATCAGAATTTTATAATTATATAGGCTGATGATTCTGGGGTCTTACAGCCTATTACAACAAATATGTGGCCTATCCTCACTGTCTGCTAAGAAATCAAATGGTGAGTAGTGCCTCTGCAGTGACAAAGTTTCCGATAACACACACACTATTATTGACACTCACCCTTTGCCCCATCAGGATGAGTTGTTGGCCAGACTTATAGGAGGCTAGTTATTTGCTAAAACTGAATTATCTGAAACCTATTTACAGGTTGCATTGGATGAGGATCCAAAAAGGCTCCTTGTGACAGGGACGCTCTTTGGAATATACCAAAATCAGTGCCTCCCATTTGGTGTGGCTGGCACACCTGTGATTTTTCAGCATTTTTGGGACAATTGATGATGTCTGTTCTGGCATGCATCAACTATCCTGATGATATTGTCATGATGGGTGCATCCAAGGAAGAGCATTTATGCAACTTATGCTACTTGGTCATGGCCTTAAATACTGCAGCCATCAATTGTGTATTTGGGGTTTGAGTTCTTTCAGGATAACATAAAGCAGGGTTGATCAAGATTTTAGCTCCCAGGCCATGCCCAGAGACAAGGGCCAAAGTGCTCAGCCTCCCTTCATGTTTCCCGTATTGCCATGATACACTGTCTCAGCGCAAGGTGGGAGAAGAGGGGAGAACGGAACACACCTCATTTAAACGGCAGTGCAAGCACACTGCATACTACGTGGTTTTATATTTCACATTTACCAACAACATAGCTAACAAAAAAACAAATTTTCGGTATTATTTAATTATTTTTGGCTCATTGAAGACATAATTTTTATCTGGTAGCAACTGTTGGTATATGGACAGATGCAGACAATTTCACAGTTTTGCACTCATGTTGCCACATAACTGCGACTTATTTAGTTTCATAGTAAAAAAAAATGTTTTTCACACAAATATGATGATTGAAACATTGTAGCACTTTTGTAATCTCATTATGATGACTTTGAAACTCTACCTGGTGAAAGTAATATAGATGTTCTGGACAGTTTTAATGCAGAAAGATTTGTAATTAAAACTAGAATTACAAGGCAGTTCAATCAATTACATCTGTATAGGGCTGGGGGCACTTTCAATTGAAACAAAGGGTATAAAAAAACTGATGTACAATTGACAGTGTCCTCAAAATCTTTATAAAACTATCCTTGTAATTCTTGCAAGGCCACAATGGATTATTCAAACTTTGTATTTTCTTTCATGTCAGTCAGCTTACGGAACTGGACTGTCTTTCCCAGGATGTATCCCTTCTACAACACGATTTTCTTTTCAAATGCATCCACATAAAATCAGAAAGAAGTGTGAATAGTGAGCAGTCGAGTCTACTTCAAATGCAAAGTCTGCACTCCATTGTGGATGTTCAAATTTTCATTCCTGCTCTCCTTTTTCCTTCACAAATTCAACAATTGTGACTTTTAAGTCAAGAAATCATTCCAGGCATGCCCCTTGACTTAATGAATGTACTTTCAGCAATATATGAAGTCTCTGCACCCTTTGTTCAGTTCTATTGAAATGTATTGCAACTGACAATGGAATAATGTGTGTGACTTCAGAAATTTTACTGGTCGTGCCGTCAATTTCTTCAGGCACTCCAGGCCTGCAAATGTCTAGATGCTACCAGCACCATTCTCACTGGCCCTCACTTATGATGCTTTGCAAGAGCTGCACATGTCAGGGGCCATATCACTTCCACCTTTACTCACAAGTTCCAGGCCAGAATCTGCTCCCATATCCACCAACATCCACCAACATCTCCAATGCCCACCACATAGGTCATGGTTGTGTCATCATTTGCCCCAATTCTGGCATCAGGGGAGTAACCTTTTGGTAAGGGGGGAGGGGTGCTATAATCCCGTACAACATATATGGATATGATCCATGTTACCAGCTTACCAGTGCACTACAGTCATACTCTGCCAGTGGCATCTGTGCGAGATGGCCACTGGAGGCTGCCCATAACTTGGGCACATGGTGCATCTGCTGGAGATCTCCTCCATATAAGGACAGCAACAGCAGGTGCTCATCCTCAGATTATGTTCTACTGTTTATTGTACCATTTGTGTGTGTGTTGTTTACTTGTATGTGGTTAAACAAACTTTGTTCTTTGTGGCCACACTTTTGTTTGTGTCTGTCAGCACAACAGACAGGTAACAGCCAATCATCACAACTGTAGACAGAATGATGTGCCATCTAAACAATATTATTGATACACATACGAAGATACATAAAATGATGAGACAGAGTCATTGTATGACAACTGTTATATTTAATAAAAAAATAATAGTTAAACTGATTTTAAGGTTGTAATCTAACATCTGCATAGATGAACCTTAATTTGACATGAGAATGAAAACTGTGTTTTGTTCAAAAAATGTTCAAATGTGTGTGAAATCTTACGGGACTTGACTGCTAAGGTCATCAGTCCCTAAGCTTACACACTACTTAACCTAAATTATCCTAAGGACAAACACACACACCCATGCCCAAGGGAGGACTCAAACCTCCGCCGGGACCAGCCGCACAGTCCATGACTGCAGCGCCTTAGACCACTCGGCTAATCCCGCGCAGCCTGTGTTTTGTCATTTAAAACTAAGCTGGTATTCTATATCATATGTTTATTGATTTAAACTATCCGTTTCCCTTTTTTCTTAAAGTCATGTAAAATGTCACAGCGCACATCTTAATGCATTATTATTTCTTAAGAGATGTTGTGCAAGGTTGAACTCATCTTCCATAGTGTCCATCTTCTCTCATGTTCTGACAACCTAACTACCACAGATCTGCTTGACTGTGTTAGCAGTTGATTTTGTACACAGTGATCTGCTCTTAATATTTCATTGTGTCTTTAACATAAAATAATGATTACATTATGGATATTGTTTGAATATCAGATTTGGATAATGGAACCACACACCAAGGAATTGAAAGCTTGTGGCTGGATGCTACCATCCTGCACAGGTCACAGTAGAAGTAGCTGTTTTTCTGTAAGTGATAAATAGACCTTTAATTGTGTTAATGGGAGATTCTTCTATGGAACATTTGCCATATCACAATTAAAAAGTGCTGCTGCCAGTAGTGGTGCTATCTTGTGTGGTGAAATTAATACAGTTATCAAGTTCAAGAGGAAACTTGTGTCCAGTGATGTTATCTCTAAAAAAGTCAAAAAATAAAAATTCCTAAATAATTCTAAATTTCACAATCTGCATGAAGATCCAACTGCAGCTTCTAACAACCAAGAGGAACAAAACACTACAAAATCATGTGAAAATTTCAGCTCAGAAACCAACAGCTGGACACTTGTAAATATGAATCCAACGGCTTCTAGATGTTTTGGTTTACCTATGTTACGTACAAATGACATCCAGTACAGCCAGAAGTGCCCTGTTTCTCTGCTTCTTGTTGATTACTAGGGAAGAAACTAGATTACACCACAAGAAGAAAACAAAACTTAAACTAATATTTGGCATCAGAAATTCCACAGCTCTTGTAGCTAAAATTCAAACAATATTGGTTTTAACTACATTGCCTGACAAAAAGTCACTTAACAGCCATGGTCAGATATCAATTTACTCTCATATACATATGCATGATTGTCAAGTACGTAATGATTAGAGTTGCAGGTAGTCCATTACTGTTGTTCGAGTTAAGTGTTGTTACCAAGCCTGGTAGGATATATAAGGAGCATGGACAGTGTAAGATGTTGAGTGATCACTGTGAAGAACATGGAGGTGCCGCATACTCTTTTTTTTAGATAGTGTTATCAGCACCTGACAGAGTTTGAAAGGGGCCTCATTGTGGTTCTTCAATTGGCTGGCTCATCAGATTGTGCAATATCCAGATTTGATGGCATTTGTATGTGACAGTGGCTATGTTTGACTGTATGGGAGTGTAGGGTCACATATAATTATTGTGAATGTTTTGGTGAACTGCACCTGACCACCACATAGAGGGACTGTCATATTTTGCACTAACCACACTGTAACCCCTCCTCACTTACACCTGCCTTCCCAGAACAAATAATGAACTCCTGCTACATTCTGTGTCATTCCACACCATTGGTCAGAAACCAGCAGCAGTTTGACCAGAGAATTACCATCCCATGAGGTGGTCATTAAAACCACAAACAGCCTTCTTTTTGGAGTGATGCTGTGGCCAGGAAGAATAAACTGCTATTAATGTTGTCACATTGTCTTTGTTGATGAACTGAAGTTTTGTACTACCCTGGATGACCGCCATTGGTCAGTACAATGCCGGTCTGGGAGAGGTCCCATTTTTTTATGGTTTTGTAGAGGCACAAGGTGTTACTCCTGCATGCAGTATATTAAGGACTAGTTACAACAATTGTGGGCCAACTTGCCTCAGGAGAGGACACAAAGTCCTTATGATGCCTTTTCCAACCAAATTCGTGCATACATCCATTTCAGAGGGGTGCAACATCATACTGGTAAGTGGACTCATACGATTAAGTTCTTCGTAAATTTGATTCAGTTTTGTAACCACTGCTGTAACATCACATAACTTCTCAACCTGTGAAGTTTACTTTTTCCCCTTCTTGGAGCTTCACTTTTTTGTCATGTAGGATAGGTTTGTTCAACATCACTCGTTGTATACGAATACTCCCACTGATGGCTGTAAAAACAAATCGAGATACCATTTATACATACCTAAGCTGAATTTCATAGTGCTACACATCAACAATTACCACTGAAAAATGTGTAAAACAGAATTATTTTCTGTTTGAGAACACTTACTACAGACCATTTAATGACATAACTATGGATTTCTTTTATTAGTCCTACACTACATGATTTTTCACAGACAAATTGAACAAGCACTCTTCCTGTGAAAGCAACAAGAGCTGCAAAATTAAATACTGGATCAGATATGTGGGCGATGTGAAGTGTTTATGGAATAGTATCACTAGACAAATGCATTCCTACAAGATTTAAAGTCACAACACAAGGTGTACAACTTTGCTTCCACCGTTTGCCGATAGGTGGCGACAATGGTAAGTAGTGGTTGAAACAAAGAGTTTGCAGACATCAGGCAGTTAGCTTGGACCACAGTCAACATAGCCTCATTCAAACATTAGTTGATTTTTGTCTGCATCATGAAGTTGTACTTGATTGCAAATGTCAGTTTACGAGCCCAATACTCATCATTTGTGGGAGGTGATACTGTTTTGTTTCAATATGAAGAAAACAGCGGCTGAGCCTCATTGAATGCTCTCAGGTATGTATGGTAAGGATGCTATTAGTGAAATAATGTGTCTTGAGTGGTTTCAATGCTTCGAGAACGGTGATTTTAACGTCATAGAGTGGCATAGTTGTGGAAGAGAGAACGTTTTTGAAGATGCAGAATTGGAGACATTGCTGAGTAAAGACTCGCTTCAAACTCAAGAAGAATTGTCACAATTAGTGGGAGTGACACATCAAGCAATTTCAAAACTTTGTAAGGCTATGGGCATGATTCAGAAAGAACAAACTTGCGTCCCGTGTGAACTGAAACCAAGAGACATTTAACGGCGTTTGTGTGTTTGTGATCAGTTGCTTCAAAGGCAAAAACCGAAGGGATTTCTGCATCACATTGTGATCAGGGACAAAAAATGGGTTCATTACAATAATCCTAAATGCAAAAAATCATGGAGATGTCCTTGCCATGCTTCTACATCAATGGCCAAACCGAATATTCACGTCTCCAGCATCATGTTTTTCATTTGGTGGGACCACCTTGGCATCGTGTACTATGAGGTGTTAAAACCAAGTGAAACAGTCACAGGTGCTTGTTATCAAATGCAATTAACGTGTTTGAGCAGAGCATTAGAAGACAAACGGCCCTAATACAGTGAGGTGCACAATAAAGTGATTTTGCAGCGCGACAACGCTTGACCCCACGTTGTAGAAGAGGTCAAAACATTTGTGGAAACGTTAAAATGGGCAGTCCTACCCCACCTGCAGTATTCTCGAGACATTTCTCCCTCAGACTATCACCTGTTTAGATCAATGGCATGTGGCCTGGCTGACCAACACTTCCAATCTCATGATGAAGTCACAAATTCGATCGATTCATGGATCACTTCAAAATATGAACAATTTTTTTGATGTGGGATTTGTACACTGCCTGAAAGATGGGAGAAAGTGGTGGCCAGCAATGGAAAACAATTTGTTTCATTAAAGCCTCAAATGTTGGGGAAAAAACGGCGGAAGCAAAGTTGAACACTTTGTACAATAAAATAGAATTCACTATGGAGATGGAAGGTTTTTCTGTAAATTATTTCAATACAGATCTAGTGCTCCATACAATGAAACATCAGTCATGAAGTTAGTTTAATCTAAGTGTATCTGTCATGTTTTTAGAGTAGAAGGTATCCTATGCAATATTATCGCATATGACATCAAGGAATTATACAGGGTGGTCCATTGATAGTGACTGGGCCAAATATCTCACGAAATAAACATCAAACAAAAAAACTACAAAGAATGAAACTCATCTAGCTTGAAGGGGGAAACCAGATGGCACTACGGTTGGCACACTGGATGGCACTGCCATTGGTCAAACGAATATCAACTGCGTTTTTTAAAATAGGAACCCGCATTTTTTATTACATATTCGTGTAGTACGTAACGTAATATGAATGTTGTAGTTGGACCACTTTTTTTGCTTTGTGATAGATAGCGCTGTAATGTAATGTTCCGCCAGTGTGGACGATATTTGCTTTGTGATACATTACACACGTTAAAACGGACCATTTACCAATTGTGGAAAGGTCGATATCATGTTGATGTATGGCTATTGTGATAAAAATGCCCAAAGGGTGTGTGCTATATATGCTGCTAGCTATCTTGGACGACATCATCCAAGTGTCTGGACAGTTCACCGGATAGCTACGTTACTTAAGGAAAGAGGAAGTTTTCAGCCACATGTGAAACGTCAGCCACGACCTGCAACAAATGATGATGTCAAAGTAGGTGTTTCAGCTGCTGTCGCAGCTAATCCGCACATCTGTAGCAGACAAATTGCATGAGAATTGGGAGTCTCAAAAATGTCTGTGTTGAGAATGCTGCCACTGGGCACAAGAGAAATTACTGATCGATGACAGATTTTTTGCATGCGATGAACCGTCATTCACCAACAGCTATAATGTAAACCGGCATAATATGCACTATTGGGCAATGGAAAATCCACGTTGGCTGTGGCAAGTGGAAAATCAGTGACCTTGGTGGGTTAATGTATGGTGCAGCATTATGGGAGGAAGGATAATTGGCCCCCATTTTATCGATAACAATCTAAATGGTCCAATGTATGCTGATTTCCTACATAATTTTCTGCCGATGTTACTACAAGATGTTTCACTGCATGACAGAATGGCAGTGTACTTCCAACATGATGGAAGTCCGGCACATAGCTCAGGTGCAGTTGAAGTGGTATTGAATAGCATATTTCATGACAGGTGGATTGGTTGTCAAAGCACCATACCACAGCCCGCATGTTCGCCGGATCTGATGTCCCTGGATTTCTTTCTGTGGGGAAAGTTGAATGATATTTTCTATCATGATCCACTGACAACGTCTGACAACATGCATCAGCTCATTGTCAATGCATGTGTGAACATTACGGAAGACGAACTACTCGCTGTCGAGAGGAAAGTCATTACACGTATTGCCAAATGCACTGAGGTTGACGAACATCATTTTGAGCAATTATTGCAGTAATGTGGTTTTTACAGGTAATCATGCTGTAACAGCATGCATTCTCAGAAATGATAAGTTCACAAAGGTACATGTATCACATTAGAACAACCACAATAAAATGTTCAAATGTACCTACATTCTGTATTTTAATTTAAAAAACCTACCTGTTAGCAACTGTTTGTCTAAAATTGTGAGGCATATATATGAGACTATTACAGCGCCATCTATCACAAAGTGAAAAAAGTGGTCCAACTAAAACATTTATATTTCTTTATGTACTACACGAATATGTAATAAAAATGGGGGTTCCTATTTAAAAAAAAATGCAGTTGATATCCATTTGAACTATGGCAGCGCCATCTAGCGGGCCAACCATAGCACCATCTGGTTTCCCCTTTCAAGCTAGACAAGTTTCGTTCAAAAAGTTTTTATGTTTGACACTTATTTCGTGAGATATTTGGCCCAGTAATGATCAATTGACCTTCCTGTATACAATTCAAAGTGTAGATGTTGGTATTATAATTGTAAAGCATTTTATCTACATTCAGCATTTGCAGATGAAATGTACATGCCTTCCACAAGAGTTGCCACATTTGTCTTCAATCCTAGAAGTCTGATGTATGACACTACATGATTAAACCATTATTGATGGCTGTAATAACACCAATACACAAGGAATTATTCAATAGAAATTACTTATAGTACATTTTTATTGTAACAGAGTTGCACTGTTAGATGTGACACATCAACAGATTTCCCTCTGATATGTTATTTGCGGGGCTACATTATGCAGTTCCAGATGACAGTCTATTCCTTATGTTATCTGCAAGTTACTTTGAGTCATCTGCTACACTTAGTGACAAGTCACTGTTGAGCAACAGGAAAAGAGGGTGTCCCAGAGCAAAACACTGTAGATACCCCAAGTAAGTGACCTAATCAGACCAATTTTAATTTTTAGTTACATAACAGTCTAAAACAACATTATTTTTCCCACAACATAATAAGATTTAAGGAACTGCATGGATTTCCCTAAATCCATATTGTTGTCAATTCGACAATACGAAAGTGATTCCATAAGCCAAAGCCTATGAATACCCCACGTTTCATTAATCATGTATGTTTTCTTTGCAGGGAGGAAGAAAAAAAATAGACTATTGATAACACTGCGTGTACCTGTAGTCCCATGTCACGACACCACTGTTCAAGATGTGATAGATTATATCTTATCTGCATTCCTTTACTCCAATGACACAAATCCTTTCGGAGCATTAGGTTGTTCAGTGAAATGGCACAGATGTAGTAGAACATCTGGAAAATTAAAACACACAACTTCACTTAAAATGGTAACATTGTCATGGGTATTTTCTTTTATTTCTGGTTTGCAATCTACTAGAGACTTCAGTATTTACAAAATACAGCAGTTTCCTTCTAGTCTAGGATCATGTAACTTACTGTTAGAAAATTTGTAATCTCACCTACCGAAACATCTGGACAGTAAGTTCTGGGTCAACACCATGGTTCCCCACAATTTTATAGATATAATTTAGTTCCTGCAAGAGTGCATCCAATGACTTCTGTACACCCAAAAATGGCTCAGAATCTCTTGATGTCAACACAGCTCTTCCTCTCTTTCCACTAGCTATCTGGCTTGTCAAGCCACTTATTTCTTCATGTTCAAGAATAGCTGGCACCACCAGTGGCTCCATCTTTTCTTGTATATGCCCAGCAAGACTCTAAATAATGGCATGTGAATCTTAGATGTTATTTTGGGGACAGTTAAATATACCTGGTAGATGAATTCATAAAGCTGCTACTTTCATAGATGAAATAAGACCAAAACAATCTGTTAAGGAAAACTCAAAATAAGATTAAAAATGTTCTTACTTCAATCTTTTAATGCAGATATTCAATCCACTATATAGCCAACAGAACAAATCCCCACTTTATGTCCTCAATCCAATGATTTAAGAAATAAATAAATAAGTAATTAACAAAGAAGCATATAATTGAGTCTGTAATGTTTCTCAGCACTTACATAAGTAAACCAAAGAGAATACAAAGACTATAAACTATGTCTTTGCTGTACTTTAGTGCATTCAGAGTTGAAGCAATTTACAAAATCCACCAAAATACGAACAGACCTGTTCGACATTGTTTCTTCACCTCTGTGGACCTCTGTTGCATCTCATACTGTGGTGTTCATATAATCTCAGGGAGTATTACATACTACATCATTTGGACAGTAACCCCAGAGTCACTCTGCACTTTATCATGTAGCCGTGTAGTTGTCACACACTATGTTGTTGTTGTGGTCTTCAGTCCTGAGACTGATTTGATGCAGCTCTCCATGCTACTCTATCCTGTGCAAGTTTCTTCATCTCCCAGTACTTACTGCAACCTACGTCCTTCTGAATCTGCTTAATGTATTCATCTCTTGGTCTCCCTCTACGGTTTTTACCCTCTACACTGCCCTCCGATGCTAAATTTGTGATCCCTTGATGCCTCAGAACATGTCCTACCAACTGGTCCCTTCTTCTTGTCAAGTTGTGCCACAAACTCCTCTTCTCCCCAATTCTATTCAATACCTCCTCATTAGTTATGTGATCTACCCATCTAGTCTTCAGCATTCTTCTGTAGCACCACATTTCGAAAGCTTCTATTCTCTTCTTGTCCAAACTATTTATCGTCCATGTTTCACTTCCATACATGGCTACACTCCATACAAATACTTTCAGAAATGACTTCCTAACATTTAAATCTATACTCGATGTTAACAAATTTTTCCTCTCCAGAAATGCTTTCCTTGCCATTGCCAGTCTACATTTTATATCCTCTCTACTTCGACCATCATCAGTTATTTTGCTTCCCAAATAGCAAAACTCCTTTACTACTTTAAGTGTCTCATTTCCTAATCTAATACCCTCATCATCACACGATTTAATTCGACTACATTCCCTTATCCTCATTTTGCTTTAGTTGATGTTCATATTATATCCTCCTTTCAAGACACTGTCCATTCTGTACAACTGCTGTTCCAAGTCCTTAGCTGTCTCTGACAGAATTACAATGTCATTGGTGAACCTCAAAGTTTTTATTTCTTCTCCATGGATTTTAATACCTACTCTGAATTTTTCTTTTGTTTCCTTTACTGCTTGCTCAATATACAGATTGAACAACATCGGGGAGACGCTACAACCCTGTCTTACTCCCTTCCCAACCACTGCTGCCCTTTCATACCCCTCGACTCTTATAACTGCCATCTGCTTTCTGTACAAATTGTAAATAGCCTTTTGCTCCCTGTATTTTACCCCTGCCACCTTCAGAATTTGAAAGAGAGTATTCCAGTCAACATTGTCAAAAGCTTTCTCTAAGTCTACAAATGCTAGGAATGTAGGTTTGCCTTTCCTTAATCTATTTTCTAAGATAAGTCGTAGGGTCAGTATTGCTTCACGTGTTCCAATATTTCTACAGAATCCAAACTGATCTCCCCCAAGGTTGGCTTCTACTAGTTTTTCCATTCGTCTGTAAAGAGTTTGCATTAGTATTTTGCAGCTGTGGCTTATTAAACTGACTGTTCGGTAATTTTCACATCTGTCAACACCTGCTTTCTTTGGGATTGGAAATATTATATTATTTTTGAAGTCTGAGGCTATTTCGCCTGTCTCATACATCTTGCTCACCAGATGGTAGAGTTTTGTCAGGACTGGTTCTCCCAAGGCTCTCAGTAGTTCTAAAGGAATGTTGTCTACTCCCGGGGCCTTGTTTCAACTCGGGTCTTTCAGTGCTCTGTCAAACTCTTCACGCAGTATTGTATCTCCCATTTTGTCTTCATCTACATTCTCTTCCATTTCCAGAATATTGTTCTCAAGTACGTCGCCCTTATATAGACCCTCTATATACTCCTTCCACCTTTCTGCTTTCCCTTCTTTGCTTAGAACTGGATTTTCATCTGAGCTCTTGATATTCACACAAGTGGTTCTCTTTTCTCCAAAGGTCTCTTTAATTTTCCTGTAGGCAGTATCTATCTTACCCCTAGTGAGATAAGCCTCTACATCCTTACATTTGTCCTCTTAGCCATCCCAGCTTAGCCATTTTGCACTTCCTGTCTATCTCATTTTTGAGACGTTTGTATTCCTTTTTGCCTGCTTCATTTACTGCATTTTTATGTTTTCTCCTTTCATGAATTAAATTCAATATTTCTTCTGTTACCCAAGGATTTCTACTAGCCCTCGTCTTTTTACCTACTTGATCCTCTGCTGCCTTCACTACTTCATCCCTCAGAGCTACCCATTCTTCTTCTACTGTATTCCTCCTCCCCCCCCCCCCTTTCTGTCAATCGTCCCCTTATGCTCTACCTGAAACTCTGTACAACCTCTGGTTTTATCAGTTTGTCCAGGTCCCATCTCCTTAAATTCCCACCTTTTTGCAGTTTCTTCAGTTTTAATCTACAGCTCATAGCCAATAGATTGTGGTCAGGGTCCACATATGCCCCTGGAAATGTCCTAGAATTTAATACCTGGTTCCTAAATCTCTGTCTTACCATTGTATAATCTGATACCTTTTAGTATCTCCAGGATTCTTCCATGTATACAACCTTCTTTTATGATTCTTGGACCAAGTGTTAGCTATGATTAAGTTATGCTCTGTGCAAAATTCTACCAGACAGCTTCCTCTTTCCTTTCTCTCCCCCAATCCATATTCACCCACTATGTTTCCTTCTCTCCCTTTTCCTACTCTCGAATTCCAGTCACCCATGACTATTTAATTTTCATCTCCCTTCACTAACTGAATAATTTCTTTTATCTGATCATACATTTCATCAATTTCTTCATCATCTGCAGAGCTAGTTGGCATATAAACTTGTACTACTTTAGTAGGCATGGGCTTCATGTCTATCTTGGACACAATAATGCGTTCACTATGTAAGTGTACACTATTCAGTAGGTGTGATCTGATTTGAGCTAGAACTTAGGTATTATTTTGAATATGTCATAAATACAATGAGAAAATCAAGTGCCTATCACCTCCATGAAAATTTTCATGTTTTACCAAATGAACCTAGCTCCAACTACTCAAAAATTTGACACTGAACTGTGCAATCTGTGCATGGTTCTTAGTAGAGTCACATTTCCATGTTAACACTGTATAATATTAGCTTGTTTCTTCATACTTTGAGTGCAGTATCTACGTCTTATTCTGTATTTAATCTGCATCAAGCTCTTGTGTTCCAATCCAAAAGCTATCCTATACAATGGCACACTAAGAACCTGAGGTTAAGGGGGAGACTAAATTTCAGTTCAGACTAATTCTCACGAATCTTGCAAGGAGCATATGGAGTTTACACTTGAAATGTAATGAAATAACATTCTAAGCATAGCCTCATGAGGTAATCAGTTAAGTGGGAATTCTTACATCATACTCTCAGGTCAGCTGATGAATAATTATTGCATCACTTAACGCAATGGGAGAACATTAGGTGGTATTTAAGAAATATTCTCAGAAAGTTAAGTTAGATCTGGATTTTGCACATGAAAAATTTAGACAGACACAAAATAGTTAAAAGAAATCTGTTTATGGCTTGGGCATGCATAAAATACAGAGCAGAAATTATAATAATCCACAAAGTGAGTGAGTAGGGAGAAATTTCAACACACAAATTGCCATGTTTATGTTCCAGGTTACAAATATTGCTCAATGTTATGACCACCTGCATCCATGACAGCCTGGGTACCATCTCAATTGTTTGTATCTCTTTTTGAACAGAGGACAATGGAGTGTTCAGCAGTTGTGGCACAGCTTGAAAATTGTTACTGCGTCCAGCTTTTTCTGCCACGGCAACAGTACATTCTTCAACATGTGGCACAATTGGCCACCAGCCTTTTTCAGGAGTAATTTCCAAATTGCCAGTTAGTTCAGACTTCTGAATCATGTTCTTCAACACTGGTGTAGAAAGAGGACCTCTTCAATATTCTTTTAATGCCTGAGACTTGTGAAGAGCAACAACACTATTGCTGCTGTTTTGACAAAAAAAGTTCTATGAGTAAAGCCCTGCTCACATGTCCAGACTCTTATTGACTGTCTGCAGCTGTAATGCACATTGATACTTACGTTTCAGCACTTTGTCTCTGTACCAGTATTCCTACTAATGGCAAGTCATGATACTAACACTACTGACAATGCAAATCCTGCAGCACACAGTCTGAATGCTGTAAAGTTGGGTACCAATACAGTAAATGGTTTTCCACCTACACTTGCTCAAATAGCGAAGTTCAATAACAATACTCCCCATCCCTCACCTTTCCCCCCTACTCCCTGGATTGAATTCAGGTGTTCTAGAAAGTCATTCAAGTTCTCACTGCCATGAAGCCAAATAACAGAAGTATCATCTATGTATCTGAAAAAATGTGCAAGTTTCAGCTGCAGACTCCAAGGTGTGTTCCTCGAAATCTTCCATAAACAAATTGGCAATGATGGGTGACAAGGGGCTTCCCATCGCAATTCCATCTGTCTGCTCGCAGTACTGGTCATTGAATAAAAAGTAAGTGGGTGTCAACACATCGCTTACTTTCAGCAGTTTTGCGTTGAAAATGGCAAGGTATGCTCCTGTTGAAGTATCTGCAGTTGTCAACGACGCCTCCCAGCTGCATTATCTTAAGTTATTTGAACACTGTATATGTCAGAAGAAACTAAGATCTCACATTGTTTATTTCTATTGGGAGGAAATTATCACTGCTTGTGGAGGTTGGATAAATTTTGCAGCAGTACAGTAAGATTAAAATGTGCATTGTCATTTTTACTGCAGTGTTGTGATCAAAATATTGTTCCAACATTTGCCAAAGTAGCGCATCGTATTAATTCTCCAGCCATCAGTCTTTATCAAGCAATGCACTGGCCTAGATATTGTTTATGAGAGGCTCTATTACACTCACTGACAGTTGGATGTTGTTTCCAAGGAATTGTTTCAGCTTCATTTAACCACTGCTTCAAAATTTCAGCTTTTTCTTGGGATTGGCGGATGATGCTTCATGGCACAGGGAAACAGATTTTTGTGAATATGTAAAAGATTAATTTCTTTGACAGGGGTCCAAGTAATGCTCAGCGAGGTCCTGTTTCTGATTCAAGATCTTATCCACTTTCATGAGAGCAGATATTGTGTTTGGCATGCATAAGTAGTTTGAGTATGCATAGACAGGGGACTGTAAGCATTTTATGCACAACAAAATATGATCTGTTGATCACCGAAAACAATATACTCCTGATGGCAGCATGCATTGCATATTTCAACACTGTTAGAAGGTACCCATATGGACTACCAGAAGTACGACTTATTTTTACAGTACATGTACTTGGTGCTTCACAATTCATGCTCTACAGACTGTAGAGCAGATTTAGCAGCTCAAGTTTTACGTAGGAACCTGCATCTGGAAGCATCATACAACAACACCACAGAGTGTCAAAGTTGCAGGAACTGGCACCTGTAAATGTATGTATATACAGTGTGATTCCATGAGGATGATACAGACTTTCAAGGATGATGGAGAAGGATAAATGTATCAATTTGAGGTAATTACCTGGTACAGAAATGAACGATTCAAAAGTTATAAGTGAAAACCATTATGGTACCACTGACAGACTGCAAGATATCATTAATTTGTATCAAAGTGTAGAATACAACAGTTTTCTTTTAAGAAGAGAGATTGGGATCACTTAAATGACATCTTCCACAAATGCTAACTTTCATTATGCCCAGAAATTAGGATTGTTCTGTCCAAAATCCTTCACACCTCTCCAAAAGGGGTATTTCACCACCTGAGACCCTTGGATTTGTATTCTGACAATTACTGACTAAGCTATAATGACACAAGAATTTTAGCACTTAACAGTCTGCCATCCAGCGACACCACAGTGGTGTCATCCACGAAATAGTGGTCAACGGCCAGCAACACCACAGTGGTGTCGTATGCATGGTATTGCTCAGTGGCCGGCGACACCACAGTGGCATCGTGAGCTTAGTATCACACAGTGGGCAGCGACAACATTTTGGTATCTTTTGCATTCTGTTGGTGTTGTGTTTAGGTAACAATAAGTTACACATGTCAACAAGTTTTTTTGTTTTTATAAGTGCTTGTGACCTTTCATCATGGCAGACAAAAGAGACAATACAATTATTTATGATGAATGTGCGGATGTCTTGTCTGACGTTCTGGAAAACTTGGCCAACTCAGAAGAAGACACTGGATATCGAAAAAGTGAAAGTGAAGCAGAATTGTCAGAAGATAGTGATACACGTCCAAGAAGAATTCAGCGAATGCTACGGTTGCCAACTGATTCAGATGAATCAGACGAAGAAGGCAGTGCACAGGGGTCACACTGATTTACTGAGGACCAATAATAAAACTGAAGGATCCGTGGGTCCAAACATATTTCCCAAAGATACAGAGAGCATCAAGGATGTTGTCAGATTATATATTGGGAATGATCTGTTTGCATATAACAGCAATGAAACCAACAAGTACTACAGTCAAAATTGCAATAGAAGAAAACTGGATTAAAAAATGCCAAAATTGTTGACGTTACAGGACCCGAACTTAGAAAATGGTTTGGGCTGGCTATCCTTACGGAAATTTGTAAAAAAAGCAAGGATTGATGATTATTGGTTAACGAATCCATTGATAGACACACTGATATTTTGCGAAACGATGTCCCGCAGCCGATTCAGACAAATATGATCATTTTTACATTCTTCAGACACCAAAATAAACTGGATAATGCTTACCAGCCATATTTGATTATTTTTCCAAAAAGTTTAAATGAACAAATATTTGAAACAAATTTTGTATTTATTTACATATGCATATCTTCGAAATTTCGTGAAAGTAGGGGAACAGGGTTGGGAACTTACGAGAACTAATGATGAGATTAGTAACACTTAACATTTCATAATCTCCTGATAATGTCAAGAATGGCTGGTGACAAGCCAAGTAATCTGAATTAGCACTGCCGGTGCCAAGCAGATCAATCTGTATGAGATGTGCAGACGGCAAAGTGTTAATATAGTATCCCATAGCAGCATGGCTCTTCGCTTCCTCTGCTCTTCTCATATCATCATCATCTCTTCTCCTTCCTTTTGATTCCCATTCAATCCAGCAGACATATATTGCCCAACAAGTAATGATAATAGTTCTTTACGTGCAACATAATACATTCAGTGTCTCAAAATTATAACAAATTATTGTTGTGTTAGGGGTTATTTCTTAGTGCTTAACTGATGAATCACAGTATGATAATACATACATATATGAATTCCTTCTTCAGGAATTAACTGTAAGCGAAAATCAGTAATGGCAGTATCAAGAGATTGTTAATAGCATTGTTTTAGTCATGTGCCATTTTCAGAGTGTGGTACCTTCTTTTGTTAGCTGCAGCTGCTTTCAAGCCACATGGCAATCTCCCATCTCCCCATTATATGCCTCCTTTAAAATTATTCCTGCATATGTCTTTTTCCACATTCAGATTAAAAAAAGAAAGAAATATATTCCATACAATATGGACGTCACATCAAACCTTATTCTTTTTTAAATTTACAACTTCTTCGTCAAATATCTGGCAAAGTTTAACTTCTTGAACTGATGAAATACCAGGACCACAGAAATAAAAGGCCTCAAATGGCACATCTGATATCTGAAGGCAATGGCTTGTTATCAGACCCACTTCAAACAAAATTCCCAATTGAACTCCATGACAGAAGCTGTCAATTTCATACAGAGCAACACAGCAAAAGCATGTCCACAGCTCATAATAGTTACTCACTACTGAAATTTGCAATAATACATTAAATGAGACGTTATTAGTACTAGCTTCTCTCAAAAGTGAAGAACTTTCCAGAGTGACTGAGTCCTTATCTAATATACAAGTGAACCTTCCAAATTTCAGTCTAAAATATTGTTACACCAAACTTCTTGTTTGCCTGTAGTAACTGTTCAGAATGGGAATTGCAATTAAAAATCATGGCAGATGTAAGAAGCCATTCAGTAAAATGGTTTTTAGTGGCATAAATATCTCAGTGTCACTGACATACATTAAAAATAATTATTGTATGAGAACTGAGTGTGATGAATGAAGGTTGTGCACATTGTAATGTGCAGTAAGCCATTTGGACCATGTATATTCTCAAATTTACAATCTTATCCTTTTTTCAATCTTATTTGAACTGTTTTAATCTCTGACTATATAATATGTCGTGCTAACACAATTAACCCCTGTGATTAAAAAAAAAAAAAAATCAAATTTCATAAAAATTACTATACTACAAAAAGATAAATTTTTGTTATAATAGAGGGAAACAGTTTTTGGTTGGCCTGTATGAGGATGCTCTGAATAGTCAGTGTGGATGTGGGAGAGGAAAGATTGAGGACTTTTATTAAGGATAGGAGTTGACAGGTGTGTTCATTGGCTGAGTTGATGTGTAGGTGAAGGATTAGGTGAGTGAGGGCAATGGATTGTTCAGTTTGGAACTGGTATAGGGACTGATGGAAAGAGGGGTTGCAGCCAGAGGTGGGAACTTTAAGTGTGAGGCCTTTGGGGGTTATGCCAAATGTCAGACAAGCCTGGGAAAATAAAATATGTGAGCGTAATCTGGCTAGGGTGAAGGCATGTATGCGGAGGGAATGTAAATAAAACTTAATGGGGTCGTTGTGGGGGTGTTGTGAGGGTGACATGGTATTAGAAGGTGGAAAGTGTAACATGAGGTTGAAATGAAAATGAAAGGTAAAAATATATGTGGAGAGATAAGGGTGAACTAGAAAGTAACTGGAGATCTGGTATGAAAAAAGGCGAAAAAGTGTTGGTTAAATTGATCCTGTGGTGAACTTGGGTTGGTAGACAGCGATGTGCATGAAGGTTAGGTGGTTGTGTTGCCGCTAAAACAAAAATTCGAGAAAATTTCGAAAAAACGTGTAAATGTATTAAAAGGAGTGGTGGTGTGGTGAAAGATTACGAAAATGGGGCTAACAATTGTCTGACGAAGAAATAATGACGTTAAAACCTATGGGGAGCGGCTAAAAATGATCAGTGATGTGCGAAAAACGGAAGTGGAAATAAACTGAAAGTTATTAGAACTAGCCGAAATGGTTGTTTAATACGTGAAAGCAGCTGTTATTGAACTAGAAACGGTGGATTTTATAGCAGCGGTAGTGTTGAAAGCGGAAAATAAAATTTGTTTTTTTGGTTATGGTTTGGAAGTGGGTTACGTATTATTGAGTGTATATAGGCGGGATAAAATTGTATTACGGTAAAAAGGGGAAGGTGAATACAAAGTGAGACTACTGGTAAAAACAGATAGAGAAAATAAAGAGAAAATAAGGCGACAGGAAAGATTTCGAAATGCAACAGCGACAATAACAAACGTAATTGTTGGGTTCGAATTAATGATATGGTTATAATAGAGGGAAACATTTTTTGGTTGGCCTGTAGGAGGATGCTCTGAATAGCCTCTATTATAACTCACACCGGCTATTCAGAGCATCCTCCTACAGGCCAACCAAAAAATGTTTCCCTCTATTATAACCATCACACCGGCTATATATATATATATATATATATATATATATATAAATAATTGTTCTATTGTGCTGCTGAGTGAATTTCATTTTCTGTAAATTATTTTCAATTTAATGTTCTATTTTTCACTCCTAGTATGACTATATCTTTACTGATGTAGTATGGAATGATGTGAAGTGGGTGCCAGTTGGTTGTACATTGTCTGGCCGGAAGGAAGGAAGGACGGAAGGAAGGAAGGAAGGAGAGATGTAAAGGTGTCTGGAGTTTCATACAAATGGAATGTATTTCACTGAGTGAACATTGTAGTTGATGGCAGTAAGGCATCTAGGACTATTAAAAATGAAAATTACATATGAGTCAGTTGGTTGTCTATGTTATTTCAAGGAACACATCAACCTATAGAAATTCAAGCAACGGATTGAAGGATATCCTTAAAAAACAAGATTAGTATTTTTTTCTTTAAAACTACCACTAGATCCAAGCTTTCCTACTCAATGAACAATTATTACAATTAACAGTCATCCAATGTGCATAACAAAGGAGGTCGTTAAAGTGGTGCCCTTGTGACCAGGATATTTGTACGTTTGGATTTTTGACAGTGTTTATGTTTCAGGTGATCAAAAAGCATATAATTGTGTTGCAAAGTGGAATGATTTTAAACCAGATATTGTTTGACATAGTAAATGTTGAGAAGTTTTGAATGACACAACACTACAAACATACATGGTTTTAAAAGGCTGAAGCATTATTACGAAAGTTGACACCACCTACCCAATCCAGGACAATAATAAGCTAAGTACCACTTAAAACATTTATTTTTGTACTTTCTCAGTGCAGTGTTGTGTGGACATTTTGACTGGCATTTTTTCTAGCATTGTTAATTTATGAACAAATTTACAACAAATGGATCATGATAAGAACAATGAAATAAATATGCCGAAGCTACCAGCTTCAACTAATGACTTTAAACAGGACAGAGCCAATAAAGACATGTTTCAAGACACATTAGACAATAGTCAATCAAAACAATTAAATGAAATCCATGCAGACTCGAAATTTTTAGACAGTAGCATGTTCGATTCGAGTCCAGACCGTGAGAAACAAGTACAGTTGCACATAGTGAAACAATGCTGAGTGAAAAACCCAAACAGTTAAATTTACAAGACATGTTTACTGTATTAATGTCATCAATGAAAAAAAGTGAGAAACTATCATTGATAGAGGAAAATAGTGAAAAAAAACCTGTCATCGATAGAGAAAAGTAGTGAAAAAAACCCTGTCATCGATAGAGAAAAATAGTGAAAAACTTGGAAAAGTTGATAGTGTCAGAATGCAATGTAATTAGAGCGGAGCTTAATGTGCAAATTTCAGACATTAAAAAAGACTTAGTTGGTGTGTTTTCTCAAGTTAAAGCTACAGATGAACATGTGAAAAAAGCAGAGGGGAAGTTAGAGGCTTCAGAATCAAAAATTCAATCATTAGAGACAAAACCGTAGGAAGTAGACAAGGATCTCAGATCTGAGATAGGTGCTGTTGAAGTCAGATGTAAAGATGCTGTTGGAGACACTAGTAAACAAGCTGTAAATTTTGTAAATAAGCTAAATGAAAAAATAAACAGTGTTGCCTCAGAAGTAGATAAAAATTTCAGAAGATAGCTGAGATAACAGACTCAAATCTGTTAGACTTACATAGTGATGTCACTATTATCAAGAAACAAGTACAAAAGTTACAAGATGGGGCTTATCTAAAAAAAATTCTGCAATGTAGGACACTCAAGCTTTCCTACTATGCCACTAAAATGTTTCCCTGATGACAAGCATTTTCATCCAGTTGATTTTATATGACATTGCCATTGTAGTTTTCTCCCTGGTATGAGTGATGAATTAAAAATTAAGTTTATTAAAAGATCATTAGAAGGGGAAGCCCTATCATGGGCCAACCAATTTGACTACAGCAATTTCTCCATAGATGAATTCGAAAAGTGTTTCTTGAAAAACTTTTGGTCTGACACTGAATAGGCACAGATAAAGAGTGAGTTTTTAAATGGTCCAATGTACAGGGAGCAGAATGGGGATATGAAAGAGTTTTGAAAAGACCAGATCATGAAACATTCTTACTTACACCAACCTTTTTCATGAATTAACTCAAATAGGTGCACTTAAGAGAAGGCTACCAGAAATAATTCAAATGGGGTTTAATCTATGGGACAGATGATTCTGTAGGCCAGTTCCTGAAATATGTAGAAAAGTTGGACAGGGCGTATAACAGGTTTGGCCAACACAGTACAGATTCCAGGAGGCTTAGCTGGAGTAACCAAAATTATAATAGAAATTCAAATAATAAAGACAATTTTAACCAAGGACATAACAACAACACCCTGGTGAGGAAAGACAGGAATCCAAATAATTTTAGCAATTATCAGGATGTAGCACCAAACCATGGGGACCAACAGTTTTACGAGAATAGAAATTCTGGGAACAGAAATGGTGATAGGAATTTTGAAAATAGAGGTGGACAGAGTACAAATAGTAACTAGTCCCCCCCTCCCATTGTGCATCACAACCACAGGTGGAAGCACAAGCGGCCAAAGACACTGCTAGCTAGGGCATAGCCACCTATGGTAAACTAACATATGCAAACAGCGACAAACGTCGGCAAGCCCCTGCATAACAGCAACAGTGACTGGCAACTACCAGCTGCTATTAGAGCCAACCAACAGGCCACAGCAGGGACACCGACGAACTCGCCCACAGATGCACAAACAATCTGCCAACATTCCCTCACACTGTGCCTCCGGTATATGACCTATCGGACACAAGATCGATAACAAACCTAACTGTTGCAGGTAGCTGATGCTGAACGAGGACTCTGTACCAGCACCCAGCGCCAGCCGCCGAACAGCACAAACACACAACATCAAGGTATTGACATGCATGATACCCACTACTAACAAACCCTATCCTTGCACAACCTATCACAGGCGGCAAGACAACCGCTACTGCTCTTACCGCCCGACCTAACTTTCGCAGAGGTTTTTTTCCCTTGGCTCTTGCCTTGGCACTTTTTTTTCCTCTGCCCTTCAAACTGCTACCCTTCATCAGATTTCGACCAATCTATCTCCAGATGAGCGCGTATTAATGGTTAATCCTAACCAGACGTATGCAAACATCGCAGTACCCACATGCTGCAGCACCTCACTTTAGTGAATACTAACCCTTATGCAGAGATGGCAGTAGACCTTTTGTGTTGGCCATCATGCCGGTGTGGGCGTGAAGGGGCTCCACCTCTTCTTGCCCCCTCCCATTGTGAGAGATAATGATAGTAGAGGTGATAGATTAAACTGAAACCCTCTCGGTTGGCAGAAACATTGGTGAACAATCATTTTTGACAGTAAACAGTAACATAAAACCTATACAACACTGATTATGTAAAATTCAGAGTGTTAACAGCTATTTGATTATTTTCTGAGTACAAAAGTAATCAGAAGGAGGTTTTTCTGTTTATGGTGAAAAAAGTTTCTCGATTATACCAAAAAGGTAAGGTAATGGAATTTTACAAAATGTACAAGTATATCAAAATAATTTGAGCACCCTGAGTAACCAGTAAACATGAAAGCATAAAAGGTTGTATAATTGCGAGATTAATGATACTAGTACACAGTGTGTACACAATTTTTCTACATCTACATCTACATCTACATCTACATCCATACTCCGCAAGCCACCTGACGGTGTGTGGCGGAGGGTACCCTGAGTACCTCTATCGGTTCTCCCTTCTATTCCAGTCTCGTATTGTTCGTGGAAAGAAGGATTGTCGGTATGCTTCTGTGTGGGCTATAATCTCTCTGATTTTATCCCCATGGTGTCTTCGCGAGATATACGTAGGAGGAAGCAATATACTGCTTGACTCTTTGGTGAAGGTATGTTCTCAAAACTTTAACAAAAGCCCATACCGAGCTAGTGAGCATCTCTCCTGCAGAGTCTTCCACTGGAGTTTATCTATCATCTCCGTAACACTTTCGCGATTACTAAATGATCCTGTAACGAAGCGCGCTGCTCTCCATTGGATCTTCTCTATCTCTTCTATCAACCCTATCTGGTACGGATCCCACACTGTTGAGCAGTATTCAAGCAGTGGGCAAACAAGTGTACTGTAACCTACTTCTTTTGTTTTTGGATTGCATTTCCCTAGGATTCTTCCAATGAATCTCAGTCTGGCATCTGCTTTACTGACGATCAACTTTATATGATCATTCCATTTTAAATCGCTCCTAATGCGTACTCCCAGATAATTTATGGAATTAACTGCTTCCAGTTGCTGACCTGCTATTTTGTAGCTAAATGATAAGGGAACTATCTTTCTATAGATTTGCGGCACATCACACTTGTCTACATTGAGATTCAATTGCCATTCCCTGCACCATGCGTCAATTCGCTGCAGATCCTCCTGGATTTCAGTAAAATTTTCCATTGTTACATCCTCTCGATACACCACAGCATCATCTGCAAAAAGCCTCAGTAAACTTCCGATGTCATCCAAAAGGTCATTTATGTATATTGTGAGTAGCAACGGTCCTATGACACTCCCCTGCAGCACACCTGAAATCACTCTTACTTCGGAAGACTTGTCTCCATTGAGAATGACATGCTGTGTTCTGTTATCTAGGAACTCTTCAATCCAATCACACAATTGGTCTGATAGTCCATATTCTCTTACTTTGTTCATTAAACGACTGTGGGGAACTGTATCAAATGCCTTGTGGAAGTCAAGAAACACGGCATCTACCTGTGAACCTGTGTCTATGGCCCTCTGAGTCTCATGGACAAATAGTACGAGCTGGGTTTCACACGACCGTCTTTTTTGAAACCCATGCTGGTTCCTACAGAGTAGATTTCTAGTCTCCAGGAAAGTCATTATACTCGAACATAATACGTGTTCCCAAATTCTACAACTGATCGACATTAGAGATATAGGTCTATAGTTCTGCACATCTGTTCAACATCCATTCTTGAAAACGGGGATAACCTGTGCCCTTTTCCAATCCTTTGGAACGCTACGCTCTTCTAGAGACCTACGGTACACCGCTGCAAGAAGGGGGGCAAGTTCCTTCGCGTACTCTGTGTAAAACCGGACTGGTATCCCATCAGGTCCAGCGGCCTTTCCTCTTTTGAGTGATTTTAATTGTTCCTCTGTCCCTCTGTCGTCTATTTTGATATATACCATTTTGTCATCTGTGTGACAATCTAGAGAAGGAACTACAGTGCAGTCTTCCTCTGTGAAACAGCTTTGGAAAAAGACATTTAGTATTTCGGCCTTTAGTATGTCATCCTTTGTTTCAGTCACAGAGTGTCTGGACATTTTGTTTTGATCCACCTACCGCTTTGACATAAGACCAAAATTTCTTAGGATTTTCTGCCAAGTCAGTACATAGAACTTTACTTTCGAATTCATTGAACGACTCTCGCATAGCCCTCCTCACACTACATTTCGCTTCGCGTAATTTTTGTTTGTCTGCAAGGGTTTGGCTATGTTTAAGTTTGCTGTGAAGTTCCCTTTGCTTCCGCAGCAGTTTTCTAACTCAGTTGTTGTACCACGGTGGCTCTGTTCCATCCATTACGATCTTGCTTGGCACATACTCATCTAACGCATATTGTACGATGGTTTTGAACTTTGTCCACTGATCCTAAACACTATCTGTATTTGAGACAAAACTTTTGTGTTGAGCCGTCAGGTACTCTGTAATCCACTTTTTGTCACTTTTGCTAAATATTTCGGGCGCTGATAACCTCACTGTTGTGCGCCCTAAAACACTAATCATCATCATCATCTTTTGCTAAATAGAAAAATCTTCCTACCTTTTTTAATATTTCTATTTATGGCTGAAATCATTGATGCAGTAACCGCTTTATGATCGCTGATTCCCTGTTCTGCGTTAACTGTTTCAAATAGTTCGGGTCTGTTTGTCACCAGAAGGTCTAATATGTTATCGCCACGAGTTGGTTCTCTGTTTAACTGCTCAAGGTAGTTTTCAGATAAAGCACTTAAAAAAATTTCACTGGATTCTTTGTCCCTGCCACCTGTTATGAACGTTTGAGTCTCCCAGTCTATATCCGGTAAATTAAAATCTCCACCCAGAACTATAACATGGTGGGTAAATCTACTCGAAATATTTTCCAAATTATCCTTCAGGTGCTCAGCCACAACAGCTGCTGAGCCAGGGGGCCTATAGACATATCCAATTACAATGTCTGAGCCTGCTTTAATCATGACCTTCACCCAAACTATTTCACATTTCGGATCTCCATCAATTTCCTTCAATACTATTGCACTTCTTATCGTTATAAACACGCCTCCCCCTTCACTTCCAGCCTGTCTCTGTGGTATACATTCCAATCTCAGTTTAGGATTTCATTACTGTTTACGTCTGGTTTCAGCCAACTTTCTGTCCCTAGTACTATATGGGCGTTGTGACCGTTTATTAATGAGAGCAGTTCTGGGACCTTTCTGTAGATGCTCCTGCAGTTTACTATTAGCACATTATTTTGTTATTCCCTGTTGCATTTTGCCTACTCCTACCTTGCTGCCGTCTCAGGAGGCGTCTTGTCGGGCCTAGGGAGGGAATTCTCTAACCTAAAAAACCCACATGTGCACTCCACACGTATATTTTGGTGAATATTGAGAAAGTATAGGGTATATATAGCTATTAGAAGAAGAATACACCTGAGATATTTAGTGTCATGCACTAGCTTGTAAAGTGTTTGTATAATGTAATAAGTGAAAGTACAGTTGCCTAGTGAAGTGTATTTGAAAGTAATGAAGTGATTGTAGGGAGTGTTACCTTTCTGACCCTTAACCCTTATGTGGTCGCGCGGCTATTCATAGTGTTAATAGTCATGCGGGGTGTTGCTAACACCCCAAATAATAGTGGCTATAATGACGTTGTTGTGCAGCATATCACTGATATGAATATGTTTACTTCACAAATGGTTATTTAGAATGTTATCTCCCAGTACATTATCATTTTATTTAATATTACTTTAGTATTAAACTGGGTTATTTGGAACATATGCAATAATTCCCATTTTCTTACAATATTTTGTTTAATTATTTATTTCTGTTATTCTTCATACTGTATTACAGGTGTAAGACATTATATTTATAAATGAACATTTGTTCAGTTAACTCATACAAACATTTTATGAAATCAGTCACTATCACTGACTGCAAGGGCCGCATTATCGTAACACTTTTCCCACACATTTCTCATGTGCTTTACACACATAACTTTCAAACATCGAGCACAGTGCAATTTAACTTTTATATCTTTACTCCGAGGACAAACTGTGCAGTGCCTGAGCTTAAGTCTTCTTTGTTCAGAAGGTGGTGCATTGTTGCTGTCTTCAATTCTTGCCATTTTTGCGGCTTTCTGTTTAACTTGTTTAGGCAGGGAGTGAGTGGTTGCTCTCTTGCACACTATGGGATTTACTGATGACCTTCTGACATCACGTAAAAACATTCTTCGGAAAATACTCTCATTGTTGTTATTTGCATATATGATGAAGGCGTTAATGCAAGCAATGTCGATCATTCGGAAAAATAGGGCAAGTGGCCAGCGTCTAGTTTTTCCTTGAGGTTGAATAAGTAGTGCACATTTCATCTATTGCGTCCACACCTGTTTTGGTCTTATTGTACATTGTTATAATTTCTGGTTTATTTTCCTCCACAGTATTAGTGTCAATGGCACAATCATGATACAAAGATGCAAGAAGAATAATGTTTTTGCCCTTCTTTGGCACATATGAAACTATGGTGATATCCTTTCTGAATCCAAAAAGGCTGTTTCCAAGTTCATGACCTCTCGTGCAAACAAAGTCTGGAGGGAGCTCCCTCTTATTCTTTTTAAGAGTTCTTCTACTTTAAGTTTCTTTTTCAGGAGCTCTTCAGACAGTGGTATGGAACAAAACCAGTTATCTAGTGTCACATTGCGTCCTGTACCTTCGATAGGCCGTACAAGTCTATTTACTATCACCTTAGGCGAGTTTGACAGTGCAAAGGGACCCTCTGGCTGTTTCCCAACATAGATTTCCATCCCCAAAGTATACCATGTTCTTGCGTCACATAAGGTGAAAATTTTCAAACCATATTCCACAGGCTTGCTTGGTATATACTGTTAGAAACTGCATTTGTCTCTAAATGTGACCAGTTGTTCATCCACTGTTGTATATTCAGACACCGTATAATTATTGACACAGTTTGACATGAATAATTCAAATACGTCTCTGAATGCAGCTAGGTGATCAAGTTCTCTATGATGTGGTCTGATTCGAATATCCTGAATCTCAAACAATGCAATTAGAAACGAAAGTGCTGTAAACTCATTGTTGCATGAAATATTGAAATTCCAAAACCATTTGTGTCCCATAAGTCTGCCAGGTTTTGGTGTCCTGTCCTGTAATGGCCAGCCAATAACAGAAGAAATTTTGATTTCTTCCTCATTTGTTGGTTTGGCATTACAGTCTCTTGTGAAATTTGATGCAATGTGTTGTATGTAAATATTTGTGCATGATGTAATCATTCTATGTCACTTATAAATATCGAAAAACAGTCCACAGCAGTTTTCACAGATTTTGCGATAGCTTTCACGCCAGGGAGATTAATGAGGTCTACACTTTTAATTCTTATGTTACAACTACGACAACTTTTCATCCATTTTGCAACCTTATCCTTTCCAATAAAAAAATCATGCTTGCTTTCATTATCTGCTGCACTTATTCGCTGTTCCAGTTCCATGTTGTCTTCATCCTCCATTTCTGTGTCACTGTGATGAGAGAGAACTTCGCAACTGTCTGTTTACGCCTCTTCCTCTTCTCCTCCTTCAAAAGTTTTATCTAAGACCTCTTCCAGAAGCTTGCACACTCTTTCTTGTTCTATTTCATAACAACCCATAGCTTTTTTAACTGCAGAGAGTGACAAAATACAAGCAGCTGCTACGGAACACAACTGTGCGCTTTCTTGCAGCACTGCAACATAAAGAGGCCTGCGGGGTACCAACACCACCCCAAGGCACATTGTTGCGTGTTTTCTTGGAACTTGCCCTTCCATTGTGGATTCTATTGGTACTGAAAGCTTTCATATTATGTCCTAGAAAGGTACCAAAGAACATGACGTTATACTCATATCCATTATGTAATAATCCATCGATAAGGATGACTGGGGTGTTCTGAACACCCTGCGCGGCTGCTTAAGGGTTAAGTTGAAGTAATATGACTGTATAAAGTAATGAGTTGTGCAAGCAATGCAGTTATTACATACAGTAAGGTAATAAAACATGTAAATAGTGTAATGTCTGTTTCTATTGTTAGAGGAAAATCTATACCAATTATGAGGTTGGTAGCCCAGTAGCCAGGTGACTAGCACGAGTTTTTGGTGTTCTCATTAAGATAAGACATTTTAGATTATAACAACATTTAATTTAGTACTGATTACATGGTAAATAGGTGTATTAGTGTGCTTTTTAAGCATACCTTTTTAGGTTTCATTTTTCTTTACTTAATGTAGCAGAAAATGTGAAAAGATGATACAGTCGGGTTATAGTCATATTTTCTGTTTACGTCTTGCTGCAGAAAATCTATAGAATTTCATTTAATTGTTATTTGCTATCTCCAGCTATTCAACTGTAGCATACCTCTTCATTATTTAACTCACATTTCCAGAGAGTAGCATAAAGTTTAAGTTGTTGTTACAGAAACTTTGCGCTGTTGTTTCTGTTTACATACAGTTGCGTATAGGCTAAATTTGTGGAATCATCTTTTCGTGTTTAACTGTAATTTAACTGACTTATTTTTAATAAACTATTACGTTTATCATAAGTGAAAAGTGCTTGACTTGCCATAGAATTGTTAGATCGGTGCTTTGGTGTGATGGGTGCTGTAGTTTTTTCCATGTGGGCGACTGTAGTGGCGTGGGAGCAGGGGAAGTAAATGAGACTCGTCAGTGGTTTCATAGGATATGTAATACAGATAGGAAAATACTATACCAGGAGGGGAAAATTGCCGCCCTTCAGGCTGAGTTAGACAAGACCACGGGAGATCTTGACACGTTAAGGAGGGAGAAGGGCGAAAAGAGGCGGGAAGTGGCAACAGGAAGAACAGGCCTAGAACTTTGTCTGACAGCTTCGTGGTGAATGTGGAAAATAGATTTGACCTGTCGCTTCAGTTAGAAGCTGGTGAGCCTTAAGCAGTCGTAGGTGTAGACAGGGCACAACAAACTTTCAGCATCAAATTGAAAATTAGGAATATAGGGAAATCAGTAAAGAGTAAGAAAGTGTTGTTGTTAGGTAGTTCCCATGGAAGAGGTGTTGTCCAAGTTTTGCAGGATGAACTAGGATCAGAATACCAGGTCACCAATTTTTTTAAATATAGTGCTGCTCTGGAGCAGGTGACAGAGGATTTAGGATCACTTTGCAAAGATTTCACTAAGGAAGACACTGTGGTTATAGCGGGTGGGCCAGGTAATAGTATTGACAGAGTTCCTGGGTACTGTACAGAGTGTGACCTGGCAAAATTGCATCAGCATCAAAGCATACTAATGTTGAGTTTGTATCTGTTCTTGGGCACCATGACTGACCTAATTTGAACTCCTCTGTCAGGAGAGTTAATTTTGAGCTGGAACAGCTGCTTATGTCAGGTGCAGGGTCACACATCTCTGTTGTTCCTGTCGGTTCTCTCGATATGTGGGATTATACTAGGCATGGCCTTCACCTCAACAAGAAAGGGAAGGATAAACTGATTGGGTAAATAGCAGGACAGTTAAAGGGGGGAGGCACTGTCATGAGTGATAAAATACCAGTGGTTTAGGGTTCAGAGAAGACCCTTTTTTAGGGTAGGGAGGACAGAAAGAAATCAAGTTTTAAGAGGGGTTAGGATTGAGACAAACCTTCAGTTTGAGAAAGAAACCAAAAAAAAAAAAAAACATAATTCTAGCTTGTTACATCAGCATAAACAGCTGTTGGTTAAGAATTTTCAACAATCAGCAGAAATCTCAACTCTACCAAATTTGAACTCTGCCAATGTGAAATGTCAGCTATTTTTATTGCATCAAAATATTCAAGGACTGAGAAATAACATTAATGAAGTAATTATCTGCATAGATGAATTAGAATCCTCAAACCCAGCTGACATAATCTGCCTCTCTGAAAATCATGTGACCACTGGTATAGTACTTTTAAGTGTTACAGGGTTTAGGTTAGCATCTCACTTTTGTAGAGCAGAAATGGAGAAAGGAGGAGTTGTCACAGTAATCAGGAACTGTCATAAATTTAAGAACATAGACATTCATAAATTTTTCTTAGAACGGCATATGGAAGCATGTGCAACAGAAGCAGAATTTCACAAACAAATCCTTCATAATATTAAATGTATATCGAGCACCTGCAGGTAAACTTTAATCCATTCATAAACCACACCAAATCTGTACTGGCCCAGTTAACAACCAAAAACAAAGAAATAGTGGTTGCTGGTGACTTCAGTGTAGATTTTCTTGAAGACTCTCCCAATAAGAACTTACGTGAGATAGTAAGACTATCATTCAACTTAATTCCCACTGTAAAGTTCCCAACTAGGGTAGCCAATTGCTCAGAAACAGCCATTGATAATATCTTTATAGAAAAGTCCAATGAACAAAATTATATTACAAAACCAATAGTCAATGGCCTCTCAGAGCATGACATGCAGTTCCTTCTGTTAAATGTTAATACTGAACAGGATATAAAATCTGTTAAATCTGAACTCAAGAGGGTAATCAATAAGGAAAAAATTGATTATTTTAGGACACTCCTCAGAGACATTCACTGGAGTGATGTTTGCAGTGCTCATGACATGAATGAAAAATATAACACTTTTGCTAATAAAGTGCTTACCTTATTTGAACACACTGTTCCCCCAAAACTAGCCAAGGTTAGAGCAAAGTCTACAAAGAAGTCATGGATGACTCAAGGAATAGAGGTATCTTGTAAAACAAAAAGAAAACTGTGTCTGTCAATCCAAAACAGTTCTGATGATGATGATGCTATAGCACATTACAAGAGATACTGCAAAATATTAAAGACTGTAATACGGACATCAAAGCAAATATATTACAAGGAAAAGATAGTCATATCAGATAACAAAATAAAGACAACATGGGATATAGTGAAGTGGGAGACTTGTAGAATCAGGTATGAAGCGGGACAAATAGCATTAAGAGTAAATAATACATTGGTGACAGATGTTTCAGAACTTTTTAACAAACATTTTATAACTGTTACTGAAAAGAGGGGGTTGCCAGGTTCTGTAGATGCTGCCATGGGATACCTTAGACCAGACATTTCAAGTAACTTCCATAATATGAATTTGACCCTCACTACCCCAACAGAAGTAATGTTCATTTTGGCCCACCCCATTACCCATGCAGTCTAACGCACTGCTTTCAGGGGGGGGGGGGGGGGGGGGGGGAAGGCATGCCAGTCCCTGGCACAAACCTGCCTGATGAATTAGTGTCAAAGTCCGGTATGCCAGCCAGTCTGTGGATGGTTTTTAAGGCAGTTTTCCATCTGCCTCAGTGAATGCAGGCTGGTTCCTCTTATTCTGCCTCAGTTACACTATGTCAGTGATTACTGTGCATAAACTCTCCCCACGTATGCGTACACCATATTTAGTCTACCACAAAAACATAAAACATTGGGGCTACACTCTGGTGTGAAGCGTTACTAGGGAAGAGGGTCCACTGGGGGACGAACCGCACAATAACTCTGGGTTCAGTGTGGGGCGGTAGTGGGGCGAGTGGACTGCTGTAGCCTGTTGTTGGGTTGTAAACCACTGAGGGCTATGGCAGGGATAAAGCCTCTCCATTGTTTCTAGGTTCCCAGTTCCACACAACACAATATGATACAATGTCCATCATAAAATCTTTAAAATCAAAAACATCTGGTGGGTATGATGAAATATCAACACAGTTAATTAAAGAATGTGATTCTGAGTTAAGTAAGATATTAAGCTACCTGTGTAACCAGTCATTCATCAGTGGAATCTTATCACAAATAACATACTGTCAAAGTCGCAGTTCAGATTTCTAAAGGGTTCTGATATTCAGAAGGCTATCTACACTTACAGTGAAAATGTACTTAATTCATTAGACAAAAAATTGCAAGTAAGTGGTATATTTTGTGATCTCTCAGAGGCATTTGACTGTGTAAATCACAATATCCTTTTAAGTAAATTACAATATTATGGTATAACAGCAAACGCTGCAAAATGGTTCAAATCTAATATCTCTGGCAGGAAACAAAGGGTGTTATTAAGAAAGAGATGTTTATTGAGCTATTAGGCATCAGCCAACTGGGAACTAATTACATGTGGGGTCCCACAAGGTTCCATCTTAGGGTCCTTACTTTTTCTTGTGTATATCAATGACCTCAATGTCTTCTGGGGTATTCTGTATTTGCTAGTATTGTACATCCACTTGTGATGTGATCTACTGTTTCTATTTGTTGTTTGCAAAGTCTGCATTTATCTGTTGTGGTATTGGGATCTTTAATAATATGCTTCCTGTAATATCTGGTGTTTATTGTATGATCCTGTATTGCAATCATGAATCCTTCCGTCTCACTGTATATATTGCCTTTTCTTAGCCATGTGTTGGATGCGTCTTGATCGATGTGTGGCTGTGTTAGATGATACGGGTGCTTGCCATGTAGTGTTTTCTTTTTCCAATTTACTTTCTTCATATCTGTTGATGTTACGTGATCTAAAGGGTTGTAAAGGTGGTTATGAAATTGCAGTGGTGTAGCCGATGTATTTATATGAGTGATTGCTTTGTGTATTTTGCTAGTTTCTGCTCGTTCTAGAAAGAATTTTCTAAAATTGCCTACCTGTCCATAATGTAGGTTTTTTATGTCGATGAATCCCCTTCCTCCTTCCTTTCTGCTTAATGTGAATCTTTCTGTTGCTGAATGTATGTGATGTATTCTATATTTGTGGCATTGTGAACGTGTAAGTGTATTGAGTGCTTCTAGGTCTGTGTTACTCCATTTCACTACTCCAAATGAGTAGGTCAATACTGGTATAGCATAAGTATTTATAGCTTTTGTCTTGTTTCTTGCTGTCAATTCTGTTTTCAATATTTTTGTTAGCCTTTGTCTATATTTTTCTGTTAGTTCTTCTTTAATATTTGTATTATCTATTCCTATTTTTTGTCTGTATGCTAGATATTTATAGGCATCTGTTTTTTCCATCGCTTCTATGGAGTCACTGTGGTTATTCAATATGTAATCTTCTTGTTTAGTGTGTTTTCCCTTGACTATGCTATTTTTCTTACATTTGTCTGTTCCAAAAGCCATATTTATATCACTGCTGAATACTTCTGTTATCTTTAGTAATTGGTTGAGTTGTTGATTTGTTGCTGCCAGTAGTTTTAGATCATCCATGTATAGCAAATGTGTGATTTTCTGTGGGTATGTTCCAGTAATATTATATCCATAATTTGTATTATTTAGTATGTTGGATAGTGGGTTCAGAGCAAGACAGAACCAGAAAGGACTTAATGAGTCTCCTTGGTATATTCCACGCTTAATCTGTATTGGCTGTGATGTGATGTTATCTAAATTTGTTTGAATATTAAGTGAGGTTTTCCAGTTTTTCATTACTATGTTTAGAAACTGTATCAACTTAGGATCTACTTTGTATATTTCCAATATCTGTAGTAACCATGAGTGGGGTACACTATCAAAGGCTTTTTGGTAATCAATGTATGCGTAGTGTAGCGACCTTTGTTTAGTTTTAGCTTGATATGTCACCTCTGTATCTATTATTAGTTGCTCTTTACATCCTCGTGCTCCTTTGCAGCAGCCTTTTTGTTCTTCATTTATAATTTTGTTCTGTGTTGTATGTGTCATTAATTTCTGTGTAATGACTGAAGTTAATATTTTGTATATTGTTGGTAGGCATGTTATGGGTCGATATTTTGCTGGGTTTGCTGTGTCTGCTTGATCTTTAGGTTTCAGATACTTTATTCCACGTGCAAGTGTATCAGGGAATGTGTATGGGTCTGCAATGTAACTGTTAAATAATTTAGTTAGATGTGAATGTGTTGAGGTGAACTTTTTTAGCCAGTAATTTGCTATTTTATCATTTCCGGGGGCTTTACAATTGTGTGTAGAATTAATTGCTCGGGTGACTTCATGTTGCAAAATTATCACTTCAGGCATTTGTGGTATCATCTTGTATGTGTCTGTTTCTGCTTGTATCCACCGTGCATGTCTGTTATGTTGTACTGGGTTTGACCATATGTTGCTCCAGAAGTGTTCCATGTCTGTTATGTTTGGCGGATTGTCTATTTTAATGTGTGTGTTATCTATTGTTTGGTAAAATCTCTTTTGGTTTGTGTTGAATGTTTGGTTTTGTTTCCTTCTATTTTCACTTTTTTTGTATCTTCTAAGTCGTTTGGCCAATGCTTGTAATTTCTGCTTCTTTTCATCTAATTGCTCTATTGCTTCTTGTTGTGAGATTTTACCTAACATTTTTCGTTTTTTGTCTGATATTTCATTTCTTATAAATTGTGTTAGCTGTCCGATGTCTTTTCTCAGTTTTTCTATTCTGATCTGTAGCCTGTGTTGCCATGCTGGTTTTGTGGGTTTCTTCTGTGTGTTGGTTTGTTCTGATCTCTGCCTAGTGTGTATATTTAGTGTAGTGAGTGCTCCTATATAAACCAGTAGTTGTAATTCTTCCATAGTTGTGTTTTCATTTATTTTGTTGTGTATGATTGTGTTGATAGATGTTATTGTTGTTTCGAATTCTGGGTTATTTGGTGGTCTATGCAAGAATGGTCTAATGTCTGTATTTGTGTCTTTGTATTCTAAATTCTGAAATTTTTCTTCTATATCTAACATGTGTGTTACTTCGAGTTCTATTTGTGCTTGTTCTGGTGGCTGTCTTAAGATTTCGTTTTCCTCCGATTGTTTAATTGATGCGTGTTGTTCTTTGTTTGTTTGCTCTGGGATGTTTGAGTCCATTACCGTATTTTCTTCTTCTTCTGATTGCACTATATTTTGTTCCAGTATTTGTTGTACTTGTTGTTTGATGTTTTCTAATTCTGACTGGGGTATCCTGTTAATTTTGATTATTACATGGATCTGATCAGCTATTTGTTGTTCTGTTAAAAATTTTAATTCCGGGTATCTGGTAATAAATGTTGTGTATACTTGTGATCTGTATCCAGTTGTGTTGGTTCGTAGGTTTGTTGCTTGGTAATAGCAGAACATGAGGTGTTGCTTAACTTCATCTGACCATCTCATCCTCTGTCTTTGTTTTCCTTCTAGGGTGTTTGCAGGAAGCATATCCTGCAAAACACCTCTATTTGGATTTAAATCATTTTCCAGTTGGCTAGCAGTGTTGTTAGCATTGTGGGTGGGCATAGGGTTCAAACAACGTCTCTGACCATGACGACGCTTGTCCGAGGCTTCTTTAGTTCTGTCCTGAATCAACAAATCACACTAAAAGGGGGGTTAGCCCTATTGGTGGTTTGTTCTTTTTGTCGCCTTTTACGACTGGCAGAACATACTGGAGTCCTACTCTTTTCCCGGGCCTCCACGGGGTTTATTATTATTATTATTATTATTATTATTATGGAGTATTTAGTGGAGTAATAAGGTGATATTATGAGGATAATAGGTGAAGTTATTATGTTGATACAATGAGGAGATATTTGATGTATTTAATGAAGTGTTGATGTACTACTTATTAAACGAGGAGAATGATGTTAGGTAGGGACTGGTTTGAAGTATCAGATGCAAGAAAATACTCAGTTAAATTTATGCAGAAAGGTTGATTCTATGTTAAGTGTGACATCTTTTGTAATTAGGCGACATGTCAGTAATCTGTGCACTGGAAAGTGATTAACTGTCTTAATGGTAATTAATGTGAAGAATGTGACACTTTAAAATAGGAAGTAAGCTGGAGAATATTTTTAGTGAATTAACAACTATACCTATACACCACTACATACTTTTACACCGTTGAAAGATAATGAGAAGTCAGAAATGTTTCTTTCTGAACTTATGAAATCTTTTTACTTATGCTGAATCATACAAGATAAGCCAGGAAAACACATCTGAACACTTGTGGGTAGATGTATTCAATACTCAAAAGGCTTTATAAATTGAACTACTTATTGTATCAGACTATTTACTTGAGACATATAACTGTTCTGTTACTGTTTCTGAAAATCTGATGAATGATGGGCGTTATATAGTTACTTTTCTGAAAACATGATGAGGTATATATTAAGTTTTTGAAACATTTTACCCCAGATGGGAGATTTATAATGAATTTGTTTTGTGCTTGATGTGCACCAAGTGTTAAAACCCAACAGTGACTTACTGACAAATGTAATGATCAACATTTATCTGCACAGAAATTCTAGTTTTTACGTTTTTTTTAACTGTTTCACCACAACCATATCCCACACAATGACTTTTAAATATCTAAGTGCTGTTACATATTTTCTTTGCTGTTTTGTTATTTATGCAAGCAACTATGAGTATGGGAGTGATTCTTGAATGATACTAACAGGTACAAAGGCTACTTTGCCATTGAATACTATACCCACACCCCATAAAAAATTGCATAACACTATCATTTTTGTAAATACCTTGAAGATACTGTCTGATAACTAGTAATATATGTATACTATTCTTTGTCTTTGAACTACTTGTAAACAGAAAGCACCATGCAATTTTATGTAAATGTCTATGATACAAAACTCTGAAACAAGCAAATCCTATAATCACTGAAATGCGTAAAAGATATCGGGCGAGTTATTGACATCTGTGGGCACTTGCTTCCCAAAATTTGATACATAATATCATCTGTGTACAGTATATAATTTTGTGTATTACCTTTGTGGACATTGTCCAATTCAATCCAGTTTTAAGTGAGAATTCAACCAGAAATGGTATGTAAATTTCAGACAACACCATGATCTGGAGAGGACATTTTCATTTTTGTGCTTTAAGTGTTAGTTACATGACATGTTCTATGGACATTTACCATAGTGTTAATAAATATGTTTTTTCATTGATGTTGTATATTATCCTTACCCACGAGTTGAACCAAATTGGTAGTGAACTGGGCTGTGTGTTTAAACACACTACATGGTACCCTCAACTGGACTTGAACTTAAATTGTCATAAAGAACTTTTAGTTGAGTGATAGATTTTACCATATGGTATCCTAAATTGAAGCTGTGCCATGGTAGCACACTGGACTTATATTTGAACTACTATACACATAATCTAGTATCCTGGAACTGAGTAGTGCTTATGTAGCACACAGAACTTTAACAAATGCCTTGACGTTTTAGTAGTGTCTATGCTGCACACAGTATTTCATGAACTACCGACAATGTGAAATAGTACTGTAGCCATGGTAGTGCCAAAAAGGTACAGAGGACTTGCTTCTAAGATATGGTATTGCATTTTTCTGTAGCAAAATTGGTACAGTAATCTACAATAGTGTAAATGGTATAGTATTTTACAGTTATGATGAAAGTAACAGAAAAGACTGTTTTCAAAATAGTATTAACTTTTCAAAAAATTTAGCAACTTTATGAAGTCAATTGACTAAGAAAACAAATCATTTATCTTAGTATTTTCTGCATCCAGGTTAAAATTTACAGATTGCTGAGTGTTAGTTTCAGGCTTGTTACCCCTAATGCATTAATATTTACTTTACAGTTTTTGTCTTAGTGTAAGTATTTTTCTTTAATATTACTAATCAGTAGTCATACAAAATTTATCAGCATTATTACATCTGAGCTTTTTTTTTTTTTTTTTTTTTTTTTTTTTGCGGGAAGTAACACATTCAAATTTATTTATTTATTTTTCAAGAGGAGTTAGTAGTTGCTTTTGCCTAAGGGTTTGCCAAGCATTCTTTTCACTTAAACTTCAAATCAGTTAAGAAGTCATTTTGATGTTTTTCTGGTTTCTTTTTGAAATGCAGATTCTGAAAGCCTTGTTTATCTTGGAATTTTCTCATGAAATATTTCACATATGTGATTAGGGAACATTGGAGTATGAAGCTGATACACTGAAAAATGTTGTTGGAAATATCCTTGGAGCTGTGTCCACACCTAAAAAATCAAGATCATCAGCAGTATGAAGAACCATCTGTCACCGCCCTCCAAATTCAGTGCACACCAGACACCTCCTTTTACCAGCCTTCAACTATTCAGGCCACAGAAACCTATGATGATATTTCATAAACACATGTGTTACTGCATGTTATACTTTTCAAATTTGTTAACATTGTGCATGCCTGCGAGACTTTCCCTCGCAGTGGAATGTGAGCGAAACTCTCAGGGGGCTGTGTAACGTGCAATAAGCCATTTGGACCTTGTATATTCACAAATTTATGATCTTATCCTTTTTTTATCTTATTTGAAATGTTTTAAAATCTGACAGTATAATATGTTGTGCTAACACAATTAACCACTGTGATTAAAAAAAAATCAAATTTCATAAAAATTACTGTACTACAAAAAGATAAATCTTTGTTTATGTGAATATATATTTTCATAATTGTTCTATTGTGGTGGTGATGATGACGACAATAAAAATTACTGTCAATCTAACACTGGTGGCTCACGCAAAATTTTACCGATGTGCTACAATACTACAAATATAAACAGATTTTGTTTCACTGTATCGTCATGACAGGATTGACTTAATATTGTTGTGATATTAGCTTTACATAATGAACTAAGCTCATGTATGATATTTGTATCTACATCTACATAGATACTCGGCAGTTGACCACATGGTGCATGGCAGAGTGTAGCCTTTACCAGTGGTAGTCATTCCCTTTCCTGCTACACTCAAAATATAGCAAGGGAGAAATGACTGTCCAACTTTGTGTGGACCCTAATTTCTTGTGTCTTATCTTCTTGGTACTTATATGGAAAGTATATTGGTGGCAGTAGAATCATTCTGTAGTCAGAGTCAGATACCATTTCTCTAAATTTTCTCAATAGTTTTCCTCAAAAACATCGTCTTCCCATTAGAGTCACTGAAGAATCTCCATAATACTTGTGTGTTGTTCAAACCAACTTGTAACAAATCTAGCAATACACCTCTGAACTGCTTCAATGTCTTCCTTTAATATGATCTATTGCAGGTCCAAAATACACAAGCAATATTCCAGAATAGATCACTAGTATCCTATATGACATCTGCTTTACAGGTAACCACAAAACTGGTTATCATTCACCTTCACTACCACAATCCTCACATTCACATTCTATTTCATATAGCTTTGCAACATTACATTCACATGTTTAAATGGTTTGACTATGCCAAGTGGCACACTACTAATGCTGTATCAGAATAATATTCTTTCCCTACTCATCCACATTAACTTAAATTTTTGTACATGAAGAGCTAGCTGCCATTCACGACAACAACTAGGAATATTCAAATAAAATTGTAGTTGAAATATGGACAAAAAGCAGCCATATAATGGAAAGACGATAATGAAAATTTGTGCTGGGCTGGGACTTGAACCCAGATTTCCTGCTTATTGCAAGAGGTCATCTTGCCACTACGCTATCCAAGCATGCCTCATGGGCATACTCCCCATTATGATTACAAAAGTTGCCTCCTGCTGCTGCTCATTTGATACAGAATTGTTATGATAACACAGCTATAAAACATTCTCACAAAAATAGGAGTATGCCATGCTGAAACTTTTGCTTCCACTGATAGAAATACGTTGCACAGAAGCTTGTTAAAAAGTGTATAATCAACAGTTTGAAATATTTCTCAATAATAGTTGCAAAGAGGATCCAAGTTTGTACCATTTATCCATCTTATTTGCTAAGTGAATAACAATTTCTGATAATTAGACAAAGTTAATTAGCAACAGTTAGAAAAACTACCCTTTTAAGAAAGTGTCATTTGCGGCCTGTCTAAGTTTTCTGATTTATCATGGTATAGTTCTCTAACTGGATTCTTTCATGTCATGGTATAGTCCTCTAAATACATGTTTACATTAACTATATCCCTCCTAACAAATCTTTCTTACTACTATATTGAAAGTCATCACTGAATTGAATCTTTACAATAGGAAATGTTCCCATACGTCACAGCTATTAACTACAGGCAGTGTAGATAACTGTTATGAGCCTGTAACAAGAGGACTGAGTGGAGAGCAAAAAGTTTCACTTCTTAATCAATACTGGTTCTATGATACTGATATAGGATAATTGCAGATTAGAAACTGAGATTTGTTTTATGTGGGTGACATGAGCTGTGTACAATTTAATAAAGTATTGAGGAAGATTAGCTCAACATCCTTCTGGTAATGACAAATCAACCATGTCCTCCTCAACAGTAATATCTCATCATTCACCACAACTGATTTAGGAAAAATAAAAAGCATGTGTTTGAAACCTAGGAAAAATAGGCAACTTTATCTCCACAAAAAATTAAGACCTGCCATGCAAGTGCATGAGGTCGGGCTTGCTGATCACAGCTTACTGTAATTGTGATAGTGCTGTAGGTTAACATCAACAGTGATCTGATAAACAATTAACCATTATGATAAAATTCTCTTGACCTCACAATAACATTAAATGGTGTAAAATCATCAAGCCCTTGGGCCAAGTACTCCTCTGCCATTGTCAAGTGGTGACTATCTTTTGGTTGCTGCCATCATACTTATACAGCAGTGCTTCCTTCTTTGTTGTCACTGGTGTTTGCTCCACTGCCATATAGTGTAATACTTTCATTGCACACCCACAGCACCCACCTCAATTTTCTGATGGTAGGGTCCGAAGGCTTGCTTAACTATAGGCCATCAACTTCATTGAGAGTGTTGTTACAAATTTTTATCTCTATTGCTTTTTTAATTTTGATATCCTAGAAACAACACATCTGTGTAATAACTGATGTCTTTTTGAATGAAATGTGATGTCTGTTTTCCAGAGCATGCTCTGCTACCACTGATCCCTCAGGGTAACAAAAGTGAAAGTATCTTGTGTTCTACTCAGCACTGTTCATTAGTATGCACAGTCTGTCCAACATAAAAATATCCACACCCACACAGTATTTTATGTACTACTGGCATTCAAACACCTATACCATCTTTCAAAGAACTGATGAGTTGTGAAACTTTTGTTGGAGCCCTGATGACCGAATCTATTTCATGCCTCTTTAGGAAATGGCTGATCTTTCCCATTATTGAGCCATAGAATGGAAAAAACACAACCTTATATTTCTTCTCTGGGCCCTTCTGCTTCTATGTTTCCGGGAAGATGGCTTTTGAAATCTGGCAATTGTTGTAGCCGTTTTCCTTGAATACTTTCTGTAAGTGAGTCAGTTCCTTTGGCAACATTCCAGTGTGTGAGAGAGCTTTCTATTGATGCACCAAGGTCCTCAGAACAAAACATTTCTGTGACAGATCGTGATAGCTGTTAGCTTGCAGATCCTGATGTGTGTGGGTGGATTTCCAGTAAACACTGTGACTGAGAGACACATTGCCTTACAGCAGATGAGGACATCAAGGAACAGCAAGGCACTATAGGTCTCCCCTCAATTGTGAACTTTATATTGTCATGGATATTGTTGATGTGATCCAAGAATTACCCCAGTTTTTTCACATCAATGAGGCCAGATGATGAATGTGTCATTGATGTAATGAAAGCAAACAGACTTTGCAGGAGGCATGTCCAGCATGATGTTCTCCATAAACAAGTTGGGTATAACTAGAGCTAATGGACTTTCCAATGTGAGGCCATCCATCTGATTTTGTATGATGGAGAATATAGAATGTTTTAATCAGACAAATACTTTTCACTGGATGTGACTCCTGCAAGGCCTAGTTGCTTTTATCATTACATTGACAATACATTCAACATGTGGTCTCATGAATGTAAAAAGCTTGGGGAATTCTTGGACCACATCAACAATATCCATGACAACATCAAATTCACAATGGAGGTAGAGACTGGTAGCGCCTTGCACTTCCTTGATGTCCTCATCTGCCATAAAGCAATTTGTGTGTCAGCCAGAGTGTTTACTGGAAACCCACCCACACATACTGCAGATACCTGCACATTAACAGCTATCACTATCTGTCACAAAAATATTCTGAGGATCTTAGTGCATTGTGTGGAAGGTGTCTCAGATGCTGAAAACCTGCTGAAGGAACTGAGCCACATACAGAAAGTATTCAAGGAAAACAGATACACTAGTTACCAGATTTCACAAACCACCTTCCTGAAAACACAGGAGCAGAAGGACCCTGAATAAAACTCAATGAAGCTTATGTTTTTTTTCCGTTCTGTGGCTCATTAATCAGAAATATTAGCCACTTCTTAAAGGGGAATGAAACAGATTCAGTCTACAGGCCTCCAACAAAAATTTGACAACTCACGAGACCTGTAAAAGTGATGTAGGCCTCAGAATGCCAGGAGTATATAAAATACTGTATGAGCATTGACAGTTTTCTGTCAGACAGAACACGAGAGATGCTTTCCCCTGTCATGTCATAAGAAATCAGTGATAGTAGAGCATGCTCTATAATATTCACATTATACTGCATTCAAAGAGACATCATTTATTACATAGACTAGTTGCTTCTGGGATAGCATAATTAAAGAAGTGATAGATAAAAGTTTGTGAAAACACCCTCAGCAAAGATGGTAGCCTAGCAAGGATTGTAACACAGCCATCAGAAAGCTGAAGCAGGTGCAGCAGGGGCGCAATGCAAACATTACCCTATATGGTGCTGGAGTGAGCACCAGTGACATCATGTAAGGCAGTGCAGCAGTAAAGGATGTTAGCGGCAACCAAAAGACAGCCACTTTTCGACAGTTGCCAAGGAGTACTTGACTGAAAGCTTGTGAGTTTTAAACCACTTGCTGCAGCTGGAAGTTCAAGAGAGTTTTAGTCGTACATATCACTGCAAAACCATGCATTAATATAAATCCTCCATAATATTTTAAATGACTCCACATCATACTTAATCAACATGGAATGAGGTTCAGAAATATTATATTTATGTATGGCCAACTTCACTGATTTGTACATCACTAAAACTAACTGTCTTATAGCTAAGATCTTCCCAATTTCATATTCAAAAAAGATAAAAGGAGCACTAACAATTAGCCCATGTTAGCACTTTGCCGTCCTCACATCTCGTACAAATTTATACACTTGGTGCCGGCAGCACTAATTCAGATTACTTGGCTTGTCACTGGCCACTTGTCACCTTTCCATAGATGACAAGCTTCTAAAACATTGACTTTTGTGAGCTTTAATTTTCCAGAAATCCTCTATTTTGCCATGTCATTCCACAAACTCAAATTTTCTTTTCAAGTAACTTCTTTGCAAGTTCTACACTGTTATAATAATCAGCCATGCAGAAGTGGTGCCACTTTCCCTCAGAAGGTGTCAATAGTTCCATCACTGTTTTTGCTAAAGGCTGTCCAGCACCGGAATATATCTCGAATGAAGAAATGTATCCTGTACTCAAATCACACAGCATCCGAATGAGTATGCTGTATTTCTTAATTTTTGATGGATTATAAACTTTAAAATTTAACCGTCCACCCAATGGTGTCATTCCTTCATCAGTTGAGATGTTCTGACTTGGATTAAACATTTCTTCAAACTTTTTGGAAAAATAATCTATTACGAATTGCACTTTGACTAGCCGGTCGGCATTATCTGGTTTACTGTTGCTGTTGGAAAAATGTAAAAATGATAATATTTGTCTGAATCGGTTGCAGGACATCGTTTTGCAAAATATCAGTGTGCCTATCAATAGATTTGTTGACCAATAATCATCAATCCTTGCTGTATTTATAATTCTCATAAGTACAGCAGCCCAAACCAATTTCTATGCTTGGGTCCCATAACATTGACAAATTTGGCATTTTTTAAATCCAGTTTCCTTCTCTTGCAATTTTGACTATAGTACTCATTGGTTTCATTGCTAATATATTCAAATAGATCGTTCCCGATATCTAATTCTATGATATCCTCGATGCTCTGTGTATATTTGGGAAATATGTTTGGACCCGAGGATCCTTAAAATTATTATTGGTCCTTGGTAAATCAAAGTCTGACCCCTGTGCACTGTCTTCTTCATCTGATTCAGCCGAATCAGTTGGAAACTGTAGCCTTCACTGAATTCTTCTTGGACGTATTTTACTATCTTCCTACGATTCTGCTTCACTTTAATTTTTTTGATATCCTAAGTCTTCTTCCTAATCAGCCAAGTCATTCAAAATGTCAGACAAGACACCTGCACCTTCATTGTAAATAATCCTATTGTCTCTTTCATCTGCCATGATGAAAGGGTGCAAGTACTTATAAAAACAAAAAACTTATTGATGTGTGTAACTTATTGTTACCTAAACAAAACACCAACAGAATGCAAAAGATACTGAAGTGCTGGCGCTGGTCACTGCATCATACTATGCTCATGACACCACTGTGGTGTCACCGACCACTGAGCGATACTATGCAGACGACACCACTGTGGCGTCGCCAGCCGTTGACCGCTATTTTGTGCATGACACCACTGTTGTATCACCAGACAACGTAGTGTTAATATTTCTGAATTATGAGAAGGAATTTGTTCTGTCCTGTGTTGTAAATAACTAGCCAGGAAGGTGTACTATAAGCAAAGATGTGTATGGGGAAGAGCACCTTGCAGCCTACGCATCAAAACAGTTAAATGAAGCTGCAAAATTACTTGAGAGGAAATGTTGAGTTTGATGTGTGGTATCATGTACTTCAGGCACTATATTTATGCCAGGAAATTCAAAGTCTTAAATGATCACACAGTGTCAAAATGGCTATTAAGCTTGAAGGAGGCTCCAAGCAGGTGGACTTGGTGGGAATTGAAATTAAACGAATTTGACTGGAGGAGATTTATAAGCCAGGCAGAAAGCACATAAAATGCAGACGGATTAAGCAGAAAGTTTGGTGTCATATGGACACTTTGCTGTAACCATACAGAATGATAGAAGCTGCTAACTGCTGATGCTAACTTCAAGCTGTGGTGTCACCGCCAGACACCACACTTGCTAGGTGGTAGCCTTTAAATCGGCCGTGGTCCGGTAGTATACGTCAGACCCGCGTGTCGCCACTATCAGTGATTGCAGACCGAGTGCCGCCACACGGCAGGTCTAGAGAGACTTCCTAGCACTCACCCCAGTTGTACAGCCGACTTTGCTAGCGATGGTTCACTGACAAATTACGCTCTCATTTGCCGAGACGATAGTTAGCATAGCCTTCAGCTACGTCATTTGCTACGACCTAGCAAGGCGCCACTATCATTTGCTATTTAACTTGTGATGCATGTACCGTCAGACCGATGTTTACCAATTATGGATTAAAGTTAAGTATTCTAGAAGCTACGTACTTTTTTTACTAGACTCAACTCCTTTAACTTTTCCAGACCTCACGCCAGCCTGCGTGAGCTTAAATGCGTGCCTTTCGGCTACCTCACAGTTGACTTGGCTGTCTTGCCAAGTCACAACACAAGCTATTCAAAACATAGCCACAATCTGCCATGCACAATGGAATGCTAGGTAGGGCACTGAAGCTTGAGCCATTCATCATGATGTCTGCTGCATTATGGGAAGAAGTATTGAAAGAAGTTCACAACCACAGGACCACAACCACTGGACACAGAGGTCAAAGAACAATAGATTGTAAGGTTGCTCAACAATATTGGTGAAGAGTGTGAAGACAGGATGTTGATAAGTATGTGAGAAATTGTGTGCTAGGTGCATAGTGTGCTTCATCAGCAAGTACCACTAGTAAAGGGACACCCTCCTCTAACATTATCTTCATTCAACAGAAGTTATCGATAGCAAAAAAAACTTCCTACTTTATAAACAGGTTAATATTATCTCATTGGTTTAACTAAAAGAATTCCATATGACTTTGTGAATGATGAATTATACTTCACTCTAAAATGTATAAAAAGACATTATTTTATTACAATTGATATGTATTAACTGTGTATTTACAGTTAAAATTACTTTTCTTTTGGAAATATTTGAAATCACGAAATAAAATCATGAAATATCTGGCTCACTTAAAATTCCTATTATTAATTGCACAATGTGATAATATTTATTAAATTTATTTCTGGTCTCATTTATAAAATAATTATATAGCTTTGTGAAAACTCTTCTTTTGTCAAGAAAGTTTGTAAACCCTGTTTTGTAAACTCTTTGGACTGTTGTTAGTACCACAGAATGAAGTAATAGTGGGCACAGCTCTGATGGAATTGGACATGTTTTTAATTTTGGCAATAAAAATGAAATTTTTGGTTTTATGGAAGTGTAAATTGTAAAGACAGTGTGATATAGAGAAATGTGATACAATAAAAAAAGTACAAAAACAGAAATTACACAACAGACTTACTTAACAGTTATCATGTCATCTGCAAACCTACAAAGTCAAAAAATTTAAGCCTCAAGAATCAACCCCTAGATGTGACAAACTGGAGCCAGTGATGAGAAAAGAAGGTAAGTAAAAAAGTTTATTTGTCAATCTTACTCCTCTCAAAGCTTATGAAACAAATCAATTATTTAGAAGAGTGAAAATCAACTGTTGATGTGAGGGAGGGTAATTTTACAATTGGTGGCATGATCAATTGACTGATAATGAAGTTTTGTCTGTTAGAGAAGGGACAGTGATTTGTGCCTTTTGCAGTTTATATTGAATTTCCCATCACTCAGAGAAAGAAGACCGAGAGCTGCACAGTCAAGTTATAACAACAGTGATGAGATACTTCCAATAATGATGGACTGGATCAATTGAAAGAGGACTTTACAACTACAATGAGGGACATCAAAAAGGAAAGCTAAGTACAAAGTATTTGTGAAATTAATTTGTTTGTGTACTTGTGTGATTGTTAACAAAATGAAGAGAGATGAGGGCAGGTGTGACGTAGAAGTGAAAGCTGTGGGACCCAGTCAGGACATGTATGAGCCAAGTGAAAATGTAGTCAGCAAAGAAACAATAAAACCTGATTTTTTGCAGTTAATTTTGGCAAAGCTAGAGGAAATGAAGACAGATAATAACAGTAAATTTAGTGCATTAATGAGCAGTCAACTGAAATAAGCACGGACAATGATAGAAAATTTACTTCACTACAAGGACAATTAAATGACCTAAAAGCTGAAAACAATAGTAAAATGGATAAGGTACAATACCAAACAGACCAACTTAGTAATCAGGTTTCAGAGCTAAAAAATGGGTTGTGCAAGAGATTAAGAAGTGTGAACAAAAAAGTTGATGTCTTAGAAAATAAATTTATTGTTTTGGAAAATGAGTTAGTTGCCGAGTCTGCAAGACAGATGAAGAATGCTAATGACTTCAGAGTTGAACTGAAGGTCATAGCAGAAAAAATGGAACAGAACTTTAGTAGTTTAAATCAAAGAATTTTAAATGTTGAAAACAGTATGCAAACTAATGCAAATGTTTTAGATCAAAAAATTTCAGCAGTTCAGGAAAACTGTATTTACAAAAATCTGCATTCAAACATTAGTGTTGCATGGTGCAACATTCCAATCAAAATTTTTTCTGTAAGACAATTCACATACAGTAGATCTTCTGCAGCACTGTAAAGAGAGTTGTGTGTCAGGCATGAGTGACAGTCAAAAAATTAAATTTGTTAAAATATGTCTTGAAGGCGAAGCTCTGTCTTGGATAAATCTAAATTTAAGTTAGTGAGAAACATCTCAAAGTTTCAAAAAAAGTTTTTTAAATAAATTATAGTCAGAAGCTGAACAGGGGAGAATTAAAAGTGAACTTTTGAATGGTCCTCATTATAGGAATTGGGCAGTACCCTGAAAGAGTTTTGTAAGAATCAACTTCAAAAATTTATGCACCTTGATAAATCATTTGATGAAATGGCAATGACTGATGCACTCGAAAGGAGATTACCAAAAAGTTTGCAGTGGGATTTAGTGCACAGAACTGATGATTGCCTTGAACAATTTTTACGGTATGTTGACAGGCTGGATAGGGCAGTAGAAAGAAGCATGTACCATAATAATCGAAATGAGAGAGATTACAATAGTAATAACTACAGAAACAGAGATAATGGTAGCTTCTATCAGGGTCAAAATGTTAATAAAGACAGAAATTTTTAACATCAGCAGGATAGGAATAATGGGGATAACCAAGGGCAATTTAATAGAAGAAACAATTGTAGATGTAACTACTCGGGAAACAGCAATCCGCCTCAATGAAGGTCCATAGTTTTGGGGCATGGAAACACAAAAATCATGGGACCTTCAATTTACACTTTTAATTAGACAATAATAACAGTGTTAATAAAGTGGCACAGATATCTGAAGTTGAACAGAAGGAATATCAGATTTCTCACTTATGTTTTGATAAAAAGTTTTGAGATACTATATTTAATTATAGTGTTGTCAGTACTAATTACAAACCAGAACGTGACACTAATGGGAGTTTTGATGCAGTATGTACTAAGGATTTCTTCTTTGGACAGAAAACAGTGTTACAGTGTTATTGATGTATACCAGTCAGGTGATGGCTCCACTGTATCTGAACTAGATAGTATTTTCATATAGATGCGAATGAGAGCTGTGAAATGACTGAAGTTGGTATGTCTGAGACTGGTAGCTCATTTAGAATGAATGTATGATCATCAATCATAATCATCAATCATAATCATCATCAGGGATTATGATTATGATGATTATCATGTAGTTGTGGAGTTTAAGAATAATGAAGTTTCAGAGTTATTTGTGAATAAAGGTAAGGTGATGAATGTGATGGTGTAAGTGAGAGTCTTGGAATACCAGTCCAGTCAAAGCAGTTTTCCATTAATATCACACAGAGTAATGAGTTATCTGTAAACCAAGAGAAAAAGGTCAAAACATTTTTAAGTTTGTTTTGGACGAGACTGATGGTAACATAGATAAATGTGCATTCTGGAATAAGTTAGCTGTGGTTAGTCAAAATTTATATCCAAATTGATGGAATGAAGTCAAAGAAGATCTGAGCAGGAAGTGTAATTTTGACAGTAATATATTTTTTGTGTTCCTTCTGTAATAAGTGAGGTCAGTTGCACTATGGAATCCATTCCTTGTCTTTAATCTATTCCTGACAAAATGAGTAACCAAAGTGATTCTATGATATCAGTAAAGTTGATTAAACCCTGTAAAAACAGTGTGGATGTAGCATTTGACAAAATTGCAAGTGATATTTTACATGAAGTGTCTATTATCAGAGATGATGATTCAGATTTTGGATGTCCATACATTAACATTAAGATTGATCAGTGGGAAGGGAACTGTTTGTTTGAGACAGGTACCAATTTGTGGTATATCTGAACAGTTTAGAGACAAGATCCAGTATAATAAGAATTTTGTGGAAATGTCCATTGCACGTGTTAAGATAGGAGGAACTAGTGGTAAGTAAAGCAAGTATGTAAAATGTTAAGTACTGTTAACTTTTAGTATAGAGGACAAGACCTATGACTATGGATGCTTAATGATCTAGAAGAAAATACACACTACGTTTGCAGATTCATAAGACTACATAATTGTGGTGTGTTTATCAAGAATGTAGTATGTAAGATAATGTCATTCCTAGAGTTTTGTCTTATCTATAGGCTGTTCAAATTTATGATGTACTATATAATGATGTTTTGTAATAGATTTGTGCTTTAGAATATGATACATATATGCTATGAGACTACATGAGTAGATCCTTTTGCAATTTTGAAATGGGATAATATACATAATTTGTACTGTAAAAAATAGGAATAGTATGTTAGTATATCTGTGTGTATCACCTTGTTAGTTTATTCTTTCCATTGCAGTTAACTCTGTTTATCAAAGTTTCATGTGTGAACCGTTTTTAAATTTCATCTCACATAAGTAACTGCTTTTGGAAACTTAATAGGGAGAGCATACTCCGTGTGATGTAAAGAAGGTATTGAACAGCATATTTAGTACATAAAACAATGTTTCAGAATTTGGTTGAATGCTAGACTGAAAGTTTGAGAACTCTAGGGAGGAAACTGAATGCTGTGGGTAGATTCACTCCCACACTGCTGTATGGCTGGACCTGGCTGGACCAGTCAACTTACAAGAAATTGTAGGTGCTGGGTAATGTACTCAAGCACCTGCCAACTACATCAGTGTTGTGACTGAGATTTGTAAATTGTTAACCAAGACTACCAAAGACAGTGTTATTTCACATAAATGTAAGTTTTTTTTTTTAAGTAGGGGATTAAATTCCCAATACATTATGTAACTTTGAATCAGTATGTACTTTTTTTATCAGTTGTGAATGAGTCTTCTAGGCCTTTATGTATGTAGGTTAGTTTGTATGTCTTCCACACTATTTGCTAGCATAGTCAATATAACAAGATGTATACATGTCTACTTCCATACACTGTTTTTGTCCTCAAGCTACTTTATTAGGTCATCATTTAAAGCTATTTATGACTCTCCCTCTCCCTCCTTTTATGAATCAACATATTCTCAAATACTCTGGTTTATGTTGCTGATTGATTTTGTACTATATTCCTACTCATAATTGAGTATATTCCTCTGGTCTGTACCCATCGTCGTATTTTTAGAATCGGCTCACTCATCGTACACTTAGGCTCTGAATTTTTTCTCGTCTCTTTTTAAGGCTTTGAAGGTATGATTTTATGGATGTATACTTACAATTTGTAATTATAGTCTCTGTACTTATTTCCATAGTGTAGTGTTGTAATGTTATAGTTTTGACTTTGTATTATTTGTCTTGTAACAGTATGCTCCACAGATCATACATCAGTATTCAACTTTTGGCATCATTTTGTACACAGATTGTCAAACTTTAAAGTCTGTCACAAAATATTGTAAACAAACAGTTTCAAAATTTTGTGAAGGGGATACTGTAAAGGGACATCATCCTCTAACATCACCTTTATTCAACAGAAGTTATAGATACCAAAAATACTTTCTACCTTTTGAACAGGTTAATATTGTCTCAGCTATTTAACTAAAAGAATTTCATATGCTTTTGTATATGATGTATTACATTTCAGACTAAAATGCACAAGGAAAAATTATTTTATTACTTTATCACAATCTATATGTATCGACTCTCTATGTACAGTTACAATTACTTTTCTTTTAGAAATATTTTAAATTACAAAATATCTGGCATACTTAAAATTCCTATTGTTAATTGCACAATCTGACAATATTTATTTCTGGTCTCATCTATAAAATGATATAGCTTGGTGGAGATCCCTCTTTTGTCAAGAAAGTTTGTAAACTCTTTTTGTTTTGTAAAATCTCTAGAATATTTTTAGTACTGCAGAATGAAGTAGTAGTGGGTATGGATCTGATGGAATTGAATGAGATTTTAATTTTGGCAATAACAATGCAATTCTTGGTTTTATGGAAGTGGAAAATGTAAAGACAGTGTGATATGAAAAATGTGATACAATAAAAAAAGTACAAAAATAGAGATTACACAGCAGACTTACTTAATAGTTAGCATGTAATTTGAAACCTACAGAGTCAAAAAAATTTAAGCTTCAAGAATCAACCCCTAGATGTGACAAACTAGAGCCAACAATAAGGAAAGAAGATATGTAAAAAAGTTTATTCGTAAATCTTACTTCTCTCAAAGCTTATGAAACCGGTCAATTATTTATAAGAGTGAAAATCAACTGGTGATGCAAGGGAGGGTAAGATTACACAATTCAATGATTACCAGGGTCACCCAGGCCATTTTAGATGGTTGGAATGAACAGTTTTGGGTCCATTGAGCCAAAAATGAAGGGCAACCACTCTTTTTGACTATCATAGACCACTTTTTGTGTTACCTTGCAAAGTTTACAAATCAGCTAGCAATTACAGTAGCACAAGCAATTGTGAATAACTGGTTACTGAAGTTTGGCATCCCCAACATGATAATCACTGAACAGGGCACCATCATTATGCCAGAGATAATGAAACAGCCATTACATCCATCACACATCTGGAAACAAAGAACCAGTCCTTGCACCTGCAGTCTAAAGAGAGGACTGAACACATTCACCAAACCATAAATAAGGTGCTGAGCTACTACTTCAACCGTCACCATAATGACTAGGATGTTTACTTACCCTGTGTAATGGCTGTGTATAATTGAAAGCCGCACATTAGTGTTGGGTTGTAACCATATAAGGTGATGCATGGAAGAAAGATGCCATAACTTTTTGAGGTATTAAACCTAAGATAGGGAAAAAATGGGAAATATATGGAATTATTACAAAGCATTAAAAGATATAAGAAAGCAAATGCAAAAGCAAGCAATAAGGAATTCGATTGGCAAGAGAAATTGGGACAGTATAAAGTTAAACTGCCAGAGTACAGAGCCAAGTGAAGGGTAATGTTAACTGGTCCCTATAACCAAAGAGTAAACTGAATAAATTTATTACGCAAAATTATGGGCCATATCAAGCTGTGGAAATGACATCACTAGTAAACATTCCATTGCAGTTTCTGACACACAAACCATTGCTCAGGTGGAGCACAGTTAATCTTTTAAAGGTGCTTCAGATAGTACTACAATTGCCAGCACCACTACCTGGAAAGAAGATAGATGGCAAGAGTAAAGGGAAGTAAAGAATCAAACTTGCATGCAGGCTGCACACAAGATACTATATGCTCTTAGGTCACGCACATAAGTGGTTTGTATGTATATTTTATGAATATTTTTTGTATGATTTATTGTATGGGAGATATGGAGTACATGATAAACTTCGTGGTGGATTCTGTTGTGTTTGTATAGTTCTCTTATTTTTCTGTTAGTGTTTTCACTTTGATCTGTTTTCTAGTAATAGACTTGGTATGAAGTGCAATACAGGAGTGGAACACATGTATATCAGCAAAACAGAATGAGTTATATCATGGCTGGTGTATAACAATGGACCATGGGCAGTGTTCTCATGAGGGAGACGTAGGGTGATGCAGATTCCATTTCCGCAGGTGGTGTTGCCACCAAAAATGGGCATGAGTGCAGTCTTTGCAAGGAATTTTGGTTACTTGTAATATTATTTTACTTGTGCATGAATTTTTCTTGGGATAGGGTGCTCATTTCTTGTGGTTTCATGTCAAGAAGAGTAAACTTGGATTATGGGAACCATTCCAAACTGTTGTATTTTTTGTGCATTTTTATTGTTATTTGTACTGTTTATGTAGTGAGTTATGGGTTGTGTATTCAGTTTGAGGGTGTATCCAAAATTATGTTTGTTTGTTCTAAATAGTGGAAAGCTCTGGAGAAGTACACACAACTAAGGACACATGAGGTGATGCTGATCTCCAAACAAAGGGGATTCTATGTGTTAATGTTAGTGGATGAGATTTGTCAATGGCAGAGAGGATGGGTTACAATATGCCTAACTCAGATGCTCCAGTCTGACACAAAGGTGTGTGAGAGTTATTTTTAGGTTGGTCGGTTGGTTAGTTGGTTGGTTGGTTGGTTGGTTGGGGTTGAAGGGACTAAACAGCAAGGTCATCAGTCCCTTGTTTCAAATGTGGTCCATTCAGACAGTCTGACATCTCAGAAAAGTCAGAACAATGAAAGAAAAAGGCTAAAAAAATATAAAAGTGCAGTCGTGCCGTCAATGGTAGAAACAAAATGAGGGAAGTCAGCAAGAGAGCAACTCCAAGGCTATGCTAGAAGCAGGAAATATCCCACCTCTGAATGCTTTTAAATAGCAGGTGGTCTTGCCTCTACAGCATCAACCACTAGAATGTAGACGTGTGTGCTGGAAAAGGAGACTAACTAATTCTAAAAAGTGATAAAAACAGAGTAAAAGGGAAAGAAAAGAGGATATTGGCCCTGCCCCAACACCAGAGTGAGGTTAAAAACCTTAAAACTGAGAAAAGAAGGCGGCATTCCACCAAAATGCTGAGACCAAGGGATGGCAGGAAAAACTCTGGTCAATAGGCAGAAGGCCACTCATTAAGTCCGTACATAACAAAACATGGTTGCGTTGGGACTGTTTAATAAAGGTAAGGGCCTGGGAAACTGCCATCAATTCTGCAGTAAACACCCCACATGTAAGTGGGAGGAGATGATTTTCCATGTCAACAGAGGATGTGAAGGCATATCCCACATGATCAGCAGATTTAGAGCCATCAGTGTAAAAAACAACAGCATCCTGAAACTCCCATAAAATTTGGCGGAAAAAACAACGGAACACCATCGCAGGAGTGGAATCTTTCGGACCTCGAAGGAGCAGGTGGGTGATGTCCACGGTCTGAGAACAAGATAGAATAGGAAGGATGAGTGAGAGAGGAATGGACAGCGATTGCATAAGAAACCAAAAGCTGTGACCGCCGAACAGAAAGGGAGATGGGAGGGGGATCCCAACTTCCACCAGGAGTTTATCAACAGGGCTAGTAGGGATGGCACCGGTGGCCAAACTGATACCACAATGGTGGACCGGATCCAGGAGGTACAGTGTGGAAGGAGCAGCCGAACCATAAACTTGACAACCATACTCAAAGCGAGACAGCACTAAAGCCTGATAAAGGCGGAGAAGGATGGAGCAGTCCGCACCCCAAGAGCTGTGGTCAAGGAAGCGAAGGACATTGAGTTCACGGAAACATCCTACCTTCAGGAGTCTGATATGGGGCAGCCAAGTGAGCTTGCTGTCGAAAAGAAGACCCAGGAAATGAAACTGTGGGACCACAGGCAATTGTTGTGCATCATGATAGAGCTCCAGATCGGGGTAGATCGTAGTACGGCGACAGAAGTAAACCACCCATAGTTTTAAAGGAGAGAATTGAAACCCATGCGAGGGAGTCCATTCAGAGGCATGCCGTATAGCTCCCTGGAGCTGCCGCTGTGCAGAGGCCATCGAAGAGGAACTAACCCAAATGCAGAAATCATCCACATACAGAGCAGGGGGTGACCAAAGAACTGACAGAGGCCACAAGGCCATCAATAGCAATGAGGAAAAGTACTACACTCAATACGGAACCCTGTGGGATGCCATTATCCTGGGTCTGTGGAGAACAAAAAACAGTACCAACCCAATCCCTGAACGACTGATGGAACAGAAACTGGCAGATAAAAATCGAGAGTGGGCCTGGAAGACCCCATTGATGACGTGTAAGTAAAATGTGATCGCGCCAAGCCGTGTCATAGGCCTTGCAAAAGTTGAAAAATACTGCAACCAAATGGGGTGCTGGGAAAAAGCCTGCGAAACTGTGGATTCCAAGTGAAGTAAATGATCAATCAGAGACGGCCCCTCTTGGAAACCACACTGGTAAGTGGACAATAGACCCCAAGATTCGAGGATCCAAGTGAGCCGACGGGCTGCCATCCATTCAAGTAACTTGCAAACAACATTTGTCAGGCTAATTGGCCAGTAGCTTTCGACAAAGGGGGGTTCTTACCAGTCTTAAGGACAGGAACCATGATGCTATCCCTCCACTGAGAAGGGAAGTCACCCTGGAGAGAAATACGGTTAAACACCCAGAGAAGATGTTGCCGTTGAGGAGCACTGAGATGTTGAAGCAGTTGGTTATGAATGGAGTCTGGGCCAGAGGCCGTATAATGAGAAGAATAAAGAGTGGAAAGAAGTTCCCATTCAGTAAAAGGTTTGTTGTAAGATTCTGATTGACAAGGGGTAAAACATAATGTGGAAGCTTCGGCCTGCTGTTTCTGATGAAGGAAAGCAGCCAGATAGGAGGCTGCTGCTGATGCTGTTGCAAAATTGGTCACAAGATGTTCCACTAGAATCAACAGGTCTGTGCAAAGGCCATCCAAGAGGTGAAGGCCTGGGAGGGTGGACAGCAACCTTGGAGAGAGCGAAGTGTAACCCATACCCATGACATAGGGACAGTAGAACCGAGGGAAGGAACAAAGCTTTCCCAACACATCCATTTGCTCTGTTTGATTAAGTAAAGGGGCTTTAGCATGAAGGCATTTAAAGGTAATAAGATTGGCAACAGATGGGTGCCTCTTAAGGTGTTGCAAAGCTTGACTGTGATCACGGATGGCAATGGCAATTGCCATACTCCACCACAGGACTTGCTTGACAGTGATCACGAATGTCAATGGCAATGGCCGTACTCCACCATGGGACTTTGCCGGCAGCATGATGGTCCACTTGAGTGCAGTACAGCAAGGCTAGCAGCGTGAACAACTGCGTCAGACACGTCACATAGGACGTCATCAATACAACCTGACAAACATGGAGAAAAAACAAACAGTGCAGTATATAGAGGCCAATCGGCACATTGGAAAGACCAACGAGGTAACCTGTCCATCGGGGAGCAGGAAGGGAGCAAGACAATCAACAGGAAATGGTCACTATCACAAACGTTGTCATGTGGCGGCCAGTGTGAGGGAGGGAGGGAGGGAGGGAGGGAGGGAAGGAAGGAAGGAAGGAAGGAAGGAAGGAAGGAAGAAAGAAAGAAAGAAAGAAACAAAGAAAAAGAAAGAAAGAAAGATAGATAGATAGATAGATAGATAGATAGATAGATAGATAGAAGGATAGATAGAAGGATATATAGATAGATAGATAGATTGTCTGCAAGAAACTGGTCTATGAGAAGACCCTATCTAGATGGAAATGCACTGCCCCACAAGGGATGATGAGCAACCCTGAGAAAGAGGAAGGGAGGAGGAAGTTGCTGAAGAAGGGCAGTTAAGGCAGCAGGTGTAAGAGTCCTGTCAGGAGGGAGCTAAAAATTTCAAACCGTGACCTCAGAGTCCAGGTGAACCCTAACAGCAACCGCTTCCAATGTAGTTTGAAGAGGAATCCACAACGTGCGTACGGACCAACGTACAAACACCACCAGAGGCCCGCAGGGGGCCGACCCGATTTCAACAGAAAACATGGAACCCACAGATGGTCAGTGAGTGATCATCAGTAAATTGAGATTCCTGCAGAAGCACAAAAGCTGTAGAGTAAGACGAAACAAGGGATTTCAATTCTGGAAGGTGATGGTGGTATCCATTACAACTCCACTAGATAACCGCAGAATGATGATTCAAATGGGGGTTGAACAGGCTAAAGCCAGTCATGCCACCGAGTCACCACTTGTCACCGACAAGGAGGGGCAACACCCACGAACAACAGATCAGAATCAGGATGCAAAGTTGGGGATGGGACCTCTGGTGACACCAGAGGCTCCTTGTCCCAGAACTTATGTCTCTTCTTCTTTTCTGTTTTAGATCATGGAGGGCTGTGTGGCATAAAGGAGCCAGCTGCAGCAAGATCGGGAACAGAAAGAGATCAGGTGACCAGGGGGGTCACAGACCATGGTTCTCGTGGTCATCTCGTGGCAGCAGACCTTTGACCTGGAAGGTGCCGGTAAGGGGGATCCCAGGAGGGGCGCCCTTGACCGGCAGACGCCGAAGAAATGGGACACGTATCGGCTGGTGAGGGGGAGCAGCGCCCAGAGGAGAAGGTGTGGGAGCCGCAGGGGAGGGGGGAGGAGAGGTGTTCGGGACTGGGGTAAGGGAGGCAGAGGAAGGGCTGAAGATTTAACTAAAGCATAGCTAGACGTCATGGACACAGGGTGAAGACGTGCATACTTCTTACGAGCCTCGGTGTAGGTTAAATGGTCAAGGGACTTCTACTCTTGTATTTTCTTATGAACTGGGCAATCTGGTGAACATGGAGAATGATTGGCATGACAATTAACACACACAGGAGGGTGAACACAGGAACTCCTCTCAGGGAGTGGACGTCCACAGTCACCACAGAGAGGGGCCTGCGAACAGCGGGAAGACGTGTGCCCAAAACGCAAGCACCTAAAACATCTCATAGGTGGTGGGATGTATGGCTTCACATCACATTGATAAACAATGATCTTTACTTTCTCAGGGAACTTATTCCCTTCGAAGGCCAGGATAAAGACACCAGTATCAACGCAATTGTCCTTCGGACCCTTCTGAACACGCCAAACAAAGTGAACACCCTGCCAGCTGAGATTGTCCCGAAGTTTCTCATCAGTTTGAAGGATGAGGTCCCTGTGAAAAATCACACCTTGAACCATGTTTAGAGACTGTTGGGGGGGTAATGGACACAGGAATTGTGCCAAGATGGGTACAGGCACAAAGGGCCACAGAGTGAGCAGCTGAAGCAGTTTTGATTAACAATGAACATGACTGCATCTTTCTCAGAGAGTCCACTTCGTCAAACTTGTCTTCAATGTGTTCCACAAAAAATAAAGGTTTGGTATTGGTGACAGTATCCCCATCAGTCCTGGTGCAAACTAGTTAGTGGGGGAAAGGTTTCGCTCCTAGCTGATGAGCCTGACCCTCCTCCCAGGGGGTAGCCATGGATTGGAAGGCCGAAGGAACAGGAGAAGCAGCACTAAAAGAATCATTTCCACGCGGAGAGATGGCCGCAGAAGAATGGCCAGAGTTCTGGACCTGTATGCATTTCATTTGCATAGCGTCCGCCCTGATACCACCCACTCCAATCAGGGGCTCTCCCCATGGGTGCCACCCAGCCACAACAAGGGCTGTCTGGCACGGTGCCCATTGCCAGGAGTTCTGATGCTCCAGGACAACAAGCAACCACTCCTAGGCTTACACGAGGAGGTCACAGCTCAGGTATCAGAAGTGTGATCCCTGTGTGTTCAGGGGGCTCAACCAAAAGGGTACATAGCGACCCCACCACACGGGCTGCCTACCGTGCAGGCTATGCATCCTAGCATCAGACAACGATATGAAAGAAAAGGTGGAATGAACTAGGAGGGCACATGTCGGAGACACTAGGTAAGGCACTCTTCCCCAAATTGCTCACACTATGGAACAGAAGTTTAGTAATGGAGGTCAAACCCCAGAAGGGAACCAGGGAACGCCAAAAGGATGAAGTGATTATCCAACAAAACCAAACTGCAAAGCCAACAGAACCAGGAGGATAACAGGGCCAACTTAAAAAAGGACACCAAGAGAGGGAGAGGAGAGGGGGAAGGGGAAGGAGCAAGAAGAGGAAAGGAGGGAAAGGGCAAGGAAATGCAGCCCTGGAAAGAAGGAAGGCTGCAATAGCTCGGGGCCCCATGCTCGCCATGCACGTACTCATGGAAGGACCGTGAGGCCCATGGCGGAGGTTAATTTTAGGGATAAAAGATGCCTTAGGATGCCAAAGGGATATCATGGCACTGTATCCTTACTTTCAAAGGGCTGGAATGTATTATATCTAATCCATATTTACAACCAAAATAGTTGTTATAAACTGCTATGAGCAGGGATGACAGAAAGGGAGGATGAGGCTAAAATTATGAGGTAGTGTGCTACTGGTAAGTGGTACAACTTGTGGCATAGCAGGAACTGTCTTACAGCTAATATCAATGAAACCACTATAATGAATATGATACAGCCATTGTTGTATTAGCTGAAAAAAACTGCTGAAACTACTACCAATCCAGACTTAAACTTACATAAGCAACGCTTAAAACCTGACTTCCTTTCACTGGTTAAGCCTACAGCTACACAGAAATCATGCATTACTGCAGAGCAGGTGCTCCAGCATGTGTGGCAATACCATGATCAGTTATTCATAAAAAACATGACACAATGTCCTGGTGTCTGGTATCACCATGGTTGTGACTACTGTGTGTTATTTGTATCTACTTTAAGTGGAAAACCACCTGATTGCTTTAGCTTTTATTATGACTACCAGTAAACTGTGTTAATATTCGGAAACAGTACTTAAGTTAGTAAACAGCAAATGAACAAAGTGGTTCACACTGAACCTGAGAAGAGAGAAGTGGAGAATATTGGACATATATGAAACATCTATTAAGATTTTCTTTATAAATGTTAACATATCACAACTGGAGAGACTGAATCTCAAAGTGGAAGGTAGTGCTCTACCATGGCTTTGCCTGGTGTAGCAAACAACTGCTGTGTTCATTTAGCAGAATGACGTCATGAGGAGGGAAGCGTACATCAGCTCAATAATTAGCTGATATGGCACTCAAGAACATGTATTCAGTACAATGAAAATGGAGAAGATGCCAGCCATCATCTACAGAAGTCCAGAAGTCGAAGTTATGATGCCTCCCTACTCCAGTAGAGCTTATGGAGGAGCTAGCAAGATAGGAAAACCATGGAAAATGAAGTCAGTTTCCCAATGATTAAGTCTGACAATAGCAACCTGTTGTGACTTACAGGTCAGAACTGCTGCCGTTTGAGAAACACTATCCAGCCCAGCTCATCTACATACATACACCCCACCCCTCCCCCCCCACACACACACAAAACCTAATTTAGTCCATCAGTCTCAGTAGCATTAATCTGCACACAGAAGGCCCAGTTACGCAGTTTATGCTGGCCACTAGCTATGAAAAGAAATTTGCTTGCAATCAAAGATGAAGCAACCAGCCATTGCTGTCAGACTTTGCTGTCAAGAGCTGCAGGCCTCTGCTTGAGCTGAGCCTGTATGCAGTTTACTGGTTGACTACCATCTGCCAACAGCCACCTCCCTGGTGGGCCATGGTTTTGAGGCTGGTGAACTAGCTACCCTTACATCACTGCCCTCTGTGGACACATGTAATTGCTGTTCACTGTCCAGAACAGGCACATGCCATTGTCATCAGTCATCCCAGTGGCTGCAGTTTAACCCCACCTACTCCATTGTATTCTCTGGCGACTCAAAAAAGCAAGTGAGAATGTAGGTGGCTTCCTACTCCCTGTCACCCGTAGCCATTACTGCCTTGCATTAGCACTCTGCTGCTGTGCTGATTTGCTGATTACAGCATGATGGGTTACCATCGTACTGTGTGCCACCCTGGGCCACCCTCCTTGCAGACAACTGCTGATGCCAGCACACTTTAGCAGCTATTGTCACCTACATTATGGATGCAAATGACACTTCCCTGATGCCATCACTGTAATTGTTATGAATAAAAGACTTTCTCAATCAGGAACATTTATCTGATGGGTCACCATACAACAACTGCTACCACCAACACTGCAGACATCCTAGAACAGGGAAACTGCACTACAGTCTGAAATATCAGCAGCCCAATTCACTTGCCAGCTCAGGGGTTATGCTCTACTGCTCATCATGGGTACAGCACTGACCTGTGCAAGTGACGTCACAAATGTAAACAATGTGTGCCAATGCCATCATAGCCAATCTACTTACTGCTTCCCTTTTATATCCTTTGACAGATAACTACTGTCTGGTTTCTGTGAAAGTTGTAGACAGCCTGCAGTTCCATGTGTTTTATCCACACTACCTTCACAAATGTAGTTTTGTCTTCCAAGGTAAGCCCTAAGCCACAGACTCAGTATCGCCTCATGTGTTCTTATATTCTTCCAGGAAGATGTATAAATATGATAGTACAGGACCTTTGGCTGACAGTCTCATCTTGCATAAATATGTTGTTATTGTTATTGATGATACTTTTAATTATTAATGATTAAGAAACAATTATTTATATTCAATTATTACTGGTATTAATGAATGATTAGTAATTGTTAAGATCAAAAAAATGGCTCTGAGCACTATGGGACTTAACATCTATGGTCATCAGTCCCCTAGAACTTAGAACTACTTAAACCTAACTAACCTAAGGACAGCACACAACACCCAGCCATCACGAGGAAGAGAAAATCCCAGACCCCGCCAGGAATCGAACCCGGGAACCCGGGCTTGGGAAGCGAGAACGCTACCGCACGACCACGAGATGCGGGCTGTGTTAAGATCAATAATAATAATAATGATAATAATAATAATAACAGAACTAAAGAAGCCTCAGACAAGCGCCGTCATGGTCAGGGACGACGCTTGAACCCTATGCCCGCCCACAATGGTAACGACACTGCTAGCCAACTGGAAAATGATTTAAATCCAAATAGAGGTGTTTTGCAGGATATGCTTCCTGCAACCACCCTAGAAGGAAAACAAAGACAGAGGATGAGATTGTCAGATGAAATTAATCAACACCTCATGTTCTGTTATCACCAAGCAACAAACCTAGGAACCAACACAACTGGATACATATCACAAGTATACACAACATTTATTACCAGATACCCAGAATTAAAATTTTTAACAGAACAACGACTAGCTGATCAGATCCGTGTAATAATAAAAAATAACAGGATACCCCAGTCAGAATTAGAAAACATCAAACAACAAGTACAACAAATACTGGAACAAAATAATGTGCAATCAGAAGAAGAAGAAAATACAGTAATGGACTCAAACATCCCAGAGCAAACAAACAAAGAACAACACGCACCAATTAAACAATCAGAGGAAAGCGAAATCTTAAGACAGCCACCAGAACAAGCACAAATAGAACACGAAGTGACACAGATGTTAGATATAGAAAAAAATTTCAGCTAACATATATAGAATACAAAGACACAAATACAGACATTAGACCATTCTTGCATAGACCACCAAATAACCCACAAGTCGAAACAACAATAAAAACTATCAACACAATCATACACAACAAAATAAATGAAAACACAACTATGGAAGAGTTACAACTACTGGTTTATATAGGAGCACTCACTGCACTAAATATACACACTAGGCAGAAATCAGAACAAACCAACACACAGAAGAAACCCACAAAACCAGCATGGCAACACAGGCTACAGATCAAAATAGAAAAACTGAGAAAAGACATCGGACAGCTAACACAATTTATAAGAAATGAGGTCTCGGAAAAAAAACAAGAAAGGTTAGGTAAAATCTCACAACAAGAAGCGACAGAGCAATTAGACGAAAAGAAGCAGAAATTACAAGCATTAGCCAAACGACTCAGAAGATACAAACAAAGTGAAAATAGAAGGAAACAAAACCAAACATTCAACACAAACCAAAAGAAATTTTACCAGACAATAGATAACACACACATTAAAATAAACAATCCACCAAACATAACAGACATGGAACACCTCTGGAGCAACATATGGTCAAACCCGGTACAACATAACAGGCATGCACGGTGGATACAAGCAGAAACAGACACATACAAGATGATACCACAAATGCCTGAAATGGTAATTTTGCAACATGAAGTCACCCGAGCAATTAATTCTATGCACAATTGGAAAGCCCCTGGAAAAGATAAAATAGCAAATTTCTGGCTAAAGAAGTTCACCTCAACACATTCACATCTAACTAAATTATTTAACAGTTACATTGCAGACCCATACACATTCCCTGATACACTTACACATGGAATAACCTATCTGAAACCTAAAGATCAAGCAGACACAGCAAACCCAGCTAAATATCGCCCCATAACATGCCTACCAACAATATACAAAATATTAACTTCAGTCATTACACAGAAATTAATGACACATGAAACACAGAACAAAATTATAAATGAGGAACAAAAAGGCTGCTGCAAAGGAGCACGAGGATGTAAAGAGCAACTGATAATAGATGCAGAGGTGACATATCAAGCTAAAACTAAACAAAGGTCGCTACACTACGCATACATTGATTACCAAAAAGCTTTTGATGGTGTACCCCACTCATGGTTACTACAAATATTGGAAATATACAAAGTAGATCCTAAATTGATACAGTTCCTAAACATAGTAATGAAAAATTGGAAAATCACACTTAATATCCAAGCAAATTCAAATAATATCACGTCACAGACAAAACAGATTAAGTGTGGAATATACCAAGGAGATTCATTAAGTCCTTTCTGTTTCTGCCTTGCTCTGAACCCACTATCCAACATGCTAAATAATACAAATTACGGATATAATATTACTGGTACATACCAACACAAAATCACACATTTGCTATACATGGATGATCTAAAACTACTGGCAGCAACAAATCAACAACTCAACCAATTACTAAAGATAACAGAAGTATTCAGCAATGATATAAATATGGCTTTGGGAACAGACAAATGTAAGAATAATAGCATAGTCAAGGGAAAACACACAAAGTATGCAGTCATGTGAAACCAGGAGCACCAATGTGGGAAATTATTAGGGACATTTTACGTGACCAACAAGACAACAAAAATCATCATGTTGTATTAATTGGAGGAGCAAATGACGTGTATTGTAACGAGTTAGCTAACGCTATTATCAGTCTCAAAAGTGGCTTCAGTTCGATAGAAAACCAAAAAGTAACTTATTGGTATACCACATAGGCATGACCTGATATCTGCTTAATGTGTGAAAGCCGAAATTAAGGAAGCAAATAAACAGATACAAACAATGTGTCAAGTGTACCCAAACATAAGATTTCTACCAGTCGATTTCCTGGATAGATGCAGCTTTACAAAACATGGCATGCACATGAATAGAAGAGGCAAGTCATCTCTGTGCAAAGCAATTTACAAAACATTAGAAACATATGAAAAACTGAGTATCTATGAGTCAGTACCAATTATTGCAATGAACTACCGATACATTACTGAAAGCAACCATGCAGGAAGTGAATATGTCCTGGAGACAACAACTAAAGCAGCTGAGGAACCACAAATTGTTACAGCATCATGATCAAATTCAGTAACAACGGCAGCACCATCAAAACCAGCAACATCTGAACCAGCTCGAGCAACAAGACCAATAACAGCAGCAGCACAAGCAACAGAATCAGAAATGGTGTCAACAACAACTGTAGCAGTTCCACTGCAGCCACTGGTAGAAAAGAGGAAGGAAACCACAGTGAGTATTGTATCACCACCTCCATCCTATGCCAAAGTGTTATCAAGTGCCTCCACTCAGCCTGCCCACATAAACTATGTAACATGTGAGACAAACAAGAACCTTGAGAAACAGACAACAAAAATATCACTTTGATTAGCGGATAAGAAGACAGAAACCTAAGTAAGTATTTTATCATCTCCATCCCATAGTGAAGTGTTATCTAGTGCATCAAATCAGCCATCCCACACAAATGTGCTATCAAGTAGGCCTATATCAAATCCCCCATGCCAGATAAATTATGCAGGAAGTGAAATAAACAAGTCTGCCACCCAAGCATCAAACAGAACCAAAAAAATACCACTGAGAAGTAATGATTTTTTATGGCCTGCCACAAGGAAGTCCAGCCACTACCAAAACATAACACCATCACCACACCAAACATGAGGACCAGTGAAAGGCAAACCACCATGTGTGCATCCCATTGGGCCCAAGACATCATGCATCTTCCCTCTTGCTGTGAAAAATCAATATTATTCATTCACATAAATATTAGATCCCTGAAATATAAAGCTGATGAACTTGGTGTTGTATTGAATGGAAACAATAGAATAGTATCATGTATTAATGAACACTGGTTAAGAGAAGAAGAGATAAAACTGTATGTACCACCTCGTTTTAATTTAATTTCAAGTTACTGCAGACCCAATGAAGGTTATGGGGGTTCCTCAATATATATAAGTGACAACCTAGGGTTAAGATATACTGTGGTTGATGTTAAGGACATATGTGTTAAAGGCATTCTTGAAGCGGCTGTCATGCTACTACCAACATTAAAACTCACAGTTATTTCAATATACCATTCTCCTGATAATGATGCCGATCAATTTGTAGAGTGTTTAGATAAACCTATTCACCATACAGAAAAATATACCAAACACAAGACAGTAATTTTAGGAGATTTAAATTTTGATGTAAGGAAAAAAAAGAAAAAACACACAAAAATACTAATTTGCTTAACATGCTAAGATCCCATAATCTCCTCTGTGCAAATTATAGTCCCACAAGGAAACTTTCTTGTCTCAACAGTTTTATCACAAATATACATAAAGATGATTTTGAATTTGGACTCCTTAATGTTGACTATCTGACAGATCACAATGGTATATGGGCAAAACTAACAATTAATGAAACAATGGGGGATTGTGAACCAACCCAGTTTGTCAGGTTATTAAATGATAAAGGCATAAATAGCTTCACAGATAAGCTGAAGGTACTAAACTGGAATAATATAATATATGCTTCCAACAATGTTGAGGAGGCTTGTAGCAGGTTTGTTAGTACTTTATCTGAAATTTTCAATACCTCCTGTCCAATGGTTACCAAACAAAACAAAACTATGGCAAGAAAGCATGGCAGAACTACTCCACATAGGTGGTTCACACCATATTTACAGAAGCTGAGATTAATGGTCTTGATATGCTATGATAAGGTAAAAAATGGTAGTGTTAACAATGAAACGTATGTTAGCCTCAAGAGACACTATAGATCACAAATCAGAGTAGCAAAATGTAGAGCAAATGATATCTTCATTAAAAACTCCAATAATAAGTGTAAGGCTGCGTGGAGGGTCATTAAAGCAGAATTAGGTACAGGTAGTCATAGTGTAAAAGTTACAACTGGTGTTAATGTCACCCCAGATGAATTTAGCCCCTTTTTTATCAATGCAGCAAACCCTAATCCCTCATCTCCTCGTAAGAAGAGTTCAAAATCAAATTCACAATCTACTTATATAAACCAGTTTTTGCAAAACTTTGCTGATACTGTGCCAACCTGTAATTGGGGACATGTGGAAATATGTGATGTAATTAATTCAGTGGCAAAGTTAAGTGACTCCAGATCAGAAGATATTTATGGCCTCTCAAATTTTGTGATTAAAAAAAATAATCGGTTTGATATCATTCCCCCTCTTCACACTCATAAACTGGATATTTGTCTGTGGTATTTCTCCAGAATGTCTAAAGAAGACAGTAGTAATTCCATTACACAAAAAGGGTGATAAAAACTGCACTAATAATTATCGTCCAATTTCTCTGATACCTATTCGTTCAAAATTAATCGAATATTGTATACAAAAGCAAATTAACATGCGTTTGTCAAAAAACCGTGTACTGACTAAGTCTCAATGTGGTTTTAGGGCCCAGTTATCAACAATTAAAGCTGTTGAAAATGTTGTTTCTATTGTGCAATCTTCTTTTGAATCTAAATTATCTGCTGAAGCCACACTGGTGGACTTAAGCAAAGCATTTGATTCTAAAAACCAAACAATACTGCTGGAGAAACTATGGTGTTATGGCATTAGGGATTTGGAACTCTCCCTCATTAAATCATATCTCAGTAACAGAAAGCAAACTGTAAGCTATAACGGTCAAAAGTTACAGTTACTGAACGTCACTAGAGGTGTACCCCAAGGATCAGTGCTTGGGCCATTACTGTTTATAATATTTATAAATGACCTGACCAGCAATATGCCATGCAAATCTGTGCTTTACGCGGATGATACAACTTTCATCAATTCAGGGAAGGACATAAATAAACTGAAGGAGCAAAGTAAAGATTTTCTCAGATTATCCAATATGTGGTTCGAAGCCAATGAGTTAGCTATTAACTATGAAAAGACTGTAAATATATCCTTCAGCCTATCCAATGCTGATACTGAGTACACTTCTACCATACTTCTTGGCATATACTTAGATACGAAATTAACCTGGCAGAGTCACATAGACAACATATCTCGAAAGCTTTCGCGAGTTATCTATCTACTGAAAAAATTATGCACATGTGTTTCTGAAAGCCTGCTGATTAATTCCTATTATGCATTCTTTCATTGCCATATTAGCTATGGTATTCTTCTATGGGGTAATTCTCCATGGTCCAGGAAAATTTTTATTTGGCAGAAGAAAGCCATCAGGAGCATCTCTGGGATTACCAAAAATAACATATCATGTAGGTCGTACTTCAAAGAATTACAGATAATGACAGTCCCTTCTCTTTTTATATACAGCTGCCTTTTGTACATAAAAGAAAACTTTAACAGTTAAAACCTTAGGCAGTCCGTTGATAATCATAACACTCGTCAAACATTTAAGATACACATACCAACAACTCGACTCAAGAAAACACAAGACAGTTATGAATACATGGGAATAAGGCTTTTCAACACATTACCTGTGCAGGCACGTTGTGTCTCTCTTAATATGTTCCAAAGTAAGACTAAAAAATGGCTGATAGACAAAGCTTTTTACAGTGTTTAAGAATTTGAAAACTCTTCAAAAATAGACCTGACCTATGAAACAACTTGCAACTCTGTTTGTACCTCTAAGCTTTTTTTGTCTCTGTAGTTCCACATTTAACTGTTAAACATGTGGAGAAATCCTTATGTATGAAATGTATTCTTTTATTATGCACATTCTTTAAAATGAACACTTTAGTTATGTGGGCTATCTTTATGTATCAAATGTATTCCTTTATTATGTATGTTGTTTTAAAATGTATACTTTAGCTTTGTGTGATACCTCACAATACTTATATTTCTTAATATGTAAATTGTACATTACTCATGACAATATCGATTGCATGTAAATGCTTAAAGATGGATAAATAAATAAATAAATAAATGCACCACAAAATGTACTGGAGAATGATTAATACAAATTATACTGGAACAGAACCATTATAACAGATAAAACACCACCACGTAACAAACCTGGCATCATACTCACCAATAAAAAGAAGAAATTGACACAACTAATCGAAATATCCACACCCAATACAACAAATATACAGAAAAAAACAGGAGAACAATTGTAAATACATCCAACTGGCTGAGGAAGTCAAGGACATGTGGCACCAGGATAAAGCTGACATTATACCAATTGTACTATCAACTACAGGAGTCATACCACACAATATCCACCAGTACATCAACGCAATACAGCTACATCCAAACATATATATACAACTACAGATGTTGGCTCTGAGCACTATGGGACTTAACATCTATGGTCATCAGTCCCCTAGAACTTAGAACTACTTAAACCTAACTAACCTAAGGACATCACACAACACCCAGTCATCACGAGGCAGAGAAAATCCCTGACCCCGCCGGGAATCGAACCTGGGAACCCGGGAGTGGGAAGCGAGAACGCTGCCGCACGACCACTAGCTGCGGACTACAACTACAGAAATCTGTGATTATTGATACATGTTCAATTACCCGAAAGTTCCTAAATGCAATGTAATATATACCGTACAGTTAAAAGGAAGTCAAGCTTGATCAAGGTCTGAGTCACTTTCCATTTTTAGCCAGACATAACGTCTGAGAAAGGGAAGATAATAATAATGCAGACCAGCCAGTAAAACTGGAGAATTGGAAAAGGTGAAGATCTTTTAAAAAGGATAGGTGGTAGGCAAAAATGCCAGTTATAATACAGCAATATGTCTAATAGGAAAACTACAAAGATCCAGACAGATTTTCAGAAAAAGTATGTGCACAGTTCAAAGAGAAATGATTGTAGTATTAATATGTGTAGACAACCATTTAATGATTATTAAGTTTATGAGGAGCCAAATTCACCATTTCTTGTGTCCATATTTTAACATTCTAGAAAATTATTTCCTTGTAAAACATATACATGTGTTAATAAATCTGACATTTGTGCTTGGAATAGAGAAGACTAAACCTCATTATATATGATTATGAAGATTCAGTCACAAAAACATACAGCTCTTCCTCACTGAAGCTAAGCCACTTATGGGACAACATGCAAAATATACTGGCAGTACCTCAGTTACGTAACATTTCTGCTGGAAGTGTAAACTGGTGTGTCCAATACAAAATAAATGACAAATGCACCATTGTTCAGTTTTGATTGTAGCAGTATACACACTGGGCACAGTGCAGAAAATTGTCCAACAACATCATGTGCGAGCAAATGTATCTTCCAGTATCATCCAGTTTTTATCATGTACTGAAGTCACTGCCCTGAAGTAACTCTGCTAAATGCATGTAATAGGGTGGAAGGAGAGCTCTGAGCATAAACACCAGCCACTGCATATCTGAAGCATGAAAGATTCCTCTTTGACTGGTGAGTCACATTACACATTGCTACACAACAGTGGCAAGGTAGAAGCACATAAAAACCACAATAAATGATGGATCACTCTTAGCAACAAGATTCAGTTCAGGCTAGTGGTAGTACTTACACATTTAAACACGAAAATGTGAACTAATCATGTGTTATGGCACTACATTTCCAAATCAATGTCTGCAACCTGCACCCAGATGTACCACCAGGTACCTTACCAAATTATGGTGCCTGTACTGGACACACACTGAGCTGACATGAAGGAAACCTCTGCTCCAGCACTGAAGTGTGTACATTTGCCACATACCAGGCCCTGCCAGCTGCTGCTGGGGCTGGAACACTGTTCACACAGCATGGTGTGAGATCCAGGCTATTGCAGTGACTACCTGGATTACATCCTGCTAGGGCATGGCACTCTGCTGCTTCTGTGGTCTAAGTGGCCAAAAGTGACATACTGTCATAACAGAGCCAGATCGAGCAGCTCCAAATATCGCATGCCTCATCCAACTGTTGTCAACTGCACCATACACTGAAAAGTACTCCATGGTGATCGTCAACCCAAAGTGGGTCATCTCAATTACAACTTGGTGCTACCTCCTCTACCTATGCATCTATGACCCACATTTAACCTCAATGCTGTCAGCAGCCAAACTGTTGCCTGCCAGCTAGAGGCCTACTATTGGCTGTCATCTACTGACTCTGGGGCACCTTCTGGTGTCCTTGGTTCATTGCCCATCCTTGCATATTTTCTGCACCATGTCCAATACGAGCTCCTGGCCTGCTGCATTGGCACCTGATAGCATAGCCAGCCTACACCAGAGTTTGCTGTCGTTGTGTGTCTGATGTTGGCAGGTATGACGCAACTCCACACCAGACAATGTGCTGACTTCAGTACTTCTGTGGCCACTTGCCCAGCCTGACATCTTTGCACTAGTGGAATCTCCCACTGCCATGTGTCAAGCAAAGGAAATACCACAGCCCAGGGTCAACACGCGTCACTGGGACACCGACTACTTGACTTGCGTGACTTTGGCTACATAAATAATTACGTTACCTTCACTGTCTTTACAATTCTATGACAGCTGAGAAACTGGTTCTTCTAACCTACTTTTCAGTCTATCATTCTCGTCCATTGTGAGATTAATAGCACTAAGACCATCCTGACCCCATTATACATGCTTTGTTTCTTTAATTTACAAAGGGCTGAAATGGTGCTGCTCATACATCTTTTCTTCTACAATGTATGTGAGTTACACAAAAAACTGCAGGCAGAGTTTGAAAATTCATTGAGAAAGTATCACATCCCCACCCAAAAATTTGGTCAGTGGTTTGATCAACAAGCCATGGAAATTCAGTTACCTACCTGGTCCTCAAGATCATCTGAACACAATTTTATTTAGTGTGGCCACCTGGAATTCAGTTGAGAGAAACTGGCCCATCTTGGGTCATACTTAGGCTGAAAGATACAGTTGTTGATAGACCCAAGGGTTGTGTGACACTGTTACTTTTGGAGATCATGTGAACTATTGCTGCTACGACTATTGCAAGGCTGGTGCAGTATGTTTCTAGGGACAGTTTTATATGTCACTTATTCATTAAGGTAGAGAAATCACCTTCACCTAACCCCTTTCTACATAAATACTGTCAATATCTTCTCTTGCAAGAACATGGTCCCTGCAACATTACAGTACTTTCAAAATGCCTCTCATTTAGCTCCAAATCCAGTTTAAGAATGATGGAATAGCAAAGGCCCTGCTTTCCTTTACTTGTTCCCTTCAGTCAACTCATTTGTTTGTCATCTGCACAACTGAGCTCAGCCAGCAAAAAATCACACAGCAGCTTGTCTCAAACACTTCCAAGCTACTACTAATTGTGGTCCTCAATCCATCCTAAGCAGCCATTCCTGATAACTTTCCAGGAACTCCTCACATCCAACTTAACATTACCTTCCTGCCTCAGGTCTCTTTCCAGTAAGGTGAACTGCACACTTACAAAACAACCTCAGCCTTAAAATGAACTTCAGCCCCCTTCAGAAAAGGGCTCCAGAAGCATGGTCATGGATCAAAGTAACCACGAGGCAGAGGGAACTCTCCTCATGTTTTCAACACCAATGCTTACATACTTTACCACAGGATGATATCCCTATACAACCTTCAGCCTACACAACCGCCAGCAGCTCTTTCCAAAGCTCTTACCTTAATCCACGTGCTCACACATTGTCAACCACTTGAACCCTTATCTTCACTTTCATCCCAAATTTCACAAAGCTAATACCACTAATCCCCTTACAGTTCACCTCACTGTGGCTCGATATAACACACTCGTAGAAAGATCCTCCAGCCTTTGTTGAGTATCATCTCCAATCAATTGTCCACAGTCTGCCTTCTTACATCAATGATTAAATCACTTCCTCCTGTGCTTTGCACTGTGGATGCTATTTCCTGACACATCATCCCCTATGCTCATAGCTTTATTGCCATGAACACTTTTCCCAGTAACCTGCCAATATGAATCCACCACTTAAATCCTAATCCTTTCAGTCAATGACATTCTGCCCTATAATTCTCTCTTTTGAAGCCTAAATCTACAAAAGCTCCATGGAATTGTGATGAGTATCAGTTTTGCATTAAATGCTTAACCTGTTTGTGGGCAACCTAAACAAATAATCCATACCTGTTTGACCCCTAACAGCCCTTGTTTGGTTTAAATTAATTGACATCATCTTCATGATCTTGGGGCTTTTTTTTTTCAAGTTACTTCATCATCATCATCATCATCATCTCCAAAAGCTGCTTCATCTGACCATCAATGAGCTACCTTCCCAGATGTTGATTTCTCTGTTTGAGATGGCTCAATAAAACCACCTGTTGATGTCAAACACAAAAACCACAAACTGTAACCCTATTTCAGTAGCAATATGTTCCCACTCCACAAAAAGTTTCTTTCCACTAACCTTAAAACATTTGGATGTTGTTTCTGAAATCTGAAACAAGAGTTGACAATGGAGTTGACCACACAGATGATGCATTTTAATATCGATTTACTATATAAGCTGTATGTATGTTTTGTGAGAAAGTTTGTACTGTCCTAATGTATCATTCAAATTGTAGGTTACAAAATTCATCTATGTGTTGTTAGCTAGTGTTAATGTACAGAACTGGTCAGGCAAGGAAGTTTGAAGAAACATAAAAAAATTAATGCAAGCAACTTATGTCAATACACATAAAAAAAACCATCATATAGATCAAAGCAGCACAGCACCCATGATTCAAAATGGTTCTTTTATTGCATTTCAAGTCATCATCTAATAATCATCTAATACTCTTCTTCATCTTCTTCTTTTCCTTCAGCATTTGTCCCATGTGCCTGCGGGGTCCTCTATATGGGTCCGTTGTCTCCATTTTGCTCTATCAAGGGCTGCATCTGGGTGGATGTTCACACATTTAAGGTCTTTGTGAATTGTATCAGCCCATTATTGCTTAGGTCATCCTTAGGGTCTGCTGCTGACAACTTCAAGCGTGTAACCCACCTTGGCAATAGAGTCATCACCAGCCCGTAAAACATGCCCAAACCATCGAAGATGACACACACACATCTTGTTCTTACAAGAAACAGACACAGAAAAAATAATCCCCTAATCAATATTATTTTTGATATCAAATTCTAATATACTATCAAATAGATTATTTAAATAGTAGTACACAGAATTGAAAGTTTAATCATCACTTCAAGTCATACTCTAAAACCAACACGTGTAAATGCTGTATCACCACATGGACTATCTTTTTCTTTCTCCACCTCTTCCATTTGTTTCTGCAACTTGATTGTTTCTTTTTCCAGTTCTTTTACCTTCTGGTGGAGCCTGAGAACACCTTCAGTCTGAAAACAAAGATAGCACTGAAAAGCATGACTAAAGCACATGAATCAATAATAAAGCTTCCTTACTGGTAGAGTTTTACTTCCATATCCTGTATTTTTGAGGTGAAAAGCCTGGTTTTCATTAATATTAGCAAACACAATTTGAATGTCTTCTTACGTAGCAAAGTATCTACCAATGAGTCAAATTTCTTTTCATCTTAAAGTACATACCATGGCCTTTATACTGGTGTCCCAAGATGAAGTTTCCAGAAGAATGTGAAAATGGAATTGATCAGACTAATTATAACTCACCTCTCTGGAGACCTGAAGAAAGATGTTTCTGGCCACAGATTTGCTTTGGATGAAGAAGTGCATGTCTGGCTAAAATCATGGTTTGGTAGGCAACCACAAACATGTTTCCATGATGGTATTGACTGTGTATCACATAGTGGGTTAAGTTTATCAACAGTTATGGTGATTACTTTCAAAATAATGAACAGTTTACTTACTTTTTCCATCTGAAGCTTCAAAATGGCTGACAGTTCTTGCAGTAACTCACAGAATGGTATTCTGTGTGCACTCTACTGGGACAACATTCAGGAATATGACAGGAATGATCATTTGGGGGAAAAATAATAATCTAGTGAACTTGGGCTCTGAAATGCATACCTTAAGATCTGTGAGCACTTATTCAATAGAAGAGATACATTTCCCAGTAGCAAAGATGTACATTTCCTCTTAGAGCTTAAGGAATGCATTTTAGAGCCCATGCTTACTAGACTTTTTTCCTTGGAATGGTCCTTCTCATCATATCCATGAATATTGACAAATCCTCTTGGGACACCAGTATAAAGGCCAAAAGGCCATGGTATGTACTTTAACACTGAAAAAAATTGAGTCATAGGTAGATCCTTTGCTACAGAAGAAGATATTCAAATTATAACCATGTTTATGGTTCATTTTACAAGTGCTGGAATAACCAAAGTGATCATACATTCATCATCAGGTGGATATATTTAAATTAACAGAGCATAATATTGATACTGTTCCATCTACTTCAGCAAGCTGTGGAACCTGAATAACAATTTTTTTCTTTTGCTGGAATTCCCTTCCTCCTTTTAACATTCACATGAGACAAGCCTGAAGTTTTAATTATTATTTTGAATTTGAAAAATATGTGAAGACAAAACTGTTTAATCTGTGTAAGTTATCTGATTCCGCATTACCCCAAAATGCATTTCACCTACAAGTAAATCCCATAGTATACAGACATTGCAAACACAAGATAAACACAGTGGGGATAATAAAGGAATAAAAACTTACATCTTCCCCATGGTCAGATACACCACTTATAGTTTTATCTTGTGCACTAACAGTGATTGGACTATAAAAAGAACACTGATGAGTACTTTTAGAATGCCCATGCCATTGCAGGTGACCCATTTCATTCTTCAAGCTTTCATTTTGTTTTTCCAATAGGTTGTGCTCTTCCAGGAGTTTCTGATATCCATCTCTATCTTTGCTCAGCATCAGCCTTTTTAGCTCAACACAGGCCTGTAGATTCTCTACTAAAATTAAAGAAAATTATTGTGTAACATGACTAAAATATACACCATTTAGGGTAGCATGTTGAGTGGAAACAATTAACTACAGTATATCCTTAAAAGGGTGTCTTCATTTTAGCATACATAATTTACTAGTCTCAATAAATGTTGATAGCATCAAAAGAAGCATTATTGGAAATACAAATCTGAGTGACTACAAAGTAAGTGTATACATTTTTTTAGAGCCATGGAATAATAATACAAACATGAATCATTCTGATAAATTTAAGCTCAACTATAATCAGATAGTAAATGATTAACCGAAAACAAGCATAAGTCACCAACTGAAAAAGCTGTTGCTCTTCTGCATAGTTTTACACTCCTGATACATAGTACAAGGTGCTGCTTTTGTATTCAAAGGAATTTTTAACACGGAATACTGACAGTTAAAAATTACGCACAAAGTCTTATCAATTTAGAATATTACAGGCTCAATAATGAAAAATAATGGGCCAGAGTGAAGTCCTCAAATGAGTTTAAATGCAATGTCATTTTTCCAAGAATGTTGTTTCAAGATTCAACAATGTGTGAGAATAGAAGAGATGAAAGTATTTATTAGTGTCACTTTCCACACAGTAGCTGCTTGATGTCAGCTAGGTAGTTCAATCACAAGCTTTCCTGTGGAGTTTTTAAAATGTGAGTGGCAGAATAAATTGTTATAAGAATGATTATATTTGGCATCTGCAGGCATTTCTTCTCCCATGAATATGGTCCTGAAATATTACAATGAATTAACAATTACAATTAAGAACTAACAATTGCATGAAATAAATACACCCTGATATCAAAGTTGGTCCAAACATACAGAGGCATTCACTACCAAAGAGAACTTTATACACATACAGCTGAGGAAAAGATACCAATGTGTTTAGCATACTCTAAAGATATGAGCATATATCATGCTATGCTCTCCTAAATAACATCTCAGTGAAAGTGCCTTACAAATGCCCCTGTTTGGCCTGTTACCAACTATTATGTGTGCATCTACATTCTGTGATTCTGTGGATGACTGATAAGCAATGGTGTCACATTGTGGTGTTGTAGACAAGTATGGAACAAATGGGAGGGAGAGGTATGGTTGATGGTCTCCTAAACCTAGCATAAGGTGGGAGACACCTCAACCACAGCCACCCACCCCCACCACAAAAGTAGTTGAAAACATTATGTTATTGTTGTTGTTATTGTTGTTGTTGTTGTTGTTGTGGTCTTCAGTCCAAAGACTGGTTTGATGCAGTTCTCTGTGCTACTCTATCCTGTGCAAGCCTCTTCATCTCTGTGTAACTACTGTAACCTACATCCTTCTGAATTTGCTTACTGCATCCATCTCCACATGGTTGAAGGCGCAGGCGGCCGAATTTTACGACGAAGGAATTTCCAAGCTAGTCCATCGCTATGATAAGTGCCTTAATTTAAATGGCAACTATGTAGAAAAGTAGTATTTAAGTGCGGCTTTCATCTGTATATAATTAAAAGAATTTCCAATATTTATTTATTTTTTATTCCAAAACGTAATGTACTTTGTGGATAGCCCTCGTATAAGGTCATTGGTCTCATTGGATTAAGGAAGGATGGAGAAGGAAGTGAACCATACCAGCATTTGCCTGAACTGATTTAGGAACATCACAGGATGGCCAGACAGGGTATTGAACTATCGTCATCCTGAAAGTGGGGCCAGTGTGCTAACCACTGCGAGACTTCTCTCGGTCAAAAATGTGTGATCAGTTGGATGATTAGGGAATTGTCTGATGGTAACAGCATAAGTGAGCAACAGTTGGTACTGTCAGAGATAAAGAGGGAAGATTCTTGCTTCAGCAAGAAGTTTGTCTAGGGGACTAGTCAGGAAGGTGCCAGTGGCCAGTCTTACCCCATGATGACTGACTGGATCTAACAGTTTCAAAATGTAAAAGGGTGCCAAAACACAAACCTGGCAACCATAGTCCAACTGTGGCAATAGCAGGGCCTGATAAATACAGAGAAGAGTAGTGTAATCAGCACCTGGAGAGGTGTGGGCAAGAAAGCAAAGACTGTTAGTCTTTAGTTGACAAATATCGTGCAGCCAAGTCAGTGTTGAGGCTAACTGACATATCTGTCAATGGACAAAGGGGTTTTTGCTTAGCTTAAGAACTAGTATGATGATAATACCTAACCACTGTGATGAGAAATATGGTTAAAGATCCTCAGTACATGGAGCAACTGAATAATATTCATTTGATGTTGGATCATCTCATAATGAATTTAATCAAGGCCTGGGACCATACTGTGAGATGAGGAAAGTGCCTGAAGTAGCTCCAATGCAGTGAAATGTTCATAGTGCTCCTTACATTCATTTTTACTGCATTTAATTAGATAGTGAACCTCAGAATTTAGTTGCCTGAAAGGGAGGATGGTTAATTTCCTGGAAAGAGGCAATACAGTAAACTCTCAAAGGTATTGCCAAACTGAATAGGCATTGCAGTTTCTTTGGTCCACCATGGCACATACAATGGTGGAGGCAACCTTCAGAAAGAGGAATAGCAGTTCCAGCAGCATGGGAGATTGTGTCAAAGACATCTCCCACAACCTTGTTGAAGCAATCTGACAGACAGGCAACAAAGATGATAGCAAAAGCATACAACTGTCATTGGTTCTCTGAAGTGCCAAACATGGTTATTGGTCCATAGGGCTGTGACAAGTGATAGGACACTGAAAAATGGTCACTGTACAAAGCTCACTGGGTACAGGCCATTCTAGCAAAGCCATGAGCTTAGGGGAAAGAGATCATAAGGTCAGCAGCTGAATAGGTGCTATGGGAAGCAACAAAGTGGCTAGGAGTATTGTCATTGAGGGGAGACAGACCAAGATTGGAAAGAAGTTACCTAATCAGAAGGCCTACCAGAAGAAATGGAACTTCCCCAGGGCATGATGGTGTGCACTGTAATTGTAAAGTAACAGGAAAGGGCGGGACTGATTGATTAACTGAGAGAGTATGGGACCAAACGGCGAAGTCATCAGTCCCGCGATCCCCCCTTTGGAATCGCGGTACTGATGACTTCACCATTTGGTCCCATACTCTCTCAGTTAATCAATCAGTCCCGCCCTTTCCTCTTACTTTACAATTACAGTGCACATTAGAAAGAGAGTCCGGTAGAAATGAAAAGATTCAATCAGAGGAGTAAAATTATAAAAGAATGAACATTAAACACACACAGTATAAGCATAAAAGGTGAGACCAAACCTAAAAACTGGAAAAAGGGAAAGAGGGGGAGGGGGGGGGGGGGGGTGGAGGCAGTCATGGGATCACAAACCGTGAAGACTGCAAAAGGAGTCCCAAGCACAACCAACCTGCCCCTGCTCCAAGACAAAAGGAGAACCTCATATCTGGAAATAAAAACCACTTTCATAAAATAATGTGAGGACCAGGTCAATCATCTGTGAATCATCCGCTAACATTAAATTTAAGGAAGCAAGGAGACTATACTTAGCATGAAGGGTCGAAAGAAGGGACATGCCACCAATATGCGAGATTTCGCCAGTCTGGCATCACAACCACATTGTGGGGGGGTGGGTCGTTATGTAGGAGGAAACAATGGGTGAGCCGGGAATGGCCAGTAAGTAAACAACATAAAACAGTGGACTCCTGAGAGGGGGCAGAAAGAAGTGCCCCAAACTGCAGTAGACTCCTTGATTGTGTGGAGTTTATTACTATGAGCAGTAGCGCTCCAGATGGCATTCCACTGTTGGGCAAAGAGAGATTTGACATATATCCACACATACGCAGTTGGAATCGTGAAAGGAAAAGGGGGTAAGTATCTGCTTCTCTAGCCAAACAGTCAGCCACTTCATTCCCTGGGATTCCCCCATGACTTGGGATCCAGACAAAGATGACTTAACAGGCAGCATGCTCTAGGGCAGAGAGAAAGTCATGGATGGCGGAGACCAAGGGGTGATGAGAGTAGCATCGATCAATAGCCTGAAGGCTTCTCATGGAGTCTGAACAAATTAAAATACTATGGAGGGAGGCCTGAGAAACAAAAAAGGAGGGCCCTGTAAATGGCTAGAAGCTCTGCTGTAAATACACTACATGATCCTGGCAACAAATAGTGCTCAAAGCTGGTAAGAGACGTGAAAGCATATCCCACCTTATCAGTAGTCTTAGAACCATCAGAGTAAAAGATGGTGGCACCCTGGAACTCTGCAAGGATGGCACATACAAGATGCCAGTAAACCATAGGATCAATATAGATCTTAGGACCCTGGAAGAGAGTGCAGATGGAGATCCTGACAGAGGGTAGTGAGATGCATGCCAACTGGCAATCCCACCCTTGGGCAGGTGTTATGAGGGAGACATTCCTCATTGGTGAAGACTGCAGTGTATAGAGGATGGTCAAGGAAGTGGTGAATGGCAACTGCGTAAGAAACAAGGAGTTGGCTCTGTTGGATGTGTATGGGGGGAGGGGAAATCCACGCTTATGTGAGGAGACTATCAACAGGACTAGTGCACAGGGCACCAATAGCCAGATGCACCCCACAATGATGGACAGGGTCAAGGAGTTTCAAAGTGGAAGGAGCTGCTGAACCATAAACCTGACTACCATAATAGATAATAGAGTCTGGACAAAACCAGAGCATGGTGGAGAAGAAGGAGGAGGAGGAGGAGGAGGAGGAGGAGGAGGAGAAGAAGAAGAAGAAGGAGGAGGAGAGTGGAATGGTCTGCACCCCAAGATGTGTGGGCCAGAAGGTGGAGAGCAGTAAGCTTCCGTATGCATGTAGTTTTTAGGTAGTGAATGTGGGGCAGCCATGTCAGCTTGTTATCAAAAATAAGGCCCAAGAAACGGGACTGTGTTACAAAATCAAGGAGCTGGTTGCCTAAGTAAAGTTCTGGATCAGGGTGTACTGTGGGTTGACAACAAAAATGCATAACCTGCGTTCTGGAGGAGGAAAACTGGAAGCCGTGGGTGGTGGCCCACACAGAGGCCCATCGGATGGTGCCTTGGATCTGGCACTCAGCAGACATCATCGAGTGGGAGCTGTACCAGGTGCAAAAATTGTCAACGCACAACGCCAGGGTAACTAGAGGCCCAACAGAGGTCACAAGCCCATTAATGGCAGTGAGGAAGAGAGTAACATTTAGCACAGAACCCTGTGGTGAAGTGCCAACTTGAACTCGGAAGAACCAGTAAGATAAAAACTCGCGGATAAAAATCTGAAGAGGACCATGGAAGCCCCAGTCATGGAGGGTAACTAAAATGTAATGGCACCAAGCCATATCATACACCTTATGTAGGTAAAATAACAGTGGGACAAGGTGCCAGCAGTGAGTAAAAGCCTGTCAGATGGATGATTCCAATCACAGTGAATCGTCATGTGAGAGAGTGGGGTGGGGCTGGGGTAAGGACGAGGGGGGAAGGGGGGGCATGGTAAGAGGAGGAGGAGGAGGAGGAGGAGGAGGAGGAAAGGAAGTAACAGAGGCAAAAGTTGAAGATAGTCACCCCGGATGCAGTCTCTCATACTTTTGGCGAGCCTCAATGTAAGACAGGCGATCCAGGGGCTTATATTCTTGTATCTTCTTTTCTCTCTTGTAAGCTGAGCAGTCTCGTGAGTGAGGGGAGTGGTAGTCAGCACAATTACCACACACATGCAGTGGAACAAGGGCTTCCCTCATGGACGGTGTGGTCACAGTCACCACACAAGTGGTCCGCCGTACAGCGGAAAGACATATGCCCAAAACACAACCCCCAAAAGCACCACATAGGTGGAGGGATGTACAGCTTCATGTCACATCTGTAACACATAACCTTGACCTTCTCTGGGAGGGTATCCAACTTGAAAGCCAGGATGAAGGCGCCAGTATTGGTGCAGTTGTCTTTCAACCCTTCTGCACACGTCGGACAAAATGAACACCACGCCACTCCAGATTAGCCTGGAGTTCCTCATCAGTTTGCAGGGCAAGATCCCTATAAAAAAATGACTCCCTGGGTCATATTCAGAGATTGGTGAGGAGTGATAGACACTGGGACATTGCCAAGACAATCACAGGCACAAAGAGCTGCAGATTGGGTGGCAGAAGTAGTTTTGATCAACACAGAATCCAATCACATCTTACTAATCGACTCCACTTCACCAAACTTGTCCTCTATATTTTCCACAAAAAACAATGGCTTTGTGGTGGTGAATTTGTCCCTAATATCTGTCCCAGTACAGATGAGGTAACGGGGAAAAGGTTTCAGCTCCATGGAAGCCTGGCCCTCCTCCCATGGTGTAGCCAGGGAGGGGAAAGTTGCCAGGTCATGTGAGACAGCATTTAAGAATCCTTCACTATTTGAAGAGATGTCTGTGTGAGAACAGCCAGATTTTTGAAGCTTGCACCAAGCATCCGCCCTGATATCACCCACTGCAACCAGGGGCTCTCCCCATGGGCGTCACCCAGTCACAGCAAGGGCCATCTGGCACAGTGGCCGTTGCCAAGAGTTCCAATGCTCCAAGAAGACAAGCAACTACTCCTTGGCATACACAGGGAGGGAATAACTGAGGTTTCAGCAGTGTGATCCCTGTGTTGTCAGGGGGCTCAGCCATATGGGTACATAACAGCCCCACCACAAGGACTGGCTACACGTGCTGGTGACCTAGCAGTGTGGAAGGGGGCTAGACTGGGAAAGGGAGAGGGGAACTGAGAAGGGAGAGGAATCCACACCATAAATGCTAGGGAGGGAGTTCTTCCCCATATGGCTCACAATAAAAACAGGAAATTTTGAAGTGGAGGTAAAACCTCAAGTGGGGACTAAAACGTCAAAAGGGTGAAAGAACGGGCAAAAGGAACAAAATTGCAACCAATACAGGAAACCAGGAGAATAGCCAGGTCAACATAAAGCAGAACACCAAGAGAGGGGAAGGAGGTGGCAACAGGGAAGGAGCAGGGATAGGGAGGGAGGGGGCAGGGAGAAGGAAAAGCAGCGAGGGAATGAAAAATGAGCTGCAATATCTCGGGGCCTCATGTGCACCACACACGAACTCACGAAAGAACCATGAGCCCCCTGGAGAGGAAAGATGGGAGGGGGAGGGGAGTTGTTGGATTAAGTTGGTCATCTCAAGGTAAATAATAGCCTGCCTTGGAGGTGGTGGTGATTGCTGAGGTCATTCTCACATGCACTGCAATTGCTTCCACTGTAGTACAAACAGAAATTCACACATTGATTTCATGATAACAATGCAGCATTGGGAAATAGTCATCAGTGAAGCATGTTTGTTATAGAGCAACACGAATTGTAGAAGATGAGTAAATGAGATAATGTAGTTCTGGCAGGTGACAGTAATATCCATTACAGTTTGATTAGATCATCATGTGCTGGGTGTCCTGATTAGGCTAGAAGGGCCAGAAAGATCAGTTATGCCCCAGAATCACTACCTGTCATCAGTGGGGATGGAATCATATTGATTAACATTTGTTCCATATCCAAATGAGTGGAGAGATCTGATGCCTCTGGAGTCACTGGAATGGCCTTCTCCTGGTATTTCCCTTCTGCTTCACAACCTTTGGTCACTGACATTCTTGTGAGGACTTATCAAAAATGGTTCAAATGGCTCTGAGCACTATGGGACTTAACTTCTGTGGTCATCAGTCCCATAGAACTTAGAACTACTTAAACCTAACTAACCTAAGGACATCCCACACACCCATGCCCGAGGCAGGATTCGAACCTGCGACCATAGCTGTCGCGCGGTTCCAGACTGTAGTGCCTAGAACCGCTCGGCCACACCGGCCGACGAGGACTTATCCACAGCAGTTGTGGATAAGGATGAAGGGCAGACAACTCTGGCACCCCCAGGATGTGGCAACTCCAGGCAATAGTTGGTGTCAAACCTCTGACCTTGGGGTTTCTGGGGAAAGGGGTCCCAAGAGGGAGACCTGCTAGAGGAGGGAGCTGCTTCTCTGGATGGGAGCAGGATGTGGTTCCCAAAGATGGGGCCATGGAAACCATGAGAGAAGGGCAGAGGCAGGATCTAACTATTCATTTTTTCTAAGCATCAATATATGACATATATGACAGGTGCTCAATTTTTTATATTTTTGTACTTTTTTTTTTCTTTTTTAAATCTGGGCAAGTCAGTAAATGCGGAGGATAGTTTTTTTTTTTTTTTTTTTTTTTTTTTTTTTTTTTTTTTTTTTTTTTTTTTTTTTGCAAGTGAGACACAAAGAATAAACCACCATTTGACTGTAAATTACTATATTTTTCTTCTGTACTACCTATATTTCACATTTTACATAGTTATTGAGTACAATGCTAAAAGCTCTTACACCATTAAGACATCATATCTAGTTATATCTGGTTTTTCACCATATATAATGTATTAATTGTCGAAGAACTTTTAGCATTGTACTTGATAATGGCATAAAATCTCAAATATAGATAGTACAGAAGAAAAATACAGTAATACACAGTCAAATGGCGGTTTATTCTTTCAAAAAATACTGCATGACTGTGACTCAGCACAAGCAAAAACCTTTTACAAAGGTGGTTGTTTATAAGGCTCTTCATGGAATGGCCATCTACAGTTGCCACATTTTATGGCATGTGGCAGGATGACATATGACCAAAGCATACGCATTGGAAGGACCTCGTGGGTGATAGGACATAATGTTTCATTTCACACCTGTACACCATGATTAACTTCCTCTGGGAGGAGATTTGCTTCAAATACTAAGATGAAAGCAGCTGTATCTGTTCGGTTATTCTTTGGACCTTTTTGTACATGCAAAAAAAATGGAAACCGTGCCAATTGAGATTAACCTATAGCTTCATGACTATCTACAGTGTAAGGTTTCCTTGGACCGGATTAGAGATTTACATGGGGCAATAGAGAGTAGTCAGGAGTACTGATTGCCATGCAGTGGACCTGGGTTAAATTCCCAGTACTTCTGGGATTTTTCCTTGGTGGGAACACTGGAACAGGGTTCACTCAGCCTCATGATGCCAACTGAGGAGCTACTTGACCTAGAAGTAGTGGTTCCAGGTTATGAAAACTGACAGTTGGGTCAGCCATGTGCTGATATGACACCCTCCATTGCACATCCAATAGTCCCATTGACTGAGGATGACACAGCAGTAAGTCAGTACTGACGAGCCTGCCAGGCCTCAAGGACAGAGTTCAGCTTAGTGAACAGTCATTGGTAAGCTACCCAGTCGTCCACATGTTTAAAGAGCTTGAGATTGTGCAGCAGAGGTGGCCTTAAAAGTGATCCATTGTGCATTTCTCACAGGGAGTCAACTACAAGTTTATCTTCAATTTGTTCTACACAAAAATAATGGTGTTTTCACTGTAGAAGTATTCCCATTTACTCTAGTACATACCAGGTACCGAATAAATTTTTTTGCTCCCAGCTGTCTGGCCCATTAGGTAGACAATGTGGGGAATTGTTTTTGTGTTTTATTCATCTCATGATGTACATTTGCAATCCATTTGGTTTGCATATAGGAGACATGTCAAAAATCTATAAAACAGTTACAATGATTTTTACATTAATAAATAATAGCACTATAATAAATAATAACACTATAAGGATATTTCTTAGAACGTGTAACACATTGTCCAGCTCAAAAATTTCCAGTTTGTCATGCATGAATTCATCCCCTGAGTACTAACACTTCCATGTCAGTACCTCATATAGCTTTCTTTTAAGTGAGTCTAAATTCATCTGCATTAACTTGTTCCCTTTTAATTTATTACAAATTTTCATTCCCATGTATTGAGGTCCCTGGACATACAGTCTGATGTGGTGGGTGGGGAGCATAAAATTTTCTGTTCCTAGTATCACGTGAATGGACAAAATGGTTTCTCTCAAATAATTCATGTCTGGTGTACAGAAATATAATAATCTCATAAATGTATAAGGATGGCAGAGTTAATATTTTAAGTTTTCTAAATACTGGTCAGCATGGTTCTTTGTGATTTGCACTGCACATATCTTGTATGATTTTTTCTGTCCTTTTAGTATCTGCACTATCTGTCGAGTTACACCAAAAAACAATACTATATCTAATAATGGATTCAAAGTAGCTTGTATATGCTACTTTTTGTGTGTCCACGTCAGTTGCAGTTGATAATATTTGCATTGCAAATGCAAAGCTGCTCAGTTTGTTTGCCAGGTATTCAATGTGTGCCAGCCAGCTCAAATATTTATCTACATTTAAACCCAAGAATTTGACTGAGTCAACTTTTTCTATAGGTTTGTTGTTGTGTACAATCTTAGTCTGCTCATAGTTGGACTGTTTGGTTTTGAACTGCATCATGCAAGTCTTAGATACGTTTAGATTCCACCCATTTAGCTGAAACCAAGTTTCTAAGGCACTGAGGGTACTGATCACAGATTTGGGAATTTTTTTCTGAATCCTGATGTTCAACTAAGACAGAAGTATCAACTGCAAACAAAACTGATGGGGGGCTGATATTTAATGGTGAGTGATTAACATAAAAGAGAAATAGGACTGAGCATAATATGGAGCCTTGTGGAACAACCTGAAATTTTTTTTTTCTTATCCTTGCTTTTTTTTCCAGTCAGAAAAATAAAATATGCCATTTGAAGAAATGATAACTCTTTACTTTCAGTTGGATGAGTAGGATTTAGGATTTAAGCCATTGTAGGGCACTGCCACTAATGCCATATTTTTCAAGTTTGTAAACAAGCAATGTATTGTTTACAGAATCAAACACCTTTGTGAGGTCGCAGAAAATTCTTGCCATCTTATTTCTCTTGTCTAATGATGTACTTATTTTCTCAATGAAACTGTTTACTCCGCCTATAGCGTTTTCCCCCTGCTGAAAACCAAACTGATTGTTTAGAATAACAGAATATTTTGCAATGAAGTTTTGGATTTGTGCAACAGAAAGTTTTTCAAATAAAATATTTTAGATAGGACTGGGAGAATTGAGATAGGATGATAATTTCCCATGATCTCTCTTGATCCCTTCTTGAAGAGTGGTTTGACTTCAGCATATTTTAGTTCCTCTGGGAAACAGCCCTCTTCAAAACATTGATTCATTATTTGAGCTAGTGGGTTTGCAATTTTATTGTGTACCACTTTAATAACTTTGGTGGGTATTCCATCCCAACCTGCAGATTTTTTGTTTCTCAATGTTAGAATAGCATTTTCTACATCCTCCACAGAAACTTTTAAGAATTTTGTAAAGTTTTCAGAGTTTTCACCTAGGACAAAGGGATTTACTTTGTTGTGGCAATCTATTACATCTACATCAGACTTTGCTACATTTATAAAGAATTTATTACAGTACTCTGCTATTTGAGTTGCATTTACAATAGTATTTCCTTCAATGTCAGTTTTTGAAATTGCTTGGTTACAGGCTTTAACACCTAACTCAGATTTAATGACTGATCACACAGCCTTTGTCTTACTTTTATGGTTTAAAATTAGCCTGTTATCTGCCAGTTGTTTTGCTGCCCCAACAACTCTTTTAAATATGGTTTTATAGAGTCTAACATATTTAATGAGATCTTCTCCGTGCAGTTGCCTTTTCTTTACACTGAAAATTTTTATGCCCTGGGTAATCCACTTTATTTTTTTTATTTTATTGCTGCACAGTCTAGGTGGAAATGTTTCATTAGATACACCAAGATGACTATTTAGGAATTTCTCAAGGTTTTCATCACTTGAGTTACAATGATCAAAAGGCCTTGTTTTCTCTTTTAGCTTCTCACTAAATGTTAGCAAGTTTTCTTTGCTAAAGTTCCTGCTCGTATGGGTTCTCACACATGAAAAGTTCCTGTGTCTGTCTTTGGCAGCTCAATGAACAATGCACAACGATCTGAAATACCTGGATCTGGACAAAATTTATACACATCTTCATATACATAATTAGTTAGAACATTGTCAATACATGTTGCTGATTTCCCATTGTCTCTGGTAGATTCAAGGAAATTTAACTTGAAACTGTATTTTTTTTACTAAGTCATTGAATCGAAGTGTGGCTACCATCACACATGATATCAATATTAAAATCAGCAGCTATTACAATTTTTTTCTTTTTTTCCTCTACAAAAGTCTTCTAGCATAATTTGAAGCTTAGATAAGAATAGTTCTGTTGTTGATGCCCCTGGAATTCTGTATATTGAGATTATTACGACATTTGTCAGTGAGTCCACTAATTCTACGAAACAGCTCTCAAACACACATTCTTCATTTAAATAATTAAAACAGTTTCTCATCTCATAAAGTTTATATCACTATGTAGAAGTATACATGAGCCTCCACGTGACTTGTTTCTTCTGCAAAAGTTACTTGCTTATCTGAAGTTTCCTATATTGTTTAGAATTTTGATTGTGTCCTCTGTAAACCTGTGCTCATTTAAACAAGCAACTCTTAGATTTGCACATTCTGACAGAATGATTTCCAATTCATCTATTTTGGAGCTTTTGTTGTTAGAAGCATCAGTGTTTAAACCATTTATATTCCAGTGGATACCATACCTACTTTCACTATTATTTATAGGCTTTAGCACATTTCTCACCAGCAGAACTGGAACTGTCTGCACTGAAATTCCTAGACTTCTCTGATGAGACAACCAGATCAGAACAGCCATTATGAAAATTTAATTTTCTATGTCTGATGTGCAAAATGTCTGCCTGATGCCATCTACTCCAGTCTAGGGCTCTCCCTATGGACAAAACTCATCCACAGCAGAGACCAACTGGCACAATGACTACTGCTGGGAGTTCTGATGCCCCATGAAGTTGGGAATCTACTCCTTGGCATGCATCGAAAGTTAGTATCGGAAGTGTGATCCCTGTGTTGTCAGAGGGCTCCACTGAAATGGTATGTAATTACCCCACCATGTCAGATTGGCTACCACATTGGCTTTTAAGCACATGTATGAGTCTAAGCAGTTATTGTCCACAGATTATCTTTAACACTGTATGTAGTGGATGCTACTGACAGTGTTGTTCTCCAGTTATTCCACATTACAGAAAAAAATTAAAAATGAAGATAAAACCTAGAAGGGAACTAAAATTGGTGTAATATAATTAAATGAAGATTTCAAGGAAATAAAGCAGAACCTAGGCAACAGCCAGGTCAACATCAAAGGTTGCCTCCATGAGGAAGTAAGATGAGTATAGTTGGAGATGGGAGACTGCAGCACGAGAAAGCAAGGAGATACTACAATAGATTGGGGGGCCGTGCTCACCATGCATGTACTAATGAAAGAGTTATGAGCCTCCTGGGGGTTGGGGTGGGTGGGGAGTTGGGGGAAGGGGACAGCAAGTGGCATGGACAGAGTGGCAGCATAAAAAGTAAAAGAGAGGAAGGAAACAAAGGGGTGCAAATGAAGGAGATAAACCATAGAAAAGAGGTATTAAGTGCTGATGATCCCAAGTAAGTAATCTCATCTGCAAGCTGTATGTCAATATTACAGATCTACAAAATTTAACTGATCAAATAACTTTCAAATTTAAATAAATAAATCAAAGTAGAAACAAAGTAAAATAAAGTTGGTGAAACTTTGGTATTTATGAATGACATATGTTTAATGTGCTACTAGTTTACCTGCTGCTCCAAACTGATTAGATTTTATTCTCTCATTTAATTTGTCAAGCTCAGCTTTTAATCTAAGATTTTCTTTATTAATTCTTTCTACTTCTTCTGCTTTTTCTTTTTCAAAATGTTCCTTTTCATTAATTATAGTCATTTTTTCTTTCCTTTCATTTTCAAGCAAGCTTTTCAGAGTTTTTAAGTCTTCAACCTTTCTCTGCAACAAGGCAACCATCACTTTTTTCGCTGTCTCCACAACTCTCAAGGCATCAAACTTTCGTTTCACTTTGAGTAATTCTATCTGTGCCATCCTTAAAGCATTGTTCTCTCTAACCTGCAAACAAATTGTAAACAAGCAATTTTCAATAACAAATTGGTATCATCTGCATTACTGGCCAGCAATATGACCTCACATTCAGGAACATGCATAATATCATGAATGTGAAAAGAAATCCTACCTTCAGATGCCATTTTAACTGAGTTATAAATAAATTAAATTCAAGCTATAATACAGAAACAGTCATAACATATTGCAAAACCAGGTAAAGAACCACAACAAAGAGCAGCTAGTTGTTGATACAGGATTTCACTGAGAGAAGCTCTGTGACAATGCTGTATCCTGCTACCAGTGCATGTGACATATATAATAGAGGGAAACATTCCACGTGGGAAAATGTTATATAAAAAACAGAGATGCTGTGATTTACCAAATGAGAAAGCGCTGGTAGATAGACACAATAAAAAACACACGAACACTCACACAAATTTCAAGCTTTCGCAACCCAAGGTTGCTTCATCAGGAAAGACGGAAGGAGAGGGAAAAACGAAAGGATGTAGGTTCTAAGGGAGAGGGTAAGGAGTCATTCCAATCCCAGGAATAAAAAAACTTACCTTAGGGGGAAAAAAAGGACAGGTATACACTCACCTTAAAACCCACATCCTTTCGTCTTTCCCACTCCTTCCGTCTTTCCTGATGAAGCAACCTTGGGTTGCAAAAGCTTGAAATTTGTGTGTGTGTGTTTTTTATTGTGTCTATCTACCACCGACTGGTGACTGCCCCTGGGAGGCGTTATGCATGGAGCAGAGCTGACGCTCTCTGTTTATCCAGTTGTACATTTTACACTCATTGTTCTGTGTCTCGTATTGTGTGGATTCGTGAGAGGCCTATTTCTCATACTGTTCAGAGGTTTATGAATAAAACATTTATTTGTGTTACTTTGATAAGTTTCGTGTATTATTAGGTAAAGTCAGGCATCGAATCATTCCCTAAACTACATGCCTACAAATGACATCTATCAGAAATCAAAATAAAAGCTTTTTCAAAAGAACTAGAAAAACAAAGATGAGATGAAGTCTATAAGGAAACCAATGTGGATATGAAATTCTCTAAATTCTCCACATTGTTTAAATTTAACTTTGAAAAGGAATTTCCAAAAGTATGCATGTCTGTATCAACATCTCACAAAAACAGATGGATAACAGCAAGTATTAAGAAGGAAGTGCTCCCAAACACTTAAACACCTCGGTTCCATGGAAAAGATTCGCAATGATCCAGAATTCTTAAATTTCTATCATAGATACAAAAAGATCTATAAGAATAGGCTGATTGCTGCAGAAAAGTCATTTAATGATAAAATAATATATAACGCAGAGAATAAAAGCAAAGCAGTCTGGGATGTTATAAAAATAGGAATACAGAATAACATACTGCTAAGGGGGGGGGGGGGGGGATAAAGTAATAAATGATTGACAGCACTTAGCAAACTATGTAAACTAGCATATTTGAAGTATTGCAGAGACAAAAATTCCCCCAAATAAACATAACACCTGTAAATAATGTTGCACTAAACATGGCGATGTTACTTCCAACAACAGAGAATGAAGTCAGTAAAACAATTCAGAAACTAAAAAATAAAAAGTCAGTAGGTTTAGATGAAGTACCAATGTGTGTACTGAAACAATGGATAGGGATTATACAAGGCCCCTTAACAAATATAATATATGAATCCTTCACATCAGGGGCATTTCCAGAGCAGTTAAAACAGGCAAGAGTTGTACCTTTGCTTAAGAAAGGTAATGCAGAAGACATAGAAAATCAGCAGCCCATTTCCCTGCTGTCGGCATTCTCAAAAATAATAGAAGCAATTATGAAAGACAGATTAATGAATAACCTGAATAAATACAATCTTTTCAGTTTGGTTTCCGAAGTGGCAAAAATATGGAGTCAGCCACATTAGAATTCACAAAAGTTGTACTTGATGCCCTTGATAAAGATGAGTGCGCCACAGGCATATTTTTGGATCTTTCTAAGGTGTCTGATACTGTCGACCACAAGATTCTATTAAATAAATTAGAAGCATCAGGAATAAGAGGAGTAGCTAATGACTGGTTTCAATCATACCCAACAGGTACGGTAAAAAGAGTAGAGATAACACATACTTCAAATAGATCAAAACATTTAGTAAAACACTTATCAGAACCAAAATACATTAATATAGGGGTTCTGCAAGGTAGCATATTAGGACCAATATTGTTCCTGATATACATCAATGACTTTTCCAGTAGTGTTACTCATGGTGAAGAAATCCTCTTCCCTGATTATTTTTTCTAATTTTTTGTAGGGTTTTAGGGCGCTCAACTACTGAGGTCATTAGTGCCGAGTCAAAAATGTAAGTGCACACATAATTCGGTACAACTCAAGGGGGGGGGGACACAAGAAAGTTCTTACAATGACACAGATAAAATAATTAAAAGAGTTAGATGTCTTTGGATAAGTCCATCAAAGTAATAAAACAAAGAACACGAGCAGCTGCTCGAGCGTCAACAGCTAAAATTTTCTGTAGGGTAGAGGGCAGAGACAGGACAACACCAGATTGAGTAAAATGGGGACACAACAATAAAACATGGCGCACTGTCAATGCATTACCACAAGGGCACTGCAGGGCGGGGTCACCAGATAGCAGGCAGCGGTGGCTAAACCGGCAATGCCCAATCTGCAACCTGGCCAAAATGACTTCCTCTCGCCGAGATGGTCGGGAGGAGGTTGTCCAAGCTGTTGGGAACGGTTTTATGGCCCAGAGCTTATTTTTTTGAAGTGACTACCAAGTATCCCACTATAATGACACAAACCTCTTACTAACAACCCCACTAATGTCAGATGATTGGACACAAAGGGAGGATGGCCGAGGCAGGAGGACTGCAGCCTTGGCCACAGCATCAGCAGCCTCATTCCCAGGCACCCCTACATGGCTTGGAGCCGACATAAAGCTAACTGGAGAGCCATCATCAGCAAAAGAATGGAGGGATTTCTGGATCCATTGCACCAAGGGATGGACCGGATATGGAGCTCCATGGCTCTGAAGAGCACTGAGTGAATCAGAGCAGAGTACATATGGAGAATGGCGGTGGCGGCGGACATACTGAACGGCCTGAGAGAGAGCAAAAAGCTTAGCCGTGAAGCTGGAACACTGGTCGAAGAGCCGGTGTGTAAAGGTGATGTCCCCAACGACAAAGGCACAGCCGACACCATCATCAGTTTTGGAGCCATCAGTGTAAATAAAAGTGTTACTGGTGAGTTACGCACGAAGTTCGACAAACCGCGAGCAATACACGGCATCCGGAGTATCCTCCTTCGGGAGTGAGCTTAGGTCAAAATGAATGTGAACCAGAGCCTGGAGCCAAGGTGGTGTCAGGCTCTCACCCTCTCTGAAGGTGGTAGGGAGGGCAAAATCCAATTGTCGAAGCAGGCGACGAAAGCGGACTCCAGGGGGCAGCAGGGCAGACACATGCAACCCACACTGATGGTCGAGAGAATCATCGAAGAAGGACTGATAAGAGGGGTGGTCGGGCATTGACAACAGCTGGCAGGCATACCGACAAAGCAGTATGTTGTGCTGGTAGGTCAATGGTAATTCGGCAGCTTCAGCATAAAGACTCTCGACGGGACTGGTGTAGAGAGCTCCGGTTGCAAGACGTAACCCCCAATGACGGATGGAGTTGAGATGGCGTAAGAGGTATGGCCGAGCAGACGAGTAGATGAGGCTCCCATAATCCAGCTTTGATCGGACGATGGACCGATATAAGCGAAGCAGGACAGTGTGAACCACTCCCCAAGATGAACCACTAAGAACACGTAGGACATTCAGAGAACGTGTACAACGGGCAGCCAAATAAGAGACATGTGGAGACCAACAAAGTTTCCTGTCTAGTGTGAGCCCTAAAACCTTTGTTGACTCCATGAAGGGGAGAACAACAGGACTGAGATGTAAGGATGGTGGAAGGAATGCTTTATATCACCAAAAGTTGATGCAAACCGTCTTCTCTTCAGAGAAACGGAAGCCATTAGCCGCACTCCATGAATATAGGCTGTCAAGACAACGCTGAAGGCAGCGCTCCAGGAGGCATGTTCTCTGGGCCCTGCAGTAGATCGCGTAGTCATCGATGAATAGAGAGCCGGAGACGTTAGGTGGAATGCAATCCATAACGAGATTGATCGCTATGGCAAAAAGGGCTACACTCAAAACGGAGCCCTGAGGCACTCCGTTCTCCTGGAGGAAGACGGACAATACGGAACCCACACGTAGCCTAAACATTAGATCTGTTAAAAATGAATCAATAAAAAGGGGCAGGTGACCACGTAGGCCCCACCTGTACATAGTGCGGAGGATACCTCCTCTCCAACATGTTTCGTAAGCCTTCTCCAAATCGAAGAACACAGCTACCGTTTGGCGCTTTCGCAAAAAGTTGTTCATGATGTACGTCGACAAGGTGACAAGGTGGTCAACAGCGGAGCGGCGTTGGCGAAAGCTGCATTGAACATTAGTAAGTAGTTGTCGAGATTCAAGAATCCAAACCAACCGAGCGTTAACCATGCGCTCCATCACCTTACTGACACAGCTTGTAAGAGAAATGGGGCAGTAACTAGAAGGAAGGTGTCTATCCTTCCCGGGTTTGGGTATGGGAACGACGGCCTCATGCCAATGTGTGGGGACCTGACCTTTGGTCCAGATGCGGTTATAGGTACGAAGAAGAAAGCATTTGCCTACCTGAGAAAGGTGTGTCGGCATCTGAACGTGAATGGCATCTAGCCCTGGAGCAGAGGACCGGGACAGTGCAAGAGCACGTTCGAGTTACCACATTGTAAAGGGGGTACTATAATCTTCCAGATGCAGCGAGTGGAAGGAAGGTCGCCGAGCCTCTTCTGCCTCTTTTCTGGGAAGGAAGGCAGGGTGGTAATGGGCGGAGCTTGAAACCTCCGCAAAAAAACTGCCGAAGGCGTTGGAGACATCCACAGGGTCTACAAGTACCTCATTACCTGAAGTCAGGCCAGGTATCGAGGAGTGGGCCTTAATGCCCCACAGCCGGCGCAAGCCACTCCAGACGACAGAAGAGGGAGTGAAACTGTTAAAGGAGCTTGTGAAAGAGGCCCAACAAGCTTTTTTGCCGTCTTTGATGACTCGACGACATTGCACTCAGAGTCGTTTGTAATTAATACAATTCGCCAGTGTAGGATGGCGGCAAAAAGTATGTAAAGCAGGTCGTCGAGCACAGATAGCATCTCTGCAAGCCTCATTCCACCAGGGGACTGAAACGTGATGTGAAGAAGAGGTAGTACGAGGAATGGAACGTTTGGCAGCATTGATGATAACAGCCGTGAGGTATTCGACCTGACTGGCACAGCTGAGAAAATCTTGGTCTGGAAAGGTCGCCAGGAAGGAGTAAAGCTTTTGGTATGTTCCAGCTCGAGGGAAGTGGGGATGGGGTGTGGTGCAGGAGACGAACAACACAGGGGAAATGGTCGCTCGAATAGTTGTCAGAAAGACATACCACTCGAACCAATGGGCAAGATTGGTAGAACAGATCGAGAGGTCCAAGTGGGAGTAGGTCTGAGTAGAGTCTGAGAGGAAAGTCGGGGCGCCAGTATTGAGGCAGACAAGATTGAGATGGTTGAAAACATCCACCAAGAGGGAGCCTCTCTGACCGAATGCAGGAGAACCCCAAAGGGGATGATGGGCATTGAAGTCACCAAACGATAAAAACGGCGGAGGAAGCTGAGCAAACAGGTGCATCATGTCAGCCCGACTAACTGCGGATGCCGATGGAGTGTAGATAGTACAAACAGAATAAGTAAAGGCACAAAGAGTAATACGGACAGCTATTGCTTGGAGTGGGGTGGTCAATGGGATGGGATGGTAATAGACATCGTCCCAAACGAGCAACATGACCCCACCATGAGCTGGAATACCGTCCACAGGGGATGGGTCAGATCGCTCGGAGGTATAGTGGGTAAAAGCAATACGGTCAGTTGGGCGTAACTTCATTTCCTGGAGACCAATGACGAGTGGACAGTGCAGGCGGAGGAGCAGTTTTAATTCCTCCCAATCAGATCGAATACCTCTTATGTTCCAATGTAACAGAGCCACCGTGAGTCAGAGAAAGGGGGAACGAAACGGGGCAGAGCCGGTCACCTCGATGGCCGTGGAGGGCCAGGTTTCGAGGGAACATCGCTACAACCGTCGGGAGGCGGATCCTGTTCCATCGAGTCGTTTCCAGCTGCGGCCACATTATTGGGTTGCACAGGACGGGCAGCACTGTCTGCCGGCAACAGGCCTGCTAAGCGCCTGGCAGCCGAGCGTCCCGGCGAAACTGAAGACGGCTGGGAGCAGCGACTGTCAGATGGAGCATCAGACGAAATGTGCCGGGGTGGAGAGGGGGATAAAGACTTCTTCTTGGAGGCCTTCTTGGAGGACTGATGAGTCACAGGGATGGTGAGCTGTGGGGGCTGGACCCGAAGAAAGTCCTCACGCTCGGGGTCCTTTTTTGAATGCCAGACCTCGGAAGCTGGGGTCCGTAATGTTTCCCCGATGGACGCCTGAGAAGAGGATCGCTTCTCAGGACGACGGCGACGACGACGACGAGGATGAGGAGGAGGATGAGGATGAGGATGAGGATGAGGATGAGGAGGAAGAGTGGCCCCTGGGGCAGAGGGGGCAGGGGCCACGAGGAAGGAGGATTTGGAAGGGAGGGATGTGGGAGGCGGAGGGATAGACCCCGGATGGGGTGAGGAGGTGGAGGGGGAACAGGATAGGGGTGAGGATACTGCAGAAGGAGTGGACACGACTGAAGCAAACGACGTTGTCAACATCACGGGATGGAGGCGGTCATATTTCTTCCTGGCCTCAGAGTAAGACAGACGGTCCAAGGTTTTCAATTCTTGTATGTTCTTCTCCTTCTGATAGGCGGGGCAGTTGAAAGATTTAGGCGAGCGGAGGCCAGGACAATTGACGCACTGAGGTGGTGGGGTTCATTTATGTCCCTCACGAAGACGACGTCCACAATCACCACAAAGGGGCTCAGCTTCACACCGGGACAACATGTGCCTGAAGCGCAAACATCGAAAGCATCACATAGGAGGTGGGACGTAATGTCGAACATCGCTCTGGTAGCACATCACCTTTACCTTCTCCGGGACAACATCCCCCTCGAAGGTGAGAATAAAGGCCCCAGTGTCGACGCAATGATCTTTGGGGCCGAGCTGGACTCGCCAGATGAAATGCATGCCACGGCGCTCCAGGTTGGCCCTGAGCTCCTCATCAGATTGCAGCAGGAGGTCCCGATGGAAAATAATCCCCTGTGTCCTATTGAGCTCCAGATGTGGGACAATGGATACTGGGATGTCCCCTAGTTGGTCGCATGCCTGGAGCGCCACCGACTGTGTAGCGGAGGTGGTCTATATGAGAATGGACCCCGAACGCATTTTACTAAGAGCATCAATTTCTCCGAAGATATGCTTGATATGCTGTACAGAGAACATGGGGTTGGAGGTGGTAAATATATCCCATTGGTCCGAGAACAGACTAAATAGTGGGGGAAGTATTTAGCCCCAAGCCGGCGGGCCTGTCCTTCCTCCCAGGGAGTGGCCAAGGGGGGGAAAGGCAAAAGGACCAGAACCAGAGACTGAACCTTTCCTCTTAGAAGACGCGGCCGCAGAGTGCCCCGATTCATGTTGACGTTTCATCTGCGAAACGTCCGCCCCAATACCATCCACTCCGACCAGGGGCTCTCCCCACAGGCACCACCCAGCCTCAGCAAGGGCCACCTGGCAGGATGACCATTGCCAGGAGCCCTGATGCCCCAGGTAGACGGGCATCTACTCCTTGTCTTACGTGGGGAGGGTGCAGCTCAGGTACCGGCAGTACGATCCCTGTGTTGTCAGGGGGCTACAACCTAGAGGGTACATGACGACCCCACCACAATGGGCTAGCTACTGTGCTGGATTTCGGGTGCCATGGAAAGTCCATCACGATTGAAGGTGCAGATGGGGACACACTACGGGCGTAACCTGTGCAACCCATCAGGTTTTTAGGCCCAAATTGATGAACAGTGGGTGCAGTTACGACGCCGTTATGATGATGAGTGTCAAGGTCTTACTGCACTGAGGACCGGTGATACACCACGTAAGGTGTCCTTCCCCAAAAGGCTCGTACTTCTGTAGAATTTTGAAAAATGGAGGTCAAACCCCAATGGGGACCATCACGTTGAAGGCCGAAATGGTTGAGACTCCTTTTGGTCGCCTCTTACGACAGGTAGGAATACCTCGGGCCTATTCTTACCCTGGACCCGCAGGGGGGTTCTTCCCTGATGACAGCAATATTATAGTCACTGAGAAAGCAAGAGAACTCCTTGCTGAGAAAGCAAATGAAACTCTCAAGGAAGTTTATGATTGGTCAATAAGAAATAAGGTGACATTGAACATGAAGAAAACTAATGTCATGAATTTCAGTTTGGAGTGGAAAAAAGACCATGCTAAATTAAATGTAGATTTTACCTCTATAGGCTGTGTAACAAGTGCAAAATTTTTAGGAATGGTTATTTATTCTCAGTTGTAGTGGTGTGAACACACAAAGGTACTTGCAAACAAAATGTCATCAGCATGTTATGCCCTTAGAATCCTATCATCACTGTGTAACATGCAGTGTCTTTTAGTTACATATTATTCATATGTACACTCAATTCTTAGCTATGACATTCTTTATTGGGGAACAAATGCACAAAATATGAACACAATTTTCAAACCCCAGAAAAGAACCATAAGAATAATAACCAAAAGTAGTAGTCAAGCACATTGTGAAGATCTGTTCAGAACATTGGGTATTTTAACTGCTCCATGTGAATACATTTAGCAGTCAGTTGTACACATCAAAAATAACATTGGTAATTACTGCACAAACAGCTCTCTCCATGACCATCCAACAAGAGATAGACTCAACTTACATTTACCAAGAAAAAATAAACATAAAACTCAAAACAGCACTTTCTACCCAAGAATAAAACTGTACAATAAATTACCAAAAGAGATTAAAGAATTTGCAAAAATACAACTGAAAAGTACCTGTTATGCAATAAATTTTATACATTCAAGGATTACTTAGCTAAAACAGGGTATGGGTTTGATAAAAAATGTTATACAAATAAATAATAATAATAATAAAGAACAAAATCTCTGTTGCAAAGGAGCACGAGGATGTAAAGAGCAACTGACAATAGATGCAGAGGTGACATATCAAGCTGAAACTAAACAAAGGTCACTACACTACACATACATTGATTACCAAAAAGCTTTTGATAGTGCACCCCACTCATGGTTACTACAAATATTGGAAATATACGAAGTAGATCCTAAATTGATACAGTTCCTAAACATAGAAATGAAAAATTGGAAAACCACACTTAATATCCAAACAAATTCAAATAATGTCACATCACAGCCAATACAGATTAAGTGTGGAATATACCAAGGAGATTCATTAAGTCCTTTCTGGTTCTGCCTTGCTCTGGACCCACTATGCAACATGCTAAATAATACGAGTTATGGATACAATATTACTGGAACATACCAACACAAAATCACACATTTGCTGTACATGGATGATGTAAAACTACTGGCAGCAACAAATCAACAACTCAACCAATTACTAAAGATAACAGAAGTATTCAGCAATGATATAAATATGGCTTTTTGGAACAGACAAATGTAAGAAAAAAATAGCATAGTCAAGGGAAAACACACTGTACAAGAAGATTACATATTGGATAACCACAGCGACTGCATAGAAGTAATGGAAAAAACAGATGCCTATAAATATCTAGGATACAGACAAAAAATAGGAATAGATAATACAAATATTAAAGAAGAACTAAAAGAACAATATAGACAAAGACTAACAACAATACTGAAAACAGAATTGACAGCAAGAAACAAGACAAAAGCTATAAATACTTATGCTATACCAATATTGACCTACTCATTTGGAATAGCGAAATGGAGTAACACAGACCTAGAAGCACTCAATACACTTACACGATCACAATGCCACAAATATAGAATACATCACATACATTCAGCAACTGAAAGATTGACATTGAGCAGAAAGGAAGGAGGAAGCGGATTTATCGACATAAAAAACTTACATTATGGACAGGTAGATAATTTAAGAAAATTCTTTATAGAACGAGCAGAAACTAGCAAAATACACAAAGCAGTCAGTCATATGAATACATCGGCTACACAACTGCAATTTCATAACCACTTCTACAACCCTTTAGATCACATATTAACAGATAAAAAGAAAGTAAATTGGAAAAAGAAAACACTACATGGCAAGCACCCGTATCATCTAACACAGCCACACATTGATCAAGACGCATCCAACACATGGCTAAGAAAAGGCAATATATACAGTGAGACGGAACGATTCATGATTGCAATACAGGATCAAACAATAAACACCAGATATTACAGCAAGCATATTATTAAAGATTTCAATACCACAACAGATAAATTCAGACTTCACAAACAACAAATAGAAACAGTAGATCACATCACAAGTGGATGTACAATCCTAGAAAATACAGAATACCCTAGAAGACACGACAATGTAGCAAAAATAATACATCAACAACTTGCCATACAACTTAAACTAATAAAACAACACATTCCCACATAGAAGTATGCACCACAAAATGTACTGGAGTTCCATTAAATTTTTGGTGTTTGATGATGCTCGTGTTGAGAACTTGTTCAGGATGGACACATTTCAAGCATTTAAATTTTCTATCACTGGCACAGTTCACCTTATATCCAATCAGCTACAGTGTTCTCTATTGGAAAAACTGTGTGAGGAGTTTTTAGGCTTGTTTCTGGAAGGTGTAGCATGTGCTGAGAATTTTTCTGCTCATATCTTGTTAAAATTCACGTATCTGCCTCATTTTTGTCATGCGCGTCCTATTCCTGTTGCCCTGAAAGATCAAGCGAAAGCAGAATTGGATAGAATTCAATCTCTTGGGTTGGTGCAATGTGTTATAGATAGTGAATGATCATCTCTGCTGACTGTAGTTCAGAAGCTGTCAGGGAAACTTCACCTCTGTGGCGACTTCAGTACTACTGTCAATGCACTGTCGATTGTGGATACATATGCTCTCCCATGCAAGGAGGAACCGTTGTCAAAAATATTGGGTGACCAGTACTTTTCCAAAATTGATTTGTCTAAAGCATATCTGCTGGTTACTGTGGACAAAGTTTCTTGGTGAGTTCTGGTTCTGAATACTCCTTTTGGTTTATATCAATATTTGCACCCTCCTATTGGTGTGGCTAGCATTCCTGCTATTTTCCAAAAATTTTTAGAGGAATTGACTAAGCCTGTCCCAGTTTGCATTAATTATCTGGATGATGATGTCATGAGCTGCTATGCAGCGCTGCCGGGTTTGGCCGAGTGGTTCTAGGCACTTCAGTCTGGAACCGTGCGACCACTACGGTCGCAGGTTCGAATCCTTCCTTGGGCATGGATGTGTGTGATGTCCTTAGGTTGGTTAGGTTTAAGTAGTTCTAAGTTCTAGGGTACTGATGACCTCAGATGTTAAGTCCCATAGTGCTCAGAGCCATTTGAAGCATTTTTTTGTTCTGCCGCAGATCACTTGAAAAATTTGCACATTTAGTTTTACCTCTTATGGTGTAACCTCACGAAATCTGAATTTCTTTCAAATTTCTGTTTATTTGTGGTTTGAGATCTCCCTGTTTGGTGTTCACCCTCTGCTGGACCCCATCTCCACTGTTACATCTATCATCTATGCCTCACTCCACATCTATCACAGCTGAAATCATGGTGGATTAGAAACAGGTTGATACCTAACACCTGACTTGCCGCATTTTTGTGGAGGTCGTGTCCATTTATCTGGGAGGATGGTTAGTTGGTTGATTGGGGTTGAAGGGACCAAACAGCAAGGTCATCGGTCCCTTGTTTCAAATGTAGTCCATTCCGATAGTGTGACACCTCAGAAAAGTCACAACGATAAAAGGGAAAAGCTAAAAAATGTAAAAGTGCAGTCACGTTGTCAATGGTAAAAACAGCAAGTCAGCAAGAGAGCAAACCCAAAGCTATGCTAGAGACTGGAAATATCCCACCTCTGAAGCAGTAGAGGCAAGACCACCTGCGACTTAAAAGTGTGCAACTGCTAGAATGTAGAAGTGCGTATGGGAAAAGGAGACTAACCAATCCTATACAGTGATAAAAACAGAGTAAAAGGGGAAGAAAAGAGGATCTCGATCAGGGAGGGGAGTTGGGAATCTCCAAACACGACTTACAGTGGGAGATGCCCCAACTCACCGCCCTGCCCCAACACCAGAGAGAGATTAAAAACCTTAAAACTGAGAATAAAAACCACTTTCCCAGAGGAAACCGAGAACCAGTTCGACCATCCAGGAATTGTCAGCCAACATCAAAGGTAAAGTGCAGAGGAGTCTGTACTTAGCACGCATAGCCAGAAGAAAGGGGCATTCAACCAAAATGTGGGCTACTGACTGGAAGGCTCCACAACCACAAAGTGGGGGTGGCTCATCACACAAAAGAAAACCGTGGGTCAGCCTTGTATGGCCAATGTGGAGATGACACAGTGTGGTCGAGTCCTTTCGGGAGAGGCGAAAGGAAGAATGCCAAGGGCCTGGTGTCACCTTAATTGCATGAAGTTTATTAGACAGGGATGTAGCCTCCAAGAATTGCCCCTTATTGTGCGAAGTGGGATTTGATTTGAAGGCGTAAATCCGCTACAGGAGGGTTTACAGAAAAGGGGGGGTAAGTGATTGCTCCCCCAGCCAAACGATCTGCAAGCTCATTACCTGGGATACCCACATGGCCAGGGACCCAAAGGAAGTCAACGGAACAAGCAGCACGGTGAATATCAGCGAGATGGTCATGGATGGCAGAGACCAAGGGATGGCTCGAAAATCACGGGTCAATAGCCAGAAGGGCACTCATTGAGTCCATACATAACAAAATGCGGTTGTGTTGCGACTGTTTGTTGGCACTGTTTAATAAAGGTAAGGGCCTGGGAAATTGCTATCAATTCCGCAGTAAACACCCCACATGTAGGTGGCAGCAGATGATTTTCCATTCCAACAGAGGACGTGAAGGCACATCCCACATGATCAGCAGATTTAGAGCCATCGGTGTAAAAAACAGCAGCATCCCGAAACTCCCATAAAATGGAATCTTTCAGACCTTGGCGGAGATCCATCTGAATTCGGGGCTGAGGAACTAACCAAGCAGGGCTGGAGGTGGGTGGAGGGAGCATGGAAGACAGGACAAAGAAGGAAGCTGAAAACCACGGTGAAGAGACGCAAAGCAGAGCCCAACCGGTAAACCTGTCCAAGGGCAGGAATCAGGTGGGTGGCGTCCATGGTTTTGGAACAGGACAGAATAGGAAGTATGGGAGAGGAACGGACAGCGATTGCATAAGACACCAGAAGCTGGGACCGCCGAACAGAAAGGGTGGGTATCCCTGCTTCAACCAGGAGTCTATCAACAGGACTACTAGGGAAGGCACCGGTTGCCAAATGGATACCATGATGGTGGACTGGATCCAGCACGTGCAGTGTGGAAGGAGCAGCCGAGCCATAAACTTGACAACCATAGTCCAAGCGAGACAGAACTGAAGCACGATAAAGCCAAAGAAGGAGGGAGCGGTCCACACCCCAAGAGGTGTGGTCAAGGAATCGAAGAACATTGAGTTTACGGAAACATCCTACTTTCAGAAGTCTGATATGGGGCAGCCAAGTGAGCTTGTTGTCGAAAAGAAGACCCAGGAAACGAAACTGGGACCACAGGCAATCGTTGTGCATCAAGATAGAGCTCTGGATCAGGTTGGATCGTAGTACGGTGACAGAAGTGGACCACCCAGGATTTTAAAGGAGAGAATTGAAACCCGTGTGAGAGGGACCATGCAGAGGCACACCGTATAGCTCCCTGGAGCTGCTGCTCTGCAGAGGCCATCAAAAAGGAACTAACCCAGATGCAGAAATCATCCACATACAGAGCAGGGGTGACCAAAGAACCGACAAAGGCCACAAGTCCATCAATAGCAATGAGGAAAAGAAGTGCACTCAATACAGAACCTTGTGGGATGCCCGTCTCCTGGGTCCATGGAAAACTAAAAACAGTACCAACCCGAACCCTGAATGACCGATGGAACAGGAACTGGCAGATAAAAATTGGGAGTGGGCCCCGAAGACCCCACTGATGAAGTGTAAGTAAGATGTGATGGCGCCAAGCTGTGTCATAGGCCTAGCGATGGTCAAAAACTACTGCAACTAAATAGGGCGCTGGGAATAAGCCTGCCGAACTGTGGATTCCAAGCGAAGTAAATGATCGGAGATCGTCCCTCTTGGAAGCCACACTGGTAGGGGGACAATAGATCCTGAGATTCGAGGACCCAATTGAGCCGACAGGCTAGCATCCGTTCAAGTAACTTGCAAACAACATTTTTCAGACTAATTGGACGACAGCTTTCAACAAATAGGGGGTTCTTACCAGGCTTAAGGCCAGGAACCACGATGTTATCCCTCCACTGAGAAGGGAAGTCACCCTGGAGCCAAATACAGTTAAACACCCGGAGAAGATGTTGCCGTTGTGGAGCACTGAGATGTTGAAGCAGTTGGTCATGAATTGAGTCAGGGCCAGGGGCCGTATAATGAGAAGAAGAAAGTGTGGAAAGAAATTCCCATTCAGTAAAAGGTTTGTTTTAAGATTCTGACTGACAAGGGGTAAAACATAAGGCAGAAGATTCGGCCAGCTGTTTCCGGTGAAGGAAAGAAGCTGGATAGGAGGCTGATGCTGATGCAAAATGGGTTGCAAGATGTTCTGCAAGAATTAACAGGTCCATACAAAGGTGAAGGCCTGGGAGGGTGGACTGCCGATGGCAACCTTGGAGAGAGTGAAGTGTAGCCCATACCCGTGACATATGGACAGTAGAACTGAGGGAAGAAACAAAGCGCTCCCAACATATCCATTTGCTCTGTTTGATTAAATAATGGGCTTTACTGCAAAGGCATGTAAAGGTAATATGGTTGGCAACGGATGGGTGTCTCTTAAGGTGTTGCAAAGCTCGACAGCGATCACCGATGGCAATGGCAATGGCCGTACTCCACCATGGGACTTGCCGGCGACGAAATGGTCCAGATAAGCGCAGTACAGCAACACTAGCAGACGTCATCAATACAACCCGACAAAGAGGGAGAAAACATGACCTGTGCAGTATATAGAGGCCAATCGGTGCATTGGAAAGACCAACGAGGTAATCTGTCCATTGGGGAGCGGGAAGTGAGTGAGAAAATAAACGGGAAATGGTCACTATCACAAAGATCGTTGTGTGGCGACCAGTGTAATGAAGGGAGGAGGGAGGGAGAAGAAAGAGAAAGATCAATGGCAGAAAAGTTACCATGACCAGCAAGAAATGAGTAGGGGAGGCATCATTAAGAAGGCAGAAGTCGAGGTCTGTAATAAACTGGTCTATGAGAAGACCTCGTCTAGATGGAAAAGCACTGCCCCACAAGGAATGATGAGCATTAAAATCCCTGGGAAGGAGGAAGGGAGGAGGAAGCTGCTGAAGAAGGGTAGTTACGGCAGAAGGTGTAAGAGTCCTGTCAGGAGGGAGATAAAGATTTTGAACCGTGACCTCAGAGTCCATGTGGAACCTAACAGCAACCGCATCCAATGTAGTTTGAAGAGGAAGTCACGTGCAAGCAACATCTGTACGGACCAACGTACAAACGCCACCAGAAGCCTGCAGGTGTCAGACCCGATTTCGACAGAAAACACTGAACCCACAGAGGCTCGGTGAATGATTATCAGTAAAATGAGATTCCTGTAGAACTACACAAGCTGCACAGTAAGACGAAATAACTGATTTCAACTCTGTAAGGTGACGGTAATAACCATTAGAATTCCACTGGATAACCACAGAACGATGACTCAAATGGGGGTTGAACAGGCTAAAGCCAGTCATACTGCCGGGTCACCACCCATCACCGACAAGAAGGGGGCGACATCCATGAACAGCAGGTCAGAATCTGGTTGTGAAGCTGGGGATGGGACCTCTGGTGACACAAGAGGCTCCTTGTCCCAGGACTTGTGTTTCTTCTTCTTTTCTGTTTGAGATCGAGGAGGGCTGTGCGGCATAATGGAGCCAGCTGCAACAAGATTGGGAACATAAAGAGATCGGGTGACCTGGGGCCCAACAGACCACGGTTCTCGCGGTCGACGCATGGCAGTAGACCTTTGGCTTGGAAGGTGCCGTTAAGGGGCACCCTGGGAGGGGCGCCGTTGACTGGCAGACGCTGAAGAAGTGGCTTGGGAGGGGGAGCAGCGCCTGGAGGAGAAGGTGTGGGAGCAGCAGGGGAGGGGGGAGAAGAGCCGTCCGGGACTGGGGTAAGGAAGGGGGAGGAAGGGGTGAAAATGTAACTAAAGCATAACTAGATGTCATGGACACAGGGGAAGACATGCATACCTCTTACGAGCCTCAGTGTAGGTTAAACGATCAAAGGACTTATACTCCTGTGTCTTCTTTTCCTTCTTATAACCTGGACAATCTGGTGAACGTGGAGAGGGATTGGCATGACAATTAACACACACAGGAGGGGGAACACAGGAACTCCTCTCATGAAGTGGACGTGCACAGTCACCACAGAGAGGGGCCCGTGAACAGCGGGAAGACTTAAAACACCTCACAGGAGGTGGGATATACGGCATCACATCACGTCGATAAAACATAATCTTTACTTTCTCAGGGAGGGAATCCCCCTTCAAAAGCCAGGATAAAGACATCAGGATCAATGCGATTGTACTTCAGAGCCTTCTGAACACGCCGAACAAAGTGAACACCCCACCATCCGAGATTGTCTCGATGCTCCTCATCAGTTTGAAGGATGAGGCCCCTGTGAAAAATCACACCTTGAACCATATTTAGAGACTGGTGGGGGGGGGGGGGGGGGTAATAGACACAGGAATCAGGAATTGTGCCAAGATGGTTACAAGCACGAAGGGCCACAGACCGGGCAGCTGAAGCAGTTTTGATCAACAACGAACCCAACCGCATCTTTCTCAGGGAGTCCACTTCACCAAACTTGTCTTCAATGTGTTCTGCAAAGAATAAAGGTTTGGTATTGGTGAAAGTATCCCCATCAGTCATGGTGCAAACCAGCATTACCGATGGAGGGCGCTGCAAACTTGTAAGTGATTTTCAGCCAGCTGTCCAAATACTTTTGATCACATAGTGTACATGGATGCTAAATCAGCAATGCTCACACCACATTTGCGTTTTTCAATGATTTTACGTTTCATTTCTAAGGCCACTTTCTCTCTCTTATTGTCGTCTCCTAATCTCTTTATCTAAGGGACATTTTTATGAAAGTTATTAACGTTTGCACACTGGAAAACACTATGTGAACACAAATTTAGAAAAATGTATGATCATAATCTGCACTAAGATGGTAGCTACAGACAATGAAAGGTGTTTATGTTGTTGAACGTTTCTCCTGCTATGCACAAAAGGCTGGTGACATCACACTAGCCATCGTCACTCATTATGTATAACATTGCTTGTTAATCGAGTCATTTTTTACCATTTGTTTTGCTCGTTATGCGAATTGCACGTTATGAGCAGTGCTCGTTAAGTGAGGTTCCACGGTATAGCATTTGTATCCACCTGATTCCGACGAAAAAGAGATGTCCCCTGGCAAGTCCCACATCCCAGTTCATTCTCTCGAAATCCCATTACGTCCTGACAGCACCATTCTATTAGTTAGAAGACTGTCTATTCCTCCACCCATCACTGATTGGGCAGAGAGATATCGCAACGAGAAAAATAGAACACTAACATGCAGAAGGAAATTCTCAACTATGCAGGGTATACATGGACGGTACAAAGAAATTTGGAAGCACTACACCTACAATTCATCGATATCGAATGACTGTCTATAAATATCCCCCTGTACATGTCCTAATCTTTATCATATTCCTATGATTACTACACTAGATATACAGCAGCGAAATAGTGTCAGATCATCAGATCCTTTGTTAATGGCAAAGTCTCTCTCCTTCTCCCGCGTCCGGCCATCCTGATTTAGGTTTTCCGTTATTTCCATAAATCACTCCAGGCAAATGCCGGGATGGTTCCTCTGAAAGGGCGCGGCGGACTTCCTTCCCCATCCTTCCCTAATCCGATAAGACCGATGACCACGCTGCCTGGTCTCCTTCCCCAAACAACCAACCAACCACTCTCTCTTCTTCTTCTTTTTCTTATTCCTCTCTCTCTCTCTCTCTCTCTCTCTCTCTCTCTCTCTCTCTCTCTCTCTCACACACACACACACACACACACACACACACACACACACACACACACACACACACAAAAGATTTGCTTTTATAATATCCAATGAACTATTAAAACTTCACCTAGTAGAGAACGGTGGTAAGGTTTTAACATGCCTCTCATTTCCAATATGTCGAAAACAAATACTTTCTGCATGCTGACATATCTGGCGATCCTATTAAATATGTAGGTATTGGCACACTGAAGCAGGTGGCCAGTGGTTAAAGTTGCTTGCACAGAGCAGTGCAAAGTTTTTTCGTCTGTGCTGGAGGAAGGACCATATCCTACAGACCATCAGTCACAATAGAGGGTTCCTGTGTTGATGTTTCATAAGCAGTTTGATACATTGATTTTTTTTTAATGTATCGAAACATGGTGTGGCTACAGCTTTGTACGCCACCATACATTTTGGTTTTCTACCTTGACTTTGAGGTCTGTGTCAGGTGCTAAACTGACATTAACACTTTTCAATCCTTGAGCTCTCACAGAAACTGGGACATCCCATGGCGTAAACTAAGCTGCTCCCAAAACACACAGGATGGTTGAAATAAAAGACAGAGGTGGTGTTTCTTATTGACGAAAATGTGGATGAGACTGCAACATATGGAAACTGGTAAATTTTGCAGTAATGTAGAGCATTTCCAAACAGATATCTAAAGGTGATGACGTCTGCATTTAAACTCATGTTCCACAGTGATTTGGTAGCAGATGTCTCAGTGTTCAATTTTTTAAGAGTCCAAAAGCATTGATTCCTCATACTGGTGGTGCTTATTGCACTCACATGTGTGGTTACTGTTTTGGTGGCCTAGGTAGTCGTCATCATGATCTCTGAATCTTTGGACACTGCGTCTTTCATTTTTATGGCTTACAATGCATAACCACATGTGGAACATGGGGGTATTCTGTAGGACTTAAACCCATAGAGCATGGATAGTATGCAGAATCAGTTGTCAATTACACTGGTGGAGGAATGGAATGATTTTTGTACACCCAGGCGATCATGTAAGTACCCTTATTCCTCCACATTTCTGTCGCATTTACCACAGTTTTACGTATTTTCCATTAATTTTCGTAATTTTGCCAGGTTTCCCATAAGGCAATTTTCCCAATTACTCGACTTCCAGACCACCACTCTCGACGACCTGTCAATACAACAAAGAGTTTCATTGTGTCAATCTTGTTATGCTATCAGCCAATGACACTGCAGCATGAGCCTCATTTTCTGTATCACTGCTAAACCATACCCTCCATTACTTTGCGAGTGCTATATACATGTGGACATATCACAAACCCTGTTACACTTCCTACGTGACATGAGACAAATACTGTTCTTTAATGTGGGAAATAGTCATTAGCAGAGAGAATGTGCAAAAGCTACTTTCCTTAGCCAAAACACTGCATACATTCTGTAAGATTTTATTGCAATTGCCTATGTCCCTTGCATTTATAGAATAAAGTCTGACATTGAAAGATCACCTTTGATAACTACCATCCCAACAAAAGAATCATATTCATAGCAGCACTCTGCCCTCTATATCAAAATGAGCTGCCCCTTGATTGAACCTGTCGACTAATGATCCTGAGAAAAAACTCTAGATGCTCTCTCTATGCATCTTGTAACTGTCCCTTGGCCTTTAACCAACCTTCCCTGCGCACATTGTTGCCGACTTAATTTGGAACTGACCTGAAGTATGAGCGCACTATACCCACTACATTCAATACCTTGTTAAAGAACGGGATGAACTGAGTTCCATGTAATCAATATATATCGATATTGTGCTTTCAGAAAGAGCATAACACGACTTCCAAACTTGCACAACCGACTGATACTAGCGATACAGACCAGTATGAACATTCCACTACTGTAGTTGCTGTTCTGTGAAGACTGTTTGATACCAATCTTACATCACTCATCCAATTACACACGATCTCTCTAGATGCATACATGCTGAGGAGGTTAGCACCCTTTACTGGTGTGTAGCGAATATGAGCCTGATACATTTGAGACTGTTGCGGTGATATAACAGATGATTAAGAAGAAGAAACGTATGGTTTATGCATGATGGAACTCCAGGAGGAAGGAGTTTAATAAATTGTACATAAATCACTTGTGCTAGCAATTCTGTAGTATTGGAAAAAGATAAATTGTCGCAGAACATGAACATACACTCGTAAGACTACACGATTCAACACTTAAACATGCTATAATGTAAAAGCAGTGTGGTTTCCAATATGTTAGTCACATGGAATGCGATGCTATTAATACTCCAATGGAGTAAATATATGCCCAACACCTGACATATACTTACCCTCTAAGATTTCTATCCTACTTACTATGGTGAGAAGCTTTATGATGATAAAACTACTACCTTCTACACCAAGAGGAAAAAATAGATTCTTTGTGAAACATGCACTATATAGCTTTCTGGAGGTGTACAGCACACACTGTTCATGTCCAAACATGGTTCAAAAATTATTCTACGCTCCATTAGTCACATAAAATGCCTGTCAGCAATGGAAGATTCATGAAACTACCACATCTTATGAGGAAAAAGACAAACGCATAGCAGTGGTGTTTGACATGTCAGACTACACCAATGCTGCACTATCTATGAGAACAGAACACAATCTCTTCCAAACACAATTGCTGTGAAGCAAATGTATACGCAGGGATTACAGTACCTCACAAACCCCTGCCTCAATTTATGTTCAAGATGTGGCAGGGGAATGGAGTACTTTGCATACATCTTCATTTGTTTAGAGGAGGATGCTGAAATAGGTTTTCCATCGGTTTGGTAGACATGGTTCATCGCACATGCGTTGGAAGTGCTCCGCTGGGTGTGGTATGGAGGGGTTTCCTGTTAATGATCGCAGGTACATAGCTCTCTAAATCACACGTAGAACATACAATTATATATGAGTTGAATGAAAATTATACCACACAACTGATACACTATGAGAAAACATCAGAAAAAAATGGTTGAAAGTGCAATACATGACCTGCCACAACTTCTCGCTGCCTCTAGAATGCATCATCAGTCTACCATTAAATCATAACTCATTACAGCCCCTCTCAGCTGATTAATACACCTACTTTTTATCATCTTTTAGCACAGATCAATGTCAATTTAGATGCAGAGGGTTTTCTTTTCTAGTAGTGCAGTGAACTTGCATATATCTCTATTATATCAGTAGACATACTGCAGAATGTCGTTAAAAAGTTCTTACTTGTCACTTCTTTTTCCGTGTGTTTTTGCTTTTAGGAAACTTTAATTTTCGAGCACTAGTAATTGTGTTCCATAGATTTTGTGTTTGTTTCGAATACAGTCCAGAGACAGTTAGTGCTTAGTCTCATTGTTTCCAGCAAGAAGTGTCTAGTAACCACAGTTTAGTCAGCTATTAGCCGCCTTTACTGAATTAGCAGTCTAGTTCATTCCTTGGGATGGACAGGATGTGTGACTGCTGTGTACGGATGCAGGAGGAGCTGGCCACTGTTTGTGAACAGCTGAACATGCTGATGGCCACAGTCAGCCGTCTTCAGGCTGCTGCCTCGGAGTGTAGGGGCAGTGGGGAGTCTGATGCATCGCATGGTACACCCCAGGTGTTACATGCTTCACCCACAGTCCCTGCTGTCGAGACATCTTCGTGGGTACCGGGCACAGTTGGGCCACCCTCTTCCCAAGGGGAGTGGCGGGTTCAACGATGTTCGCATCGCATGAGGCGGAGGGTCAATGTGGAGGCTGTCCGTGTGGCATCGCCCGCTCAACCTGTGAGTGGACATGTGGCCGCTCCTTCAGCAAGGTCCGAGCAGGCACATGGGGGGAGGGGTTTATTAGTGATTGGGAGCTCCAATGTTAGGCAGGTGATGGATCCCCTTAGGGAAATAGCGGAAAGGTCAGGGAAGAAGGCCAGTGTTCACTCTGCTTGCCATGGGGTCTCATCCAAGATGTGGAGGAGGCTCTGCTGGCGGCGATAGGGAGCACTGGGTGCACCCGACTGCAAATTGTTGCTCATGTTGGCACCAATGACTCCTGCCGTCTGGGTTCAGAGGTCATCCTCAGTTCATACAGACGGTTGGCAGAGTTGGTGAAGGTGGCTGCCTAGATCGCAGGGTGGAAACGGAGCTAACTATTTTGAATGTCATTCCCAGAACCGATCACGGGCCTCTGGTTTGGAGCCGAGTGGGAGGCTTAAATCAGAGGCTCAGACGATTCTGCAGAGATCTGGGGTGCAAATTTCTCGAGCTCTGCTATCGGGTGGAGATTTGTAGTGTCCCCATGAATAGGTCATGCATGCACTACACCCAGGAAGCGGCTACAAGTTAGCGGAGTACGTGTGGAGTGTGCATGTGGGTTTTTTTGGGTTAGAGAATTCCCTCCCTTGGCCCAACAAGACGCCTCCTAGGACGCGACAAGGTAGCAGTAAGCAAAACGCAACAGCGAATGACAATATTAGTGTGGTAATAGTAAACTGCAGGAGCATCTATAGAAAGGTCCCACAACTGCTCTCATTACTAAACAGTCACAATGCCCACATGGTACAAGGAACGGAAAGTTGGCTGAAACCAGATGTAAACAGTAATGAAATTCTAAACTCAGATTGAAATGTATACTGCAGAGACAGACTGGACAGTGAAGGGGGAGGCGTGTTTATAGCGATAAATAGTGCAATAGTATTGAAAGAAATTGACGGAGATCTGGAATGTAAAATAATTTGGGTGATGGTCACGGTTAAAGCAAGCTCAAACATGGTAATTGGATGTCTCTATAGGTCCACTGGCTCAGCAGCTGTTGTGGCAGAACACCTGAAGGAAAATCTGGAAAATATCTCTAGTAGATTTCCCGACCATGTTATTGTTTTGGGTGGAGATTTTAATTTACCAGATATAGACTGGGAGACTCAAACGTTTATAACGGGTGGCAGGGGCATAGAATCCAGTGAAATTTTTTTAAGTGCATTATCTGAAAACTACCTTGAGCAGTTAAACGGAGAACCGACTTGTGGCGATAACATATTAGACCGTCTGGTGACAAACAGACCCGAACTATTTGAAACAGTTAACGCAGAACAGGGAATCAGCGATCATGCGATCATAAAGCTGTTACAGCATAGGTGATTTCAGCCGTAAATAGAAATATTAAAAAAGGTAGGTAGATTTTTTTGTTTAGCAAAAGTGACAAAAAGCAGATTACAGAGTACTGGACGGCTCAACACAAAAGTTTTATCTCAAGTACAGATAGTGCTGAGGATTAGTGGACAACGTTCAAAACCATCGTACAATATGCTTTAGATGAGTATGTGCCAAGCAAGATCATAAGAGATGGAAAAGAGCCACCGTGGTACAACAACCGAGTTAGAAAACTGCTACGGAAGCAAAGGGAACTTCACAGCAAACATAAACTTAGCCAAAGCCTTGCAGACAAACAAAAGTTACACGAAGCGAAATGTGTGTGAGGAGGGCTATGCGTGTGGCATTCAACGAATTCGAAAGTAAAGTTCTATGTACTGACTTGGCAGAAAATCCTAAGAAATTTTGGTCTTATGTCAAAGCGGTAGGTGGATCAAAACAAAATGTTCAGACACTCTGTGACCAAAATGGCACTGAAACAGAGGATGACAGACTAAAGGTTGAAATACTAAATGTCATTTTCCAAAGCTGTTTCACAGAGGAAGACTGCACTGTAGTTCCTTCTCTAGATTGTTGCACAGATGACAAAATGGTAGATATCGAAATAGATGACAGAGGGATAGAAAAGCAATTAAAATTGCTCAAAAGAGGAAAGGCCGCTGGACCTGATAGAATACCAGTTCGATTTTACACAGAGTACACGAAGGAACTTGCCCCCCTTCTTGCAGCGGTGTACCGTAGGTCTCTAGAAGAGCGTAGCATTCCAAAAGATTGGAAAGGGGGAGAAGTCATCCCCATTTTCAAGAAGGAACGTCGAAGAGATGTGCAGAACTATAGACATATATCTCTAATGTCGATCAGTTGTAGAATTCTGGAACACGTATTATGTTTGAGTATAATGGCTTTTCTGGAGACTAGAAATCTACTCTGTAGGAATCAGCATGGGTTTCGAAAAACACGATCATGTGAAACCCAGCTCGCGCTATTTGTCCACGAGACTCAGAGGGCCATAGACACGGGTTACCAGGCAGATGCCGTGTTTCTTGACTTCCGCAAAGCATTTGATACAGTTCCCTATGAGCGTTTGATGAACAAAGTAAGAGAATATAGACTATCAGAGCAATTGTGTGCATTAAGAGTGATTTAAAATGGAATGACCAAATAAAATTAATTGTTGGTAAATCAGATGCCAGACTGAGATTCATTGGAAGAATCCTAAGGAAACGCAGCCCGAAAACAAAGGTAGTAGGTTGCAGTACACTTGTTCGCCCACTGTTTGTATACTGTTCACTGGTGTGGGATCCATACCAGATACAGTTGATAGAAGAGATAGAGAAGATCCAACAGAGAGCATCGCACTTCGTTGCAGGATCATTTAGTAATTGTGAAAGCGTTACGGAGATGATAGATAAACTCTCTGCAAGAGAGACGCTCAGTAGCTCAGTACGGGCTTTTGTTGAAGTTTTGAGAACATACCTTCACCGAGAAGTCAAGCAGTATATTGCTCCCTCCTACGTATATATCACAAAGAGACCATGAGGATAAAATCAGAGAGATTAGAGCCCACACAGAGGCACACCAACAATCTTTCTTTCCACGTACAGTACGAGACTGGAATAGAAGGGAAACCAATAGAGGTACTCAATGTACCCTCTGCCACACAGCGTCAGGTGGCTTGCAGAGTATGGATGTAGATGTAGATGTAGATGGTAGAGAGGACAGAGGAGCATATTGTAAATTATGTTTGTTAGAGTTTAAAACACTTAAACAGTCATACACAGCGTCAAACACATGATCCATTCTGTAGTTGTATATTGCAGTCCACAAGCTGGTAACGAAATGCTCTTCAGCTAAGGAGGATATAAAGTTTATTATGGTCACATGTCACATGTCTACTGTGACCTTACAAAGGCATTCGATTCTGTGAAGCACTCCATGCTGCTTCATAAACTAGACAGATATGGCATCAGGCAAAATGCTCTGCAGTGGCTCAGGCATTTTCTGACAAACAGGTAGCAAATGCTAATCATAACAACTAACGCCATGGGGGTACATTATCACAATGTGTCCATCAAGGCTCAATCTTGTTTCTCTTTTACATAAATGATTTACCTCTTAATATCACTGCTGAGCCAGTCATGTTTGCTGATGATACTTCAGTACTCCTTGAAAAACAAAATGTGGGAGAAATTCCAGATGGTGTTATAAACACACTAAACAACCTAGATACATGATTTCAAGAAAACGGACTTAAACTTAACTTTTCAAAGACCTTCTTTACACAATTTAGAACCAAACAATAAAAAATCAGTGACTTCAGTATTGTACACAAAAATCAAGTTATGGTCGAAGCTCTGTCCATTAAATTATTGGAAATAAACTTGAACAAAAATCTAAGCTGGCAAGCACATATAGATTATTTAACTCCAAAATTAAACAGCCTTGCCTTTGCAGTGGTATACCTGACATAAGCTGCAGAAAAGCGGTGAACCACAGTTACTTTGAACCTGTAATTAGATGTGGTTTAATTTGGGGGAAGGGGGATTCAAGCTACATGTCATGAATCCTGCTACTTCAAAAAATAATTATTAGAAAAATCTGTGCTGCACCTCCAAGAACATCCTGCCACCAATTATTCAAGAACCGAAAAATATTACCTATCCCTGCATTGTACAGATTTTAAATTATCATCTTTTTAAATAGTAAACCTGAGCTGACAGAAGAAAACCATTTTAAACATACGTACAACACTAGACACAAAGAAAATTTCATGCTTCCACATCACTTAAAACTCTACCAACGGACACCTCAGTCCATGGGAATGAAAATTTACAATAAACTCAAGGGTAGAGATGTACTGAGCATGGAGATAGGTTCATTGAAGAGAAAACTATATAATATCCTCTTGGAAAAATGCTACTATTCAATTGAGGAATTTATCAACAATGAAATTGTCATTTGAATAGTGTGACTGTTTAATATTATAGCATTGGGTATAATATTGGATACATATATAATGATAATGTACTCTTACATCATAAGAAAAACAATTTTATATAATTACTATGGCCATCATTTTTACAGTGTGACTGTTTAATATTATAGAATTGTGTATAATATTGTACACATATATAAAAGTAATGTACCGTCACATCATAAGAAAAACAATTTAATAATAGTGCTGTGTCCAGTATCAACCAGTAATGGTAAAAATACTGTTATGTAATTATGTATATCATAAGGCTAAATTTGACGTGTATTCTGTACAGCATGATCAGATAATCTGTAAATGTATGTTATGAGATGAATACAAAGTATCACATAGCCTTTAAAAAAACCCTTGAGCACTCCACGAATACCCCTGCTACATGAGTAGCTCCTTCCTTTGTGTATTACACCCGTGACCTGTCAACAGGGGTCCTACGACTTTCCACTCAATAATGTAGCCCTAGAAATCTGCATCCAAGATCATCACAGAGCCAAAGATAATGGTTGAGGAAACAATGCTGCAATTTTCCATCTCTGGTTGCATCCCACAGGCGAGGCCAGCAGGCTACTCCACTTCCCCAAGCCACTGGCATGAATTGAGGGTAGGCTTGTGGCGGCCACACCATTCAAAACCGCAAAGGGCTCAACTATTGCACAGACGACACAAGCGACGCTCGGCATTCACAAGTGCAGCTATACCGTTATACCAAGTTTTGGCATTGGTGCATCCCACTCCAGATCATACAGGACAAAGCAGACAGACAGTGCGAGCTGATCAATGCGACGCAACACATGTCTCTGACTTCTCATGCCGCGGACCACATGCATCGAGTGAAAGCGACTCCACCGCAAATGCATGTGCACAGGTCTAAATGGAGTCGCCCGTTTAGTGGTGTACACTCTTCCATTGGCAGTGCCTTTCGCCCCTTCACAGACATCATGGCGCCTCCGGTCGTGCCAGGAGCTAAACTTTTGGTGACACGGCTTTTGTCTCAGTCAGTCCACACACCAAGGCTCATCACTGGAGTGTACACCCTCCAGGATTGGTGATCAAGCTGTACAGCTAGCTCAACACGCCTGTATGGATGGACATTACTGATGAATGGTATTTGTTACTTATGGTAAAACTAGTGAAAAATAAATGTGTCACGACCAAAAACTGCCCTAGTTGTTTCTGTCACCAAGCCTCTCCCTTGAACACAGTGCATTGGCACGGCAATAAAGCTGGTTCACTGCACATCATGACAGTGATACCACATGTCCCCACTTCACTGGTGACCCCGACGTGATCCAAGGCTAAAAACACATGGTGACGAACGTTTGTCAGTATGAGTAATGTGGAACCACGAGTAGGCTGAACAGTGCTCCTTAGTGATAAACTTTTTTTGTGTATGAACTCTTTTTTTGAATTGTTTTTGTGCGCATATGTTTCGTTCGTGAGCTGTCTAGTGTTATTCTTTTTTGTGTGATTTCCTTTGTCGTGTTATTTTGTGTGCTTTACTCTTTAGTGAGGATTCGACTCTGAGCTAAGATAGCGACATTGGAAGAGTTGCAAAAGGCTGTTGAAGACCCATTCGCATGCAACAAGGGGCTGGAGAGTGAGCTACAAGCATGGACTACACGTGCAGATGCTGCACAGCCACAGACAGCCCAGGACAATTTTGGCGCGCAAATCCCTGCCACAGTGATGCCTCCTATGATCACTGGAACGCCAAAAAGCACTGGTCGGATGTTGATCAGGCTGCCTCCCTTTTGGCGGTGCGATCCTGTAATGTGGTTCAGCCAAGTGGAGGCAGTCTTTATGAGCAACCACATAACCTGCAACCTGGCAAAATTTGGACACGTAGTGAGCCAGCTCGACCAGAATTACGCGGCCGAAGTGCAAGATGCCCCGCTGATGCAGTCATCCTACAGACGGCTCAAGGAAGAGCTGATCCGGCGGATCTCTTCATCTGAAGAACAACGAGTGCACCAACTGCTGCGGCAAGAGGAATGCGGCAACTAGAGGACCTTGCAGTTCCTGCATCACTTACGGGGTCTCACACAGTCCAACGTGGTGCCAGATTCGCTGTTATGCACTATCTGGGTGCGCAGCCGCCCAGCTGAGGTGAAGGCAGTGATAACAGCGCAGATGGAGATGCAGCTGGACACTGTCGCTAACTTGGACGACCACGTGCACGATGCGCTGACAACAGTGTGGAAGCTTACGACACCGCCCCCGCCACCTCAGTGGTGGCATGCGCCTCCCACACCCACGTTGGATGCTGACCTCCACAAGCTAGTGCAAAACTTGGCCGCACAAGTGGCAACTCTCTCCAAACAAGTCGACTGGTTGGCGCGCTCGCGGCAAGAGGGCAGCACGCATCGCAGCAGCAGCAGACCGGGCTACAGGCGGCGCAGCTGGCAATGCAGCAACAGCCGCTCCAACTGTACCCTGTAGATGTCAGATCACGCACAAATCGGCTTCTGCTGGTACCATGCTCGTTTCGGCAATGAAGCAACCACGTGCCAGGCTCCTTGCTCGAACCCAAATGCCAGCTACGATCGGACCTAGGCACACCCGGCTGCAGTGTGATATCGAAGCGTCTATTTGTCGTGGAACAGGGTGTAGGCGTGAGGTGCCTTGTCGACACCAGTTCGGACCTTTCGATATTCCCCTGTTCTATGATACGAGACTGCAGGCGGGTCGAGGCACTCTCCCTCACAGCGGCAAACAATTCAGCAATTAAAAGTTACAGCACACACAGCCGCAATTTAGATCTAGGTCTATGCCACACATTATCATGGACTTTTACTGTGGCCGGTGTCAATGAGCCGATTCTGGGTGAGGACTTTCTCGGCCACTACAGGCTGCTAGCCGATATCACAAATGGCCAGCTCATCGACGTGACAACAAATTTAAAGACAGTGGGACAGCTCCGGCAGGCCACATTCTACAGTGTTAAACCTGTGAAGTGCCCCAGTCCTTACGGTGACATCCCTGAAACATTCCCCGACCTCACCCGCCCAGCCAACGCACCGAGAGACATTAAACATTCGATGGTGCACCACATAATAACCACGCCCGGACCACCCACATTGTGGCACCCACGTCGACTCGCGCCTGATAGACTTGCAGCAGCAAAGGCAGAGTTCGAGCCATGCTGCAGCAAGGCCTCATTCGACCATCGAGCAGCCCATGGCCATTGGTGTTACATTTGGTACCCAAAAAAGACAATTCGTGGCGTGCATGTGGGTACTACCGCGCCCTTAATTTGTGAACGGTGTCGGACTGATACCCAGTCCCACACCTTCAAGACTTCAGTTATGCTTTGGCGGGCTGTGTGGTGTTTAGCAAGATAGAGTGCGCAAAGGCATACACCCAAATTCCGATGGCGCCCGAAGACATTGAAAAAACAGCTATTGTAACGCCCTTTGGGCTTTCCGAAGGCCTATTTGTGACTTTTTGTCTTCGGAATACTGCCCAGACTTGGCAGCGGTTCCTGGATGGCGTCTTGTGAGGCTTGCCATTTTGTTTCGCGTACCTCGACGACATCTTGGTGTATTCCAAGACGACCGAGCTCCACTGCCGCCACCTAATGCCTGTCATTCAGTGCCTGAGTGAAGCCGAAATCGTTATTAATGCAGCATAATGCGAATTCGGTGTGACGGAAATCGAGTTCCTTGGCCATTTAATTACCCCCACTGGATCGACGCCACTACTGGAGAAAGTGCAAGCGATACTGATCATGCCGCGACCGCAGACACACAAAAAACTACGTCGTTACCTTGGCAAGTTGAACTTTTATCGCTGACACCTGCCCAACGCTGCCGCCGAGCAAGAGCCGTTGACTAAGGCGTTACACGGTCCTACCTCAAAGGGAAAGACCCCTGTGAATTGGACAGACCTAATGGAGCAGAGCTACACGGACTCAAAACAGAATCTCATAGAAGCGACACTGATTGCTCACCCAGTAGATGATGCGTACTTAGCTGTAGTCTTGGACTCCAGCCAGGCCGCCACTGGTGCGATGTTAGAGCAGTGCGTCGGCGGGAGCTGACAGCCTCTCGGTTTTTTCTCTAAGAAGCTATATAAATCGCAACTCGCTTGGAGCGCTTATGACCGAGAGTTGCTTGCGGTGTATGTGGCGGTGAAATACTTCCAACTGTCCTTAGGAGCACGACAATTTGTCATTTTCACCGGCAATAAACTGATTATGCACGCGTTCCATAACAACCACACTAAGTGTTCACCGCGCCAACTCAAGCAATTAGAGTTCGTGTCGCAATTTACAACATACATTCGACACATTTAGGGGATAGAAAATATTGTCGCCGATTATTTGTCTCGAGCGTGTGCCGCTATCTCACCCTCTTTGAATTTTGAGGACATCGCCCAAGTACAGGAGAGTGATGAAGAACTGCACTGCTTCCGGCACGACACTTCCAGCAGCCTGCAACTGTAGCTGGTGCCTGTCCCCGGCTCTGCACGGAAGATTCGGTGTGACATCTCAACTGGCATGCACCGACCGTTCCTTTCGGAGCAGTGCCTTCGACTGTGCCCACAGACGTTCACACCCCAGCACCAACACCACTGCGATGTTTGTGGCCACGCGTTTCATCTGGCCCGGGCTTTGGAAGGACTGCCGTCAATGGGAGCGCATCTGCACGGCATGTCAGTGCGACAAAGTCGGGAGGCACACCCACGCACCCGTAAGCACCTTCCCTGATGCGACACGCCGAATTGCGCATGTTCACGTGGACCTCATCGGCCCGCTTCCTGTCTCTCGAGGCAAGCGGTATCTCTTAAACGTGGTGGACCGCTTCACTCGCTGGCCGGAAGCAATGCCTGTCGCGGACATCACCACCGAGACCATCGCCACCAAATTCGTGGACAGCTGGGTGGCACGCTTTAGATGTCCCAGTCATGTGATAACTGTCCGCGGCCGCTGTTTGAGTGCGCATTGTTCACGCACGTCACCAGACTGTGTGGCATCCGGCTACACAGGACAACAAGCTACCACCCGGAGTTGAATGGCATGGTCGAATGGTTCCACAGGACTTTGTAAGCCACCCTAACTTGCCACGACACCTCATGGCCAGAGGCACTCCCACTGGTGCTGCTCGGCCTGCGAGTAACGCCGAAGGAGGAGATCGGTGCGTCACCTGCCGACCTCGTTTATGGTCAACGTCTGACGATCCTGGGCGATTTCATTGAAGAAGTACCACTCCCACACGACACCGTGGCACCCACTCTGGCAGAACGTCTGTGCACTCACATGGCCAGCCTCCGAGCAGACGCACTGATGCATCAAGGCATCAGGAGCTATTCGTGCACACTGACCTACAGTGCTGCACGCATGTCATGTTGCGTATCAATGCAGTACAATCATCTCTCTGGCCGCCCTACTGCAGACTGCACCAAGTGATCGCCGAGGTGACTAAATGCTCGTCATCAAGTGCAACGGGAAGCCATCTACAGTGTCAATTGACCACGTCAAGCCAGCCTACGTCTTGCCCACTCCAGCAGCCACGCTTTTCTTTGACCCATCAGAAGACCTGATCACAGACGACACTCCCTCTGCCAGTAGCCAGACGGAGCCCACACCCATAGCCGCCGGTGATGCACAGTGGCAGCCTTCTGTCATCACGCCACCACGTGTGCCTAACACCACCCCGCCCATGCAGCTGGCACGGCCACTCGGACCGCGCCCACCACTGGTGCACCTGTTGCTCCCACCACAGCCGCCAGTGGACTACGTCCCGCGCGCCAGCCACCGTCTCTGATTCAAACAGCAGTGGTGCATCACCAATGCGCCACACCACCCACAGCAGAAAAAAAGTGCCCGAGCTGCCAAACCCGTCAGAATCTGGCGTGCACCTGCCGCCATCTGCTGTAGAGACCTAGTCTCCAGCTTACCACGCTTTCAGCTGGTAACCCCAGACAATGCCTCCTGTGTCTGTCGCAGCTCCTGGATGCGCGTTTGTGTCCCTGTGCCTCTGCCACATTGGGCATTGAGGCCGGATTGACATCCGTGCCAGTTTACCGATTCACATCACCGTCGAGCTGCAGATATCGCGCTCCGCACCTCCCGGCTTGTCCGTATCAGCTCCCGGACCCGCTTTCGAGTCATGATAGTACCATACTCAAGCATGTTCTCCAGACCTCCGTTGTCTCAAACGTTGAGGTCGGTTCGAGTGCTCTGCTGCTTCCACGACTGAGTCACTCGGCGAACTTGTGCAATGTGTGAACACTTGAACCTGTCACTCTCAATACCACTCTGAACAATGTAAATAGCGAACTTTTTCTGTAGCTCTTGTGAATACCCGACATTGTTATTAAGAAGTCAGTGCCTTAGAGATGTCACACCAAATTACCTGCGTAGTGAGACATAGTGCGTTGAGTGGTTTGGCAATTATTTCATTTAATGCAAAAAAAGTTTCTTCTTCTTCTGTAGCTGCAAATTTTGTAGTATAAACAACTGTCTTATATATTTTTACTTCAGTCATCACCATACATTTTAATAACTCTAGCAAATAATTGTGACTACTTGTGACAGTTTTACCTTGTACCTTAACTACAATAAAGTCACCTTTCTTCACTGTTTCAATATTTTCAACACTTGTGTACAAGTTAGCATCAGATGAATCAGTGTATTGGACGTGATCAGAATCTTCAGAGCTACTGCTCCTTTCTGCCAGTATTTGGCATACTTAATTTAATTTATGCTTATTTGGCAATAGCTTTGCTCTTCTGTCTTTTGCTGCTGCCTCTGTCCATTGTTTAACTGTTGTACTGTTAAGGACAGTTTATTTTCCTTTCCTTCTGTGTCTCATTTTTTTACTTGTACCAGCTTTAGTACATGGCCAAACTTATAATGTATGTGTAATTTCTGTTTGCTTATCTTCTGGCAGGTGTCCAAGATTCTGAACATTGTCATCTGCAGATATGCTTGCATGTTCTCCCAGTGAATCATTTGTTATTTGTTGTCAGACTGGGAAAGGTCTGCCCAATATGTAAGACGATAAAAAATTGTAGGCATAAAATACGAGAGAACTGATACGTTTGATACTACTAACATGAAAGCCTTTCCAAATGTCAGGAAATGCAACACCAACAAGGGCTGTGTTATATATGGTATTTTTCTTGGGCACTAGAATGTGTTTCTTTGAAATTACTCATGATATCAGAGCCTTTAGAGGTCAACATAAAGTTGAATTTCCAGGCAATTTCTGACAGCAAGCAAATGAAACTGCATGAAAAATGGTTTTTACTTGAACGTGCAAACCTTACATTTATGTAATTTATTAGATGTTTTGCAACTGTCTGGGGTTAACTGCACCAATCCACTTAATGACAAATTTTACTGGTACACTTAACCCCACCTTCACTTTATCAACAATCTTCAGCATGAAGGGAAAAATACTCCATGCACAGTTCATATTTCATGCAGTATCATAAAGTAATAAACAATTAATCTAACTCAAAAAAGTAAAACTGTAGGAGATATTGTTAAATGCAAAAATAAATCACTCTTACCCGTGGATTTCAGTTTTTTAAATCTATATCTGCAAATGTAGCTAACAGACAACATCCATATTAGCTCACACAGTACAGCCCACCTAAGGGAACATATTTGTGGTATGAAAAAACAATTTTCCCTCTTGAACTGTTTATAAATGTGATGGTTGAATTAGCTTTGAGAATCAGTTAACCCAACTTTTCCTAAGTATATGAAATTCAGAAAGTCATTGCCCCAAAGTAAAATTTAATTAAGTTCAGTTGTCTGTATGAAAGTTCATCTTTTCAGTGCATGTGTGCCATATTATAAGTCTTTCAGGCCAAAATAAAGAATATTGCAGTAATAATAACTGTTGCATACACAAAATTTTAGTGAGAACAAAGTGTGTCATAGACTTGCTCTTCAAACATGAGGAAAATAAAGTGATTTTTTGAATACATTTTTCTCTGCTATGTGATAGAGAGTAATGTCTTGTCATTAATATGGGTGGTTGCTGTTGAGAATTATGCAGTAGAGTCATTTTTTGTGTATAAAGCCAAACAGAATGAAGTATATGAAGTAGCAATGTATTATGTAACTGAGAAGTATATTATAATGAATTGATGAAATAGAAAGTGAATATGAAGTGGCAAACTGAATTAAGTGCTTTGAAGTATATATGAAACAGTAATGATTAGGGACCCTGCCTTTGTAACAGCTTCTTTTGCAAAAGTACCTCTTCAGTCAACATGTCTGAAACAGAATAAATAAGTGGTATAATAAGCATTGATAAACTGGAAAGTGAAATGATACACAAGAGAATAATATTCTTTTGTTGTGATGGCATGCCTAAGTAATATGACATAACTTGTTGAGAACCTGCTGGACATTACAGCGCTGTATTCAGAAACAGAGTGATGCTTTCATGAAAAAAAATGATAATAATACTGAAAATTATTTAATGAAGCTAAGTGAAGTACTAATTTATTTAATGACTTGTTGAATATAAATTGCTACAAAGTTCATTTCTATGATACTGTACTGTTCACCACCTATTTGATACCATTTTCTAACAGGAATTAAAAATGCAATGAATTTCACTAACTCAATCTTCATTTCAAGAAAGTTAAGTCATAGTCAGAGGAGATCTTTGTTGTAAATTCTCTGTGTGACATTATACTGATAGCTGTGTTATTTTATAACACGTAAATGTCCAATTAATGAGTAATCATTCTTATTGGAGATATACAGATAGGAATTATTAGTGCACCAATTTAGAAAATTTGTTTGTCTTTTCATGTTTGTAAATGCCGAACACCACTTTGGATCAATACAATACAATACTATACAATACAATACAATACATCGGATGTGAGTGAAAATTTGAAGGAGAAATCCCAGGTGCCAATGATGAGTAATGAACTGTGTTAACATGGTGAAAAATTTGGGAAATATCAAGAATAAGATATGACCCATGAAGTTCTCTGACATAAATGTGTTTTGAAATATTGTAGTTACACACTTGTACGTTTCGAAATTTTTTAAAATTTTATGTCATTAGATGGCCAGGGAAGGCTGTTAGGTAACATTTAGTTAGGATACCTGATTTGAAAATTAGTTTAAAGTATTATGATAACATTGTTTCTTTTTTATGTATTTTGATACATGTAAGACTCTTATAGACCACTGAATTATCCAGTAAGCTAATTGTCATAAGTGTCTGTTTAATTCAGTTGGAGGGTGAACAGATATAGGAAGTTGTAAAATACTGCAACTGTTGTGTTTTCTGCTCATATGAATAACTAAAATTCTTTCACTTTTTCATCCTGTTTCTAATGCTATCACACACATAATATGTAAGATATACAGGAATGTGTAAATTTGTTATTTATGTGAAATTTTATTTAAATTTGTGGTTCAATTGTCTGTATTTATCTTCCTGATTAAAATGATGTAGTTTTACTAGAATACTCAGAAATTAAAAGTTGTGGTTAATTAAATTTCCTGCAACAACACTTAATGGGAAAACATATTGAGCTAATGGGCAGGATAGGAAGTATTATTACCACTCATTCAAAAACAGACATTCCCAATTTTTCATGACCATATTTTAAATTATCTGAAATTAATTAACATATGGGATAAGTGACATTAAAAGTTTGGACACTCATAATTTCAATAATATATTTTGCTTTAATGTCAGTGGGATTTTGGCCTGTGATGGTATAATTATTTTTTTGCTATATTTTTTTCTGAATCACATAACAACTCTCACTAATTAATTCAGTCATTAATTAAGATTTTGGATAACTGAGGATCACAGAATATGGATTTCAGGAGAGATGCCCTACTTGTAGATATGGGATTTCAGACTACGAAAACATAATGATGTTCCACATGATTTTATGGTTTATTAACCTGAAACATTTTTCATAAGCTAGATAATAGTAAAGTCCTTGAGTCCCCACAAAATAGTAAAATCTATCCTAGCCAAATTTTAAAAAATTAAGTAATTTCATAAATCACATAAAGTTCTTGTGCCTTTCTTTAAATAGCCACCCCTCCCCCAAAATCACTGGGTTGTGTCCAACTAGTGTCGATTAAAGTGAAAGTCTGTGAATGGTCAGCAACCAGGTAACATCTCTATGTCGAGTTGAGTTAGACTCATGGGTGCACTACCAAACGAACAACGTCAATGCATCAGAAAGTTCTGTGACACGCTAGCACTCAGAAACATGCTATATCATTCTGCGTGAAAGTCCCAGACTAAGTATCAAAGGCCTAATATCTCATGTGAAAATTTGTGATTTGACATCATCTGCATGACACATATGTCACATATGTAAACTCAAAGTGTTAATGTTCAATCACTATTATTTACTGGACAGTATAATTCATGTTGGTGATTGTGTAGCAAGTTATATAATGTGCACTGTTAACTACATATTTCTGTCACTGCATGTTATACCACCATGAAATTCAATAAACATTGTGACTCTGATTAGTGGTTGAATTAATTCTCATCTGGATACATTTACGAAGGAGGAGGTGTATGTCTCCTCACCTGTTTAAACTGTAATATGTAAAACTTAAACTGACAATCAGCAATGCTATAGTGCAAATAAAGTAGGAGAATTCACTTTGAAATTTAACTATTGTGTGGTCTACATAATTTTGCACTATGCTTTATAGAATTGGTATTCAGCATATTATTTCAAAACCCTGAAATTTGAGACTTTGAGATACATGGAGCCAAGTGCATCAACAGGTTATGGATATGCACAAATCATCGTCACAGCAGATATGCTGTCCACGAGTGGCCATTCTAAATGGAAACAATTTTTTGATGTCTAAAGGGTGACAGTGCTCAAAAAGTAGGTATTGTTGGTGATTAGTGAGTTTGACATGGACAGAGATCTACATCTACATTTATACTGCGCAAGCCACCCAACAGTGTGTGGCGGAGGGCACTTTACGTGCCACTGTCATTACCTCCCTTTCCTGTTCCAGTCGCGTATGGCTCGCGGGAAGAACGAATGCCAGAAAGCCTCCGTGCACGCTCAGATATCGGCAATTTTACATTTGTGATCTCCTCGGGAGGTATAAGTAGGGGGACGCAATATATTCAATACCTCATTCAAAAACACACCCTCTCAAAACCTGGACAGCAAGCTACATCACGATACAATGTGCCTCTCTTGCAGTGTCTGCCACTTGAGTTTGCTAAACATCTCCGTAACACTATCATGCTTACCAAATAACACTGTGACAAAACACGCTGCTCTTCTTTGGATCTTCTCTATCTCCTCTGTCAACCCGACCTGGTATGGATCCCACACTGATGAGCAATACTCAAGTATAGGTCGAACAAGTGTTTTGTAAGCCACCTTCTTTGTTGATGGACTACATTTTCTAAGGACTCTCCCAATGAATCTCAACTTGGCACCCGCCTTATCAACAATTAATTTTATATGATCATTCCACTTCAAATTGTTCCGTACGCCTACTCCCAGTTATTTTACAGAAGTAACTGCTACCAGCATTTGTTCTGCTATCACATAATCATACAATAAAGGATCCTTCTTTCTATGTATTCGCAATACATTGCATTTGTCTATGCTAAGTGTCAGTTGCCACTCCCTGCACCAAGTGCCTATCCACTGCAGATCTTCCTGCATTTCACTGCATTTTTCTAATGCTGCAACTTCTCTGTATACTACAGCATCACCCGCAAAAAGCCACAAGGAACTTCCGACACTATCTACTATGTCATTTATATATATTGTGAAAAGCAATGGTCCCATAACACTCCTCTGTGGCACGCCAGAGGTTACTTTAATGTCTGTAGATGTCTCTCCATTGAGATCAACATCCTGTGTTCTGTTTGCTAACAACTCTTCAATCCAGCCACACAGCTGGATATGGATGAAGCCATCAATGAGATGGAGGACAATGCCAAGAAGATGACACATAGGGCTGAGAAGGACCAGATGAAGAAGATGGGAGAGAAGGTGTTAAGGTTGTGGATGAATGAAGATAGGATATCTTGACCCTAGGTCCAGATCATGAAAATATCGATAACAAATCAGAACCAGACAAGGTGTTTCGAGTTTTGGGGTTCTAGGAAGGATTCCTCTAGAAGGTCTGTAAACAGATTGGCATAGAAGGGTGCCAGGCAGGTGCCCATGGCTGTGCTGTGGATTTGCTTAAATACACTAACTAAAAAATATTGCAGTACCAAGAGGGAGTTGTGCAAAACAAACGAAAGTTGGTTTGTGTGTTTCTGATGTCTATTAAAATTTCATGCTAGTCGCATAAGAGTCCTGGTAGTAGCGCCACTATGAGGATGCAAATGAGGCTTGCTTTAAATACATGCTGTAACGACTATAGTGTTGTTTGAATTTGGGACTAAACATAACGACTTGATATTAGTCAAGAACCACTTTAAGGCAACAAAAATGCCATTATCAGCACCTCACTGAGTTTGAGCGAAGTCATGTAATAGAGCTATGAGAAACTGTATGTTCCTTCTGTGATATTGCAGTAAGACTTGGCAGAATTGTAACCACTATAGATGGTCATTGGCAGGGGTGGTCACGAGAAAGTACAGTCACAAGAAGATGGGGGGTCTGGACAGTCACATGACACTACTGAGAGGGAAGACCATCATGTCTGGCGTGAGGCTCTGGCGAATTGTGCTGCATCTGCAGTAGCAATTAGCACACAGTGACACAATGAATTTTTACCAATTGGTTGCTTCAAGGGCAGCTCTGAAACAGATGCCCTGTAGTGTGCCTTCCACTGACCCCAAACCACTGTCATTTGTGACTTCAGTGGTGTCAAGTGGCTCATTGGAGGCCAGGGTCAATGACTGTTGTGTTTTTAAATGAAAGCTGGTTCTACCTCAGTGCCAGTGATGGCTGTGTGTTGGTTATAAGGAGGCCAGTTGAGGGCCTGCAACCAACCAGTTCATGTGCTAGACACACAGGACCTACATCTGGAGTTATGGTCTGGAATATGATTTTGTATGACACCAGGAGCAATCACGGGATTAGTCCACGCATCCTGACTGTAAATTTGTATGTCAATCTAGTGATTCAACCTGTTGTGCTGCCATTCTGGAAAAGCATTACAGGGAGTATTTTTGAACAGGATCAAGCTCGCCCACGTACTGCTGTTGTAATCCCACAAGCTCTACAGAGTGATGAAATGTTGCATTGGCCTACTCAATCATGAGATCCATATTCAATCGAGCACTATGGGACACCATCAGATGACATCTCCAGTGTCATCCACAAAGAGCATTAACCGTCCTTGTATTGACTGATCAGTTGCAAGAGGCTCCATCCCACAAAGAGACATTCAGCAGTTGTACAACACAATGCATGCATGTCTGCATGCTCGCATTCAGTATTCTGGCATGTAAACTGATTATTAATGTACCAGCATTTCACATTTGCATTAGTTTATCTTGTGCTTACATTGACCTGTGATCCTGCAATGTCAATCATTTAAATATGTTACCTAGACCAATGTATTCCTGAAATTTCAATACTCTACATTAATTATTTTTTGGCGTTGTGATCTTTTTTCCTGGCAATGTATCTTCCTCTCAAAGGAGGATGTAATCAGTAAGGTTTAGAAGGAGTGAGGTAGTGGGTTGATGTCAGAAGGACATTGAGAGTGGTAGTGTTGGATGGCAGGCCATTGGCCTGAGGAATGTTGGTGTGTAGGGAGGTGTCATCAACTGTGGCAAATAAGGATCCAGGTGGCTATGGAGTGGGGATGGCTGAGAGTTGCTAAGTGGAGTGGCTTGTATGTTTGATATGAGAGGCTAAGCTACAGGCAACTGGTTGGAGGTGCTGGTCAACAAGAGTGGCGATCTTCCAATGGGAGCATAGTAACCACCTACAATTGGACATCCAGCATTGTTGGGTTTATAGATTTTAGAAGGCTTGTAAAATATGTGTGTGCGGGGAGGGCGGTTGTTGGAGGGAGGAGGGAGATGGATTCAGGGAACAGATTCTGGGATAGGCGTATAGATTTGAGTAGGAATTGAAGGTTATGTTGTGCTTCTGGGAGGGGATCACTATGGTACAGATTGTGGGTGGAGGAGTTAGAAAATAGGTGGAACCTTACTTCTGGCAGTCACAGTGCTGCCACAATTTCTGCAGAGCATTTTATTTTGACATGATCGCCTACAAGCAGCCCAGAGGAATGAATGGTCATTACCTGATTATTAATGTACTAGCGTTTCCTAACCATTGTCATCTGGATCCTTCCCCTCGAACACCAGATTTCCTGAAATACAGATAGGAGTTATCATTGCAACACATACTTCAATCATGTAATCCTGCAAACCCAGTCATCGCTAAACCACTGGCACAAAGACAACTAAGGTGCCCATGTCATAACCTTAGAATATCAAGAAGTAAAAGAACTTAAAAGAAATTATACATTAAGTCCAATCAACTGATGGAAAGCGAGCTAAGAACAAAGACTTCCTCATGTAGAAAGGCCCACAAAATATGCTGTGGAGACAGTGGAAGTCCTGAACCAAAGATTAAATGTCATTTGCCACATTGCTATGAAGGATAAGAAGTAAAACGCAGTCGACAACCCCTGCATCCTTCACTATAACACCCTACAAATCAGATGGCAAACATATATGACAACATAAGTAGTTAAAACAAGGACATTCGGTCATGAAATGGTGAACCATCAAAGGTTGACGACAATGAGTTCAAAGTGGTGGGGGATCACCACTTAACAAATGGCGATGGCTAAATGACAATACCCAATATGCAACCTAGCTAAAATGATCTCCTCACAGCAAAGGTGCCGAGATGACGTTGGCCAAGCTGCTAGGGGAGGTTTAATTCCCTGGAGCTTGTTGCCATGAAGAGTGCACCAGTGGTGATGCCAAAGTGACACCACCTGCCAACAGACGGCAACATAGAGATCATCTAAAGGGATGGAAGAGCTAGCAGACTGAGGTAGGAGGATTCCAACCTTGTGAGCAGCATCAGCAGCCTGATTTCCCATCAGAGCAATGTGAACAGGAGACTGCATGACCATCGCAGTGTCTCCCTCAACAGACAGCAAATGGTAGCTTTCTTGGACCCATTGCACTAAGGGATGGACTGTGTACAGCACACAGAGGTTCTGAAGGGCACTGAGAGAATCAAAATATGACTCAATTAAAAAGACTCTCCAGCTGCATGTATTAGGTAGCCTGATAGAGGGCGAAGAGCTCTGCTGTAAATATTGGGTGGTGTTCTGGAAGCCAGTACCGGAAATGGTCCATGTCAATGATGAAGGCACACTAGACACCACAGTCAGTTTTAGAACCATTACTGTGCACAAAGGTGCTGTCACTGCGTTGTGTGCGGAGGTCGAGAAACTTACTGCAATAGATCAAATTGGGAGTAGTTTACTTAGGGAGTAAATAAAGTCCAAGATAAACACAGGCCACCGCGCAATGCCAAGGTAGTGAAGGGTTCACACCCACTGGAAAACTGGCAAGGAGTGTGAAGTTAAGCTGCTGGAATGGGAGCTGAAAGCAAACTCTGGGAGGTAACAGAGAAGAGGGACGCACCCCATACTGGCAGTCAAGGGAGTCATCGAAAAAGGAGGTGTAGGATGGGTGGCTAGGCATAGCAGATAAATGGCAAGCGTATATGTTGAGGAGAACATCACACCGGTATAACAGCAGTTGCCCGGCAGCTTCTGCATAGAGACTCTCAACTGGGCTAGTGTAAAAGGCACCAGTGGCCAAGCGGATCCCAAGACGGTGGATTCTATTAAGATGGCATAAAATTGATGGATGTGCAGATGAATAAATAAAACACCAAGAGTCTAGTTTCGAACAGACGAGGGATTTGTACAAATGGAGGAGGGTGGTATGATCTGCTCCCCCGGAAGTACCACTTAGAACACGTAAGACATTAGGAGGCTGGGTACAGCGTTCAGCCAGATGAGACACATAGGAGGACCAAGAAAGTTTTCTATCAAGCATGAGTTCAAGGAATTTCATAATTTCAGCAAATGGAGAAGCAACAAGCCCAAGATGTAAAGATGGTGGAAGAAACAGATTGCACTACCAGAAATTCATACAAACTCTTTTGTCAGTGGAAAAGCGAAAGCCATTGTCGATACTCCACGAGTAAAGATGCTCAAGACATGGCTGAAGATGCTGCTCAAGGATACAAGTATGTGGAGAACTGCAGTACATCACAAAGTCATCGACAAAAAGTGAGCCTGTGATGTCTGGTGGGAGACAGGCCATCATAGGGTTAATGGCTACAGCAAAGAGTACGATGCACAGGACGGAGCCTTGAGGCACCCCAGTCTCCTGGATGAAGATGTCTGACTAGGTTGTATCCATACATATCTTGAATACTTGGTCTTTTTAAAAATTTCTGAAGGAAACAGGGCTGGCAGCATTGAAAGCCCCATGTGTATAGAGTACAGAGGATACCAGCCCTTCAGCAGGTGTCATGGGCTTTCTCCAAATCAAAAAACAAAGTCACCATTGGGTATTTTGGCTGAAAATGGTTAATGACATGAGTTGATAAAGTGACGAGCTGGTCAACAGCAAAATGATGCGCTTGAAATCCACATTGTGCAAGGGTTAGTAGATTGCGAGGTTAGAGCCACCATATCAACCAGCCATTAATCATACATTCTATCATCTTGCAAACACAGCTAATGAGAGAAATGGAGTGGTAGCTAAAAGGAATGTGTTTGTCCTTATTGGGCTTAGATATGGGTATTATAATGACTTCACGTCAGAATTTGGGAAATGTGCCATCTGCCCAAATGTGATTGTGTGTATGAAGGAGGAAGTGCTTGCCCTCAAGAGAAAGGTGCTGCAACATCTGAATGTGAACATTATCTGGCCCTGGGGTGAAAGATAAGGATGAAGTGAGAACATGATCTATTTCCCCCATGGTAAAGACAGAATTGTAGCATTCACTCTTCTGAGAGGAGGAGGGTATCATCTAAGCCTCCTCCACTCGTTTCCGAGGGAGGAAGGTGGGGTGATATTGGGTGGAGCTCAAAATCTCCACAGAATAGCAGCCCAAGGTGTTGGAGATAGCTACCACATCCACAATGACATCACCTGCTACAGTCATACTGGAAATCAGGTAATAGACCTCAGTCCCAAACAGACGATGGAGGTTGCCCCCCACATGACGGAAGAGGAAGTGGAACTGTTAAAAGAACTAGTAAATGAAATCCAGCTAACTGTTTTGATATAGCGAAGAATGCAATGATACTGCACTTGCAACTGTTTACAGCAAATACAGTTTGCCATCAAAGGATGATGGTTATAAATGCAGAGAACAGGTCTTCGCATGTGACTCACATAACAGTACGCCTCAGTTCTCCTGGGGACCAGTACACAGCATGGTAGAGATGAAGTGCGAGGTATGGAATGTTCTATGATGGTAAGGATAATGTTTGTGAGGAACTATGCCTGGTCATCACAACTGGGGAAATGTTTTTTGAAGGTCTCCAGGGAGGGCTAAAGGCTCCAGTCAGCCTCAGAAAGCTTCCAATTGGCTTTACACATAGGTGAGATAGGAGTCAGCAAACAGAGAGCGCATGGCAGATTGTCACTCTAGTACATATCAGAGAGAATGGACCATTCAGGATGACAGGAAAAGTGGGCACTGGAGAACAAGAGGTCCAAATGGGAATAGGTGTGTGTGGAGTCTGAAAGGAATGTCGGTGCTCCATTATTAAGATAGAGAGGTTGAGTTGATTGAGGTCAGCCAAGAGAGCACCTCTCTGACAGGTTCTGGAAGAGCCCCAAATGCGATGGTGTGCATTAAAGTCACTGAGCAGAGGTGAGGCAGTTGATCAATAAGCTGGAGGAAGCCTGCCCTGGCGACACCAAATGATGGAGGGACGTATACACTGCAAAGAGCAAAAGTTAAGCAAGGAAGGATAATGTCAACTGCAACAGCTGGCAGCCAAGTGTTCAGTAAGATGGTCTGGCTATGAATGTAATCCCAGATCAGCAATATGACTCCCCCATGAGATGGAATGCTGTCTTCTGCAGGAAGGTCAAAGCAGACCAGAAGGAAATATGAGAGGTCATAGCGATCTCAAGGATGCAGTTTTGTTTCTTGGAGGCAGAGAAAGAGTGGATGCTATAATTCAAAGAGCAGCCATAATTCCTCCTATTTGGATCTAATGCTGTGGAGCTTCCGCTGGAGGCTGCATGGTTGCTGTTGCAATTGATACAGCATGGAGGAGGAGGTGGCAATTGTCCTTGCGAGCAACCCTACCACAAATAACTCATTTGGTTTTGTTTCAGCAGGACATGTGAATTTGGTTGTAATGTTGCCACTAGTGGCAACACATCCAGTTTGGAATGTACAGTTGGATCATGATCACTTCATAATCTACTTTGATCTTCGGTGGAAGCACTGATGGACTGCAGTGATGTCCTGATCAGAGAGGTAGGTTTGGATTTCTCCCTCGGTCAGACCTCCAAGCAGTCTAGTGTAAATAACACCATGCAAAAAATTCAGTATTCAGTGGGTCTCAACATGATTGGCCCTGAAAATCACAATTATACTCCAAATACAAAGTTCCATTACATAAATGGTAGCAATATTTCACAGGACCTGCAATTGCAGCAAAACCTTTTTGAATAATAAACACATTAACAGTAGCAAAGGACTGACCTTCTTCAGTATTTGATACCCTGAGGGACTGAGGTGCCACTGGGAGATTCTTTGAATCTTTAACCTCATTCTGTTTACATTTAGTAGATATAGACAGAAATGATGATTGGCTCATTGTGAGAAAATCCCCCATGAGTGACAGTGCCTTCGATGGTGCTTTCCTTCCAACTGGGGTCCTACCAAGGGGGCCTCACCTGCCTTATGTGATTGTTCACACCTCACGTCACACCTCCCAAACTCCTGATAGAGTGACATATTGGCAATTGGGGAAGGTAACAGCTCAGGCAGTCATCCCTCCCTGTGCCTGGCCTGTAGCAGGGGTTAAGTGAAAACACTACCTGTTGACCTGGGGCTAGGAATAACACATTACCAGTCAGCTGTTACATGTCAAACATATAGGCCAGCCTTCAGGAGCAAACAGGAAGGAAGAAGAAACAAAGAGGAATCTCAAATGTTGAAGCAGAGGAAGGGCAGGAGATGGTGAATGAAGAAAGAAAGAAGAACAGTTGAGGGACTGTTCTGATGTCAGGATACTAAAGCTTCAGAACGAATTCTCAAAACTACCCAGACATATTTCCCAAGGGAGGGCAAAAAGAACAGCTGGAAGATAGACATTCGGCACAGGTGCTGCAAAGGCTTGGGCTGTACCTGACCTCTCAAGATGTTGACAGACAGTTAGGAAAGTTTGAAGAAAATAATATAGCCTATTCACCTTCACACATGTGCTCCATGAAGCTGACTGGAAGGGTGTACATTGTGATAGTGATGTTGACTGTAAGGTACAAGAATTTGAGTATTCTGTACAACCATGAAGATGTAGCATTTCCAACCAAACTTAGATCTAAGCAAACTATATGGAAAATGTCTAGTAATAAATTGCTGGTGTCAGGAACACAAACCTCTTGTACAAACAAAAGACTGCTCTATACTTACAGTAAAACTACATACAACAAGTTATTCAATAACTATTTCAAAGTCAACAAGTTTGTTGTGAAGCCAAGACAATGTACAACTAGCAGTTTACACTCAATTCAAGTAATAAATCAAAAGCTATATGGAAAAGCATCAGTGAGACGGGTGGTGAAAAGGAAAGACGTCAATCAATAACATGCATTAAGAATGAAGATGGTGTTTCCTCTGATCAAAAAATTTATGTGAAATATTCAACAATCACTTTATAAACATTGATGACAAACTTTCTTCTTTTATCAATCCTTTTGTACCTAGTCACTGTACAAGCTTTGTGCTGCTCCCAAGATAACTTTTTCCTTGCCCGCTCACACCTACTGAAATTTGCAGTATTATAACACAAAGCCTAATGAATAATCCTGTGGTTAGGATAATATTGCTTATTATCTTCAAAAACCAGTCTGACATCTTGTCCATTTATTACCAGCTCTGTGTTGTTAACCAGCCATAGCTGGACAGACTGCGTCAAGATTACAGTAGTATTACAACAATAAAATGAATGAAAGACTGCAGTTTAAACTATGATGCTATAAAATATATAATGAAGAGAACAACTCGATTATAATCTAATGTACAATGACAATACAACTATGAAATCAGTTCTAGAACATAGTGCACAGTTCAGACAAAATTTTAGTCCTAAATTGCTCCATTGGTAATGACAGGATACCCTTAGGTAGTGCATTCAACAGTTCAAGAGCCGCCCTGTGGACGCCCTTTGTGTTTTTGTTAATCAACATCCAGGGCTTTCTATACTGTCTATTGCCAGTGCTGTGGTGATGACATTTATTTCTCTTTCTGTAGCGTGCATGGTTTACCTCCATATGAGCAAGGCAGTTGAATAAAGATTGGCTAAAACAAAGTATATTCTTGCAGCCTGCAGAGTGCCTCCACAGCAGCAGCCCATGTCTCATGCAGCTTTGGAAAATTACATGGTACTCTGTTGGTAGCTACTTGTCCGATATTACACCTTGTAATTTCCCCAGGAGATACAGGACCCAGGAAAGTTTGGAATATACCATTTTGTGGGCTGTTGCCATGTTAACATAGAATCAATGAAAAAGCCCATGGCTGCTGTGTCACACAGGGCTCCAGTTTCATTCAATAAGGCTCCATGTCATTCTGTGTTTTGTATTCACTAATTTTCATCTTGTTCATAATAAACTAGGCCTTGGCTTTGCTTAATAGGACTTCTGCTGGTTGAAAAGCCTGAGCGACATTCTCCCTTTTTGAGAACAAATGTTATTATCTGCAAACTGCAAGGTGTGCCCATTGATGCTTATGTCACTAACAAAAATCAGGAACAACAGAGACCCTATTACATGTTCCTATGGTGCACTCCATTTCAACTTCTTTTCAATTGAGTCTACTCCTTGCAATGATACAATCTGCTGTCTGTTATTTAGGTAGGAATTTGCTCCACAGCTTCCCCAGCACCACATGATTTTACATTGCTGAGGAGGGCCTTACACGAGGTACAACTGAACACCTTACTAAGCTCACAAGGTACCAGTGCTCTAGACTCTTTTGTCTTCAAAACCCTGACTTATATTTCTAACTAAGTCAAGTACTGCTACTGTCATTGACCTACCCTTGTAAAGGCAATATTGTGATCACAATAGAAGTTACTTCCTCCAAATAACTTATCCATATTAGAAGATTACTAAATACTTCAGTGAATAATGCATTTATTGTTTACTAAGCCACTGAAAAGGGAAAGGTGGACGATCATAAAAATTTCATGCTGACTTTTGTAATAGAACTATTGGAAACTCACAGGGAGAGACTGTGGTGTATGTGTTTTGTTTCAATAGTTGTTTTAAAATATAGCACACTGGAAGTTCATTTCAAGTTATCATCTGTGTTTAATGCATACTAAAGGACTATTGTTAACAATTCTCAAAATTTTCATTAATTGTTAAAAAATCATTCCTATGCTAGAGTAATTTAGATGAAATTCCATGTTTCAGTACCAGCTGGCCACATAAACTAGTGCCGGTAGGTTAGCTGCAAGTGCAACAACTATTGGCCTGAAGAGCTTCCTTAGAAGTTATTGCTTATTGGTTCTCCAAAAGTTTGTCTTTTTAGAAAGGGTAATGATAAATGGAGCTTTATATTCATTTTGATTAATTCTATAGTGCATTAAAAAAAAAAAAACACACAACAGGCTATTCCTTGAGCTCACAAACTTTGACAACCATACATTACATTTGAGAAATTATGGTAGTATCGAATTAGGGGAAAATGCAGTTATCTGTTCAGATCATATCTTTTGAATAGAGTCCAAAAAGTTGTAATCACCAAACAAGTAGTGAAAGTGTTGGTTAAAGCAGTAAGTAGTAAGACAAGGAATTCCTCAATTTTCACACTTTGAGCAATTCTGTTTATCATACTTTGCAATGATCTGTCCCTAAACATTCAGGATGGTCTATTGGTAATGTCTTCTGGTGATTCTAATATACTGTTCTCATCAACTCAAAGCTCTGACTGCTGATACAAACATAAAAATGCAACTACAAAATTCCTCAGAGTATGTTGACAGACAGTACTCGACAGTAGGAATACTTAAAGAGAAGTCATTAAACAGACTGAGTAAAGTCATCAACACAGAAACAGTCAAATGTGCCTGCTTTGCAGTTGTACATTTCGTAATGCCACGCTGCATTACATTTTGGGACATATCTCTCAAAAATATATTTATTACACAAAAGAGGAAATAATGAAATAAGTGCCTTTCTCTTCCATCACGTGACACCTTTGAAAGAACTCAATGTTTTGCCACTGTCATGTATCTATATGAAACTGTGAGCTCAATTTTTAACAGAATTTATGTTCTTCACTTCAAATATTCTGATAAATTGTTGAAAGAGTGGCTAATGAGGTATTATTTTGTTTTGTTTTTAAATATTTGCAAATGTTCAGTTTTCTGCTTGCAGCTCACTTTTATAGATTCTTGTACGCAAAAATAAAACTCCATTATGAACCCTAGAAAGGGATACATAGCTGACATGGGAATTATTACTTCATCTAGTTATGTGATTGTGAATTGCTGAGTTCATCCTAAATTCACTCTTGCTGTTAACCAAAAATACCACCAGGGAGTGTGTACATGTAACAATCCCTAGGTCCATAAAGAGGCTTCTATAAGATGTTCAGTTGCAAAGTCTACCAAATGTACACATTTATTAATTTTATTATGTACATTTCAGTATAGGTCTACAGTATGAATTACTGTACAATGTGGGACCATGTAGGGCCACCATCTACTACATATCAAATACATACAGGAAAAAACAGTGTATTAGCGAACAAACAAGAACAGGAAGCAACAAAGAATATGAGTAATTAAAGACACACTGCACTTGTCACACATTTATTAGTTGATTATGTCACTCCCACACAGCATTTGCTCCCTCCTCCCCCCCCCCCCCCCTCCTAAAAGATGAGAGGGAGTTCAAATTTGAACTCACAGCCAGCTTGTGTGTGGGTGGCTGGACATGATGGACATGTAACTGCAGTCAGTGACACAGCCAGAACCGTAGAATGATGGTTGGTAGGAGTGCCATTGGTAGCAGACAGAAAGGGAGGGGAGTGAGGTTTTCCTTCCCCTGGTAACATAGTGTAGCCACTGGAAATCGGTGGTAGTCATTTTCTAGCAATCCAATGGACTTGTGACGATATTGTAGACCAGGTCTGGTAGAGATATGGTGAACCGTAGTATGTTTGCCCATGCCCTGTGATTTTACGGGCCACAGTTACTCCGTGGACGCAGTTGTGTGCAAAGCACAGATGCAATGCTTAGGTGTCCTATGTTGTTCTTATGTTTTGTGGGCCACTTGGAGTTTGCCTTCTGTTTCCAATAGGGTATCATTAAACACCACATTGTCCTCATGCAACATGATTATTTCACACCCGATTGTTACATAATATTGTTTCATGGTATGGAGATGTAATTTCAAGTTGCAGCAGTACGACTCCCAGTAATGTTGATGGTCATTTGAGGTGTTAGCACTTAAATTATACACATTGCATATTGTGTACTTTGATGAATGAGCCTTTCCTGCAAGAATAGTATGACTGTTGACAGAGTGTATCAGTCATTCATTTAGTAAATTGGTGGTCAGTGCAGCCTGAGTGAGGAAATCAGCACCTGAAATAGGTTGAGCAATGTTGGTTAATTTGTAAGTCCACTTGCAGTTCTCAAACAGGCAATTGTCAGCCTCAAACGTATTGTGACCATATGCACATATGATGGACTTGTTAACTGCCATTAAATTGGCCTTAGTGTGGCAGTGTGCTGATCTCTGATCCCATTTGATTAATAACACTAGCCCTGAATAGTGGTTGGTAAGGAACAGCCTTTGTGATGTAGTGCTGTGTAGTCATTTGGTAGTCAGCAGCTTTGGAGGCATGCCGATAGAAGCGTTAGGCTGAGCAGACCTATACTGTCTTTTTGACATACGGTGCTAACTGTTCTAAAACAGTAGGTGCTGTAAATGGGTGTCAAACTGTTGCACCTGAGCTAAATCATCTCTCGGCATTGAGGTGCAAACATAATTTCTTGCACTTCATTGCCAGTTGACCAAAATGTCTGTGGAACAGTAAACATTTGTCTGAGTGGTCTCATGGCTATGAAACCACTGTGGGCATGTGCAAGGGGCTCGTTTGTGCTCAGCTGTCACGATCAATAGTTGCAACATTTACGACTGCTTAGTTAGCCACTTGACAGTGGCATGGGGAGTTCACAGGTCCTCGAGAACACTCTGTGACTTTCAGGCAGATGTGGCATGGTAGCGAGGCAGCAGCATGTTGGGCTGGTCACTCTTCCTTCAGAGTGAATGGAAATTATCATGGTGGCCACTGTGGCATATGTTTTGGGCAAGGTGCGTGCTTTATTGGTAAATAATATAATGGTTACCCTTCCTGAGCAATTAAAATTAACCTCATTTTGGTAGCAATTGTTGTTGACAAATGTGTAACAGTAAAGCATCCAAACTGATAATCATTCCATGCAGATGTCTCCAGAATTCAGACAGAATCATGTCATCATGCCTCTCATGGTACAGGACTTGTGTGAGCCTTTGACCCATTGATTTTGTGCAATGTGAAATAAGCACCATCATGAGGGCATTGTAGGCTTGGTGCAGGGAGCATCATAATATAATGTCCAACACTACTGAAGTAACACGTTGATCAAGATTACTGTCACCAAAGTGAACTATTTAAAAGAGTCACTAATTTGCTGTTACTTGAAAATGCTCTCCATTTACTGCAACTAAGTTTTCAATTGACTGGTTGCAAACAGTTGGGCCTGAATTTGCAGATACAGTGTGGGAGGACTGGGAAAGCTGATGAGTGGATATTTCTGTTGATCTCACATGCGGTACCAGTGAACGCGAAATGACTGGAAATATGTTCACTCTGAATTTGATGCCTTACGACAGTGCTGTAATTATGGGTGAAGCAATGTTATGTGATTATATCACTGTGTCCAATGTCATGACCAGTGTGTTTGAAACCGTGATGTTCCAAAGTGGATCGGTGTGTAGCACGGAGTCTAGTGGTTGAAAAACAGGAGGCGGGCAATGTAGAATCTGTATCTCATTTTTAATGACCTGGACGGTACCACTGATGGAATGTAGAAGGTTATGTGTGGTATGCCTGACGGAACCTATCTATGCCAACTGCAGCAGATAACCTATCCACGAGAGCAGAATTGCTTCTTTGGGTTCACAAATTATGGAAGAACACTATCTCCTACAAATAAAATACATTCACGGACTAACAGTGTAATACACTGAGGTGTCAAAAGTTATAGGTTGCCTCCTGATATCATGTTGGACATGCTTTTACCCAGAGTAGTGTAGCAACATGACGTGGCATGGACTCAATACATTGTTGGAAGACCCCTGCAGAAATATCGTCCCATGCTATCTCTATAAGTGTGAATGTTCCTGGTACACAAGTTTGTGCACGAACTAACATCTCAATTATGTCCCATAAATGTATGAAAGGATTCACATTGGGTGATCCTGGTGCCTAAATCATACACTTGAATTGTTCAGAAAGTTATTCAAACCGAGTGCAAACAATTGTGGCCCAGTGACCAGGTACACTGTCATCTATAAAAATTCCACCATTGTTTCAAACATGAATAGCTGCAAATGGTCTCCAAGTAGCTGAACATAAATATTTCCATTCAATGATTGGTCCAGTTGGACCAGAGGAGCAAGTCCATTCTATGTAAACACAGCCCACACAATTATGGAGCCACCAATAGCTTGCACTGTGCTTGAAATTTGCTACTGTCGAAACACTCTTGACACTGCGGATCTCAGAATACTGAATTCCCTAATGATTTTTGAAGTGGAAAGTCCCGCACATCTAGCAGCAACTACCATTCCGTGTTCAAAGTCTGTTAATTCCCCTCATATGGCTGCAATCAGGTTGGAAACATTTCACATGAATCACTCAAAAACAAATGACTGGTCTGCTAATGCATTGTCCTTTTATACACTGTATACATGATATTACCACCATGTGCACATTGCTATTCTATGACTGTTTTTCACCTCAGTGTAAACCACACTTTATTGTGCACAGATACAAAAGACACATGTGTACACATTAGCAAACAAACCAGAACAGGAAGCATCAAAGAACATGAGAAATTAGAGAGACACTGCACTTGTCACATATCAATTAGTTGATTACATCACTCCCACAACCGCATTTTGTCAATTCCCAATGTAAAAGTAGCTATCAAAATTATTCACGGAACCATTGACTGCATGTGAATGATTTGGTATAGATAAAAATAAATGAATACCTTATCCCCATTCAGTATTTCAATTTTGTGGGCAAATAATGCAGAATAAGTGATCAAGTCTGCTCTGATATATGACACTTGCGGCGAAATTACTACGTGGAATAGAGAATGTTTACAAGACTTGGCAATGTCAACACAGCACTAGGACTATTACATACAAAGTTCTGTGACTATAATGAAATGGGATTAGATTACATTAGATTTAGTTTTTGTGCCAGAGACCCAAAAATGAGGTGATTCTCACGGGTGTGAAACAAGTCAGAAAGTATAACATAAAAAAACATAAAACATCTGAATATAATAATCACTACCCTGATCAATTATCAGCAGACTGTCAAAATAGGTAAATGCATTTCTGTAAACTAGAATACCTAATATTTCCAGAATTAATACTCTGTCAGGATGAAACACAGCTATGCACTTTTAATAAATCTATCATTCATAAAATACCTAATCTTGTCAGTTGTGATCTATTGGTGCAAACTAAAATTTTTCCTTAAGATGGTCTAACAGTCACTGTTTGGATATTTATTTGTAGCGTAGAAGGAGTTGCCTACCAGAAAGTCTTTCAAACTCTGTTTAAACTGTGCTTTATCTGAAACCAAGTTTTTAATGGTTGCTGGTGATTTATTGAAAATGTGTGTTCCTGGATATTGGACCCCTTTCTGATCCAAGGTAAGTGATTTTAGGTTTTTATGTAGATTGTTCTTATTCCTAGTACTAATACTATGTATTGAGCAATTGGTTGGAAATGGAGATATATTACTTGCAACAAATTACATTAAGAATAAATATACTGAGAAGCAATGCTTAGGATACAAAGTTCCTTGAACAGGTTTCTACATGATTTTCTTGAATTTACACAACAAATGAGTCTTGTTATATGCTTTTGCTTGCTAAAAACTTTTGCTCGGCTTCGTCAGTTACTCCCGAATATGATCCCATATGACATTACAGAAAGAAAATAAGAAAAGTATGCAAGTTCTTATTATATTTACAACACCTGACATCATTCTGACTGCAAATCCCATCCCAACTGAATTTATTATCGAGTTATAATCCCAGAAATTTAACACTGTCAACCTCTTTGATCTGCATGTCTTCATGTGCTATACACATGCTAGAAGGAAATCTCTTACAGGTTCTGGTGTGTCTTTACAAAGTTTAATGTCAGTGAATTAGTTTTAAATCATTTATTAATGTCAGTGAAAACTTGATTAGCAGCCATTTCTAAATCTGTACTTGACTTCCTACTTATTGTAATGTCTGTACCATCTGCAACAAAACAAACTTAGCATCTGGCAATGTAATGGGCAAGAAGTCATTAATGCACACAAGAAAAAGCAACAGACCCAAGATGGAACCTCCAGGAACACTACACATAATTAATTCCCAGTCAGATGAAGACTGACTGCTTAATGCTTGGGTATTTCACAATGACACCCTTTGTTTCCTGTTAGTTAAATAAGACTCAAACCATTTCGCAGCACTACTGTTGACACCATAATATTCTAATTTACTTAAGAGAATGCTGTGATTCACACAGTAAAAGGCTTTTGAGAGGCCACAGAAAAAGCCACTAACCTCTAATTTGTTATCTAGTTCATTAAGTACATTCTCACTATACATGTAAATAGCTTTCTCTCTATCAGAAAGTTTTTAGAAACCCAAACTATGACTAGGACAATATATTATTTGCAGTCATATACTTAAGGAGACACTTGAATACAACCTTTTCAAATATTTTGGAAAAGTTGGCGAAAGTGAAATTAGGTGATAGTTTGATGGAATCTCTTTATCCCCCTTCTTGTAAAGAGGCTTAACTTCGGCATATTTTAGCCAGTCTGCAAATGTTCTGCTGATAAGAGATTGATTACACAAATAGCTTCAGCCAGAATTCACCTTGCATGAGCACTCTTTGATTAACTTTGTTTATATAATTTACCATAACCACTAGAATACTTAGATGTTAAGGATTTTATAATGAATGCTACTTCTTTGGGAGATGTGTCATTCCATTTTACTGCAGTTATTTGTAAAGACTGGTCTCAGATACTCCACTGCACTGTTTACTGAACCTGAAAAGCCCAAGCAGTCAGTAATAGAAACAAAGTACTTGTTTAAGAGGTTTGCAACATTACATGCATTTGTCACCAAAGTCTCATATATTTTTAGAGCTATCTGTTCCTCTTCCTTTTTGGCCCTACCTGTCCCTGTCTGCACAAACAAGGCAAAAAACACAAGATTATTGTTTCGCATGTATAACTTGCTCTACTCTGTATCTGCTCCACAGGATGATTTGCCCTGCAAAAAGTTTTAAGTTTGTTTATTTACCTGGCAGCTGCAGTTAAATGTTTTGCAGTACCATAGTGAATTCACAAGTAAGATATCTTCTTTGATACAACAAATATGTACACAACTAAACATATCTTTAACTGTAGGCCCACTTCCCACTCTCTTCACTTGCATGTATCAGCCTGAATGCCTTACACCTCGTATATATGGCGTGTGACGAGGGCCTCCCGTCGGGGGACCGCTCGCCTGGTGCAAGTATTTTGATTTGACCGCCACTTTGGAGACTTGCGCGTCGATGGGGATGAAATGATGATGACTAGGACTACACAACACCCAATCCCTGACCGGAGAAAATCTTCGACCCAGCCGAGAATTGAACCCGGGCCCTTAGGATTGACAGTCCGTCGCGCTGACCATTCAGCTATTGGTGGCCAACACATGCATGTAATCAACCTTAATGCATCGACATCTACACATAAACAAGTCATTCCAAGCAAGTGGCACACAGAATTGTCATTATCCTGAACAAGTGACTCAAAACATGTTGTACAATTATTTATCATTTCTTTCAGGTCACATGAAGACTTGAATTCAGACACTCAGATTGAACACCTATGGTTTAATATACAGCACTTTTAAACTGCGCGTATGCTAGACATTGTCTACAATCTAAACCCATAGGATGTACTCCCCCAGATGATAAGAGAGAGAGAGAGAGAGAGAGAGAATTTTAATTTTCTACTAGTAAAGTTAATAACAATGTTACCCTCGGGGTAATCAGTGCATGTTTCAGCAAGTGGAAGGCAAGGTTGGTCATAACATTAGCAGATCAACAGTAAGCTCAATTATAAATTAGAAATTCAACTTTTCTTCAGATGAGGGCAGTCTAAGGGATCACTGTAATTTTTGCCAGATTTACTACTAGTCATACTTTGAATTCTTTCTCTATCATGTCAGAAAATGTAGCTGAGACAACTAAACATTACAGAGAGGTTATAAATCATATTCTAAATACATACTCGTACTGGACTATGTGGTAATCTACACTCCTGGAAATGGAAAAAAGAACACATTGACACCGGTGTGTCAGACCCACCATACTTGCTCCGGACACTGCGAGAGGGCTGTACAAGCAATGATCACACGCACGGCACAGTGGACACACCAGGAACCGCGGTGTTGGCCGTCAAATGGCGCTAGCTGCGCAGCATTTGTGCACCGCCGCCGTCAGTGTCAGCCAGTTTGCCGTAGCATACGGAGCTCCATCGCAGTCTTTAACACTGGTAGCATGCCGCGACAGCGTGGACGTGAACCGTATGTGCAGTTGACGGACTTTGAGCGAGGGCATATAGTGGGCATGTGGGAGGCTGGGTGGACGTACCGCCGAATTGCTCAACACGTGGGGCGTGAGGTCTCCACAGTACATCGATGTTGTCGCCAGTGGTCGGCGGAAGGTGCACGTGCCCGTCGACCTGGGACCGGACCGCAGCGACGCACGGATGCACGCCAAGACCGTAGGATCCTAAGCAGTGCCGTAGGGGACCGCACCGCCACTTCCCAGCAAATTAGGGACAGTGTTGCTCCTGGGGTATCGGCGAGGACCATTCGCAACCGTCTCCATGAAGCTAGGCTACGGTACCGCACACCGTTACGCCGTCTTCCGCTCACGCCCCAACATCGTGCAGCCCGCCTCCAGTGGTGTCGCGACAGGCATGAATGGAGGGACGAATGGAGACGTGTCGTCTTCAGCGATGAGAGTCACTTCTGCCTTGGTGCCAATGATGGTCGTATGCGTGTTTGGCGCCGTGCAGGTGAGCACCACAATCAGGACTGCATACGACTAGGGCACACAGGGCCAACACCCGGCATCATGGTGTGGGGAGCGATCTCCTACACTGGCCGTACACCACTGGTGATCGTCGAGGGGACACTGAATAGTGCACGGTACATCCAAACCGTCATCGAACCCATCGTTCTACCATTCCTAGACCGGCAAGGGAACTTGCTGTTCCAACAGGACAATGCACGTCCGCATGTATCCCGTGCCACCCAACGTGCTCTAGAAGGTGTAAGTCAACTACCCTGGCCAGCAAGATCTCCGGATCTGTCCCCCATTGAGCATGTTTGGGACTGGATGAAGCGTCGTCTCACGCGGTCTGCACGTCCAGCACGAACGCTGGTCCAACTGAGGCGCCAGGTGGAAATGGCATCTCAAGCCGTTCCACAGGACTACATCCAGCATCTCTACAATCGGCTCCATGGGAGAATAGCTGCCTGCATTGCTGCGAAAGGTGGATATACGCTGTACTCTTGCCGACATTGTGCATGCTCTGTTCCCTGTGTCTATGTGCCTCTGGTTCTGTCAGTGTGATCATGTGATGTATCTGACCCCAGGAATGTGTCAATAAAGTTTCCCCTTCCTGGGACAATGAATTCACGGTGTTCTTATTTCAATTTCCAGGAGTGTATATGACTGTGAACTTTACCCAAAAATATTGTTATTCCATTACTAGAAATTTAAAGCCCCATAATGAAATTTAATTCACAATTTCTATTGACTGTTTTGATGAGATAAAATTTTCTTTCTAGATTAGATTAAGTTTTTGTTCCACAGACCCAAAAATGACATGACTCTCATGGACATGGAACATGTCAGAAAGTATAACATAAAAAATGTAGAACACATGAATACAACACTCACTTCCCCAATCATTTGGCAGGAGATTGTCACAATATGTGAACATATTACAATAAATTGGAACTGCTAATATTTACAGAATTAATACACTATCAGAATGAAACCTAGTTATAAGTATTTGATAAATTTATCATCATACCTAATCTTAACTGTTGTGACCAAGTGCTGTCAAAACAGAAACTTTAACATAAGCTGGTCTAACTGTCCCTGTTAGGATATTCGTCTGAAGAGTAGGTGAGTTTCCTACCAAAAAGTCTTTCAGACTCTGTTTAAGCTGTAATTTATCTGAAGCCAAGTTTTGAATGGTTGCTGGCAGTTAACTGAATCTGTGTGTTCCTGAATATTGGGCGCCTTTTTGGACCAAGGTACGTGATGTTAGGTTTTTATATAGATTGTTCTTATCACTAGTATCGATACTATATATTGAGCTATTGGTTGTAAATAGGCACATTGTTTTCAACAAATTTCATTAAGGAATAAATATACTGACAAGCAGTGGTTAGTATATCCTATTCCTTGTGTCCACTACTACAATAACTTTGTCTAGACTTCGAAGCTGAACACGCTATCCTTTCGTAATGACAAGCCCTTTGGCGATGTTACACTGACAGATAATAGCAGGAATTGGCACAAGCGCAGAGGGTGTGCAAGTTATCCATTCATAAACTGTTATATTTTGCTGTTATAAGAATAGCGATAACCAAGAAAAATTGTATTCAATAGAAATGGTTAAGCCCAGAAGTATTTGCATTTCGGTTGAAGAGATTGGGCAAGCTCCAACATTCCTGCTTGTTACGCTCGTTGAAATTGTGTGGGTTAATCAATATTATTATTATCGTCTTCGTCATTACGACTAAGGTATTAAGCTCTACAGGATCTCTCCAACTATTTTATGTCGATTCTTTTACGGCTTCTGCGCTTCGCCAACCCTCCTCCTTTCTCTGGGCTTGGGACCGGCAACAGCAACTGCAGAGCTACTTAATTCACTCCAACAGTAACTGCAGGTGGAGTTAATGTGGTTTCCCACACCAACATTTCAATTTCTACGTTCACACTACAAACAAATTTACGATAAGTGCTACTGCTTTTGACTCTGCTGTACTTCAATTTTCTCTCTCAATTGCAGCGCCGAAGACTCGCTATTTATAGGCTACAAGATTGCCACTCACAACTATCGATAGTTAACGAGTGTCGAACCATTGCAAAGGAATTTATTACACTTGTATTTCCATGGACCTAGCTTTCGTTGAATTAGTCAATTTACTTTGTTTTGCAATACTTGTAAATATGTAATAAAGCGATACAAGTACAGTGTTTGGCGGTGAATCGCACAAGACTTTAATAACAGCGAAACAAGGGGAAGTGATATAGTTCTCAGAAGTTACCACATCCCATTTGAAGGCGTTGTGAGTATTAACTTTGAAGACGAAATTTTTGGCGAGCGGGAAGATCTGTGTTTGTTATTGTTTTGGTGAAGATAGTAGGTGCTTCGTGGAACTGTAGTGGTAACTCAGCCATAGGCTTCATGCTGTTCCGATTTATAAGAAACGAAAAGCAGAACGCAAAATGGGTTGCAAAATTGTTGGAGAGAGAATAGGAAACGTAATATACATTGACATTCTGGAAAGCAAGTGAGTTGATCAGTTAAAATGATTGTGGTTAGCATATCGTATTTTCCCGTAGAATATAAATGTAGAGGATTTATCTAATACTGTGTCATATGTGCCCAAGCTGCAAGTACAGCGTTGTACTGAGAACGTTATAAACTGCAGATTTAGTTTGATAGTTGTAAGTATATATTAAAGAGTACGAAGGTATGTTGTATGCAACTTAGTACTGTTTATATGGTTGATGGAAGGCTTCTTGAAAGTTAACTCTCATTTAAACATTTTGAGTTGTTAAGTAGTGAAGTTCTTGAACTTCATTTTCAGACACTGAAGTGTTTAACGATGAAACTTGATAAAAGCAGAAGGTGACATGCAGCTAAACAGTAGATACTGTCAGAAATTTTCTCATTTGCAAAACAGGATACTGAAGTAGCAGGTAAGGGTTTATGCGGCTTACATTCAGAAAATCAGCGTCTTCAAAATTCGCTGTTTAATTAATCTTAAGTACCAGTGGGGAGTAAATGGTTTAGGGTGTAAGTATATGAATTTCAGTGTTAGAATAGACAATTTTTAAATCTTTGCTGCACTGATTAAAAGAATATGCTGTAGTACAGATTGAATAAAATTGTGCTGTCAGTCTTGTTTGTGGGCCAGTACAGTGAGAAAGATTTCTAAGTGCAAAGCAGGCAGTGCTGACGTTTTTTGGGTTGTACCAAAAAGATGCACACACTGAACAAATGTTCCAACAGTAATTAAGCTTCTTTCTAGATAATTTAGTTCTGTTTCCTTTGCCAATTGCCAGTCATTGCCTTATCAATATTTGTGAGGCGGAAAGCGAAAAGGGACCTCTTGTCGAAAATTTAGGAATTTGAGTTTTTGTAGTTTTTACATTCAGCATTGAATTCTGAACAACCTGTAAAAAAAATTTATTTCTATCTCTAAATTTGAGGAAGTTATGGCAGGTTGAATATTTATGACATAAAAGAGGTGTTTTGAGATATGGGCTTTTAAAGGTTTTTACTTTATTATCATTGCTTGACTATACATATTTAAGAAACAAATTCTGCATATATATTACACTTAAAATGTCCTTTGTCAAGTGGTTTGGAGTTTTTTAAATTAACACCTCACAATAAGTGGATTACTCCCTGAGACCTATATCACATCAGAGTGTAAATACATTTGAAACCAAATAAATTGGCCCCTTGTTGAGAAATATATAGCAAGCCCCCTGCTCATTTTTTTGGCATAATATTTATATTTTTACATTATGTTATGGCATCTTTTGGATCAAATTTTGATCCTGCAGCAATTAATTGTAGTTGCCAAACGACTTGATTTTCTGTTCATAAAAAAAAGTCTGAATGGGGTTAAAGGCACTTTAACAAGAGCGTTTTCACCTCTTCTTTTTTTTACTGGAATATTTGTTTGTTCAGGTTCTTCATCAGGATCCTTACTGTCGCTGACTTGAGTTTCTGGTTCACATTCTGAGCCTACTTCAAGACACATAATGTCTTTGTAGTTCTCTTTGGAATAGGTCCTGATGTTTTTAAAAGGATACTGTTTTCGTTGTCTTGTCATGCCTGGAGGAATTACTGCAGCAGGAAACCCAGTGGGTTCATTGTCATGGGGGAAGATGCAATACACAAATTCATTTCCATCAATGTCCAATTTGCAATGTACTCTACCATTGTAGCTAACATTGAACTCAAAGTAGTTGTATTTAGTTATGTGAGGTACTTTGTTAGCATTACTATCCTTCAAGAAATTTAGCCAGTCATATGTATTCAAAGCAACTTCACCTATTTCATTTCCAACAGCAGCAGTTGAGTTAACATGTGTTGTAGATGTAGATTTCTCAATGCAGTCGGCGAACTCTTGTACGGAAGAGATATAGGTGACCCTAAATCTTTTCTTTAAAAGTCCAGATGCCCAGTCACACGCAAGTTGTGTGTGACCTACTGGCATGAATGACAAAACAGTTCTCTTATTTTTGTTATTACTGATTCTCCGAGCAAGATATCGTAATAAGATGTTGTTCTTGTTCTGACCTACACAATTGTCAGCATGAATGAACATTGTCTTCTCCATGACTGTAGTTTTTCGAGTAGTTGTGGAAAAGACTGGCAACAACATTGGATCCCTTTGTTGTTCCTACACTTTCTGGGAGTAGATAGTTTACTTGTTTGTTCACAGTCTCACACATAACCCCAAATATTCCTATTCTGAATGGAACCAAGAACTAAATAGGTCCAGGCTGCAACGGGTTACTGGGTATGTAAACCTGCTGGGCCATGTCAAAACCGTAGTGTACACAACTTCTATCACCATCTTCAAAATTTTCCTTAGTCTTTTTGATAGTTCCCTTATAAAACTCTCTTTATTTTGCAACAAGTTGTAGATGGGACCTCATTTTTTCAATAGTTTCCATTTTAGTTTCTTCAGGCACTGATGCCATTGCAGTTCCTGGAGTGAAATGCCATTGGCAAAATGCACAAAGATCTGATTTGGGCTTCATGACAACTATTTTTGGGCATATCTCTTTCCAAATATTACAGAACACTTTATTTGATACTGGTTTTACGGGCATATCATTTGTAAAGGAAGCCATGTAAGTTTCAAAAATTTTGGCTTTATTAGCACTTGAAGGTAGAAGTTTGAAATTTGCATTAAATTGAGTGCTACTTCTGCCTGGTAAAATTATGGCATGTTGTTCTGCGTAGTTGTGTAAAAACTTTACAACAAACTCTGAATCAGAAAAAGAAGTCACATTCTTAGGAATTTTTCTTGCATTACCATGAGCTTTGACAGTCAATCCTGTATCATTTTACATTTTTGTTAGAGCACTTTAGTCTTTTAATTTTAATATTGTTGGAAAACATGTAAGTGTTTTTACAAACATGCCGACCTTTTACTTAGTATTTACTTCTGGTTGTTTCCTCTCAGCTTGTACTTTATGTTTACGAGCTGTCAAAGAAGAATCTGAAGTTACACACCGCAATTGGCCTAAAATTACTTGATCTAATGTGTTGACATTGTTCTCATACTGATCAATCTCAGCACATTCATGACGTATTTCCAAATAGTCATCAACTGAACAGTAATTGCAACATTCTTCTTTGCACCCGCAACCTGCTTTTAAAAACTCTGAAACGAGAGCATGATCTCTGTCAGCATCAAAAGAGTCAATTAAATTTATGCAGCCATCAGGTCAAAGTCTTCAGCACCATCGTTCTCATCTACAACTTGATCACTATTAACTTTTCGTTCTATTTCAATAATAACATTATCAGTAACATTATCGTTGTTACCTAAGGCTTCATTAAACTTCGGAATGTCTTGTAATAAAGAAATACCAGATAGGTTAACTGATTCATCACCTTGAGGTTCCAGTTCCTCATCGCTTGACTCGTCTCTACTTGGCATTCTTCCAGAAAAATAATCTCGAAATATTTCATAAACTTTATCATATAAATCACCACCAACACCAATATCGTTTAGTGCTTTCATAATTCTATTTTCACACATTGCATACTTTAAACTGAGCAAGCTGTAAACACGAATTTGTAACGTCAGCTGTCAGCTGTTCTTTAAGGGCTACCAACTATACATTGGCAACATCTGTAGTCATTCCCAAAAATAGGACCACGTGTGTTGTTTGGCATTATTGAAATCACAAAATGGTTTTATTTTATACGAAATTACTCTGAGCTCCTTAAAATGCTTCTAAAATTCAAGAGATGCTATTTTGGGAAGTACTGCATGTATAGCTGTGATAATTAGGAAAGGGACCTCTTGTCGAACCAATGTTATTTCCCCATAACAACAAGAGGTTCCTTTTCCGCAGACTAACATAGATTGTTTTTAATGATATAATTGACTCTTGTTGCATTCAAACAAGTTTCAAATCAATACGAATGTGTACAGAATGAAATTAACTATTATTATATATATATATAAAAACGAAAATTGATATTTTACACATTATTGAATGTTTTTGCTTCTATTGAAAATTTTACTCTTCCGACAAGAGGTCCCTTTTTGCTTTCCGCTTCACATTTACTATCTGAGGCTACTGTCATGTTATTTGCTCAAGGTCAGGTGCTGATGCTACACCCATCTGCTTAGACCTGTGACGTACCTATGATGTGGTGTTAATGTCATGGTGAGGTTTGATGTTTCTGTGTGTTTGTAGATGGTGTGTTGTAGTATTTGGAGCCGCTCTCTTGTGCTAGATGTATGTTAGTGAGTTGTTTGACATGAATTGAATGTTTCAGGTTACTGTTGGAAGAATTTCTGCTGGTTTTCTGCTGAGATAGTTTGAATTTTCACATTGTGCCTGATGGATTCATTTTTATGTTTGGAAACATTAGTGGCATGTGTTTCTTATGGTCAGAGATTTAATATTAATTTTTTCTTTTTTCTTCAGTTGTGAATAAGATACAGATATTTATGAGTAGGTCATTACTTGTTGCAGTGGGAGATATTTTTGTTTTTATTATATGTTTTATGATGGCAATGAATGAGTCGTCGCCAGTGTTGGCTGGTGACCAGTGCTAAATAGAAACATATAAATCACAGCAGGTTCGTCAGTAATGTCAATAAGGTGCTGGCTGCATGGTCTGGATCTGCAACAACTTAAATAATTAGAAGTCGTTGGAAAAAATTATATATATTGTACTTAACTGGTTGTTCAGGATTCTTCTTGGCTTCATACGTATAATTATAAACAGATAGCTATTGAGGCCTCACTTAGACCATACATTATTAAGTGCCTTGTTAGAGGTTGCATCCTATCAGCTGAAGGTTATGCTTCTTTACTACTTGATGTTCCGAGCAAGAGTGGACGAGAGCTCGCTAGAAACTTGATACAAGCTGCAGAGCAGCGCTAGCGGCGCTGGTTATGACTCATGGGTACAATGATACTAATACGGACAGCAATTGATAACTTCAACCCCTGACAATTGTTATCATACGTTGATCCCACATTACCCCCTCGCAAATCTGCGAACGGCCGTTGAATGTGGCTTATGGCCGCCACGTGGGGGATGCCATGCTGATGTAGTTGAGGAGGTGTGGAGCCTGACTGCAGGCGAGGCGTGCCCACCTACACCTTGCCATTCCGACCAACGGGATACAGGAAACGCCTGGAAATCTACTCCAGGGTGCACATCAACATGAGGCATCTGCACTTTTCCAACTATGGGAGCAACCGAAGGGTCAACCTCCATCGGGTCGGGGCACCTGACCGGCATCAAAGACTGGAAATCAGGAAGTTCAGACTGTTCTGCGGCGTTGGATGGCGTTGTAACCTGAATTTCACTGTGGCCTATCACAGTTGAAGGCACCTGGTCCATATGGTCATCTGCTCCCCGCAGCGTTGCTGGCACTGCGGGCGACTCCCCTGTGAGACATGGTATGCACGCTGGCATGTCATCATGCGGCAAAGGCGAAGCTACGGGTGCTGGCACCCAAGGGTGAGAAGAGCAAGAAAGAGGGCCCTTCGGGGGCACCCCCGATGGCGCCGACACTGGAAACATAGGGCAAGTGGCAGAGACACCACGGCTAGAGACGCATCTGCTTCTAATACCTGGACACCTCACCGGATGGACCTGATATGACAAACATAGCACTTCCAAGATGGCAAAGGGTGCACCCTTTCAACTATCGGCGATTGCCGTGGGAATGATGAAAATAGACAATATCATCTGGCAAGAATTTGTGGGTCTGTCATGGCAGAGAAACGCGGTGTGGGGGATGCAACAAATGCAGAGTTTTGTGAGGATGACCTTGCAGCGATTCACCTGCAAAGCACCGTCGCATGGCTGTGATCGGTACAAAGACAAAAACAACAAAAGAGCATCCTCACGAGAATGAGTCAATCATTTGTGACTTAAATGTCTGAATGAATCTTTAAACGGCTCCGTTCGATTGAGGGGAGAGTGGTGCTGAAGTTAAATGCTGAATACCATTAGCTTCATAAAAGGTTTTGAACCCTGCAGACACAAATTGAGGTCCACTGTCGGTGACAATGACTTGTGGCAATCCTTCTATGCTAAATATAGAAGACAAGTATTTGATGGTAGCAGATGATGTTGATGACATGTGAACAACAGATGGAAAACTGCTAAAAGAATTAACCATCGTGCATCCCAGACAGGACAAGCGAAATCTAAATGTAAACTATTCTGTGGCAAAGTTGCCTTAGGCCAAGAGAAAATTTTCTGCGGTGGTGCGGATTGGTTTTCTGCACACACAGAACAAGAAGAACAAATCTTGGGTATGTCAGCAACAATACCAAACCAGGTACGGTGACGGCGAGCCAACTGTTTTGTCTGTACGATTCTCTAATGACCTTGGTGAAGAAGTCGTAGCACAGGTGACTGCAAAGAACGAGGAACAATAATACGAGACTGATCGATCTCTGTGCAGAGCAAAATAACACCACGTTGAACAAAAAGTCGTCTGCACAAAAAAAAGATGAACCAATGGATCTTCGATCCAGATTTTAGACAAAGGCCGCTGCTTGGTAACATAAAGCAAAACAACACTTAATACTAGGTTGTTAGCTGTTGCTGTGGGGTTATACAACAAAAGTCAGCAGAAAAACTTTCTACTGCATCATCATTTTGCACACCAGTGAACATACAAGCATGTTCGGAAGAGTCGAACAGCAAGTCTTCAGCTATTGGCAATCTGGATAACGTGTTGGCGTGGGTTTTCGTAACTCCAAAAATCAAAGCAAGAGCTTCCTTCTCGATCTGCGAGTAGTTACGCTGCGCAGAGGAGAGTAGCTTTGATGCAAATGCAATCAGGCAATCGTGCAAACCAATTTTGTGTGCAAGAACAGCTCCGATCCCAAAATCGGAAGCGTCAACCATGAGGCCAAGAGGTTATGTACTAAATAACAACGCAGATTTAAGCTGCTGAAAGGCACATTCGCATTCAGGCGGCCAATTGAACGAAACGTTCTTTCAACATAGTCGATGTAACGCTGCTGCAAGAGATGATACGTGAGGCAAAAACTTGTGATAATAATTGAGCTTTCCAAGGATGGATTGTAATTATTTAACTGTCTTGCATGCTGGTAGCTCTGATATTGCTCTTATATGATCTGGACTTGGGTGGATGCCTTGAGAGTTTATTACGTGTCCTAAGTAGGATAACTGTTCCTTATTGAGTTTAAGTCCATTCTCATGTAACACTTCAAATAACTGTCTCAAATTATGCAAATGTTCATGCTGTGTAGAAGCAGAAGCTACAATGTCATCTAGGTGATTACACACTGAAGAAATCGATGCACAGAGTCTGTAAGTACTGCTGAAATAGTGCAGGTGCAGAGGCTCATCCAAACAGAAGCCTCTTAAATTTGTAGAGACCTAAATGCGTTTTCATGACGAGGATCTTGTGGGATTCGCCATCCGCAGGAATTTGAAGATATGCATCTTGCAAATCTAACTTGGAAAAATATTTACCTTGACACAATATGTCAAACAAGTCTTCTGGACGTGGCATAGGAAATCTTGCAACAACAAGTTGAGGATTGATGGCTGCTTTAAAATCCATGCACAGTTGCAATTTGCCTGATCGTTTTGTTAAGATAACCGACAGTGAAGCCCATAGTGATGCTGTCACTGGTTCAATCACTCCTTGTTCCTTAAGTGCATGCAGTGTTTTAGCAACTTAATCAAGAAAACGCGTGAGGTTGTGCATTGTCCTTCAATTAAGTATGCGTCTGAGAATTTGTCTCGCGCCCTAAACCTGGCGAAAAAATATCAGCAAGCTCTTGACATAGTTCGGAAACACTGTTGGTGGGAACACGTTTAGTGACGGCTAGTTTGTCATCGTGCATAATTAAGGAGAATACATCAAATAAACCAAGATCAGGAATGTTTACAGATGAGGGTGAACACAGTACATGAAAAGAAATCACTTGAGTTTGCGCACGGTATGTCACTGGCAAACTGCCCAGTCCTAAAACCTGATTCTTTGACCACTGTAGGTAGCTAACGTAACATTTGTGTTACTCAATGGAGGTGAACCAAGCAATTCCTAAGTTTTATGATTCATGAGTGTAACAGAAGCGCCAGTGTCCAACTGAAAAGGGATCATATGATTCTGAATGTACAGGTCTACAAAAAGTTTGTTCTGCCATCAGCGAAAAATGGCATTGAGAAGCAGTGTGCACTGGCTTATGTTGACAGGCAGATCGTGTGTGACAGGTCTCCTTATGTGGGCTTGCACTGCCATCACAAAGAAAATTCACACACTCGGGCAATGTCACAGGTACTGGAGGCGAATGTACAACATTTATTTCCATTGCTTACGGCTCATTTTGGAAACCGTTCCGGTGGAAGCTACTTTGTCTGGAACCGTAATATGGAGCATTAGCTTTTTGTCTTTTGAGGCACACAGCCTGGACATGTCCCTTCTTGTTGCAAAAATGGCACACGGCCTTGTGCGATGGGCAGTTCTGGTGTGAGTGCTTTGAAGTACATTGCAGACATGAGCGCAAAGCAGGCGGCTTCTGCCGGCGCATAACAGGTGCCTGTCTCCTGGAAGTGAATTGGGCAGGCGCGCACCGAGCCGGTACAGCATCATGTATGTGTGATGCGCGTGCAGCCAGCTTGCTAACCTGACAGACAGCGGGAGGCGATTCAAAAGAATTTGCAGTAAAATCCAAAGTGTCCTGCCTGTCCAAAATGTCCAACACCTGTTCTAAAGTGGGGTTGGATAATTTAAGAATTTGCTTTCTAATGCGTGTGTCTGACATGTTTTCCACAATAGTGTCCTGTACCATGATGTCAGAATATGATATGCCACAAGAACATGAAAAGCCACAGTTGCGAGTGAGGCCTTGCAAAGTGGCTACCCACTCACGGTAATTCTGCTGAGGTGCACGTATTCTGCGGAAAAATTTGTACTGCTGAGTGACAACATTCACACTTTCCTTGTAATAATCAGTTAATTCCTGAACAAGTTCTTCGAAACTGTGCTGATCTGGAGAACTTCTCGGGAAGAGTTTGAGGAGAATGCGGTACGATGCCCCACCAACACAAGATAAAAGCACATGCAGCCGTGTTTTACATTGGATGTCATATGCAGCAAGGTGGTGTGAAAACTGTACGTGTCACTCCTGCCAGCTTTCCATGCAGAAGTCAAATACGCGAAACGGCGGGGCTGTGACCTGCTGTACGGCCGGCTCCTGTGCCGCCGGTACTTGTGGCACAGCTTGTTGTTGTCCCTGGACGAGCAGTCCCAATGTGTGTAGTAGTGCGTTGGGCTGCTGATTCTGTAATCGTAACAGTCCTGCCTCTGGATTTGCCATCACAACAAAAGCAAATAATTACAAACGGGAGTAGGAAAAAATGTCATGCACTCACAATCACACCATGTGGAGAGGATGGGTGGCACAGCCGGGTATATAGTCTGTAAACATGTATAAATCAGCTGCTTTCACTGTTCCACTTTCCAAAAAATCTGTACCTTTAACCTTGTCGCCAATTGTTATGACGACGACGAACGAGTCGTCACCAGTGTTGACTGGTGGCCAATGCTAAATAGAAACATATAAATCACAGCAGGTTTGTCAGTTATGTCGATAACGTGCTGGATGAATGGTCTGGATCTGCAACGACTAAAATAATTAAGTCATTGGTAAAAAAATAATATATGTTGTACTTAACTGTTTGTACAGGATTCTTCTTGACTGCATACATATAATTATAAACAGATAGCTACTGAGGCCTCGTTTGGGCCATATGTTACTAAGTGCCTTGTTAGAGGTTGCTTCCTTTCAGCTGAAGGCTTTACTACTTGACGTCCCGAGCAAGAGCGGATGAGAACTCGCTAGAAACTTGATACAAGCCACGGAGCGGTGCTGGTCGCAACTCGCGGGTCCAACGATACTAATATGGACTGTGGTTGATAACTTCAACCCCTAACAAGTGTGGTATCAAACATTGATACCACACTATGTATGGTATGAGTTTGTTGACTATAGTTTCTTTGTGTATATTGAAATTGGTGATGACCAACTTTTCATAAATTTTGGGATTTTTCTTGTCAGTGTGTGGTAATTGTGTTGGTCTGTGATTGGTTGATATTCTGGTTATTGATGTACCATTAGAATATGTTTCTGATATTAGTCATGTGGGCATGGTTTGGTTTGTTGTACTGTGGTCTTTGCATTAGGTAGAGTAAGTGAAAGTGTGGAAAACAGATTTTAGCATTTGAGTGTGTTTCTTTTTGTACAGTGGGCTTTGTTTTTTGGTGCTATATAGGTCATTTTGTGTCATCGGGTTTTGGAGTTGGGTGCAAGTTCACGATATCAAGACCTTTGCTTGAGGATTATGGGTGAAGTGAAATTTGCAACACCATGTTTTAGAGTTGTATGTTGGTTCCTGGTGTCGAGGGCTTTGTTGGAGCTATGTAGGTGAAAATTGTGGTGTTGAGTTTTATAGTCGTGTATGGGTCCTCATTTGAGATATCGAAATTTACAACACCAATAGATTTTGTTTTTGTAATTAATTTGTGTTAAATTTTGAGTATTTCATGTGCTTGATTTTCGGGCAAATATTTGTTTTGCTGTAATGTCTTTATTCTTACTGTCGTATATTTGTCCGCGCCCGAACCCACCTCCGTCATAGAGTTCTCCTGTCAGTTTCATTCTGATGTTGGAGTTAAAGACTTCACATGTTATTTATGTTTGTTTGCAGTTGTAATAAGTAATGTCAAGGTCACCGTATTGTATGTGCTTGAAATAGTTCAAACCATGTTGATGACATTACTGTTCAAAACAGGTGGGTGGAGTCATTATTTTTGTTTTGCCAATCTACCTTTTATAATAGAGCAGTAGATCCCTTTATATACACTGATTTTGTTCTTCAGATATAGTTTGTGTGTCTAACTAGAAATAATGCTATGTTCCAAGGATCATTGGTCTGTTTGTACGAAAATGGTGTAGGTTACATTGGTTTTACACTCTGTGTCTTCTGTGTCTACATTCTAGCTACTTACAGATTAGCAGCTAGCTCACTGGCTGAAAAGTAATAATAATGAACATATTGGTCTCTGTCACTGCTCATGTTACTGTGAAGGAATATTGACATTTAGTTCTAAATAGCCCAAGCAATCATAGTCTTATGCCACAAGGTTTTTGTTAAATACCTCTCTTCAGGCAGATGTTGCCAGAAGAAGCAATTTCAGTTCAGGTTTAAAATTGTGTAAAGGTTTCCAGCAACCAGGCACCTTTGATTTTATTCTTCAGTTTCTATTTACCATCACTGGTTTTGAATTCACAAGAGATTTATTATCAGATGGGACATATTTATTGCATATTTCCAGCATTGTTGTGGCTCATGTAGCTATGGCCAGAGAACAAAACATGTACACACTGAATGTAGTGAGAAGTATGTACAGTTCACGCCTGGCCACAGCAGCACCACTCCAGCAGTGCTGCAAACATGCACCATCTGATGATAAGGCAACAGTTGGCTCTCCCCATCCTGTGCATCATACTGTACCTGAGAATGCTGTCTGGTGGGTAAAAATAAAAATCTGTCATTATACTGGGCATATAGGTGTCATGAAAGAACTGTAGTGTGGCTGTGAAAAATCAGTTCAAGCTGAACTGTGATCTGCACCATCAATACAAGACAGAAATCTAACTTAGGAATTATATCCTATGGTGTGATGATATTTGAGAAGCTCCCATCTGACATACAGCAAGTAATTGGTTATCTCAGCCAATTAAAAACATTCCTGGTGATGTCTCCTTCCACTGCTTATCTTAGTGCAAGGGTTTGATTCCTCCTTTGGATGGATGGCAAGTAGTATGTTGTAAACTATCCTGTGTAATAACAGATTTAGGTTACTGTTTTCTTTGAAAAATACTTAATTAACTAAGTAGATATTAAGTTCCTGTTAAGACAGTCTGCAGCTACCTAACGTAACTGAAGTCACAGCAGCTTTCTTTCTAATTCATTAGAACACTTTTAACTGGCAGAGACAGAACTATTATTAAGCAGTATTGTGATAGTTTCTTGTTAATATAATGTAGGGCTTAAGCAATGTTTGGTTGTTTACTTGTTCCATAGCCCTGTAAGTTCACCTTCTTGGTGGGATGTACTGAACATGGTGAATGAGTAGAAGGAATCACTATTCTTTCGAAATTGTGATGGTTTATTTATGTCAAGCCAAATTAGTAAATGTATATCTTGTGAAGGAGCTGTTAGAATGTGTGACGTTTGCCTGCTTTATTTCTTCCTTGATAGTCCTCTGTGTCGGCGTGCTGCATTGTTATACTAGCTGAAAAATAGTGGGTGGAAGCTCAACACTGACTACTGTAAATGATGTAGCCAACAGTTGCACAATTGCGATTCACAGTTCTTTACTTTCACTGTTCACAACCTGCCCAATATTACACAATTATATGGCGGATTAACTATGGGTTAATGTTGAAAAGCCTCATTAATAAGGTTGCAGGCAACATCAGCATATTGCTACAATAGTTTGCCATTGAATATCTATGAGCAGTAAAAACCTAACTAGGCAGTTCTTGCAGAATAATACGATGACACTATTTCTCAAATAAATTGAACAGACATTGTCATTAATTGTTCTAACACATGGCTTATTTGTGTTACACTTATTCCACTGTTAAGTTGATGGATTGTTGTTAATTTAACGAATACATAATTCCTGTCTGAAAATCGGCTGTGGACTGACTGTCTCAGCACCAAAAATCAGTTTTTTGTATATCCTCACAATAATAGGCACTGAAGCTTTACATTTTCACTGTATAAGTTACAGAAATTACAATTAAAATTTAACTCATAACTCATTCTTTTTAGTAGTTCCTTCTACCACAAAGATTAGGCCGAATCATTTGTTTAAATAATGAAATTAATATAGTTACACATACAATACTTTTGACAAACCTGGTAATTATTTTGGAATTAATTAAGGGCTGACTTTGCTAATATGTTTTTGAATAGAGCCAAATAGATACTTTAAGAATCTGAGTAGTCTTTCTTCCAAATGTTTATATTTACTACAGAATTTATATTTGTTTATAAGTCAACAATAGAATCTGTCACAAAACAATTACTGATTTCACCCTATAACAAAAATTTAACTAGGCATGGTCAAAATAAATTAGGAAATCAATTACATATACAAAAGTAGGCACAAAATTAGACCTCGTGCTATATTCCTTAAGACGGAGGGCCAGCATTTCTCTTTTATGGAAATGCAGATTATATTCATACATGTAAAGGTAACTAGGCAAAAATTAAAATGAAAATAATTTAAGGAGGCAGGTGGAAAAATAAGAGACGAAGTAAAGAGATCCCAGCTTGCTTCATCACAAATGCTTAAGGCCTTGAAGATGCACCTATAAAATGACTCTTGGTAAACACTAGCATCACTGTCCGCAGCTGCCCATTTACATTGTGAATGCAACATGTTACCAGATTAGCTGATTATATGCTTCACCATTTGACAGCTTAATATTTGCTCAAATGCAGCAGTTTTCACTCCTAGGTGCTTCATTGGCAATGGAGTGGTGTACTCTACACACAAAATTCATGTTACTAATCAGTACATATTTAATTCTTTTCTAATTTGACATACAGTGATGTTATTCTACTTATGTTTGTTCTTTTCACTCATTCAGTATATCTTTGATTTATTTTTAGAAAGATATCGCAACTTCAGTAGTACCACAACAGAACAACTACAGGAGCGAAATGTACACCTCGCCACTCTAAATTGGGGCCCAGCTCATCGCCAGACTGCAGAAGGACGTCTCTGTGAAATAGGATACCCTGGACTGTATTTAAGCTCTTATGGGGTGTGATGGTTACAGAAACATCCGCCAGCTTGTCACAAGCTAGTAATGTTGGTGACTGGGCTGAGGATGCTGTTTTGATCAAGACTGACCCACATCTCATTTTGGACAATCCCTCCACCACTCCAAATGCTCCACAAAAAACTGAGGCTTCATTGTCATGAAAGACTGCCCATCAGCTCTCGAACATACAAGGTACTGTGGCGAATAAGTTCTGCTGCCATCCTTAGCCTGATGTTCCTTCCATGGTGTGGCCAAGAAGGGAACGATTTGGCGTCACACTTCTGTGTGTTGAATTGAACTTGTGATCGCTTAGAGACTGCTAGTGTTTCACCACCACCAGCAAGAGATGATGGACTACGCTTCATCGCATGTCATTCGCCCTGATGCCACCCACTCAGACCAAGGGCACTACCCACAGGTGCCACCTAGCCACAGCAAAGGCCACCTGGCAGGACGGCCATTGCCGGGGGTCCCGATGCCCCAGGGGGATGGGTATCTACCCCTTGGCATACGTGGGGATTTAATGGCGCAGGCATGAGCAGAGCGATCCCTGTGTGGTCAGGGGGCTACAACCAACACCGTACATGGCGGCCCCACCACATCAGACTGGCTACCGTGCTGGATATCAGGTGCAAAGAAATCCATGGTCATCGTTGACACAGAAAGCGACACTGCACAATGCATGGTGGAAAACACATCCAGGAAGGTGTCCTCGCCCAATAGATGGGGAATGAGTGGGACTGAGATGCGACAATGAGGAAATGGGCTAAAGATTTCAATGCACAATGGACATTATGCACCATGTAAGGCTCCCTTCCCCAATTAGCTTGATCTTTGGGAAAATTTTGAAGAATGGAGTTCAAAACCCTACAGGGGACAGTCACATAAAGGCCGAAACGTGGGAAACTCCTTTTAATCGCCTCTTATGACAGGCAGGAATACCTAGGGCCTATTCTTACCCCCAGACGTGCAGGGGGAGAACCATCAGTGATTTCACCATACAGGCAAAGCAAAGATAACTGATGTGAATCTTCTACTTACTATCTAAACATTTGGGGGATGACTGGAAGAGCATAGGAGATTTAGATTTCTGTGCAAACTTCATTGGTGCAGTTCCTATTGTAACTGGCAGTGAGGAAGGGGTTTGTACATCAGCTTGTAGTTGCTTGAAAGGAGCATGAGGACCTTACCAAATATTAAAAGAAACCAAAAGAATGGCCATTCTCAAGATTCTGTAAATCAAAATATTTACCAGAATGACATGCTGAGTTTGATATGAAATGATTGTGACCATATTTATTGTGTAATAAAAATGTTTTCAAAGACAAATGTCGCCAAAAAGGACATCATTAACACTATTATTCTACAATAGTAACAAAAATAAATACTTAGTTATGTATTTGCCTCATTATTTTTATATTTGTATTTAGTCATGGCGTATTAAGACTGACACATTTTCCTTAAATATGAAGAACAGAATTGCAAAATTGATTTCACTTTTTCATGTTTCTAGAACAACATTTCAAACATAACAACTTCACATTTTAAAATTTGTGAAAAATTTCCCAGGTTACAGGTAATGAGTTTTTTTGTCATTATGCAATTTGAAATGATGCTCCCCAGTTACACATAGTGGACAATTTCATAAGACAATGAATTCACGGGCAATGAACATAAGTACATTCTCTCAAAGAATGCATTTTGGACCTTCGGCATTAGTATCTAACTGCATAGATAGTAAATTGAGCCAGATATAGCTTACTGTTGATGCTATTTTTAATGTTGCTGGAAAATATTACAGTGTTACTGACAGATAATTACAGGTAAGTTCTTAAATATCCATGGCAGTGTTGTTCCAATTTGATGGGCATTTGGATGCCAATTTGAATTTCATTCATCTTCTGCATCATCAACCTCAATGACATGCAGAGAATGTCTCTACATCATAATTATCTAATAAGATGTTTCATGAGACTCTTAGGGGTGCCACTGAATGGGATGAGGGCTTGTGGGAAGTAATCATCACGAATAGTTAAGTAAAATTTCCACAGGCATGATGAATTAACCCCATGCTAATATACAAATGGAGTAACCAATTTCGAATGAGATGTTTACCCTGTTTTTATTTTTCAAGGTAACTGCCACAAGACGTACATTCTTCCCAGACTACTCACCGTGCCATTTCTTCCTGTGTGGACCTCAAGGGCAAAGACCATATTCCTTGATTTCTAACAACCGACTTGAGAAAGTGCACCACCACAGTTAATGAAAATGTTAGCCTATATCTGCTAGAAAGAACTCGATTCTCGTTACAGAGATAATGTTAGGATAACGTATTTCTTTGTTTATTTTAGATGAAAATATGGCCTTCCTGAACTTCCAGTTTCTGTTCACCTTATACACTGAAGTGACAGAAGTCGTGGGCTACCCCCTAATATATTGTCAGACCACCTTCTGCCCGATGTAGTGCAGCAACTTTATGTGGCATGGATTCAGAAAGTCATTAGAAGTTCCCTGCAGAAATATTGAGCCATGCTGCCTCTACAGCCACCCATGATTCTGAAAGTGTTGCTGGTGCAAGATTTTGTGCACAAACTGACATCTTAATTTTGTACCATAAGTGCTTGATGCGATTCATGTCAAGTGATCCAGGTGGCCAAATCATGTAGAATATTCTTCAAACTAATCACGAACAGTTGTGGTGTGGTGATATGGTCAATTGTCATCCACAGAAATGAAGTCCATAAATGGTTGCAAATGGCCTGCAAGTAGCTGAACATAACCATTTCGTCAACCATTGGTTCAGCTGGACCAGAGGATCCAGTCCAGTCTGTGTAAACTCAGTCCACACCATTATGGAGTCACAAACTGCTTGCACAGTGCCTTGTTGATAACTTGGGTCCATGGCTTCATGGGGTCTGCACCACACTAGAATCCTACCTTCAGCTCTTACCAACTGAAACAGGGACTCATCTGACCTGGCTACAGTTCTCCAGTCATCTAGGGTGAATCAATCAATGTGGTCATGAGCCTAGGAGAGGCACAGCAGTCTATATCTTGCTATTAGCAAAGGTACTCCTGTCGGTTGTCTCCTGCCATAGCCCATTAACACCAAATTTCACCATGCTGTCCTAACGGATACATTCATCATGTCCCACAACAGTTTCTGCAGATATTTCATGCAGTGCTGTTTGTCTGTAAGCACTGACAACTCTATGCTGCATTTGTCAAGAATGTATACAGAGTTCCTTTAATACTTTGTTCTTATCTTCCTCCCTCATTCTTTCTTCCTCTTGTCTACTAACAGCTTATCTTATTAAGAAAGAAAATGTATGCACTGAGACACTGGAATCTCCATTAATATGATGACTGCCATGAGGTCATAGCAGAACCTCACCCCTAACACTGTGTGCCTGGTTTGGCCTGGTGGTGAAACATCTGTCACTATGCATGTGCCAGTCAACATGTTAAAGTCAAACACACTATTAAGACTTTTTTTCATTTCTTCCCCTCCTCTCCCCTCTCCACCTCTAAGGAACTATACAGCTCTTAGCAGAAGTTCCTTAACATTTTTCCTCATACTTGCCACTTATCCTAATTTTCTTACTAACATGTATGGCAGTGAAATTGATGATCTTGAAACCTCCACCACCAATAAAAATTTATTCACAGTGCTAGAAAAGAAATAAAATAAGTTTACAATGCTTGCACTTCAAGATGACAATCACTTGAAATGATGTCATGTAGCTGACGACACATTTCATGTCTTAAAGAAGTTAGACTTCACATCTTGCAAGACTGGCACTGAACTTCAATTAATTTCCTCCTGAATTTGATCCTTCATTTCCTGGGTTGTGTTTGGTGGGTCCACTGGAAGATCTGAGATTTCAAATGACCCCAAAGGATCAAATCACGTACTGGAAGGTCAGGGGATCTTGGAGGCCAGGAAATGTCCCCACTGTTGGAGATCAGATGACCAGGAAAGATGTTCTGTAGCATGTTAATGCAATGCTGCAAGGTATGGTCTTGTTGAAAGAATGTCTCTAAAGTTACAGGAAGATCAGGAAGTTGTCACATTAGGGTGTGTTTGACTATGTGTACATAATGTTTTGTATTCATGGTACTGGCATTAGCACAGTTGTCTTAAAAAAAATTGCACCCATCAGTTCCAAACATTAATATACTGCACCACACCATCACTTTATGACTGAAGTTGTGTTTCATGAAGAATTTCAGGATTTTCACATGATCAGTCGCTAAAGTTTTGGTTGTCAGCAAAGCCTGACACCTCATCATTCATGGTCAGATTGTTGCACAGACATGGGTGGTGGTTCTTGAACCCCAAAAATTTCTGGTGAAAGAAAAGTATTTTCAGGAGCTCGTTTGCATCAGTTTTTTGCACTATCTGAATTTTGTATAGGTAGTTTTGCAGTTCTTTGTGCTATATTCACCACACACTGCAATCTGTTGCATCAAGTTTCAGCACATGCTTTTGTGCAGAATGCCTAGAATCTTGGGTGAAGGCTTCTTCCATTCTTGCAACATTCTCTAGTGTACACACCCATTTTGCACTTCCATCCCTCTTTTGCACCTCATCACCCATTTCCTCAAAGTTCTGTACCTGTACTTTGATAGCATGTGCTGATGGGACATGGGCATGACTTGCGAGATTGTAATGAGTACAAAAAACACACTGCATAGCTGCTTAGTTGTCATTTTTGGAAATCACCTTCGTGGCAACAACACATTGTTCACTGGCCCATGATGGCATCTCCACTGAACATAAATATCAGGGTCAGTGGCATCACTCCCGTTTTGTGATTCCTACTTCCAGTGTTGCCAAATCTCTCATTTCACTGCCGCACCTGTTGTTTGTTATTTTACCTTTCCTATCCAAAGCTAAATAACCAGTGCATGTGCATATGACATTGATAAGTGCATCAAGTAATCTTCAGTGGTTTCAGTTGTAGTTTTCATGTTCATGTTTCATTAATATTCCTGATGCACACTTAATTGTGATATCATAATGCCATGGACAATATGGAGATACTACTATACCTGAAAAATAAACTTACTTCCTTACTACTTTGTTTTCCAAGAGGCTAAATTACTGCCTCAGATTAATTTTACAAGTAGTTAGCAAAGTTTGTGTCAAATGTTATCAAACAGTGTTTTTTCCAAAGATTGTAGCCAATGGATTATACTCTCAGCCAATATTGCAACTTATTTTTACTCTCTGCATAGGACATTACATTACTATGAAATAAACACAAGTGACCTCAACTTACAACATTAGTCTTCCTTCTTCTCTGACTTTTGAACTATGAAAATGAAATGTGCATATGGCATATTTTGCCAGGGGTACACTTTCAGGGAGTTTGTCAGCTGCAAGTCATTTTAGTTGATTTCATTTTGATGACTTACATGCCGGTATTGATGAGGACAAAACAATACCCAGTCCCCAAGCAGAGGAAACTGCTGACTCTGCTGGTAATCAAATCCAGGCCCCTTAAATGTCATTCAGCCACACTGACCACTAAACTATGAAGGTGGGAGTGAACTATGAAATACAGTTAAAAGAAGTTCATAATTGAAGTATCAAAAATTTCAGTTATATGCTTAAAATAATTAGACATCACTTTTGATTATAGATCTTCACAGTTATTAATTTACAAGATATGTCCACAAAGCAAGTTCCATTTGGTTATATAAAACAAAAATGCACAGACAGAAAAAATATTTATTGTAAAATATCTACAACTGTTAAACTACTTTTTTACATAGCTTCTAAAATTCTGTAGGCCTTCTTCATAGAAGGTTGCCACCTGTGTATTCAACCATGTGGTAACATGTTCTTTTAGCTCGTTATTATCATTGAAGTGTTGACCACCAAGGACAGATTTTAGGTGTAAGAAGAGAGCTAGGAGCAAGGTCTGGGCTGTACAGAGCATGATCAAAAGCATCCCAGTGAAATTCCCATAAGAGCTGTGAGGTGGGGGAAAAAACACCACCTTTTGACAGTAATCCTTGGCACAATTTTGTGATGGTCTCTCCGTAACCATGTGCATTGATTTCTTACCATGAGGCCAATCAATCAATCAGCAAAATGCCTTTTCTGTCCCAAAAAACGGTGCACATGACTTTCAGAGGTGTCAAGATTTGCTTAGGCTTAACCTTTTTGGGGATGAAGTGTGCCTCCATTCCATTGATTGCTGTTTTGTTTCAGGGGTGACTTACATTACCCAAGTTTCGTCCCCCATGACTAAAAAAGAAAACCATCGATTTCTTCACTCTAGTGTGTCAAAAACTGAAGTACACTGCCCATCCGTTGTTTTTTGTGTTCAGTAAGAAATTTGGGTACCCAACATGAGCAAAGTTTCCGAAATTTCAGGTTTTCAGTAACAATTTCATGAATTAGTGATAGTGAGATTTGCAGAACTTTCATAGCAAGGGCACTAAGTGTAAACTTATGGTTGTGCTTATTCTTCTCTTCAATTGTGTGAACCAGTTCATCAGTAACCACAGATGAGCGTTCACTCCATTCTTCATCGTGAACTTGATCACGTCTTTCATTGAACAGTCTGACCCATCTTCTAACCATTGAATCACTCATAGCATTTTGTCCATAAACCTCACAGATTTTCCAATGAATTTCCTTTGGTTTAACTTTCTTTGCATTTAGAAAATGAATCGCAGATCTGATTTCACACGCGACAGCATTTTCAATTATGGCTGACATTATAAAGAAGCACTACAAAGCACATGTCGGCAGAAGCAATTTGAAAATGGCTTACATGTCTTCTCATTGAGGCAGAGTAACTGCCGTGCATGCTCGGAACTGCGATCGTAGCGTTGCCGCAGATAGAAATAGAAACGGAACTTACTTTGTGGACTACCCTCGTATTATTCAGTGTGGTCATTTAAAGATACAGAAGGGATGAAATTATCATGACTAGACTTTTGAAAATATATTTCTCATTTATCTGAAACAACTCTGTATCTTCAGAGTAATTCTACTTTTTTAATAAAAATAAGGAAATGTGATTCTTGGATTATCTTAGAAGAGAATAATTTACAATAAGCACTGTAACTACACACACCTCAAGTGGAGGGTCATTACCACAGTAGCACCAGCAATGCCTGAATGATAAATTCTGATTTAGACACTGTAGTTAGGTCACTATTCCCATTTAATTCTGTTCTTTGATGTGGCCAGTATTCATGAAGAACATATTTCTGTCAGTCTAATGTGATATTTTATAGTTTTAAACAAATGAAATGGTAGTTTCATCCCAAAAACAACATTGTGGTGTACATACAGAAGGGAAAAAGCAGGGTTAATAGCACTGGGGGGAGTTTAAAATATTGCTTCTTTGGAAACAGCTCATACAAAATAATACCAGTTTTTAAATTTTTCATAAAACAGTTTTTAAACTAAATATAGCATCACCTGGTTCCTTTAGAGGCTGTGAGGAAGTACATGAACAATGAGTATTATACAACTTTCTTAACAATGGTACAGTTTTAAGAAAATCTCCACATGAAAGAAATATTTTATGTACATCATGTTCCTAGCCAAGCATGTTACTCATATTCACTATCCATCAGAACTGCTAAAAACAGTTAAAGTTCAGCACACAGATTATTCCTCGCTGATAAGCTTGGCAATATTTACAGTTAACAGTGACTAAAATAGCTTTTTATGGATTTAAAATTTTTATTCAGTCATAGTCAGAGGAACAATACAATTCATTTCTACATCTTATGTTCTCAAAGTCTCACACTATTTACTGACAAAAGAAGTAAAATTATGCATCTTTCCACAATATAGTTAACACCATAATCTTGAATTACAATGGAAATAATTTTTTTTCAAGTCTCTGTTCCTTTTTACCTACATTTTAGCCCAAGAAATATTTTATACTTAAGCTAAAGCCAATGACTGACTGTAGAAATATCTAGTAGGTGTTACACAAAATATATAACAGGAAAAACAAAGAGTCGTTAAGATGAAAAGTTCTCCTCATGCAGATCTTGTCAGAGTAGGTCTGCCTATCACATTTATGATGGATTTACTAATAACCTCATTTGTTTTACTTTTAGCCATCTGAGGGCCTATTAGTATTAAATTTTTAAAAATGAAAAAGTGATTTTTGATGAACAATCAATATTAGTCTGCAGAGAAAGTAATATTTCAATAATTTACTTGAATTTGCAAGAAGAGCGCCAAACTTCTGCCAGATACATAATACCCACAGTTAACAAATGTCACAGTACAGATTATAAACCAATACATAATAATAATCTTTCACACAAATAGGATATAAGTAATGTCATTATGTTGAGTCATAATTAGAAAAATATGGCGTAAGAGCAAAAATAAAAGAATTAGAAACTATCTAAAACAAGTTCATATCCCCCCCCCCCCCTTCACTTTTCAATAGGCAATTACATTTTAAAATCAAAGGTTTACTGTCAGTCATGAATCACAGCAGTTTGACAGCCTCCAGATTATCATGGCTTTCCAAAGTTGCTAAGGCTGCATATGATATGATGTGTTATTTCTTCATTAGTTTTCATTTTATTGACAATGAATCATTCTTTGATGTCAAATGTGATTGTCTATATGACACACACACACACACACACACACACACACACACACATAATAGGGAGCATGTCCACTGTTTTCACATGGATAACAGCAGTGAGGTGACACATAATGGCATGAAAGCAGTGAGGTCTTGGTAGGTCACTGTAGGGTGCTGGCAATACACCTGCACACCCAAGGCACTCTATTTACATAAATTCGAGGGGGGGGGGGGGGGGCGATGAGCTCTGATGTCACGTTCAATCGCATCGCAACTGTGTTCAATCAGGTTCAGATCTGGCTAATTGAGGTGGCCAGCACATCAATTGGAACTCACCACTGTGTTCCTTGAACCATTCTGTCACACTCATGGCCCTGTGATATCACATTATCTTGATGAAAAATGCATCTGCTGTCGGTAAACATGATTGTCATGAAGGGGTACATGTGGTCTGCAACCAATGTACGATACTCCTTATCCATCATGGCCTAGCGTAAGCTCCACTGGACCCGTAAGTGTCTACTTGAATGTTGCCCAAAGCATAAGGGAGCCACTGCCAGCTTGTCTCCATTCCAAGTGAAGGTGTGAAGGAGATCTTCCACTGGAAGATGACGGATTTGCACCCACACATTGGCATGATGATGATGGCATCGAGATTCAATGCTCTGCCACTGCACCAATGTACAGTGCCAATGGTCACTTGCTCTTTTCAATTGTAGTTGTTGATGTTGTGGTGTTAACATTGGCATATGCGTGGGTCATTGGGTGCAGAGGCCCATCACTACAAGTGTTCAGTGCACTGTGTGTTCAGACATACTTGTACTCTGCCTAGTATTGAAGACTGAGGATTGTTTTGCTGCAGTTTACTGCCTGTTCTATTTTACCAGTCTGCTCAGCCTACAACGTCCAACATCTGTTATGAGTGGCGGTCCCTCAACCCCATGATGTTTGGATGTGGTATCACCATGTGTTGAAGGCAATCACCACAGCACTTCTCAAATACCCGACAAGTTGTGGAGTTTCCGATATGCTCATGCTGAGCCTCGGGCCATTACCATCTGCCCTCAGTCAAACTCAGACTGCACACCTTCCCCATTCTATACATACACACACACACACACACACACACACACACATGTGTGTAGCAGTCATTCCTCACAAGGTGACACTGCTATTGGACAGGTTTTGGACAGGTTTATATTGATAGTAGGTTGGTGACCATAATGTTCTGTGCATGTCAACCAATAACTTGCAATATCTCTGTAACACATGGTCAAATTACATTATCATGGCAAGTCCCAACTATTTAAAAAAATTGTATTATTTCTGACAAAAATCACTTACACAGAACAGACAGAAAGAAAGAAGTTAACCTGATTTCTTTATCATCACAGTAATTTCTTTTGTATGGTTGATATGGATATTGTGAAAAAGCTAAAATGTTTAAAAAATGAGACCATACTAACTGATACCCATATGAAATGAAACAGAAAATCCATTTTTAAATATCCTTATCAGGGTACAACTCCTTATTTACCTTTTAACATGAAATGCCTTAGTCTGAATGGAAATCTCTAAATAATAACAAAGACTTGCTGGAGGCCCATTATGCACACAGTAACTAGTAAAAAATTGATACTAAAAACCATTCATATCTGTAAATCACTTACACATAGCAGATCTGATATTCATTTACATGGCAGTACTGGCCAGAAACCAAATTCTTATAACAGCCTCCAGACACCTACTTATATTTGTACTGTTCATTTACAGACAAACCACATTATGATTACAACAAAGTAATTTGGCACTCATAAGTGGCTGAAAGTAACTTGTCACTAAAAAAAGGAAAATAAAAAAAGCAGTCCTGCCTGAGTACAGGAGATACAACTTTACATTTAAGAGCCCTGGAGTAAATTATAATAGATACCCAGTTGGCAGACACTGAGGAATGACTGCAAATGGAAAAACAAAATCATCCTGAAATTAATCATACAAGTTTTACCTAAGTGTTAATGAGGAACAGATGATGAAGAATCAGTATAAGAGGAAGAAGGTGGCGAGATAAACAGAATACCAAAGATATGGTTGAAATTTTTCTTTCATATTAGAGCAAAAGTGAGAATACAGAGAAACAATAAATGTCCTTGAAAGAAAAATGACTTATGTAGTTTAGTTTCTTCATGGTTACTGATCTGTCAGATGACAACATTTTATTTCTCTGTCTCCTGAACCCTATTTTTCTGGAAATAATTTTAACAAAAAGGAATAATAGTCTAGTAGTGCCATGACATTTAAATAAACCATCATTGTGGAGAATTAAGAGAGATTAAAACACTGCTCCACATAGTATATACACATTCTTTGACTTTTAGAACAAAGTTTTGATTTCACAGATAGAGGAGGAAAAATGACAGTTGTGTTACAAGTAAACAAAGTTGTCATGACAACATCTGTTTTTACATCTGCAAATATTTGTTGTTGACAATGAATTAGGACATTATACAGATCCAAACACACACAAAACACGACTTCCTTCCCTCTCCATCCCCCCCCCCCCTCTCACACATGAAAGCCAAACATTAATCACATATTTCAACAAAAGCCATATGCACACAAATTGCAAATATTTTAAATAATTATAAAAGATATTTTAAATAATTATAAAAGATAATTTATATATAATTTTGATGAACAAAAAAACTGTAAGCAGATAGCTTAACATTATAACGAAATATTAAGAATGAAATGAATATTAGAGTGAAGGAATAAAGAAGTTTACATTTATAGGATGCTGATGACTGTTTAACAATAAATACATATCTCATTACAATTTTTACGTTTATTACTTCAGAACCCAGATCTCCAGAAGGAAATCTATGTAACCTTGTAGTAGGGCACATTTCTGTTTTCCTGATGAACTAGTGTCTCACAAGTTTAAACTTTTTTTAGCATTGGTAGGTTCAACACCTCTGGTACTTCTATATCTTCAAGCTTGATTTTTGATGGATTAAAAGGAAATCTTACTGGGAACATGAATTTTGTGTCCATCAGCAATGTGGCCTGCAAGAGCAACAAGGTTATGCAAATAGTGATGAATAAAATACACAACATGAACCAGTGTACTTCCATAGCAAAACACAGATGATGTGACTTACCGAACGAAAGTGCTGGCAGGTCGATAGACACACAAACAAACACAAACATACACATGAAATTCAAGCTTTTGCAGTAAACACACACAATGTGTACGTGCAGATGGATATATATATATGTGTGTGTGTGTGTGTGTGTGTGTGTGTGTGTGTGTGTGTGTGTGTGTGTGTGTGTGTGTGTGGGCGCGCGCGCGCGAGTGTATACCCCTTCTTTCTCCCTAAGGTAAGTCTTTCCGCTCCCGGGATTGGAATGACTCCTTACCCTCTCCCTTAAAACCCACATCCTTTTGTCTTTCCCTCTCCTTCCCTCTTTCCTAATGAGGCAACAGTTTGTTGCGAAAGCTTGAATTTCATGTGTATGTTTGTGTGTCTGTCGACGTGCCAGCACTTTCGTTCGGTAAGTCACATCATCTGTGTTTTTAGATATATTTTTCCAACGTGGAATGTTTCCCTCTATTATATATATAAACTTCTGGAGGGGAGATGGTGTATTCCTTTACCACAATGAGCAGTTATGGGTACCAGGAAATGCCCACAGCATGCAGCACCATATTGCACAACATCAGTTCACAGCTAACATGTGGGTGGGTTTGGTCAGTGAGTGCTTCATTGAGCAGTACCTTTTACCATCCCACTTGTTATCAGACTTTTCTGGAACAGGTTCTTCCCCGTTTGCTTGAAAATGCTACAGTAAATGTGACGCAGAGCATGTGGTTCCAGCATAATGGGGTGCATGCTCATTTTGGATTGGCTATTCATAGGTGTTTGAATAAGTCATTATTGCATTAAGTGATTGGGCATGGTGGACCAGGTCACTCGATTTATTGAGTCTTGGTTTCTTTCTGTGAGAGCCATGAAATCTCTCATGTATCGTAAGCTTGTGTAGTCTGAAATGGATCTCGTCACAAGAATTTTCTTTGCAGGTGTTGCAATCAAAGAAACTCCTGGTGTGTTTGACCATGTCTGGCAATCAATGCATACTTTGATTTCATCATTGTTGAACGCTAAAATTATACTTTTATACTTGATGCTTGCCAATCAAATGAAATAATGTGGAAACGAACTCATCAGTCGGCATGTTAATGATTTCATGAATGTATTCAGAAAGAGTATTGCCCTGGGGGTCCTGAATAAACACAAAACATCTATGGCTTTTTGTAATACAAATATGTTATAATCACTAAATAGCACTTAACAGGAAAAACTGTACATTAACTCCTCACATTGGTGAAGAGCCTTCACACTTTTTTTTAACGTATTTGTTAAATCTTCTCAAAACATACCCAGCTGAAGTTCAACTGCTTGAGTTTTAGTACTCCTATAGCTACATGTCAACTTTTGCAGCCCGTCCTTAACATATGATAATCACAATTTGTTTGCCCTGTATTTTTTACTCATTTGTTAAAATACTATGATAGTACAAATTCACTGTTAAATTATCATATCTGTGCTTGTTTGTAATGTACCACTCCACACATCACTTCTGTAGCTTGGTAAGACAGTTTATATTTCTTATGAACTACTAGTGAATGCAACTCCCACAAACATTTGTATTTATTAGGGCCATGTGGAAGGTCCAGGCAAAGCTTTGGCCTAGTTGTACACCATGGAGGTGTACGTGAATAGTCCTCAAGTATAGGTGGTAAAGGCAAGGACTCCACTTCAGACAGAAGAGATCGGATGCAAACTGCACTTGTAAGCCCTGACCTGGGCTTCCAATGTGGGAATGAACCCCTGTGCATGCCTAACCTTCAATGGAGGGACTCCGGCCTCCACAAGGAAGCTGGTCACTGGACTCATGCTAAAAGCTCCTGTTGCTAGTTGAATTCCACGATGGTGTACTGGGTCGGGTAAATGCAATGCTGAGGGCACCGGTGTACCATAAATGAGACTCCCATATTCAAGGCAGGATTGAGCAAGGTCTCTGTAGAGCTGCAGCAGCATAGATCGATCTGCATCCCAGTTGGTGTTCCTCAGGCAGCAGAAGGCATTTAGGTGCTGCCAGCACTTCCATTTCAGCTGATGAAGATGAGGAAGCCGCGTCAGTCGGGCATCAAAAACCAGTCTTCAGAATATATACGTATCCTCTACAGTGAGTGGATCATCATTAAGTTAAAAGATCTGGATGAATGGTACGACACTGACAGAAGTGCAAGACGCACGACTTCACGGCTGGAAACTGGAAACACTGGGCTACAGCCCATGACTGGACCTTGTGGATGGCTCCCTGTAGGTGCCGCTTGTAACACCAGTACTGGAGGAGGTCATCTGCATACAGAGAAGGTGAGACCAACACCCGGCAGCTGCTGCTAAGACAGTTAATAGCCACTAAAAATAGAGATACACTCAATACAGAGCCCTGCGAGATCCCATTCTCCTGGATATGGGGGAACTATGGGAGGTGCCAACTTGGACACGGAAAGTACTGAACAATAGGAAATTTAGGATAAAAATCTGGAGCGGGCCCTGGAGACCTCACTCATATAATGCGGCAAGGATATGATGTCACCAGGTCGTGTTGTAAGCTTTTCATTAATCAAAAAATTCGGCAACCAGATGTTGGTATCTGGAAAAGGCTGTTCAGATTACAGACTTGAGGGAAACAGGTTATCAGTGGAAGAGTGACCCTGGTGGAAATCGCCCTGGCATGGAGCCAGTAGGCCACGTCACTCCAGAACGTAACACAAACGCTGACTTACCATACATTCTAACAGCTTACAAAGAACGTTGGTGAGGCTGATGGGCTGATACCTATCCATATCAAGCTGGATTTTACTGGATTTGAGCACTGGAATGATGGTGCTCTCCCATCATTGCGATGGAAAGATGCTATCGCACCAGATCTGGTTGAAGATGACAAGGAGATGTGGCTTGTAGTCAGACAAGAGATGTTTGATCATGTGACTGCAGATCTGATCTCGCCCAGGAACTGTGTCAGGGCAACGTGCAAGGACGCAGAGGAGCTCCGACTTTGTAAATGGAGCATTATAAGGTTCATGGTGACATTGAGTGAATGAGAGGGCTTTCCTTTCCATCTGCTGTTTGAGGGTGCAAAATGCTGGGGGATAGTTCTCCGACATGGAGGTTGGGGGATAATTCTCCGACATGGAGGTTGGGGTATAATGCTCAGCAAAGTGCTCGGAAATTGCATTTGTGTCAGTAGATAACATGCCATTGATGTTAATGCCAGTAACACCTGTCATGGTCTGATACCCACAAACACATCTGATCTTCATTCAGATTTGGGAAGGTGATATATGGCACCGAACGGTCGAGACACACCTCTCCCAACACGCCTGTTTCCATCTTTTTATAAGGTGGCAAACGTGGGCATGGAGCTGTTTTAAAAGCTATTAGGTGCTCTAGGGAAGGGTGCTGCTTATGTCGCTGTACAGCACCCCGACACTCTTTAATGGCCTCAGCAATTTCTGATGACCACCAAGGTATTGACTTTCACTGGGGGGAACCCTAAAGAACAAGGGATTGTTTTTTCCGCCACAGGAATGATCATTATAGTGACCTGCTCAACTACCATTGATGGCACCTGTGGGGGAGATTCAGTGGTGACAGCAGAAGTGAAAGCTTCCCAGTCTGCCTTGTTTAAAGCCCATCTTGTTGGACGTCCAGGAAGATCGGAAAGTGGTCACTACCACACAAGTTGTCGTGGGCTCTCCAGTGGACAGGTAGGACAAGTCCTGGGCTGCAGAAGGATAAATCAATGGCCGAATAAGTGCCATGAGCCACACTGAAATGTGTGGTGGCCCCAGTATTTAAGAGGCAGAGGTCGAGTTGAAACAGGAAAGTTTTGACATCTCTACCTCGGCCAGTAAGCACAGTGCCACCCCACTAGGGGATATGGCCATTAAAATCTCCCAAAAGTAGGAAAGGTTTAGGAAGTTGATGAATCAGTGCAGCCAATGTGTTCAGGGGTATTGCACCATCTGGAAGAAGATATATGTTGCAGACAGTTATTTCCTGTGTAGTTCTTTTCCTGACAGCCACGGCTTCAAGAAGGGTTTGAAGGGGCTCAGGTTCACTGCATATTGAGTTCAGGACATAGACACAAACTCTACCTGACACACTATAATAGGCACTACTGTTCTTGTAATATCCTGTATAGCCATGGAGAGAAGGGTTCACATTGCCGGGAACCAAGGTTCCTGGAGGGCAGTGCAGAAAGCAGGTGTAAAGCTTAACAGTTGCTGTAGCTCAGCCAGGTGGTGGAAAAAACCACAGCAATTCCACTGGAGGATGACGATATCGTGAGGTTGGAAAGGCATGAAGCATGCAATGAGGCAGGTTACGCCTCCGGGTCACCTGCTGCCACCGATTGAGTATTTGTATCCATTCCTATTGTGGATGACGTGTCAGTGAGATCCAGGTCCTTAAGGGATAGCGAGATATCCACCTCAACTGCAGGTGCATAATTGGTCTCCGGAGGGTCCTTTTTCTTAGCAAACTTCTTTGTTTGCTTGCCCTCTTGCTTCTCTTTATGGGCTGGCTGGGAGTACTTCTCTGAAGTAGTTTCAGGCACAGAGGAAGACCGAGAAGCTCTTCGTCAAGCAGCTTTTGGCTCCTTTAGCCACTGGTGTGTGTGTCCCCCTGTGTCATTAGTAGAGACCTTGAGAGAGAGGGTACCAAAGGACCCCTTCTGCATGAGAGGAGCTGGAGGAGGCTGTTGCTTCTCTGGCTGGAGAGAGGGGACTGATGTCCCCTGCATTTGGGGCGCCTTGCTCCCGAAGTAGGTACTATGGGAGAAATGAAAGGAGATTTTCCCCCTACCACAAAGGGGCCGGATGTATTCTGGTGGCCTGGTGGGCACCTGTTCGTGGCGCACAGAGTGTGGTATGGCTGGTACTTGTGATGGCAATTGTAATGCAGCAGCAGCACATGTGGAGATCAATCAAATGGGGTGTTATCGATCAAATTTACATTTAGCCTCTTAGTAAGTCAACCAGTCCAAGGTCTTGTATTTCATGATTTTTAGCTCCTTTTGGAGTACTGTGCAGTCTGGTGAGCAGGGGGAGTGCTGCTCTCCACAGTTGATACACGTGGTAGGGAGTGTCAGGATGCAGTGGATATCTGCAGTCTTGTCATGTGGCGGTGGAAATGCAGTGCCTGAATTTCCAGCATTAAAGCACTGCATAGGGGGAGGGACGTATGGTTTATCATCACAGTGGTAAACCATCACCTTGACCTTTTCAGGTAATGATTCACCCTCAAAGGCCAAGATGAAGGCACCAGTAGCAACCCTGTTGTCTTTGGGTCCCCTGTAAACGCACTAGATGAAATGAACACCCTGCCAATCTAGATTGCCATGTAGCTCATCATCAGACTGCAAGAGTAGATCGGAATGGAAAATAATCTGCTGGACCATGTTGAGGCTTTCACGGTGAGTGATGGAAACAGGAATATCATGCAGCTGGTCACAAGCGAGTAACGCCCAGGATTGGGCTGGGGTGCTGTCTGAATCAAGGCTGCTACACTGCTCATCTTGCACAGTGCTGTCACTTCCCCAGGCTTATCCTCAAGATGTTCAACAAAAAATTGAAGCTTCATAAGTAGAAAGGAGTCCCCGTCTATTCTGCTACAGACTAAATACCGAGGTGAATATGGCTCTCTTCTTTCTGTAGCCCACTGTTCCTCGCATTGTGTAGTGAGGGGGGGGAAACAATTTAGTGTCATATCTGTCAGCATTGTACTCGATCTTGCCCTTCGCAGAGATTGCTGGTGGCATATGGTCACCAGCGAGAGATGACTTAGTCAACTTCATTGCAGGTCATCTGCCCTGATGCCACCCTCTCCGATCAGGGGCTCTCCCCACAGGTGACACCCAGCCACAGCAAAGGCCACCTGGCATGATGACCATTGCTAGGAGTCCTGATGCTGCAGGAAGACAGGCATCTACTTCTTGGCATACTTGGGGAGTTTACAGTTCAGGCATCAGCAGTGCAATCCCTGTGTTGTCAGGGGGCTACTACCAAATGGGTACATGACAGCCCCACTACAATGGAGTGGCTACCATGCTGGATAGTGGGTGCAGAGAAATACAATACTGTCATGGGGTCGAATGAGGACAGGACACAACAGAAGCAAGTGACATACCCTGTAAAGTGTCCTCGCGCAAATAGTTGAGTTGCAGGTGGATATGCAAAGCCATGACAAGAGGTTCAGGAGATCGAATCTAAGGGCACTATGGACAACTCTTGCACCATGTAAGGTGTCCTTCCCCATATGGCCTGCACTTCTGTAGAATTTGGAAAGTGGCAGGTCAAATCATAAAATGGGACCTGAACTTAAAGCGCCAAAAAGTGCGAGATTCCTTTTAGTCACCTATTACAACAGGCAGGGATACCTCAGTCCTATTCTAACCCCCGGACCCACAGGGGGATCTCTGAACAGTCAAAGGAACTGTGTCTGTGATACAATATCCACAGTCAACATCTATCTTTAGGAGTTCTGGGAACCGGGGTGATGCAAAATGTTTTTTGATGTTTGTATAATCAGAACCAGCCAAGACCAAACCTTGTTAAGACAAGTCTGTGCATTTCATCTGTGGGGTGGAGCAACTCATTGTGAGCTACATATAGTATTGTCAGGAACCAGATTGAAGCATTGTTATGCTACTAAATGTCTAGGTTCAAATCAGGTGAATCTGGTGGTAAAGACATCAACGTGAGGTAACTGTATTGCCTCCTAGATCACTACAGGATGTTTCCAGGCATGAGACATGGAAAGTTATATTGGAAGATGCCATCACTGGCAGAAAGAAATCAAGCATGAAGGAATGTAAATGGTCTACAACAGTGTCCATATACTCCATAGCTTTAACGTGTCTTTGATTATTAATATACTTCCCACGAAAAACAAGGTGAATGTCCAAAAGAGAATAAAACTACTCCAATTGGCCTGCATCCTGGCCTGTATATCCAGACACAATTACTGATCTTGTGTAACAAGAAATGTGAGCCATCTAACTAAGCAAGACATTTACATTGATTCATGGTTTAATCTCTCTGATTCTGTGGCCACTGCAATCACAACTGGCAGTGTCATTGGGTCAACATGTGAACACACAAGGGTTGTCTGTTGTGGGGGCTTATTTTCAATAATGTGCACAAAACTATGCATCCCTTAACACTTCTGCCTGTTCAGCACTGTGTCATCAGATCTACCACTGAGCACTCCCTGTCTGCCTTTACAGAGCTGGCAAGTCTCTGACCTCCACATTCTATGATCAGCCATGGAGATTCAGCATCTTGTCACCTACCAGTGCTTTCGCCATCCTTCAACCACCAGTTTCTGTAGGTGCTCATAACGTTGCATGTTATAAGTGACCTTGGGGTGAGCAGTTGGCTATGATGTCAGTATGGGAGACAGTGGGGAGTTCATGGCTGGTGAAGGACGAGGGAGAAGAGACTGTCAAAATTAATGTTTTATTCTGCACTGTTACATTATCACTGTGTCTATACTGGGAGATGGCCTTGCCCCATTCTATGGGTGTCAGAAATGCATGAAAGTGAAGAGTAATCTTGCAGAGGTAGCCAATCCTGCAAATGAGTTACTGCACCCAGGCAGCCTCTGCATGTGGCGAAGAGGCATGTCCACTGCGGTGGTGAGAAACAGCTGCTGTGCATAGGTTGCAATTTGTTGCCTCGTTGCCATCATGACAGAAGTTGGGCTGCTGCTGGAGTGAGCCAAGAAGGTCTGCTGCACTGTGGTACTAAATCTGAAGCACAGACTTCATGTCATCTCCTTGTCTGCTATAGCCCTGTGCCCTTGTGGAACTGCTGCTTGAGAAAAACTGCTACAAAATTGATGACACTAATGGGGGAAAATAATTGCAACACCAAAAAATAATTGTATACTCTATAACTATTCATTTTCACTTTGTTACCTATCATGTTTGGTTGATTACTTTGTTTGAAGGCAGGAGAAGGGACCAAACTATGAGGTCATCAGTCCCTTGTTCCTAACAACATAATGCCACAAGTGTGAGAATAAAACGGATGAAACATATAACACAAAACGGAAAGAAAGGAAAAGCCACAAGAATGAAGGGAAGGCAATGAACACTAAAAGGAAGAAAAGAGGACAAGGAAACAACAGGGACGCTAGAAACAGAAGAGAGTAAAACATGAAAGCAGATTACAGTGGCTAGCCAACCACGAGAAAAAAAGGGAAAGCCAGTCACTCTTGAACACATTAAAACCTCCACCCTAAAAGCACTAGGGTGGAGGACACAAAGGGTCAAAGGACATGTACTAAAACCTAGATAGAAGTATAAAACCCACTCTCACGGATAAAACGTAAAACTAAAGCTGCTGTGGAGGCATTGTTGACCAACACCAAAGTCAGGGTGCTGGGAAAGTTAAAAGTCTGCTGCAGAGTGGCTAAAAGTGGGCAGTCCAGCAAGAGGTGGACAACTGTCATTTAGGGGGCCACAGTGACACTGAGGTGGGTCCTCGCAATGGAGTAAACATGCGTTAGCCACATATGGCCAATGCGGAGCCGGCAGAGGACAACTGATTCCCTGCGAGAGGCCTGCATGGAAGACTTCCACACATTCATAGTGTCCTTAATGACATGCAGTTTGTTGTGCATGCTGTTATGCATTCCATCTCCCAAAACCGGAAAAACCTGTGGTGTAAGACAGAACGCAGGTCAGCTTCGGAGATGCCTACCTCCAGAAGCAGTTTCTGCATTGCCTGTTTGGCCAGCCTGACAGCAAGTTCGTTGCCGGGGATTCTGACGTATCCTGGCGTCCACACTAAGACCACGGAACGGCGGGACTGTTCCAGAGGATAGATAGACTCCTGAATGGACGCTACCAGAGGGTGGCAAGGGTAGCACTGGTCGATAGCTTGTAGGCTGCTCAATGTGTCAGTTCACAGGAGAAATGACTCGCCACGGCATGAGTGGATGTACTCAAGAGCACGAGATATGGCCATCAGCTCTGAAGTGAAAACACTGCAGTCAACTGGCAAGGAGTGCTGCTCAGCATGTCCTCCATGAACATATGCGAAGCCTACATGACCATCAGCCATTGAGCCATCGGTGTAAACCGCTTCAGAACCCCGGGACACGTCAAGAATCGAGAGGAAAGTGACAGTGGAGAGCGGCAAGGTTAACGGAGTCCTTAGGGCCTTGCAAAAGGTCCAGACGAAGCTGCAGCCAAGGTGTACACCATGGAGGCGTACGTGAATGGGCGGTAAGTAGAGCTGGTAAAGGGAAGGACTCCAGTTTGGAGAGAAGGGACTGCACGCAAACCACAATCATTAGCCCTGATCTGGGCCGCCGATGCGGGAGATGGACTGCCGTGGGCAGGAAAAGGAGATGGTAATTCAGATGCTCAGGGTAACTATGAGCAGTTGCGCACGTCCAATCTACAGTGGAGGGCACCAGCCTCCACCAGGACACTGGTCCCTGGACTCGTACTAAAAGCTCGTGTCGCTAATAAAATCCCACAGTGGTGCACAGGGTGAGTAAATGCAATGTTGAAGGCACTGCTTAACCACAAACCACACTCCCATAGTCAATTCAGGTTTGGACAAGGGCTCTGTAGAGCTGCAGCAGTGTAGAGCGATCTGCACCCAAATTGATGTTGCTCAGGCAACGGAGGACATTGAGATGCTGCCAGCACTTCTGCTTAAAGCTGACAAAGATGAGGGAGCCAAGTCAATCAAGCGTTGAAAAAAGTCCTAGGAATTGGTATGTGTCTACTACAGTGAGTGAATCATCATTAAGGTAAAGTGCGGGTTCAGGATGAACAGTACGACGCCGACAGAAGTGCATGACACACGACTTTGTTGCTGAAAACTGGAAGCCATGGGCTAGAGCCCATGACTGTGCCTTGTGGATGGCTCCCTGTATGCGCCGCTCGGCAACAACAGTACTTTTGCAGCAGTACGAAATGCAGTAGTCGTCTGCAAACAGTGAAGGTGAGACAGAGGGCTCAACAGCTGCTGCTACACCGTAAATCGCCACTAAAAATAGAGAGACACTCAATACAGGGCCCTGAGGGACTCCATCCTCCTGGATATGGATGGAACTATTGAGAGGCACCAACTTGGACATGGAAAGTACGGAGCGACAGGAAGTTTTGGATAAAAATCAGGAGTGGTCCATGGAGACCCCACTCATACAATGTGGCAAGGATATGATATCGCCAAGTCGTGTCTTATGCTTTATGTAAGTCAAAAAAGACGGCAATCAGGTGTTGCTGTCTAGAAAAGGCCGTTAAAATGGCAGAATCTATGGACACAAGATTATCAGTGGTAGAGCCACCCTGGCGAAAGCCGCCCTGACATGGAGCCAGCAAGCCATGTGACTCGAGGACCCAGCCCAAACGCCGACATACCAGACATGCCAGCAGCTTACAAACAACGTTGGTGAGGCTGATGGGCCGATAGCTATCCACATCAAGCGGGTTTTTACCGGTTTTGAGTACCGGAATGATGGTGCTCTTCCGCCATTGCAATGGAAAGATGCCATAGCACCAGAGGTGGTTGAAGATAACGAGAAGATGTCACTTTTAGTCAGGTCAGAGATGTTTAATTATCTGGCTGTGGATGTGATCAGGCCCAGGAGCTGTGTCAGGGCAATGCAAAAGGGCACTGAGGCGCTCCCACTCTGTAAATGGGGCATTATAGGATTCACTGCAGCATGTAGTGAATGAGAGGACATTCTCTTCCAGCCGCTGTTTAAGTGTGCGAAAGGCTGCAGGGTAATTCTCCGATGCAAAGCGCAGGGCAAAGTGCAGGGCAAAGCGCTCAGCAACTGCCTTTGCGTCGGTACATAACTCACCATTTATGATAACACCAGGGACAGCTGTTGGGGCCTGGTACCTGAAAAGACGTTTGATCTTTGCCGAGACTTGCGAAGGTGCCATGTGGCACCCAGTGGTGGAGACTTATCTCTCCCAACACTCCTTCTTCCGTTGTTTGATAAGGTAGTGAACACGGGCACGGAGCCGTTTAAAAGGTATGAGGTGCTCCAGGGAAGGGTGCTGCTTATGCTGCTGTAGAACTCGCTGACGCTCCTAAATTGCTTCAGCGACTTCCGGTGACCACCAAGCGACTGCCTTATGCCTCAGGCTGCCTGAAGAGCGAGGGATCGTGTTTTCTGCCGCAGAAACAATTGTGCTAGTCACCTGCTCAACCATCACATCGATGTTACCATGTGGGGGAGCTTCAGTGGTGACGGCAGAGCTGAAAGTTCCCCAGTCCACCTTTTTCAAAGCCCATCTGGGCAGGCGTCCTTGTGCCTGACGCTGGGGCAGTGACAGGAAGATGGGGAAGTGGTCACTATCACACAGGTAGTCATGTGCTATTCAGTGGATAGATAGGAGAAGTCCTGTGGTGCAAATTGATAAATCAATGGCTGAGTAACTACCATGAGCTACACTGAAATGTGTGGCGGCCCCATTATTTAAGAGGCAGATGTCGAATTGTGACAGTAAAGTTTCGACATCTCTGCCTCAGCCAGTAAGCATGGTACCACCCCGCAAGGGGTTATGGACATTAAAATCTCCCAGAAGTAGGAAAGGTTTAGGGAGTTGATCAATTAGTGCAGCTAATACATTCAGGGGCACTGCACCATCCAGAGGAAGATATACATTGCAGACAGTTATTTCCTGCGTCGTCGTCACTCTGACAACCACAGCTTCAAGAGGGGTTTGAAGGGGCACATGTTCACTACAGACTGAGTTTAGGACATAAACACAAACTCCACCTGACACACTATTATCATAGTTATGGTTCCTGTAATATCCCTTATAGCCGCAGAGGGCTGGGGTTCGCATTGCTGGGAACCAGGTTTCGTGGAGGGTAATGCAGATAGCAGGTGTAAAGCTTAACAGTTGCCGTAGCTCAGCCAGGCAGTGGAAAAACAAGCCGTAGTTCGACTTGAGGATGACATCATGGGACTGGGAAGACATGGAACATTCAATTAGGCAGTTCAAGCCTCAGAGTCACCTGCTGCCTCCGATTTATTGCCTGAGCAGTCTATATCCATTGAGTCTGAGGGTCTGGTGAGATCTAGGTCCTCAGTAGACGCCAGAATCTCCACCTCATCGTCAGACGCAGAGCTTGTAGGTAGCAGTGGTGTGGGTGCCACTGCAATTTCCTTCGTCTTAGGGGTTTTCTTTTTGGATTTCTCTCGCTGCTCCTTGTGTTTCCTGGCTGGGAGGACATCACTGGCTCAGTCTCCGGGACTGATGATGAGCGTGAAGCCCTACGACCAGCTGCTTTTGGGCTCTTCAGCCACTGGCGGGCATCATCTTTCCCACTAGAAGAAACCTGGGAAGGGAGTGATCCAAGGGACCCCTTCCTAGCCAGAGAAGCTGAAGAAGACTTATGCTTCTCTGGCTTAGAAGTGGGGACGGACGTTCCCGATGGTTGGTGGAGTGTTGCTCCCAAAGTAGGTGGTGCAGGAGCAACAGGGAGGGAAATGCCCTCACCACCAAGGGGACAGGTGTAGTCTTCTGGCTCTGAGAGGTGACTGGGGTTGGAGGAGCTGATGGTGCCAGAACTGTTGTAGCAGTGGTGTAAGATGATTTCATACACGCAGCATGCAAGCGTTCAAATTTTCTCTTAGCCTCAGTGTAGGTCAGTATGTCCAGGGTCTTGTACTCCATGATTTTCCTTTTTTTCTGGAGAATCCTGCAGTCAGGCGAGCAAGGCGAATGGTGCTCTCCACAGTTGACACAGGTGGGAGATGGGGCACATGGAGTATTGGGATGTAATGGGCGTCTGCAATCTCAGCACATGACGCTGGAAATACAGCGGGACGACATATGGCCGAACTTCCAGCACTTAAAGCACCAAATCAGCGGAGTGATATAGGGCTTTACATCACACCATTAGACCATCACCTTGACCTTCTTGGGCATGGTATCACCGTCAAAGGCCAAGATGAAGGCACCGGTGGCAACCTGATTATCCTTCGGACCCCAGTGGACACGCCGGACGAAATGTACACCTCGCCACTCTAAATTGGCGCGCAGCTCATCGTCGGACTGCACAAGAAGGTCTCTGTGATATGATACCCTAGACCATATGTAAGCTCTTGTGGGGCATGATGGTTGCAGAAACTTCCCCCAGCTTGTCACAAGCAAGTAACTCCCGTGACTGGGCAGAGGATGCGGTTTTGATCAAGGCTGATCCAGATCTCATTTTGGACAAGCCCTCCACCTCCACGAACTTGTCCTCTAAATGCTCAACAAAAAACTGAGGATTCATCGTCATGAAAGATTCCCCATCAGCTCTCGAACATACAAGGTACTGGGGTGAATAAGATCCGTCGCCATCCTTAGCCTGACGTTCCTCCCATGGTGTGGCCAGGGAGGATAATGATTTTTATTCATAATTCTGTGCGTTGAATTGAGCTTGTGATCGTTTAGAGACTGCTGGTGTTTCACCACCAGCAAGAGATGATGGACTACGCTTCATCGCCTGTCATTCACCCTGATGCCACCAACTCCGATCAGGAGCCCTCCCCACGGGTGCCACCCAGCTGCAGTAAAGGCCACCTGGCAGGATGGCCATTGCTGGGAGACCCGATGCCCCAGGAGGATGGGCATCTACCACTTGGCATACATGGGGAGTGAATGGCACAGGCATCAACAGAGCGGTCCCTGTGTGGTCAGGGGCTACAACCAACAGGGTACATGGCAGCCCCACAATAACGGACTGGCTACCGTGCTGGATTTCAGGTGCCAAGAAGTCAATGCAGACATTGACACTGCATAGTGCATGGTGGAACACGCACCCAGGAAGGTGTCCTCACCCAAGAGATGGAGAATGGGCAGGACTGCAATGCGACGACAAGAAAGTGGGCTAAAGATCTCAATGCATGATGGACACGATGTACCTTGTAAGACACCCTTCACCAATTGGCTCGCTCTTTGGGAAAATTTTTGAGAATGGAGGTCAAACCGTACAGGGGACCATCAAATATAGGCCGAAATGTGTGAAACTCTTTTTAGTCACTTCGTATGCCAGGCAGGAATACCTCAGACCTATTCTAACCACCATACCTGCAGGGGGGGGGGGGTTTACATGTTTGTTATCTTGATATGGGTCTTATATTTTGGGAAATACCATTTTGACCATCTGCATAATTTGAAAATGTATCCGAAGCCAAAACTTGTCAATGAGTAAATGAAAGTGAAATTTTTAACCTTGTCTGTTTTTCCATTGTATTGAATATTTGCTTCATTGTTCTGTCCCAGCTCATATTTATGTACATATTGACCTTGCATATTCTGTTGGCATAATCCGCTGTGGCTTGTCAATGCCTCCTTGCAACAGTACTCAATCATTCCTAAAAGAACATTGCACAGCTCTGCTTCTTGTACCTCTTGAGAAGCCCCTAGTTTATCTGCTCAAACATTTATGATTTCTTAGTGCCTCTGTATATCCCACAGTAGTTTTCAGTTCTTCCACTTGATGTAATTTTGACACCAACAACAACAGAACATTGGACTAATCACCAGTACCTGCTGACATCATTGGGTCCTCAACAAATACCACCACGTCCTCAGATGACCTTCCAGGAAAAGGGGGGGGGGGGTGGGGGACATGCAGCAGCTGAACTATTACTTGGTCTGGTGCCTGGAGCAATGCCATTTCCTCATCCCTAACTGCAGTTTGCCCCAATTACTGTTTTATCTGCTGACAACTGTACTAACTTTTCTCTCAAAAAATGAACTGCCTTAAGCTCCAAACTGCACCATGCGTGACTGCCATTGCAACACCTTTACTCCTCACCCACACACAATACACAAAGGCAAAGTATAAATATGCAACAGTTCACAACCTGAAAAAATAAATAAATTACAAACTACACCTTATCATTAACACTACACTCCATATACAGCCTTGCAACATGGCCATATTGTAGGACATAAAGCAAGTTACATATACTCACTCAGCCCACACTGCAGAATTCCCGAGCAGATTACTTTGTGAATATCTAACATCCTCCATACACTGAGCCTTACCATTGTCCTGAAACTCAGACACATTATCCAGTTGCTCTGACCTAAAACAAATAACTTCAAGTTATGGTGATAGTTACTGCTAGATCCCATGTCTGTCACACACAACAAAGATAACCAATAGTTCTCTCATTCCCCTTACTGTGCTGACACTGTAGGCAGTGGTCCAGACATCATGCTGCTTGGACAATGCACCATCTGGTGCCTATTGGAGACGCCACCAATTCTGGTGCCAAATATAGCCAAGCTTGAGATGGGGGGCTACTACAATGTAAGGATGGCAGACAGCAAATGGTTGAGGCAAGGTAGCAGGCTGGTGAAGGTTCAGAAAGAGGTGGCTGCCAAAATTAATATTGTATTTTGCACTATTACGTTAGCACTGCATCAGTGCAAGGAGGCGACCATGCCCTCACTTCATGGGAAGAGGGCAGGTGGTCAGCAGGATGACAGCAAGCAATTGGCCAGCTGGCTGCAACCCACTCACACACAGCTATGCTGACACCTGCAGTTGGTTCTTGGCATATGACTGTCACAAGAGCCACAAACAACAGGTGTCAGTGGTGAATGAAGGTGAACAGGAGTCTTGCAGACGTAGCCAATGAGTGACCATGCCCAATGGCTGCTGCTTGCAGGAACCAATTGCTCCCGGGACAAGAGTCCAGCTGCTGCCCATTGTACAACAATATGTGCAACTACAGTGACCTTATTTTTCTGCCATGGAATATGCCTCTCCAGTGTGAAAGAGCAATAGATACAGGGCACAATGAAACCTTTAGGCTGACTCAATGCAATAAATTTTATTACCCAGCTGGAATAGTGCCATCCTTTCTACACAAAAAGGGGTAAAGGGGTGTGGTAGATGGGGGTAGGGCAAGAGAAAGGGGAAGGGGGAGGGTGAGGGCGAGGGCGTGAGAAAGTGGGAGGGGGAGGGGGAGGGTGAGGGCGAGAGAAAGAGGGAGGCGGAGGGCAAGAGAAAGGGGGGGGGGGAGAGGGAGGGGGAGAGTTGGGCAGATCATGTAACCATTGTGGGGGCATACCCCTCCTACTCAATAGCTGAAGTACAGGACTAGTTTCTTATGATCTTCCAAGATTCCTGCTGCAACACCTGTGAAGGCAACTTTTTAACTATAGAAGGAGAAACCACTCCGGACCACAGGAGGGCTGCCACTGAAGAGGAGACAGACTTCAAGAATACAGTCTTCAGTGTTACCCAGCAGCAGTTTTTGGTTACACGGATATGCATTTTCAGACTGCTTTTATTTTGCTGATTGCTTTCTTTCATGGTAAATATTTTTTCTTCCGGAAGGCTTATTCTTCCCCTCCCTGCTCCTGTGGAATTCTTACCCATACATATCTATAGGTACTAAGGTGCTGCAAAACTTTTTTTTGTCTTTTGGTAATGATAAACTAGCACTGCAATTTAACAGCTATGGTACTGCAGACACTGTTAGACACCATATCATTCTTTCTAAATTTTGAATATCTGCAAAGGGTAAACAGTTAGATGGGATTGAATATGGATATATGGCATTCACAACTAAGAATATTATAAACAAAAAATAGTCTAAACCCACGTAGCTAACAAAATTTCAGCTGTCATCCTTAGGGAATTGATTGGATGTCGTATCATTCAACCATCTTGCTGATCAGTGATATCATGCACAAAATACTGGATAGTGAGGAATAGTATAGGTCAGGGAGAAACTGTGGGAAATGTCACTGTCAAAGCTATCGAGGTGGTCAGTCAGGAAATGGAACACTACTCTCAAAGAGCTCTCCAGGACTAATTAATTTTTCCATTGGACTACAAAAACATCATGCTGCTGAGAGGAATTAAAATGAAGAAGGCTAATTGTGGTACCTTTGTCAGTGTAGAAAATTCAACACATTACATGGTTTATAGACGTCTAACAATTTCTCTAAAAGGTTCAGTAGCTATGAAACATTGCAAGAGCAGCAATTTGCTCTCATTTCTCCATACCTGTTTCTGAGGTTCACTTCTTTCCAGGAGCTTGGCCTGTATTCTACGAATAAAGCTGACAGGAACACATTCTTCAGATTCATCAATGGTTGTATACAGATTGAGTATTTTGATTATCTGAAAAACATGTGTAGCAGTTCGAACCATAGAAAATAAAATGCAGTAATAACTACAGCAGAAATATTCATCCAATTAATAGCTATACTACTACTACTACTACTGCTGCTGCTGCTGCTGCTGCTGCTGCTGTTGCAACATTACATTTGTAAGGATGTCAAATTTCTCCTAACTTCAGTATCTGATAAAATGGAGACAGACAAAGCTGTTTCTCAAAGAAGAATTTCAGAAGGAAGAACTAATTGTACATACAAATAGTACATAATTCAGAGACAACAGCTGATACTCATTAAGACTTCAAGCACATAAAATTCTGATGATATTCTGTCTGGAAGTATCATGTCACCATATCTGACATAACAAATGCCAACAGATTTGTGTTCTGACACTGACAATGGCAGATATCATTAGCCATGAAAGCCCCATGCCTTTGTCGCAGGAGGAGACAATTCCATTTACTAGTATAGATGGATGCCTGCAGTGTTGTGTATGCCACGAAGTATTTAATTTTGCCAATATGTATACCATACAACATGACTGTACGAAGACATCCTGAAAAGCAATGCCTCTGAATTTTCTACATGAAAACCCTAAGATTCTTAAATAAAACAAATATTCTTAGCAGTCTGTATCTCTATTCTCAGTATAGTCATCCTGGTAACACATTTCTCCCCGAGACGACAATTTCTTGGTACAGGCATTGCAGAATATTTGACCTGGTTAATGGACTCAGAACCTCACCTCGGCTTGTACCTCTTTTTCATTGTCAAAGTAACATATTTGAAGGTGTTCTTTAAGTTTTGGAAAAATGAAAACTTGATTGTGCCAAGTTGGAATTGTATGGAGGATGATAATGACAGTGAACCAAAGGTGGACGATTGTTGCAGATGTCACAATGCTAATTTGTGATGTACCTTTGTCATACTAAAGGAGCAGCATGTGTGGACAAACTCTTCTAATCCAGAATCTGATTTTAGCATGCTGTTTCTAATCCACTGACATAATTACATTACTCACCACCATGTTACATGCTATAATTCAGAGACCTCTCATGGCAGAGGGCTGCAAATGTATAGAAATGAAGAATAAATATGTAGAATGTTAATAACATGTGCTTTATTTAAAATGCATTACGAATTTATGTATAAAAAACTTGGAGGCATAACTTTTCAGCACACCCTTGTACATGCTCCCACGCAGGGCATTAGGAGCAGATAGAGGGCAAAATACTCAGAGATCTAACAGACTTAAAAGCAAAATATCAAGAGTGTTACATCTGAAAAAAAAGTTTATTGTAGCAATAAGTCTGGTAGCAGATGCATAATATTTGTCTCCAAAGGAGTTGCAGAGAATTTTAGGAGTTTCCCTTCCCAACAAATTGCAACTCGCTGGAACTTGGACATGGCAACCATGGCAGGAGAAAGATATGGATGCAAAGTATGAGGACATACCTAACCACACCACAGTTAGCTTGATTGGTAACTTCTTGTTAATTACTTTCACATTTGTGACCAAGCTTTTCCTTTTGCCAAAGTGATAGGGAAAGAAGTGTAATATCTGAAAGATTTAAAATGTTTATCAGAGCTAGCATTCCTGGCAGACATGAAAATACATCTGAACAATTTAAAATGTTACTGCAGTGGATGGAAAATTAAATGGTTGATGTGCAAAACAAAATCTGAGTGTTCTTGGAAAACCTATGTTTGAGACACAAATGAGAAACTGCAATTTAACATTTTTGGGTCACCTGGGTTCTTTAAGATTACTAGTTTTACTGATTACCAAGTCAAGATAAATCAGTTAAGCATGTCTTTAAAAAGGGACTGCAGTAGCTCAATATTTTGGAAATGGAAATTAAATTATTCAACAATCCTTTCCTGGTTTCATTCCATGGTCTGTCACCATTACCAAAGTTAAAATATGTGAATCTAGTATTTCTAACTTCAATGAAAGAAAGATACCACAGCACACTGACTTTGTCCTAGTGGGATTTTTCATTACAGCAAAAATGTTTCACAACCTATACAAAAATATGGTCATGATCATGTGCATGTTTGGGTATATATAAACTAATGTGATCACTTTTTTTGTCCATAGCAAGAGTAAAAAGCAAAGAAGGGAGTTTTCTTTATGATGTTACAATGAATCTTCCACAGTAACACTGCAAACACTTTGACTCTCAATATTTCCTCTGAATATGGAAAAGCCTCAAACTTCAGAAGCCTAATGAACATATTACATACTATTAATAGAGTTCCTTATTATTTATTTCCTTTGCTTCCTGCATTTTTTAGTTAATGTAACATTCCAAATTTGTTGTTGGCAATAACATAATGTGCACCATTTATAGTTGTCAGATTACAATATGCTGCCGTGCAGGCTAATTCAATTCCTCACTGACACCAACACTGGTTGGAGCAATCCGCAAATTATTACAAGCACATAAGTTGGAACAACCTGTTCTAGCTGCAGAGAATTACATCATCAGTTGCTGTATAATATACATATGAAGCACCAAGAAATGCTAATTACTTTAATGAAAAAACAACTGTAGCTCACAAGTCTTTATAAATATGTTTCTTCCTAACCCATATGGTATACAAACCAGTCTTTAACATGAGTGGATGCATTACTATGTAAGAACCATCACAATGGGCAATCTAATCATGTGCAAAATTTAATAAATCAGTTATAACTGACACCAATTTGAAACAATGATACAGTTAATTTTGAATACATACCTGCAACATTGAAAGTTTATCACACATATTGCATACATGCTGAACATCTTCATCCAGCTTACGAGCCTGTAGCAAGTGGGCAGCCTGAATTATGGGCTGTAATGTGGTTGGCACATCAGTACACTGGAACAAATGTGATAATTAACCATTTAAAACACTGAATTTTGCTGCATTTAAAATTATTAAGAGAACAACAAGTACTATGTTTTGGTCTGTATTGAACAGCAGAATTGAATAGACAGCCACAAAAGAAATCTGAATTCTTCAGTTTACCAAATGTGGGCACTGATATAATCAAGTTATGTGTCATAAGTGGACTTCTGCTGGTGATCATTTGAGTGATAATGTGAAAGGGTCAAAAATGAAATCAGTGGTGAGGAGTAGAAAATTTAGGACAGGTCCTGTATGAAATTCCATGATCAAACACAGATGAATGATTTTAGTGTCACATGGACATCTTTGATTATTATTCACAAAAAAGGGGAGCACTCTACAACACAAATGTAGAGTGGGGTTCCTACAAATGATAGCTTTTCTCCTATAAAACTCTATTCCATGCAGGAGCACACACATCCACTTCACTGCATTATTAAATCACTTAACTCAGTCACAAATGGGAAACTGGGATGGCTGGTGCAGTTATTCCTACTCACTGAAATGAATGGCTACAGATGACAGTGATAGACCACCAATATGTTAGAAATATCAATAAACTGCCAAAACAACACTGATATTCATACATTGCTACTGTACCACTGATATTTTTCTAAAAAAAAATGTCTCTGAGCACTATGGGACTCAACTGCTGTGGTCATCAGTCCCCTAGAACTTAGAACTACTTAAACCTAACTAACCTAAGGACATCACACACATCCATGCCCGAGGCAGGATTCGAACCTGCGACCGTAGCAGTCGCACGGTTCCTGACTGTGCGCCTAGAACCGCGAGACCACCGCGGCCGGCTATTTTTCTCACCATACTGGCCTTTCATAATTATATTTGATACACATTTTTACTGGATACTGAATTAAATAATCACTGTTTTTCAGGTATCCCTGTTAGAGGGACTCGGTAAAATGAAGACTCATTAAGTACTGTTAATACCAGATTGATATGACACGTAATAATGATGATTAGAGATTGTTACATTCATAAAATGACCAGTAAATCTCAATGTGCAAAGCATGGTGTGCTCTGAAACATTTGTGCTTGCATCAGTGTTGTACTCTGTTGTTGGATCTTTCTTAATCTGTGTTACAGAACAGACAAACTTTCAATCTCCATGTCCTTTGGTGGGGTGCAGACTTCCAACAATGTCACCTACTCATACTTTCACTGCCCTTCAACCACTTTCCATGGATACTGAGAACAGTAGCACACAAAGAGCTAACCAACTTAGATTTCAAGTCATGATAACTGCCATTTGAAGTAGTAGTATTAGTAGTAGTAGTAGTAGTAGCGGCAGCAGCAGCAGATTTATACATCCGTAGATCTCTTATTACAAGGATATTGGACATGTAAAAGTATTTACAAGTTTAGAACAATTTAAAATAAGCTAATTAGTAGACACACACATTTCCAGACTTCTAGTTAGAGACAACCATTAGATTTACTCCTGGTATAGATTACTTTTTTTTACAATTAATTTGTTAAATAATGTAATGCTACACTGTTCAGTCACATCTCACTATCAGTCACTGCACATGGGCCATTTTCTGTACCGCAACTTCCCATTTGCTATCCTGAAAAACTGAATCAGCATTCCTCCATAAAGAGCGAGATATTGAGCTCAGAAAGAGGAAGAGACGTTACTACTGTGCCATGCATAGCTTGGGGATAAGTATTTCTAGAAAGGAAAAGAGAAGGAAAAAAACTAAGTGAAGGTGTTATGTGGAATGTGGAATGTTGTATGGTGTATGTTTTATCACCATCATCATCATCATCATCATCATCATCATCTATTTATTTATTTGTATAACTATTTTTTATCAAACCCCTACTCTATTTTAGCTAAGTAATCCTTCAATGTATAAAATATATTGTATAACAGGCACTTTTTAGATGTCTTTTTAAAGAAGTGTATTTCTGCAATTTCTTTAATCTCTTTTGGTAATTTATTGTACAGTTTTATTCCTCGGTAGAAAGTGCTGTTTTGAGTTTTATGTTTCTTTTCTTGGTAAATGTAAGTTGAGTCTATCTCTTGTTGCATGGCCATGGACAGAGCTGTTTGTGCAGTAATTACCAATGTTATTTTTGATGTGTACAATTGACTGGTAAATGAATTCACAAGGAGCAGTTAAAATCCCCAGTATTCTGAACAGAACTTTACAAGTTTGAAAATTGTGTTCATATTTTTTGCCTTTGTTCCCCAAAAAAGAATGCCATAGCTAAGAATTGAGTGTACATATGAATAATATGTAACTAAATGACACTGTATGTTACACACTGATGATAGGATTCTAAGGGCTGATGACATTCTGTTTGCAAGTACCTTTGTGTGTTCACACCACTTCAACTGAGAATCAATAGTCATTCCTAAAAATTTTACATTTATGACACAGTCTATAGAGGTAAAATCTACATTTAACATGGTCATTTTTCCTCTTCAAACTGAAATTCATGGCATTAGTTTTCTTCACGTTAAATGTCACTTTATTGCTTATTGACCAATCATAAACTTCCTTGAGAGTTTCATTTGATTTCTTGGCAAGGAGTTCTCTTGTTTTCTCCACGACTATAATATTACTGTCATCAGCGAAGACAATTTTTTCACCACGAGTAACACAAGTGGGAAAGTCATTGATGTGCTACCTTGTGTGAGACGACACTTCATCCAGTCCCAAACATGCTCAATGGGGGACAGATCCGGAGATCTTGCTGGCCAGGGTAGTTGACTTACACCTTCTAGAGCACGTTGGGTGGCACGGGATACATGCGGACGTGCATTGTCCTGTTGGAACAGCAAGTTCCCTTACCGGTCTAGCAATGGTAGAATGATGGGTTCGATGACGGTTTGGATGTACCGTGCACTATTCAGTGTCCCCTCGACGATCACCAGCAGTGTACGGCCAGTGTAGGAGATCGCTCCCCACACCATGATGCCAGGTGTTGGGCCTGTGTGCCTCGGTCGTATGCAGTCCTGATTGTGGCGCTCACCTGCACGGCGCCAAACACGCATACGACCATCATTGGCACCAAGGCAGAAGTGACTCTCATCGCTGAAGACGACACGTCTCCATTCGTCCCTCCATTCACGCCTGTCGCGACACCACTGGAGGCGGGCTGCACGATGTTGGGGCGTGAGCGGAAGACGGCCTAACGATGTGCAGGACCGTAGCCCAGCTTCATGGAGACGGTTGCGAATGGTCCTCGCCGATACCCCAGGAGCAACAGTGTCCCTAATTTGCTGGGAAGTGGCGATGCGGTCCCCTACAGCACTGCGTAGGATCCTACGGTCTTGGCGTGCATCCGTGCGTCGCTGCGGTCCGGTCCCAGGTCGACGGGTACGTGCACCTTCCACCGACCACTGGCGACAACATCGATGTACTGTGGAGACCTCACGCCCCACGTGTTGAGCAATTCGGCGGTACGTCCACCCGGCCTCCCGCATGCCCACTATACGCCCTCACTCAAAGTCCGTCAACTGCACATACGGTTCACGTCCACGCTGTCGCGGCATGCTACCAGTGTTAAAGACTGCGATGGAGCTCCGTATGCCACAGCAAACTGGCTGACACTGACGGCGGCGGTGCACAAATGCTGTGCAGCTAGCGCCATTCGACGGCCAACACCGCGGTTCCTGGTGTGTCCGCTGTGCTGTGCGTGTGATCATTGCTTGTACAGCCCTCTTGCAGTGTCCGGAGCAAGTATGGTGGGTCTGACACACCGGTGTCAATGTGTTCTTTTTTCCATTTCCAGGAGTGTAGTTTGCTAAGTGTTGTGGATCATTTATTACCTTATCGCACTCCCTTCGCAGTATGTTATTCTGCATTTGTTTGCCTCCCTCCATTTACTTTTTTAATAACATCCAAGTCTGTTTTGCTTTTATTCTCTGCATTATATATTATTTTATCATTAAATGACTTTTCTGCAGAAATCAGCACATTCTTGTAGGACCATTTTGTATCTGTGATAGAAATTTAAGAATTCTGGATCATTGCAAATCTTTTTGTTGGAACTGAGTTGTTTAAGAGTTTGGGAAGACTTCTTAATACCTGCTGTTATCCATCTGTTTTTGTGAGATGTTCATACAGACATGCATACTTTTGGAAATGCCTTTTCAAAGTTAAATTCAAACAATGTGGAGAATTTAGAGAATTTCATATTCACATTGGTTTCCTTCTGATAGATGTCATTTGTAGGCTTGGAGTTTAGGGAATGATTCGATGCCTGATTTTATTACTGTTATTTGACAGATATTGTCTGATAGTTTGAGATCTTTTACAGCTAAATCACATTTTTCCCTGTCCATATTTGTGGCCACATGGTCAATTACTGATGCAGTCATTGTAGTAACCCTTGTTGCACTATTGGCCAATAGGGACATGCCAAAACTCTGAAGGATGTTTATGAAGGTGCTGCTGGATTCATCTATGATATTAGTGTTGATGTTAATGTCCCCACACAGAATTACGTTGACCTTTGCACTTCAGGCTACTTCTAGAACTTCTGTTAATTTATTGAAAAAAATGTCCACACTACTACTGGGAGATCTATACTCACACAAAAGGATTAATTTCTTGGTGATATCAAGCCCTATTAATTCAGTAGATGATATTTCAAAGTGTTTGTCTTCACTTACTGGACTGAGGTCATGTCTTCATTTGAACTGTATTCCTTTTCTAATATAAATGCATGATCCTCCACCCCTTGAAGTAGTTGCCATTTCATACAATGATAATACTACATATTCGATTTCTGTGTCTCTACACCAGTGCTCAGTAATACAAACTACTGTGCAGTTCAAAGATTGGAGCTCAACTTCTAATAGTTGTATTTTAATTTTTATTGATTGCATGTTTTGATGGAGGATTCTTAAGTCTGTGAAATGCCCCATGTTACTCTTTCCAATGGTTTATTTTTCTTTGCGACATCTGGTACGTGTGAAATTTGAAGTGTTAAAATACGTCTTGTGAGTGATTGTTTCAGTATTTTTTAAACTGCTCGAGATAATCTCTATGAGGGGAACCTGGTGTCTGGATTTATCCTAAAAAAGACCTACTTTTCCTACCTATGACATCAGTTATTTGACCATGTTTGGCCCAAGATCAACTCCCTATACTTTCATGAATCAGCTGTATCAGTCTTCCCTTCCCAGTCCTGTTTAGGTGCAGGCCATGCCTAGTGAAACCCCATCTCTTGATAATCCCGATGGGCAGCAGAGAAACATGAGCAAAGTTGGTTGTCCTCAGAGCCATCCTTAACCCCACATTGATTCACCTCACAGCTCCATCAAGGTGTGGTTGATCATGAAGCAGGAACAGCTCAACAAAGTGTGCGTTGGTGCCATGAGTCAGGGAAGCTATCTTGTCCATGTCACCACCTATGTCATATGCCCCATCCCTGTCCAAACTGTTTCCCATCCCACCCACTATCACTACATGGTCCTCTTCTGTGAAGTCCCTACATAAAGACCCTAGGTCCTCTATCAAATGACATAGCCCTGCATTTGGATTAAAGATACTGGTGGCCTGGTACGCTGCCCCGAAACTTTCCTTTAGCTGAGGACCTACACCTCAACCATGGCTACTACCTAGCAGCAGCACTTTCTTCTTCCTAACACTTTGTACATTCCTAGGCTTCTTGGCCATGGTTGAAGTGTGCTGCATATTTCCTGCTCCTCATTCTACCTGAGGCTCTTCTCCATGTAACTCTGGTAGTGGTAGATGCCTGTTTTTGCTGTTGACGATAAAACTGTCAGATCATGTTCTCTTTCTTCCTATCCTCCTACCAGCTGCCACTTCCCATCCACCCTCATCCCCCTATCTCCCTTGATCCTTATGAATTCCCTCCTTGCTCCCTCCGACTGTGTCTGAAGGGCATAGATTTTCCTTTCCTGTTCCCCAATCAAAATGTTCCTACTGCATACTCTGCAGTTCCAGGAGAGAGCCTCTTCTGTTCTCCCAAAATTCTCCCCATTTCTATGTTTGCTGTTTACTTGTACATGAATAAACAAACATTGTCCTTTGGGCCACACTATTGTTTATGTCTAACATTATGACACAATTGGTGTTGAGTGTGATGTTCACTTCATCATGCTCAGTGTATTTGGTTTTTCTGTCAGTTCTCATGTCCATGCAAGCAGTGCTGAAATCTCTCCTTTAGGAAAAGGAGGCCCTTTCAGTTGCTACCACAAATTTGTCAGCCACACTGACTGTGTAGGTAGGCTTCTATGTTGTCAGCATAACCACTACCCTTTCCAATTATTGTGTTGGGTCTGAAGACAATTGGCTTATGAGAAGTGGCTTAGGTAACACCACTTTGTTTTTGGTGTCACCAGTGCAATCATGCTTAAGGCTTTGTTCACTTCTTGGATTTCCCCTCAAATTTACCATTTGTTGTTCCATCTTGTCCCACTCCAGGAACCATCATCACTTTCATTTGATGAAACGTGTAAGTGTGTAATTTCTCCAGTTATCACCAAAAGTGCATGCATGTAATTGCAGCACATGCTGAGTTCTATTGTTGACATAAATAACCCCATCAGTCCTACGGCCTCAGTTGCAAATATCAGTTTGTTACTGATGCTTGTCAGGATTCACATGCTGAGTCTACGGTCTGTGTTGCCACCATTCGATTGGCTCCAGAAAGGAGGGGCATCAACACAGACTACAGTCTGATAATCTATTTTTGGCTGAAGTGTTGAATATTAGTCAATCTTTTGAGGCATCTCATGCTGTTGGTGATTAGACTGAGGCTTGGTATGATGTCACCACAGCAACTTCTGTTCCTGGTTGTTTGACATCAGTTAGTTCTTGGGGGAAGAAGGAGGGGAGGGTGGAGTATACCAATCAGATTCCTTTCAGAGTATGCAGGCACAATAGCGCTTTTCTTAGCAATTGTATACAACCACTCACTTGACGAAAGGTCTGTTCCTAAAGACTGGAAATAAGCACAGGTCACACCAATATTCAAGAAAGGAAATAGGAGTAACCCACTGAACTACAGACCCATATCATTGACCTCAATTTGTAGTAGGATTTTGGAGCATATACTGTACTCTAACATTATGAATCACCTTTAAGAAAATGACTTATTGATACATAACCAACACGGATTCAGAAAATATTTTTTTTGTGCAATGCAGCTAGCTCTTTTTTCCCATGAAGTAATGAGGGCTGTTGACAAGGGATCTCAGATCGATTCCATATTCCTAGATTTCCACAAGGCTTTTGATACTGTTCCTCACAAGTGACTATTAATCAAATTGCATGTATATGGAGTATTGTCTCAGTGGTGTGACTGGATTCACGATTTACTCTCAAAGAGGTCACAGTTCGTAGTTATAGACAGTAAATCATCAAGTAGAACAGAAGTTATATCTGGTGTTCCACAAGGCAGTGTCATAGGCCCTCTGCTGTCCCTGATGTACATAAATTATCTAGGTGATAATCTGAGCAGCCCCTTAGACTGTTTGCAGATGATGCTGTAATTTACTATCTATTAAAATCATCAGACGATCAATTCCAATTACAAAATGATCTAGAGAGAATTTCTGTATGGTGGAAAAAGTGGCAATTGGCACTAAACAAAGAAAAGTGTGAGGTCATCCACATGGGTACTAAAAGAAATCTGATAAACTTTGGGTATATGATAAATCGCACAAATCTAAAGGCTGTCAATTCAACTAAATACCTAGGAATTACAAGTATGAGTAACTTAAATTGGAAAGACCACATAGATAATATTTTTGGGGAAGGCGAAACAAAGACTGCACTTTGTTGGCAGAATACTTAGAAGATGCGACAAACCAACTAAAGAGACAGCCTACATTACACTTGTTCATCCTCTGCTGGAATATTGCTGTGCAGTGTGGGATCCTTACCACGTGGCATTGACGGAGGACGTCGAAAAAGTGCAGAAAAGGGCAGCTTGTTTCGTGTTATTGCATAATAGGGGTGAAAGTGTCACCTGACATGATACATGAGTTGGGGTGGCAGTCACAGAAACAAAGGCAGTTTTCTTTATGGCAAGATCTATTTATGAAAGTTCAATCACCAACTTTCTCTTCTGAATGCGAAAATATTTTGTTGACAACCACATATGTAGAGAGGAATGATCATCATAATAAAATAAGAGAAATCAGAGCTCGAACAGAAAGATTTAGGTGTTCCTGTTTCCGATGCACCATTTGAGAGTGGAATGGTAGAAAAGTAGTATGAAAATGGTTCGATGAACCCTCTGCCAGGCACTTAAGTGTGAATTGCATAGTAACCATGTAGATGTAGATGGCAAGTTGCCCAGTGCCTAGGGCACATAGCCTTGACATGCTACATGAAACAGTGTGGGAAAGATGGGTGAGGTGGTTGGTTGTCATTTGTCACTGTCGATGAGGGTGCAGAAGCTGCGTGCAGTATATATAATATTTTGCATGCATCATTCCAAGCCCTCTTCTGCAGGTGTTAATTGTGCATCTCCAATGCTTATGACTTTTAACAAACTGTTTATTGAAGTGTGAGTAATAGACAAAGAGTTCAGGCAACAAGTGGACACACATATGCAGCTCTGACATTGCTGAACTTGTGTACCTATGTCAATTTGGTATGTTTGGCATTGTGTCTGTGTACTTAACATCTGGCGAGTTACAATTGAAAAACGTATTCTAGCTTTGAGGCACTTTACAGCTTGCACTGTGTATAAATCTGTGGTTCATTCCTTAACTCTTCTGGTAGTGGATGATGCTGGTGCCAACAATTTATTTGGTCTGGATGCTTTCCATGTTTCTGGTTTTTTATTGTAGGTGCAGTGCACCTTGCTTCTGATGAGGTCCCTTTAGCAGCAGTCAGATTCGCAGATTCTGAGTTCACATTTTTTTATGTTTTAGGTTGTGCCACTAATTTTGCAGCCCACATTACCTTGAAACCTACTGTGCAGCCACATTTTTACATGCGTGCCCTATTCCTGTAGCTTCGAACAAACAAATGAAATCAGAATTGTATAGGCTGATGATTTTGGGGTCTTACAGCCTATTACAACAAATATGTGGCCTACCCTAACTGTCTGCTAAAAATTCAAATGGTGAGTAGCGCCTCTGCAGTGACTATAAAGTTTCCGATAACACTCACACTATTATTGACACTCACCCTTTGCCCCATCAGGATGAGTTGTTGGCCAGACTTATAGGAGGCTAGTTAATTGCTAAAACTGAATTATCTGAAACCTATTTACAGGTTGCATTGGATGAGGATCCAAAAAGGCTCCTTGTGACTGGGGTGCCCTTTGGGATATACCAAAATCAGTGCCTCCCATTTGGTGTGGCTGGCACACCTGTGATTTTTTCAGCATTTTTGGAACAATTGATGATGTCTGTTCTGGCATGCATCAACTATCCTGATGATATTGTCATGACGGGTGCATCCAAGGAAGAGCATTTATGCAACTTATGCTACTTGGTCATGGCCTTACATACTGCAGCCATCAATTGTGTATTTGGGGTTTGAGTTCTCTCAGGATAACATAAAGCAGGGTTGATCAAGATTTCAGCTCCCAGGCCATGCCCAGACACAAGGGCCAAAGTGCTCAGCCTCCCTTCATGTTTCCCCTATTGCCATGATACACTGTCTCAGTGCAAGGTGGGAGAAGAGGGGAAAACGGAACACACCTCATTTAAATGGCAGTGCAAGCACACTGCATACTACATGGTTTTATATTTCACATTTACCAACAACATAGCTAACAAAAAAACAAATTTTCGGTATTATTTAATTATTTTTGGCTCATTGAAGACATAATTTTTATCTGGTAGCAACTGTTGGTATATGGACAGATGCAGACAATTTCACAGTTTTGCACTCAAGTTGCCACATAATTGTGACTTATTTAGTTTCATAGTCAAAAAAATGTTTTTCACACAAATATGATGATTGAAGCATTGTAGCACTTTTGTAATCTCATTATGATGACTTTGAAACTCTACCTGGTGAAATATAGACATTCTGGACAGTTTTAATGCAGAAAGATTTGTAATGAAAACTAGAATTACAAGGCAGTTCGATCAATCGCATCTGTATAAGATTAGGGGCACTTTCAACTGAAACAAAGGGTCTAAGAAATAGATGTACAATTGACAGTGTCCTCAAAATCTTTATAAAACTATCCTTGTAATTCTTGCAAGGCCACAATGGATTCCTCAAACCTTGTAATTTCTTCAATGCTAGTCAGCTTATGGAACTGGACCGTCTTTGCCAGAATGTATCCCTTCTACAACATGATTTTCTTTTCAAATGCATCCACATAAAATCAGAAAGAAGTGTGGATAGTGTGCAGTCGAGTCTACTTCAAATGCAAAGTCTGTACTCCATTGTGGATGTTCAAATTTTCATTCCTGATCTCCTTTTTCCTTCATAAATTCAATAATAGTGACTTTTATGTCAAGAAATCATTCCAGGCATGCCCCTTGACTTAATGAATGTACTTTCAGTAATATATGAAATCTCTGCACCCTTTGTTGAGGCCGGCTGTGGTGGCCGTGTGGTTCTAGGCGCTGCAGTTCAGAACCGCGGGACTGCTACGGTCGCAGGTTCAAATCCTACCTCAGGCATTGATGTGTGTGATGTCCTTAGGTTAGTTAGGTTTAAGTAGTTCTAAGTTCTAGGGGACTGATGACCTAAGATGTTAAGTCCCATAGTGCTCAGAGCCATTTGCACCCTTTGTTCAGTTCTATTGATTTCTATTGCAACTGACAATGGAATAATGTGTGTGACTTCAGAAATTTTGCTGGTCATACCAGCAATTTCTTTAGGCACTCCCGGCCTGCAAATGCTATTTGACTTACAGAGCAATGAATCCCATCTGTATCATCACAGTTTTTTGCTCTTTCATCGTCAACTAAACCTTCAAATTCTTGTTGCATAGTATTGTAATTTCGATTCATAGCAAATATACAGTACCTGTCACTTATGCGAACTGAGAATTCTCATCCCTCTATTCTGTCATTCCTATTCACTTTAAAAGATTGCAGTGATAGATTGCTAGACTGCCTCTTTTTGTAAAACAACCAGTAGACCTTTGAACATCCTTCCATACCATCAACAAACAGCAAAGGTTAAACAGCACTGACAGTGCAATTCTGCCAAACTCAGAAAGTTGTGCCAACTGAAAAATGCTGCACCACACTAGTAAATGAAATGTCACAACTTTCCCTGTATGTCCAAGGAGGACTGAGCAAAGCCAAGTGACAGGCTGGGCCTTGTCCTGCCCGCAGTCCACAACCGTTGCATGCGTGAAGTTTGGCACAATGTGGCTGGCCCTGTCGTAAAGCCTTCATGTCAGCATGTTGCTGTCACAGCTATTTGCCTCACCCTTCCAATGTCAAAGAACACCCAACTGCTTTTAGGGAAAATTGCTTACTACCATAAATTCATTCTGGCTGTGCCCACAGCGGACCATCCCCTCCACAAATTTCACCACAAGGACATTTCTTTTCAATGAACATCAGCCTGGCAGCATGCATTAATGCTTCTGAAATGTACGCTGCATTCTTCTCCTGGCATCCTGGCCACCAAATGGTCTTGGCTACAGGCTCCTCTAAGTATGGCCTGATGGTTGTGAGGATGGTTCTTAATGTCTGATAGTTGACATGTCAAAAACGCTCAATTCCACTCAGCAGCACTACTGCCTAGTTGAGGAGGAGGCATTGCTATCATCTATACCCTCAAAAAGTTTGATGTATTCTTGTATGGATCTAAGTTCCACCTCATTACTTTCCACAAGCCAATGGTTCTGTGGTTTAGTCCTTCTGCTTTGTACTTTGACAAAGCAGCAGATTGTCTCCAGTGTGGGGCCTTGTTTCTGTCTCACTACAACTATGAAATACATTTTTGGCCTACTGCACAGTATGTCAATGTCAATGCACTGTCCCTGATTCTGACAGGGCCATACCCTACTTTTGATCAGGAAGAGTGCCTTTGTTTTCATTTAGATGTTGAGGCATAATGTATAGTGGAAGGGTTTCCTATTGCAGGCTTCTGGATTGCAGCTGCTGTTGCTGTCAACCTGACTTTGCACCAAGTTGTTCAACTTGGTTGGCCAGACAGGTCTTTGGGCAGGACTTCTGATTTTCTATGTAGCTATTCTGTCCTTTGTCACCACCTTCCAGTGTGTAATGGTGGTTTTCTCTTAGCAAATGATGGGCTGTCATCCAGGGTTGTGATTTCAATGGCTGTAGAGTATGGTGTGCTTCAGTTCCTACAGCTGGGAAAGTGGAGGGCTCTATTATACCAAGTCACTGATCCATCGACACATCTTCTGGCCTGGCATTGACGAAGACATCGTGTGTCTTGTCACGGCCTGCTGTCAGTGTGCAACCCATCAGGTGGTAAAGCTCTCTTCCTGGCCTAGGTGGTTAGTGACTTCAGCATTGGTGCAGTTCTGCCACTCTGAGGACCCAGATGTCTAGATGCTACCAACACCATTCTCACCGGCCATCACTTATGGCACTTTGCAAGAGGTGGCCACTGCACATGTCAGGGGCCATGTCACTTCCACCTTTACTCATCAGTTCCAGGCCAGAATCTCCTCCCACATCCACCAGCATCTCCGATGATCACCACATAGGTCATGGTTGTATCATCATTTGCCCCAATTCCGTCATCAGACGAGTGCCCTTTTGGTAAGGGGGAGGGGTGCTATAATCCTGTACATATGGATATGATCCATGTTACCAGGTTACCAGTGCACTACACTCATACTCTACCAATGGCATCTGTGCGAGATGGCCATCAGAGGCTGCCCGTAATTTGGGCATATGGTATGGCACATACTGCATCTGCTGGAGATCTCCTCCATATAAGGACAGCACAGCAGGTGCTCATCCTCAGATTATGTTCTACTGTTTATTGTACCATTTGTGTGTTTGCTGTTTACTTGTATGTGGATAAACTAACTTCGTTCTTTGTGGCAGCACAACAGACATGTAACAGCCAATCATCACAACTGTAGATAGAATGATATGGCATCTACACAATATTATTGAAACACATATGAAGATATATAAAATGATGAGACAGAGTGTCATTGTATGGTAACTGTTATATTTGACAAAAAATAATGATGAAATTGATTTTAATGTTCTAATCTAACATCTGCATAAATGAACCTTAATTTGAAATGAGAATGAAAACTGTTTTGTCATTCAAAACTAAGGTGGTATTCTATATCATACGTTTATTGATTTAAACTATCCATTTTCCTTTTTTCTTAAAGTTATGTAAAATGTTGCAGCACACATCTTAATGCATTATTTTCTTTTAAGAGATGTTGTGCAAGGTTGAACCCATCTTCCATAGTGTCCATCTTCTCTGGTGTTCTGACAACCTAACTGCCACAGATCTGCTTGACTGACCACTTATACTTTTCCAATATGTTTGCAGTTGATTTTGTGCACACTGATCTGCTCTTAATATTTCATTGTGTCTTTAATTTAAAATAATGATTAAGTTATGGATATTGTTTGGAAATCAGATTTGGATAATGGAACCAGTGAGAGGTGACACACCAAAGGAACTGAAAGCTGCTTACTTGTGACTGGATGGTACCATCCTGCACAGGTCACAGTAGAAGTAGCTGTTTTTCTGTAAGTGATAAATAGACCTTTAATTGTGTTAATGGGAGATCCTTCTATGAAACATTTGCCAGAACCCAATTAAAAAGTGCTGCTGCCAATAGTGACGCTATTTTGTGTGGTAAAATTAATACAATTATCAAGTTCAAGAGGAAACTTGTGTCCAGCGATGTTATCACTAACAAAGTCAAAAAATAAAAATGCCTAAATAATTCTAAATTTCACAATCTGTATGAAGATCCAACTGCAGCTTCTAACAACCAAGAGGAACAAAACACTATAAAATCATGTGAAAATTTCAGTTCAGAAACCAGCAGCTGGACACTTGTAAATATGACTCCAATGGCTCCTAGATGTTTTGGTTTACCTATGTTACATACGTATGACAGCCAGTAGTGTCCAGTTTCTCTGCTTCTTGTTGATTACTATGGAAGAAACTAGATTACATCACAACAAGAAAACAAAACTTAATCTAATATTTGGCATCAGAAATTCCTCAGCTCTTGTAGCTAAAATTCAAACAATATTGGCTTTAACTACACTGCCTGACAAAAAGTCACTTAATAGCCATGGTCAGATATCAATTTACTTTCATATACATATGCACAATTGTTGAGTAAGTAATGATTAGAGTTGCAGGTAGTCCATTACTGTTGTTTGAATTAATTGTTGTTACCAAGCCTGGTAGGATATATAAGGAGCATGGACAGTGTAAGATGTTGAATGATCACTGTGAAGAACGTGGAGGTGCCACATACTCTTTTTAGACAGTGTTATCAGCACCTGACAGAGTTTGAAAGGGGCCTCATTGTGGGTCTTCAATTGGCTGCCTCATCAGATTGTGCAATATCCAGATCTGATGGCATTTGTATGTGACAGTGACTATGTTTGACTGTATGGGAGTGTTAGGGCTCATATACTTATTGTTAATGTTTCGGTGAAATGCACCTAACCACCGCATAGAGGGACTGTCATAGTTTGCACTAACAACACTGTAACCCCTTCTGACTTACATCTGCCTTCCGAGAACAAATAATGAACTCTTGCTACATTCTGTGTCATTCCATACCATTGGTCAGAAACCATCAGCAGTTTCACCAGAGAATTACCATCCCATGAGGTGGTCATGGTACGGCCAGGAAGAATACATTGCTAATTAATTATGTCACATTGTCTTTGTTGATGAAGTGAAGTTTGTACTACCCTGGATAACCATCATTGGTGAGTACAATGCCAGTCTGGGAGAGTTCCCATTCTTTCATGGTTTTGTAGTGGCACAAGGTGTTACTCCTGGCATTATGGAGTGTAAAGCCATTGGGTGTAACTCCAGGTAACAGGTTATACTGACACAGAAAACTCTGAAAGACAATGGTACATCACAGGAATTCTGTGTGTTACCTCTCATGCAAGAAGATTATGGTACCATTTTTCAACAGGATAATGGTCATTCACACATGATGTGTATCTATGAACTGTCTGCATGATGTTGAGGTTTGCCGGTGGCTAACAAAATCCCCAGAACTGCCCCTGATGGAATATGTGTGGAATCAGCTTTGATCTCAACTAACATCCCATGCTGGCATGCAGTATATTAAGGACTAGTTACAACAGTTGTGGGCCAACTTGTCTCAGGAGAGGTCACAAACTCCTTATGACACCTTTTCCAACCAAAGAAGTGCATACGTCCATCTCAGAGGGGTGCAACATCATACTGATAAGTGGACTCCTACTATTAAGCTCTTTGTAAATTTGATTCAGTTTTGTAACCACTGCTGTAACATCACGCAACTTCTCAAACTGTGAAGTTTATTTTTTTCCCCTTCTTGCAGGTTCACTTTCTTTGTCAGGTAGGGTAGTTTCATTTAACATCACTAGCTTGTATACAAATACTCCCACTGATGAGTGTAAAAACAAATCGAGATACCTTTTGCATATACCTAAGCTGAATTCCATAGTGCTACACATCAATAATTACCACTGAAACATATGCAAAACAGAATTATTTTCTGTTTGAGAACACTTACTACAGACCATCTAATGACATAGCTATGGATTTCTTTTATTAGTCCTAACTACATGGTGTTTTACAAACAAATTGAACAAGCGCTCTTCCTGTGAAAGCAACAATGAGCTGAAAAATTAAATACTGGATCAGGTATGTTGGCGATGTGAAGTGTTTATGGAATGGTATCACTAGATAAATGCATTCCTACAACATTTAAAGTCACAATACAAGGTGTACAACTTTGCTTCCAATGTTTGACAATAGGTAGCGACAATAGTAACTAGCAGTCGAAACAGACAGATCGCAGACAACACGCAGTTAGCTTGGACCTCAGTCAACATAAACTCAGTCAAACATTAGTCAATTTTTGTCTGCATCATGAAGTTGTACTTGATTGAAAATGTCATTTTGTGAGCCTAATTCTCATGATTTGTGGGAGGTGTTACTGTTTTGTTTCAATATGAAGAAAACAGTGGTTGAGTCTCATTGAATGCTCTCAAGTAAGAATGGTAAGGATGCTATTAGTGAAAGAATGTGTCTTGAGTGGTTTCAGTGCATCAAGAAAAGTGATTTTAATGCCATTGACTGGCATAGTGGTGGAAGAGAGAATGTTTTTGAAGATGCAGAATTGGAAACATTGCTGAGTAAAGACTCGTGTCAAACTCAAGAAGAATTGGCACAATTAGTGGGAGTGACACATCTAGCAATTTAAAAACTTCTCAAGGCTATGGGCATGATTCAGAAAGAAGGAAGTTGGGTCCCATGTGAGCTGAAACCAAGAGACGTTTAATGGTGTTTGTGGGTTTGTGAACAGTTTCTTTAAAGGCAAAAACAGAATGGATTTCTGCATCATATTGTGACCAGGGACGAAAAATGGGTTCATTACGATAACCCTAAATGCAAAAAATCATGGGGATATCCTGGCCATGCTTCCACATTGATGGCCAAACTGAATATTCATGGCTCCAAAATAATGCTTTGCATTTGGTGGGACCAGCTTGGCATCGTGTACTATGAGGTGTTAAAACCAAGTGAAACAATCACAGATGCTTGCTATCAAATGCAATTAGGTGCATTTGGGCAGAACATTAGAAGACAAACGGCCGCAATACAGTGAGATGCACAATAAAATGATTTTGCAGCACGACAATGCTCAACCCCACGTTGCAAGAGAGGTCAAAACATTCGTGGAAACATTAAAATGGAAAGTCCTATCCCACCTGCTGTACTCTCCAGACATTGCTCCCTCTGACTATCACCTGTTTAGATCAATGGCACGTGGTCTGTCTGACCAATACTTACGATCTCATGAAGAAGCCACAAACTGGATCGATTCATGGATTGCTTCAAAAGATGAACAATTTTTTTGATGCAGGATTCATACACTGCCTGAAAGATGGGAGAAAGTAGACGCCAGCAATGGAAAATACTTTGAATGAAACAAGTGTAACCATTTGTTTCATTAAAGCCTCAAATGTTGTGGAAAAATGGCGGAAGCAAAGTTGTACACCTTGTACAATAAAATCCAGTTCACTATGGAGATGGGAGGTTCTTCTGTAAATTATTTCAATACAGATCTACTGCTCCATACAATGAAACATCAGTCATGAAGTTAGTTTAATGTAAGTGTATCTGTCATGTTTTTAGAGTAGAAGGTATCCTATGCACCTGTGCTGAGATACCTCACAATATTATCCCATATGACATCAAGGAATTATATACAATTCAAAGTAAAGTAGTTAAAGCATACCACAGGTGCTGACTGTAGATATTGGTATTATTATTATTGTAAAGCATGTTATCTACATTCACCATTTGCAGATGAAATGTACATGCCTTCCACAAGAGTTGCCACACTTGTCTTCAGTCCTAGAAGTCTGACGTACCACACTACACGATTAGGACATTATTGATGGCTGTAATAACACCAATCCAAAAGGAATTATTCAATAGAAATTACTTATAGTACATTTTTATTGTAACAGAGTTACACTCTTATATGTGACACATCAACAGATTTCCCTCTGATATGTTATTTTTGGGGCTACATTATGCGGTTCCAGATGACAGTCTATTCCTTATGTTATCTGCAAGTTACTTTGGAGTCATCTGCTACACTTGATGACAAGTCATTGTTGAGTAACAGGAAAAGAGGGTGTCCCAAGGCAAAACACTGTATAATACCCCAAGTAAGTGACCTAATCAGACCAAATTTAATTTTTAGTTACATAATAGTCTAAAACAACATTATTTTTCCCACAACATAATGAGATTAAAGGGACTGCATTGCTTTCCCTAAATCCTTATTGTTGTCAATTTGACAATACAAAAGTGATTCCATAAGCCAAAGCCTATGAATACTCCACGTTTCATTAATGTTGTTCTTTGCAGGGAGGAAGAAAAAAATTGACTACTGATAACACTACATGTACCTGTAGTCTCATGTCACGACACCACTGTTCAAGATGTGATAGATTATATCTTATCTGCATTCCTTTACTCCAATGACACAAATCCTTTCGGAGCAGTAGGTTATTCATTGAAATGGCACAGATGAAGTAGAATACATGCAAAATTAAAACACACAACTTCACTTAAAATGGTAACATTGTCATGGGTATTTTCTTTTATTTCTGGTTTGCAATCTACTAGAGACTTCAGAATTTACAAAATACAGCAGTTCCCTTATAGTCTAGGATCATGTAACTTACTGTTAGAAAATTGGTCATCTCACCTGCCGAAATATCTGGACAGTAAGTTCTGGGTCAACACCATGGTTCCCCATAATTTTATAGATATAATTTAGTTCCTGCAAGAGTGCATCCAATGACTTCTGTACACCCAAAAATGGCTCAGAATCCCATGATGACAACACAGCTCTTCCTCTCTTTCCACTAGGTATCTGGCTTGTCAAGCCACTTATTTCTTCATGTTCAAGAATAGCTGGCACCACCAGTGGCTCTATCTTTTCTTGTATATGCCAAGCAAGACTCTGAATAATGGCATGTGAATGATAGACATTATTTTGGGGACAGTTATTGTATACCTTGTAGATGAATTCATAAAACTGCTAATTTCATAGATGAAATGAGACCAAAACAATCTGTTAAGGAAAACTCAAAATAGGACTAAAACATGTTCTTACTTCAATCTTTTAATGCAGATATTCAATCCTCTATATAGCCAACAGAAAAAAATCCCTACTTTATGTCCTCCATGCAATGATTTAAGAATTAATTAATTAATTAACAAAGGAAGCATATAATTGAGTCTGTAATGTTTCTCAGCACTTACATAAGAAAACCAAAGAGAATACAAAGACTATAAACCATGTCTTCAAAACTGAAGAAATTTACAAAATCCACAAAACTTTAAACAGACCTGATCAACATTGTTTCTTCACCTCTGTGCACCTCTGTTGCATCTCATACTATGGTGTGCAAATCATCTCGGGGTATTACATGCAACACCATTTGGACAGTAATCCCAGAATCAGTCTGCACTTTCTTATCATGTAGCCGTGTAGTAGTTACACACTATAAGGGTACAATATTCAGGAGGTGTGATCTAATTTGAGCTAGAACTTGGGTATTATTTTGAATATTTCATAAATACAATAAGAAAATCAGTGCCTATCACCCTCATGAAAATTTTCAAGTTTTGCCAAATGAACCTAGCTCCAACTACTCAAAAATTTGACACTGAACTGTGCAGTCTGTGCATGGTTCTTAGTAGAGTCACATTTCCATGATAACACTGTATAAAATTAGCTTGTTTCTTCATTCTTTGAGTACAGTATCTACGTCTTATTCAGTATTTAATCTGCATCAATAAGTTGTATTAGAATTCAAAAGCTATCCTATGCAATGACACACTAAGAAGCTGAGGTTAAGGAGTAGACTAAATTTCAGTTCAGACTAATTCTCATGAGTCTTGCAAGGAGCATATGAAGGTTACACTTGAAATGTAATGAAATCACTTTCTAGGCATAGCCTCATGAGGTAATCAGTTAGGTGGGAATTGTTAGATAATACTCTCAGGTTACCTGATGAAGAATTATTGCACTATTAAACACAATGGGAGAACATTAGGTGGTATTTAAGAAAGATTCTCAGAAAGTTAAGATAGATCTGGATTTTGCACATGAAAAATTTAGACAGACACAAAATATTTAAGAGAAATCTATTCTATGGCTTGGGCATGCATAAAATACAGAGCATAAATTATAATAAGTCACATATAGAGTGAGTAGGGAGAAATTTCAACACATAAATTGCCATGTTTACATTCCGAGTTACAAATATTGCTCAATGTTATGACCTCCGGCATCCATGATAGCCTGGATACCATCTCAATTGTTTGCAGCACTTTTTGAACAAAGGACAATGGAATGTTCAGCAGTTGTGGCACAGCTTGAAGATCGTTACTGTGTCCAGCTTTCTCAGCCATGGCAACAGTACATTCTTCAACAACATGTGACACAACTGGCCACCGGCCTTTTTCAGGAGTAATTCCCAAATTGTCAGTTAGTTCTGACTTCTGAATCATATTTTTCAACACTGGTGTAGAAAGAGGACCTCTTCATATTCCTTTAATGCATGAGACTTGTGAAGAGCAGCAACACTAGTGCTGCTGTTTTGATAAAAAAAAGTTCTATGAGTAAAGCTCTGCTCACATGCCCAGACCCTTATTGACTGTCTGCAGCTCTAATGCACATTGATACTTACGTTTCAGCACTTTGTCTCTGTACTAGTATTCCTACTAATGGCAAGTCATGATACTACCACTATTGACAATGCAAATTCTGCAGCACACAGTTTGAACACTATGAAGTTGGGTACCCATATGGTAAATGGTTTTCCACCTACACCTGCTCAAATAGCGAAGTTCAATAACAATGCTGTCCCTCCCCCTCCCTCGCCCTCTCCCTCTCCCATTTCCTGCTTCCTCCCTGGATTGAATTCAGGTGTTCTAGAAAGTCATTCAAGTTCTCACTGCCATGAAGCCAAATAACAGAACTATCATCTACGTATCTGAAAAAAACGTGCTAGTTTCAGTTGCAGACTCCAAGGTGTGTTCCTCGAAATCTTCCATATACAAATTGGTAATGATGGGTGACAATGGGCTTCCCATTACAACTCCATCTGTCTGCTCACAGTACTGGTCATTGAATAAAAAGTAAGTGGGTGTCAACACAGTGCTTACTTTCTGCAGTTTTGCATTGAAAATGGCAAGGTATGTTCCTGTAGAAGTATCTGCAGTTGTTAACGATGCCACCCAGCTGCATTCTCTTAAGCTATTTGAACACTGTATACGCCAGAAGAAACTAAATCTCACATTGTTAATTTCCTCCCAATAGAACTAATCACTGCTTGTGGAGGTTGGATAAATTCTGCAGCAGTACAGTAAGATTGCAATGTGCAGTGTCATTTTTTCTGCAGTGTTGTGATCAAAATATTGTTCCAACATTTGCCAAAGTAGTGCATCATATTAATTCTCCTGCCACTAGTCTTATCAAGCAATGCACTAGCCTAGATATTGTTTATGAGAGGATCCATTACACTCACTGACAGCTGGATTTTGTTTCCAAGGAATTTTTTCAGCTTCATTTAACGCCTGCTTCAAAATTTCAACTTTTTCTTGGGATTGGTGGATGATGCTTCATGGCACTGGGAATTTCATTCTGTAACTGCCTGGCATTGGGCAAAGTTTGAATGTTTCTGTGACTTGGAATCTATACTGTATCTCAACATTCTGTGATATGTCTCATGGAGAAAGCTTTTTGATGAAGCAGCTTTATCGGTGCTCCAAAGCATTTGCCAGTGGTTGATTCTATAAGTTCTTTTGTAGACACTGTTTTTAAACTACCTCCTGATGTTGCAGAATATACGAGGAGGAAGGCATATTGTGTGTTGACTGGGGGACGTACACCCAAGAGTAATATCACAGCAGCTGAGAGGACTGCTTTATGTTCACTTAGAGTTGACCCTTCAAAGGATGCAGTATTTACTGTCTGATTCCACATATTGCAGGATCGGTTCTGACCCAACAAAAAGTGTTGAGAGAAAGACTAACAACCTCCTGGAGAAATTTCCTTATGGCAGGAGAATATCAAGAGCCTCAATTCTTATTGTGCTATTCTCTCTAGGGTACTTGGCCTCCCTAAGGTCCACAGGGAAGAGGCTCCTGTTCATAAGATTGTGATTAAGACTGTTGCTCTGACATTGTGTAGAAAAACACTGTTAATCTGTTGAGTCATATACTAGGTCAATGTAAGCACCACGTTAAGAACTCAGCCGATTTTGTAGATCAGTTAGAGTGAATGTATTTGAATGACATATTCTTGTAAGTTTTGATGTGGTCTCTCTCTCTCTCTTCACTCATGTACCTCCATCCGATTCATTACAGTTGATTGAAGTTAGGATTGGTGCTGAATTAATGAACCCATTTCAACATGTGTTAACTCACTTCCTTTTTATTCAATGAGCAGTACTATGAGCAGACAGATGGAGTTGTCACTTATCATTGCCAGCTTGTTTATGGAAGATTTTGAAGAACTTACCTTTGAGTCTACGGCTTTGAAAACTCCATGTTTTTTTTTTTTTCAGATATGTAGAAGATTCTTTTGTTGTTTGGCCTAATGGCAGCGAGAATTTGAATGACTTTCTAGAACACCTGAATTCAACCCACCTCAATATTCACTTCACAACATTGGTGGAAAAGGATGGCTGTCTTCCATTCTTTGATGTGGTGGTTAGGAGGAAGGTGGATTGTACGTTGGGACATGCCAATTATAGGAAGCCTACTTACACTAACTTGTATCTGCAGGCTAATAGTTTTCACCATACAGCTTAACATAAAAGGGTACTTCAAACCTTGGTTCACAGGGCCCATGTCATCCTTGGCCCTGAGAGTTTGTCAGCAGAGTTAGTCCATCATGAAGTCACCTTTTGTCAGAATGGTTATAGTGAAAGACAGATAAGACATATGTTGCACTCTTGACCAACTATGCACTGTGTGAGCCATGATAATACTGAGGTGGTACCAAATTCTACGGCTTTTTGGCCTTACACAGGAAGCATTTTAAACAGGATTGGTCATATTCTGTGGGAATACAATGTGATGTGTGTGTTTTAATAACCATTTAAAATTGGGGTCCTTTTAGGTAACATAAAGGATGATCTTGGTTCATGTAAGGTGGTTGTCTACTGTATTCCTTGCAGCTGTTTCATGTCATATATTGGTCAGACTATCAAGACTGTGAAAGGCCAATGTTCTGAGCATAAATGACATGCACACTTACAACAGCCAAGTTAATCTGCCACTGCAGGACATCGTCTTGCCACCAATCATTCTTTGGAATATAACAGAGATTCCTATATGCACTTCAAGCTATTGGGATAGTGTTCCTACGAAAGGTATTGAAATTGAGATATATATATATATATATATATATATATATATATATATATATATATATATATATATATATATATATATATATAGAGAGAGAGAGAGAGAGAGAGAGAGAGAGAGAGAGAGAGAGAGAGAGTGTTGAGTTGGGTTGTTTGGGGGAAGAGACCAAGCAGCGAGGTCATCGGTCTCATCAGATTAGGAAAGGATGGGGAAGGAAGTCGGCCGTGCCATTTCAAAGGAACCATCCCGGCATTTGCCTGGAGTGATTTTAGGGAAATCACGGAAAGCCTAAATCAGGATGGCCGGACGTGGGATTGAACCGTCGTCCTCCCGAATGTGAGTCCAGTGTCCCAATGTTATTCAATCTGTATATTGAGCAAGCAGCAAAGGAAACAAAAGAAAAATTCAGAGTAGGTGTTAAAATCCATGGAGAAGAAATAAAAACTTTGAGGTTCACCGATGAAATTGTAATTCTGTCAGAGACAGCAAAGGACTTGGAAGAGCAGTTGAACGGAATGGACAGTGTCTTGAAACAAGGATATAAGATGAACATCAACAAAAGCAAAACGAGGATAATGGAATGTAGTCAAATTAAAGCAGGTGATGTTGAGGGAATTAGATTAGGAAATGAGACACTTAAAGTAGTAAAGGAGTTTTGCCATTTGGGGAGCAAAATAACTGATGATGGTCGAAGTAGAGAGGATATAAAATGTAGACTGGCAATGGCAAGGAAAGAGTTTCTGAAGAAGAGAAATTTGTTGACATCGAGTATAGATTTAAGTGTCAGGAAGTCGTTTCTGAAAGTATTTGTATGGAGTGTAGCCAAGTATGGAAGTGAAACATGGACGATAAATAGTTTGGACAAGAAGAGAATAGAAGCTTTCGAAATGTGGTGCTACAGAAGAATGCTGAAGATTATATGGGTAGATCACATAACTAATGAGGAGGTATTGAATAGAATTGGGGAGAAGAGGAGTTTGTGGCACAACTTGACAAGAAGAAGGGACCGATTGGTAGGACATGTTCTGAGGCATCAAAGGATCACAAATTTAGCATTGGCGGGCACTGTGGAGGGTAAATATCGTAGAGGGAGACCAAGAGATGAATACACTAAGCAGATTCAAAAGGATGTAGGTTGCAGTAAGTACTGGGAGATGAAGAAGCTTGCACAGGATAGGGTAGCATTGAGAGCTGCATCAAACCAGTCTCAGGACTGAAGACCACAACAACAACAACAAAAACAACATGTCTTTTTCCACATTCAGATTAAAAAAAGAAAGAAATGTATTAGAGACAATATGGATGTCATGTCAAACCTTATTCTTTTTTAAATTTACAACTTTTTAAGCAAATATCCAGCAAAGTTTAACTTCTTGAAGTGATGAAATACCAGGACCACAGAAATAAAAGGCCTCAAATGGCACATCTGATATCTGAAGGCCATGACTTGTTATCGGACCCACTTCAAACAAAATTCCCAATTGAACTACATGACAGAAGCTGTCAATTTCATACAGAGCAACACAGCAAAATCATGTCCACTGCTCATAATAGTTATTCACTACTGAAATTTGCAATGATACATCAAATGAGATGTTATTAGTACTAGCTTCTTTCAAAAGTGGAGAAGTTTTCAGTATGACAGTTCTTATCTAATATACAAGTGAACCCTCCAAATTTCAATCTAAAATACTGTTACACCAAACTTCTTGTTTGCCTATAGTAACTGTTCAGAATGGGAATTGCAATTAAAAATCATGGCAGATGTGGAAAGCCATTAAGTAACATTGCTTTTAGTGGCATAAATACCTCAGTGTCACTGACATTCATTAAAAATAATTATTGTATGGGAACTGAATGTGATGAATGAAGGTGGTGCACATTGTAATGTGCAATAAGCCATTTGGACCATGTATATTCTCAAATTTACAATCTCATCCATTTTTCAATCTTATTTGAAATGTTTTAAACTCCGACAGTACAATATGTCGTGCTAACACAATTAACCCCTGTGATTAAAAAAATTGAATTTCATAAAAGTTACTGTACCACAAAAAAAAAAAAAAAAATTTTGTTCATGTGAATACATATATTATCACAATTGTTCTATTGTGCTGCTGAGTGAATTTCATTTTCTGTAAATTATTCTTGATTTAATGTTCTATGTTTTGTTCTTAGCATGCCTAAATCTTTACTGATGTACTATGGAATGATGTGAAGTGGGTGCCAGTTGGTTGTATGTTGTCTGTCAGGAAGGAAGGGAGGAAGGAAGGAAGGAAGGGAGGGAGGAAGGAAGGAAAAATGTAAAGTTGTCTGGAGTTTCAGACAAATGGAATGTATTTCGCTGAGTGAACATTGTAGTTGACGTCAGCAAGGCATATAGGACTATTAAAATTGAAAACTACATATGAATCAGTTTGTAGTCTATGTGATTTCAAGGAGAACCTGGCTTCCGCACAGAAGAAATTCAAGCAACGGGCTGAAGGAGATCCTTTTTTTTTTAAAAAAAAAAAAAAAGAGGAAACAGAAGAGTATTTTTTCTTTAAGACTACCCCTAGATCTGCCCAACAGTATTTCTACTCAATGAACAATTATTACAATTAACAGTCATCCAATGTGCATAACAAAGGAGGTTGTTAAAGTGGTGCCCTTGTGGCCAGGATACTTATACTTTTGGATTTTTGACAGTGTTTATGTTTCAGGTGATGAAAAAGCATATAATTGTGTTGCAAAGTGTAATGATTTTAAACCAAATATTGTTTGACATAGTACATGTTGAGAAGTTTTGGAATGACACAACACTATGGACATACATGGTTTTAAAAGGTTGAAACATTATTATGAAAGTTGACACCACCTACCCAATCCAGGACAATAATAAGCTAAGTACCAATTAAAAAATTTATTTTTGTACTTTCTCAGTGCAATGTTGTGTGGACATTCTAACTGGCATTTTTTCTAGCACTGATAATTTATGAACAAATTTACAACAAATGGATCATGATCAGAACAATGAAATAAATATGCTGAAGCTACCAGCTTCAACTAATGACTTTAAAAAGGACATAGCCAATAAAGGCATGTTTCAGGATGCATTAGGCAATAGTTGACCAAAACAGTTTAATGAAATCCATGCAGAATCGAAATTTTTAGACAGTAGTGTGTTATATTTGAGTCCAGACCATGAGAAACAAGTACAGTTGCACATAAGTGAAACAATGCCGAGTGAAAAACCGAAACAGTTAAATTTACAAGACATGTTTACTGCATTAATGTTATCAATTAAACAAAGAGTGAAAAACTGTCATTGATAGAGAAAAATAGTGAAAAAACTGTCATTGGTAGAGAAAAATAGTGAAAAAACTGTCATTGGTAGAGAAAAATAATGAAAAACTGTCATTGGTAGAGAAAAATAGTGAAAAAACTGTCATTGACAGAGAAAAATAGTGAAAAACTTGAAAGTCAATAGTCTCAGAATGTAATGTCATTAGAGCAGAGCTTAATGCACAAATTTCAGATATTAAAAAAGACTTAGTTGGTGTTTTTTCGCAAGTGAAAGCTACAGATGAACATGTGAAAAAAGTAGAGGGGAAGTTAGAGGCTTCAGAATCCAAAATTCAATCATTAGAGACAAAACCATAGGAAGTAGACAAGGGTCTCAGATCTGAGATAGGTGCTTTTGAAGTTAGATGTAAAGATGCTGTTGGAGACACTAGTAAACAAGCTGTAAACTTTATAAATAGTCAAAATGAAAAAATAGACAGTGTTGCCTCAGAAATAGATAAAAAAAGTTCAGAAAATATCTGAGATAACAGACTCAAATGTGTTAGACTTACATAGTGATGTCACTATTATCAAAAAACAAGATGGGCTTATCTAAAAAAATTCTGCAATGTAGGACACCCAAGCTTTCCTACTATGCCACTAAAATGTTTCCTCGGTGACAAGCATTTCCATCCATTTGATTTTATATGACATTGCCATGATAGTTTTCTCCCTGGTATGAGTGATGAATTAAAAATTAAGTTCATTAAAAGATCATTAGAAGGGGAAGGGCTGTCATAGGCCACCCAACTTGACTGTAACGATTTATCCATAGATGAATTCAAAAAGTGTTTCTTGAAAAAGTTTTGGTCTGACACTGAACAGGCACAGATAAAGAGTGAGTTTTTAAATGGTCCAATGTACAGGGAGCAGAATGGGGATATGAAAGAGTTTTGCGAAGACCAGATCATGAAACATTCTCACTTAGACCAACCTTCTCATGAATTAACTCACATAGGTGCACTTAAGAGAAGGCTACCAGAAATAATTGAAATGGGGTTACTCTATGGGCCAGATGATTCTGTAGACCAGTCCTGAAATATGTAGAAACGTTGGACAGGGTGTGTAACAGGTTTGGCCACCACAGTACAGATTCCAGGAGGCTTAACTGGAGTAATCACAATAATAACAGAAATTCAAATAATAATGTCAGTTTTAACCAAGGACATAACAACAACACCCTGGCAAGGAATGACAGGAATCCAAATAATTTTAGAAATTATCAGGATGTAGCATCAAACCATGGGGACCAACAGTTTTATGAGAATAGAAATTCTGGGAACAGAAATGGTGATGGGAATTTTGAAAATAGTGGTGGAAAATGGACAAATAGTAACTAGTCCCCCACACATGTGAGAGATAATGATAGTAGAGGTGATAGATTAAACTGGAACTCTCTCGGTTGGTGGAAACATTGGTGAACAGTCATTTTTGACAGTAAACAGTAACATAAAACCTATACAACACTGATTATGTAAAATTCAGAGAGTTAACAACTATTTGATTATTTTATGAGTACAAAAGTAATCAGAAGGATGTTTTTCTGTTTATAGTGAAAAAAGTTTTTTGATTATAGCAAAAAGGTAAGGTAATGGAATTTTACAAAATGTACAAGTGTATCAAATTATTTTGAGTACCCTGAGTAACCAGTAAACATGAAAGTGTAAAAGGTTGTATAATGGCAGGAGTAATGAGGTAAGTACACTGCATGTACACAATTTTTTGGGAATATTGAGGAAGTATAGGGTATATATAGGTATTAGTAGAAGAATACACCTGAGCTATTTAGCGTCACGTACTAGCTTGTAAAGGGTTTGTATAATGTAATAAGTGAAAGTACAGTTGCCTAGTGAAGTGTATTTGAAAGTAATGAAGTGATTGTAGGGAGTGTTACCTTTCTGACCCTTAACCCTTATGTGGTCACGTGGCTTTTCGTAACATTAATAGTCGCGTAGGGTGTTGCTAACACCCAAAATAATTGTGGCTATAATGACACAGTTGTGCAGCATATCACTGATATGAATATGTTTACTTCACAAATGGCTATTTAGAATGTTATCTCCCAGTATATTAGCGTTTTATTTAATATTACTTTAGTATTAAACTGAGTTATTTGAAACATATGCAGTAATTCCCATTTTCTTACAATATTTTGTTTAATTATTTATTTCTGTTATTCTTCATACTGTATAACAGGTGTAAGACATTATACTTATAATTAAAAATTTGTTCAGTCAATTCATACAAACATTTTACGAAATCAGTCACTATCACTGGCTGCAAGGGGTGCGTTATCATAGCACTTTTCCCACACATTTCTCATGTGCTTTACACACATAACTTTCAAAAAACGAGCACAGTGCAATTTAACTTCTATATCTTTACCCCGAGGACAAACTGCGCAGCACCTGGGCTTAAGTATCCTTTGTTCAGAAGTTGGTGCATTGTTGCTGTCTTCAATTCCTGCCATTTTTGTGGCTTTCTGTCTAACTTGTTTAGGCAGGGAGTGAGTGGCTGCTCTCTTGCACACTATGGGATTTACTAATGACCTTCTGTCATCACGTAAAAACATTCTTCGGGAAATCCTCTCATTGTTATTATTTGCATATATGATGAAGGCGTTATTGTAAGCAATGTCAATCATTCAAAAAAATAGGGCAAGTGACCAGCGTCTAGTTTTTCTTGAGGTTGAATAAGTAGCGCACATTTCATCTATTGTGTCCACACCTGATTTGGTATTATTGTACATCGTTATAATTTCTTGTTTCTTTTCCTCTGCAGTATTAGTGTCAATGGCACAGTCATGATGCAAAGATGAGAGAAGAATAATGTTTTTGCTCTTCTTTGGCACATATGAAACTATGGTGATATCCTTTCTGAATCCAAAAAGGCTGCTTCTAAGTTCATGACCCCTCGAGCAAACAAAGTCTGGAGGGATTTCCCTCTTATTCATTCTATAAGTTCCTACTATTGTATGTTTCTTTTTCAGGAGCTCTTCAGTCAGTGGTATGGAACAAAACCAGTTATCTAGTGTCACATTGCGTCCTGTATCTCCGATAGGCTGTACAAGTCTACTTACTATCTCCTTAGGCGAGTTTGACAGTGCATAGGGACCCTCTGGCTGTTTACCCAACATAGATTTCCATCCCCGAAGTATACCATGTTCTAGCGTCACATAAGGTGAAAATTTTCAAACTACATTTTGCGGGCTTGCTTGGTATATATGGTCGGAAACTGCATTTGCCTCTAAATGCAACCAGTTGTTCATCCACTGTTGTATATTCAGACAGTATAATTACTGACACAGATTGACATGAGTAATTAAAATACTTCTCTGAATGCAGCTAGGTGATAGAATTTCATTCAATTGTTATTTGCTCTCTCGAGCCATTTAACTGTAGCATACCTCTTCATTATTTAACTCACATTTCCAGAAAGTAGTGTAAAGTTTAAGTTGTTGTTTCAGAAAACTCGCGCTGTTGTTTCTCTTTACATACAGTTGCGTATAGGCCAAATTTGTGGAATCATATTTTCGTGTTTACCTGTAATTTAATTGACTTATTCTTAATCAACTATTACGTTTATCATGAGTGAAAAGTGCTTGACTTGCCATAGAATCTTAGATCGGTGCTTTGGTGTGACAGGTGCTGTAGTTTTTTCCATGTGGGCGACTGTAGTGGTGTGGGAGTGGGGGAAGTAAATGATACTCATCAGTGGTTTCATAGGATATGTAGTAGAGGTAGGAAGATACTAGAACAGTAGGGGAAAATTGGCACCCTTCAGGCTGAGTTAGATGAGGCCAGGGGAGATCTTGACACGTTAAGGAGGGAGAAGGGCAAAAAGAGGCGAGAAGTGGCAACAGGAGGAACAGGCCTAGAACTTTGTCTGACAGCTTCGTGGTGAATGTGGAAAATAGATTTGACCTGTTGCTTTGGTTAGAAGCTGGTGAGCCTCAAGCAGTTGCAGGTGTAGACAGGGCACAACAAACTTTCAGCAGCAAATTGAAAAGTAGGAATGTAGGGAAATCAGTAAAGAGAAAGAAAGTGTTGGTGTTAGGTAGTTCCCATGGAAGAGGTGTTGGCCAAGTTTTGCAGGATGAACTAGGATGAGAATACCAGGTCACCAATTTTTTTTAAATCTAGTGCTGGTCTGGAGCAGGTGACAGAGGATTTAGGATCACTTTGCAAAGATTTCACTACGGAAGACACCGTGGTTACAGTGTGTGGGCCAGGTAAGATATTGAAAGAGTTCCTGGGTACAGTACATAGTGTGACCTGGCAAAGATTGCATCAGCATCAAACCATGCAAGTGTTGAGTTTGTATATGCTCTTGGGCACCATGACCAACCCAATTTGAACTCTTCTGTCAGTAGAGTTAATTTGGAGTTGGAATGGCTGCTTATGTCAGGTACAGGGTCACACATTGCTGTGGTTCCTGTTGGTTCTCTCAATATGTGGGATTATACTAAGCATGACCTTCAACTCAAGAGAAAAGGGAAGGATAAACTGGCTGAGTAAATAGCAGGACAGTTAAAGGGGGGAGGGACTGTCATGAGTGATAAAATACCAGTGGTTATAGTGTTCAGGGAAGACTCTTTTTAGGGTAGGGAGGACAGAAAGAAACCAAGTTTTAAGAGCGGTTAGGATTGAGACAAACCTTCAGTTTGAGAAAGAAACCAAAAAACATAATTCTAGCTTGTTACATCAGCATAAACAGCTGCTGGTTAAGAATTTTAACAATCAGCAGAATTATATTACAAAACCAATAGTCAATGGCCTCTCAGAGCATGGCATGCAGTTCCTTCTGTTAAATGTTAATACTCAACAGGATATAAAATATGTTAAATCTGAACTCCAGAGGGTAATCAATAAGGAAAAAATTGATTATTTTAGGACACTCCTCAGAGACATTCACTGGAGTGATGTTTACAGTGCTCATGACATGAATGAAAAATATAACACTTTTGCTAATAAAGTGCTTACCTTATTTGAACACACTTTTTCCCTAAAACTAGCCAAGGTTAGAGCACAGTCTACAAAGAAGTCATGGATTACTCAAGGAATAGAGGTGTCTTGTAAAACAAAAAGAAAACTGTATCTGTCAATCCAAAACAGTTCTGATGATGATGCTATAGCACATTACAAGAGATACTGCAAAATATTAAAGACTGTAATACGGACATCAAAGCAAATATATTACATGGAAAAGATAGTCATATCAGATAACAAAATAAAGACAACATGGGATATAGTGAAGTGGGAGACTGGTAGAACCAGATATGAAGCAGGGCAAATAGCATTAAGAGTAAATAATACATTGGTGACAGATGTGTATAATTTTGCAGAACTTCTTAACAAACGTTTTATAACTGTTACTGAAAAGATGGGGATGCCAGGTTCTGTAGATGCTAACATGAGATACCTTAGACCAGACATATCAAGTAACTTCCATAATATGAATCTGACCCTCACTACCCCAACAGAAGTAATGTCCATTTTGGCCCACCCCATTAGCTGTGCGGTCTAACGCACTGCTAGTCACTGCCAGTCCCTGGCACGAATCTGCCCGATGGATTAGTGTCTAAGTCCAGTATGCCGGCCAGTCTATGGATGGTTTTTAAGGCAGTTTTCCATCTGCCTCAGCGAATGCGGGCTGGTTCCCCTTATTCTGCCTCAGTTATGCTATGTCAGCGTTTGCTGTGCAAAAATTTTCTCCACGTATGTTTACACCATATTTAGTCTACCACAAAAACATAAAACATTGGGGCTACACTCTGGTGTGAAGCGTTACTGGGGAAGAGGGTCCACTGGGGGCCGAACCGTACAATAACTCTGGGTTTGGTGTGGGGCGGTAGTGGGGTGAGTGGACTGCTGTAGCCTGTTGTCAGGTTGTAAACCACTGAGGGCTATGGCATGGATAAAGCCTCTCCATCATTTCTAGGTTCCCAGTTCCACACAATACAATACGATACAACGTCCATCATAAAATCCTTAAAATCAAAAACATCTGGTAAGTATGATGAAATATCAACACAATTAAAGGATGTGATTCTGAGTTAAGTAACATATTAAGCTATCTGTGTAACCAGTCATTTGTCAGTGGAATCTTATCACAAATTACATACTGTCATAGTTGCAGTTCAGATTTCTAAAGGGTTCTGATATTGAGAAGGCTATCTACACTTACAGTGAAAATGTACTTAATTCGTTAGACAAAAAAATTGCAAGTAACTGGTATATTTTGTGATCTGTCAGAGGCATTTGACTGTGTAAATCACAATATCCTTTTAAGTAAATTACAGTATTATGGTGTAACAGGAAATGCTGCAAAATGGATCAAATCTAATATCTCTGGCAGGAAACAAGGGGTGTTATTAAGAAAGAAACATGTATTGAGCTATTAGGCATCAGCCAACTGGGAACTAATTACATGTGGGGTCCCACAAGGTTCCATCTTAGGGTCCTTACTTTTTCTTGTGTATATCAATGGCCTTTCATCAGTAACATTACCAGATGCCAAGTTCATTTTGTTTGCCGATGATACAAACATTGAAATAAATAGCAAATCAAGTGTAGTCTTAGAAAGACTAGCTAATAAAATATTTGTGGACATTAATCACTGGTTCCTAGCCAATTCTTTGTCACTAAACTTTGAAAAAACACACTAAATGCAGTTCAGAACTTGTAAGGAGTGTCCCACGAGTATACGCCTAACAGATGACGACAAGCAGATAGAAGAAGTGGACAGTGTTAAATTCTTAGGATTACAACTTGATAATAAATTCAACTGGGAGGAGCACACCTCAGAACTGCAGGAGTGTCTAACCAAATCTCTATTTTCAATGCGAATTCTGTGAGACATAGGAGACATAAAAATGAAATACTTGGCATACTATGACTACTTTCACTCCATCATGTCATATGGGATTATTTTTTGGGGTAATTCATCAAGCCAAGCTAAAGCAATGTGCAATAAGAGTTATGTGTGGTATGAACTCAAGAACATCCTGTAGAGGCCTGTTAAGGGAACTAGGGATACTAACTACTGCTTCCCAATATATTTATTCACTAATGAAATTTGTCATTAAAAATATATCACTTTTTCAAAAAAAAAACAGCACAGTTAATGGAATCAATACTATAAATAAGAATAAACTTCACAAGGATTTGATGTCACTTACTCTTGTAAAAAAAGGTGTGCCTTATTCAGGAACACACATTTCCAATAACTTGCCAACAGCCATAAAAAACATAACAACCAATGAAATTCAGTTTAAGAGAAGCCTAAAGGATTTATTGGTGGCCAACACCTCCTACTCCATTGATGAATTTCTCAGTAGAACCAACAGATTTTTGTGTGTGTTACAATCAAACTTCTGCACCATTTCAGTGCAGTAATGTGTTCATTGTAAATAAGTACTGTAGTAGTTATATGTTTATTACCTTATAAATAAAATAAACATTTTTTAAAAATTTTAAATTCTGTGTATTAATGTGACCTTAGTAGATGAGTGCTGTAAAATGATCCTTTTATATGGTGTTCATTAAAAAAATGACAATCATTCCACTTGGGACCTTTGGAAGGTACATTAGCTTATGGGTTTTAGTTGTAAATACTGTATTTGTCATGTATTATTGTTTGTCTGACATTTTCTACATCCTGGAGGACCTCCTCATTACGAATCAAAAGGAATGACAGTAAATGTAATCTAATGTCTTCTACTACATGACGTTATTTTGTGAAGTTTATCTATTGTGCAGGATGAAGCAGGTGATTTTTGTAGGTGATTATTAGCATCATTATTATTATTATTATTCTTTCTTTTCTCAGACGTTATGTCTGGTCAAAAATGGAAAGTGACGCAGACCTTGGTCAAGCGTCACTTCCTTTTAACTGTACAGTATATGTTACATTGCATTTAGGAACTTTCGGGTAATTGAACATGTATCAATAATTACAGATTTCTGTAGTTGTATATATAAGTTTGGATGTAGCTGTATTGCGTTGATGTACTGGTGGATATTGTGTGGTATGAGTCCTGTAGTTGACAGTATAATTGGTATAATGTCACCTTTATCCTGATGCCACATGTCCTTGACTTCCCCAGCCAGTTGGATGTATTTTTCAATTTTTTCTCCTGTTTTCTTCTGTATATTTGTTGAATTGGGTATGGATATTTCGATTAGTTGTGTTGATTTCTTCTTTTTATTGGTGAGTATGATGTCAGGTTTGTTATGTGGTGTTGTTTTATCTGTTATAATGGTTCTGTTCCAGTATAATTTGTATTCATCATTCTCCAGTACATTTTGTGGAGCATACTTGTAAGTGGGAACATATTCTTTTATTAGTTTATGTTTTATGGCAAGTTGTTGATGTATTATTTTTGCTACATTGTCATGTGTTCTGGTGTATTCTGTATTTGCTAGAATTGTACATCCGCTTGTGATGTGATCTACTGTCTCTATTTGTTGTTTCCAAAGTCTGCATTTATCTGTTGTGGTGTTGGGATCTTTAATAATATGCTTGCTGTAATATCTGGTGTTTATTGTTTGATCCTGCATTGCAATCATGAATCCTTCCGTCTCACTGTATATATTGCCTTTTGTTAGCCATGTGTTGGATGCGTCTTGATCGATGTGTGGCTGCGTTAGATGATACAGATCACAAAGTACCAGATACCCAGAATTAAAATTTTTAACAGAACAATGACTAGCTGATCAGATCCGTGTAATAATCAAAAGTAACAGGATACCCCAGTCAGAATTAGAAAACATCAAACAACAAGTACAACAAATACTGGATCAAAATAATATGCAATCAGAAGAAGAATAAAATACAGTAATGGACTCAAACAGCCCAGAGCAAACAAACAAAGAACACCACGCATCAATTAAACAATCAGAGGAAAACGAAATCTTAAGACAGCCACCAGAACAAGTACAAATACAACACGAAGTGACACACATGTTAGATATAGAAGAAAAATTTCAGCTGACATATACAGAATACAAAGACACAAACACAGACATTAGACCATTGTTGCATAGACCACCAAATAACCCACAATTCGAAACAACAATAACAACTATCAACACAATCATACACAACAAAATAATTGAAAATACAACTATGGAAGAGTTACAACTAATGGTTTACATAGGAGCACTCACTACACTAAATATACACACTAGGCAGAGATCAGAACCAACCAACACACAGAAGAAACCCATAAAACCAGCATGGCAACACAGGCTACAAATCAGAATAGAAAAACTGAGAAAAGACATCGGACACTAACACAATTTATAAGAAATGAAATATCAGACAAAAATCAAAAATGGTTAGGTAAAATCACACAACAAGAAGTGATAGAGCAATTAGCTGAAAAGAAGCAGAAATTACAAGCATTGGCCAAACATCTTAGAAGATACAAAAAAAGTAAAAATAGAAGGAAACAAAACCAAACATTCAACACAAACCAAAAAAAATTTTACACTACAATAGATAACACACACATTAAAATAGACAATCCACCAAACATAACAGACATGGAACACTTCTGGAGCAACATATGGTCAAACCCGGTACAACATAACAGGCATGCACGGTGGATACAAGCAGAAACAGATACGTACAAGATGATACCACAAATGCCTGAAGTGCTAATTTTGCAACATGAAGTCACCCAAGCAATTAATTCTACTCACAATTGGAAAGCCCCTGGAAAAGATAAAATAGCAAATTTCTGGCTAAAGAAATTCACCTCAACACATTCACATCTAACTAAATTATTTAACAGTTACATTGCAGACCCATACACATTCCCTGATACACTTACACATTGAATAACTTATCTGAAACCTAAAGATCAAGCAGACACAGCAAACCCAGCTAAATATCACCCCATAACATGCCTACCAACAATATACAAAATATTAACTTCAGTCATTACACAGAAATTAATGACACATACAACACAGAACAAAATTATAAATGAAGAACAAAAAGGCTGTTGCAAAGGAGCACGAGGATGTAAAGAGCAATTGATAATAGATGCAGAGGTGACATATCAAGCTAAAACTAAACAAAGGTCGCTACACTATGCATACATTGATTACCAAAAAGCTTTTGATAGTGTACCCCATTCATGGTTACTACAAATATTGGAAATATACAAAGTAGATCTTAAATTGATACGGTTCCTAAACATAGTAATGAAAAATTGGAAAACCACACTTAATATCCAAACAAATTCAAATAATATCACATCACAGCCAATGCAGATTAAGCGTGGAACACACCAAGGAGACTCATTAAGTCCTTTCTGGTTCTGCCTTGCTCTGAACCCACTATCCAACATGCTAAATAATACAAATTATGGATACAATATTACTGGAATATACCCACACAAAATCACACATCTGCTGTACATGGATGATCTAAAACTACTGGTAGCAGCAAATCAACAACTCAACCAATTACTAAAGGTAACAGAAGTATTCAGCAATGATATAAATATGGCTTTTGGAACGGACAAATGTAAGAAAAGTAGCATAGTCAAGGGAAAACACACTTAACAAGAAGATTACATATTGGATAACCACAGCAACTGCATAGAAGCGATGGAAAAAACAGATGCCTATAAATATCTAGGATACAGACAAAAAATAGGAATAGATAATACAAATATTAAAGAAGAACTAAAAGAAAAATGTAGACAAAGACTAACAAAAATACTGAAAACAGAATTGACAGCAAGAAACAAGAAAAAAGCTATAAATACTTATGCTATACCAATATTGACCTACTCATTTGGAGTAGTGAAATTGAGTAACACAGACCTAGAAGCACTCAATACACTTACATGATCACAATGCCACAAATATAGAATACATCACATACATTCAGCAACTGAAAGATTCACATTAAGCAGAAAGGAAGGAGGAAGGGGATTTATCGACATAAAAAACCTCTCTTAAGGACAGGTAGACAATTTAAGAAAATTCTTTCTAGAACAAGCAGAAACTAGCAAAATACACAAAGCAATCACTCATATAAATACATCAGCTACACCACTGCAATTTCATAACCACTTCTACAACCGTTTAGATCACATAACATCAACAGATACGAAGAAAGTAAATTGGAAAAAGAAAACACTACATGGCAAGCACCCGTATCATATAACACAGCCACACATCGATCAAGATGCATCCAACACATGGCTAACAAAGGGCAATATATACAGTGAGATGGAAAGATTCATGATTGCAATGCAGGATCAAACAATAAACACCAGATATTACAGCAAGCATATTATTAAAGATCCCAACACCACAACAGATAAATGCAGACTTTGCAAACAACAAATAGAAACAGTAGATCACATCACAAGTGGATGTACAATACTAGCAAATACAGAATACCCCAGAAGACATGACAATGTAGCAAAAATAATACATCAACAGCTTGCCTTACAACATAAACTTATAAAACATGTTCCCACATACAAGTATGCACCACAAAATGTACTGGAGAACTTTGAATACAAATTATACTGGAACAGAACCATTATAACAGATAAAACAACACCACATAACAAACCTGACATCATACTCACCAATAAAAAGAAGAAATCAACACAACTAATCGAAATATCCATACCCAATACAACAAATATACATAAGAAAACAGGAGAAAAAATTGAAAAATACATCCAACTGGCTTAGGAAGTCAAGAACATGTGGCATCAGGATAAAGGTGACATTATACCAATTATACTGTCAACTACAGGAGTCAGACCACACAATATCCACCAGTACATCAATGCAATACAGCTACATCCAAACTTTTATATACAACTACAGAAATCTGTAATTATTGACACTTGTTCATGTATCCGAAAGTTCCTAAATGCAATGTAACATATACTGTACAGTTAAAAGGAAGTCGCACTTGATCAAGGTCTGCGTCACTTCCATTTTTAACCAGACATAACATCTGAGACAAGAAAGAAATAATAATAATAATAATCCCCGTGGAGGCCCGGGAAAAGAATAGGCCTCTGGTATGTTCTGCCAGTTGTAAAAGGCGATGAAAAGAACAAACCACTAATAGGGCTAACCCCCCTTTTAGTGTGATTAGTTGGTTCAGGTCAGAACTAATGAAGCCTCGGACAAGCGCTGTCATGGTCGGGGATGACACTTGAACCCTATGCCCATCCATAATGGTAATGACACTGCTAGCCACACGAAAAATGAGTTAAATCCCAATAGAGGTGTTTTGCAGGACATGCTTCGTGCAACCACCCTAGAAGGAAAACAAAGACAGAGGACGAGATGGTCTGATGAAGTTAACCGACACCTCATGTTCTGTTATTACCAAGCAACAAACTTAGGAACCAACACAACTGGATACAGATCACAATATTTTAATGTGTGTGTTATCTATTATTATTATTAATATTATTATTAAGTATTTCATTAAGTATTTAGTGGAGTAATAAGGTGATATTATGAGGATAATAGGTAAAGTTATTATGTTGATACAATGAGGAGATATTAGATGTATTTAATGAAGTATTTATGTATTACTTATGTGATGAGGAGAATGATGTTAGGTAGGGACTGGATAGGGAACATGTCTTTTTCTTACCGTGGAGAAAGTTTATGAAAGACACATATAGTCAGCAAGGTTTGTAGTGCAAGTTGTTTTTGGTCTGAAGTAACAGATGCAAGTCAATACTCAGTTAAATTTATGCAGAAAGGTTGGGTCTATGTGAAGTGTGACACCTTTTGTAATTAGGCAACATGTCAGTAATCTGTGCACTGGAAAGTGATTAAGTGTCTTGTTGGAAATTAATGTGAAGAATGTGACACTTTCAAATAGGAAGTAAGCTGGAGAATGTTTTTAGGGAATTAACAACTATACCTATACACCACTACATACTTGTACACTGTTGAAAGATAATGAGAAGTCAGAAATGTTTATTTCTGAACTTATGAAATCTTTTTACTTACACTGAATCATACAAGGTAAGTCAAGAAAACACATCTGAACACTTGTGGGTAGATGTATTCAATATTCAAAAGGCTCTATAAATTGAACTACTTATTGTATCAGACTATATACTTGAGACATATAACTGTTCTGTTACTATTTCTGAAAATCTGATGAATGATGGGAGTTATATAGTTACTTTTCTGAAAACATGATGAGGTATATACTAAGTTTTTGAAACATTTTACCCCAGATGGCAGACTTATAATGAATTTGTTTTGTGCTTGATGTGCACCAAGTGTTACAACCCAATAGTGACTTACTGAAACATGTAATGATCAACATTTAATTGTACAGAAATTCTAGTTTTTAACTTTTTAAAGTGTTTCACCACAACCATATCCCACACAATGACTTTTAAATATCTAAGTGGTGTTACATATTTTCTTTGCCGTTTTGTTATTTATGTAAGCAACTATGAGTATGGGAGTGATTCTTGAATGATACTAACAGGTACAAAGACTACTTTGCCACTGAATACTATACCCACACCGCATAAAAAAAAACTGCATAACACTATCATTTTTGTAAATACCTTGAAGATATTGTCTCATAACTAGTAATATATGTATACTATTCTTTGTCTTTTAACTACATGTAAACAGAAGGCACCATGCAATTTTATGTAGATGTCTATGACACAAAACAAGCAAATCCTATTTTCACCGAAAATCCGGTTTTAAGTGAATATTCAACCAGAAATGGTATGTAAATTTCAGACAACACCATGATCTGGAGAGGATATTTTCATTTTTATGCTTTCAGTGTTAGTTATATGAGATGTTCTATGGACATTTACCATAGTGTTAATAAATATGTTATTTCATTGATGTTGTATATTATCCTCACCCACGAGTTGAACCAAACTGATAGTGAACTGGGCTGTGTGGCTACATGGTACCCTCAACTGGACTTGGACTTAAATTGTCATAAAGAACTTTTAGTTAAGTGCTAGATTTTACCATGTGGTATCCCGAATTGAAGCTGTGCCATGTTAGCACACTGGACTTATATTTGAACTACTATACACATAATCTAGTATCCTGGAACTGAGTAGTGCTTATGTAGCACACAGAACTTTAACAAATGCCTTGACGTTTTAGTAGTGTCTATGCTGCACACAGTATTTCATGAACTACTGACAATGTAAAATAGTACTGTAGCCATGGTAGTGCCAAAAAGGTACAGAGGACTTGTTTCTAAGATACGGTATCACATTTTTCGGTAGCAAAATTGGTAAAGTAATCTACAATAGTGCACATGATATAGTATTTTACAGTTATGATGAAAGTAACAGAAAAGACTGTTTTCAAAATAGTATTAACTTTTCAAAAAATTTAGTAACTTTAGGAAGTCAATTGAATAAGAAAACAAATCATTTATCTTAGTATTTTCTGCATCCAAGTTAAAATTTCCAGATTGCTGAGTGTTAGTTTTAGTCTAGTTACCCCTAATGCATTAATATTTGCTTTACAGTTTTTGTCTTAGTGTAAGTATTTTTCTTTAATATTGCCAATTAGTAGTTATACAAAATTCACCAGCATTATGACATCGGACCTTTTTTTTTTTTTTTTTTTTTTTTTTTTTTGCGAGAAGTAACCCATTCAAATTTATTTATTTACTTTTTTCCAGATGAGTTAGTATTTGCTTTTGCCTAAGGGTTTGCCTGATATTCTTTTCAATCAAACTTCATATCAGTTAAGAAGTCATTTTTATGTTTCTCTGGTTTCTTGTTGAAATGCAGATTCTGAAAGCCTTGTTTATCTTGGAATTTTCTCATGAAATATTTCACATATGTGGTTAGGGAACATTGGATTCTGAATTTTATACACTGAAAAATGTTGTTGGAAATATCCTTGGAGCTGTGTCCACTCCTAAAAATCAAGACCATCAACAGTATGAAGAAATCTTTGTTTATGTGAATATATATTTTCATAATTGTTCTATTGTGATGATGATGATGATGATGATGATGATGATGACAAAAATTGCTGTCCATCTAACACTGGTGGCTCATGCAAAATTTTACCGATGTGCTACAATACTACAAATATAAACAGATTTTTTTTTGACTGTATCGTCATGACAGGATTGACTTAATACTGTTGTGATATTAGCTTTACATAACGAACTACGCTCATGTATGATATTTTTATCTAAATCTATGTAGATCCTCGGCAGTTGACCACATGATGCATGGCAGAGTGTAGCCTTTACCAGTGGTAGTCATTCCCTTTCCTGCTACACTCAAAATATAGCAAGGGAGAAATGACTGTCCACCTTTGTGTGGGCCCTAATTTCTCATGTCTTATCTTCTTGGTACTTATATGGAAAATATATTTGGTGGCAGTAGAATCATTCTGTTGTCAGAGTCAAATACCATTTCTCTAAATTTTCTCAATAGTTTTCTTCAAAAACATCGTCTTCCCATTTGAGTCGCTGAAGTATCTCCATAATTCTTGTGTGTTGTTCAAACCAACTGCTAACAAGTCTAGCAATACACCTCTGAACTGCTTCAATGTCTTCCTTTAATATGATCTGCTGCAGATCCAAAATACTCAAGCAATATTTGAGAATAGATCACTAGTATCCTATATGACATCTGCTTTACAGGTAACCACAAAACTGGTTATCATCCACCTTCACTACCACAATCCTCACATGCACATTCCATTTCATATTGCTTTGCAACATTACATTCACATGTTTAAATGATTTGACTATGCCAAGTGGCACACTACTATTGCTGTTACAGAACAATTTTCTTTCCCTACTCATCCACATTAACTTACATTTTTGTACATGAAGAGCTAGCTGCCATTCATGACAACTAGGAATCTTCAAATAAATTTGTAGTTGAAATATGGACAACAAGCAACCCTATAATGGAATGACGATAATGAAAATTTGTGCTGGGCTGGGATTTGAACCCTGATTTTCTGCTTATTGCAAGATGTCATCTTACTATTAAGCTATCCAAGCATGCCTCATGGGCAGACTCGATCTTCTATATGTTGTTAACCATGTGTCTATAACCTACACTAGTACATCCATTATGTCTATTCCCATACAGGGGAGACATTTTAATTGAAAGTCACTTGTCCAGTGTTGGTAGTTAAATAAGATATTGCAGTGCCTGTGTTGTTCAGAAGTACAATGTAGTGGTCTGTCTGACATGTATGTATGTCCAGAGGACCACTGCATCACACCTCTTACAAAAACAAGCAGTGCAATATTGTATCTTAAGTAGAAATCTTGTCTAAGGCATCTTGTATCCCATTACAGTCACACAACAGTGAAAAGTTTCTGTACATCACAGCATTATCAGTAAATAAAGAGATTGCTGCCCACCCTATATGTTTATGATTTCCATTGTTTCTTTTTTGTTAGTGCATTGATGTCCTAGATCTTTCACCCCTTCTACCCCACGCATTACTGTTCATGAATAACAAACATGGAAAGCAAATAACACACTGTACACATCACAAACACAAATCCAATGCTCTTCATACACTTTCATACTAAATTTTCTCATTTACTCACTTTTTTACCACCACCTACAACCTTTTGACTTACAAATGTAGTAATCTTAACTAAATTGAATATATTAATTTTACCAATATAAATTTAACTGTTTAAATGTATTTAAAATTTTATAATTGAAACTTTATCATTATGATGGGGGAAAAGAAGCACAGAGCAGCAAGAATCAAATGTGAGCTGACAAACTGCCAGCTGGTATGCTTGACCAGTGCACCATGGCACTGATATGTCAAGTATTGCTCACAAATCCCTCATACTTTACTCACAAATTATTAGAGAGAACTTTACATTTTTTATGGCCCATGCAGGTGACATATGATAGTAAGTTCAAAGGGGCATCAACCCATTTCTACTAACACAGTTTGATCCAAATTTGTTAGGATTTAAATTTGGAATAGGTGTACCTAACTTTAATTCTTCCTTTCTTCTCCAAAAATCTACAGGAAAAGGGCCTCTTCAGTAGAACATATACTGAATTTACCATATTGCTTTCACAGCACCTTACAAACATCTTCAAAGAAAAATACTGACTTGTGAATGACATCATGCCCTTAGTGCCACCAGGGATAATGTCACACCAGAGCATGTGTAATCAAAACAGACAGTTTTATTGCTTTTTTGAGTTGAGCATAGTGTGGATGACCATTTCAGCACTTGACACTTATTTCTGGTTATCATATGGAGAGCACTACAAAACATTTTTTCGTCCATTTTATTTGCATACCAGCACACATTTTATGAGAAATGGTATAATTTTAGTGCAATGTGTACAGTGAGCTGTAGCATGTTAAAACATGATCACCAGCCACACTGCCATCAGTAGTCAGCAACAAACTGGTGCAGGAAAATCACTAAAGAAATTCATGAAAACTATCAGTTTTGTCATATCTCCACTACCATAACTTTTTACAGACTTCTTCGAGCATTTTGTATGGGATCACGTCCAAATGATTAGGCTACCACGAGTTCTGTGCTCGTTGTGATCCAAAACGACTTTCTCAGAATCACAGAACTCAGCTGATGACTGCTTCTCTTGGCAGTCTTCTCTCAATGTGTAGAAATTAGGGATTAAGGTGGGTAAGAGGATTGGTGAATTAGTGGGGAGTTACTCTTTGTATAACAGTGCAGATGGAGATGACACAGTGATTAACATGTTGAGAATTGATGGAAGAAGTAATTAGTACCTCTGGTGTAGTGTCTTAGGCTGGAAGCAGTAGACTATAGGTGTTGACAGGCAAGAGTGAAATTTCTTCAGTGGGTTCATAGCAGCAAGCCATAATGAGATGTATTGAATGGTTGGACTTACGAGTTTCAGAAGAAAGTAGAAATTGGTGCGCAGGTGGTCTTAGGACTGAGAAATGAGAAATTCCACAGAGTATTTTTTAGAAGCAATTGGAGGCCATGCTACACTTCTTGACTGCAGTCGATGCAGCAAGTCTTGTCTATTGATTACATTACCACCACCAATTATCATCATCATCTGGAATCTGTTGTTTGTACAACAGCTACAAAATTGCACTAATATAAGGCATACCTGGTAGATTTCTACAGCTGTATCTGAAAGAACTTCTCTGTATTCAGTGAGATCAAAATTCTGTAGACACTGTTCATTCTGTAGTGATGTGTTTTCAGTTTGGAATGTTTTGTCTCCACTATACTGTTTCAGATTATGCAGAAGTCTCACAGTATTTGAAAGCCACAAAACCATTATATCAATATCATCATGGTCTTTCTTAGTAACTTTTTCAATGGTGTAGATAGTTGCTGTCAGGAGTAACTGTACTTTCTCATAATCATTTTGACAGTCGGCATGCCTAATGTACATGAACAAAATGTATGCAGGCAATCCTGGCAGTAATGTTACAGCAATATGTGGCTTTAATTCTGCAATTAAAAGAACGTAAAATTCATAAACAATGGAAGTACTTCAATAAAGAGAACACATGAGTGAACATAATGAGAAATTATTCAGGCATATATATTGACCAAATATCACATGCCTAACAATATGTCTAATATCCTCTTTGTGAAACTCAAAAATTCCTTGGTAATGTCTTTCCTTCTTTCTTATCCCTCTTCTGTTATTCCTTTGATCTTGCCTCTTCACTAGCACTTCCTCTATTGAGTTTTCAGCTGTTTCAGCATTGTTATCTAATTTGCTGGAAAACTCTAGGGGAAAAAAGTAATATTGTTTCTGGAGCAGTTACACAATCATTATAACAGCACCTCTCAAAATATGGAATAATTTTAACATCCTGTTTATTGGTCTTCAAAATATACTTACACCCTGCATCCTTCAGCACTTCAGTTTGCAATTTTATGCTGTTCTGGCATTTTGAAAGTTCCTCTTTAGCTAAATCTAGTTTTTCTTGAAGAACCTGGAATTTGTACACAACACATTTAGAAATAATTAATATATCCAAAATGTATTTTGCCATTTGCACTGATTGTGGTAAAAGTATAAGGAAACAAAACTGTATTTGCAGGCAATGGACTGGGAAAAAATAACAAAAAATAATAAATGTGGGATTAATTATAAAACTGCTGAGGAAATGATTGCACTACAAATTGCATCTATTTGCAAACCATTACAAGAAAAATTCCAGTGATGATGTTAGATGAAAAAGATCTTGCATTTCTCCTTGGACCATACTGATTTTTTCAATAATGATGGATGTGCAGGATTTATGTAAAGTTCCTTATTATCAAGTGAGAAGGTATCATGAAAGGTTATCCTCAGGAGTCACATTCTCTGGCCTCATAAGTTGGAACAATATAGTCATAAGATATATTCATTGTATCTCTGTCTATTAAACCTTATACTTATTTCCTCACTAATCATTTGTAATTATTGGTCCATGTACATTGGGTGAAGTTTAACAAAACACAAGAAACTAAATACAGTTCATCAACATTCTTAAAATAGGGACTTCATAGTTCAAGGATATATTAAACAGGTTGGGAAGCGACAGAAGATGATCACAGCATTTACAATCATACAGTCATATCAGGAGGGTGAAATCTGTAACTCTGGGCATACCAAGAGTATCCTGAGAGGAAGCATTCAGTAAGTAATGTAAAGAAAGAGTACAATGCTTTAACATTTCTGGCTCGGTTCTTTACTGCATTATGAACATGAAATCTGCAGCTAAATGACAGATGCAAAGCTGCCAGGATTTTTCTATGCTGAAACCAGTAGATTGTATACCATAATCAAAGAAATGAAGCAGATGATGCAATACTGGGAGAAACTATACTGCTTTCAGAATAAGATTTTCACTCTGCAGCGGAGTGTGTGCCTGTCAGGAAGTTTCACTATACTGCTTGCATATAGTGGCAATGAACTGCTAACTCATTAAAAAATCAGCAATAAATTGGATAATAATATTTTAAAATATAACAACTGGAATTTACATAATTATTCGTGGTATTAGCAAAGTTTTCTCAGATGAGCTGCAGCTTGGCACAGGGTAGATGACAGCCAGTTGAGTCTTTAATTAGTACCCAACACAGTCAACATGTCTGCAACACATATCATTGTAAATATAATACTTTCAATCAAAATTTCCATAATCAATCTAATGTTCATGACAATTTTCGTAACACATGTATATCTTCCAACATGCCTGTGTGAGAAGTGAAACCATTACAGATATGTTGACATTACAACATTTTATTTCTGTGTAAAGAATATTTCACATCAAGTTGCTGTTAACCTAATAAAAATGTACTGGTAATCTAATAACTTACATATTCACACACACCTTATTGCCACATTCTGCAAAGTAGACGTGAAAGTTAATTTAGCGTCAGTTCCAGTCAACTCTACTCTTCATGAAAGAATGCCACTGACATAGGAATGAAGGTGAGTGACCATTATGTGGAATCGTGATGAGGTTGGGTGAATGTGCATTGCTGTTGTTCAACTTTTAACATATTGTTTCTCAGCCACTCATGTGCACTAGTCCTGTCCATTATCTTAGTTGCCTCAGCCAGTTTCCAGCTGCAGAGCTTCATGATAAACCAAGTTACTTCTCATACTACAGGAAACAGACTCAGAAGGAGTATGGATTTCAGTTTGAACTTTTCAGTGCTCCAGGCAAGTGTGTTTGTAAGTGCAAGTACATTTCTTAGGTAAGCACAGCCCTTCCATCAGATTGGAGTGACATTAGTTAGCTGGAAATTAGTGTTTGAGACAGTGAGATCAATGTGGGAATGTTTAGCTTCAATAGAAATTTTTAGAGTAATGTCTTTGTGTGAGTCTTTCTCCATTTATTATGACTTTGAAATTCCTTTTTAGTTATTATTGACAACAGCTGCCAGTAGCCAGCTGGAGGTGATGTATTCAACTGACAGCATTTATCATTTTCCAGTCGAGAGCTCATATCTCTGAATCTGTCCTGAAAGTAGTTTGGTAAGTACAGGGTTTTCAATTATTGACTCTGGAGTAGTGAGAAGTTCAACCCTCTCTCACAGGTCAAGTCAAGGCTGGCAACCCTTATTTCTACTGACTGGGTAGTGTGGCAGTGCCGAGAAGTTATCCAGTTCTACTAATAATGCTTCAGAGTAAATCTACAGAGCAGTAAATCACATTATTTGTGTAGCACACTGGCCATTGTTAAGAGTAGTGCATTCCAGCTGCTGCCATGGATGGAATTGCATGCAATGCCACAGAAGCTCTGACATATGGACAAAAGGAATGTTTCAAACCCAACATTGCATAGTAATGAATGCAGCCATAAGGGTGATTGTTGTTTTAGTAATATAGTGGAGTTTAATAGCTGTTATTAAAATTGAATAAAAAGTTATGAAAGTAGTGATAAAATTATAATATGGTTTATAGGAAATTAGGAGTAGCATGGTATACAAATACTAGTTTGACAAAGAGAGAATGAAGTTTTTCACAGAAAAAAAAACATGAAGAAATTAAGACTGAAGATGAGTTGTGTAACAACTGCAGGTGTAAATTGATTCCAATAGAAAATAAACGGTTTTTTTACTAACAAGAATATGAATTTTATTGGCTGGAAAGACAATTTCTGTCAGAGTTTTGCTTAATTGAATAATAAAGGTAATTATCTCATGTTAGTGCATAGGTGCTCACCCAGAGGATACCAGGTTTAATGGTGATGATGGAAGAAAGTTTCATCACAGGAATCTGGACAAGGGGATGAGGCAGGGAAAAGGTGGAAGCAGAGAAGAGAAGTGGGGTAACATCCCTAAAGTGTGTCACTCAGTCATTATGAGAGGGTATTTGGCACTGTTGGTTATTCCTCAATCAAATGTGAATGTAAAGTTTTACAAACACCCTCCAAGGATTTGATTTGAAGAATGAAGTATGTGAAGTGAGGGTTTACTTTCATTCCATGCTAATCTGCAATGACAGAAAAAAACTGCACTGCAAAAGCACTCAGAACAGTCAACTACACAAGGAAAAAAAAAAAAAAAAAAAAAAAGAAGAAGAGAAAAAATGAAAAAAAGAAAGAAGAAAAATGAAATGGACACTTCACTGCTGGGTCACAAGATGAAAGCAACAAACATTTTCCACTAGTACCTGACAGAGAAAGCAGCATGGTATTTGTGCCCAGCCATGAAGTTCAGCATTAAGTAAGGGACTAACTGGAAACATCTAAAAAATTGGCATAATTATGAACTCTTAAAAAGACCACAGAAAACTACAAATATTATTGCTGATTTGGCCTCAGTCCTCTATGCATTCTCCTATTGTTAAGTTTTGTTACTGAGAAGAAAGCATAGAATTATACATTGTTTCCCCATTACAGCAGTCTGTATTATCACCTCTTCATGCATGTGTGTTTCCTCCTAAGACATCCTGTACATGCTATAAGCTGTTTTAATGAAGTTTTTAAACATTAATATGATCTGAATTAATATTCACCAGCTTTTCTGAAGTCACTCTTATAATTTCATGTTGCATAAAAGCCTCAGTTTGAGTTTGTGGGCTTTTAGTTAAGCTTGGAGACAAAAGCTTGTGCTGATTATCATTCTCCTCTCTGAGTTGCTCATTTTCTTGTTGGAGTTGTTCTCTTTCTGCTTGCCACTTATTTTTCTCTTGGTGCAATTCATCTTCCAGCTGCCTACATGAATTTACAGTTTAAAGAGTTAATGATTCCCAGACTTAATTAACAAAAATAAGATATGGTACTGCATTTTTGCAAATACCTGTTTACCTTCTGTGCTTCAAATGCCAGTACTAGCTCCACAACCTCATTTTTTAAGTGTACATGACTTTCATAGTTGATACTAGCAACATTCTTCAAACCTTCAGTTTGCTTTGCTAGAATACTGTGTAACTGAATGCATTCCTCTCGCCATCTGACAACTTCAAGTTGCAGCTGATTGTAGTGCTCTGAATGAGAACAAATTTATAACACTGTCATAAATAAATGAAATTAATACTGTTTCAAGTATAACAAATTAACACCAGTCGTGTAGAAAATCAGATGTTATGCTGTTGAACAGTCACCTGTGAATGTCAAGTTACCATCCCTAGAGTATTTGGAAACACAGACTTAAAATGCACATCAGGAACACATTCTCAAACATTATTTCTATTATGTTTGTTTTAATGTTATAGCAATTTTATACCTTTAGCATGTAGTATGATAGAATGATTATTTCTGTCTAGAACTGGCAGTATTTGTAAAAACCTGCACTTACAGAAGTCCTCAATTATTAGAAAGAGCGTCTGTGGAGGGAAAAAAAACTGTTTTTCAGAATGAAAACCATGAACTTGGGCGTTTGGGAACAACAGCAACAAGAAAGATCCTTACTATGATGAAGGAACAATTTGAACTTACTTAGCAATTCTTCTCGTCCTGGTCCATCATCTAATGTTTGATTAGAACAGCAATCATTGAATGATAGCTGAAGTTTAGTCATATTTGCATGTAATCTTCGATTTTCCACTTCCAGTTGCTGCAACTGAAATTGAAATATAAAAGGTGTCTCAAGAATGATGCCTCAGAGATAACAGATACTTAAAACAGAATTAAACTGACTCAACACTGCTCAGTTTATGTTCCTGGCTCAAAAAAGTTTTTTATGTAATGATGTCACTTATCATTTTTTATGTACAATTTGAGGTACCTTAATATGCAGTGGTCTTTGTAGTATTGCATACTTGAGATTACCTCAGAGTCTGTCACACATCTATAAGTATGAAGAACATTGTCTCATAACTGTGTCCACATTGGAGTCAATTTCTCAACAGAGTATTTGTTAAACAAACATGCTGTAAAAATGTCAATTTTCTCTGGTCCTCTTCCGTAACAGTTAGTTGAAAATGGAGCTATTTATCCTTTTTAACACTACTGGTGAATGGGGTTGTTCATATTAGTAGTTGGGTCTTTTGCAGCTCTGTTTATTTTATAATCAGTTTCATCATACCAATAATAAACACCCACAGCCACTGCACATACCAAATGTTTAACAGTGTCATGTGTAGCCTGCAACATCAAATGTTGCCTAAAGAAATAGTTGTTTTATGTTATGGACTAAAATCTACATCCTAGTTTTATTTCAGTTTCAACACCATGTCTAAATGCCATAATAAACATTTTTAAAATACTCTAATGCTAACTATGAATGAACACTTTAAAAAAAAAAAAAAATTATGACATTGTAGCCTCGTTGCCTGGGAGGTCCCATCCAGGAAAGTTCAGCCCCGGGTTGCAAGTCTTATTTCAGGTGACGCAACGTTGGGTGGCTTGCATGTCAGTGGTGGTGGTGGTAGTGGTGGTGGTGGTGGTGGTGGTGGTGGTGGTGGTGACACAACACGGCCGGAAATCGAACCTGGGCCCACTGCATGGCAGGCAAACACATTGCCACTCAGCTAAGCAGGTTGACTACTAATAACAAATCAACATACATGCGCTGCAGACCACCATATAGTGCACAGCAGAGGATACTTTGTGCCACTATTAATCACTTCCTCTCCTATTTGACTTGCAAATGGAGCAATGAAGAAATGAATATCTTAAAGCCTCCATACAGGCCCTAATTTCTTACATCTTATCTTCATGATCCTTATGTGAAATGCATGTTGGTAGCAGTAGATTCATTACGTAGTCAGCCTCAAATGTTGGTTCTCTAAATTTCAGGAATAATGCCTTGCAGAAAGAGCATTATCTTTCCACAAGGGATTCTCATTTCATAAAGCATCTTCATAACACTTGTGTGCTGATGGTGCCATGTACCCCTCATTCACCTAAAGGGATCAGCAACCCCTCAGACACTGATCCATCATGGGCTTGCATATGTACAAGGTATTGCCTCACTGCATTGAACTGATGACATAAAGGATGACAGACAGCAGGACGAGCACCACCAGAGGTCCTCCACGTCAGGGACCTATTTCCTCAACTGGGTTGTGTGCAGAACTGGATTGGCATGAATTCCTCCATGTCCCATCTATACAGAACAGTGCAAGCCAACACGATTTGACGGTTCACCACACCAGGGTTCTGGGCCAATTCACACACAACCTCTAAGCAGCTAATCAGTCAGGGCCTGATCAGAAGCCACCACAGCAGCACTTATAACTTTCCAGTGATATCCTGAGACATACCTGTCAACCAGCTATGTTGAGCACTCAACCTCTGTCATTAGGGACTATCTGTGGCATGGTCTTCATGCCCCACAATGTTTATTCACTGAGTGTTCCAGGTGTGTGCCTGTTAGTGTCAGAGAAGTTGTATTATATTTTATTGAGAAGAGTTTTCCATTGTTATTAAATCTCTCTGTTGTGGTTGTAATAGACCCTTGTTCTTGTTTAGCTGTAACTTACTATTTCTTATCAAGCATCTACCCATGGGACAAATTGCAGATTGAATCTACTGGTAACAAATCCTGCTGCCCACTTTGAACTGCTTCATGTCTTCCTTTAATCCAACCTGATGGGGATGCCAAATACTTGAATGAATGAATAGCACTAGCATTCTATACACCATCTCCTTTATGGATGACACTTTGCCAAAATTCTTCAACTAAAATGAAGTCTACCATTCACCTTCCCTACTGCCATTCTGAGGTATTCAATCCACTTCATATCTACATCTACATCCAATCATTTGACTTATGTCGTACTGCACAACCACAGAAAAAAAAAAACCTATACAAAGGGTAGAAACTGGCACATCTCCATTATGATTACAAAAGTGGCCTCCTGCTGCTGCTCATTTGATACAGAATTCTTAGGATAACACAGCTATAAAACATTCTCATAAAAATAGGAGTATGCCATGCTGAAACTTTTGCTTCCACTGATAGAAATACGTTGCACAGAAGTTCACTAAAAAGTGTATAATCAACTGTTTGAAATATTTCTCAATAATAGTTGCAAAGAGGATCCAAGTTTGTACCATTTATCCATCTTATTTGCTAAGTGAATAACAATTTCTGATAATTAGACAAAGTTAATTAGCAACAGTTAGAAAAAGTACATTTTTAAGAAAGTGTCATTTGCAGCCTGTCTAAGTTTTCTGATTTATCATGGTATAGTTCTCTAACTGGATTCTTTCATGTCATGGTATAGTCCTCTAAATACATGTTTACATTAAGTATACCCCTCCTAACAAATCTTTCTTACTACTATATTGAAAGTCATTACTGAATTGAATCTTTACAATAGGAAATGTTCCCATACATCACAGCTATTAACTACAGGCAGTGTAGATAACTGTTATGAGCCTGTAAGAAGAGGACTGAATGGAGAGCAAAAAGTTTCACTTCTTAATCAATACTGGTTCTATGATGCTGGTATAGGATAAGTGCGGATTAGAAACTGACATTTGTTTTATGTGGGTGACATGAGCTGCGTACAATTTAATAAAGTATTGAGGAAGATTAGCTCAACATCCTTCTGGTAATGACAAATCAACCATGTCCTTCTCAACAGTAATATCTCATCATTCACCATTACTGATTTAGAAAAAATAAAAAACATGTGTTTGAAACCTGGGAAAATTGGTAACTTTATCTCCACAAAAAATTAAGACCTGCCATGCAAGTGCATGAGGTTGGGCTTGCTGATCACAGCTTACTGCAATTGTGATAGTGCTATAGGTTAACATCAACAGTGATCCGATAAACAATTAACCATTATGATAAAATTCTCTTGGCCTCACAATAACATCAAATGGTGTAAAATCATCAAGCCCTTGGGCCAAGTACTCCTCTGCCATTGTCAAGTGGTGACTATCTTTTGGTTGCTGCCATCATACTTATACAGCAGTGCTTCCTTCTTTGTTGTCACTGGTGTTTGCTCCATTGCCATATAGTGTAATACTTTCATTGCACACCCACAGGACCCACTTCAATTTTCTGATGGTAGGCCATCAACTTCATTGAGAGTGTTGTTACAAATTTTTATCTCTACTGCTTTTTTAATTATGATATCCTAGAAACAACACATCTGTGTAATAACTGATGTCTTTTTGAATGAAATGTGATGTCTGTTTTCCAGAGCATGCTCTGCTACCACTGATCCCTCAGGGTAAGAAAAGTGAAAGTATCTTGTGTTCTACTCAGCACTGTTCATTAGTATGCACAGACTGTCCAACATAAAAATATCCACACCCACACAGTATTTTATGTACTACTGGCATTCAAATACCTATACCATCTTTCAAAGGACTGATGAGTTGTGAAACTTTTGTTGGAGCCCTGATGACCGAATCTATTTCATGCCACTTTAGGAAATGGCTGATCTTTCCCATTATTGAGCCATAGAATGGAAAAAACACAAGCTTATATTTCTTCTCGTGGCCCTTCTGCTTCTATGTTTCCAGGAAGATGGCTTTTGAAATCTGGCGATTGTTGTAGCCGTTTTCCTTGAATACTTTCTGTAAGTGACTCAGTTCCTTTGGCAACCTTCCAGTGTATGAGAGAGCTTTCTATTGATGCACGAAGGTCCTCAGAACAAAACATTTCTGTGACAGATCGTGATAGCTGTTAGCTTGCAGATCCCAATGTGTGTGGGTGGATTTCCAGTAAACACTGTGACTGAGACACACATTGCCTTACAGCAGATGAGGACATCAAGGAACAGCAAGGCACTATAGGTCTCCACCTCAATTGTGAACTTTATATTGTCATGGATATTGTTGATGTGATCCAAGAATTACCCCAGTTTTTTCACATCAATGAGACCAGATGATGAATGTGTCATTGATGTAATGATAAAAGCAAACAGACTTTGCAGGAGGCATGTCCAGCATGATGTTCTCCATAAACAAGTTGGGTATAACTAGAGCTAATGGACTTTCCAATGTGAGGCCGTCCATCTGATTTTGTATGATGGAGAATATAGAATGTTTTAATCAGACAAATGCTTTTCACTGGCTGTGGCTCCTGCAAATCCTAGTTGCTTTTATCATTACATTGACAATACATTCATCATGTGGTCTCATGAATGTAAAAAGCTTGGGGAATTCTTGGACCACATCAACAATATCCATGACAACATCAAATTCACAATGAAGGTAGAGACTGGTAGCGCCTTGCACTTCCTTGATGTCCTCATCTGCCATAAAGCAATTTGTGTGTCAGCCACAGTGTTTACTGGAAACCCACCCACACATACTGCAGATACCTGCACATTAACAGCTATCACTATCTGTCACAAAAATATTCTGTTCTGAGGATCTTAGTGCATTGTGTGGAAGGTGTCTCAGATGCTGAAAACCTGCTGAAGGAACTGAGCCACATACAGAAAGTATTCAAGGAAAACAGATACACTAGTTACCAGATTTCACAAACCACCTTCCTGAAAACACAGGAGCAGAAGAACCCTGAATAAAACTCAATGAAGCTTATGTTTTTTTCTGTTCTGTGGCTCATTAATCAGAAATATTAGCCACTTCTTAAAGGGGTATGAAACAGATTCAGTCTACAGGCCTCCAACAAAAATTTGACAACTCACAAGACCTGTAAAAGTGATGTAGGCCTCAGAATGCCAAGAGTATATAAAATACTGTGTGAGCATTGACAGTTTTCTGTCAGACAGAACATGAGAGATGCTTTCCCCTGTCATGTCATAAGAAATCAGTGATAGTGGAGCATGCTCTAGAGTATTCACATCATACTGCATTCAAAGTGACATCATTTATTACATGGACTAGTTGTTTCTGGGATAGCATAATTAAAGAAGTGATAGATAAAAGTTTGTGAAAACACCCTCAGCAAAGGTGGTAGCCTACCGTTGAGCAAGGATTGTAACACAGCCATCAGAAAGCTGAAGCAGGTGCAGCAGGGGCGCAATGCAAACATTACCCCATATGGTGCTGGAGTGAGCACCAGTGACATCATGTAAGGCAGTGCAGCAGTAAAGGATGTTAGCAGCAACCAAAAGACAGTCACTACTTGACAGTTGCCAAGGAGTACTTGACTGAAAGCTTGTGAGTTTTAAACCACTTGCTGCAACTGGAAGTTCAAGAGAGATTTAGTGGTACATATCACTGCAAAACCATGCATTAATATAAATCCTCCATAATATTTTAAATGACTCCACATCATACTTAATCAACATGAAATGAGGTTCAGAAATGTTATATTTATGTATGGCCAACTTCACTGATTTGTACATCACTAAAACTAACCGACTTACAGCTAAGATCTTCCCAATTTCATATTCAAAAAAGATAAAAGGAGCACTAACAACTAGCCCCATGTTAGCACTTTGCCATCCTCACATCTTGTACAAATGTCACTGGCCACTTGTCACCTTTCCATAGATGACAAGCTTCTAAAACATTGACTTTTGTGAGCTTTAATTTTCCAGAAATCCTCTATTTTGCCATGTCATTCCACAAACTCAAATTTTCTTTTCAAGTAACTTCTTTGCAAGTTCTAAACTGTTATAATAATCAGCCATGAAGAAGTGGTGCCACTTTCCCTCAGAAGGTGTCAATAGTTCCATCACTGTTTTTGCTAAAGGCTGTCCAGCACCAGAATATATCTCGAATGAAGAAATGTATCCTGTACTCGAATCACACAGCATCTGAACGAGTATGCTGTATTTCATAATTTTTGATGGATTATAAACTTTAGAATTTAACTGTCCACCCAATGGTGTCATTCCTTCATCAGTTGAAATGTTCTGACTTGGATTAAACATTTCTTCAAACCTTTTGGAAACATAATCTATTACGAACTGCACTTTGACTAGCCGGTCGGCATTATCCAGTTTACTGTTGCTGTTGGAAAAATGTAAAAATGATAATATTTGTCTGAATCGGTTGCAGGACATCGTATTGCAAAATATCAGTGTGTCTATCAATGGATTTGTTGACCAATAATCATCAATCCTTGCTGTATTTATAATTCTCATAAGTATAGCAGCCCAAACCAATTTCTATGCTTGGGTCCCATAACGTTGACAAATTTGGCATTTTTTAAATCCAGTTTCCTTCTCTTGCAATGTTGACTATAGTATTCATTGGTTTCATTGCTAATATATTCAAATAGATCATTCCCGATATCTAATTCTACGATATCCTCGATGCTCTGTGTATTTTTGGGAAATATGTTTGGACCCGAGGATCCTTAAAATTTATTATTGGTCTTTGGTAAATCAAAGTCTGACCCCTGTGCACTGTCTTCTTCATCTGATTCAGCTGAATCAGTTGGAAACCGTAGCCTTCACTGAATTCTTCTTGGACGTATTTTACTGTCTTCCTACGATTCTGCTTCACTTTAATTTTTTTGATATCCTATGTCTTCTTCCTAATCAGCCAAGTCATTCAAAATGTCAGACAAGACACCTGCACCTTCATTGAAATTAATCCTATTGTCTCTTTCATCTGCCATGATGAAAGTGTGCAAGTACTTATAAAAACAAAAAACTTATTGATGTGTGTAACTTATCGTTACCTAAACAAAACACCAACAGAATGCAAAAGATACTGAAGTGCTGGCGCTGGTCACTGCATCATACTATGCTCATGACACCACTGTAGTGTCACCGACCACTGAGCGATACTATGCAGATGACACCACTGTGGCGTCGCCGGCCATTGACTGCTATTTTGTGCACGACACCACTGTTGTATCACCAGACAACGTAGTGTTAACATTTCTGAATTATGAGAAGGAATTTGTTCTGTCCTGTGATGCAAATAACTAGCCAGGAGGGTGTACTATAAGCAAAGATGTGAATGGGAAAGAGCACCTTGCAGCCTATGCATCAAAACAGTTAAATGAAGCTGCAAAATTGCTTGAGTGTGGAAAAGGAAATGTTGAGTTTGATGTGTGGTATCATGTACTTCAGGCGCTATATTTATGCCAGGAAATTCAAAGTCTTAAATGATCACACAGTGTGAAAATGACTATTAAGCTTGAAGGAGGCTCCAAGCAGGTGGACTTGGTGGGAATTGAAATTAAACGAATTTGACTGGAGGAGATTTATAAGCCAGGCAGAAAGCACATAAAACGCAGACGGATTAAGCAGAAAGTTTGGTGTCATATGGACACTTGCCTGTAACCACACAGAATGATAGAAGCTGCTAACTGCTGATGCTGACTTCAAGCTGTGGTGTCACCACCAGACACCACACTTGCTAGGTGGTAGCCTTTAAATCGGCCACGGTCCGGTAGTATACGTCGGACCCACGTGTCGCCGCTATCAGTGATTGCAGACCAAGCGCCGCCACACGGCAGGTCTAGAGAGACTTCCTAGCACTTTCCCCAGTTGTACAGCCAACTTTGCTATCGATGGTTCACTGACAAATTACGCTCTCATTTGCCGAGACGATAGTTAGCATAGCCTTCAGCTACATCATTTGCTACGACCTAGCAAGGCACCATTATCATTTGCTATTTATCTTGTGATGCATGTACCGTCAGACTGATGTTTACCAATTATGGATTAAAGTTAAGTATTCCAGAAGATATGTACTTTTTTTACTAGACTCAGCTCCTTTAACTGTTCCAGACCTCACGCCAGCCTGCGTGAGCTTAAATGCGTGCATTTCGGCTACCTCATAGTTGGCTTGGCTGTCTTGCCAAGTCACAACACAAGCTATTCAAAACATAGCCACAATCTGCCATGCAAAATGGAATGCTAGGTAGGCCACTGAAGCTTGAGCCATGCATCATGATGTCTGCTGCATTATGGGAAGAAGTATTGAAAGAAGTTCACAACCACATTCTAACTGGGCACAGAGGTCAAAGAACAATAGATTGTAAGGTTGCTCAACAATATTGGTGAAGAGAGTGAGGACAGGATGTTGACAAGCATGTGAGAAATTGTGTGCTAGGTGCACAGTGTGCTTCATCAGCAAGTACCACTGGTAAAGGGACACCCTCCTCTAACATTACCTTCATTCAACAGAAGTTATCAATAGCAAAAAAAACTTTCTACCTTATAAACAGGTTAATATTGTCTCATCGGTTTAACTAAAAGAATTCCATATGATTTTGTGAATGATGTATTATACTTCACTCTAAAATGTATAAAAAGACATTATTTTATTGCAATTGATATGTATTAACTGTGTATTTACAGTTAAAATTACTTTTCTTTTGGAAATATTTGAAATCACGAAATAAAATCATGAAATATCTGGCTCACTTAAAATTCCTATTATTAATTGCACAATGTGATAATATTTATTAAATTTATTTCTGGTCTCATTTATAAAATAATTATATAGCTTTGTGAAAATTCTTCTTTTGTCAAGAAAGTTTGTAAACCCTGTTTTGTAAACTCTTTGGACTGTTGTTAGTACCACAGAATGAAGTAATAGTGGGCACAACTCTGATGGAATTGGACATGTTTTTAATTTTGGCAATAAAAATGAAATTTTTGGTTTTATGGAAGTGTAAATTGTAAAGACAGTGTGATATAGAGAAATGTGATACAATAAAAAAAGTACAAAAACAGAAATTACACAACAGACTTACTTAACAGTCATCATGTCATCTGAAAACCTACAAAGTCAAAAAATTTAAGCCTCAAGAATCAACCCCTAGATGTGACAAACTGGAGCCAATGATGAGAAAAGAAGGTAAGTAAAAAAGTTCATTTGTCAATCTTACTCCTCTCAAAGCTTATGAAACAAGTCAATTATTTAGAAGAGTGAAAATCAACTGTTGATGTGAGGGAGGGTAATTTTACAATTGGTGGCATGATCAATTGACTGATAATGAAGTTTTGTCTGTTAGATAAGGGACAGTGATTTGTGCCTTTTGCAGTTTATATTGAATTTCCCATCACTCAGAGAAAGAAGACCGAGAGCTGCACAGTCAAGTTATAACAACAGTGATGAGATACTTCCAATAATGATGGACTGGATCAATTGAAAGAGGACTTTACAACTACAATGAGGGACATGAAAAAGGAAAGCTAAGTGCAAAGTATTTGTGAAATTAATTTGTTTGTGTACTTGTGTGATTGTTAACAAAATGAAGAGAGATGAGGGCAGGTGTGACGTAGAAGTGAAAGCTGTGGGACCCAGTCAGGACATGTATGAGCCAAGTGAAAATGTAGTCAGCAAAGAAACAATAAAAACTGTTATTTTGCAGTTAATTTTGGCAAAGCTAGTGGAAATGAAGACAGATAATAACAGTAAATTTAGTGCATTAATGAGCAGTCAACTGAAATAAGCACGGACAATGATAGAAAATTTACTTCACTACAAGGACAATTAAATGACCTAAAAGCTGAAAACAATAGTAAAATGGATAAGGTACAATACCAAACAGACCAACTTAGTAATCACGTTTCAGAGCTAAAAAATGGGTTGTCCGAGGGATTAAGAAGTGTGAACAAAAAAGTTGATGTCTTAGAAAATAAATTTATTGTTTTGGAAAATGAGTTAGTTGCCGAGTCTGCAAGACAGATGAAGAATGTTAATGACATCAGAGTTGAACAGAAGGTCATAGCAGAAAAAATGGAACAGAACTTTAGTAGTTTAAATCAAAGAATTTTAAATGTTGAAAACAATATGCAAACTAATGTAAATGTTTTAGATCAAAAAATTTCAGCAGTTCAGGAAAACTGTATATACAAAAATCTGCATTCAAACAATAGTGTTGCATGGTGCAACATTCCAATCAAAATTTTTTCTGTAAGACAATTCACATCCAGTAGATCTTCTGCACCACTGTAAAGAGAGTTGTGTGTCAGGCATGAGTGACAGTCAAAAAATTAAATTTGTTAAAAGATGTCTTGAAGGCGAAGCTCTGTCTTGGGTAAATCTAAATTTAAGTCAGTGGGAAACATCTCAAAGTTTCAAAAAAAGTTTTTTAAATAAATTATAGTCAGAAGCTGAACAGGGGAGAATTAAAAGTGAACTTTTGAATAGTCCTAATTATAGGATTTGGGCAATACCCTGAAAGAGTTTTGTAAGAATCAACTTCAGAAATTTATGCACCTTGATAAACCATTTGATGAAATGGCAATGACTGATGCACTCGAAAGGAGATTACCAAATAGGTTGCAGTGTAATTTAGTGCACAGACCTGATGATTGCCTTGAACAATTTTTACAATATGTTGACAGGCTGGATAGGGCAGTAGAAAGAAGCATGTACCATAATAATCGAAATGAGAGAGATTACAACGGTAATAACTACAGAAACAGAGATAATGGTAGCTTCTATCAGGATCAAAATTTTAATAGAGACAGAAATTTTTAACATCAGCAGGATAGGAATAATGGGGATAACCTAGGGCAATTTAACAGAAGAAACAATTGTAGATGTAACTACTCGGGAAACAGCAATCCGCATCAATGAAGGTCCATAGTTTTGGGGCATGGAAACACAAAAAGCATGGGACCTTCAATTTATACTTTTAATTAGACAATAATGACAGTGTTAATTAAGTGGCACAGATATCTGAAGTTGAACGGAAGGAATATCAGATTTCTCACTTATGTTTTGATAAAAATTTTTGAGATACTATATTTAATTATAGTGTTGTCAATACTAATTACAAACCAGAATGTGACACTAATGGGAGTTTTGATGCAGTATGTACTAAGGATTTCTTCTTTTGCTCAGAAAACAGTGTTACTGATGTATACCAGTCAGGTGATGACTCCACTGGATCTGAACTAGATAGTATTTTTTATATAGATGCGAATGAGAGCTGTGAAATGACTGAAGTTGGTATGTCTGAGACTGGTAGCTTATTGAGAATGAATGTATGATCATCAATCATAATCATCAATCATAATCATCAATCATAATCATCATCAGAGATTATGATTATGATGATTGTCATGTAGTTGTGGAGTTGAAGAATAATGAAGTTTCAGAGTTATTTGTGAATAAAGGTAAGGTGATGAATGTGATGGTGTAAGTGAGAGTCTTGGAATACCAGTCCAGTCAAAGCAGATTTTCATTAATATCACGCAGAGTAAGCCAAGAGAAAAAGGTCAAAACATTTTTAAGTTTGTTTTTTACGAGACTGATGGTAACATAGATAAATGTGCATTCTGGAATAAGTTAGCTGTGGTTAGTCAAAATTTATATCCAAATTGGTGGAATGAAGTCAAAGAAGATCTGAGCAGGAAGTGTAATTTTGACAGTAATATATTTTTTGTGTTCCTTCTGTAATAAGTGAGGTCAGTTGCACTATGGAATCCATTCCTTGTCTTTAATCTATACCTGACAAAATGAGTAACCAAAGTGATTCTATGATATCAGCAAAGTTGATTAAACCCTGTAAAAACAGTGTAGATGTAGCATTTAACAAAATTGAAAGTGATATTTTACATGAAGTGTCTATTATCAGAGATGATGATTCAGATTTTGGATGTCCATACTTTAACATTAAGATTTATCAGTGGGAAGGGAACTGTTTGTTTGAGACAGGTACCAATTTGTGGTACATCTGAACAGTTTAGAGACAAGATCCAGTATAATAAGAATTTTGTGGAAATGTCCTTTGCACGTGTAAAGATAGGAGGGACTAGTGGTAAGTAAAGCAAGTATGTAAAATGTTAAGTACTGTTAACTTTTAGTATAGATGACAAGACCTATGACCATTGATGCTTAATGATCTAGAAGAAAATACACACTATGTTTGCAGATTCATAAGACTACATAATTGTGGTGTGTTTATCAAGAATGTAGTACGTAAGATAATGTCATTCCTAGAGTTTTGTCTTATCTATAGGCTGTTCAAATTTATGATGCACTATATAATGATTTTTTGTAATAGATTTGTACTTTAGAATATGATACATATATGCTATAAGACTACATGAGTAGATCCTTTTCCAATTTTGAAATGGGATAATATACATAATTTGTACTGTAAAAAATAGGAATAGTATGTTAGTATATCTGTGTGTATCACCTTGTTAGTTTATTCTTTCCATTGCAGTTAACTCTGTTTATCAAAGTTTCATGTGTGAACCGTTTTTAAATTTCATCTCACATAAGTAACTGCTTTTGGAAACTTATTAGGGAGAGCATACTCCGTGTGATGTAAAGAAGGTATTGAACAGCATATTTAGTACATAAAACAATGTTTCAGGATTTGGTTGAATGCTAGACTGAAAGTTTGAGAACTCTAGGGAGGAAACTGAAAGCTGTGGGTAGATTCACTCCCACACTACTGGCTGGACCAGTCAACTTACAAGAAATCGTAGGTGCTGGGTAATGTACTCAATCACCTGCCAACTACATCAGTGTTGTGACTGAGATTTGTAAATTGTTAACCAAGACTACCAAAGACAGTGTTATTTCACATAAATGTAAGTTTTTTTGAAGTAGGGGGATTAAATTCCCAATACATTATGTAACTTTGAATCAGTATGTACTTTTTTTATCAGTTGTTAATGAGTCTTCTAGGCCTTTATGTATGTAGGTTAGTTTGTATGTCTTCCACACTATTTGCTAGCATAGTCAATATAACAAGATGTATACATGTCTACTTCCATACACTGTTTTTGTCCTCAAGCTACTTTATTAGGTCATCATTTAAAGCTATTTATGACTCTCCCTCTCCCTCCTTTTATGAATCAACATATCCTCAAATACTCTGGTTTATGTGGCTGATTGATTTTGTACTATATTCCTACTCATAATTGAGTATATTCCTCTGGTCTGTACCCATCGTCGTATTTTTAGAATCGGCTCACTCATCGTACACTTAGGCTCTGAATTTTTTCTCGTCTCTTTTTAAGGATTTGAAGGTGTTATTTTATGGATGTATACTTACAATTTGTAATTATAGTCTCTGTACTTATTTCCAGAGTGTAGTGTTGTAATGTTATAGTTTTGACTTTGTATTATTTGTCTTGTAAAAGTATGCTCCACAGATCTCAAAAGCTGAATGCCAAGCCCTGACATATGTATAGATTATGACTTGTATAGCAGATATTTTTCTGTTTTCTGTAATATGTTATGTACCAGATACTTCTATACATCAGTATTCAACCTTTTGGCATCATTTTGTACACCGATTGTCAAACTTTATAGTCTGTCACAAAATATTGTAAACAAACAGTTTCAAAATTTTGTGAAGGGGATACTGTAAAGGGACATCATCCTCTAACATCACCTTTATTCAACAGAAGTTATAGATACCAAAAATACTTTCTACCTTTTGAACAGGTTAATATTGTCTCAGCTATTTAACTAAAAGAATTTCATATGCTTTTGTATATGATGTATTACATTTCAGACTAAAATGCACAAGGAAAAATTATTTCATTACTTTATCACAATCCATATGTATTGACTCTCTATGTACAGTTACAATTGCTTTTCTTTTAGAAATATTTTAAATTACAAAATATCTGGCATACTTAAAATTCCTATTGTTAATTGCACAATCTGACAATATTTATTTCTGGTGTCATCTATAAAATGATATAGCTTGGTGAAGATCCCTCTTTTGTCAAGAAAGTTTGTAAACTCTTTTTGTTTTGTAAAATCTCTTGAATATTTTTAGTACTGCAGAATGAAGTAGTAGTGGGTATGGATCTGATGGAACTGAATGAGATTTTAATTTTGGCAATAACAATGCAATTCTTGGTTTTATGGAAATGGAAATTGTAAAGACAGTGTGATATCAAAAAATGTGATACAATAAAAAAAGTACAAAAATAGAAGTTACACAGCAGACTTAGTTAATAGTTAGCATGTAATTTAAAACCTACAGAGTCAAAAAAATTTAAGCTTCAAGAATCAACCCCTAGATGTGACAAACTAGAGCCAACAATAAGGAAAGAAGATATGTAAAAAAGTTTATTCGTAAATCTTACTTCTCTCAAAGCTTATGAAACCGGTCAATTATTTATAAGAGCGAAAATCAACTGGTGATGCAAGGGAGGGTAAGATTACACAATTCAATGATTACCAGGGTCACCCAGGCCATTATAGATGGTTGGAATGAACAGTTTTTGGTCCATTGAGCCAAAAATGATGGGCAACCACTCTTTTTTGACTATCATAGACCACTTTTTGTGTTACCTTGCAAAGATTACAAATCAGCTAGCAATTACAGTAGCACAAGCAATTGTGAATAACTGGTTACTGAAGTTTGGTATCCCCAACATGATAATCACTGAACAGGGCACCATCATTATGTCAGAGATAATGAAACGGCCATTACATCCATCACACATCTGGAAACAAAGAACCAGTCCTTGCACCTGCAGTCTAAAGAGAGGACTGAACACATTCACCAAACCATAAATAAGGTGCTGAGCTACTACTTCAACAGTCACCATAATGACTACGATGTTTACTTACCCTGTGTAATGGCTGTGTATAATTGAAAGGCGCACATCAGTGCTGGGTTGTAACCATATAAGGTGACGCATGGAAGAAAGATGCCATAACTTTTTGAGGTATTAAACCTAAGATAGGGAAAAAATGGGAAACACATGGAATTATTACAAAGCATTAAAAGATATAAGAAAGCAAATGCAAAAGGCAAGCAATAAGGCATTCGATTGGCAAGAGAAAATGGGACAGTATAAAGTTAAACTGCCAGAGTACAGAGCCAAGTGAAGGGTAATGTTAACTGGCCCCTATAACCAAAGAGTAAACTGAAGAAATTTATTACACAATATTATGTGCCATATCAAGCTGTGGAAATGACATCACTAGTAAACATTCCATTGCAGTTTCTGACACACAAACCATTGCTCAGGTGGAGCACAGTTAATCTTTTAAAGGTGCTTCAGATACTACTACAATTGCCAGCACCACTACCTGCAAAGAAGATAGATGGCAAGAGTAAAGGGAAGTAAAGAATCAAACTTGCATGCAGGCTGCACACAAGATACTATATGCTCTTAGGTCACGCACATAAGTGGTTTGTATGTATATTTTATGAATATTTTTTGTATGATTTATTGTATGGGAGATATGGAGTACATGATAAACTTCGTGGTAGATTCTGTTGTGTTTGTATAGTTCTCTTATTTTTCTGTTAGTGTTTTCACTTTGATCTGTTTTCTAGTAATAGGCTTGGTATGAAGTGCAATACAGGAGTGGAACACATGTATATCAGCAATACAGAATGAGTTATATCATGTCTGGTTTATAACAATGGACCATGGGCAGTGTTCTCATGAGTGGGACATAGGGTGATGCAGATTCCATTTCCCCAGGAGGTGTTGCCACCAAAAATGGGCATGAGTGCAGTCTTTGCAAGGAATTTTGGTTACTTGCAATATTTTATTTGTGCCTGAATTTTTCTTGGGATAAGGTGTTCATTTCTTGTGGTTTCATGTCAAGAAGAGTATGCTTGGATTATGGGAACCATTCCAAACTGTTGTATTTTTTGTGCATTTTTATTGTTATTTGTACTGTTTATGTAGTGAGTTATGGGTTGTGTATTCAGTTTGAGGGTGTATCCAAAATTATGTTTGTTTGTTCTAAATAGTGGAAAGCTCTGGAGAAGTACACACAACTAAGGACACATGAGGTGATGCTGATCTCCAAACAGAGGCGATGCTATGTGTTAATGTTAGTGGATGAGATTTGTCAATGGTAGAGAGGATGGGTTACAATATGCCTAACTCAGATGCTCCAGACTGACACAAAGGTGTGTGAGAGTTATTTTTAGGTTGGTTAGTTGGTTGGTTGGTTGGTTGGTTAGTTGGTTGGTTGGTTGGGGTTGAAGGGACTAAACAGCAAAGTCATCAGTCCCTTGTTTCAAATGTGGTCCATTCAGACAGTCTGACATCTCAGAAAAGTCAGAATGATGAAAGAAAAAGGCTAAAAAAACGTAAAAGTGCAGTCGTGCCGTCAATGGGAAAAACAAAATGAGGGAAGTCAGCAAGAGAGCAACTCCAAGGCTATGCTAGAAGCAGGAAATATCCCGCCTCTGAATGCTTTTAAATAGCAGGTGGTCTTGCCTCTACTGCATCAACCACTAGAATGTAGATGTGTGTACTGGAAAAGGAGACTAACTAATTCTAAAAAGTGATAAAAACAGAGTAAAAGGGAAAGAAAAGAGGATATTGGCCCTGTCCCAACACCAGAGTGAGGTTAAAAACCTTAAAACTGAGAATAAAAACCACTTTCATGGAGGAAACTGAGAACCAGTTCGATCATCTGGGACCTGTCAGCCAACATTAAAGGTAAAGTGTGGGGAAGTCTGTACTTAGTACGCAGAGCCAAAAGAAGGCGGCATTCCACCAAAATGCTGAGACCAAAGGATGGCAGGAAAAACACTGGTCAATAGCCAGAAGGCCACTCATTAAGTCCGTACATAACAAAACATGGTTGCGTTGGGACTGTTTAATAAAGGTAAGGGCCTGGGAAATTGCCATCAATTCTGCAGTATACACCCCACATGTAAGTGGGAGGAGATGATATTCCATGCCAACAGAGGATATGAGGGCATATCCCACATGATCAGTAGATTTAGAGCCATCAGTGTAAAAAACAACAGCATCCTGAAACTCCCATAAAATTTGGCGGAAAAAACAACAGAACACCATCGCGGGAGTGGAAACTTTCGGACCTCGAAGGAGCAGGTGGGTGATGCCCATGGTCTGAGAACAAGATAGAATAGGAAGGATGAGTGAGAGAGGAATAGACAGCGATTGCATAGGAAACCAAAAGCTGGGACCGCCGAACAGAAAGGGGTGATGGGGGGGGGGGGGGGGGGGATCCCATTTTCCACCAGGAGTTTATCAACAGGGCTAGTAGGGACGGCACCGGTGGCCAAACTGATACCACAATGGTGGACCGGATCCAGGAGGTACAGTGTGGAAGGAGCAGCTGAACCATAATCTTGACAACCATAGTCAAAGCGAGACAGCACTAAAGCCTGATAAAGGTGGAGAAGGATGGAGCAGTCCGCACCCCAAGAGCTGTGGTCAAGGAAGCGAAGGACATTGAGTTCACGGAAACATCCTACCTTCAGGAGTCAGATATGGGGCAGCCAAGTGAGCTTGCTGTCGAAAAGAAGACCCAGGAAATGAAACTGTGGGACCACAGGCAATTGTTGTGCATCATGATAGAGCTCCAGATCGGGGTAGATCGTAGTACGGCGACAGAAGTGGACCACCCATAGTTTTAAAGGAGAGAATTGAAACCCGTGCGAGGGAGTCCATGCAGAGGCACGCCGTATAGCTCCCTGGAGCTGCCGCTCTGCAGAAGCCATCGAAGAGGAACTAACCCAAATGCAGAAATCATCCACATACAGAGCAGGGGGTGACCAAAGAACTGACAGAGGCCACAAGGCCATCAACAGCAATGAGGAAAAGTACTACACTCAATACGGAACCCTGTGGGATGCCATTCTCCTGGGTCTGTGGAGAACAAAAAACAGTACCAACCCAAACCCTGAATGACCGATGGAACAGAAACTGGCAGATAAAAATGGAGAGTGGGCCTGGAAGACCCCACTGATGACGTGTAAGTAAAATGTGATTGCGCCAAGCCGTGTCATAGGCCTTGCGAAAGTTGAAAAATACTGCAACCAAATGGGGTGCTGGGAAAAAGCCTGCGAAACTGTGGATTCCAAGTGAAGTAAATGATCAATCAGAGACGGCCCCTCTTGGAAACCACACTGGTAAGTGGACAATAGACCCCGAGATTCGAGGATCCAAGTGAGCCGACGGGCTACCATCCATTCAAGTAAATTGCAAACAACATTTGTCAGGCTAATTGGCCAGTAGCTTTCAACAAAGAGGGGTTCTTACCAGTCTTATGGACAGGAACCATGATGCTATCCCTCCACTGAGAAGGGAAGTCACCCTGGAGCCAAATACGGTTAAACACCCAGAGAAGATGTTGCCGTTGAGGAGCACTGAGATGTTGAAGCAGTTGGTTATGAATGGAGTCTGGGCCAGAGGCCGTATAATGAGAAGAATAAAGAGTGGAAGGAAGTTCCCATTCAGTAAAAGGTTTGTTGTAAGATTCTGATTGACAAGGGGTAAAACATAATGTGGAAGCTTCGGCCCGCTGTTTCTGGTGAAGGAAAGCAGCCGGGTAGGAGGCTGCTGCTGATGCTGTTGCAAAATTGGTCACAGGATGTTCCGCGAGAATCAACGGGTCTATGCAAAGGCCATCCAGGACGTGAAGGCCTGGGAGGGTGGACAGCAACCTTGGAGAGAGTGAAGTGTAGCCCATACCCATGACATAGGGACAGTAGAACCGAGGGAAGGAACAAAGCTTTCCCAACACATCCATTTGCTCTATTTGATTAAGTAAAGGGGCTTTAGCACGAAGGCATTTAAAGGTAACAAGATTGGCAACAGATGGGTGCCTCTTAAGGTGTTGCAAAGCTTGACTGCGATCACGGATGGCAATGGCAATTGCCATACTCCACCACAGGACTTGCTTGACAGTGATCACGAATGTCAATGGCAATGGCCGTACTCCACCATGGGACTTGCCGGCGGCATGATGGTCCACTTGAGTGCAGTACAGCAAGGCTAGCAGCGCGAACAATTGCGTCAGACACGTCACATAGGACGTCATCAATACAACCTGACAAACATGGAGGAAAAACGAACTGTGCAGTATATAGAGGCCAATCGGCACATTCGAAAGACCAACCTAGATAGATAGATAGATAGATAGAAAGATAGATAGAAAGATAGATGGTCTGCAAGAAACTGGTCTATGAGAAGACCCTATCTAGATGGAAATGCTCTGCCCCACAAGGGATGATGAGCAACCCCGAGAAAGAGGAAGGGAGGAGGAAGTTGCTGAAGAAGGGCAGTTAAGGGAGCAGGTGTAAGAGTCCTGTCAGGAGGGAGCTAAAGATTGCAAACCGTGACCTCAGAGTCCAGGTGAACCCTAACAGCAACCGCTTCCAATGTAGTTTGAAGAGGAATCCACAACGTCCGTACCGACCAACGTACAAACACCACCAGAGGCCCGCAGGGGGCCGACCCGATTTCAACAGAAAACATGGAACCCACAGATGGTCAGTGAGTGATCATCAGTAAATTGAGATTCCTGTAGAAGCACAAAAGCTGTAGAGTAAGAAGAAACAAGGGATTTCAATTCTGGAAGGTGATGGTGGTATCCATTACAATTCCACTGGCTAACCGCAGAATGATGATTCAAATGGGGGTTGAACAGGCTAAAGCCAGTCATGCCACCGGGTCACCACTTGTCACCGACAAGGAGGGGCGACACCCACGAACAACAGATCAGAATCAGGATGCAAAGGTGGGGATGGGACCTCTGGTGACACCAGAGGCTCCTTGTCCCAGAACTTATGTCTCTTCTTCTTTTCTGTTTTAGATCATGGAGGGCTGTGTGGCATAAAGGAGCCAGCTGCAGCAAGATCGGGAACAGAAAGAGATCAGGTGACCTGGGGGCCCACAGACCATGGTTCTCGTGGTCATCTCGTGGCAGCAGACCTTTGACCTGGAAGGTGCCGGTAAGGGGCATCCCAGGAGGGGCGCCCTTGACCGGCAGACGTCGAAGAAATGGGACACGTATCGGCTGGTGAGGGGGAGCAGCGCCCAGAGGAGAAGGTGTGGGAGCCGCAGGGGAGGGGGAGGAGAGGGGTTCGGGACTGGGGTAAGGGAGGCGGAGGAAGGGCTGAAGATTTAACTAAAGCATAGCTAGACGTCATGGACACAGGGTGAAGACGTGCATACTTCTTACGAGCCTCGGTGTAGGTTAAATGGTCAAGGGACTTCTACTCTTGTATCTTCTTATGAACTGGGCAATCTGGTGAACATGGAGAATGATTGGCATGGCAATTAACACACACAGGAGGGGGAACACAGGAACTCCTCTCAGGGAGTGGACGTCCACAGTCATCACAGAGAGGGGCCTGCGAACAGCGGGAAGACTAGTGCCCAAAATGCAAGTACCTAAAACATCTCATAGGTGGTGGGATGTATGGCTTCACATCACATTGATAAATAATTATCTTTACTTTTTCAGGGAGCTTATCCCCTTCGAAGGCCAGGGTAAAGACACCAGTATCAATGCAATTGTCCTTCGGACCCTTCTGAACACGCCAAACAAAGTGAACACCCTGCCAGCTGAGATTGTCCCGTAGTTTCTCATCAGTTTGAAGGATGAGGTCCCTGTGAAAAATCACGCCTTGAACCATGTTTAGAGTCTGTTGGGGGGTAATGGACACAGGAATTGTGCCAAGATGGGTACAGGCACGAAGGGCCACAGACTGGGCAGCTGAAGCAGTTTTGATCAACAACGAACATGACTGCATCTTTCTCAGAGAGTCCACTTCGTCAAACTTGTCTTCAATGTGTTCCACAAAATATAAAGGTTAGGTATCGGTGACAGTATCCCCATCAGTCCTGGTGCAAACTAGATAGTGGGGGAAAGGTTTCGCTCCTAGCTGATGAGCCTGACCCTCCTCCCAGGGGGTAGCCATGGATAGGAAGGCCGAAGGAGCAGGAGAAGCAGCACTAAAAGAATCAGTTCCACACAGAGAGATGGCCGCAGAAGAACGGCCAGAGTTCTGGACCTGTATGCGTTTCATTTGCATGGAGTCCGCCCTGATACCACCCACTCCAATCAGGGGCACTCCCCATGGGCGCCACCCAGCCACAACAAGGGCTGTCTGGCACGGTGGCCATTGCCAGGAGTTCTGATGCTCCAGGGCAACAAGCAACCACTCCTAGGCTTACACGAGGAGGTCACAGCTCAGGTATCAGAAGTGTGATCCCTGTGTGTTCAGGGGGCTCAACCAAAAGGGTACATAGCGACCCCACCACACGGGCTGCCTACCGTGCACGCTATGCATCCTAGCATCAGACAAGGATGTGAAAGAAAAGGTGGAATGAACTAGGAGGGCACATGTCGGAGACACTAGGTAAGGCACTCTTCCCCAAATTGCTCACACTAAGGAACAGAAGTTTAGTAATGGAGGTCAAACCCCACAGGGGAGCCAGGGAACGCCAAAAGGATGAGGTGATTATGCAACAAAACCAAATTGCAAAGCCAACAGAACCAGGAGGATAACAGGGCCAACTTAAAAAAGGACACCAAGAGGGAGAGGAGAGGGGGAAGGGGAAGGAGCAAGGAGAGGAAAGGAAGGGAAGGGCAAGGAAATGCAGCCCTGGAAAGAAGGAAGGATGCAATAGCTTGGGGCCCCATGCTCGCCATGCACGTACTCAAGGAAGGACCGTGAGGCCCATTGGGGGGGGGGGGGGGGGGGGGTTATTTTTAGGGATAAAAGATGCCTTAGAATGCTAAAGGGATGTCATGGCACTGTATCCTTACTTTCAAAGGGCTGGAATGTATTATATTTAATCCATATTTACAACCAAAATAGTTGTTATAAACTGCTATGAGCAAGGATGACAGAAAGGGAGGATGAGGCTAAAATTATGAGGTAGTGTGCTACTGGTAAATGGTATAACTTGTGGCATAGCAGGAACTGCCTTACAGCTAATATCAATGGAACCACTATAATGAATATGATACAGCCATTATTGTATTAGCTGAAAAAAAAACTACTGAAACTACTACCAATCCAGACTTAAACTTACATAAGCAACGCTTAAAACCTGACTTCCTTTCACTGGTTAAGCTTACAGCTACACAGAAATCATACATTACTGCAGAGCAGGTGCTCCAGCATGTGTGGCAACACCATGATCAGTTATTCATAAAAAACATGACACAATGTCCTGGTGTCTGGTATCACCATGGTTGTGACTACTGTGTGTTTCTTGTATCTACTTTAAGTGGGAAACCGCCTGATTGCTTTAGCTTTTATTATGACTACCAGTAAACTGTGTTAATATTCGGAAACAGTACTTAAGTTAGTAAACAGCAAATGAACAAAGTGGTTCACACTGAACCTGAGAAGAGAGAAGTGGAGAATATCGGACATATATGAAACATCTATTAAGATTTTCTTTATAAATGTTAACATATCACAACTGGAGAGACTGAATCTCAAAGTGGAAGGTAGTGCTCTACCATGGCTTTGCCTGGTGTAGCAAACAACTGCTGTGTTCATTCAGCAGAATGATGTCATGAGGAGGGAAGCGTACATCAGCTCAATAATTAGGTGATATGTCACAAGAGTGCATATTCAGCACTCAAGAACATGTATTCAGTACACTGAAAATGGAGAAGATGCCAGCCATCATCTGCAGAAGTCAGAAGTTGAAGTTATGATGCCTCCCTACTCCAGTAGAGCTTCTGGAGGAGCTAGCAAGATAGGAAAACCATGGCAAATGAAGTCAGTTTCCCAATGATTAAGTCTGACAATAGCAACCTGTTGTGACTTACAGGTCAGAACTGCTGCCGTTTGAGAAACACTATCCAGCCCAGCTCATCTACATACATACACCCCCCCCTCCCCCCACACACACACACAAAACCTAATTTAGTCCATCAGTCTCAGTAGCATTAATCTGCACACAGAAGGCCCAGTTACGCAGTTTATGCTGGCCACTAGCTATGAAAAGAAATTTGCTTGCAATCAAAGATGAAGCAACCAGCCATTGCTGTCAGACTTTGCTGTCAAGAGCTGCAGGCCTCTGCTTGAGCTGAGCCTGTATGCAGTTTACTGGTTGACTACCATCTGCCAACAGCCACCTCCCTGGTGGGCCATGGTTTTGAGGCTGGTGATCTAGCTACCCTTGCATCACTGCCCTCTGTGGACACATGTAATTGCTGTTCACTGTTCAGAACAGGCACATGCCATTGTCATCAGTCATCCCAGTGGCTGCACTTTAACCCCACCTACTCCATTGTATTCTCTGGTGGGTCAAAAAAGCAAGTGAGAACTAAGGTGGCTTCCTACTCCCTGTCACCTGTAGCCATTACTGCCTTGCATCAGCACTCTGCTGCTGTGCTGATTTGCTGATTACAGCATGATGGGTTACCATCGTACTGTGTGCCACCCTGGGCACAGACAACTGCTAATGCCAGCACACTTTAGCAGCTATTGTCACCTACATCATGGATGCAAATGACACTTCCCTGATGCCATCACTGTAACTGTTATGAATAAAAGACTTTCTCAATCAGGAACATTTATCTGATGGGTCACCATACAACAACTGCTACCACCAGCACTGCAGACATGCTAGAACAGTGAAAATGCACTACAGTCTGAAATATCAGCAGCCCAATTCACTTGCCAGCTCAGGGGTTATGCCCTACTGCTCATCATGGGTACAGCACTGACCTGTGCAAGTGATGTCACAAATGTAAACAATGTGTGCCAATGCCATCATAGCCAATCTACTTACTGCTTCCCTTTTATATCTTTTGACAGATAACTACTGTCTGGTTTCTGTGAAAGTTGTAGACAGCCTGCAGTTCCACGTGTTTTATCCACACTACCTTCACAAATGTAGTTTTGTCTTCCAAGGTAAGCCCTAAGCCGCAGACTCAGTATCACCTCATGTGTTCTTATATTCTTCCAGGAAGATGTATAAATATGATAGTACAGGACCTTTGGCTGACAGTCTCATCTTGCATAAATATGTTGTTATTGTTATTGATGTTACTTTTAATTATTAATAATTAAGAAACAATTATTTATATTCAACTATTACTAGTATTAATGAATGATTAGTAATTGTTAAGATCAATAATAATAATAATATTAATAATAATAATAATAATACACCAGTCCTAAAAGGCAATGAAAAGAACAAACCACTAACAGGGCTAACCCCCCCTTTTAGTGTGATTAGTTGCTTCAGGACAGAGCTAATGAAGCCTCGGACAAGTGCTGTCATGGTCGGGGACGACGCTTGAACCCTATGCCCATCCACAATGGTAACGACACTGCTAGCCACACGGAAAATGATTTAAATCCAAATAGAGGTGTTTTGCAGGATATGCTTCCTGCAACCACCCTAGAAGGAAAACAAAGACAGAGGATGAGATGGTCTGATGAAGTTAACCGACACCTCATGTTCTGTTATTACCAAGCAACAAACTTAGGAACCAACACAACTGGATACAGATCACAAGTATACACAACATTTATTACCAGATACCCAGAATTAAAATTTTTAACAGAAGGACTAGCTGATCAGATCCATGTAATAGTAAAAAATAACAGGATACCCCAGTCAGAATTAGAAAACATCAAACAACAAGTACAACAAATACTGGAACAAAATAATGTGCAATCAGAAGAAGAAGAAAATACAGTAATGGACTCAAACATCCCAGAGCAAACAAACAAAGAACAACACGCATCAATTAAACAATCAGAGGAAAGCGAAATCTTAAGACAGCCACCAGAACAAGCACAAATAGAACACTAAGTGACGCACATGTTAGATATAGATGAAAAATTTCAGCTGACATATACAGAATACAAAGACACAAACACAGACATTAGACCATTCTTGCATAGACCACCAAATAACCCACAAGTCGAAACAACAATAACAACTATCGACACAATCATACACAACAAAATAAATGAAAATACAACTATGGAAGAGTTACAACTACTGGTTTATATAGGAGCACTCACTACACTAAATATACACACTAGGCAGAGATCAGAACCAACCAACACAAAGAAGAAACCCACAAAACCAGCTTGGCAACACAGGCTACAGATTAGAATAGAAAAACTGAGAAGAGACATCGGACAGCTAACACAATTTATAAGAAATGAAATATAAGACAAAAAATGAAAAAGGTTAGGTAAAATCTCACAACAAGGGCTGATAGGGCAATTAAATGAAAAGAAGCAGAAATTACAAGCATTGGCGAAATGACTTAGAAGATACAAAAAAAGGTAAAAATAGAAGGAAACAAAACCAAACATTCATCACAAACCAAAAGAAATTTTATCAGACAATAGATAACACACACATTACAATAGACAACCAACCAAACATAACAGACATATAACATTTCTGGATCAACATATGGTCAAACCCAGAACAACATAACAGACATGCACGGTGGATACAAGAAGAAACAGACACATACAAGATGATACCACAAATACCTGAAGTGATAATTTTGCAACATGAAGTCACCCGAGCAATTAATTCTATGCACAATTAGAAAGCCCCTGGAAAGGATAAAATAGCAAATTTCTGGCTAAAGAAGTTCACCTCAACACATTCACATCTAACTAAATTATTTAACAGTTACATTGCAGACCCATACACATTCCCTGATACACTTACACATGGAATAACCTATCTGAAAACTAAAGATCAAGCAGACACAGCAAAGCCAGCAAAATATCGCCCCATAACACGCCTACCAACAATATACAAAATATTAACTTCAGTCATTACACAGAAATTAATGACACATACAACACAGAACAAAATTATAAATGAAGAACAAAAAGGCTGCTGCAAAGGAGCACGAGGATGTAAAGAGCAATTGATAATAGATGCAGAGGTGACATATCAAGCTAAAACTAAACAAAGGTCACTACATTACGCATACATTGATTACCAAAAAGCTTTTGATAGTGTACCCCACTCATGGTTACTACAAATATTGGAAATATACAAAGTAGATCCTAAATTGATACAGTTCCTAAACACAGTAATGAAAAATTGGAAAACCACACTTAATATCCAAGCAAATTCAAATAATATCACGTCACAGACAAAACAGATTAAGTGTGGAATATACTAAGGAGATTCATTAAGTCCTTTCTGTTTCTGCCTTGCTCTGAACCCACTATCCAACATGCTAAATAATACACATTATGGATATAATATTACTGGTACATACCAACACAAAATCACACATCTGCTATACATGGATGATCTAAAACTACTGGCAGCAACAAATCAACAACTCAACCAATTACTAATGATAACAGAAGTATTCAGCAGTGATATAAATATGGCTTTCGGAACAGACAAATGTACGAAAAATGGCATAGTCAAGGGAAAACACACTGAAAGTATGCAGTCATGTGAAACCAGGAGCACCGATGTGGGAAATTATTAGGGACATTTTACGGGACCAACAAGACAACAAAAATCATCATGTTGTATTAATTGGAGGAGCAAATGACGTGTATTGTAACAAGTTAGCTAATGCTATTATCAGTCTCAAAAGTGGCTTCAGCTCATTAGAAAACTAAAAAGTAACTGTTATTGGTATACCTCATAGGCATGACCTCATATCTGTTTCATGTGTGAAAGCCGAAATTAAGGAAGCAAATAAACAGATACAAACAGTGTGTCAAGTGTACTCAAACATAAGATTTCTATCAGTCGATTTCCTGGATAGATGCAGCTTTACAAAACATGGCATGCACCTAAATAGAAGAGGCAAGTCATCTCTGTGCAAAGCAATTTACGAAACATTAGAAACATATGAAAAACAGAGTATCTATGAGTCAGTACCAACTACTGCAATGAACTACCGATACATGACTGAAAGCAACCATGCAGGAAGTGAATATGTCCTGGAGATAACAACTAAAGCAGCTACAGAACCACAAATTGTTACAGCATCACGATCAAATTCAGTAACAATGGCAGCACCATCAAAACCAGCAACATCTGAACCAGCTCGAGCAACAAGACCAATAACAGCAGCAGCACAAGCAACAGAAGCAGAAATGGTGTCAACAACAACTGTAGCAGTTCCACTGCAGTCACTGGTAGAAAAGAGGAAGGAAACCACAGTCAGTATTGTATCACAACCTCCATCCTACGCCAAAGTGTTATCAAGTGCCTCCGCTCAGCCTGCCCACATAAACTATGTAACATGTGAGACAAACAAGAACCTTGAGAAACAGACAACAAAAATGTCACCTTGATTAGCGGATAAGAAGACAGAAACCTAAGTAAGTATTTTATCATCTCCATCCCATAGTGAAGTGTTATCTAGTGCATCAAATCAGCCATCCCACACAAATGTGTTATCAAGTAGCCCTATATCAAATCCCCCATGTCAGATAAATTATGCAGGAAGTGAAATAAACAAGTCTGCCACCCGAGCCTCAAACAGAACCAAAAAAATATCACAGAGAAGTAATGATTTTTTATGGCCTGCCACAAGGAAGTCCAGCTGCTACCAAAACATAACACCACCACCACACCAAACATGAGGACCAGTGAAAGGCAAACCACCATGTGTGCATCCCGTTGGGCCCAGGACAGCATGCATCTTCCCTCTTGCTGTGAAAAATCAATATTATTCATGCACATAAATATTAGATCTCTGAAATATAAAGCTGATAAACTTGGTGTTGTATTGAATGGAAACAATAGAATTGTATTATGTATTAATGAACACTGGTTAAGAGAAGAAGAGATAAAACTGTATGTACCACCATGTTTTAATTTAATTACAAGTTACTGCAGGCCCAATGAAGGTTATGGGGGTTCCTCAATATATATAAGTGACAACCTAAGGTTAAGATATACTGTGGTTGATGTTAAGGACATATGTGTTAAAGGCATTCTTGAAGCGGCTGTCATGCTACTACCAACATTAAAACTCACAGTTATTTCAATATACCATTCTCCTGATAGTGATGCTGATCAGTTTGTAGAGTGTTTAGATAAACTTATTCACCATACAGAAAAATATACCAAACACAAGACAGTAATTTTAGGAGATTTAAATTTTGATATAAGGAAAAAAAACACACACACACAAAAATACTAATTTGCTTAACATGCTAAGATCCCATAATCTCTTCTGTGCAAATTATAGTCCCACAAGGCAACTTTCTTGTCTCGACAGTTTTATCACAAATATACATAAAGATGATTTTGAATTGGGACTCCTTAATGTTGACCATCTGACAGATCACAAAGGTATATGGGCAAAACTAACAATTAATGAAACAGTGGGGGATTGTGAACCAACCCGGTTTGTCAGGTTATTAAATGATAAAGGCATAAATAGCTTCAGGGATAAGCTGAAGGTACTAAACTGGAATAATATAATATATGCTTCCAACAATGTTGAGGAGGCTTGTAGCAGGTTTGTTAGTACTTTATCTGAAATTATCAATACCTCCTGTCCAATGGTTACCAAACAAAACAAAACTATGGCAAGAAAGCATGGTAGAACTACTCCACACAGATGGTTCACACCATATTTACAGAAGCTAAGATTAATGGTCTTGATATGCTATGATAACGTGAAAAATGGTAATGTTGACAATGAAATGTATGTTAGCCTCAAGAGACACTACAGATCACAAATCAGAGTAGCAAAATGTAGAGAAAATGATATCTTCATTAAAAACTCCAATAATAAGTGTAAGGCTGCATGGAGGTTTGTTAAAGCAGAATTAGGTACAGATAGTCATAGTGTAAAAGTTACAACTGGTGTTAATGTCACCCCAGATGAATTTAGCCCCTTTTTTATCAGTGCAGCAAATCCTAATCCCTCATCTCCTCATAAGAACAGTTCAAAACCAAATTCACAATCTACTTATATAAACCAGTTTTTACAAAACTTTGCTCATACTGTGCCAACCTGTAATTAGGGACATGTGGAAATATGTGATGTAATTAAATCAGTGGCAAAGTTAAGTGACTCCAGATCAGAAGATATTTATGGCCTCTCAAATTTTGTGATTAAAAAAAATAATCGATTTGATGTCATTCCCCCTCTTCACTGGATCTTTGACTGTGGTATTTAACCAGAATGTCTAAAGAAGACAGTAGTAATTCCATTACACAAAAAGGGTGATAAAAACTGCACTAATAATTATTGTCCAATTTCTCCGATACCTATTCTTTCAAAATTAATCGAATATTGTATACAAAAGCAAATTAACATGCATTTGTCAAAAAACCGTGTACTGACTAAGTCTCAATGTGGTCTTAGGGCCCAGTTATCAACAATTAATGCTGTTGAAAATGTTGTTTCTATTGTGCAATCTTCTTTTGAATCTAAATTATCTGCTGAAGCCACACTAGTGGACTTAAGCAAAGCATTTGATTCTGTAAACCAAACAATACTGCCGGAGAAACTATGGTGTTATGGCATTAGGGATCTGGAACTCTCCCTCATTAAATCATATCTCAGTAACAGAAAGCAAACTGTAAGCTACAACAGTCAAAAGTCACAGTTACTGAACGTCACAAGAGGTGTACACCAAGGATCAGTGCTTGGGCCATTACTGTTTATAATATTTATAAATGACCTGACCAGCAATATGCCATGCAAATCTGTGCTTTATGCAGACGATACAACTTTCATCAATTCAGGGAAGGACATAAATAAACTGAAGGAGCAAAGTAAAGATTTTCTCAGATTATCCAATATGTGGTTCGAAGCCAATGAGTTAGCTATTAACTATGAAAAGACTGTAAATATATCCTTCAGCTTATCCAATGCTGATACTGAGTACACTTCTACCAAACTTCTTGGCATATACTTAGATATGAAATTAACCTGGCAGAGTCACATAGACAACATATCTCGAAAGCTTTCGCGAGTTATCTATCTACTGAAAAAATTACGCACATGTGTTTCTGAAAGCCTGCTGATTAATTCCTATTATGCATTCTTTCATTGCCATATTAGCTATGGTATTCTTCTATGGGGTAATTCTCCATGGTCCAGGAAAATTTTTATTTGGCAGAAGAAAGCCATCAGGAGCATTTCTGGGATTATCAAAAATAACATATCATTTAGGTCATACTTCAAACAATTACAGATAATGACAGTCCCTTCTCTTTTTATATACAGCTGCCTTTTGTACATAAAAGAAAACTTTAACAGTTAAAACCTTAGGCAGTCCGTTCATAATCGTAACACTCGTCAAACATTTAAGATAGACATACCAACAACTCGACTCAAGAAAACACCAGACAGTTATGAATACATGGGAATAAGGCTTTTCAACACATTACCTGTGCAGGCACGTTGTGTCTCTCTTAATATGTTTAAAAGTAAGACTAAAAAATGGCTGATAGACAAAGCTTTTTACAGTGTTAAAGAATTTGAAAACTCTTCAAAAATAGACCTGACTTACGAAACAACTTGCAACTCTGTTTGTACCTCTAAGCTTTTTTTGTCTCTGTAGTTCCAAATTTAACTGTTAAACATGTGGAGAAATCCTTATGTATGAAATGTATTCTTTTATTATGCACATTCTTTAAAATGAACACTTTAGTTATGTGGGCTATCTTTATGTATCAAATGTATTCCTTTATTATGTATGTTCTTTTAAAATGTATACTTTAGCTTGGTGTGATACCTCACAATAGTTATATTTCTTAATATGTAAATTGTACATTACTCATGACGATATCAATTGCATGTAAATGCTTAAAGATGGATAAATAAATAAATAAATAAATGCACCACAAAATGTACTGGAGAATGATTAATACAAATTATACTGGAACAGAACCATTATAACAGATAAAACACCACCACGTAACAAACCTGGCATCATACTCACCAATAAAAAGAAGAAATTGACACAACTAATCGAAATATCCACACCCAATACAACAAATATACAGAAAAAAACAGGAGAACAATTGTAAATACATCCAACTGGCTGAGGAAGTCAAGGACATGTGGCATCAGGATAAAGCTGACATTATACCAATTGTACTATCAACTACACGAGTCATACCACACAATATCCACCAGTACATCAACGCAATACAGCTACATCCAAACATATATATACAACTACAGATGTTGGCTCTGAGCACTACGGGACTTAACATCTATGGTCATCAGTCCCCTAGAACTTAGAACTACTTAAACCTAACTAACCTAAGGACATCACACAACACCCAGTCATCACGAGGCAGAGAAAATCCCTGACCCCGCCAGGAATCGAACGTGGGAACCCGGGAGTGGGAAGCAAGAACGCTGCCGCACGACCACGAGCTGCGGACTACAACTACAGAAATCTGTAATTATTGATACATGTTCAACTACCCGAAAGTTCCTAAATGCAATGTAACATATACCATACAGTTAAAAGGAAGTCACGTTTGATCAAGATCCATGTCACTTTCCATTTTTAGCCAGACATAACGTCTGAGAAAGGGAAGATAATAATAATAATACAGACCAGCCACTAAAACTGGATAATTGGAAAATGTGAAGATCTTTTAAAAAGGATAGGTGGTAGGCAAAAATGCCAGTTATAATACAGCAATATGTCTAATAGGAAAAATACAAAGATCCAGACAGATTTTCAGAAAAAGTATGTGCACAGTTCAAAGAGAAATGATTGTAGTATTAATATGTGTAGACAGCCCTTTAATGATTATTAAGTTTATGAGGAGCCAAATTCACCATTTCTTGTGTCCATATTTTAACATTCTAGAAAATTATTTCCTTGTAAAACATATACATGTGTTAATAAATCTGACATTTGTGGTTGGAATAGAGAAGACTAAACCTCGGTATATATGATAATGGAAGATTCAGTCACAAAAACATACAGCTCTTCCTCACTGAAGCTAAGCCACTTATGGGACAACATGCGAAATATACTGGCAGTACCTCAGTTACGTAACATTTCTGCTGGAAGTGTAAACTGGTGTGTCCAATACAAAATAAATGACAAATGCACCATTGTTCAGTTTTGATTGTAACAGTATACACTCTGGGCACAGTGCAGAAAATTGTCCAACAACATCATGTGCGAGCAATTATCCAGTTTTATCATGTACTGAAGTCACTGCCCTGAAGTAACTCTGCTAAATGCATGTAATAGGGTGGAAGGAGAGCTCTGAGCATAAACACCAGCCACTGCATATCTGAAGCATGAAAGATTCCTCTTTGACTGGTGAGTCACATTACACATTGCTACACAGCAGTGGCAAGGTAGAAGCACATAAAAACCACAATAAATGATGGATCACTCCTAGCAGCAAGATTCAGTTCAGGCTAGTGGTAGTACTTACACATTTAAACACGAAAATGTGAACTAATCATGTGTTATGGCACTACATTTCCAAATCAATGTCTGCAACCTGCACCCAGATGAACCACCAGGTACCTTACCAAATTATGGTGCCTGTACTGGACACACACTGAGCTGACATGAAGGAAACCTCTGCTCCAGCACTGAAGTGTGTACATTTGCCACATTCCAGGCCCTGCCAGCTGCTGCTGGGGCTGGAACACTGTTCACACAGCATGGTGTAAGATCCAGGCTATTGCAGTGACTACCTGGATTACATCCTGCCAGGGCATGGCACTCTGCTGCTTCTGTGGTCTAAGTGGCCAAAAGTGACATACTGTCATAACTGAGCCAGATCGAGCGGCCCCAAATATCGCATGCCTCATCCAACTGTTGTCAACTGCACCATACACTGAAAAGTACTCCATGGTGATCGTCGATCCAAAGTGGGTCATCTCAACTACAACTAGGTGCTACCTCCTCTACCTATGCCTCTATGACCCACATGTAATCTCAATGCTGCCAGTAGCCAAACTGTTGCCTGCCAGCTACAGGCCTACTGTTGGCTGTCATCAACTGACTCTGGGGCACCTTCTGGTGTCCTCGGTTCATTGCCCATCCTTGCATATTTTCTGCACCATGTCCAATGTGAGCTCCTGGCCTGCTGCATTGGCACCTAATAGCATAGCCAGCCTACACCAGAGTTTTCTGTCGTTGTGTGTCTGATGTTGGCAGGTATGACACAGCTCCACACCAGACAATGTGCTGACTTCAGTACTCCTGTGGCCACTTGCCCAGCCTGACATCTTTGCACTAGTGGAATCTCCCACTGCCATGTGTCAAGCAAAGGAAATACCACAGCCCAGGGTCAACACGCGTCACTGGGACACTGACTACTTGACTTGCATGACTTTGGCTATATAAATAATAATGTTACCTTCACTGTCTTTACAATTCTATGACAGCTGAGAAACTGGTTCTTCTAACCTACTTTTCAGTCTATCATTCTGATCCATTGTGAGATTAATAGCACTAAGACCATCCTGACTCCATTACACGTGCTTTGTTTCTTTAATTTACAAAGGGCTGAAATGGTGCTGCTCATACATCTTTTCTTCTACAATGTATGTGAGTTACTCAAAAAGCTGCAGGCAGAGTTTGAAAATTCATTGAGAAAGTATCACATCCCCACCCAAAAATTTGGTCAGTGGTTTGATCAACAAGCCATGGAAATTCAGTTACCTACCAGGTCCTCAAGATCATCTGAACACAATTTTATTTAGTGTTGCCACCTGGAATTCTGTTGAGAGAAACTGGCCCATCTTGGATCCTACTTAGGCTGAAAGATAGAGTTGTTGATAGACCTAAGGGTAGTGTGACACTGTTACTTTTGGAGATCATGTGAACTATTGCTGCTACGACTATTGCAAGGCTGGTGCAGTATGTTTCTAGAGATAGTTTTATATGTCACTAATTCATTAAGGCAGAGAAATCATCTTCACCTAACCCCTTTCTACATAAATACTGTCAATATCTTGTCTTGCAAGAACATGGCCCCTGCAACATTACAGTACTTTCAAAATGCCTCTCATTTAGCTCCAAATCCAGTTTAAGAATGATGGAATAGCAAAGGCCCTGCTTTCCTTTATTTGTTCCCTTCAGTCAACTCATTTGTTTGTCATCTGCACAACTGAGCTCAGCCAGCAAAAAATCACACAGCAGCTTGTCTCAAACTCTTCCAAGCTACTACTAATTGTGGTCCTCAATCCATCCTAAGCAGCCATTCCTGATAACTTTCCAGGAACTCCTCACATCCAACTTAACATTACCTTCCTGCCTTAGATCTCTTTCCAGTAAGGTGAACTGCACCCTTACAAAACAACCTCAGCCTTAAAATGAACTTCAGCCACCTTCAGAAAAGGGCTCCAGAAGCATGGTCATGGATCAAAGTAACCACGAGGCAGAGGGAACTCTCCTCATGTTTTCAACACCAATGCTTACATACTTTACCACAGGATGCTATCCCTATACAACCTTCAGCCTACACAACCGCCAGCAGCTCTTTCCAAAGCCCTTACCTTAATCCACGTGCTCACACATTGTCAACCACTTGAACCCTTATCTTCACTTTCACCCCAAATTTCACAAAGCTAATACCACTAATCCCCTTACAGTTCGCCTCACTGTGGCTGGATATAACACACTCATAGAAAGATCTTCCAGCCTTTGTTGAGCATCATCTCCAATCAATTGTCCACAGTCTGCCTTCTTACATCAAAGACTAAATCACTTCCTCCTGTGCTTTGCACTGTGGATGCTATTTCCTGACACATCATCCCCTATGCTCATAGCTTTATTGCCATGAACACATATCCCAGTAACCTGCCAATATGAATCCACCACTTAAATCCTAATCCTTTCAGTCAATGACATTCTGCCCTATAATTCCCTCTTTTGAAGCCTAAATCTACAAAAGCTCCATGGAATTGTGATGAGTATCAGTTTTGCATTAAATGCTAACCTGTTTGTGGGCAACCTAAACCAATAATCCATACCTGTTTGACCCCTAACAGCCCTTGTTTGGTTTAAATTAATTGACATCATCTTCATGATCTTGGGGCTTTTTTTTCAAGTTGCTTCATCATCATCATCATCATCATCATCATCTCCAAAACCTGCTTCATCTGACCATCATTGAGCTACCTTCCCAGATGTTGATTTCTCTGTTTGAGATGGCTCAATAAAACCACCTGTTGATGTCAAACACAAAAACCACCATCTGTAACCCTATTTCAGTAGCAATATGTTCCCACTCCACAAAAAGTTTCTTTCCACTAACCTTACAACATTTGGATGTTGTTTCTGAAATCTGAAACAAGAGTTGACAATGGAGTTGACCACACAGATGATGCATTTTAATATCGATTTACTATGTAAGCTGTATGTATGTTTTGTGAGAAAGTTTGTACTGTCCTAATGTATCATTCAAATTGTAGGTTACAAAATTCATCTATGTGTTGTTAGCTAGTGTTAATGTACAGAACTGGTCAGGCAAGGAAGTTTGAAGAAACATAAAAAAATTAATGCAAGCAACTTATGTCAATACACATAAAAAAAACCATCATATAGATCAAAGCAGCACAGCACCCATGATTCAAAATGGTTCTTTTATTGCATTTCAAGTCATCATCTAATAATCATCTAATACTCTTCTTCATCTTCTTCTTTTCCTTCAGCATTTGTCCCATGTGCCTGCGGGGTCCCCTATATGGGACCGTTGTCTCCATTTTGCTCTATCAAGGGCTGCATCTGGGTGGATGTTCACACATTTAAGGTCTTTGTGAATTGTATCAGCCCATTATTGCTTAGGTCATCCTTAGGGTCTGCTGCTGACAACTTCAAGTGTGTAACCCACCTTGGCAATAGAGTCATCACCAGCCCGTAAAACATGCCCAAACCATCGAAGATGACACACACACATCTTGTTCTTACAAAAAACAGACACAAAAAAAAATAATCCCCTAATCAATATTATTTTTGATATCAAATTCTAATATACTATCAAATAGATTATTTAAATAGTAGTACACAGAATTGAAAGTTTAATCATCACTTCAAGTCATACTCTAAAACCAACATGTGTAAATGCTGTATCACCACATGGACTATCTTTTTCTTTCTCTACCTCTTCCATTTGTTTCTGCAACTTGATTGTTTCTTTTTCCAGTTCTTTTACCTTCTGGTGGAGCCTGAGAACCAATTGAACACCTTCAGTCTGAAAACAAAGATAGCACAGAAAAGCATGACTAAAGCACATGAATCAATAATAAAGCTTCCTTACTGGTAGAGTTTTACTTCCATATCCTGTATTTTTGAGGTGAAAAGCCTGGTTTTCAATAATATTGGCAAACACAATTTGAATGTCTTCTTATGTAGCAAAGTATCTACCAATGAGCCAAATTTCTTTTCATATTAAAGTACATACCATGGTCTTTATACTGGTGTCCCAAGATGAAGTTTCCAGAAGAATGTGGAAATAGAATTGATCAGACTAATTATAACTCACCTCTCTGGAGACCTGAAGAAAGATGTTTGTGGCCACAGATTTGCTTTGGATAAAGAGGTGCATGTCTGGGTACAATCATGGCTTGGTAGGCAACCACAAACATGTTTCTATGATGGTATTGATTGTGTATCACATAGTGGGTTAAGTTTATCAACAGTTATGGTGATTACTTTCAAAATAATGAACAGTTTACTTACTTTTTTTCCATCTGATTTCCAGGTAAATTCATTACATTTTATATTTTCTACAAAGTGGTAACAGTGAATAAAATTATATACATGTTTGCACATACTTTTTTGACCATATACGCTATAACGAAATTTATTTTGGAAGCTTCAAAATGGCTGACAGTTCTTGCAGTAACTCACAGAATGGTATTCTGTGTGCACTCTACTGGGACAACATTCAGGAATATGACAGGAATGATCATTTGGGGGAAAAAATAATAATCTAGTGAACTTGCGCTCTGAAATGCATACCTTAAGATCTGTGAGCACTTATTCAATAGAAGAGATACATTTCACAGTAGCAAAGATGTACATATTCTCATAGAGCTTAAGGAATGCATTTTAGAGCCCATGCTTACTAGACTTTTTTCCTTGGAATGGTCCTTCTCATCATATCAATGAATATTGACAAATCCTCTTGGGACACCAGTATAAAGGCCAAAAGGCCATGGTATGTACTTTAACACTGAAAAAAATTGAGTCATAGGTAGATCCTTTGCTACAGAAGAAGATATTCAAATTATAACCGTGTTTATGGTTCATTTTACAAGTGCTGGAATAACCAAAGTGATCATACATTCATCATCAGGTGGATATATTTAAATTAACAGAGCAGCAAGCTGTGGAACCTGAATAATGATTTTTTTCTTTTGCTGGAATTCCCTTCCTCCTTTTAACATTCACATGAGACAAGACTGAAGTTTTAATTATTATTTTGAATTTGAAAAATATGTGAAGACAAAATTGTTTAATCTGTGTAAGTTATCTGATTCTGCATTACCCCAAAATGCATTTCACCTAAAAGTACATCCCATAGTATACAGACATTGCAAACACAAGATAAACACAGTGGGGGATAATAAAGGAATAAAAACTTACATCTTCCCCATGTTCAGATACACCACTTATAGTTTTATCTTGTGCACTAACAGTGATTGGACTATAAAAAGAACACTGATAAGTACTTTTAGAATGCCCATGCCATTGCAGGTGACCCATTTCATTCTTCAAGCTTTCATTTTGTTTTTTCAATAGGTTGTGCTCTTCCAGGAGTTTCTGATATCCATCTCTATCTTTGCTCGGCATCAGCCTTTTTAGCTCAACACAGGCCTGTAGATTCTCTACTAAAATTAAAGAAAACTATTGCGTAACATCACTAAAATATATACCATTTAGGGTAGCATGTCCAGTGGAAACAATTAACTACAGTATATCCTTAAAAGGGTGTCTTCATTTTAGCATACATAATATACTAGTCTCAATAAATGTTGATAGCATCAAAAGAAGCATTACTGGAAATACAAATCTGAGTGACTACAAAGTAAGTGTATACATTTTTTTAGTGCCATGGAATAATAATACAAACATGAATCATTCTGATAAATGTAAGCTCAACTATAATCAGATAGTAAATGATCAACCGAAAACAAGCATAAGTCACCAACAGAAAAAGCTGTTGCTCTTCTGCATAGTTTTACACTCCTGTATACATAGTACAAGGTGCTGCTTTTGTATTCAAAGGAATTTTGAACACAGAATACTGACAGTTAAAAATTACACACAAAGTCTTATCAATTTTGAATATTACAGGCTCAATAATGAAAAATAATGGGCCAGAATGAAGTCCTCAAATGAGTTTAAATGCAATGTCATTTTTCCAGGAATGTTGTTTCAAGATTCAACAATGTGTGAGAATAGAAGAGATGAAAGTATTTATTAGTGTCACTTTCCACACAGTAGCTGCTTGATGTCAGCTAGGTAGTTCAATCACAAGCTTTCCTGTGGATTTTTTAAAATGTGAGTGGCAGAATAAATTGTTATAAGAATGATTATATTTGGCATCTGCAGGCTTTTCTTCTCCCATCAATATGGTCCTGAAATATTACAATGAATTAACAATTACAATTAAGAATTAACAATTGCATGAAATAAATACACCCTGATATCAAAGTTGGTCCAAACATACAGAGGCATTCACTACCAAAGAGAACTTTATACACATACAGCTGAGGAAAAGATACCAATGTGTTTAGCATAATCTAAAGATATGAGCCTATATCAGGCTAGGGGTATCATAAATCCCATATGCGCTCCTAAATAACATCTCAGTGAAAGTGCCTTACAAATGCCCCTGTTTGGCCTGTTACCAACTATTAAGTGTGCATCTACATTCTGTGATTCTGTGGATAACTGATAAGCAATGGTGTCACATTGTGGTGTTGGAGACAAGTATGGAACAAATGGGAGGTTGAGGTATGGTTGATGGTCTCCCAAACCTAGCATAAGGTGGGAGACACCTCAACCACAGCCACCCACCCCCACCACAAAAGTAGTTGAAAACAATATGTTATTGTTATTGTTGTTGTTGTTGTTGTTGTTGTGGTCTTCAGTCCAAAGACTGGTTTGATGCAGTTCTCTGTGCTACTCTATCCTGTGCAAGCCTCTTCATCTCTGTGTAATTACTGTAACCTACATCCTTCTGAATTTGCTTACTGCATCCATCTCTTAGTCTCCCTCTATGATTGTTGCCCCACACACTCCCCTCCAGTACTAAATTGGTGATCCCTTGATGTGTCCTTCCAACAAATCCCTTCTTTAATTCAGTTGTACCACAAAATTCTCATCTCCAATTCCATTCACTCTATACTCAATGTTAACAAATTTCTCTCCTTCAGAAATGTTTTTCTTGCCATTACCAGTCTACATTTTATATCCTCTCTACTTTGACCATCATCAGTTATTTTGCTTCCCAAACAGCAAAACTCATTTCCCAATCTAATTCTTTGAGTATCACCTAATTTAATTCTATTACATTCCATTATCCTCATTTTGCATCTTATATCCTCCTTTCAAGACACTATCCATTAAGTTCAACTGTTCTTCCAAGTCCTTTGCTGCCTCTGCCAGAATTACAATGTCATTGGTAAACATCAAAGTTTGTATTTCTTCTCCCTGGGCTTCTAATTCCTACTCCAAATTTTTCGTTTGTTTCTCTTACAGCTTCCTCAATACACAGAATGAATAACATCAGGGATAGGCTACAAGCCCATCTTACACCCTTCTCAACAACTGCTTCCCTTTGGGCACCTTAACTCTTACAACTGCTATCTGGTTTCTGCACAAATTATAAATAGCCCTTTGCTCTCTGTATCTTACCCCTACCACCTTTAGAATTTGAAAGAGTGTATTCCAGTCAACATTGTCAAAAGCTTTCTCTACATCTACAAATGCTATAAATGTAGGCTTATATTTTCTTAACCTATCTCTATGAGAAGTCGTCATATTGCCTCATGTGTTGCTACATTTCTATGAAAACCAAACTGATCCTCCCCAAGTTGGCCTCCACCAACTTTTCCATTATTCTGTAAAGGATTCATGTTAATATTCTGCAACCGTGACTTATTAAGCTGATAGTTCAGTAATTTTCACACCTCTCAGCTCCTGACCTCTTTGGAATTGGAATTACTACATTCCTCTTAATGTCTGCAGTTATTTCACCTGTCTCATCCATCTTGCTCACCAGATGGAAGAGTTCTGTCATGGCTGGCTCTCCCAAGGCTATCAGTAGCACTAACAGAATGTTGTCTACTCCTAGGGCCTTATTTTGACTTAAGTCTTATAGTGCTTTGTCAAATTCTCCATGCAGTATCATATATCCTTTCTCATCTTCATCTATGTCCTCATCCATTTCCATAATGTTGCCCTGAAGTACATCTCCCATGTATAGACCCTCTACATGCTCTTTCCACCTTTCTGCTTTCCCTTCTTTGCTTAGGACTGGTTTTCCACCTGAGCTCTTGATATTCATACAGGTGGTTCTCTTTTCTCCAAAGGTCTCTCTAATTTTCCTGTATGCAACATCAATCTTACCATTAGTAATATATGCTTCTACATCTTTACATTTGTCCTCTAGCCATTCTTGCTTAGCCATTTTGCACTTTCTGTCGATCTCATTTTTTAAACATTTGTATTCCCTTTCACCTACCTCATTTATTGCATGTTTACATTTTCTCATTCCACTGATTAAATTCAATATCTTTTATGTTACCCAATGATTTCTACTACATCTTTTTACCTGCTTGGAACTCTTCTGCCTTCACTATTTCATCTCTCAAAGCTACTCATTGTTCTTCTACTGCATTTCTTTCTCCTGTTCTTGTCAGTCATTCTCTAATGCTCCTTCTGAAACGCTCTACAACCTCTGGTTCTTTCAGTTTATCCAGATCCCATCTCTTTAAATTCCTGCCTTTTTGCAGTTTCTTCAGTATTAATCTACAGTTCATAAACAATAAATTGTGGTCAGAGTCCACATCTGCCCCTGTAAATGTCTTACAGTTTAAAACTGGTTCAGAAATCTCTGTCTTGCCTTTGTATAACAATCTGAAACCTTCTGGTGTCTCCAGATCTCTTTCACGTATACAATCTTCATTCACAATTCTTAAACCAAGTGTTAGTTATGATTAAATTATGCCCTGTGCAAAGTTCTACCAGGCAGCTTCCTCTTTCATTCTTTTCCCTCCAGTCTCCATTCACCTATTACTTTTCTTTCTCTTCCTTTTCCTGCAGTCGAATTCCAGTCCCCCATCACTATTAAATTTTCATCTCCCTTAACTATCTGACAAATTTCTTTTTCCTCACCATACATTTCCTTAATCTCCTCTTCATCTGCAGAGCTAGTTGGCATATAAACTTGTACTACCATGGTGGGTGTGGGCTTTGTATCTAACTTTGCTACAATAAGGCATTCACTATGCTGTTCATAGTAGCTTACTTGTGTTCGTATTTTGTCATTTATTATTAAACCAACTCCTGCAAAGCCCCTATTTGATTCTGAATTTATAACCCTTTATTCACCTGACTAGAAGTCCTTCTGTTCCTCTTGCCACCGAACTTCACTAATTCCCAGTATATCAGCTTTAACCTATCTACTTCCTTTTCGAATTTTCTAACCTACAAGCCTGATTAAGGAGTCTAATATTCCACACACTGAAATGCAGAATGCCAGTTTTGTTTCTCCTGATAATGACATCCTCCTGAGTATTCTCCACCCAGCGATCTGAACGGGGGACTATTTTACTCAAGAGGATGTCATCATCATGTAACATGCAGTAGAGCTGCATGCTCTTGTAAAAAAAAAATTACAGTTTTAGTTTTCTCTTGCTTTCAGCCGTTCACAGTACCAGCACAGTGAGGCCATTCTGGTTGATTTCACAAAGCCAGATCAGTCAATCATCCAGACTGTTGCCCCTGCAACTACAGAAAAAGCTGCTGCCCCTCTTCAGGAACAACATGTTTGCCTGGCCTCTTGACAGATACCCCTCCATTGTGGTTGTGCCTCCATTACAGCTATCCACACGAGGCATGTAAGCCTTCCCACCCATGGTAAGGTCCATGGTTCATGGGGGAGAAAACATATCTGACAAAAAACCAATTTCATGGAGAACAACAGGAAACCAGTCCAACTGCCCATGAGTCGATTGTCAATATTAGAGGCAAAGAATTAAAGCCAGGAGGGGGCACTCTACCAGGTTGTGTGTACTACTGTCTGTAAGGTCCCATAACCGCAATGTGGAGGTAGCTTGTTACATGAAGTAAAGCTGTGAGTTAGTCTGGTATGAGTGATAAGGAAGCGACATAGAACAGTAGATCCCTTCTGGGAGGGATGGAAGGAGGAGTGGCATGTAGTCTCCCTTATAGTGTGGAGTTTATTAGAAGGGGCAGTAGCCCACCAGATGTTCCAACTCAGTCTGAGCAGAGACTATTTGCACTGGAAAATGTCCATCTGGGGTGATCAAAGTATATGTGGGCATTTAACTGCTTTTCTAGTCAAATGGTCAGCCAGTTCATTCCATTGGATAGCCACATGACTTAGAGGTCAGAGAAAGACAACTATGCAGGCAGTGTGACTAAGGTAAGAGAGGTTATAAGTAGCCAATATTACAGGATGACAAGAATAGCATTAGATAAATGTCCAGAAAATTGCTCCTTGAGCCACAAATTAAAGACCTATTAACGGAGGCCAGTTTAAGAAAACTTAATGCTCTGCTAATGGCTATCAGCTCCACTGTGTGAACACTACACGTTCCTGGGGCTGAATGTAAAAGCACATGTCATCCTGTCTATGGTTTCAGAGCATAAATGAGAGGTAACACCCTGATACTAAAACTCAAAGTAACAGATGCTGAAAAGTCATGGTGGCAATGTAAACTCTACAACCATGAAACAGATTGGTCTTAATTCATAGCTTGGGTATTGACCAAAGGGGAGGATGCAGGGAGTATGTTCTCAAGAAGTTAAGTGGAGATCCCGGCACAGGGCTGTGAGACATACGCCAACTGGTAATCCTATCAGGGGGTTGGTGTCAGGAGATCAAAGCCAAAAAATATGCTGGGTTGGGTTGATTTGGGGGGGGAGACCAAACTACGAGGGCTATCCACAAAGTACATTACATTTTGGAATTAAAAATAAATAAAGTATTGGAATATTTTTTTACTATATACATATGAAAGCCACACTTAAATACTACTTTTCTACATAGTTGCCATTTAAATTAAGGCACTTATCGTAGCGATGGACGAGCTTGGAAATTCCTTCGTCATAAAATTCGGCCACCTGCACCTTCAACCATGTGGTTACCTCTTCTTTTGGGACAGAAAAGGTGTGATTTTTGTGGATTACCTGGAAAGAGGCACTACAATCAACTGTCAAAGGTATTGCCAAACTCTGCACAACCTCAGAAGAGCAATGCAAAACAAGCGCAGGGGAAAGTTGGGCTCAAAGGTCTTGCTGATTCACGATAATGCCCGGGCCCACACGGCAAATGCCACTCGTGAAGTTCTCGAATCTTTTAAGTGGGAGTTGTTTCCTCATCTGCCGTACAGTCCTGACCTGGCACCGAGCGACTTCCACTTATTCCCAGTGATGAAGAAGTGGTTGGCTATGCAGCGTTTTGATGACGACGGACAGCTTCAAGAAGAGGTAACCACATGGTTGAAGGCGCAGGTGGCCGAATTTTACGACGAAGGAATTTCCAAGCTCATCCATTGCTATGATAAGTGCCTTAATTTAAATGGCAACTATGTAGAAAAGTAGTATTTAAGTGCGGCTTTCATCTGTATATAATTAAAAGAATTTCCAATACTTTATTTATTTTTAATTCCAAAACGTAATGTACTTTGTGGATAGCCCTCGTATAAGGTCACTGGTCTCATTGGATTAAGGAAGGAGGGAGAAGGAAGTGAACCATACCAGCATTTGCCTGAACTGATTTAGGAACATCACAGAAAGTCTAAATCAGGATGGCCAGACAGGGTATTGAACTGTCGTCATCCTGAAAGTGGGGCCAGTGTGCTAACCACTGCGAGACTTCTCTCGGTCAAAAATGTGTGACCAGTTGGATGATTAGGGAATTGTCTGATGGTAACAGCATAAGTGAGCAACAGTTGGTACTGTCAGAAATAAAGAGGGAAGATTCTCGCTTCAGCAAGAAGTCTGTCTAGGGGACTAATCAGCAAGGTGCCAGTGGCCAGTCTTACCCCATGATGACTGACTGGATCTAACAGTTTCAAAATGTAATAGGGTGCCAAAACACAAACCTGGCAACCATAGTCCAACTGTGGCAATAGCAGGGCCTGATAAATACAGAGAAGTGTAGTGCAATCAGCACCTGAAGAGGTGTGGGCAAGAAAGCAAAGACTGTTAGTCTTTAGTTGACAAATATCGTGCAGCCAAGTCAGTGTTGAGGCTAACTGACATATCTGTCAATGGACAAAGGGGTTTTTGCCTAGCTTAAGAACTAGTATGATGACACTACCTAACCACTGTGAAGAGAAATATGGTTAAAGATCCTCAGTACATGGAGCAACTGAATAATATTCATTCAGATGTTGGATCATCTCATAATGAATTTAATCAAGGCCTGGGACCATACTGTGAGATGAGGAAAGTGCCTGAAGTACCTCCAATGCAGTGAAATGTTCATAGTGCTCCCTACATTCATTTTTACTGCATTTAATTAGATAGTGAACCTCAGAATTTAGTTGCCTGAAAGGGAGGATGGTGGATTTCCTGGAAAGAGGCAATACAATAAACTCTCAAAGGTATTGCCAAACTGAATAGGCATTGCAGTTTCTTTGGTCCACCATGGCACATACAATGGTGGAGGCAACCTTCAGAAAGAGGAATAGCAGTTCCAGCAGCATGGGAGATTGTATCAAAGACATCTCCCACAACCTTGTTGAAGCAATCTGACAGACAGGCAACAAAGATGATAGCAAAAGCATACAACTGTCATTGGTTCTCTGAAGTGCAAAACATGGTTATTGGTCCATAGGGCTGTGACAAGTGATAGGACACTGAAAAATGGTCACTGTACAAAGCCCACTGGGTACAGGCCATTCTAGCGAAGCCATGAGCTTAGGGGAAAGAGATCATAAGGTCAGCAGCTGAATAGGTGCTATGGGAAGCAACAAAGTGGCTAGGAGTATTGTCATTGAGGGGAGACAGACCAAGATTGGAAAGAAGTTAGCTAATCAGAAGGCCTACCAGAAGAAATGGAACTTCCCCAGGGCATGATGGTGTGCACTGTAATTGTAAAGTAAGAGGAAAGGGCAGGACTGATTGATTAACTGAGAGAGTATGGGACCAAACGGTGAAGTCATCAGTCCCGCGATCCCCCTTTGGAATCGCGGGACTGATGACTTCACCGTTTGGTCCCATACTCTCTCAGTTAATCAATCAGTCCTGCCCTTTCCTCTTACTTTACAATTACAGTGCACATTAGAAAGAGAGTCCGCTAGAAATGAAAAGATTCAGTCAGAGGAGTAAAATTATAAAAGAATGAACATTAAACACACACAGTGTAAGCATAAAAGGTGAGACCAAACCTAAAAACTGGAAAAAGGGAAAGAGGGGGGGGGGGGGGGGGGGGGGGCTGGAGGCAGTCATGGGATCACAAACCGTGAAGACTGCAGAAGGAGTCCCAAGCACAACCAACCTGCCCCTGCTCCAAGGCAAAAGGAGAACCTCACATCTGGAAATAAAAACCACTTTCATAGAATAATGTGAGGACCAGGTCAATCATCTGTGAATCATCCGCTAACATTAAATTTAAGGAAGCAAGGAGACTATACTTAGCATGAAGGGTCGAAAGAAGGGACATGCCACCAATATGCGAGATTTTGCCAGTCTAGCGTCACAACCACATTGTGCGGTGTGGGTCGTTATGTAGGAGGAAACAATGGGTGAGCCGGGTATGGCCAATAAGTAAACAACATAAAACAGTGGACTCCTGAGAGGGGGCAGAAAGAAGTGTCCCAAACTGCAGTAGACTCCTTGATTGTGCGGAGTTTATTACTATGAGCAGTAGCGCTCCAGATGGCATTCCACTGTTGGGCAAAGAGAGATTTGACATAGATCCACATATCCGTAGTTGGAATCGTGAAAGGAAAAGCGGGTAAGTATCTGCTTCTCTAGCCAAACAGTCAGCCACTTCATTCCCTGGGATTCCTCCATGACTTGGGACCCAGACAAAGATGACTTAACAGGCAGCATGCTCAAGGGCAAAGAGAAAGTCATGGATGGCGGAGACCAAGGGGTGATGAGAGTAGCATCGATCAGTAGCCTGAAGGCTGCTCATGGAGTCTGAACAAATTAAAACACTATGGAGGGAGGCCTGAGAAACAAAAAAGGAGGGCCCTGTAAATGGCTAGAAGCTCTGCTGTAAATACACTACATGATCGTGGCAACAAATAGTGCTCAATGCTGGTAAGAGATGTGAAAGCATATCCCACCTTATCAGTAGTCTTAGAACCATCAGAGTAAAAGATGGTGGCACCCTGGAACTCTGCAAGGATGGCACATACAAGATGCCAGTAAACCATAGGATCAATATAGATCTTAGGACCCTGGAAGAGAGTGCAGATGGAGATCCTGAAAGAGGGTAGTGAGATGCATGCCAACTGGCAATCCCACCCTTGGGCAGGTGTTATGAGGGAGACATTCCTCATTGGTGAAGACTGCAGTGTATAGAGGATGGTCAAGGAAGAGGTGAATGGCAACTGCGTAAGAAACAAGGAGTTGGCTCTGTTGGATGTGTATGGGGGGAGGGGATATCCACGCTTATGTGAGGAGACTATCAACAGGACTAGTGCACAGGGCACCAATAGCCAGATGCACCCCACAATGATGGACAGGGTCAAGGAGTTTCAAAGTGGAAGGAGCTGCTGAACCATAAACCTGACTACCATAATAGATAATAGAGTCTGGACAAAACCAGAGCATGGTGGAGAAGGAGGAGGAGGAGGAGGAGGAGGAGGAGGAGGAGGAGAAGAAGAAGAAGAAGGAGGAGGAGAGTGGAATGGTCTGCACCCCAAGATATGTGGGCCAGGAGGTGGAGAGCAGTAAGCTTCAATATGCATGTAGTTTTTAGGTAGTGAATGTGGGGCAGCCATGTCAGCTTGTTATCAAAAATAAGGCCCAAGAAACGGGACTGTGTTACAAAATCAAGGAGCTGGTTGCCTAAGTAAAGTTCTGGATCAGGGTGTACTGTGGCTTGACAACAAAAATGCATAACCTGCGTTCTGGAGGAGGAAAACTGGAAGCCGTGGGTGGTGGCCCACACGGAGGCCCATCGGATGGCGCCTTGGATCTGGCACTCAGCAGACGTCATCGAGTGGGAGCTGCACCAGGTGCAAAAATTGTCAACGCACAACGCCAGGGTAACTAGAGGCCCAACAGAGGTCACAAGCCAATTAATAGCAGTGAGGAAGAGAGTAACATTTAGCACAGAACCCTTGGTGAAGTGCCAACTTGAACTCGGAAGAACCAGTAAGATAAAAACTCGCGGATAAAAATCTGAAGAGGACCATGGAAGCCCCAGTCATGGAGGGTAACTAAAATGTAATGGCACGAAGCCATGTCATACACTTCATGTAGGTAAAAGAACAGTGGGACAAGGTGCCAGCAGTGAGTAAAAGCCTGTCAGATGGCTGATTCCAATCAGAGTAAATCGTCAGGTGAGAGAGTGGGGTGGGGCTGGGGTAAGGACTAGGGGGGAAGGGGGGGCATGGTAAGAGGAGGAGGAGGAGGAGGAAAGGAAGTAACAGAGGCAAAAGTTGAAGATAGTCACCCCGGATGCAGTCTCTCATACTTTTGGCGAGCCTCAGTGTAAGACAGGCGATCCAGGGGCTTATATTCTTGTGTCTTCTTTTCTCTCTTGTAAGCCGAGCAATCTGGTGAGTGAGGGGAGTGGTAGTCAGCACAATTACCACACACATGCAGTGGAACAAGGGCTTCCCTCATGGACGGGGTGGTCACAGTCACCACACAAGGGGTCCGCCGTACAGCGGAAAGACATATGCCCAAAACGCAACCCCCAAAAGCACCACGGAGGTGGAGGGATGTACAGCTTCATGTCACATCTGTAACACATAACCTTGACCTTCTCTGGGAGGGTATCCAACTTGAAAGCCAGGATGAAGGCGCCAGTATTGGTGCAGTTGTCTTTGCAACCCTTCTGCACACGTCGGACAAAATGAACACCATGCCACTCCAGATTAGCCTGGAGTTAATCATCAGTTTGCAGGGCAAGATCCCTATAAAATAATGACTCCCTGGGTCATATTCAGAGATTGGTGAGGAGTGAGAGACACTGGGACATTGCCAAGACGATCACAGGCACAAAGAGCTGCAGATTGGGTGGCAGAAGTAGTTTTGATCAACACGGAACCCAATCACATCTTACTAATCGACTCCACTTCAGCAAACTTGTCCTCTATATTTTCCACAAAAAACAATGGCTTTGTGGTGGTGAATTTGTCCCTACTATCTGTCCCAGTACAGATGAGGTAACGGGGAAAAGGTTTCAGCTCCATGGGAGCCTGGCCCTCGTCCCATGGTGTAGCCAGGGAGGGGAAAGTTGCCAGGTCATGTGAGACAGCATTTAAGAATCCTTCACCATTTGAAGAGATGGCTGTGTGAGAACAGCCAGATTTTTGCAGCTTGCACCAAGCATCCTCCCTGATATCACCCCCTGCAACCAGGGGCTCTCCCCATGGGCGTCACCCAGTCACAGCAAGGGCCATCTGGCACAGTGGCCATTGCCAAGAGTTCCAATTCTCCAAGAAGACAAGCAACTACTCCTTGGCATACACGGGGAGGGAACAACTGAGGTTTCAGCAGTGTGATCCCTTTGTTGTCAGGGGGCTCAACCATATGAGTACATAACAGCCCCACCACAAGGACTGGCTACACGTGCTGGTGACCTAGCAGTGTGGAAGGGGGCTAGACTGGGAAAGGGAGAGGGGAACTGAGAAGGGAGAGGAATCCACACCGTAAATGCTAGGGTGGGAGTTCTTCCCCATATGGCTCACAATAAAAACAGGAAATTTTGAAGTGGAGGTAAAACCTCAAGTGGGGACTACAACGTCAAAAGGGTGAAAGAACGGGCAAAAGGAACAAAATTGCAACCAATACAGGAAACCAGGAGAATAGCCAGGTCAACATAAAGCAGAACACCAAGAGAGGGGAAGGAGGTGGCAACAGGGAAGGAGCAGGGATAGGGAGGGAGGGGGCAGGGAGAAGGAAAAGCAGCGAGGGAATGAAACATGAGCTGCAATAACTCGGGGCCTCATGTGCACCACACACGAACTCACGAAAGAACCATGAGCCCCCTGGAGAGGAAAGATGGGAGGGAGAGGGGAGTTGTTGGATTAAGTTGGTCATCTCAGGGTAAATAACAGCTTGCCTTGGAGGTGGTGGTGATTGCTGAGGTCATTCTCACATGCACTGCAATTGCTTCCACTGTAGTACAAACAGAAATTCACACATTGATGGCATGATAACAATGCAGCATTGGGAAATAGTCATCAGTGAAGCATGTTTGTTATAGAGCAACACGAATTGTAGAAGATGAGTAAATGAGATAATGTAGTTCTGGCAGGTGACAGTAATATCCATTACAGTTTGATTAGATCATCATGTGCTGGGTGTCCTGATTAGGCTAGAAGGCCCAGAAAGATCAGTTATGCCCCAGAATCACTACCTGTCATCAGTGGGGATGGAATCATATTGATTAACATTTGTTCCATATCCAAATGAGTGGAGAGATCTGATGCCTCTGAAGTCACAGGAATGGCCTTCTCCTGGTATTTCCCTTCTGCTTCACAACCTTTGGTCACTGACATTCTTGTGAGGACTTATCAAAAATGGTTCAAATGGCTCTGAGCACTATGGGACTTAACTTCTGTGGTCATCAGTCCCCTAGAACTTAGAACTACTTAAACCTAACTAACCTAAGGACATCCCACACACCCATGCCCGAGGCAGGATTCGAACCTGCGACCATAGCCGTCGCGCGGTTCCAGACAGTAGTGCCTAGAACTGCTCGGCCACACCGGCCTACGAGGACTTATCCACAGCAGTTGTGGATAAGGATGAAGGGCAGACAACTCTGGCACCCCCAGGATGTGGCAACTCCAGGCAATAGTTGGTGTCAAACCTCTGACCTTGGGGTTTCTGGGAAAAGGGGTCCCAAGAGGGAGCCCTGCTAGAGGAGGGAGCTGCTTCTCTGGATGGGAGCAGGATGTGGTTCCCAAAGATGGTTCCATGGAAACCATGAGAGAAGGGCAGAGGCAGGATGTAAGTATTCATTTTTTTTAAGCATCAATATATGACAGGTGTTCAATTTTTTATATTTTTGTACTTTTTTTTTCTTTTTTAAATCTGGGCAAGTCAGTAAATGCGGAGGATAGTGTTTTTTTTATTATTTTTTTTTATTTTTTTGTTAGTGAGACACAAAGAATAAACCACCATTTGACTGTAAATTACTATATTTTTCTTCTGTACTACCTATATTTCACATTTTACATAGTTATTGAGTACATTGCTAAAAGCTCTCACACCATTAAGACATCATATCTAGTTATATCTGGTTTTTCACCATATATAATGTGTTAATCATCGAAGAACTTTTAGCATTGTACTTGATAATGGCATAAAATCTGAAATATAGATAGTACAGAAGAAAAATACAGTAATACACAGTCAAATGGCGGTTTATTCTTTTAAAAAATACTGCATGACTGTGACTCAGCACAATCAAAGACCTTTTACAAAGGTGATTGTTTAAAAGGCTCTTCATGGAATGGCCATCTACAGTTGCCACATTTTATGGCATGTGGCAGGATGACATATGATCAAAGCATACGCATTGGAAGGACCTCGTGGGTGATAGGACATAATGTTTCATTTCACACCTGTACACCATGATTAACTTCCTCTGGGAGGACATTTGCTTCAAATACTAAGGTGAAAGCAGCTGTATCTGTTCGGTTATTCTTTGGACCTTTTTGTACATGCAAAAAAACGGAAACCATGCCATTTGAGATTAACCTATAGCTTCTTGACTATCTACAGTGTAAGGTTTCCTTGGACCGGATTAGAGATTTACATGGGGCAATAGAGAGTAGTCAGGAGTACTGATTGCCATGCAGTGGACCTGGGTTAAATTCCCAGTACTTCTGGGATTTTTCCTTGGTGGGAACACTGGAACAGGGTTCACTCAGCCTCATGATGCCAACTGAGGAGCTACTTGACCTAGAAGTAGTGGTTCCAGGTTATGAAACCTGACAGTTGGGTCAGCCATGTGCTGATCTGACACCCCTCCATTGCACATCCAATAGTCCCATTGACTGAGGATGACACAGCGGTAAGTCAGTACTGATGAGCCTGCCAGGGCTCAAGGACAGAGTTCAGCTTAGTGAACAGTCATTGGTAAGCTACCCAGTCATCCATATGTTTAAAGAGCTTGAGATTGTGCAGCAGAGGTGGCCTTAAAAGTGATCCATTGTGCATTTCTCACAGGGAGTCAACTACAAATTTATCTTCAATTTGTTCTACACAAAAACAATGGCGTTTTCACTGTAGAAGTATTCCCATTTACTCTAGTACATACCAGGTACCGAATAAATTTTTTTGCTCCCAGCTGTCTGGCCCATTAGGTAGACAATGTGGGCAATTGTTTTTGTGTTTTATTCATCTCATGATGTACATTTGCAATCCATTTGGTTTGCATATAGGAGACATGTCAAAAATCTATAAAACAGTTACAATGATTTTTACATTAATAATTAATAGCACTATAATAAATAATAACACTATAAGGATATTTCTTAGAACGTGTAACACATTGTCCAGCTCAAAAATTTCCAATGTGTCATGCATGAATTCATCCACTGAGTACTAACACTTCCGTGTCAGTTCCTCATATAGCTTTCTTTTAAGTGAGTCTAAATTCATCTGCATTAACTTGTTCCCTTTTAATTTATTACAAATTTTCATTATCATGTATTGAGGTCCCTGGACATACAGTCTGATGTGGTGGGTGGGGAGCATAAAATTTTCTGTTTCTAGTATCACGTGAATGGACAAAATGGTTTCTCTCAAATAATTCATGTCTGGTGTACAGAAATATAAAATCTCATAAATGTATAAGGATGGAAGAGTTAATATTTTAAGTTTTCTAAATACTGGTCAGCATGGTTCTTTGTGATTTGCACTGCACATATTTTGTATGATTTTTTCTGTCCTTTTAGTATCTGCATTATTTGTCGAGTTACAGCAATAATCAATACTATACCTAATAATGGATTCAAAGTAGCTTGTATATGCTACTTTTTGTGTGTCCACGTCAGTTGCAGTTGATAATATTTGCATTGCAAATGCAAAGCTGCTCAGTTTGTTTGCCAGGTATTCAACGTGTGCCAGCCAGCTCAAATTTTTATCGACATTTAAACCCAAGAATTTGACTGAGTCAACTTCTTCTATAGGTTTGTTGTTGTGTACAATCTTAGTCTGCTCATATTTGGACTGTTTCGTTTTGAACTGCATCATGCGAGTCTTAGATACGTTTAGATTCCACCCATTTAGCTGAAACCAAGTTTCTAAAGCACTGGTGGTACTGATCACAGATTTCGGAATTTTTTTCTGAATCCTGATCTTCAACTAAGACAGAAGTATCAACTGCAAACAGAACTGATGGGGAGCTGACATTTAAGGGTAAGTGATTAACATAAAAGAGAAATAGGACTGAGCATAATATGGAGCCTTGTGGAACAACCTGAAATATTTAATTTTTTTTTCTTTCCCAGTCAGAAAAATAATATATGCCATTTGAAGAAATGATAACTCTTTACTTTTTGTTGGATGAGTAGCATTTAGGATTTAAGCCATTGTAGGGCACTGCCACTAATGCCATATTTTTCAAGTTTCTAAACAAGCAATGTATTATTTACTGAATCAAACATCTTTGTGAGGTCGCAGAAAATTCTTGCCATCTTATTTCTCTTGTCTAATGATGTACTTATTTTCTCAGTGAAACTGTTTACTCCGTCTATAGCATTTTCCCCCTGCTGAAAACCAAACTGATTGTTTAGAATAACAGAATATTTTGCAATGAAGTTTCGGATTTGTGCAACAGAAAGTTTTTCAAATAAAATATTTTAGATAGGACTGGGAGAATTGAGATAGGATAATAATTTCCCATGATCTCTCTTGATCCCTTCTTGAAGTGTGGTTTGACTTCAGCATATTTTAGTTCCTCTGGGAAACAGCCCTCTTCAAAACATTGATTCATTATTTGAGCTAGTGGGTTTGCAATTTTATTGTGTACCACTTTAATAACTTTGGTGGGTATTCCATCCCAACCCGCAGATTTTTTGTTTCTCAATGTTAGAATAGCATTTTCTACATCCTCCACAGAAACTTTTAAGAATTTTGTAAAGTTTTCAGAGTTTTCACCTAGGACAAAGGGATTTATTTTGTTGTGGCAATCTATTACATCTACATCAGACTTTGCTACATTTATAAAGAATTTATTACAGTACTCTGCTATTTGAATTGCATTTACAATAGTATTTCCTTCAATGTCAGTTTTTGAAATTGCTTCGTTACAGGCTTTAACACCTAACTCAGATTTAATGACTGATCACACAGCCTTTGTCTTATTTATATGGTTTAAAATTAGCCTGTTATCTGCCAGTTGTTTTGCTGCCCCGACAACTCTTTTAAATATGGTTTTATAGAGTCTAACATATTTAATGAAATCTTCTCTGTGCAGTTGCCTTTTCTTTACACTGAAAATTTTTATGCCCTGGGTAATCCACTTTATTTTTTTTATTTTATTGCTGCACAGCCTAGGTGGAAATGTTTCATTAGATACAGCAAGATGACTATTTAGGAATTTCTCAAGGTTTTCATCACTTGAGTTACAATGATCAAAAGGCCATGTTTTCTCTTTTAGCTTCTCACTAAATGTTAGCAAGTTTTCTTTGCTAAAGTTCCTGCTCGTATGGGTTCTCACACATGAAAAGTTCCTGTGTCTGTGTTTGGCAGCTCAATGAACAATGCACAACGATCTGAAATACCTGGATCTGGACAAAATTTATACACATCTTCATATACATAATTAGTTAGAGCGTTGTCAATACATGTTGCTGATTTCCCATTGTCTCTGGTAGATTCAAGGAAATTTAACTTGAAACTGTATTTTTTTTACTAAGTCATTGAATTGAAGTGTGGCTACCATCACACATGATATCAATATTAAAATCAGCAGCTATTACAATTTTTTTCTTTTTTTCCTCTACAAAAGTCTTCTAGCATAATTTTAAGCTTAGACAAGAATAGTTCTGTTGTTGATGCCCCTGGAATTCTGTATATTGAGATTATTATGACATTTGTCAGTGAGTCCACTAATTCTAAAAAACAGCTCTCAAACACACATTCTTCATTTAAATAATTAAAACAGTTTCTCATCTCATAAAGTTAATATCACAATGTAGAAGTATACATGAGCCTCCACATGACTTGTTTCTTCTGCAAAAGTTACTTGCTTATCTGAAGTTTCCTATATTGTTTAGAATTTTGATTGTGTCCTCTGTAAACCTGTGCTCATTTAAACAAGCAACTCTTAGATTTGCACATTCTGACAGAATGATTTCCAATTCATCTATTTTGGAGCTTTTGTTGTTAGAAGCATCAGTGTTTAAACCATTTATATTCCAGTGGATACCATACCTACTTTCACTATTATTTATAGGCTTTAGCACATTTCTCACCAGCAGAACTGGAACTGTCTGCACTGAAATTCCTAGACTTCTCTGATGAGACAACCAGATCAGAACAGCCATTATGAAAATTTAATTTTCTATGTCTGATGTGCAAAATGTCTGCCTGATGCCATCTACTCCAGTCTAGGGCTCTCCCTATGGACAAAACTCATCCACAGCAGAGACCAACTGGCACAATGACTACTGCCGGGAGTTCTGATGCCCCATGAAGTTGGGAATCTACTCCTTGGCATGCATCGAAAGTTAGTATCAGAAGTGTGATCCCTGTGTTGTCAGAGGGCTCCACTGAAATGGTATGTAATGACCCCACCATGTCAGATTGGCTACCACATTGGCTTTTAAGCACATGTATGAGTCTAAGCAGTTATTGTCCACAGATTATCTTTAACACTGTATGTAGGGGATGCTACTGACAGTGTTGTTCTCCAGTTATTCCACATTACAGAAAAAAATTAAAAATGAAGATAAAACCTAGAAGGGAACTAAAATTGGTGTAATATAATTAAATGAAGATTTCAAGGAAATAAAGCAGAACCTAGGCAACAGCCAGGTCAACATCAAAGGTTGCCTCCATGAGGAAGTAAGATGAGTATAGTTGGAGATGGGAGACTGCAGCACGAGAAAGCAAGGAGATACTACAATAGATTGGGGGGCCGTGCTCACCATGCATGTACTAATGAAAGAGCTATGAGCCTCCTGGGGGTTGGGGTGGGTGGGGAGGTGGGGGAAGGGGACAGCAAGTGGCATGGACAGAGTGGCAGCATAAAAAGTAAAAGAGAGGAAGGAAACAAAGGGGTGCAAATGAAGGAGATAAACCATAGAAAAGAGGTATTAAGTGCTCATGATCCCAAGTAAGTAATCTCATCTGCAAGCTGTATGTCAATATTACAGATCTACAAAATTTAACTGATCAAATAACTTTCAAATTTAAATAAATAAATCAAAGTAGAAACAAAGTAAAATAAAGTTGGTGAAACTTTGGTATTTATGAATGACATATGTTTAATGTGCTACTGGTTTACCTGCTGCTCCAAACTGATTAGATTTTATTCTCTCATTTAATTTGTCAAGCTCAGCTTTTAATCTAAGATTTTCTTTATTAATTCTTTCTACTTCTTCTGCTTTTTCTTTTTCAAAATATTCCTTTTGATTAATTATAGTCGTTTTTTCTTTCCTTTCATTTTCAAGCAAGATTTTCAGAGTTTTTAAGTCTTCATCCTTTCTCTGCAACAAGGCAACCATCATTTTTTTCTCTGTCTCCACAACTCTCAAGGCATAAAACTTTCGTTTCATTTTGAGTAATTCTATCTGTGCCATCCTTAAAGCATTGTTCTCTCAAACCCGCAAACAAATTGTAAACAAGCAATTTTCAATAACAAATTGGTATCATCTGCATTACTGGCCAGCAATATGACCTCACATTCAGGAACATGCATAATATCATGAATGTGAAAAGAAATCCTACCTTCAGATGTCATTTTAACTGAGTTACAAATAAATTAAATTCAAGCTATAATACAAAAACAGTCATAACATATTGCAAAACCAGGTAAAGAACTACAACAAAGAGCAGCTAGTTGTTGATACAGGATTTCACTGAGAGAAGCTCTGTGACAATGCTGTATCCTGCTACCAGTGCATGTAACATATATAATAGAGGGAAACATTCCACGTGGGAAAATTTTATATAAGAAACAAAGATGCTGTGATTTACCAAATGAGAAAGTGCTGGTAGATAGACACAATAAAAAATACACGAACACTCACACAAATTTCAACCTTTCGCAACCCAATGTTGCTTCATCAGGAAAGGTGGAGGGAGAGGGAAAAACGAAAGGATGTAGGTTCTAAGGGAGAGGGTAAGGAGTCATTTCAATCCCGGGAATAAAAAAACTTACCTTAGGGGGAAAAAAAGGACAGGTATACACTCACCTTAAAACCCACATCCTTTCGTCTTTCGCACTCCTTCCGTCTTTCCTGATGAAGCAACCTTGGGTTGCAAAAGCTTGAAATTTGTGTGTGTGTGTGTGTGTCTGTGTGTGTGTTTTTTATTGTGTCTATCTACCACCGACTGGTGACTGCCCCTGGGAGGCGTTATGCATGGAGCAGAGCTGACTCTCTCTGTTTATCCAGTTGTACTTTTTACATTCATTGTTCTGTGTCTCGTATTGTGTGGATTCGTAAGAGGCCTATTTCTGTTACTGTTCAGAGGTTTATGAATAAAACATTTATTTGTGTTACTTTGATGTGTTTCATGTATTACTAGGTAATGTCAGGCATCGAATTATTCCCTAAACTACATGCCTACAAATGACATCTATCAGAAATAAAAATAAAAGATTTTTCAAAAGAACTAGAAAAACAAAGATGGGATGAAGTGTATACGGAAACCAATGTGAATATGAAATTCTCTAAATTCTCCACATTGTTTAAATTTAACTTTGAAAAGGAATTTCCAAAAGTATGCATGTCTGTATCAACATCTCACAAAAACAGATGGATAACAGCAAGTATTAAGAAGGAAGTGCTCCCAAACACTTAAACACCTCAGTTCCATGAAAAAGATTCGCAATGATCCAGTATTCTTAAATTTCTATCATAGATACAAAAAGATCTATAAGAATGGGCTGATTGCTGCAGAAAAGTCATTTAATGATAAAATAATATATAATGCAGAGAATAAAAGCAAAGCAGTCTGGGATGTTATAAAAATAGGAATGCAGAATAACATACTGCTAAGGGAGGGGGATAAAGTAATAAATGATTGACAGCACTTAGCAAACTATGTAAACTAGCATATTTGAAGTATTGCAGAGACAAAAATTCCCCCAAATAAACATAACACCTGTAAATAATGTTGCACTAAACATGGCAATGTTACTTCCAACCACAGAGAATGAAGTCAGTAAAACAATTCAGAAACTAAAAAATAAAAAGTCAGTAGGTTTAGATGAAGTACCAATGTGTGTACTGAAACAATGGATAGGGATTATACAAGGCCCCTTAACAAATATAATGAATGAATCCTTCACATCAGGGGCATTTCCAGAGCATTTAAAACAAGCAAGAGTTGTACCTTTGCTTAAGAAAGGTAATGCAGAAGACATAGAAAATCACCAGCCCATTTCCCTGCTGTCGGCATTCTCAAAAATAATAGAAGCAATTATGAAAGACAGATTAATGAATTACCTGAATAAATACAATCTTTTCAGTTTGGTTTCCGAAGTGGCAAAAATACGGAGTCAGCCACATTAGAATTCACAAAAGTTGTACTTGATGCCCTTGATAAAGATGAGTGTGCCACAGGCATATTTTTGGATCTTTCTAAGATGTCTGATACTGTCGACCACAAGATTCTATTAAATAAATTAGAAGCATCAGGAATAAGAGGAGTAGCTAATGATTGGCTTCGATCATACCCAACAGATACGGTAAAAAGAGTAGAGATAACACATACTTCAAATAGATCGAAACATTTAGTAAAACACTTATCAGAACCAAAATACATTAATATAGGGGTTCCGCAAGGTAGAATATTAGGACCAATATTGTTCCTGATATACATCAATGACTTTTCCAGTAGTGTCACTCATGGTGAAGAAATCCTCTTCCCTGATTCTTTTTTTTAATTTTTTGTAGGGTTTTAGGGCGCTCAACTACTGAGGTCATTAGTGCCGAGTCAAAAATGTAAGTGCACACATAATTCGGTACAACTCAAGGGGGGGGGGGGGGGGGGGGAGCACAAGAAAGTTCTTACAAAGACACAGATAAAATAATTAAAAGAGTTAGATGTCTTTGGATAAGTCCATCAAAGTAATAAAACAAAGAACACGAGCAGCTGCTCGAGCGTCATCAGCTAAAATTTTCTGTAGGGTAGAGGGCAGAGACAGGACAACACCAGATTGAGTAAAATGGGGACACAACAATAAAACATGGCGCACTGTCAATGCATTACCACAAGGGCACTGCAGGGCGGGGTCACCAGATAGCAGGCAGCGGTGGCTAAACCGGCAATGCCCAATCTGCAACCTGGCCAAAATGACTTCCTCTCGCCGAGATGGTCAGGAGGAGGTTGTCCAAGCTGTTGGGAATGGTTTTATGGCCCAGAGCTTATTTTCTTGAAGTGACTACCAAGTATCCCACCATAATGACACAACCTCTTACTAACAACCCCACTAATGTCAGATGATTGGACACAAAGGGAGGATGGCCGAGGCAGGAGGACTGCAGCCTTGGCCACAGCATCAGCAGCCTCATTCCCAGGCACTCCTACATGGCTTGGAACCCACATAAAGCTAACTGGAGAGCCATCATCAGCAAAAGAATGGAGGGATTGCTGGATCCATTGCACCAAGGGATGGACCGGATATGGAGCTCCATGGCTCTGAAGAGCACTGAGTGAATCAGAGCAGAGTACATACGGAGAATGGCGGTGGTGGCGGACATACTGAACGGCCTGAGAGAGAGCAAAAAGCTTAGCCGTGAAGCTGGAACACTGGTCGAAGAGCCGGTATGTAAAGGTGATGTCCCCGACGACAAAGGCACAGCCGACACCATCATCAGTTTTGGAGCCATCAGTGTAAATAAAAGTGTTACTGGTGAGTCACGCACGAAGTTCGACAAACCGCGAGCAATACACTGCATCCGGAGTACCCTCCTTCAGGAGTAAGCTGAGGTCAAAATGAATGTGAACCGGAGCCTGGAGCCAAAGTGGTGTGGGGGCTCTCACCCTCTCTGAAGGTGGTAGGGAGGGCAAAATCCAATTGTCAAAGCAGGACTCCAGAGGGCAGCAGGACAGACACATGCAACCCACACTGACAGTCGAGAGAATCGTCGAAGAAGGACTGATAAGAGGGGTGGTCGGGCATTGACAACAGCTGGCAGGCATACCGACAAAGCAGTATGTTGTGCACGTAGGTCAATGGTAATTCGGCAGCTTCAGCATAAAGATTCTCGACGGGACTGGTATAGAGAGCTCCGGTTGCAAGACGTAACCCCCAATGACGGATGGAGTTGAGATGGCGTAAGAGGTATGGCCAAGCAGACGAGTAGATGAGGCTCCCATAATCCAGCTTTGATCGGACTATGGACCGATATAAGCGAAGCAGGACAGTGTGAACCACTCCCCAAGATGAACCACTAAGAACACGTAGGACATTCAGAGAACGTGTACAACGGGCAGCCAAATAAGAGACATGTGGAGACCAACAAAGTTTCCTGTCTAGTGTGAGCCCTAAAACCTTTGTTGACTCCATGAAGGGGAGAACAACAGGACTGAGATGTAAGGATGGTGGAAGGAATGCTTTATATCACCAAAAGTTGATGCAAACCATCTTCTCTTCAGAGAACTGGAAGCCATTAGCCGCACTCCATGAATATAGGCTGTCAAGACAACGCTGAAGGCAGTGCTCCAGGAGGCATGTTCTCTGGGCACTGGAGTAGACCGCAAAGTCATCGATGAATAGAGAGCCGGAGACGTTAGGTGGAATGCAATCCATAACGGGATTAATCGCTATGGCAAAAAGGGCTACGCTCAAAACGGAGCCCTGAGGCACTCCGTTCTCCTGGAGGAAGATGGACAATACGGAACCCACACGTAGCCTAAACATTCGATCTGTTAAAAATGAATCAATAAAAAGGGGCAGGTGACCACGTAGGCCCCACCTGTGCATAGTGCGGAGGATACCTCCTCTCCAACAGGTATCGTAAGCCTTCTCCAAATCGAAGAACACAGCTACCGTTTGGCGCTTTCGCAAAAAGTTGTTCATGATGAACGTCAACAAGGTGACAAGGTGGTCAACAGCGGAGCGGCGTTGACGAAAGCTGCATTGAACATTAGTAAGTAGTTGTCGAGATTCAAGAATCCAAACCAACCGAGCATTAACCATGCGCTCCATCACCTTACAGACACAGCTTGTAAGAGAAATGGGGCAGTAACTAGAAGGAAGGTGTCTATCGTTCCCGGGTTTGGGTATGGGAACGACGGCCTCATGCCAATGCGTGGGGACCTGACCTTTGGTCCAGATGCGTTTATAGGTACGAAGAAGAAAACATTTGCCTACCTGAGAAAGGTGTGTCGGCATCTGAACGTGAATGGCATCTAGCCCTGGAGCAGAGGACCGGGACAGTGCAAGTGCATGTTCGAGTTACCGCATGGTAAAGGGGGTACTATAATCTTCCAGATTCAGCGAGTGGAAGGAAGGTCGCCAAGCCTCTTCTGCCTCTTTTCTGGGAAGGAAGGCAGGGTGGTAACGGGCGGAGCTTGAAACCTCCGCAAAAAAACGGCCGAAGGCGTTGGAGACATCCACAGGGTCTACAAGTACCTCATTACCTGAAGTCAGGCCAGGTATCGAGGAGTGGGCCTTAATGCCCCACAGCCGGCGCAGGCCACTCCAGACGACAGAAGAGGGAGTGAAACTGTTAAAGGAGCTTGTGAAAGAGGCCCAACAAGTTTTTGCCGTCTTTGATGACTCGACGACATTGCACTCAGAGTCGTTGGTAATTAATACAATTCGCCAGTGTAGGATGGCGGCAAAAAGTGTGTAAAGAAGGTCGTCGAGCACAGATAGCATCTCTGCAAGCCTCATTCCACCAGGGGACTGAAACGTGATGTGAAGAAGAGGTAGTACGAGGAATGGAACGTTTGGCAGCATTGATGATAACAGCCGTGAGGTATTCGACCTGACTGGCACAGCTGAGAAAATCTTGGTCTGGAAAGGTCGCCAGGAAGGAGTAAAGTCCCTAGTCAGCTTTTGGTATGTTCCAGCTCGAGGGAAGTGGGGATGGGGTGTGGTGCAGGAGACGAACAACACAGGGGAAATGGTCGCTCGAATAATTGTCAGAAAGGACATACCACTCGAACCAATGGGCAAGATTGGTAGAACAGATCGAGAGGTCCAAGTGAGAGTAGGTATGAGTAGAGTCCGAGAGGAAAGTCGGGGCGCCAGTATTGAGGCAGACAAGATTGAGATGGTTGAAAACATCCACCAAGAGGGAGCCTCTCTGACAGAATGCAGGAGAACCCCAAAGGGGATGATGGGCATTCAAGTCACCAAACGATAAGAACGGCGGAGGAAGCTGAGCAAACAGGTGCATCATGTCAGCCCGACTAACTGCGGATGCCGATGGAGTGTAGACAGTACAAACAGAAAAAGTAAAGGCACAAAGAGTAATACGGACAGCTATTGCTTGGAGTGGGGTGGTCAATGGGATGGGATGGTAATAGACATCGTCCCAAACGAGCAACATGACCCCACCATGAGCTGGAGTACCGTCCACAAGGGTTAGGTCAGATCGCTCGGAGGTATAGTGGGTAAAAGCAATACGGTCAGTTGGGCGTAACTTCATTTCCTGGAGACCAATGACGAGTGAACAGTGCAGGCGGAGGAGCAGTTTTAATTCCTCCCAATTAGATTGAATACCTCTTATGTTCCAATGTAACAGAGCCACCGCGAGTCCGAGAAAGGGGGAACGAAACGGGGGAGAGCCGGTCACCTCGATGGCCGCAGAGGGCCAGTTTTCGAGGGAACATCACTACAACCGTCGGGAGGCAGATCCTGTTCCATCGAGTCGTCGCCAGCTGCAGCCACATTATTGGGTTGCACAGGACGGGCAGCATTGTCTGCTGGCAACAGGCCTGCTAAGCGCCTGGCAGCCAAGTGTCCCAGCGAAACTGAAGACGGCCGGGAGCAGCGACTGTCAGATGGAGCATGAGACGAAATGTGCCGGGGTGGAGAGGAGGATAAAGACTTCTTCTTGGAGGCCTTCTTGGAAGACTGATGAGTCACAGGGATGGTGAGCTGTGGGGGCTGGACCCGAAGAAAGTCCTCATGCTCGGGGTCCTTTTTTGAATGCCGGACCACGGAAGCTGGGGTCCGTAATGTTTCCCCGATGGACACCTGAGAAGAGGATCGCTTCTCAGGACGACGACGACGACGACGTCGACGAGGATGAGGAGGAGGATGAGGATGAGGAGGAAGAGTGGCCCCTGAGGCAGAGGGGGCAGGGGCCGCGAGGGAGGAGGATTTGGAAGGGAGGGATGTGGGAGGCGGAGGCATAGACCCTGGTTGGTGTGAGGAGGTGGAGTGGGGACAGGATAGGGGTGAGGATACAGCAGAAGGAGTGGACACGACTGAAGCAAACGACGTTGTCAACATCACGGGATGGAGGTGGTCATATTTCTTCCTGGCCTCAGAGTAAGACAGACGGTCCAAGGTTTTCAATTCTTGTATGTTCTTCTCCTTCTGATAGGCGGGGCAGTTGAAAGATCTAGGCGAGTGGAGGCCAGGACAATTGACGCACTGAGGTGGTGGGGTGCATGTATGTCCCTCGCGAAGACGACGTCCACAATCACCACAAAGGGGCTCAGCTTCACACCGGGACAACATGTGCCTGAAGCGCAAACATCGAAAGCATCGCATAGGAGGTGGGATATAAGGTCGAACATCGCACTGGTAGCACATCACCTTTACCTTCTCTGGGACAACATCCCCCTCGAAGGTGAGAATAAAGGCCCCAGTGTCGACGCAATGATCTTTGGGGCCGAGCTGGACTCGCCAGATGAAATGCATGCCACGGCGCTCCAGGTTGGCCCTGAGCTCCTCATCAGATTGCAGCAGGAGGTCCCAATGGAAAATAATCCCCTGCGTCCTATTGAGCTCCAGATGTGGGACAATGGACACTGGGATGTCCCCTAGTTGGTTGCATGCCTGGAGCGCCACCGACTGTGTAGCGGAGGTGGTCTTTATGAGAATGGACCCCGAACGCATTTTACTAAGAGCATCAATTTCTCCGAAGATATCCTTGATATGCTGTACAAAGAACATGGGGCTGGAGGTGGCGAACATCCCCCATTGGTCCGAGAACAGACTAAATAGCGGGGGAAGTATTTAGCCCCAAGCCGGTGGTCAAGTCCTTCCCACCAGGGAGTGGCCAAGGGGGGAAAGGCAAAAGGACCAGAACCAGAGACAGAACCTTTCCTCTTAGAAGACGCGGCCGCAGAGCGCCCCGATTCATGTTGACGTTTCATCTGCGAAACGTCCGCCCCAATACCATCCACTCCGACCAGGGGCTCTCCCCACAGGCACCACCCAGCCTCAGCAAGGGCCACCTGGCAGGATGACCATTGCCAGGACTCCTGATGCCCCAGGTAGACGGGCATCTGCTCCTTGTCTTACGTGGGGAGGGTGCAGCTCAGGTATCGGCAGTACGATCCCTGTGTTGTCAGGGGGCTACAACCTAGAGGGTACATGACGACCCCACCAGAATGGGCTAGCTACTGTGCTGGATTTCGGGTGCCATGGAAAGTCCATCATGATTGAAGGTGCAGATTGGGACACACTACGGGCGTAACCTGTGCAACCCATCAGGTGTTTAGGCCCAAATTGATGAACAGTGGGTGCAGTTACGATGCCGTTATGATGATGAGTGTCAAGGTCTTACTGCACTGAGGACCGGTGATACGCCACGTAAGGTGTCCTTCCCCAAAAGGCTCGTACTTCTGTAGAATTTTGAAAAATGGAGGTCAAACCCCAATGGGGACCATCACGTTGAAGGCCGAAATGGTTGAGACTCCTTTTGGTCGCCTCTTACGACTGGTAGGAATGCCTCGGGCCTATTCTTACCCCGGACCCGCAGGGGGGCTCTTCCCTGATGACAGCAATATTATAGTCACTGAGAAAGCAAGAGAACTCCTTGCTGAGAAAGCAAATGAAACTCTCAAGGAAGTTTATGATTGGTCAATAAGCAATAAGGTGACATTGAACATGAAGAAAACTAATGTCATGAATTTCAGTTTGGAGAGGAAAAAAGACCATGTTAAATTAAATGTAGATTTTACGTCTATAGGCTGTGTAAAAAGTGCAAAATTTTTAGGAATGGTTATTTATTCTCAATTGTAGTGGTGTCAACACACAAAGGTACTTGCAAACGAAATGTCATCAGCATGTTATGCCCTTAGAATCCTAGCATCACTGTGTAACAGGCAGTGTCTTTTAGTTACATATTATTCATATGTACACTCAATTCTTAGCTATGACATTCTTTATTGGGGAACAAATGCACAAAATATGAACACAATTTTCAAACCCCAGAAAAGAACCATAAGAATAATAACCAAAAATAGTAGTCAAGCACATTGTGAAGATCTGTTCAGAACATTGGAGATTTTAACTGCTCCATGTGAATACATTTAGCAGTCAGTTGTACACATCAAAAATAACATTGGTAATTACTGCACAAACAGCTCTGTCCATGACCATCCAACAAGAGATAGACTCAACTTACATTTACCAAGAAAAAATAAACATAAAACTCAAAACAGCACTTTCTACCCAAGAATAAAACTGTACAATAAATTACCAAAAGAGATTAAAGAATTAGGCAAAAATACAGCTGAAAAGTACCTGTTATGCAATACATTTTATACATTCAATGATTACTTAGCTAAAACAGGGTATGGGTTTGATAAAAAATGTTATACAAATAAATAATAATAATAATAAAGAACAAAAACGCTGTTACAAAGGAGCACGAGGATGTAAAGAGCAACTGATAATAGATGCAGAGGTGACATATCAAGCTGAAACTAAACAAAGGTCACTACACTACGCATACATTGATTACCAAAAAGCTTTTGATAGTGCACCCCACTCATGGTTACTACAAATATTGGAAATATACAAAGTAGATCCTAAATTGATACAGTTCCTAAACATAGAAATGAAAAATTGGAAAACCACACTTAATATCCAAACAAATTCAAATAATGTCACATCACAGCCAATACAGATTAAGTGTGGAATATACCAAGGAGATTCATTAAGTCCTTTCTGGTTCTGCCTTGCTCTGGACCCACTATCCAACATGCTAAATAATACGAGTTATGGATACAATATTACTGGACACATACCAACACAAAATCACACATTTGCTGTACATGGATGATCTAAAACTACTGGCAGCAACAAATCAACAACTCAACCAATTACCAAAGATAACAGACGTATTCAGCAATGATATAAACATGGCTTTTGGAACAGACAAATGTAAGAAAAAATAGCATAGTCAAGGGAAAACACACTAAACAAGAAGATTACATATTGGATAACCACAGCGACTGCATAGAAGTAATGGAAAAAACAGATGCCTATAAATATCTAGGATACAGACAAAAAATAGGAATAGATAATACAAAGATTAAAGAAGAACTAAAAGAAAAATATAGACAAAGACTAACAAAAATACTGAAAACAGAATTGACAGCAAGAAACAAGACAAAAGCTATAAATACTTATGCTATACCAATATTGACCTACTTATTTGGAATAGTGAAATGGAGTAACACAGACCCAGAAGCACTCAATACACTTACACGATCACAATGCCGCAAATATAGAATACATCACATACATTCTGCAACAAAAGGATTGACATTAAGCAGAAAGGAAGGAGGAAGCGGATTTATTGACATAAAAAACTTACACTATGGACAGGTAGATAATTTAAGAAAATTCTTTATAGAATGAGCAGAAACTAGCAAAATACACAAAGCAGTCAGTCATATGAATACATCGGCTACACCACTGCAATTTTATAACCACTTCTACAACCCTTTAGATCACATATTAACAGATAAAAAGAAAGTAAATTGGAAAAAGAAAACACTACATGGCAAGCACCCGTATCATCTAACACAGCCACACATTGATCAAGACGCATCCAACACATGGCTAAGAAAAGGCAATATACACAGTGAGACGGAACGATTCATGATTGCAATACAGGATCAAACAATAAACACCAGATATTACAGCAGGCATATTATTAAAGATCCCAATACCACAACGGATAAATTCAGACTTCACAAACAACAAATAGAAACAGTAGATCACATCACAAGTGGATGTACAATACTAGCAAATACAGAATACCCCAGAAGACATGACAATGTAGCAAAAATAATACATCAACAACTTGCCATACAACTTAATCTAATAAAACAACACATTCCCACATACAAGTATGCACCACAAAATGTACTGGAGTTCCATTAAATTTTTGGTGTTTGATGATGCTGGTGTTGAGAACTTGTTCAGGATGGACACATTTCAAGCATTTAAATTTTCTATCACTGGCACAGTTCACCTTATATCCAATCAGCTACAGTGTTCTCTATTGGAAAAACTGTGTGAGGAGTTTTTAGGCTTGTTTTTGGAAGGTGTAGCATGTGCTGAGAATTTTTCTGCTCATATTTTGTTAAAATTCATGTATCTGGCTCATTTTTGTCATGCGCGTCCTATTCCTGTTGCCCTGAAAGATCAAGCGAAAGCAGAATTGGATAGAATTCAATCTCTTGGGTTGGTGCAATGTGTTATAGATAGTGAATGATCATCTCTGCTGACTGTAGTTCAGAAGCTGTCAGGGAAACTTCACCTCTGTGGCGACTTCAGTACTACTGTCAATGCACAGTCGATTGTGGATACATATGCTCCCCCATGCAAGGAGGAACCGTTGTCAAAAATATTGGGTGACCAATACTTTTCTAAAATTGATTTGTCTAAAGCATATCTGCTGGTTACTGTGGACAAAGTGTCTTGGTGAGTTCTGGTTTTGAATACTCCTTTTGGTTTATATCAATATTTGCACCCTCCTATTGGTGTGGCTAGCATTCCTGCTATTTTCCAAGAATTTTTAGAGGAATTGACTATGCCTGTCCCAGTTTGCATTAATTATCTGGATGATGATGTCATGAGCTGCTCTGCAGCGCTGCCTGGTTTGGCCGAGTGGTTCTAGGCTTTTCAGTCTGGAACCGCACGACCGCTAATGTCGCAGGTCTGAATCCTTCCTTGGGCATGGATGTGTGTGATGTCCTTAGGTTGATTAGGTTTAAGTAGTTCTAAGTTCTAGGGTACTGATGACCTCAGATGTTAAGTCCCATAGTGCTCAGAGCCATTTGAAGCATTTTTTTGTTCTGCAGCAGATCACTGGAAAAATTTGCACATTTAGTTTTACCTTTTATGGTGTAACATCACAAAATCTGAGTTTCTTTCAACTTTCTGTTCATCTGTGGTTCGAGATCTCCCTGTTTGGTGTTCACCCTCTGCTGGACCCTATCTCCACTGTTAAATCTATCATCTACGCCTCACTCCACATCTATCACAGCTGAAATCATGGTGGATTAGAAACAGGTTGATACCTAACACCTGACTTGCTGCATTTTTGTGGAGGTTGTGTCCATTTATCTGGGAGGATGGTTGGTTGGTTGATTGGGGTTGAAGGGACCAAACAGCAAGGTCATCGGTCCCTTGTTTCAAATGTAGTCCATTCCGATAGTGTGACATCTCAGAAAAGTCAGAACGATAAAAGGGAAAAGCTAAAAAATGTAAAAGTGCCATCACGTCGTCAATGGTAAAAACAGCAAGTCAGCAAGAGAGCAAACCCAAAGCTATGCTAGAGGCAGGAAATATCCCACCTCTGAAGCAGTAGAGGCAAGAGCACCTGCGACTTAAAAGTGTGCAACTGCTAGAATGTAGAAGTGCGTGTGGGAAAAGGAGACTAACCAATCCTAAACAGTGATAGAAACAGAGTAAAAGGGGAAGAAAAGAGGATCTCGACCAGGGAGGGGAGTCGGGAATCTCCAAACACGGCTTACAGTGGGAGATACCCCAACTCACCGCCCTGCCCCAACACCAGAGAGAGATTAAAAACCTTAAAACTGAGAATAAAAACCACTTTCCCAGAGGAAACCGAGAACCAGTTCGACCATCCATAAATTGTCAGCCAACATCAAAGGTAAAGTGCAGAGGAGTCTGTACTTAGCACACATAGCCAGAAGAAGGGGGCATTCAACCAAAATGTGGGCTACTGACTGGAAGGCTCCACAACCACAAAGTGGCGGTGGCTCATCACGCAAAAGAAAACCGTGGGTCAGCCTTGTATGGCCAATGCGGAGATGACACAGTGTGGTCGAGTCCTTTCGGGAGAGGTGAAAGGAAGAATGCCATGGGCCTGGTGTCACCTTAATCGCATGAAGTTTATTAGACAGGGATGTAGCCTCCCAAGAATTGCCCCTTATTGTGCGAAGTGGGATTTGATTTGAAGCCGTAAATCCGCTACAGGAGGGGTTACAGAAAAGGGGGGGTAAGTGATTGCTCCCCCAGCCAAACGATCAGCAAGCTCATTACCTGGGATACCCACATGGCCAGGGACCCAAAGGAAGTCAACGGAACAAGCAGCACGGTGAATATCAGCGAGATGGTCATGGATGGCAGAGACCAATGGATGGCTCGAAAATCACGGGTCAATAGCCAGAAGGGCACTCATTGAATCCATACATAACAAAATGCGGTTGTGTTGGGACTGTTTGTTGGCACTGTTTAATAAAGGTAAGGGCCTGGGAAATTGCCATCAATTCCGCAGTAAACACCCCACATGTAGGTGGCAGCAGATGATTTTCCATTCCAACAGAGGACGTGAAGGCATATCCGACATGATCAGCAGATTTAGAGACATCGGTGTAAAAAACAGCAGCATCCCAAGACTCCCATAAAATGGAATCTTTCGGACCTTGGCGGAGATCCATCTGAATTCAGGGCTGAGGAACTAACCAAGCAGGGGTGGAGGTGGGTGGAGGGAGCGTGGAAGACAGGACAAAGAAGGAAGCTGAAAATCACGGTGAAGCGACGCAAAGCAAAGCCCAACCGGTAAACCTGCCCAAGGGCAGGAATCAGGTGGGTGGCGTCCATGGTTTTGGAACAGGACAGAATAGGAAGTATGGGAGAGGAACGGACAGCGATTTCATAAGACACCAGAAGCTGGGACCGCCGAACAGAAAGGGTGGGTATCCCTGCCTCAACCAGGAGACTATCAACAGGACTACTAGGGAAGGCACCGGTTGCCAAATGGATACCATGATGGTGGACTGGATCCAGCACATGCAGTGTGGAAGGAGCAGCCGAGCCATAAACTTGACAACCATAGTCCAAGCGAGACAGAACTGAAGCACGATAAAGGCAAAGAAGGAGGGAGCGGTCCACACCCCAAGAGGTGTGGGTAAGGAAGCGAAGAACATTGAGTTTACGGAAACATCCTACCTTCAGAAGTCTGATATGGGGCAGCCAAGTGAGCTTGTTGTCGAAAAGAAGACGCAGGAAACGAAACTGTGGGACCACAGGCAATCGTTGTGCATCAAGATAGAGCTCTGGATCAGGTTGGATCGTAGTACGGTGACAGAAGTGGACCACCCACGATTTTAAAGGAGAGAATTGAAACCCGTGTGAGAGGGACCATGCAGAGGCACACCGTATAGCTCCCTGGAGCTGCCGCTCTGCAGAGGCCATCAAAAAGGAACTAACTCAGATGCAGAAATCATCCACGTACAGTGCAGGAGTGACCAAAGGACCGACAAAGGCCACAAGTCCATCGATAGCAATGAGGAAAAGAAGTACACTCAATACAGAACCTTCTGGGATGCCCGTCTCCTGGGTCCGTGGAGAACTAAAAACAGTACCAACCCGAACCCTGAATGACCGATGGAACAGGAACTGGCAGATAAAAATTTGGAGTGGGCCCCGAAGACCCCACTGATGAAGTGTAAGTAAGATGTGATGGCGCCAAGCTGTGTCATAGGCCTAGCGATGGTCAAAAACTACTGCCACTAAATAGGGCGCTGGGAATAAGCCTGCCGAACTGCGGATTCCAAGTGAAGTAAATGATCGGAGATCGTCCCTCTTGGAAGCCACACTGGTAGGGGGACAATAGATCCTGAGATTCGAGGACCCAATTGAACCGACAGGCTAGCATCCGTTCAAGTAACTTGCAAACAACATTTGTCAGACTGATTGGACGACAGCTTTCAACAAATAGGGGTTCTTACCAGGCTTAAGGCCAGGAACCACGATGTTATCCCTCCACTGAGAAGGGAAGTCACCCTGGAGCCAAATACAGTTAAACACCCGGAGAAGATGTTGCCGTTGTGGAGCACTGAGATGTTGAAGCAGTTGGTCATGAATTGAGTCTGGGCCAGGGGCCGTATAATGAGAAGAAGAAAGTGTGGAAAGAAATTCCCATTCAGTAAAAGGTTTGTTTTAAGATTCTGACTGACAAGGGGTAAAACATAAGGCAGAAGATTCGGCCAGCTGTTTCCGGTGAAGGAAAGAAGCTGGATAGGAGGCTGATGCTGATGCAAAATGGGTCGCAAGATGTTCTGCAAGAATCAACAGGTCCGTACAAAGGTGAAGGCCTGGGAGGGTGGACTGCCGATGGCAACCTTGGAGAGAGTGAAGTGTAGCCCATACCCGTGACATACGGACAGTAGAACCGAGGGAAGAAACAAAGCGCTCCCAACATATCCATTTGCTCCGTTTGATTAAATAACGGGCTTTACTGCGAAGGCGTTTAAAGGTAATATGGTTGGCAATGGATGGGTGTCTCTTAAGGTGTTGCAAAGCTCGACAACGATCACGGATGGCAATGGCAATGGCCGTACTCCACCATGGGACTTGCCGGCGACAAAATGGTCCAGATGAGCGCAATACAGCAACGCTAGCAGACGTCATCAATACAATCGGACAAAGAGGGAGAAAACATGACCTGTGCAGTATATAGAGGCCAATCGGTGCATTGGAAAGACCAACGAGGTGATCTGTCCATTGGGGAGCGGGAAGTGAGCGAGAGAATCAACGGGAAATGGTCACTATCACAAAGGTCGTCGTGTGGCGACCAGTGTAATGAAGGGAGGAGGGAGGGAGAAGAAAGAGAAAGATCAATGGCAGAAAAGTTACCATGACCAGCAAGAAATGAGTAGGGGAGCCATCATTAAGAAGGCAGAAGTCGAGGTCTGTAATAAACTGGTCTATGAGAAGACCTCGTCTAGATGGAAAAGCACTGCCCCACAAGGAATGATGAGCATTAAAATCCCTGGAAGGAGGAAGGGAGGAGGAAGCTGCTGAAGAAGGGTAGTTTCGGCAGCTGGTGTAAGAGTCCTGTCAGGAGGGAGATAAAGATTGTGAACCGTGACCTCAGAGTCCATGTGGAACCTAACAGCAACCGCTTCCAATGTAGTTTGAAGAGGAAGTCAGGTGCAAGCAACATCTGTACGGAGCAACGTACAAACGCTACCAGAAGCCCGCAGGTGTCAGACCCGATTTCGACAGAAAACACTGAACCCACAGAGGGTCGGTGAATGATTATCAGTAAAATGAGATTCCTGTAGAACTACACAAGCTGCACAGTAAGACGAAATAACTGATTTCAACTCTGTAAGGTGACGGTAATAACCATTAGAATTCCACTGGATAACCACAGAACGATGATTCAAATGGGGGTTGAACAGGCTAAAGCCAGTCATACCGCCGGGTCACCACCCATCACCGACAAGAAGGGGGCGACATCCGTGAACAGCAGGTCAGAATCTGGTTGTGAAGCTGGGGATGGGACCTCTGGTGACACAAGAGGCTCCTTGTCCCAGGACTTGTGTTTCTTCTTCTTTTCTGTTTGAGATCGAAGATGGCTGTGCGGCATAATGGAGCCAGCTGCAACAAGATTGGGAACATAAAGAGATCGGGTGACCTGGGGCCCAACAGACCACGGTTCTCGCGGTCGTCGCATGGCAGTAGACCTTTGGCTTGGAAGGTGCCGGGAAGGGGCACCCCGGGAGGGGCGCCCTTGACTGGCAGACGCTGAAGAAGTGGCTTGGGAGGGGGAGCAGCGCCTGGAGGAGAAGGTGTGGGAGCCGCAGGGAAGGGGGGAGAGGAGCCGTCCGGGACTGGGGTAAGGAAGGGTGAGGAAGGGGTGAAAATGTAACTAAAGCATAACTAGACATCATGGACACAGGGGAAGACATGCATACCTCTTACGAGCCTCAGTGTAGGTTAAACGATCAAGGGACTTATACTCCTGTGTCTTCTTTTCCTTCTTATAAACTGGGCAATCTGGTGAACGTGGAGAGTGATTGGCATGACAATTAACACACACAGGAGGGGGAACACAGGAACTCCTCTCATGGAGTGGACGTGCACAGTCATCACAGAGAGGCGCCCGTGAACAGCGGGAAGACTTAAAACACCTCATAGGAGGAGGGATATACGGCATCACATCACATCGATAAAACGTAATCTTTACTTTCTCAGGGAGGGAATCCCCCTTCAAAAGCCAGGATAAAGACATCAGGATCAATGCAATTGTACTTCAGACCCTTCTGAACACGCCGAACAAAGTGAACACCCCACCATCCGAGATTGTCTCGATGCTCCTCATCAGTTTGAAGGATGAGGCCCCTGTGAAAAATCACACCTTGAACCATATTTAGAGACTGGTGGGGTGGGGGGGGGGGGGGGAGGGGAAGGTAATTGACACAGGAATCAGGAATTGTGCCAAGATGGTTACATGCACGAAGGGCCACAGACCGGGCAGCTGAAGCAGTTTTGATCAACAACGAACCCCACCGCATCTTTCTCAGGGAGCCCACTTCACCAAAATTGTCTTCAATGTGTTCTGCAAAGAATAAAGGTTTGGTATTCGTGAAAGTATCCCCATCAGTCATGGTGCAAACCAGCATTACCGATGGAGGGTGTTGCAAACTTGTAAGTGATTTTCAGTCAGCTGTCCAAATACTTTTGATCACATAGTGTACATGGATGCTAAATCAGCAATGCTCACACCACATTTGCGTTTTTCAATGATTTTACGTTTCATTTCTAAGGCCACTTTCTCTCTCTTATTGTTGTCTCCTAATGGCTTTATCTAAGGGACATTTTTATGAAAGTTATTAACGTTTGCACACAGAAAAACACCATGTGAACACAAATTTAGAAAAATGTATTATCATAATCTGCACTAAGATGGTAGCTGCAGACAATGAAAGGTGTTTATGTTGTTGAACGTTTCTCCTGCTATGCACAAAAGGCTGGTGACATCACACTAGCCATCGTCACTCATTATGTATAACATTGCTCGTTAATCGAGTCATTTTTTACCATTTGTTTTGCTCGTTATGCGAATTGCACATTATGAGCAGTGCTCGTTAAGTGAGGTTCCACGGTATAGCATTTGTATCCACCTGATTCTGACGAGAAAGAGATGTCCCCTGGCAAGTCCCACATCCCAGTTCATTCTCTTGAAATCCCATTACGTCCTGACAGCACCATTCTATTAGTTGGAAGACTGTCTATTCCTCCACCCATCACTGATTTGGCAGAGAGATATCGCAACGAGAAAAATAGAACACTAACATGCACAAGGAAATTCTCAACTATGCAGGGTATACATGGACGGTACAAAGAAATTCGGAAGCACTACACCTACAATTCATCGATATCGAATGACTGTCTATAAATATCCCCCTGTACATGTCCTAATCTTTATCATATTCCTATGATTACTATGCTAGGTATACAACAGCGTAATAGTGTCAGATCGTCAGATCCTTTGTTAATGGCAAAGTCTCTCTTCTTCTCCCGCGTCCGGCCATCCTGATTTAGGTTTTCCGTGATTTTCCTAAATCACTCCAGGCAAATTCCGGGATGGTTCCTCCGAAAGGGCGCGGCCGACTTCCTTTCCCATCCTTCCCTAATCCGATAAGACCGATGACCACGCTGCCTGGTCTCCTTCCCCAAACAACCAACCAACCACTCTCTCTTCTTCTTCTTTTTCTTATTCTTCTCTCTCTCTCTCTCTCTCTCTCTCTCTCTCTCTCACACACACACACACACACACACACACACACACACACATACACACACACACAATTTGCTTTTATAATATCCAATGAACTATTAAAACTTCACCAACGCCACCTGGTAGAGAACGGTGGTAAGGTTTTAACATGCCTCTCATTTCCAATATGTCGAAAACAAATACTTTCTGCATGCTGACATATCTTGCGATCCTATGAAATATGTAGGTATTGGCACACTGAAGCAGGTGGCCAGTGGTTAAAGTTGCTTGCACAGAGCAGTGCAAAGTTTTTTCGTCTGTGCTGGAGGAAGGACCATATCCTACAGACCATCAGTCACAATAGAGGGTTCCTGTGTTGATGTTTCATAAGCAGTTTGATACATTGATTTTTTTTTTTAATGCATCGAAACAGTGTGTGGCTACAGCTTTGTACACCACCATACATTTTGGTTTTCTACCTTGACTTTGAGGTCTGTGTCAGGTGCTAAACTGACATTAACACTTTTCGATCCTTGAGCTCTCACAGAAACTTGGACATCCCATGGCGTAAACTAAGCTGCTCCCAAAACACACAGGATGGTTGAAATAAAAGACAGAGGTGGTGTTTCTTATTGACGAAAATGTGGATGAGACTGCAACATATGGAAACTGGTAAATTTTGCAGTAATGTAGAGCATTTCCAAACAGATATCTAAAGGTGATGACATCTGCATTTAAACTCATGTTCCACAGTGATTTGGTAGCAGATGTCTCAGTGTTCCATTTTTTAAGAGTACAAAAGCATTGATTCCTCATACTGGTGGTGCTTATTGCACTCACATGTGGGGTTACTGTTTTGGTGGCCTAGGTAGTCGTCATCATGATCTCTGAATCTTTGGACACTGCGTCTTTCATTTTTATGGCTTACAATGCATAACCACATGTGGAACATGGGGGTATTCTGTAGGACTTAAACCCATAGAGCATGGATAGTACGCAGAATCAGTTGTCAATTACACTGATGGAGGAATGGAATGATTTTTGTACACCCAGGCAATCATGTAAGTACCCTTATTGCTCCACATTTCTGTCGCATTTACCTCAGTTTTACGTATTTTCCATTAATTTTCGTAATTTTGCCAGGTTTCCCATAAGGCAATTTTCCCAATTACTCGACTTCCAGACCACCACTCTCGACGACCTGTCAATACAACAAAGAGTTTCATTGTGTCAATCTCGTTATGCTATCAGCCAATGACACTGCAGCATGAGTCTCATTTTCTGTATCACTGCTAAACCATACCCTCCATTACTTTGCGAGTGCTATATACATGTGGACATATCACAAACCCTGTTAGACTTCCTACATGACATGAGACAAATACTGTTCTTTAATGTGGGAAATAGTCATTAGCAGAGAGAATGTGCAAAAGCTACTTTCCTTAGCCAAAACACTGCATACATTCTGTAAGATTTTATTGCAATTGCCTATGTCCCTTGCATTCATAGAATAAAGTCTGAGATTGAAAGATCACCTTTGATAACTACCATCCCAACAAAAGAATCATATTCATAGCAGCACTCTGCCCTCTATATCGAAATGAGCTGCCCCTTGATTGAACCTGTCGACTAATGATCCTGAGAAAAAACTCTAGATGCTCTCTCTGTGCATCTTGTAACTGTCCCTTGGCCTTTAACCAACCTTCCCTGCACACATTGTCGCCGACTTAATTTGGAACTGACCTGAAGTATGAGCGCACTATACCCACTACATTCGATACCTTGTTAAAGAACGGGATGAACTGAGTTCCATGTAATCAATATATTTCGATATTGTGCTTCCAGAAAGAGCATAACACGACTTCCAAACTTGCACAACCAACTGATACTAGCGATACAGACCAGTATGCACATTCCACTACTGTAGCTGCTGTTCTGTGAAGACTGTTTGATACCAATCTTACATCACTCATCCAATTACACACGATCTCTCTAGATGCATCCATGCTGAGGAGGTTAGCACCCTTTACTAGTGTGTAGCAAATACGAGCCTGATACATTTGAGACTGTTGCGGTGATATAACAGATGATTAAGAAGAAGAAACGTATGGTTTATGCATGATGGAACTCCAGGAGGAAGGAGTTTAAAAAATTGTACATAAATCACTTGTGCTAGCAATTATGTAGTATTGGAAAAAGATAAATTGTCGCAGAACATGAACATACACTCGTAAGACTACACGATTCAACACTTAAACATGCTATAATGTAAAAGCAGTGTGGTTTCCAATATGTTAGCCACATGGAATGCGATGCTATTAATACTCCAATGGAGTAAATATATGTCCAACACCTGACATAAACTCACCCTCTAAGATTTCTATCCTACTTACTATGGTGAGAAGCTTTATGATGATACAACTACTACCTTCTACACCAAGAGGAAAAAATAGATTCTTTGTGAAACATGCACTATATAGCTTTCTGGAGGTGTACAGCACACATTGTTCATGTCCAAATATGGTTCAATAATTATTCTACGCTCGCATCAGTCATATAAAATGACTGTCAGCAATGGAAAATTCATGAAACTACCACATCTTATGAGGAAAAAGACAAACGCATAGCAGTGGTGTTTGACCTGTCAGACTACACCAGTGCTGCACTATCTATGAGAACAGAACACAATCTCTTCCAAACACAATAACTGTGAAGCAAATGTATACGCAGGGATTACAGTACCTCACAAACCCCTGCCTCAATTTATGTTCAAGATGTGGCAGGGGAATGGAGTACTTTGCATACATCTTCATTTGTTTAGAGGAGGATGCTGAAATAGGTTTTCCATCGGTTTGGTAGACATGGTTCATCGCACATGCGTTGGAAGTGCTCCGCTGGCTGTGGTATGGAGGGGTTTCCTGTTAATGATCGCAGGTAGATAGCTCTCTAAATCACACGTAGAACATACAATTATATATGAGTTGAATGAAAGTTATACCACACAACTGATACACTATGAGAAAACATCAGAAAAAAAATGGTTCAAAGTGCAATACATGAACTGCCACAACTTCTCGCTGTCTCTAGAATGCATCATCAGTCTACCATTAAATCATAACTCATTACAGCCCCTCTCAGCTGATTAATACACCTACTTTTTATCATCTTTTAGCACAGATCGATGTCAATTTAGATGCAGAGGGTTTTCTTTTCTAGTAGTGCAGTGAACTTGCATATATCTCTATTATATCAGTAGACATACTGCAGAATGTCGTTAAAAAGCATTGTGGAAATGTTCTGAAAGGTATCTGTTAGCTGACACCACATGATTGTCAGTGGTAACTGCCGTCTGCTACACATCTCCTGTGCAGCAAGCAATGTAAATTTAAGTATTAACTGTGTTTTTCTTACTTGTCACTTCTTTTTCCGTGTGTTTTTGCTTTTAGGAAACTTTAATTTTCGAGCACTAGTAATAGTGTTCCATAGATTTTGTGTTTGTTTAGAATACAGTCCAGAGACAGTTAGTGCTTAGTCTCATTGTTTCCAACAAGAAATGTCTAGTAACCACAGTTTAGTCAGCTATTAGCCGCCTTTACTGAATTAGCAGTCTAGTTCAAAACTGATTACTTAACGCTCTACAGTAAATTGTTGATTCCTTGGGATGGACAGGATGTGTGACTGCTGTGTATGGATGCAGGAGGAGCTGGTCACTGTTTGCGAACAGCTGAGCATGCTGATGGCCACAGTCAGCCATCTTCAGGCTGCTGCCTCGGAGTGTAGGGGCAGTGGGGAGTCTGATGCATCGCATGGTACACCCCAGGTGTTACATGCTTCACCCACAGTCCCTGCTGTCGAGACATCTTCGTGGGTACCGGGCACAGCTGGGCCACCCTCTTCCCAAGGGGAGTGGCGGGTTCAATGATGTTCGCGTCGCATGAGGCGGAGGGTCAATGTGGAGGCTGTCCGTGTGGGATCGCTTGCTCAACCTGTGAGTGGACTTGTGGCCGCTCCTTCAGCAAGGTCCGAGCAGGCACATGGGGGGATGGGTTTATTAGTGATTGGAAGCTCCAATGTTAGGCAGGTGATGGATCCCCTTAGGGAAATAGTGGAAAGGTCAGGGAAGAAGGCCAGTGTTCACTCTGCTTGCCATGGGGTCTCATCCGAGATGTGGAGGAGGCTCTGCCGGCGGCGATAGGGAGCACTGGGTGCACCCGACTGCAAATTGTTGCTCATGTTGGCACCAATGACTTCTGCCGTCTGGGTTCAGAGGTCATCCTCAGTTCATACAGATGGTTGGCGGAGTTGGTGAAGGTGGCTGCCTAGATCGCAGGGTGGAAACGGAGCTAACCATTTTGAATGTCATTCCCAGAAACGATCACGGGCCTCTGGCTTGGAGCCGAGTGGGAGGCTTAAACCAGAGGCTCAGACGATTCTGCAGAGATCTGGGGTGCAAATTTCTCGAGCTCTGCTATCGGGTGGAGAATTGTAGTGTCCCCATGAATAGGTCATGCATGCACTACACCCAGGAAGCAGCTACAAGTTAGCGGAGTACGTGTGGAGTGTGCATGTGGGTTTTTTTGGGTTAGAGAATTCCCTCCCTTGGCCCAACAAGACGCCTCCTAGGACGCGACAAGGTAGCAGTAGGCAAAACGCAACAGCGAATGACAATATTAGTGTGGTAATAGTAAACTGCAGGAGCATCTATAGAAAGGTCCCACAACTGCTCTCATTAATAAACAGTCACAATGCCCACATGGTACGAGGAACGGAAAGTTGGCTGAAACCAGATGTAAACAGTAATGAAATTCTAAACTCAGATTGGAATGTATACTGCAGAGACAGGCTGGACAGTGAAGGGGGAGGCGTGTTTATAGCGATAAAAAGTGCAATAGTATTGAAGGAAATTGACGGAGATCTGGAATGTGAAATAATTTGGGTGATGGTCATGGTTAAAGCAGGCTCAAACATGGTAATTGGATGTCTCTATAGGTCCACTGGCTCAGCAGCTGTTGTGGCAGAACACCTGAAGGAAAATCTGGAAAATATCTCTAGTAGATTTCCCGACCATACTATTGTTTTGGGTGGAGATTTTAATTTACCAGATATAGACTGGGAGACTCAAACGTTTATAATGGGTGGCAGGGGCAAAGAATCCAGTGAAATTTTTTTAAGTGCATTATCTGAAAACTACCTTGAGCAGTTAAACAGAGAACCGACTTGTGGCGATAACATATTAGACCTTCTGGTGACAAACAGACCCGAACTATTTGAAACAGTTAACGCAGAACAGGGAATCAGCGATCATGCGATCATAAAGCTGTTACAGCATAGGTGATTTCAGCCATAACTAGAAATATTAAAAAAGGTAGGTAGATTTTTTTGTTTAGCAAAAGTGACAAAAAGCAGATTACAGAGTACTGGACGGCTCAACACAAAAGTTTTATCTCAAGTACAGATAGTGCTGATGATTAGTGGACAACGTTCAAAACCATCGTATAATATGCTTTAGATGAGTATGTGCCAAGCAAGATCATAAGAGATGGAAAAGAGCCACCGTGGTACAACAACCGAGCTAGAAAACTGCTACGGAAGCAAAGGGAACTTCACAGCAAACATAAACATAGCCAAAGCCTTGCAGACATACAAAAATTACACGAATCGAAATGTGTGTGAGGAGGACTATGTGTGTGGCATTCAACGAATTCGAAAGTAAAGTTCTATGTACTGACTTGGCAGAAAATCCTAAGAAATTTTGGTCTTATGTCAAAGCGGTATGCGGATCAAAACAAAATGTCCAGACACTCTGTGACCAAAATGGTACTGAAACAGAGGATGACAGACTAAAGGCCGAAATACTAAATGTCATTTTCCAAAGCTGTTTCACAGAGGAAGACTGCACTGTAGTTCCTTCTCTAGATTGTCGCACAGATGACAAACTGGTAGATATTGAAATAGATGACAGAGGGATAGAAAAGCAATTAAAATTGCTCAAAAGAGGAAAGGCCGTTGGACCTGATAGAATACCAGTTCGATTTTACACAGAGTACACGAAGGAACTTGCCCCCCTTCTTGCAGCGGTGTACCGTAGGTCTCTAGAAGAGCATAGCATTCCAAAAGATTGGAAAGGGGCAGAAGTCATCCCCATTTTCAAGAAGGAACGTCGAAGAGATGTGCAGAACTATAGACATATATCTCTAACGTCGATCAGTTGTGGAATTCTGGAACACGTATTATGTTTGAGTATAATGGCTTTTCTGGAGACTAGAAATCTACTCTGTAGGAATCAGCATGGGTTTCGAAAAACATGATCATGTGAAACCCAGCTCGCGCTATTTGTCCACGAGACTCAGAGGGCCATAGACACGGGTTCCCAGGCAGATGCCGTGTTTCTTGACTTCCGCAAGGCGTTTGATACAGTTCCCTATGGGCGTTTGATGAACAAAGTAAGAGAATATGGACTATCAGAGCAATTGTGTGCATTAGGAGTGATTTAAAATGGAATGACCAAATAAAATTAATTGTTGGTAAATCAGATGCCAGACTGAGATTCATTGGAAGAATCCTAAGGAAATGCAGCCCGAAAACAAAGGTAGTAGGTTGGAGTACACTTGTTCACCCACTGTTTGTATACTGTTCACTGGTGTGGGATCCATGCCAGATAGGGTTGATAGAAGAGATAGAGAAGATCCAACAGAGACCATCGCACTTCGTTGCAGGATCATTTAGTAATTGCGAAAGCGTTACAGAGATGATAGATAAACTCTCTGCAAGAGAGACGCTCAGTAGCTCAGTACGGGCTTTTGTTGAAGTTTCGAGAACATACCTTCACCGAGAAGTCAAGCAGTATATTGCTCCCTCCTACGTATATATCATGAAGAGACCATGAGGATAAAATCAGAGAGATTAGAGCCCACACAGAGGCACACCAACAATCTTTCTTTCCACGAACAGTACGAGACTGGAATAGAAGGGAAACCAATAGAGGTACTCAATGTAACCTCTGCCACACAGCGTCAGGTGGCTTGCAGAGTATGGATGTAGATGTAGATGTAGATGGTAGAGAGGGCAGAGGAGCATATTGTAAATTATGTTTGTTACAGTTTAAACCACTTAAACAGTCATACACAGCGTCAAACACATGATCCATTCTGTAGTTGTATGTTGCAGTCCACAAGCTGGTAACAAAATGCTCTTCAGCTAAGGAGGACATAAAGTTTATTATGGTCACATGTCACATGTCTACTGTGACCTTACAAAGGCATTCGATTCTGTGAAGCACTCGATGCTGCTTCATAAACTAGACAGATATGGCATCAGGCAAAATGCTCTGCAGTGGCTCAGGCGTTTTCTGACAAACAGGTAGCAAATGCTAATCATAACAACTAACGCCATGGGGGTACATTATCACAATGAGTCCATCAAGGCACAATCTTAGGGCCAATATTGTTTCTCTTTTACATAAATGATTTACCTCTTAATATCACTGCTGAGCCAGTCATGTTTGCTGATGATACTTCAGTACTCCATGAAAAACAAAATGTGGGAGAAATTCCAGATGGTGTTATAAACACACTAAACAACCTAGATACGTGGTTTCAAGAAAATGGACGTAAACTTAACTTTTCAAAGACCTTCTTTACACAACTTAGAACCAAACAATAAAAAATCAGTGACTTCAGTATTGTACACAAAAATCAAGTTATGGTCGAAGCTCTGTCCATTAAATTCTTGGAAATAAACTTGGACAAAAATCTAAGCTGGCAAGCACATATAGATTATTTAACTCCAAAATTAAACAGCCTTGCCTTTGCAGTGGTATACCAGACATAAGCTGCAGAAAAGCAGTGAACCACAGTTACTTTGAACCTGTAATTAGATATGGTTTAATTTGGGGGGAGGGGGATTCAAGCTACATGTCATGAATCCTGCTACTTCAAAAAATAATTATTAGAAAAATCTGTGCTGCCCCTCCAAGAACATCCTGCCACCAATTATTCAAGAACCTAAAAATATTACCTATCCCTGCATTGTACAGATTTTAAATTATCATCTTTTTAAATAGTAAACCTGAGCTGACAGAAGAAAACCATTTTAAACATACGTACAACACTAGACACAAAGAAAATTTCATGCTTCCACATCACTTAAAACTCTACCAACGGACACCTCAGTCCATGGGAATGAAAATTTACAATAAACTCAAGGGTAGAGATGTACTGAGCATGGAGATAGGTTCATTGAAGAGAAAACTATATAATATCCTCTTGGAAAAATGCTACTATTCAATTGAGGAATTTATCAACAATGAAATTGTCATTTGAATAGTGTGACTGTTTAATATTATAGCATTGGGTATAATATTGGATACATATATAAAGATAATGTACTGTTACATCATAAGAAAAACAATTTTATATAATTACTATGGCCATCATTTTTACAGTGTGACTGTTTAATATTATAGAATTGTGTATAATATTGTACACATATATAAAAGTAATGTACCGTCACATCATAAGAAAAACAATTTAATAATAGTGCTGTGTCCAGTATCAACCAGTAATGGTAAAAATACTGTTATGTAATTATGTATATCATAAGGCTAAATTTGACGTGTATTCTGTACAGCATGATCAGATAATCTGTAAATGTATGTTATGAGATGAATACAAAGTATCACATAGCCTTTAAAAAAAACGTTGAGCACTCCACGAATACCCCTGCTACATGAGTAGCTCCTTCCTTTGTGTATTACACCCGTGACCTGTCAACAGGGGTCCTACGACTTTCCACTCAATAATGTAGCCCTAGAAATCTGCATCCAAGATCATCACAGAGCCAAAGATAATGGTTGAGGAAACAATGCTGCAATTTGCCATCTCTGGTTGCATCCCACAAGCGAGGCCAGCAGGCTACTCCACTTCCCCGAGCCACTGGCATGAATTGAGGATAGGCTTGTGGCGGCCACAACATTCAAAACCGCAAAGGGCTGAACTATTGCACAGACGACACAAGTAAGCGACGCTCGGCATTCACGAGTGCAGCTGTACCGTTATACCAAGTTTTGGCATTGGTGCATCCCACTCCAGATCATACAGGACAAAGCAGACAGACAGTGCGAGCTAATCAATGCGACGCAACACATGTCTCTGACTTCTCATGCCGCGGACCACATGCATCGAGTGAAAGCGACTCCACCGCAAATGCATGTGCGCAGTCCTAAATGGAGTCGCCCGTTTAGTGGTGTACACTCTTCCATTGGCAGTGCCTTTCGCCCCTTCACAGACATCATGGCGCCTCCGGTCGTGCCAGGAGCTAAACTTTTGGTGACACGGCTTTTGTCTCAGTCAGTCCACACACCAAGGCTCATCACTGGAGTGTACACCCTCCAGGATTGGTGATCAAGCTGTACAGCTAGCTCAACACACCTGTATGGATGGACATTATTGATGAATGGTATTTGTTACTTATGGTAAAACTAGTGAAGAATAAATGTGTCACGACCAAAAACTGCCCTAGTTGTTTCTGTCACCAAGCCTCTCCCTTGAACACAGTGCATTGCCACGGCAATAAAGCTGGTTCACTGCACATCATGACAGTGATACCACATGTCCCCACTTCACTGGTGACCCCGACGTGATCCAAGGCTAAAAACACATGGTGATGAACGTTTGTCGGTATGAGTAATGTGGAACCGCGAGTAGGCTGAACAGTGCTCCTTAGTGATGAACTTCTTTTGTGTATGAACTCTTTTTTTGTATTGTTTTTGTGCGCATATGTTTCGTTCATGAGCTGTCTAGTGTTATTCTTTTTTGTGTGATTTCCTTTGTCGTGTTATTTTGTGTGCTTTACTCTTTAGTGAGGATTCGACTCTGAGCTAAGATAGCGACATTGGAAGAGTTGCAAAAGGCTGTTGAAGACCCATTCGCATGCAACAAGGGGCTGGAGAGTGAGCTACAAGCATGGACTACACGTGCGGATGCTGCACAGCCACAGACAGCCCAGGACAATTTTGGCGCGCAAATCCCTGCCACAGTGATGCCTCCTATGATTACTGGAACGCCAAAAAGCACTGGTCGGATGTTGATCAGGCTGCCTCCCTTTCGGCCGCGCGATCCTGTAATGTGGTTCAGCCAAGTGGAGGCAGTCTTTATGAGCAACCACATAACCTGCAACCTGGCAAAATTTGGACACGTAGTGAGCCAGCTCGACCAGAATTATGCGGCCGAAGTGCAAGATGCCCCGCTGACGCAGTCATCCTACAGACGGCTCAAGGAAGAGCTGATCCAGCGGATCTCATCATCTGAAGAACAACGAGTGCATCAACTGCTGTGACAAGAGGAATGCGGCGACTAGAGGCCCTCGCAGTTCCTGCGTCACTTACGGAGTTTCACACAGTCCAACATGGTGCCAGATTCGCTGTTATGCACTATCTGGGTGCGCAGCCGCCCAGCTGAGGTGCAGGCAGTGATAACAGCACAGATGGAGATGCAGCTGGACACTGTCGCTAACTTGGACGACCACGTGCACGATGCGCTGACAACAGTGTGGAAGCTTACGACACCGCCCCCGCCACCTCAGTGGTGGCATGCACCTCCCACACCCATATTGGATGCTGACCTGCACAAGCTAGTGCAAAACTTGGCCGCACAAGTGGCAACTCTCTCCACGCAAGTCGACTGGTTGGCGCGCTCGCGGCAAGAGGGCAGCACGCATTGCAGCAGCAGCAGACCGGGCTACAGGCGGCGCAGCTGGCAATGCAGCAACAGCCGCACCAACTGTACCTTGTAGAAGTCAGATCACGCACAAATCGGCTTCTGCTGGTACCATGCCCGTTTCGGCAATGAAGCAACCCCGTGCCAGGCTCCTTGCTCGAACCCAAATGCCAGCTACGATCGGACCTAGGCACACCCGGCTGCAGTGTGATATCGAAGCGTCTATTTGTTGTGGAACGTGGTGCAGGCGTGAGGTACCTTGTCGAATCCGGTTCGGACCTTTCGATATTCCCCTGTTCTATGATACGAGACTGCTGGCAGGTCGAGGCACTCTCCCTCACAGCGGCAAACAATTCAGCAATTAAAAGTTACAGCACACACAGCCGCAATTTAGATCTTGGTCTATGCCACACATTATCATGGACTTTTACTGTGGCCGGTGTCAATGAGCCGATTCTGGGTGAGGACTTTCTCGGCCACTACAGGCTGCTAGCCGATATCACAAATGGCCAGCTCATCGACGTGACAACAAATTTAAAGACAGTGGGACAGCTCCAGCAGGCCGCATTCTACAGTGTTAAACCTGTGAAGTGCCCCAGTACTTACGGTGACATCCTTGAAACATTCCCCGACCTCACGCACCCAGCCAACGCACCGAGAGACATTAAACATACGATGGTGCACCACATAATAACCACGCCCGGACCACACACATTGTGGCGCCCACGTCGACTCGCGCCTGATAGACTTGCAGCAGCAAAGGCAGAGTTCGAGCCATGCTGCAGCAAGGCCTCATTCAACCATGGCCATGGCCATGGCCATTGGTGTTACATTTGGTACCCAAAAAAGACAATTCGTGGCGTGCATGTGGGGACTACCGCGCCCTTAATTTGCGAACGGTGTCGGACTGATACCCAGTCCCACACCTTCAAGACTTCAGTTATGCTTTGGCAGGCTGCGTGGTGTTTAGCAAGATAGAGTGCGCAAAGGCATACACCCAAATTCCGATGGCGCCCGAAGACATTGAAAAAACGGCTATTGTAACGCCCTTTGGGATTTCCGAAAGCCTATTTGTGACTTTTGGTCTTTGGAATACTGCCCAGACTTGGCAGTGGTTCCTGGATGGCGTCTTGTGAGGCTTGCCATTTTGTTTCGCGTACCTCGACGACATCTTGGTGTATTCCAAGACGACCGAGCTCCACTGCCGCCACCTAATGACTGTCTTTCAGTGCCTGAGTGAAGCCGACATCGTTATTAATGCAGCAAAATGCGAATTCGGTGTGAAGGAAATCGAGTTCCTCAGCCATTTAATTACCCCCACCGGATCGACGCCACTACTGGAGAAAGTGCAAGCGATACTGATCATACCGCGACCGCAGACACACAAAAAACTACGTCGTTACCTTGGCAAGTTGAACTTTTATCGCTGACACCTGCCCAACGCTACCGCCGAGCAAGAGCCGTTGACTAAGGCGTTACACGGTCCTACCTCAAAGGGAAAGACCCCTGTGAATTGGACAGACGAAATGGAGCAGAGCTACACGGACTCAAAACGGAATCTCACAGAAGCGACACTGATCGCTCACCCAGTAGATGACGCGTACTTAGCTGTAGTCTTGGACTCCAGCCAGGCCGCCACTGGTGCGGCGTTAGAGCAGTGCGTCGGCGGGAGCTGACAGCCTCTCGGTTTTTTCTCTAAGAAGCTATACAAATCGCAACACGCTTGGAGCACTTATGACCGAGAGTTGCTTGGGGTGTATGTGGCGGTGAAATACTTCCAACTGTCCTTAGGAGCACGACAATTTGTAATTTTCACCGGCAATAAACTGATTATGCACGCGTTCCATAACAACCACACTAAGTGTTCACCGCGCCAACTCAAGCAATTAGAGTTCGTGTCGCAATTTACAACATACATTCGACACATTTAGGGGATAGAAAATATTGTCGCCGATTATTTGTCTCGAGCGTGTGCTGCTATCTCACCCTCTTTGAACTTTGAGGACATCGCCCAAGTACAGGAGAGTGATGAAGAACTGCACCGCTTCCGGCACGACACTTCCAGCGGCCTGCAACTGGAGCTGGTGCCTGTCCCCGGCTCTGCACGGAAGATTTGGTGTGACATGTCAACTGGCATGCACCGACCGTTCCTTCCGGAGCAGTGCCTTCGACTGTGCCCACAGACGTTCACACCCCAGCACCAACACCACTGCGATGTTTGTGGCCACGCGTTTCATCTGGCCCGTGCTTTGGAAGGACTGCCGTGAATGGGCGCGCACCTGCACGGCATGTCAGTGCGGCAAAGTCGGGAGGCACACCCACACACTCGTGAGCACCTTCCCTGATGCATGTTCACGTGGACCTCATCGGCCCGCTTCCTGTCTCTCGAGGCAAGCGGTATCTCTTAAATGTGGTGGACCGCTTCACTCGCTGGCCGGAAGCAATGCCTGTCGCGGACATCACCACCGAGACCATCGCCACCACATTCGTGGACAGCTGGGTGGCACGCTTTAGATGTCCCAGTCATGTGATAACTGTCCGCGGCCGCCAGTTTGACTGCGCATTGTTCACGCACGTCACCAGACTGTGTGGCATCCGGCTACACAGGACAACAAGCTACCACCCGGCGTTGAATGGCATGGTCGAATGGTTCCACAGGACTTTGTAAGCCACCCTAACTTGCCACGACACCTCATGGCCAGAGGCACTCCCACTGGTGCTGCTCGGCCTGCGAGTAACGCCGAAGGAGGAGATCGGTGCGTCACCTGCCGACCTCGTTTAGGGTCAACGTCTGACGATCCTGGGCGATTTCATTGAAGAAGTACCACTCCCACACGACACCGTGGCACCCACTCTGGCAGAACGTCTGTGCACTCACACGGCCAGCCTCCGAGCGGACGCACCGATGCAGCAAGGCATCAGGAAGCTATTCGTGCACACAGACCTACAGTGCTGCACGCATGTCATGTTGCGTATCAATGCAGTACAATCATCTCTCTGGCCGCCCTACTGCAGACTGCACCAAGTGATCGCTGAGGTGACTAAATGTTCGGCATCAAGTGCAACGGGAAGCCATCTACAGTGTCAATTGACCACGTCAAGCCAGCCTACGTCTTGCTCACTCCAGCAGCCACGCTTTTCTTCGACCCAGCAGAAGACCTGATCACAGACGACACTCCCTCTGCCAGTAGCCAGACGGAGCCCGCACCCATAGCCGCCGGTGATGCACAGCGGCGCCTTCTGTCATCACGCCACCACGTGTGCCTAACACCACCCCGTCCAGGCAGCTGGCACGGCCACTCGGACCGCGCCCACCACTGGTGCACCGGTCGCTCCCACCACAGCCGCCAGTGGACTACGTCCCGCGCGCCAGCCACCGTCTCCGATTCAAACAGCAGTGCTGCATCACCAATGCGCCACACCACCCACAGCAGAAAAAAAGCGCCCGAGCTGCCGAACCCGTCAGAATCTGGCGTGCACCTGCCGCCATCTGCTGTAGAGACCTAGTCTCCAGCTTACCACACATTCAGCTGGTAGCCCCAGACAATGCCTCCTGTGTCTGTCGCAGCTCCTGGATGCGCGTTTGTGTCCCTGTGCCTCTGCCACATTGGGCATTGAGGCCGGATTGACATCCGTGCCAGTTTACCGATTCGCATCACCGTCGAGCTGCAGATATCGCGCTCCGCACCGCCCGGCTTGTCCGTATCAGCTCCCGGACCCGCTTTCGAGTCATGATATTACCATACTCATGCATGTTCTCCAGACCTCCGTTGTCTCAAACGTTGAGGTCGGTTCGAGTGCTCTGCTGCTTCCGCGACTGAGTCACTCGGCGAACTTGTGCAATGTGTGAACACTTGAACATGTCACTCTCAATACCACTCTGAACAATGTAAATAGCGAACTTTTTCTGTAGCTCTTGTGAATACCCGACATTGTTATTAAGAAGTCAGTGCCTTAGAGATGTCACACCAAATTACCTGCATAGTGAGACATAGTGCGTTGAGTGGTTTGGCAATTATTTCATTTAATGCAAAAAAAGTATCTTCTTCTTCTGTAGCTGCAAATTTTGTAGTATAAACAACTGTCTTATATATTTTTACTTCAGTCATCACCATACATTTTAATCACTCTAGCAAATAATTGTGACTACTTGTGACAGTTTTACCTTGTACCTTAACTACAATAAAGTCACCTTTCTCCACTGTTTCAATATTTTCAACACTTGTGTACAAGTTAGCATCAGATGAATCAGTGTATTGGACGTGATCAGAATCTTCAGAGCTACTGCTCCTTTCTGCCAGTATTTGGCATACTTAATTTAATTTATGCTTATTTGGCAATAGCTTTGCTCTTCTGTCTTTTGCTGCTGCCTCTGTCCATTGTTTAACTGTTGTACTGTTAAGGACAGTTTATTTTCCTTTCCTTCTGTGTCTCATTTTTTTACTTGTACCAGCTTTAGTACATTGCCAAACTTATAATGTATGCATAATTTCTGTTTGCTTATCTTCTGGCTGGTGTCCAAGATTCTGAACATTGTCATCTGCAGATATGCTTGCATGTTCTCCCAGTGAATCATTTGTTATTTGTTGTCAGACTGGGAAAGGTCTGCCCAATATGTAAGACGATAAAAAATTCTAGGCATAAAATACGAGAGAACTGATACGTTTGATACTACTAACATGAAAGCCTTTCCAAATGTCAGGAAATGCAACACCAACAAGGGCTGTGTTATATATGGTATTTTTCTTGGGCACTAGAATGTGTTTCTTTGAAATTATTCACGAGATCAGAGCCTTTAGAGGTCAACATAAAGTTGAATTTCCAGGCAATTTCTGACAGCAAGCAAATGAAACTGCATGAAAAATGGTTTTTACTTGAACGTGCAAACCTTACATTTATGTAATTTATTAGATGTTTTGCAACTGTCTGGGGTTAACTGCACCAATCCACTTAATGACAAATTTTACTGGTATACTTAACCCCACCTTCACTTCATCAACAATCTTCAGCATGAAGGGAAAATGACTCCATGCACAGTTTATATTTCATGGAGTATCACAAAGCAATAAACAATTAATCTAACTCAAAAAAGTAAAACTGTAGGAGATATTGTTAAATGCAAAAATAAATTACTCTTACCCGTGGATTTCAGTTTTTTTAATCTATATCTGCAAATGTAGCTAACAGACAACATCCATATTAGCTCACACAGTACAGCCCACCTAAGGGAACATATTTGTGGTATGAAAAAACAATTTTCCCTCTTGAATTGTTTATAAATTTGATGGTTGCATTAGCTTTGAGAATCAGTTAACCCAACTTTTCCTAAGTATATGAAATTCAGAAAGTCATTGCCCCAAAGTAAAATTTAATTAAGTTCAGTTGTCTGTATGAAAGTTCATCTTTTCAGTGCATGTGTGCCATATTATAAGTCTTTCAGGCCAAAATAAAGAATATTGCAGTAATAATAACTGTTGCATACACAAAATTTTAGTGAGAACAAAGTGTGTCATAGACTTGCTCTTCAAACATGAGGAAAATAAAGTGATTATTTGAATACATTTTTCTCTGCTATGTGATAGAGAGTAATGTCTTGTCATTAATATGGGTGGTTGCTGTTGAGAATTATGCAGTAGAGTCATTTTTTGTGTATAAAGCCAAACAGAATGAAGTATATGAAGTAGCAATGTATTATGTAATTGAGAAGTATATTATAATGAATTGATGAAATAGAAAGTGAATATGAAGTGGCAAACTGAATTAAGTGCTTTGGAGTATATATGAAACAGTAATGATTAGGGACCCTGCCTTTGTAACAGCTTCTTTTGCAAAAGTACCTCTTCAGTCAACATGTCTGAAACAGAATAAATAAGTGGTATAATGAGCATTGATAAACTGGAAAGTGAAATGATACACAAGAGAATAATATTCTTTTGTTGTGATGGCATGCCTAAGTAATATGACATAACTTGTTGAGAACATGCTGGACATTACAGCACTGTATTCAGAAACAGAGTGACGCTTTCATGAAAAAAAAAAATGATAATAGTACTGAAAATTATTTAATGAAGCTAAGTGAAGTACTAATTTATTTAATGACTTGTTGAATATAAATTGCTACAAAGTTCATTTCTATGATACTGTACTGTTCACCACCTATTTGATATCATTTTCTAACTGGAATTAAAAATGCAATGAATTTCACTAACTCAATCTTCATTTCAAGAAAGTTAAGTCATAGTCGGAGGAGATCTTTGTTGTAAATTCTCTGTGTGACATTATACTGATAGCTGTGTTATTTTATAACACGTAAATGTCCAATTAATGAGTAATCATTCTTATTGGAGATATACAGATAGGAATTATTAGTGCACCAATTTAGAAAATTTGTTTGTCTTTTCATGTTTGTAAATGCCGAACACCACTTTGGATCAATACAATACAATATTATACAATACAATACATCGGATGTGAGTGAAAATTTGAAGGAGAAATCCCAGAAAGAACCTACAGCAAACGTTGAGTGTGGTTTCTGTGAAGGTGGTGCCAATGATGAGTAATGAACTGTGTTAACATGGTGAAAAATTTGGGAAATATCAAGAATAAGTTTTGACCCATGAAGTTCTCTGACATAAATGTGTTTTGAAATATTGTAGTTACACACTTGTATGTTTCGAAATTTTTTAAAATTTTATGTCATAAGATGGCCAGGGAAGGCTGTTAGGTAACATTTAGTTAGGATACCTGATTTGAAAATTAGTTTAAAGTATTATGATAACATTGTTTCTTTTTTATGTATTTTGATACATGTAAGACTCTTATAGACCACTGAATTATCCAGTAAGCTAATTGTCATAAGTGTCTGTTTAATTCAGTTGGAGGGTGAACAGATATAGGAAGTTGTAAAATACTGCAACTGTTGTGATTTCTGCTCATATGAATAACTAAAATTCTTTCACTTTTTCATCCTGTATCTAATGCTATCACACACATAATATGTAAGATATACAGGAATGTGTAAATTTGTTATTTATGTGAAATTTTATTTAAATTTGTAGTTCAATTGTCTGTATTTATCTTCCTGATTAAAATGATGTAGTTTTACTAGAATACTCAGAAATTAAAAGTTGTGGTTAATTAAATTTCCTGCAACAACACTTAATGGGAAAACATATTGAGCTAATGGGCAGGATAGGAAGTATTATTACCACTCATTCAAAAACAGACATTCCCAATTTTTCATGACCATATTTTAAATTATCTGAAATTAATTAACATATGGGATAAGTGACATTAAAAGTTTGGACACTCATAATTTCAATAATCTATTTTGCTTTAATGTCAGTGGGATTTTGGCCTGTGATGGTATAATTATTTTTTTGCTATATTTTCTTCTGAATCACATAACAACTCTCACTAATTAATTCAGTCATTAATTAAGATTTTGGATAACTGAGGATCACAGAATATGGATTTCAGGAGAGATGCCCTACTTGTAGATATGGGATTTCAGACTACGAAAACATAATGATGTTCCACATGATTTTATGGTTTATTAACCTGAAACATTTTTCATAAGCTAGATAATAGTAAAGTCCTTGAGTCCACACAAAATAGTAAAATCTAACCTAGCCAAATTTTAAAAAATTAAGTAATTTCATAAATCACATAAAGTTCTTGTGCCTTTCTTTAAATAGCCACCCCTCCCCCAAAATCACTGGGTTGTGTCCAACTAGTGTCGATTAAAGTGAAAGTCTGTGAATGGTCAGCAACCAGGTAACATCTCTATGTCGAGTTGAGTTAGACTCATGGGTACACTACCAAACGAACAACGTCAATGCATCAGAAAGTTCTGTGACACGCTAGCACTCAGAAACATGCCATATCATTCCGCGTGAAAGTCCCAGACTAAGAATCAAAGGCCTAATATCTCACGTGAAAATTTGTGATTTGACATCATCTGCATGACACATATGTCACATATGTAAACTCAAAGTGTTAATGTTCAATCACTATTATTTACTGGACAGTATAATTCATGTTGGTGATTGTGTAGCAAGTTATATAATGTGCACTGTTAACTACATATTTCTGTCATTGCATGTTATACCACCATGAAATTCAATAAACATTGTGACTCTGATTAGTGGTTGAATTAATTCTCATCTGGATACATTTACGAAGGAGGAGGTGCATGTCTCCTCACCTGTTTAAACTGTAATATGTAAAACTTGAACTGACAATCAACAATGCTATAGTGCAAATAAAGTAGGAGAATTCACTTCGAAATTTAACTATTGTGTGGTCTACATAATTTTTCACTATGCTTTATAGAATTGGTATTCAGCATATTATTTCAAAACCCTGAAATTTGAGACTTTGAGATACATGGAGCCAAGTGCATCAACAGGTTATGGATATGTCACAAATCATCATCACAGCAGATATGCTGTCCACAAGTGGCCATGCTAAATGGAAACAATTTTTTGATGTCCAAAGGGTGACAGTGCTCAAAAAGTAGGTATTGTTAGTGATTAGTGAGTTTGACATGGACAGAGATCTACATCTACATTTATACTGCGCAAGCCACCCAACAGTGTGTGGCGGAGGGCACTTTACGTGCCACTGTCATTACCTCCCTTTCCTGTTCCAGTCGCGTATGGTTCGCGGGAAGAACGAATGCCAGAAAGCCTCTGTGCGCGCTCAGATCTCGGCAATTTTACATTTGTGATCTCCTCGGGAGGTATAAGTAGGGGGACGCAATATATTCGATACCTCATTCAAAAACACACCCTCTCAAAACCTGGACAGCAAGCTACATCACAATACAATGTGCCTCTCTTGCAGTGTCTGCCACTTGAGTTTGCTAAACATCTCCGTAACACTATCACGCTTACCAAATAACACTGTGACAAAACACGCTGCTCTTCTTTGGATCTTCTCTATCTCCTCTGTCAACCCGACCTGGTATGGATCCCACACTGATGAGCAATACTCAAGTATAGGTCGAACAAGTGTTTTGTAAGCCACCTTCTTTGTTGATGGACTACATTTTCTAAGGATTCTCCCAATGAATCTCAACCTGGCACCCGCCTTATCGACAATTAATTTTATATGATCATTCCACTTCAAATTGTTCCGTATGCCTACTCCCAGTTATTTTACAGAAGTAACTGCTACCAGCGTTTGTTCTGCTATCACATAATCATACAATAAAGGATCCTTCTTTCTATGTATTCGCAATACATTACATTTGTCTATGCTAAGGGTCAGTTGCCACTCCCTGCACCAAGTGCCTATCCACTGCAGATCTTCCTGCATTTCACTGCATTTTTCTAATGCTGCAACTTCTCTGTATACTACAGCATCACCCGCAAAAAGCCACAAGGAACTTCCGACACTATCTACTATGTCATTTATATATATTGTGAAAAGCAATGGTGCCATAACACTCCTCTGTGGCACGCCAGAGGTTACTTTAATGTCTGTAGATGTCTCTCCATTGAGATCAACATCCTGTGTTCTGTTTGCTAACAACTCTTCAATCCAGCCACACAGCTGGATATGGATGAAGCCATCAATGAGATGGAGGACAATGCCAAGAAGATGGCACATAGGGCTGAGAAGGACCAGATGAAGAAGATGGGAGAGAAAGTGTTAAGGTTGTGGATGAATGAAGATAGGATATCTTGACCCTAGGTCCAGATCATGAAAATATCGATAACAAATCAGAACCAGACAAGGTGTTTGGAGTTTTGGGGTTCTAGGAAGGATTCCTCTAGAATGTCTGTAAACAGATTGGCATAGAAGGGTGCCATGCAGGTGCCCATGGCTGTGCTGTGGATTTGCTTAAATACACTGACTAAAAAATATTGCAGTACCAAGAGGGAGTTGTGCAAAACAAATGAAAGTTGGTATGCGTGTTTCTGATGTCTATTAAAATTTCATGCTAGTCGCATAAGAGTGCTGGTAGTAGCGCCACTATGAGGATGCAAATGAGGCTTGCTTTAAATACATGCTGTAACGACTATAGTGTTGGTTGAATTTGGGACTAAACATAACGACTTGATATTAGTCAACAACCACTTTAAGGCAACAAAAATGCCATTATCAGCACCTCACTGAGTTTGAGCGAAGTCATGTAATAGAGCTATGAGAAACTGTATGTTCCTTCTGTGATATTGCAGTAAGACTTGGCAGAAATGTAACCACTATAGATGGCCATTGGCAGGGGTGGTCACGAGAAAGTACAGTCACCAGAAGATGGGGGATCTGGACAGTCACATGACACTACTGAGAGGGAAGACCATCATGTCTGCTGTGAGGCTCTGGCGAATGGTGCTGCATCTGCAGTAGCAATTAGCACACAGTGACACAATGAATTGGAGGGAGGAGGGAGATGGATTTAGGAAACAGATTCTGGGATAGGCATATGGATTTGAGTAGGAATTGAAGGTTATGTTGTGCTTCTGGGAGGGGATCACTATGGTACAGATTGTGGGTGGAGGAGTTAGAAAATAGGTGGAACCTTACTTCTGGCAGTCACAGTGCTGCCACAATTTCTGCAGAGCATTTTATTTTGACATGATCGCCTACAAGCAGCCCAGAGGAATGAATGGTCATTACCTGATTATTAATGTACTAGCGTTTCCTAACCATTGTCATCTGGATCCTTCCCCTCCAACACCAGATTTCCTGAAATACAGATAGGAGTTATCATTGCAACACATACTTCAATCATGTAATCCTGCAGACCCAGTCATCGCTAACCCACTGGCACAAAGACAACTAAGGTGCCCATGTCATAACCTTAGAATATCAAGAAGTAAAAGAACTTAAAAGAAATTATACATTAAGTCCAATCAACTAATGGAAAGCGAGCTAAGAACAAGGACTTCCTCATGTAGAAAGGCCCACAAAATATGCTGTGAAGACAGTGGAAGTCCTGAACCAAAGATTAAATGTCATTTGCCACATTGCTATGAAGGATAAGAAGTAAAACGCAGTCAACAACCCCTGCATCCTTCACTATAACACCCTACAAATCAGACGGCAAACACATATGACAACATAAGTAGTTAAAACAAGGACATTCGGTCATGAAATGGTGAACCATCAAAGGTTGACGACAATGAGCTCAAAGTGGTGGGGGATCACCACTTAACAAATGGTGATGGCTAAAACGACAATACCCAATATGCAACCTAGCTAAAATGATCTCCTCACAGCAAAGGGGCCGAGATGACGTTGGCCAAGCTGCTAGGGGAGGTTTAATTCCCTGGAGCTTGTTGCCATGAAGAGTGCACCAGTGGTGATGCCAAAGTGACACCACCTGCCAACAGACGGCAACATAGAGATCATCCAAAGGGATGGAAGAGCCAGCAGACTGAGGTAGGAGGATTCCAACCTTGTGAGCAGCATCAGCAGCCTGATTTCCCATCAGAGCAATGTGAACAGGAGACTGCATGACCATCACAGTGTCTCCCTCAACAGACAGCAAATGGTAGCTTTCTTGGACCCATTGCACTAAGGGATGGACTGTGTACAGCACACAGAGGTTCTGAAGGGCACTGAGAGAATCAAAATATGACTCAATTAAAAAGCCGCTCCAGCTGCATGTATTAGGTAGCCTGATAGAGGGCGAAGAGCTCTGCTGTAAATATTGGGTGGTGTTCTGGAAGCCAGTACCGGAAATTGTCCATGTCAATGACGAAGGCACACTAGACACCACAGTCAGTTTTAGAAACATTACTGTGCACAAAGGTGCTGTCACTACGTTGTGTGCGGAGGTCGATAAACTTACTGCAATAGATCAAATTGGGAGTAGTTTACTTAGGGAGTAAATAAAGTCCAAGATAAACACAGGCCACCGCGCAATGCCAAGGTAGTGAAGGGTTCACACCCACTGGAAAACTGGCAAGGAGTGTGAAGTTAAGCTGCTGGAATGGGAGCTGAAAGCAAACTCTGGGAGGTAACAGAGAAGAGGGACGCGCCCCATACTGGCAGTCAAGGGAGTCATCGAAAAAGGAGGTGTAGGATGGGTGGCTAGGCATAGCAGATAAATGGCAAGCATATCTGTTGAGGAGAACATCACACCGGTATAACAGCAGTTGCCGGGCAGTTTCTGCATACAGACTCTCAACTGGGCTAGTGTAAAAGGCACCAGTGGCCAAACGGATCCCAAGACGGTGGATTGTATTAAGATGGCATAAAATTGATGGATGTGCAGATGAATAAATAAAACACCAAGAGTCTAGTTTAGAATAGACAAGGGATTTGTACAAATGGAGGAGGGTGGTATGATCTGCTCCCCCGGAAGTACCACTTAGAACACGTAAGACATTAGGAGGCTGGGTACAGCGTTCAGCCAGATAAGACACATGGGAGGACCAAGAAAGTTTTCTGTCAAGCATGAGTTCAAGGAATTTCATAATTTCAGCAAATGGAAAAGCAACAAGCCCAAGATGTAAAGATGGTGGAAGAAACAGATTGCACTACCAGAAATTCATACAAACTCTTTTGTCAGTGGAAAAGCGAAAGCCATTGTCGATACTCCACGAGTAAAGATGCTCAAGACATGGCTGAAGATGCTGCTCAAGGATACAAGTATGTGGAGAACTGCAGTACATCGCAAAGTCATCGACGAAAAGTGAGCCTGTGATGTCTGGTGGGAGACAGGCCATTATAGGGTTAATGGCTACAGCAAAGAGTACGATGCACAGGACGGAGCCTTGAGGCACCCCAGTCTCCTGGATGAAGATGTCTGACTAGGTTGTATCCACACATATCTTGAATACTTGGTCTTTTAAAAAATTTCTGAAGGAAACAGGGCTGGCAGCATCGAAAGCCCCATGTGTATAGAGTACAGAGGATACCAGCCCTTCAGCAGGTGTCATGGGCTTTCTCCAAATCAAAAAACAAAGTCACCATTGGGTATTTTGGCTGAAAATGGTTAATGACATGAGTTGATAAAGTGACGAGCTGGTCAACAGCAAAATGATGCGCTCGAAATCCACATTGTGCAAGGGTTAGTAGATTGCGAGGTTAGAGCCACCATACCAACCAGCCATTAATCATACATTCTATCATCTTGCAAACACAGCTGATGAGAGAAATGGAGTGGTAGCTAAAAGGAATGTGTTTGTCCTTATTGGGCTTAGATATGGGTATGATAATGACTTCATGTCAGCATCTGGGAAATGTGCCATCTGCCCAAATGTGATTGTGTGTATGAAGGAGGAAGTGCTTGCCCTCAAGAGAAAGGTGCTGCAACATCTGAATGTGAACATTATCTGGCCCTGGGGTGGAAGATCAGGATGAAGTGAGAACATTATATATTTCCCCCATGGTAAAGACAGAATTGTAGCATTCACTCTTCTGAGAGGAGGAGGGTATCATCTAAGCCTCCTCCACTCGTTTCCGAGGGAGGAAGGTGGGGTGATATTGGGTGGAGCTCAAAATCTCCACAGAATAGCAGCCCAAGGTGTTGGAGATAGCTACCACGTCCACAATGACATCACCTGCTACAGTCATACCGGAAATCAGGTAATAGACCTTAGTCCCAAACAGACGATGGAGGTTGCCCCCCACATGACGGAAGAGGAAGTGGAACTGTTAAAAGAACTAGTAAATGAAATCCAGCTAGCTGTTTTGATATAGCGAAGAATGCAATGACACTGCACTTGCAACTGTTTACAGCAAATACAGTTTGCCATCAAAGGATGATGGTTATAAATGCAGAGAACAGGTCTTCGCATGTGACTCACATCACAGTATGCCTCAGTTCTCCTGGGGACCAGTACACAGCATGGTAGACATGAAGTGCGAGGTATGGAATGTTCTATGATGGTAAGGATAATGTTTGTGAGGAACTATGCCTGGTCATCACAACTGGGGAAATGTTTTTTGAAGGTCTCCAGGGAGGACTAAAGGCTCCAGTCAGCCTCAGAAAGCTTCCAATTGGCTTTACACATAGGTGAGATAGGAGTCAGCAAACAGATAGCGCATGGCAGATTGTCACTCTAGTACAAATCAGAGCGAATGGACCATTCAGGATGACAGGAAAAGTGAGCACTGGAGAACAAGAGGTCCAAATGGGAATAGGTGTGTGTGGAGTCTGAAAGGAATGTCGGTGCTCCATTATTAAGATAGAGAGGTTGAGTTGATTAAGGTCAGGCAAGAGAGCACCTCTCTGACAGGTTCTGGAAGAGCCCCAGATGCGATGGTGTGCATTAAAGTCACTGAGCAGAGGTGAGGCAGTTGATCAATAAGCTGGAGGAAGCCTGCCCTGGCGACACCAAATGATGGAGGGACGTATACACTGCAAAGAGCAAAGGTTAAGCAAGGAAGGATAATGTCAACTGCAACAGCTGGCAGCCAAGTGTTCAGTAAGATGGTCTGGCTATGAATGTCATCCCAGATCAGCAATATGACTCCCCCATGAGATGGAATGCTGTCTTCTGCAGGAAGGTCAAAGCAGACCAGAAGGAAATATGAGAGGTCATAGCGATCTCAAGGATGCAGTTTTGTTTCTTGGAGGCAGAGAAAGAGTGGATGCTATGATTCAAAGAGCAGCCATAATTCCTCCTATTTGGATCTAATGCTGTGGACCTTCCGCTGGAGGCTGCATGGTCGCTGTTGCAATTGATACAGCATGGAGGAGGAGGAGGTGGCAATTGTCCTTGCGAGCAACCCTACCACAAATAACTCATTTGGTTTTGTTTCAGCAGGACATGTGAATTTGGTTGTAATGTTGCCACTGGTGGCAACACATCCAGTTTGGAATGTACAGTTGGATCATGATCACTTCATAATCTACTTTGATCTTCGGTGGAAGCACTGATGGACTGCAGTGATGTCCTGATCAGAGAGGTAAGTTTGGATTTCTCCCTCGGTCAGACCTCCAAGCAGTCTAGTGTAAATAACACCATGCAAAAAATTCAGTATTCAGTGGGTCTCAACATGATTGGCCCTGAAAATCACAATTATACTCCAAATACAAAGTTCCATTGCATAAATGGTAGCAATATTTCACAGGACCTGCAATTGCAGCAAAACCTTTTTGAATAATAAACACATTAACAGTAGCAAAGGACTGACCTTCTTCAGTATTTGATACCCTGAGGGACTGAGGTGCCACTGGGAGATTCTTTGAATCTTTAGCCTCATTCTGTTTACATTTAGTAGGTGTAGACAGAAATGATGATTGGCTCATTGTGAGAAAATCTCCCATAATTGACAGTGCCTTCGATGGTGCTTTCCTTCCAACTGGGGTCCTACCAAGGGGGTCTCACCTGCCTTATGTGATTGTTCACACCTCACGTCACACCTCCCAAACTCCTGATAGAGTGACATATTGGCAATTGGGGAAGGTAACAGCTCAGGCAGTCATCCCTCCCTGCGCCTGGCCTGTAGCAGGGGCTACGTGCGAACACTACCTGTTGACCCGGGGCTAGGAATAACACATTACCAGTCAGCTGTTACACGTCAAACATATAGGCCAGCCTTCAGGAGCAAACAGGAAGGAAGAAGAAACAAAGTGGAACCTCAAATGTTGAAGCAGAGGAAGGGCAGGACATGGTGAATGAAGAAAGAAAGAAAAACAGTTGAGGGACTGTTCTGATGTCAGGATACGAAAGCTTCAGAACGAATTCCCAAAACTACCCAGACATATTTCCCAAGGGAGGGCAAAAAGAACAGCTGAAGATAGACATTCAGCGCAGGTGCTGCAAAGGCTTGGGCTGTTCCTGACCTCTCAAGATGATGACAGACCGTTAGGAAAGTTTGAAGAAAATAATATAGCCTATTCACCTTCACACATGTGCTCCATGAAGCTGACTGGAAGGGTGTACATTGTGATAGTGATGTTGACTGTAAGGTACAAGAATTTGAGTATTCTGTACAACCATGAAGATGTAGCATTTCCAACCAAACTTAGATCTAAGCAAACTATATGGAAAATGTCTAGTAATAAATTGCTGGTGTCAGGAACACAAACCTCTTGTACAAACAAAAGACTGCTCTATACTTACAGTAAAACTACATACAACAAGTTATTCAATAACTATTTCAAAGTGAACAAGTTTGTTGTGAAGCCAAGACAATGTACAACTAGCAGTTTATACTCAATTCAAGTAATAAATCAAAAGCTATATGGAAAGTCATCAGTGAGACGGGTGGTGAAAAGGAAAGACGTCAATCAAAAACATGCATTCAGAATGAAAATGGTGTCTCCTCTGATCAAAAAATTTATGTGAAGTATTCAACAATCACTTTATAAACATTGATGACAAACTTTCTTCTTTTATCAATCCTTCTGTACCTAATCACTGTACAAGCTTTGTGCTGCTCCCAAGATAACTTTTTCCTTGCCCGCTCACACCTACTGAAATTTGCAGTATTATAACACAAAGCCTAATGAATAATCCTGTGGTTAGGATAATATTGCTTATTATCTTCAAAAACCAGTCTGACATCTTGTCCATTTATTACCAGCTCTGTGTTGTTAACCAGCCATAGTTGGACAGACTGCGTCAAGATTACAGTAGTATTACAACAATAAAATGAATGAAAGACTGCAGTTTAAACTATGATGCTATAAAATATATAATGAAGAGAACAATTCGATTATAATCTAATGTACAATGACAATACAACTATGAAATCAGTTCTAGAACATAGTGCACAGTTCAGACAAAATTTTAGTCCTAAATTGCTCCATTGGTAATGACAGGATACCCTTAGGTAGTGCATTCAACAGTTCGAGAGCCGCCCTGTGGACGCCCTTTGTGTTTTTGTTAATCAACATCCAGGGCTTTCTATACTGTCTATTGCCAGTGCTGTGGTGATGACATTTATTTCTCTTTCTGTAGCGTGCATGATTTACCTCCATATGAGCAAGGCAGTTGAATAAAGATTGGCTAAAACAAAGTATATTCTTGCAGCCTGCAGAGTGCCTCCACAGCAGCAGCCCATGTCTCATGCAGCTTTGGAAAATTACATGGTACACTGTTGGTAGCTACTTGTCCGATATTACACCTTGTAATTTCCCCAGGAGATAGAGGACCCAGGAAAGTTTGAAATATACCATTTTGTGGGCTGTTGCCATGTTAACATAGAATCAATGAAAAAGCCCATGGCTGCTGTGTCACACAGGGCTCCAGTTTCATTCAATAAGGCTCCATGTCATTCTGTGTTTTGTATTCACTAATTTTCATCTTGTTCATAATAAACTAGGCCTTGGCTTTGCTTAATAGGACTTCTGCTGGTTGAAAAGCCTGAGCGACACTCTCCCTTTTTGAGAACAAATGTTATTATCTGCAAACTGCAAGGTGTGCCCATTGATGCTTATGTCACTAACAAAAATCAGGAACAACAGAGACCCTATTACAGGTTCCTATGGTGCACTCCATTTCGACTTCTTTTCAATTGAGTCTACTCCTTGCACTGATACAATCTGCTGTCTGTTATTTAGGTAGGAATTTGCTCAACAGCTTCCCCAGCACCACATGATTTTACATTGCTGAGGAGGGCCTTACACAAGGTACAATTGAACACCTTACTAAGCTCACAAGGTACCAGTGCACTAGACTCTTTTGTCTTCAAAACCCTGACTTATATTTGTAACTAAGTCAAGTACTGCTACTGTCATTGACCTACACTTCTAAAGGCGATATTGTGATCACAAAAGAAATTACTTCCTCCAAATAACTTATCCATATTAGAAGATTACTAAATACTTCAGTGAATAATGCATTTATTGTTTACTATGCCACTGAAAAGGGAAAGGTGGACGATCATAAAAATTTCACACTGACTTTTGTAATAGAACTATTGGAAACTCACAGGGAGAGACTGTGGTGTATGTCTTTTGTTTCAATAGTTGTTTTAAAATATAGCACACTGGAAGTTCATTTCAAGTTATCATCTGTGTTTAATGCATAATAAAGGACTATTGTTAACAATTCTCAAGATTTTCATTAATTGTTAACAAATCATTCCTATGCTAGAGTAATTTAGATGAAATTCCATGTTTCAGTACCAGCTGGCCACATAAACTAGTGCCGGTAGGTTAGCTGCAAGTGCAACAACTATTGGCCTGAAGAGCTTCCTTAGAAGTTATTGCTTATTGGTTGTCCAAAAGTTTGTCTTTTTAGAAAGGGTAATGATAAATGGAGCTTTATATTCATTTTGATTAATTCTATAGTGCATTTTGTAAAAGAAAACACACAACAGGCTATTCCTTGAGCTCACAAACTTTGACAACCATACATTACATTTGAGAAATTATGGTAGTATCGAATTAGGGGAAAATGCAGTTATCGGTTCAGATCATATCTTTTGAATAGAGTCCAAAAAGTTGTAATCACCAAACAAGTAGTGAAAGTGTTGGTTAAAGCAGTAAGTAGTAAGACAAGGAATTCCTCAATTTTCACACTTTGAGCAATTCTGTTTATCATGCTTTGCAATGATCTGTCCCTAAACATTCAGGATGGTCTATTGGTAATGTCTTCTGGTGACTCTAATATACTGTTCTCATCAACTCAAAGCTCTGACTGCTGATACAAACATAAAAATGCAACTACAAAATTCCTCAGAGTATGTTGACAGACAGTACTCGACAGTAGGAATACTTAAAGAGAAGTCATTAAACAGACTGAGTAAAGTCATCAACACAGAAACAGTCAAATGTGCCTGCTTTGCAGTTGTACATTTCGTAATGCCACGCTGCATTACATTTTGGGACATATCTCTCAAAAATATATTTATTACACAAAAGAGGAAATAATGAAATAAGTGCCTTTCTCTTCCATCACTTGACACCTTTGAAAGAACTAAATGTTTCGCCACTGTCATGTATCTATATGAAACAGTGAGCTCAATTTTTAACAGAATTTACGTTCTTCACTTCAAATATTCTGATAAATTGTTGAAAGAGTGGCTAATGAGGTATTATTTTGTTTTGTTTTTAAATATTTGCAAATGTTCAGTTTTCTGCTTGCAGCTCACTTTTATAGACTCTTGTACGCAAAAATAAAACTCCATTATGAACCCTAGAAAGGGATACATAGCTGACATGGGAATTATTACTTCATCTAGTTATGTGATTGTGAATTGCTGAATTCATCCTAAATTCACTCTTGCTGTTAACCAAAAATACCACCAGGGAGTGTGTACATGTAACAATCCCTAGGTCCATAAAGAGGCTTCTATAAGATGTTCAGTTGCAAAGTCTACCAAATGTACGCATTTATTAATTTTATTATGTACATTTCAGTATAGGTCTACAGTATGAATTACTGTACAATGTGGGACCATGTACTACATATCAAATACATACAGGGAACAACAGTGTATTAGTGAACAAACAAGAACAGGAAGCAACAAAGAATATGAATAATTAAAGACACACTGCACTTGTCACACATTTATTAGTTGATTATGTCACTCCCACACAGCATTTGCTCCCTCCTCCCCCCCCCCCCCCTCCTAAAAGATGAGAGGGAGTTCAAATTTGAACTCACAGCCAGCTTGTGTGTGGGTGGCTGGACATGATGGACATGTAACTGCAGTCAGTGACACAGCCAGAACCGTAGAATGATGGTTGGTAGGAGTGCCATTGGTAGCAGAAAGAGGGGGAGGGGAGTGAGATGTTCCTTCCCCTGGTAACATTGTGTAGCCACTGGAAATCGGTGGTAGTCATTTTCTAGCAATCCAATGGACTTGTGACGATATTGTAGACCAGGTCTAGTAGAGATATGGTGAACCGTAGTATGTGTGCCCATGCCCTGTGATTTTACGGGCCGCAGTTACTCCATGGACGCAGTTGTGTGCAAAGCACAGATGCAATGCGGAGGTGTCCTATGTTGTTCTTATGTTTTGTGGGCCACTTGGAGTTTGCCTTCTGTTTCCAATAGGGTATCATTCAACACCACATTGTCCTCATGCAACTTGATTATTTCACACCTGATTGTTACATAATCTTGTTTCATGGTATGGAGATGTAATTTCAAGTTGCAGCAGTACAACTCCCAGTAATGTTGATGGTCATTTGAGGTGTTAGCACTTAAATTATACACATTGGACATTGTGTACTTTGATGAATGAGCCTTTCCTGCAAGAAAAGTATGACTGTTGACAGAGTGTATCAGTCATTCATTTAGTAAATTGGTGGTCAGTGCAGCCTGTGTGAGGAAATCAGCACCTGAAATAGGTTGAGCAATGTTGGTTAATTTGTAAGTCCACTTGCAGTTCTCAAAGAGGCAATTGTCAGCCTCAAATGTATTGTGACCATATGCACATATGACGGACTTGTTAACTGCCATTAAATTGGCCTTAGTGTGGCAGTGTGCTGACCTCTGATCCCATTTGATTAATAACACTAGCCCTGAATAGTGGTTGGTAATGAACAGCCTTTGTGATGTAGTGCTGTGTAGTCATTCGGTAGTCAGCAGCTTTGGAGGCATGCCAATAGAAGCGTTAGGCTGAGCAGTCCTATACTGTCTTTTTGACATAGGGTGCTAACTGTTCTAAAACAGTAGGTGCTGTAAATGGGTGTCAAACTGTTGCACCTGAGCTAAATCATCTCTCGGCGTTGAGGTGCAAACATAATTTCTTGCACTTCATTGCCAGTTGACCAAAATGTCTGTGGAACAGTAAACATTTGTCTGAGTGGTCTCATGGCTATGAAACCACTGTGGGCATGTGCAAGGGGCTCGTTTGTGCTCAGCTGTCATGATCAATAGTTGCAACATTTACGACTGCTTAGTTAGCCGCTTGACAGTGGCATGGGGAGTTCACAGGTCCTCGAGAACACTCTGTGACTTTCAGGCAGATGTGGCATGGTAGCGAGGCAGCAGCATGTTGGGCTGGTCACTCTTCTTTCAGAGTGAATGGAAATTATCATGGTGGCCACTGTGGCATATGTTTTGGGCAAGGTGTGTGCTTTATTGGTAACTAATATAATGGTTACCCTACCTGAGCAATTAAATTAACCTCATTTTGGTAGCAATTGTTGTTGACAAATGTGTAACAGTAAAGCATCCAAACTGATAATCATTCCATGCAGATGTCTCCAGAATTCAGACAGAATCATGTCATCATGCCTCTCATGGTACAGGACTTGTGTGAGCCTTTGACCCCTTGATTTTGTGCAATGTGAAATAAACACCATCATGAGGGCATTATAGGCTTGGTGCATGGAGCATCATAATATAATGTCCAACACTACTGAAGTAACACCTTGATCAAGATTACTGGTCACCAAAGTGAACTATTTAAAAGAGTCACTAATTTGCTGTTACTTGAAAATGCTCTCCATTTACTGCAACTAAGTTTTCAATTGACTGGTTGCAAACAGATGGGCCTCAATTTGCAAATCCAGTGCGGGAGGACTGCGAAAGCTGATGAGTGGATATTTCTGTTGATTTCACATGTGGTACCAGTGAATGCGAAATGACTGGAAATATGTTCACTCTGAATTTGATGTCTTACGACAGTGCTGTAATTATGTGTGAAGCAATGTTATGTGATTATATCACTGTGTCCAATGTCATGACCAGTGTGTTTGAAACCGTGATGTTATAAAGTGGATCGGTGTGTGGCACGGAGTCTAGTGGTTGAAAAACAGGAGGCGGGCAATGTAGAATCTGTATCTCATTTTTAATGACCTGGACGGTACCACTGATGGAATGTAGAAGGTTATGTGTGGTATGCCTGACGGAACTTATCTATGCCAACTGCAGCAGATAACCTATCCACGAGAGCAGAATTGCTTCTCTGGGTTCACAAATTACGGAAGAACACTATCTCCTACAAATAAAATACATTCACGGACTAACAGTGTAATACACTGAGGTGTCAAAAGTTATGGGTTGCCTCCTGATATCATGTTGGACGTGCTTTTAGCCGGAGTAGTGTAGCAACATGACGTGGCGTGGACTCAATACATTGTTGGAAGACCCCTGCAGAAATATCGTCCCATGCTGTCTCTATAAGTGTGAATGTTCCTGGTACACAAGTTTGTGCATGAACTGACATCTCAATTATGTCCCATAAATGTATGAAAGGATTCACATTGGGTGATCCTGGTGCCTAAAACATACACTTGAATTGTTCAGAAAGTTATTCAAACCGAGTGCGAACAATTGTAGCCCAGTGACCAGGTACACTGTCATCAATAAAAATTCCACCATTGTTTCAAACATGAATAGCTGCAAATGGTCTCCAAGTAGCTGAACATAAATATTTCCATTCAATGATTGGTCCAGTTGGACACAGCCCACACAATTATGGAGCCACCAATAGCTTGCACTGTGCTTGAAATTTGCTGCTGTCGAAACACTCTTGACTTTGCGGATCTCAGAATACTGAATTCCCTAATGATTTTTGAAGTGGAAAGTCCCGCACATCTAGCAGCAACTACCATTCCGTGTTCAAAGTCTGTTAATTCCCCTCATATGGCTGTAATCAGATTGGAAACATTTCACATGAATCACTCAAATACAAATGACTTGTCTGCTAATGCATTGTCCTTTTATACACTGTATACATGATATTACCACCATGTGCACATCGCTATTCTATGACTGTTTTTCACCTCAGTGTAAACCACACTTTATTGTGCACAGACACAAAAGACACATGTGTACACATTAGCAAACAAACCAGAACAGGAAGCATCAAAGAACATGAGAAATTAGAGAGACACTGCACTTGTCACATATCAATTAGTTGATTACATCACCCCCACAACCGCATTTTGTCAATTCCCAATGTAAAAGTAGTTATCAAAATTATTCATGGACCATTGACTGCATGTGAATGATTTGGTGTAGATAAAAATAAATGAATACCTTATCCCCATTCAGTATTTCAATTTTGTGAGCAAATAATGTAGAATAAGTGATAAAGTCTGCTCTGATATGACACTTGTGGCAAAATTACTACATGGATTAGAGAATGTTTACAAGTCTTGGCAATGTCAACACAGCACTAGGACTACTACCTACAAAGTTCTGTGACTATAATGAAATGGAATTAGATTACATTAGATTTAGTTTTTGTGCCAGAGACCCAAAGATGAGATGATTCTCACGGGTGTGAAACAAGTCAGAAAGTATAACATAAAAAAACATAAAACATCTGAATATAATAATCACTACCCTGATCAATTATCAGCAGACTGTCAAAATAGGTAAATGCATTTCAGCAAACTAGAACACCTAATATTTACAGAATTAATACTCTGTCAGGATGAAACACAGCTATGCACTTTTAATAAATTTATCATTCATAAAATACCTAATCTTGTCAGTTGTGACCTATTGGTGCAAACTAAAATTTTTCCTTAAGAAGGTCTAATAGTCGCTGTTTAGATATTTATTTGTAGCGTAGAAGGAGTTGCCTACCAGAAAGTCTTTCAAACTCTGTTTAAACTGTGCTTTATCTGAAACCAAGTTTTTAATGGTTGCTGGTGATTTATTGAAAATGTGTGTTCCTGGATATTGGACCCCTTTCTGATCCAAGGTAAGTGATTTTAGGTTTTTATGTAGATTGTTCTTATTCCTAGTACTAATACTATGTATTGAGCAATTGGTTGAAAATGGAGATATATTACTTGCAACAAAGTACATTAAGAATAAATATACTGAGAAGCAATGGTTAGGATACAAAGTTCCTTGAACAGGTTTCTACATGATTTTCTTGAATTTACACAACAAATGAGTCTTGTTATATGCTTTTGCTTGCTAAAAACTTTTGCTCGGCTTCGTCAGTTACTCCAGAATATGATCCCATATGACATTACAGAAAGAAAATAAGAAAAGTATGCAAGTTCTTATTATATTTACTACACCTGACATCATTCTGACTGCAAATCCCATCCCAACTGAATTTATTATCGAGTTATAATCCCAGAAATTTAACACTGTCAACCTCTTTGATCTGCATGTCTTCATGTGCTATACACATGCTAGAAGGAAATCTCTTACAGGTTCTGGTGTGTCTTTACAAAGTTTAATGTCAGTGAATTAGTTTTAAATCATTTATTAATGTCAGTGAAAACTTGATTAGCAGCCATTTCTAAATCTGTACTTGACTTCCTACTTATTGTAATGTCTGTACCATCTGCAACAAAACAAACTTAGCATCTGGCAATGTAATGGGCAAGAAGTCATTAATGCACACAAGAAAAAGCAACAGACCCAAGATGGAACCTCCAGGAACACTACACGTAATTAATTCCCAGTCAGATGAAGACTGACTGCTTAATGCTTGGGTATTACACAATGACACCCTTTATTTCCTGTTAGTTAAATAAGACTCAAACCATTTCGCAGCACTACTGTTGACACCATAATATTCTAATTTACTTAAGAGAATGCTGTGATTCACACAGTAAAAGGCTTTTGAGAGGCCACAGAAAAAGCCACTAACCTCTAATTTGTTATCTAGTTCATTAAGTACATTCTCACTATAAATATAAATAGCTTTCTCTCTATCAGAAAGTTTTTAGAAACCCAAACTATGACTAGGACAATATATTATTTGCAGTCATATACTTAAGGAGACACTTGAATACAACCTTTCAAATATTTTTGGAAAAGTTGGCGAAAGTGAAAATAGGTGATAGTTTGATGGAATCTCTTTATCCCCCTTCTTGTAAAGCGGCTTAACTTCGGCATATTTTAGCCAGTCTGCAAATGTTCTGCTGATAAGAGATTGATTACACAAATAGCTTCAGCCAGTATTCACCTTGCATGAGCACTCTTTGATTAACTTTGTTGATATAATTTACCATAACCACTAGAATACTTAGATGTTAAGGATTTTATAATGAATGCTACTTCTTTGGGAGATGTGTCATTCCATTTTACTGCAGTTATTTGTAAAGACTGGTCTCAGATACTCCACTGCACTGTTTACTGAACCTGAAAAGCCCAAGCAGTCAGTAATAGAAACAAAGTACTTGTTTAAGAGGTTTGCAACATTACATGCATTTGTCACCAAAGTCTCATATATTTTTAGAGCTATCTGTTCCTCTTCCTTTTTGGCCCTACCTGTCCCTGTCTGCACAAACAAGGCAAATAACACAAGATTATTGTTTCGCATGTATGACTTGCTCTACTCTGTATCTGCTCCACAGGATGATTTGCCCTGCAAAAGTTTTAAGTTCGTTTATTTACCTGGCAGCTGCAGTTAAATGTTTTGCAGTACCATAGTGAATTCACAAGTAAGATATTTTCTTCGATACAACAAATATGTACACCTGTTGCAAGTCTTTTGATTTGACGCCACTTTGGTGACTTGTGCATCGATGGGGATGAAATGATGATGATTAGGACTACACAAAACCCAATCCCTGAGTGCAGAAAATCTTCGACCCAGCCAGGTCGAATTGAATTGAACCCGGGCCCTTAGGATTGACAGTCCGTCGTGCTGACCACTCAGCTACTGGTGGCCGACCCATGCATGTAATCAACCTTAATGCATCGACATCTACACATAAACAAGTCATTACAAGCAAGAGGCAAACAGAATTGTCATTATCCTGAACAAGTGACTCAAAACATGTTGTACAATTATTTATCATTTCTTTCAGGTCACATGAAGACTTGAATTCAGACACTCAGTTTTAACACCTATGGCTTAATATACAGCACTTTTAAACTGCGCGTATGCTAGACATTGTCTACAATCTAAACCCATAGGATGTACTCCCCCAGATGAGAGAGAGAGAGAGAGAGAGAGAGAGAGAGAGAGAGAGAGAGAGAGAGAGAGAATATCTATTATAATTTTAATTCTCTACTAGTAAAGTTAATAACAATGTTACTTTCAGGGTAATCAGTGCATGTTTCAGCAAGTGGAAGGCAAGGTTGGTCATAACATTAGCAGATCAACAGTAAGCTCAATTATAAATTAGAAATTCAACTTTTCTTCAGATGAGGGCAGTCTAAGGGATCACTGTAATTTTTGCCAGATTTACTACTAGTCATACTTTGAATTCTTTCTCTATCATGTCAGAAAATGTAGCTGAGACACAACTAAACATTACAAAGAGGTTATAAATCATATTCTAAATACATACTCATACTGGACTATGTGGTAATCTATATGGCTGTGAACTTTACACAAAAATATATTATTATTCCATTACTAGAAATTTAAAGCCCCATAATGAAATTTAATTCACAATTTCTATTGACTGTTTTGATGAGATGAAATTTTCTTTCTAGATTAGATTAAGTTTTTGTTCCACAGACCCAAAAGTGACATGACTCTCATGGGCATGGAACATGTCAGAATTTATAACATAAAAAATATAGAACACATGAATACAACACTCACTTCCCCAATCATTTGTCAGGAGATTGTCACAATATGTGAACATATTACAATAAATTGGAACTGCTAATATTTAGAGAATTAATACGCTATCAGAATGAAACCTAGTTATAAGTATTTGATAAATTTATCGTCATACACATCATACCAAATCTTAACTGTTGTGACCAAGTTCTGTCAAAACAGAAATTTACATAAGCTGGTATAACTGTCCCTGTTAGGATATTCGTCTACAGAGTAGATGAGTTTCCTAACAAAAAGTCTTTCAAACTCTGTTTAAGCTGTAATTTATCTGAAGTCAAGTTTTTAATGGTTGCTGGCAGTTAACTGAATCTGTGTGTTCCTGAATATTGGGCGCCTTTTTGGACCAAGGTACGTGATGTTAGGTTTTTATATAGATTGTTCTTATCACTAGTATCGATATAATATATTGAGCTATTGGTTGTAAATAGGCACATTATTTTCAACAAATTTCATTAAGGAATAAATATACTTAGAAGCAGTGGTTAGAATATCCGATTCCTTGTGTCCACTACTACAATAACTTTGTCTAGACTTCGAAGCTGAACACGCTATCCTTTCGTACTGACAAGCCTTTTGGCGCTATTACACTGACAGATAATAGCAGGAATTGGCACAAGGGCGGAGGGTGTGCAAGTTATCCATTTAAACTCTTATATTTTGCTGTTATAAGAATAGCGATAACCAAGAAAAATTTTATTTAATAGAAACGGTTAAGCTCAGAAGTATTTGCATTTCGGTTGAAGAGATTTGGGAAGCTCCAACATTCCTGCTTGTTACGCTCGTTGAAATTTTAATCCATATTATTATCATTATCGTCGTTGTCGTCATTACGACTAAGGTATTAAGCTCTACAGGAGCTCTCCAACTATTTTATGTCGATTCTTTTACGGCTTCTGCGCTTCGCCAACCCTCCTCCTTTCTCCGGGCTTGGGACCGGCAACAGCAACTGCAGAGCTACTTAATTCACTCCGACAGTAACTGCAGGCGGAGTTAAAGTGGTTTCCCACACCAACATTTCAATTTCCACGTTCACACTACAAACAAATTTACGATAAGTGCTACTGCTTTTGACTCTGCTGTACTTCAATTTTCTCTCTCAATTGCAGCGCCGAAGACTCGCTATTTATAGGCTACAAGATTGCCGCTCACAACTATCGATAGTAAACGAGTGTCGAACCATTGCAAAGAAATTTATTACAGTTGTATTTCCATGGACCTAGCTTTCGTTGAATTAGTCAATTTACTTTGTTTTGCAATACTTATAAATATGTAATAAAGCGATGCAAGTACAGTGTTTGGCGGTGAATCGCACAAGACTTTAATGACAGCGAAACAAGGGGAAGTGATATAGTTCTCAGAAGTTACCACATCCCATTTGAAGGCGTTGTGAGTATTAACTTTGAAGACGAAATTTTTGGCGAGCGGGAAGATCTGTGTTTGTTATTGTTTTGGTCAAGATAGTAGGTGCTTCGTGAAACTGTAGTGGTAACTCAGCCATAGGCTTCGTGCTGTTCCGATTTATAAGAAACGAAAAGCAGAACGCAAAATGGGTTGCAAAATTGTTGGAGAGAGAATAGGAAACGTAATATACATTGACATTCTGGGAGGCAAGTGAGTTGATCAGTTAAAATGATTGTGGTTAGCATATCGTATTTTCCCGTAGAATATAAATGTAGAGGATTTATCTAATACTGTGTCGTATGTGCCCAAGATGCAAGTTCAGCGTTGTACTGAGAACGTTATAAACTGCAGATTTAGTTTCATAGTTGTAAGTGTATATTAAAGAGTACAAAGGTATGTTGTATGCAACTTAGTACTGTTTATATGGTTGATGGAAGGCTTCTTGAAAGTTAACTTTCATTTAAACATTTTGAGTTGTTAAGTAGTGAAGTTCTTGAACTTTATTTTCAGTCACTGAAGTGTTTAACGATGAAACTTGCTAAAAGCAGAAGGTGACATGCAGCTAAACAGTAGATAGTGTGAGAAATTTTTTCATTTGCAAAACAAGATACTGAAGTAGCAGGTAAGGGTTTATGCGGCTTACATTCAGAAAATCAGCGTCTTCAAAATTCGCTGTTTATTATTAATCTTAAGTACCAGTGGGGAGTAAATGGTTTAGGGTGTAAGTATATGAATTTCAGTGTTAGAATAGACAATTTTTAAATCTTAGCTGCGCTGATTAAAAAGAATATGCTGTAGTACAGATTGAATAAAATTGTGCTGTCAGTCTTGTTTGTGGGCCAGTACAGTGAGAAAGATTTCTAAGTGCAAAGCAGGCAGTGCTGACGTTTTTTGGGTTGTACCAAAAAGATGCACACACTGAACAAATGTCCCAACAGTAATTAAGCTTCTTTCTAGATAATTTAGTCCTGTTTCCTTGCCAATTGGCAGTCATTGCCTTATCAATATTTGTGAGGCGGAAAGCGAAAAGGGACCTCTTGTCGAAAATGTGGGAATTTGAGTTTTTGTAGTTTTTGCATTCAGCATTGCATTCTGAACAACTTGCAAAAAATTTTTATTTCTATCTCTAAATTTGAGGAAGTTATGGCAGGTTGAATATTTATGACATAAAAGAGGTGTTTTGAGATATGGGCTTTTAAAGTTTCACTTTATTATCATTGCTTGACTTTACATATTTAAGAAACAAATTCTGCATATATATTACACTTAAAATGTCCTTTGTCAAGTGGTTTGGAGTTTTTTAAATTAACACTTCACAATAAGTGGATTACTCCCTGAGACCTATATCACATCCGAGTGTAAATACATTTGAAACCAAATAAATTGGCCCCTTGTTGAGAAATATATATCAAGCCCCGTGCTTATTTTTTTGGCATAATATTTATATTTTTACATTATGTTATGGCATCTTTTGCCTCAAATTTTGATCCTGCAGCAATTAATTGTAGTTGCCAAACGACTTGATTTTCTGTTCATAAAAAAAGTCTGAATGGGGTTAAAGGCACTTTAACAAGAGCGTTTTCACCTCTTCTTTTTTTTACTGGAATATTTGTTTGTTCAGGTTCTTCATCAGGATCTTTACTGTTGCTGACGTGAGTTTCTGGTTCACATTCTGAGCCTACTTCAAGACACATAATGTCTTTGTAGTTCTCTTTGCAATAGGTCCTGATGTTTTTAAAAGGGTACTGTTTTCGTTATCTTTTCATGCCTGGAGGAATTACTGCAGCAGGAAACCCAGTGGGTTCATTGTCATTGGGGAAGATGCAATACACAAATTCATTTCCATCAATGTCCAATTTGCAATGTACTCTACCTTTGGAGCTAACGTTGAACTCAAAGTGGTTGTATTTAGTTATGTGAGGTACTTTGTTAGCATTACTATCCTTCAAGAAATTTAGCCAGTCATATGTATTCACAGCAACTTCACCTATTTCGTTTCCAACAGCAACAGTTGAGTTAACATGTGTTGTAGATGTAGATTTCCAATGCAGTCGGCGAGCTCTTGTATGGAAGAGATATAGGTGACCCTAAATCTTTTCTTTAAAATTCCAGATGCCCAGTCACATGCAAATTTTGTGTGACCTACTGGCATGAATGACAAAACAGTTCTCTTATTTTTGTTATTACTGATTCTCCGAGCAAGATATCGTAATAAGATGTTGTTCTTGTTCTGACCTACACAATTGTCAGCATGAATGAACATTGTCTTCTCCATGACTGTAGTTTTTTGAGTAGTTGTGGAAAAGACTGGCAACAACATTGGATCCCTTTGTTGTTCCTACACTTTCTGGGAGTAGATAGTTTACTTGTTTGTTCACAGTCTCACACATAACCCCAAATATTCCTATTCTGAATGGAAGCAAGAACTAAATAGGTCCAGGCTGCAACGGGTTACTGGGTATGTAAACCTGCTGGGCCATGTCAAAACCGTAGTGTACACAACTTCTATCACCATCTTCAAAATTTTCCGTAGTCTTTTTGATAGTTCCCTTATAAACCTCTTTCTTTTGCAACAAGTTGTAGATGGGACCTCATTTTTTCAATAGTTTCCATTTTAGTTTCTTCAGGCACTGATGCCATTGCAGTTCCTGGAGTGAAATGCCATTGGCAAAATGCACAAAGATCTGATTTGGGCTTCATGACAACTATTTTTGGGCATATCTCTTTCTAAATATTACAGAACACTTTACTTGATACTGGTTTTACGGGCATATCATTTGTAAAGGAAGCCATGTAAGTTTCAAAAATTTTGGCTTTATTAGCACTTGAAGGTAGAAGTTTGAAATTTGCATTAAATAGAGTGCTACTTCTGCCTGGTAAAATTATGGCATGTTGTTCTGCGTGGTTGTGTAAAATCTTTACAACAAACTCTGAATCAGAAAAAAAGTCACATTCTTAGGAAGTTTTCTTGCATTACTATGAGCTTTGACAGTCAATCCTGTATCATTTTACATTTTTGTTAGAGCGCTTTAGTCTTTTAATTTTAATATTGTTGGAAAACATGTAAGTGTTTTTACAAACATGCCGACCTTTTACTTAGTATTTACTTCTGGTTGTTTCCTCTCAGTTTGTACTTTATGTTTACGAGCTGTCAAAGAAGAATCTGAAGTTACACACCGCAATTGGCCTAAAATTACTTGATCAAATGTGTTGACATTGTTCTCATACTGATCAATCTCAGCACATTCATGACGTATTTCCAAATAGCCATCAACTGAACAGTAATTGCAACATTCTTCTTTGCACCCGCAACCTGCTTTTAAAAACTCTGAAACGAGAGCATGATCTCTGTCAGCATCAAAAGAGTCAATTAAATTTATGCAGCCATCAGGTCAAAGTCTTGAGCACCATCGTTCTCATCTACAACTTGATCACTATTAACTTTTCGTTCTATTTCAATAATAACATTATCAGTAACACTATCATTGTTACCTAAGGCTTCATTAAACTTCGGAATGTCTTGTAATAAAGAAATACCAGATAGGTTAACTGATTCATCACCTTGAGGTTCCAGTTCCTCATCACTTGATTCGTCTCTACTTGGCATTCTTCCAGAAAAATAATCTCGAAATACTTCATAAACTTTATCATATAAATCACCACCAACACCAATATCGTTTAGTGCTTTCATAATTCTATCTTCACACATTGCATACTTTAAACTGAGCAAGCTGTAAACACGAATTTGTAACGTCAGCTGTCAGCTGTTCTTTAAGGGCTACCAACTATACATTGGCAACATCTGTAGGCATTCGCAAAAATAGGACCACGTGTGTTGTTTGGCATTATTGAAATCACAAAATGGTTTTATTTTATACGAAATTACTCTGAGCTCCTTAAAATGCTTCTAAAATTTAAGAGATGCTATTTTGGGAAGTACTGCATGTATAGCTGCGATATTTAGAAAAGGGACCTCTTGTCGAACCAATGTTATTTCCCCATAACAACAAGAGGTCCCTTTTCCGCAGACTAACATAGATTGTTTTTAATGATATAATTGACTCTTGTTGCATTCAAACAAGTTTCAAATCAATACGAGTGTGTACAGAATGAAATAAACTATTATTATTCTATATATATATAAAAAACGAAAATTGATATTTTACACATTATTGAATGTTTTTGCTTGTACTGAAAATTTTACTCTTCCGAAGGGAGGTCCCTTTTTGCTTTCCACTTCACATTTACTATCTGAGGCTACTGTCATGTTATTTGCTCAAGGTCAGGTGCTGATGCTACACCCATCTGCTTAGACCTGTGACGTACCTGTGATGTGGTGTTAATGTCATGGTGAGGTTTGATGTTTCTGTGTGTTTCTAGATGGTGTGTTGTAGTATTTGGAGGCGCTCTCTTGTGCTAGATGTATGTTAGTGAGTTGTTTGACATGCTGCTGGTTTTCTGCTGAGATAGTTTGAATTTTCACATTGTGCATGATGGATTCATTTTTATGTTTGGAAACATTAGTGGCATGTGTTTCTTATGGTCAGAGATTTAATATTAATTTTTTCTTTTTTCTTCAGTTGTGAATAAGATACAGATATTTATGAGTAGGTCATTACTTGTTGCAGTGGGAGATATTTTTGTTTTTATTATATGTTTTATGATGGCAATGAATGAGTCGTCGCCAGTGTTGGCTGGTGACCAGTGCTAAATAGAAACATATAAATCACAGCAGGTTCGTCAGTAATGTCAATAAGGTGCTGGCTGCATGGTCTGGATCTGCAACGACTTAAATAATTAGAAGTCGTTGGAAAAAATAATATATATTGCACTTAACTGGTTGTTCAGGATTCTTCTTGGCTTCATACATATAATTATAAACAGATAGCTATTGAGGCCTCACTTAGGCCATACGTTACTAAGCGCCTTGTTAGAGGTTGCTTCCTATCAGCTGAAGGTTATGCTTCTTTACTACTTGATGTTCCGAGCAAGAGTGGACGAGAGCTCGCTAGAAACTTGATACAAGCTGCAGAGCAGCGCTAGCGGCGCTGGTTATGACTCATGGGTACAATGATACTAATACGGACAGCAATTGATAACTTCAACCCCTGACAATTGTTATCATACGTTGATCCCACATTACCCCCTCGCAAATCTGCGAACGGCTGTTGAATGTGGCTTATGGCCGCCACGTGGGGGACGCCATGCTGATGTAGTTGAGGAGGTGGGGAGCCTGACTGCAGGCGAGGCGTGCCCACCTACACCTTGCCATTCCGACCAATGGGATACAGGAAACGCCTGGAAATCTACTCCAGGGTGCACATCAACATGAGGCATCTGCGCTTCTACAACTATGGGAGCAACCGAAGGGTCGACCTCCATCGGGTCGGGGCACCTGACCGGCATCAAAGACTGGAAATCAGGAAGTGCAGACTGTTCTGCGGCATTGGATGGCGTTGTAACCTGAATTTCACTGTGGCCTATCACAGTTGAAGGCACCTGGTCCATATGGCCATCTGGTCCCCGCAGCGTTGCTGGCACTGCGGGCGACTCCCCTGTGAGACATGGTATGCGCGCTGGCATGTCATCGCGCGGAAAAGGCGAAGCTACGGGTGCTGGCACCCAAGGGTGAGGAGAGCAAGAAAGAGAGCCCTTCAGGGGCACCCCCGACGGCGCCGACACTGGAAACATAGGGCAAGTGGCAGAGACACCACGGCTAGAGACGCATCTGCTTCTAATACCTGGACACCTCACCAGATGGACCTGATATGACAAACTTAGCACTGCCAAGATGGCAAAGGGTGCACCCTTTCAACCATCGGCGATTGCCGTGGGAATGATGAAAATAGACAGTATCATCTGGCAAGAATTTGTGGGTCTGTCATGGCAGAGAAACGCGGTGTGGGGGATGCAACAAATGCAGAGTTCTGTGAGGATGACCTTGCAGCGATTCACGTGCAAAGCACCGTCACATGGCTGTGATTGGTACAAAGACAAAAACAACAAAAGAGCATCCTCACGAGAATGAGTCAATCATTTGCGACTTAAATGTCCGAACGAATCCTTAAACGGCTGCATTCGATTGAGGGGAGAGTGGTGCTGAAGTTAAATGCTGAATACCATTAGCTTCATAAAAGGTTTTGAACCCTGCAGACACAAATTGAGGTCCACTGTCGGTGACAATGACTTGTGGCAATCCTTCTATGCTAAATATAGAAGACTAGTATTTGATGGTAGCAGATGATGTTGATGACATGTGAACAACAGATGGAAAACTGCTAAAAGAATTAACCATCGTGCATCCCAGACGGGACAAGCGAAATCTAAATGTAAACTATTCTGTGGCAAAGTTGCCTTAGGCCAAGAGAAAATTTTCTGCGGTGGTGCGGATTGGTTTTCTGCACACACAGAACAAGAAGAACAAATCTTGGGTATGTCAGCAACAATACCAAACCAGGTACGGTGACGGCGAGCCAACTGTTTTGCCTGTACGATTCTCTAATGACCTTGGTGAAGAAGTCGTAGCACAGGTGACTGCAAAGAACGAGGAACAATAATACGAGACTGATCGATCTCTGTGCAGAGCAAAATAACACCACGTTGGACAAAAAGTCGTATGCACAAAAAAAAGATGAACCAATGGATCTTCGATCCAAATTTTAGACAAAGGCCGCTGCTTAGTAACATAAAGCAAAACAACACTTAATACTAGGTTGTTAGCTGTTGCTGTGGGGTTATACAACAAAAGTCAGCAGAAAAACTTTCTACTGCATCATCATTTTGCACACCAGTGAACATACAAGCCTGTTCGGAAGAGTCGAACAGCAAGTCTTCAGCTATTGGCTATCTGGTAATGTGTTGGCGTGGGTTTTCGTAGCTCCAGAAATCAAAGCAAGAGCTTCCTTCTCGATCTGCGAGTAGTTATGCTGCGCAGAGGAGAGTAGCTTTGATGCAAATGCAATCAGGCAATCGTGCAAACCAATTTTGTGTGCAAGAACAGCTCCGATCCCAAAATCGGAAGCGTCAACCATGAGGCCAAGAGGTTATGTACTAGATAACAACGCAGATTTAAGCTGCTGAAAGGCACATTCGCATTCAGGCGGCCAATTGAACGAAACGTTCTTTCAACATAGTCGATGTAACGCTGCTGCAAGAGATGATACGTGAGGCAAAAACTTGTGATAATAATTGAGCTTTCCAAGGATGGATTGTAATTATTTAACTGTCTTGCATGCTGGTTGCTCTGATATTGCTCTTATATGATCCGGACTTGGGTGGATGCCTTGAGAGTTTATTACGTGTCCTAAGTAGGATAACTGTTCAGAAAAAAATGTACACCTGTCCTTATTGAGTTTAAGTCCATTCTTATGTAACCCTTCAAATAACTGTCTCAAATTATGCGAATGTTCATGCTGTGTAGAAGCAGAAGCTACGATGTCATCTAGGTAATTACACACTGAAGAAATCGATGCACAGAGTCTGTAAGTACTGCTGAAATAGTGCAGGTGCAGAGGCTCATCCAAACAGAAGCCTCTTAAATTTGTAGAGACCTAAATGCGTTTTCATGACGAGGATCTTGTGGGATTCGTCATCCACAGGAATTTGAAGATATGCATCTTGCAAATCTAACTTGGAAAAATATTTACCTTGACACAATTTGTCAAACAAGTCTTCTGGACGTGGCATAGGAAATCTTGCAACAACAAGTTGAGGATTGATGGCGGCTTTAAAATCCATGCACAGTTGCAATTTGCTTGATAGTTTTGTTAAGATAACCGACAGTGAAGCCCATAGTGATGCTGTCACTGGTTCAATCACTCCTTGTTCCTTAAGTGCATGCAGTGTTTTAGCAACTTAATCTAGAAAGCGCGTGAGGTTGTGCATTGTCCTTCAATTCAGTATGCGTCTGAAAATTTGTGTCGCGCCCTAAACCTGGCGAAAAAATATCAGCAAGCTCTTGACATAGTTCGGAAACACTGTTGGTGGGAACACGTTTAGTGACGGCTAGTATGTCATCGTGCATAATTAAGGAGAATACATCAAATAAATCAAGATCAGGAATGTTTACAGATGAGGGTGAACACAGTACATGAAAAGAAATCACTTGAGTTTGCCCACGGTATGTCACTGGCAAACTGCCCAGTCCTAAAACCTGATTCTTTGACCACTGTAGGTAGCTAACGTAACATTTGTGTTACTCAATGGAGGTGAACCAAGCAATTCCTAAGTTTTATGATTCATGAGTGTAACAGAAGCGCCAGTGTCCAACTGAAAAGGGATCATATGATTCTGAATGTTCAGGTCTACAAAAAGTTTGTTCTGCCATCAGCGAAAAATGGCATTGAGAAGCAGTGTGCACTGGCTCGTGTTGACAGGCAGATCGTGTGTGACGGGTCTCCTTATGTTGGCTTGCACTGGCATCACAAAGAAAATTCACACACTCGGGCAATGTCACAGGTACTGGAGGCGAATGTACAACATTTATTTCCATTGCTTACGGCTCATTTTGGAAACCGTTCCGGTGGAAGCTACTTTGTCTGGAAACATAATATGGAGCATTAGACTTTTGTCTTTTGAGGCACACTGCCTGGACATGTCCCTTCTTGTTGCAAAAATGGCACACGGCCTTGTGCGATGAGGAGTTCTGGTGTGAGTGCTTTGAAGTACATTGCGGACATGAGCACAAAGCAGGCGGCTTCTGCCGGCGCATAACAGGTGTCTGTTTCCTGGAAGTGAATTGGGCAGGCGCGCACCGAGCCGGTACAGCATCATGTATGTGTGATGCGCGTGCAGCCAGCTTGCTAACCTGACAGACAGCGGGAGGCGATTCAAAAGAATTTGCAGCAAAATCCAAAGTGTCCTGCCTGTCCAAAATGTCCAACACCTGTTGTAAAGTGGGGTTGGATAATTTAAGAATTTGCTCTCTAATGCGTGTGTCTGACACGTTTTGCACAATAGTGTCCTGTACCATTATGTCAGAATATGATATGCCACAAGAACATGAAAAGCCACAGTTGCGAGTGAGGCCTTGCAAAGTGGCTACCCACTCACGGTAACTCTGCTGAGGTGCACGTTTTGTGCGGAAAAATTTGTACTGCTGAGTGACAACATTCACACTTTCTTTGTAATAATCAGTTAATTCCTGAACAAGTTCTTCGAAACTGTGCTGATCTGGAGAACTTCTCGGGAAGAGTTTGAGGAGAATGCGGTACGATGCCATGCCAACACAAGATAAAAGCACATACAGCCGTGTTTTACGTTGGATGTCATATGCAGCAAGGTGGTGTGAAAACTGTACGTGTCACTCCTGCCAGCTTTCCACGCAGAAGTCAAATACGCGAAACGGCGGGGCTGTGACCTGCTGTACGGCCGGCTCCTGTGCCGCCGGTACTTGTGGCACAGCTTGTTGTTGTCCCTGGACAAGCAGTCCCAATGTGTGTAGTAGTGCGTTGGGCTGCTGATTCTGTAATCGTAACAGTTCTGCCTCTGGATTTGCCATCACAACGAAAGCAAATAATCACAAACGGGAGTAGGAAAAAATGTCATGCACTCACAATCACACCATGTGGAGAGGATGGGTGGCACAGCCGGGTATATAGTCTGTAAACATGTATAAATAGGCTGCTTTCACTGTTCCACTTTCCAAAAAATCTGTACCTTTAACCTTGTCGCCAATTGTTATGACGACGACGAACGAGTCGTCACCAGTGTTGACTGATGGCCAATGCTAAATAGAAACATATAAATCACAGCAGATTTGTCAGTAACATCGATAACGTGCTGGGTGAATGGTCTGGATCTGCAACTACTAAAATAATTAAAAGTCGTTGGTAAAAAAATAATATACATTGTACTTAACTGGTTGTACAGGATTCTTCTTGGCTGCATACATATAATTATAAACAGATAGCTACTGAGGCCTCGTTTGGGCCATATGTTACTAAGTGCCTTGTTAGAGGTTGCTTCCTATCAGCTGAAGGCTTTACTACTTGACGTCCCGAGCAAGAGTGGATGAGAGCTCGCTAGAAACTTGATACAAGCCACGGAGCGGCGCTGGTCGCAACTCGCGGGTCCAACGATACTAATATGGACTGTGGTTGATAACTTCAACCCCTAACAAGTGTGGTATCGAACATTGATACCACACTATGTATGGTATGAGTTTGTTGACTATAGTTTCTTTGTGTATATTGAAATTGGTGATGACCAACTTTTCATAAATTTTGGGATTTTTCTTGTCAGTGTGTGGTAATTGTGTTGGACTGTGATTGGTTGATATCATGGTTAATGGTGTACCATTAGAATATGTTTCTGATATTAGTCATGTGGGCATGGTTTGGTTTGTTGTACTGTGGTCTTTGCATTAGGTAGAGTAAGTGAAAGTGTGGAAAATAGATTTTAGCATTTGAGTGTGTTTCTTTTTGTACAGTGGGCTTTGTTTTTTGGTGCTATATAGGTCAATTTGTGTCATCGGGTTTTGGAGTTGGGTGCAAGTTCACGATATCAAGACCTTTGCTTGAGGATTATGGGTGAAGTGAAATTTGCAACACCATGTTTTAGAGTTGTATGTTGGTTCCTGGTGTCGAGGGCTTTGTTGGAGCTATGTAGGTGAAAATTGTGGTGTTGAGTTTTATAGTTGTGTATGGGTTACTGGTATTGTAGTCCTCATTTGAGATATCGAAATTTACAACACCAATAGATTTTGTTTTTGTAATTAATTTGTGTTAAATTTTGAGGATTTCATGTGCTTGATTTTTGGGCAAATATTGGTTTTGCTGTAATGTCATTATTCTTACTGTCGTATATTTGTCCGCGGCCGAACCCACCTCCGTCATAGAGTTCTCCTGTCAGTTTCATTCTGATGTTGGAGTTAAAGACTTCACATGTTATTTATGTTTGTTTGCAGTTGTATAAGTAATGTCAAGGTCACCGTATTGTATGTGCTTGAAATAGTTTAAACCATGTTGATGACATTACTGTTCGAAACAGGTGGGTGGAGTCATGATTTTTGTTTTGCCAATCTACCTTTTATAATAGAGCAGTAGATCCCTTTACATAGACTGATTTTGTTCTTCAGATATAGTTTGTGTGTCTAACTAGAAATAATGCTATATTCCAAGGATCATTGGTCTGTTTGTACCAAAATGGTGTAGGTTACATTGGTTTTACACTCTGTGTCTTCTGTGTCTACATTCTAGCTACTTACAGATTAGCAGCTAGCTCACTGGCTGAAAAGTAATAATAATGAACATATTGGTCTCTGTCACTGCTCATGTTACTGTGAAGGAATATTGACATTTAGTTCTAAATAGCCCAAGCAATCGTAGTCTTATGCCACAAGGTTTTTGTTAAATACCTCTCTTCAGGCAGATGTTGCCAGAAGAAGCAATTTCAGTTCAGGTTTAAAATTGTGTAAAGGTTTCCAGCAACCAGGCACCTTTGATTTTATTCTTCAGTTTCTATTTACCATGACTGGTTTTGAATTCACAAGCGATTTATTATCAGATGGGACATATTTATTGCATATTTCCAGCATTGTTGTGGCTCATGTAGCTATGGCCAGAGAACAAAACATGTACACACTGAATGTAGTGAGAAGTATGTACAGTTCACGCCTGGCCACAGCAGCACCACTCCAGCAGTGCTGCAAACATGCACCATCTGATGATAAGGCAACAGTTGGATCTCCCCATCCTGTGCATCATACTGCACCTGAGAATGCTGTCTGGTGGGTAAAAAAAAAAAAATCAGTCATTATAGTGGGCATATAGGTGTCATGAAAGAATTGTAGTGTGGCTGTGAAAAATCAGTTCAAGCTGAACTGTGATCTGCACCATCAATACAAGACAGAAATCTAACTTAGGAATTATATCCTATGGTGTGAAGATATTTGAGAAGCTCCCATCTGACATACAGCAAGTAATTGGTTATCTCAGCCAATTAAAAACATTCCTGGTGATGTCTCCTTCCACTGCTTATCTTAGTGCAAGGGTTTGATTCCTCCTTTGGATGGATGGCAAGTAGTATGTTGTAAACTATCCTGTGTAATAACAGATTTAGGTTACTGTTTTCTTTGAAAAATACCTAATTAACTAAGTAGATATCAAGTTCCTGTTAAGACAGTCTGCAGCTACCTAACGTAACTGAAGTCACAGCAGCTTTCTTTCTAATTCATTAGAACACTTTTAACTGGCAGAGACAGAACTATTATTAAGCAGTATTGTGATAGTTTCTTGTTAATATAATGTAGGGCTTAAGCAATGTTTGGTTGTTCACTTGTTCCATAGCCCTGTAAGTTCACCTTCTTGGTGGGATGTAAAGAACATGGTGGATGAGTAGAAGGAATCACTATTCTTTTGAAATTGTGATGGTTTATTTATGTCAAGCCAAATTAGTAAATGTATATCTTGTGAAGGAGCTGTTAGAATGTGTGACGTTTGCCTGCTTTATTTCTTCCTTGATAGTCCTCTGTGTTGGAGTGCTGCATTGTTATACTAGCTGAAAGATAGTGGGTGGAAGCGCAGCACTGACTACTGTAAATGATGTAGCCAACAGTTGCACAATTGCGATTCACAGTTCTTTACTTTCACTGTTCACAACCTGCCCAATATTACACAATTATATGGCAGATTAACTATGGGTTAATGTTGAAAAGCCTCATTAATAGGTTGCAGGCAACATCAGCATATTGCTGCAATAGTTTGCCATTGAATATCTATGAGCAGTAAAAACCTAACTAGGCAGTTCTTGCAGAATAATACGATGACACTATTTCTCAAATAAATTGAACAGACATTGTCATTAATTGTTCTAACACATAGCTTATTTGTGTTACACCTATTCCACTGTTAAGTTGATGGATTGTTGTTAATTTAACGAATACATAATTCCTGTCTGAAAATCGGCTGTGGACTGACTGTCTCAGCACCAAAAATCAGTTTTTTGTATATCCTCACAATAATAGGCACTGAAGCTTTACATTTTCACTGTATAAGTTACATAAATTACAATTAAAATTTAACTCATAACTCATTCTTTTTAGTAGTTCCTTCTACCACAAAGATTAGGCCGAATCATTTGTTTAAATAATGAAATTAATATAGTTACACAAACAATACTTTTGACAAACCTGGTAATTATTTTGGAATTAATTAAGGGCTGACTTTGCTAATATGTTTTTGAATAGAGCCAAATAGATACTTTAAGAATCTGAGTAGTCTTTCTTCCAAATGTTTATATTTACTACAGAATTTATATTTGTTTATAAGTCAACAATAGAATCTGTCACAAAACAATTACTGATTTCACCCTATAACAAAAATTTAACTAGGAATGGTCAAAATAAATTAGGAAATTAATTACATATACAAAAGTAGGCACAAAATTAGACCTCATGCTATATTCCTTAAGACGGAGGGCCAGCATTTCTCTTTTATGGAAATGCAGATTATATTCATACATGTAAAGGTAACTAGGCAAAAATTAAAATGAAAATAATTTAAGGAGGCAGGTGGAAAAATATGAGACGAAGTAAAGAGATCCCAGCTTGCTTCGCCACAAATGCTTAAGGCCTTGAAGATGCACCTATAAAATGACTCTTGGTAAACACTAGCATCACTGTCCGCAGCTGCCCATTTACATTGTGAATGCAACATGTTTCCAGATTAGCTGATTATATGCTTCACCATTTGACAGCTTAATATTTGCTCAGATGCAGCAGTTTTCACTCCTAGGTGCTTCATTGGCAATGGAGTGGTGTACTCTACACACAAAATTCATGTTACTAATCAGTACATATTTAATTCTTTTCTAATTTGACATACAGTGATGTTATTCTACTTATGTTTGTTCTTCTCACTCATTCAGTATATCTTTGATTTATTTTCAGAAAGATATCGCAACTTCAGTAGTACCACAACAGAACAACTACAGGAGCGAAATGTACACCTCACCACTCTAAATTGGGGCCCAGCTCATCGCTAGACTGCAGAAGGATGTCTCTGTGAAATAGGATACCCTGGACTGTATTTAAGCTCTTATGGGGTGTGATGGTTACAGAAACATCTGCCAGCTTGTCACAAGCTAGTAATGTTGGTGACTGGGCTGAGGATGCTGTTTTGATCAAGACTGACCCACATCTCGTTTTGGACAATCCCTCCACCACTCCAAATGCTCCACAAAAAACTGAGGCTTCATTGTCATGAAAGACTGCCCATCAGCTCTCGAACATACAAGGTACCGTGGCGAATAAGTTCCGCTGCCATCCTTAGCCTGATGTTCCTTCCATCGTGTGGCCAAGAAGGGGAACGGTTTGGCGTCACACTTCTGTGCGTTGAATTGAACTTGTGATCGCTTAGAGACTGCTAGTGTTTCACCACCACCAGCAAGAGATGATGGACTACGCTTCATCGCGTGTCATTCGCCCTGATGCCACCCACTCAGACCAAGGGCACTACCCACAGGTGGCACCTAGCCACAGCAAAGGTCACCTGGCAGGACGGCCATTGCCGGACGTCCCGATGTCCCAGGGGGATGGGTATCTACCCCTTGGCATACGTGGGGATTTAATGGCGCAGGCATGAGCAGAGCGATCCCTGTGTGGTCAGGGTGCTACAACCAACACGGTACATGGCGGCCCCACCACAACAGACTGGCTACCGTGCTGCATATCAGGTGCAAAGAAATCCATGGTCATCGTCGACACAGAAAGCGACACTGCACAATGCATGGTGGAAAACACATCCAGGAAGGTGTCCTCGCCCAATAGATGGGGAATGAGCGGGACTGAGATGCGACAATGAGGAAGTGGGCTAAAGATTTCAATGCACGATGGACATTATGCACCATGTAAGGCTCCCTTCCCCAATTGGCTTGATCTTCGGGAAAATTTTGAAGAATGGAGTTCAAAACCCTACAGGGGACAGTCACATAAAGGCCGAAACGTGGGAAACTCCTTTTAATCGCCTCTTATGACAGGCAGGAATACCTAGGGCCTATTCTTACCCCCGGACGTGCAGGGGGAGAACCATCAGTGATTTCACCATACAGTCAAAGCAAAGATGACTGATGTGAATCTTCTACTTACTATCTAAACATTTTGGGGATGACTGGAAGAGCATAGGAGATTTAGATTTCTGTGCAAACTTCATTGGTGCAGTTCCTATTGTAACTGGCAGTGGGGAAGGGGTTTGTACATCAGCTTGTGGTTGCTTGAAAGGAGCATGAGGACCTTACCAAATATTAAGAGAAACCAAAAGAATGGCCATTCTCAAGATTCTATAAATCAAAATATTTACCAGAAAGACATGCTGAGTTTGATAAGAAATGATTGTGACCATATTTATTGTGTAATAAAAATGTTTTCAAAGACAAATGGCGCCAAAAAGGACATCATTAACACTATTATTCTACAATAGTAACAAAAATAAATACTTAGTTATGTATTTGCCTCATTATTTTTATATTTGTATTTAGTCATGGCGTATTAAGACTGACGCATTTTCCTTAAATATGAAGAACAGAATTGCAAAATTGATTTCACTTTTTCATGTTTCTAGAAGTACATTTCAAACATAACAACTTCACATTTTAAAATTTGTGAAAAATTTCCCAGGTTACAGGTAATGAGTTTTTTTGTCATTATGCAATTCGAAATGATGCTCCCCAGTTACACATAGTGGACAATTTCATAAGACAATGAATTCACGGGCAATGAACATAAGTACATTCTCTCAAAGAATGCATTTTGGACCTTCGGCATTAGTATCTAACTGCATAGATAGTAAATTGAGCCAGATATAGCTTACTGTTGATGCTATTTTTAATGTTGCTGGAAAATATTACAGTGTTACTGACAGATAATTACAGGTAAGTTCTTAAATATCCATGGCAGTGTTGTTCCAATTTGATGGGCATTTGGATGCCAATTTGAATTTCATTCGTCTTCTGCAACATCAACCTCAATGACATGCAGAGAATGCATCTACATCATAATTATCTAATAAGATGTTTCATGAGACTTTTAGGGGTGCCACTGAATGGGATGAGGGCTTGTGGGAAGTAATCATCATGAATAGTGAAGTAAAATTTCCACAGGCATGATGAATTAACCCCATGCTAATATACAAATGGAGTAACCAATTTCGAATGAGATGTTTACCCTGTTTTTATTTTTCAAGGTAACTGCCACAAGACGTACATTCTTCCCAGACTACTCACCGTGCCATTTCTTCCTGTGTGGACCTCAAGGGCAAAGACCATATTCCTTGATTTCTAACAACCGAATTGAGAAAGTGCACCACCACAGTTAATGAAAATGTTAGACTATATCTGCTAGAAAGAACTCGATTCTCGTTACAGAGATAATGTTAGGATAACGTATTTCTTTGTTTATTTTAGATGAAAATATGGCCTTCCACAACTTCCAGTTTCTGTTCACCTTATACACTGAAGTGACAGAAGTCGTGGGCTACCCCCTAATATATTGTCAGACCACCTTCTGCCTGATGTAGTGCAGCAACTTTATGTGGCATGGATTCAGAAAGTCATTAGAAGTTCCCTGCAGAAATATTGAGCCATGCTGCCTCTACAGCCACCCTTGATTCTGAAAGTGTTGCTGGTGCAAGATTTTGTGCACAAACTGACATCTTAATTTTGTACCATAAGTGCTTGATGGGATTCATGTCAAGTGATCCAGGTGGCCAAATCATGTAGAATATTCTTCAAACTAATCACGAACAGTTGTGGTGTGGTGATATGGTCAATTGTCATCCACAGAAATGAAGTCCATAAATGGTTGCAAATGGCCTGCAAGTAGCTGAACATAACCATTTCGTCAACCATTGGTTCAGCTGGACCAGAGGATCCAGTCCAGTCTGTGTGAACTCAGTCCACACCATAATGGAGTCACAAACTGCTTTCACAGTGCCTTGTTGATAACTTTGGTCCATGGCTTCATGGGGTCTGCACCACACTAGAATCCTACCTTCAGCTCTTACCAACTGAAACAGTGACTCATCTGACCCGGCTACAGTTCTCCAGTCATCTAGGGTCCAATCAATGTGGTCATGAGTCTATATCGTGCTGTTAGCAATGGCACTCCTGTGGGTTGTCTCCTGCCATAGCCCATTAACACCAGATTTCACCATGCTGTCCTAACGGATACATTCATCATGTCCCACAACAGTTTCTGCAGTTATTTCATGCAGTGCTGTTTGTCTGTAAGCACTGACAACTCTATGCTGCATTTGTCAAGAATGTATACAGAGTTCCTTTAATACTTTGTTCTTATCTTCCTCCCTCATTCTTTCTTCTTCTTGTCTACTAACAGCTTATCTTATTAAGAAAGAAAATGTATGCACTGAGACACTGGAATCTCCATTAATATGATGTCTGCCATGAGGTCGTAGCAGAGCCTCACCCCTAACACTGTGTGCCTGGTTTGGCCTGTGGCAGTCAACATGGTAGTCACACACACTATTAAGACTTTTTTTTATTTCTTCCCCTCCTCTCCCCTCTCCACCTCTAAGGAACTATACATCTCTTAGCAGAAGTTCCTTAACATTTTTCCTCATACTTGCCACTTATCCTAATTTTCTTACTAACATGTATGGCAGTGAAATTGATGATCTTGAAACCTCCACCACCAATAAAAATTTATTCACAGTGCTAGAAAAGAAATAAAATAAGTTTACAATGCTTGCACTTCAAGATGACAATCACTTGAAATGATGTCATGTAGCTGACGACACATTTCATGTCTTAAAGAAGTTAGACTTCACATCTTGCAAGACTGGCACTGAACTTCAATTAATTTCCTCCTGAATTTGGTCCTTCATTTCCTGGATGGTGTTTGGTGGGTCCACTGGAAGATCTGAGATTTCAAATGACCCCAAAGGAACAAATCACATACTGGAAGGTCAGGGGATCTTGGAGGCCAGGAAATGTCCCCACTGTTGGAGATCAGATGACCAGGAAAGATGTTCTGTAGCATGTTAATGGAATGCTGCAAGGTATGGTCTTGTTGAAGGAATGTCTCTAAAGTTACAGGAAGATCAGGAAGTTGTCACGTTAGGGTGTGTTTCACTATGTGAAAATAATGTTTTGTATTCATGGTACTGGCATTAGCACAGTTGTCTTAGAAAAAATCGCACCCATCAATTCCAAACATTAATATACTGCACCACACCACCACTTTATGACTGAAGTTGTGTTTCATGAAGAATTTCAGGATTTTCACATGATCAGTCGCTAAAGTTTTGCTTGTCAGCAAAGCCTGACACCTCATCATTCATGGTCAGGTTGTTGCACAGACATTGGTGGTGGTCTTGAACCCCAAAAATTTCTGGTGAAAGAATAGTATTTTCAGGAGCTCGTTTGCATCAGTTTTTTGCACTATCTGAATTTTGTTTAGGTAGTTTTGCAGTTCTTTGTGCTATATTGACCACACACTGCAATCTGTTGCGTCAAGTTTCAGCACATGCTTTTGTGCAGAATGCCTGGAATTTTGGCTGAAGGCTTCTTCCATTCTTGCAACATTCTCTAGTGTACACACCCATTTTGCACTTCCATCCCTCTTTTGCACCTCATCACCCATTTCCTCAAAGTTCTGTACCTGTACTTTGATAGCATGTGCTGATGGGACAGGGGCATGACTTGCAAGATTGTATTGAGTACAAAAAACACACTGCATAGCTGCTTAGTTGTCATTTTTGGAAATCACCTTCGTGGCAACAACACATTGTTCACTGGCCCATGATGTCATCTCCACTGAACATAAATATCAGGGTCAGTGGCATCACTCCCGTTTTGTGATTCCTACTTCCAGTGTTGCCAAATCTCTCATTTCACTGCCGCACCTGTTGTTTATTTTACCTTTCCTATCCAAAGCTAAAGAACCAATGCATGTGTATATGACATTGGTAAGTGCATCAAGTGATCTTCAGTGGTTTCAGTTGTAGTTTTCATGTTCATGTTTCATTAATATTCCTGATGCACACTTAATTGTGAGATCATAATGCAATGGACAATATGGAGATACTACTATACCTGAAAAATAAACTTACTTCCTTACTACTTTATTTTCCAAGAGGCTAAATTACTGCCTCAGATTAATTTTACAAGTAGTTAGCAAAGTTTGTGTCAAATGTTATCAAACAGTGTTTTTTCCAAAGATTGTAGCCAATGGATTATACTCTCAGCCAATATTGCAAGTTATTTTTACTCTCTGCATAGGACATTACATTACTATGAAATAAACACAAGTGACCTCAACTTACAACATTAGTCTTCCTTCTTCTCTGACTTTAGAACTATGAAAATGAAATGTGCATATGGCATATTTTGCCAGGGGTACCCTTTCAGGGAGTTTGTCAGCTGCAAGTCGTTTTAGTTGATTTCATTTTGATGACTTACATGCCGGTATTGATGAGGACAAAACAATACCAAGTCCACAAGCAGAGGAAATTGCTGACTCTGCTGGTAATCAAATCCAGGCCCCTTAAATGGCATTCAGCCACACTGACCACTAAACTATGAAGGTGGGAGTGAACTATGAAATGCAGTTAAATAAGTTCATAATTGAAGTATCAAAAATTTCAGTTATATGCTTAAAATAATTAGACATCACTTTTGATTATAGATCTTCAGTTATTAATTTACAAGGTATGTCCACAAAGCAAGTTCCATTTGGTTATATAAAACAAACATGCACAGACACAGAAAAAAATATTTATTGTAAAATATTTACAACTGTTAAACTACTTTTTTACATAGCTTCTAAAATTCTGTAGGCCTTCTTCATAGAAGGTTGCCACCTGTGTATTCAACCATGTGATAACATGTTCTTTTAGCTTGTCATTATCATTGAAGTGTTGAGCACCAAGGACAGATTTTAGGTGTAAGAAGAGAGCTAGGAGCAAGGTCTGGGCTGTACAGAGGATGATCAAATGCATCCCAGTGAAATTCCCATAAGAGCTGTGAGGTGGGGGAAAAAACAACACCTTTTGACAGTAATCCTTGTCACAATTTCGTGATGGTCTTTCCGTAACCATGTGCATTGATTTCTTACCATGAGGCCAATCAATCAATCAGCAAAATGCCTTTTCTGTCCCAAAAAACGGTGCACATGACTTTCAGAGGTGTCAAGATTTGCTTAGGCTTAACCTTTGTTGGGGATGAAGTGTGCCTCCATTCCATTGATTGCTGTTTTGTTTCAGGGGTGTCTTACATTACCCAAGTTTCATCCCCCATGACTAAAAAAGAAAACCATCGATTTCTTCACTCTAGTGTGTCAAAAACTGAAGTACACTGCCCATCCGTTGTTTTTTGTGTTCAGTAAGAAATTTGGGTACCCAACATGAGCAAAGTTTCCGAAATGTCAGTTTTTCAGTAACAATTTCATGAATTAGTGATAGTGAGATTTGCAGAACTTTCATAGCAAGGGCACTAAGTGTAAACTTATGGTTGTGCTTAATCTTCTCTTCAATTGTGTGAACCAGTTCATCAGTAACCACAGACGGGCGTTCACTCCATTCTTCATCGTGAACTTTATCACGTCCTTCATTGAACAGTCTGACCCATCTTCTAACCATTGAATCACTCATAGCATTTTGTCCATAAACCTCACAGATTTTCCAATGAATTTCCTTTGGTTTAACTTTCTTTGCATTTAGAAAATGAATCGCAGATCTGATTTCACACGCGACGGCATTTTCAATTATGGCTGACATTATAAAGAAGCACTACAAAGCACATTTCGGCAGAAGCAATTTGAAAATGGCTTACATGTCTTCTCATTGAGGCAGAGTAACTGCCGTGCATGCTCGGAACTGCGATCGTAGCGCTGCCTCAGATAGAAATAGAAACGGAACTTACTTTGTGGACTACCCTCGTATTATTCAGTGTGGTCATTTAAAGATACAGAAGGGATGAAATTATCATGACTAGACTTTTGAAAATATATTTCTGATTTATCTGAAACAACTCTGTATCTTTAGAGTAATTCTACTTTTTTTAATAAAAATAAGGAAATGTGATTCTTGGATTATCTTAGAAGAGAATAATTTACAATAAGCACTGTAACTACACACACCTCAAGGGGAGGGTCATTACCACAGTAGCACCAGCAATGCCTGAATGATAAATTCTGATTTAGACACTGTAGTTAGGTCACTATTCCCATTTAATTCCGTTCTTTGATGTGGCCAGTATTCATGAAGAACATATTTCTGTCAGTCTAATGTGATATTTTATAGTTTTAAATGAATGAAATGGTAGTTACATCCCAAAAATAACATTGTGGTGTACATACAGAAGGGAAGAAGCAGGGTTAATAGCACTGGGGGGAGATTAAAATATTGCTTTGGATACAGCTCATACAAAATACCAGTTTTTAAATTTTCCATAAAACAGTTTTTAAACTAAATATAGCATCACCTGGTTCCTTTAGAGGCTGTGAGGAAGTACATGAACAATGAGTATTATACAACTTTCTTAACAATGGTACAGTTTTAAGAAAATCTGCACATGAAAGAAATATTTTATGTACATCATGTTCCTAGCCAAGCATGTTACTCATATTCACTATCCATCAGAACTGCTAAAAACAGTTAAAGTTCAGCACACAGATTATTCCTCGCTGATAAGCTTGGCAATATTTACAGTTAACAGTGACTAAAATAGCTTTTTATGGATTTAAAATTTTTATTCAGTCATAGTCAGAGGAACAATACAATTCGTTTCTACATCTTATGTTCTCAAAGTCTCACACTATTTACTGACAAAAGAAGTAAAATTATGCATCTTTGCACAGTATAGTTAACACCATAATCTTGAATTACAATGGAAATAAATTTTTTTCAAGTCTCTGTTCCTTTTTACCTACATTTTAGCCCAAGAAATATTTTATACTTAAGCTAAAGCCAATGACTGACTGTAGAAATATCTAGTAGGTGTTACACAAAATATATAACAGGAAAAACAAAGAGTCGTTAAGATGAAAACTTCTCCTCATGCAGATCTTGTCAGAGTAGGTCTGCCTATCACATTTATGATGGATTTACTAATAACCTCATTTGTTTTACTTTTAGCTATCTGAGGTCCTATTAGTATTAAATTTTTAAAAATGAAAAAGTGATTTTTGATGAACAATCAATATTAGTCTGCAGAGAAAGTAATATTTCAATAATTTACTTGAATTTGCAAGAAGAGCACCAAACTTCTGCCTGATACATAATACCCACAGTTAACGAATGTTACAGTACAGATTATAAACCAATACATAATAATAATCTTTCACACAAATAAGATATAAGTAATGTCATTATGTTGAGTCATAATTAGAAAAATATGGCGTAAGAGCAAAAATAAAAGAATTAGAAACTATCAAAGCAAGTTCATATCTCTCCCCCCCCCCCCCCCCCTTCACCTTTCAATAGGCAATTACATTTTAAAATCAAAGGTTTACTGTCAGTCATGAATCACAGCAGTTTGACAGCCTCCAGATTATCATGGCTTTCCAAAGTTGCTAAGGCTGCATATGATATGATGTGTTATTTCTTCATTAGTTTTCATTTTATTGACAATGAATCATTCTTTGATGTCAAATGTGATTGTCTATATGACACACACACACACACACACACACACACACACACACACACACACACACTTAATAGGGAGCATGTCCACTGTTTTCACATGGATAACAGCAATGAGGTGACACATAATGGCATGTAAGCAGTGAGGTCTTGGTAGGTCACTGTAGGGAGCTGGCAATACACCTGCACACCCACGGCACTCGATTTCCATAAATTCCAGGGAGGGGGGGGGGGGACGATGAGCTCTGATGCCACGTTCAATCGCATCGCAACTGTGTTCAATCAGGTTCAGATCTGGCTAATTGAGGTGGCCAGCACATCAATTGGAACTCACCACTGTGTTCCTTGAACCATTCTGTCACACTCATGGCCCTGAGATATCACATTATCTTGATGAAAAATGCAACTGCTGTCGGTAAACATGATTGTCATGAAGGGGTACATGTGGTCTGCAACCAATGTACGATACTCCTTATCCATCATGGCCTAGCGTAAGCTCCACTGGACCCGTGAGTGTCTACTTGAATGTTCCCCAAAGCATAAGGGAGCCACTGCCAGCTTGTCTCCATTCCAAGTGAAGGTGTGAAGGAGATCTTCCACTGGAAGATGACGGATTTGCACCCACACATTGGCATGATGATGATGGCATCGAGATTCAATGCTCTGCCACTGCACCAATGTACAGTGCCAATGGTCACTTGCTCTTTTCAATTGTAGTTGTTGATGTTGTGGTGTTAACATTGGCATATGCGTGGGTCATTGGGTGCAGAGGCCCATCACTACGAGTGTTCAGTGCACTGTGTGTTCAGACATATTTGTACTCTGCCTAGTATTGAAGACTGAGGATTGTTTTGCTGCAGTTTACTGCCTGTTCTATTTTACCAGTCTGCTCAGCCTACAACGTCCGACATCTGTTATCAGTGGCGGTCCCTCAACCCCATGACGTTTGGATGTGGTATCACCATGTGTTGAAGGCAATCACCACAGCACTTCTCAAATACCCGACAAGTTGTGGAGTTTCCGATATGCTCATGCTGAGCCTCGGGCCATTACCATCTGCCCTCAGTCAAACTCAGACTGCGCACCTTCCCCATTCTACACACACACACACACACACACACACACACACACACACACACACGTGTGTAGCAGTCATTCCTCACAAGGTGACACTGCTATTGGACAGGTTTATATTGATAGTAGGTTGGTGACCATAATGTTCTGTGCATGTCAACCAGTAACTTGCAATATCTCTGTAACACATGGTCAAATTACATTATCATGGCAAGTCCCAACTATTTAAAAAAAAATTATATTATTTCTGACAAAAATCACTTACACAGGACAGAAAGAAAGAAGTTAACCTGATTTCTTTATCATCACAGTAATTTCTTTTGTATGGTTGATATGGATATTGTGAAAATTTTAGCTAATGTTTAAAAAAATGAGACCTTACTAACTGATACCCATATGAAATGAAACAGAAAATCCATTTTTAAATATCCTTATCAGGGTACAACTCCTTATTTACCTTTTAACATGAAATGCCTTAGTCTGAATGGAAATCTCTAAATAATAACAAAGACTTGCTGGAGGCCCATTATGCACACAGTAACTAGTACAAAATTGATACTAAAAACCAGTCATATCTGTAAATCACTTACACATAGCAGATCTGATATTCATTTACATGGCAGTACTGGCCAGAAACCAAATTCTTATAACAGCCTCCAGACACCTACTTATATTTGTACTGTTCATTTACAGACAAACCACATTATGATTACAACAAAGTAATTTGGCCCTCATAAGTGGCTGAAAGTAACTTGTCACTAAAAAAAGGAAAATAAAAAAGCAGTCCTGCCTGAGTACAGGAGATACAACTTTGCATTTAAGAGCCCTGGAGTAAATTATAATAGATACCCAGTTGGCAGACACTGAGGAATGACTGCAATGGAAAAACAAAATCATCCTGAAATTATTCATACAAGTTTTACCTAAGTGTTAATGAGGAACAGATGATGAAGAATCAGTATAAGAGGAAGAAGGTGGCGAGATAAACAGAATACCAAAGATATGGTTGAAATTTTTCTTTCATATTAGAGCAAAAGTGAGAATACGGAGAAACAATAAATGTCCTTGAAAGAAAAATGACTTATGTATTTCAGTTTCTTCATGGTTACTGATCTGTCAGATGACAACATTTTATTTCTCTGTCTCCTGAACCCTATTTTTCTGGAAATAATTTTAACAAAAAGGAATAATAGTCTAGTAGTGCCATGACATTTAAATAAACCATCATTGTGGAGAATTAAGAGAGCTTAAAACACTGCTCCACATAGTATATACACATTCTTTGACTTTTAGAACAAAGTTTTGATTTCACAGATAGAGGAGGAAAAATGACAGTTGTGTTACAAGTAAACAAAGTTGTCATGACAACATCTGTTTTTACATCTCCAAATATTTGTTGTTGACAATGAATTAGGACATTATACAGATCCAAACACACACAAAACACGACTACCTTCCCTCCCCCTCCCCCCCCCCCCCCCCCCCCCACACACATGAAAGCTAAACATTAATCACATATTTCAACAAAAGCCATATGCACACAAATTGCAAATATTTTAAATAATTATAAAAGATATTTTATATATAATTTTGATGAACAAAAAAACTGTAAGCAGATAGCTTAACATTATAACGAAATATTAAGAATGAAATGAATATTAGAGTGAAGGAATAAAGAAGTTTACATTTATAGGATGCTGATGACTGTTTAACAATAAATACATATCTCATTACAATTTTTACGTTTATTACTTCAGAACCCAGATCTCCAGAAGGAAATCTATGTAACCTTGTAGTAGGGCACATTTCTGTTTTCCTGATGAACTAGTGTCTCACAAGTTTAAACTTTTTTTAGCATTGGTTGGTTCAACACCTCTGGTACTTCTATATCTTCAAGATGGATTTTTGATGGATTAAAAGGAAATCTTACTGGGATCATGAATTTTGTGTCCATCAGCAATGTGGCCTGCAAGAGCAACAAGGTTATGCAAATAGTGATGAATAAAATACACAACATGAACCAGTGTACTTCCATAGCAAAACGCAGATGATGTGACTTACCGAATGAAAGTGCTGGCAGGTCGATAGACACACAAACAAACACAAACATACACATGAAATTCAAGCTTTTGCAGTAAACACACACAATGTGTACGTGCAGATGGATTTGTGTGTGTGTGTGGGGGGGGGGGGGGGGGGGGCGTGCGGGAGTGTATACCCCTTCTTTCTCCCTAAGGTAAGTCTTTCCGCTCCCGGGATTGGAATGACTCCTTACCCTCTCCCTTAAAACCCACATCCTTTTGTCTTTCCCTCTCCTTCCCTCTTTCCTAATGACGCAACAGTTTGTTGCGAAAGCTTGAATTTCATGTGTATGTTTGTGTGTCTATCGACCTGCCAGCACTTTCGTTCGGTAAGTCACATCATCTGTGTTTTTAGATATATTTTTCCCACGTGGAATGTTTCCCTCTATTATATATATAAACTTCTGGAGGGGAGATGGTGTATTCCTTTACCACAATGAGCAGTTATGGGTACCAGGAAATGCCCACAGTATGCAGCACCATATTGCACAACATCAGTTCACAGCTAACATGTGGGTGGGTTTGGTCAGTGAGTGCTTCATTGAGCAGTACCTTTTACCATCCCACTTATTATCAGACTTTTCTGGAACAGGTTCTTCCCAGTTTGCTTGAAAATGCTACAGTAAATGTGACGCACAGCATGTGGTTCCAGCATAATGGGGTGCATGCTCATTTTGGATTGGCTATTCATAGGTGTTTGAATAAGTCGTTATTGCATTAAGTGATTGGGCATGGTGGACCAGGTCACTGGATTTATTGAGTCTTGGTTTCTTTCTGTGAGAGCCATGAAATCTCTCATGTATCGTAAGCTTGTGTAGTCTGAAATGGATCTCGTCACAAGAATTTTCTTTGCAGGTGTTGCAATCAAAGAAACTTCTGGTGTGTTTGACCATGTCTGGCAATCAATGCATACTTTGATTTCATCATTGTTGAATGCTAAAATTGTACTTTTATACTTGATGCTTGCCAATCAAATGAAATAATGTGGAAACGAACTCGTCAGTTGGCATGTTAATGATTTCATGAATGTATTCAAAAAGAGTATTGCCTAGGGGTCCTGAATAAACACAAAACATCTATGGCTTTTTGTATTACAAATATGTTATAATCACTAAATAGCACTTAACAGGAAAAACTGTACATTAACTCCTCACATTGGTGAAGAGCCTTCACACTTTTTTTAATGTATTTGTTAAATCTTCTCAAAACATACCCAGCTGAAGTTCAACTGCTTGAGTTTTAGTACTCCTATAGCTACATGTCAACTTTTGCAGCCCATCCTTAACACATGATAATCACAATTTGTTTGCCCTGTATTTTTTACTCATTTGTTAAAATACTATGATAGTACAAACTCACTGTTAAATTATCATATCTGTGCTTGTTTGTAATGTACCACTCTACACATCACTTCTGTAGCTTGGTAAGACAGTTTATATTTCTTATGAACTACTAGTGAACGCAACTCCCACAAACATTTGTATTTATTAGGGCCATGTGGAAGGTCCAGGCAAAGCTTTGGCCTAGTTGTACACCATGGAGGTGTACGTGAATAGTCCTCAAGTATAGGTGGTAAAGGCAAGGACTGCACTTCAGACAGAAGAGATCGGATGCAAACAGCACTTGTAAGCCCTGACCTGGGCTTCCAATGTGGGAATGAACCCCTGTGCATGCCTAACCTTCAATGGAGGGACTCCGGCCTCCACCAGGAAGCTGGTCACTGGACTCATGCTAAAAGCTCCTGTTGCTAGTTGAATGCCACGATGGTGTACTGGGTCGAGTAAATGCAATGCTGAGGGCACCGGTGTACCATAAATGAGACTCCCATATTCAAGGCAGGATTGAGCAAGGTCTCTGTAGAGCTGCAGCAGCATAGATCGATCTGCATCCCAGTTCCTCAGGCAGCAGAAGGCATTCAGGTGCTGCCAGCACTTCCATTTCAGCTGATGAAGATGAGGAAGCCACGTCAGTCGGGCATCAAAAACCAGTCTTAAGAATCTATACGTATCCTCTACAGTGAGTGGATCATCATTAAGTTCAAAGATCTGGATGAATGGTACGACACTGACAGAAGTGCAAGACGCACGACTTCACGGCTGAAAATTGGAAATACTGGGCTACAGCCCATGACTGCACCTTGTGGATGGCTCCCTGTAGGTGCCGCTTGTAACACCAGTACTGGAGGAGGTCATCTGCATACAGAGAAGGTGAGACCAACACCCGGCAGCTGCTGCTAAGACAGTTAATAGCCACTAAAAATAGAGATACACTCAATACAGAGCCCTGCGAGATCCCATTCTCCTGTATATGGGGGAACTATGGGAGGTGCCAACTTGGACACGGAAAGTACTGAACAATAGGAAATTTAGGATAAAAATCTGGAGCGGGCCCTGGAGACCTCACTCATATAATGCGGCAAGGATATGATGTTACCAGGTCGTGTTGTAAGCTTTTCATTAATCAAAAAATTAGGTAAGCAGATGTTGGTTTCTGGAAAAGGCTGTTCAGATTACAGACTTGAGGGAAACAGGTTATCAGTGGAAGAGTGACCCTGGTGGAAATCACCCTGGCATGGAGCCAGTAGGCCACGTCACTCCAGAACCTAACACAAACGCTGACTTACCATACATTCTAACAGCTTACAAAGAACGTTGGTGAGGCTGATGGGCCGATACCTATCCATATCAAGCGGGATTTTACTGGATTTGAGCACTGGAGTGATGGTGCTCTCCCATCATTGCGATGGAAAGATGCTATTGCACCAGATCTGGTTGAAAATGACAAGGAGATGTAGCTTGTAGTCAGACAAGAGATGTTTGATCATGTGACTGCAGATCTGATCTCGCCCAGGAACTGTGTCAGGGCAACGTGCAAGGACGCAGAGGAGCTCCGACTTTGTAAATGGAGCATTATAAGGTTCATGGTGACATTGAGTGAACGAGAGGGCTTTCCTTTCCATCTGCTGTTTGAGGGTGCAAAATGCTGGGGGATAATTCTCCGACATGGAGGTTGGGGGATAATTCTCCGACATGGAGGTTGGGGCATAATGCTCAGCAAAGTGCTCGGAAATTGCTTTTGTGTCAGTAGGTAACATGCCATTGATGTTAATGCCAGTAACACCTGTCATGGTCTGGCACCCACAAACACATCTGATCTTCATTCAGATTTGGGAAGGTGATATATGGCACCGAACGGTCGAGACACACCTCTCCCAACACGCCTGTTTCCATCTTTTTATAAGGTGGCAAACTGTTTTAAAAGCTATTAGGTGCTCTAGGGAAGGGTGCTGCTTATGTCGCTGTACAGCCCGCCGACACTCTTTAATGGCCTCAGCAATTTCTGATGACCAACAAGGTATTGACTTTCACTGGGGGGAACCCTAAAGAACAAGGGATTGTGTTTTACGCCACAGGAATGATCATTATAGTGACCTGCTCAACTACCATCGATGGCATCTTGTGGGGAGATTCAGTGGTGACAGCAGAAGTGAAAGCTTCCCAGTCTGCCTTGTTTAAAGCCCATCTTGTTGGACATCCAGGAAGATGGGAAAGTGGTCACTACCACACAAGTCGTCGTGGGCTCTCCAGTGGACAGGTAGGACAAGTCCTGGGCTGCAGAAGGATAAATCAATGATCGAATAAGTGCCATGAGCCACACTGAAATGTGTGGTGGCCCCAGTATTTAAGAGGCAGAGGTCGAGTTGAAACAGGAAAGTTTCGACATCTCTACCTCGGCCAGTAAGCACAGTGCCACCCCACTAGGGGATATGGCCATTAAAATCTCCCAAAAGTAGGAAAGGTTTAGGAAGTTGATGAATCAGTGCAGCCAATGTGTTCAGGGGTACTGCACCATCTGGAAGAAGATATATGTTGCAGACAGTTATTTCCTGTGTAGTTCTTTTCCTGACAGCCACGGCTTCAAGAAGGGTTTGAAGGGGCTCAGGTTCACTGCATATTGAGTTCAGGACATAGACACAAACTCTACCTGACACACTATAATAGGCAGTGCAGAAAGCAGGTGTAAAGCTTAACAGTTGCCGAAGCTCAGCCAGGTGGTGGAAGAAACCACAGCAATTCCACTGGAGGATGACGATATCGTGAGGTTGGAAAGGCATGAAGCATGCAATGAGGCAGGTTACGCCTCAGGGTCACCTGCTGCCACCGATTGAGTATTTGTATCCATTCCTATTGTGGATGACATGTCAGTGAGATCCAGGTCCTTAAGGGATAGCGAGATATCCACCTCAACTGCAGGTGCATAACTGGTCTCCGGAGGGTCCTTTTTCTTAGCAAACTTGTTTGTTTGCTTGCCCTCTTGCTTCTCTTTATGGGCTGGCTGGGAGTACTTCTCTGAAGTAGTTTCAGGCACAGAGGAAGACCGAGACGCTCTTCGTCAAGCAGCTTTTGGCTCCTTTAGCCACTGGTGTGTGTGCCCCCCTTGTGTCATTAGTAGAGACCTTGAGAGAGAGGGTACCAAAGGACCCCTTCTGCATGAGAGGAGCTGGAGGAGGCTGTTGCTTCTCTGGCTGGAGAGAGGGGACTGATGTCCCCTGCATTTGGGGGGCCTTGCTCCCAAAGTAGGTACTATGGGAGAAACGAAAGGAGATTTTCCCCCTACCACCAAGGGGGCAGATGTATTCTGGTGGCCTGGAGGGCACCTGTTCGTGGCGCACAGAGTGTGGTATGGCTGGTACTTGTGATGGCAATTGTAATGTAGCAGCAGCACATGTGGACACCAACCAAATGTGGTGTTATCGATCAAATTTACATTTAGCCTCTTAGTAAGTCAACCAGTCCAAGGTCTTGTATTTCATGATTTTTAGCTCCTTTTGGAGTACTGTGCAGTCTGGTGAGCAGGGGGAGTGCTGCTCTCCACAGTTGATACACGTGGTAGGGAGTGTCTGGATGCAGTGGATGTCTGCAGTCTTGTCATGTGGCGGTGGAAATGCAGTGCCTGAATTTCCAGCATTAAATCACTGCATAGGAGATGTATGGTTTATCATCACAGTGGTAAACCGTCACCTTGACCTTTTCAGGCAATGAATCACCCTCAAAGGCCAAGATGAAGGCACCAGTAGCAACCCTGTTGTCTTTGGGTCCCCTGTAAACGCACTAGATGAAATGAACACCCCGCCAATCTAGATTGCCACGTAGCTCATCATCAGACTGCAAGAATAGATCGGAATGGAAAATAATCTGCTGGACCATGTTGAGGCTTTCACGGGGAGTGATGGAAACAGGAATATCATGCAGCTGGTCACAAGCGAGTAACGCCCAGGATTGGGCTGGGGTGCTGTCTGAATAAAGACTGCACCACTGCTCATCTTGCACAGTGCTGTCACTCCCCCGGGCTTATCCTCAAGATGTTCAACAAAAAATTGAAGCTTCATAGGTAGAAAGGAGTCCCCGTCTATTCTGCTACAGACTAAATACCGAGGTGAATATGGCTCTCTTCTTTCTGTAGCCCACTGTTCCTCGCATGGTGTAGTGAGGGAGGGAAACAATTTAGTGTCATATCTGTCAGTATTCTACTTGATCTTGCCCTTCGCAGAGATTGCTGGTGGCATATGGTCACCAGCCTGAGATGGCTTAGTAAACTTCATTGCAGGTCATCTGCCCTGATGCCACCCTCTCCGATCAGGGGCTCTCCCCACAGGTGACACCCAGCCACAGCAAAGGCCACCTGGCATGATGACCATTGCTAGGAGTCCTTATGCTGCAGGAAGACAGGCATCTACTTCTTGGCATACATGGGGAGTTTACAGTTCAGGCATCAGCAGTGCAATCCCTGTGTTGTCAGGGGGCTACTACCAAATGGGCACATGACAGCCCCACTACAATGGAGTGGCTACCATGCTGGATAGTGGGTGCAGAGAAATACAATACTGTCATGGGGTCGAATGAGGACAGGAGACAACAGAAGCAAGTGACATACCCTGTAAAGTGTCCTCGCGCAAATACTTGAGTTGCAGGTGGATATGCAAAGCCATGACAAGAGGTTCAGGAGATCGAATCTAAGGGCACTATGGACAACTCTTGCACCATGTAAGGTGTCCTTCCCCATATGGCCTGCACTTCTGTGGAATTTGCAAAGTGGCAGGTCAAATCAAAAAATGGGACCTGAACTTAAAGCGCCAAAAAGTGCGAGATTCCTTTTAGTCACCTATTACAACAGGCAGGGATACCTCAGTCCTATTCTAACCCCCGGACCCGCAGGGGGATCTCTGAACAGTCAAAGGGACTGTGTCTGTGATACAATATCCACAGTCAACATCTATCTTTAGGAGTTCTGGGAACCGGGGTGATGCAAAATGTTTTTTGATGTTTGTATAATCAGAACCAGCCAAGACCAAACCTTGTTAAGACAAGTCTGTGCATTTCATCTGTCGGGTGGAGCAACTCATTGTGAGCTACATATAGTATTGTCAGGAACCAGATTGAAGCATTGATATGCTACTAAATGTCTAGGTTCAAATGAGGTGAATCTGGTGGTAAAGACATCAACGTGAGGTAACTGTATTGCCTCCTAGATCACTACAGGATGTTTCCAGGCATGAGACATGGAAAGTTATGTTGGAAGATCCCATCACTGGCAGAAAGAAATCAAGCATGAAGGAATGTAAATGGTCTACAACAGTGTCCATATACTCCATAGCTTTAATGTGTCTTTGATTATTACTATACTTCCCACAAAAAACAAGGTGAATGTCCAGCAGAGAATAAAACTACTCCAATTGGCCTGCATCCTGGCCTGTATATCCAGACACAATTACTGATCTTGTGTAACAAGAAATGTGAGCCATCTAACTAAGCAAGACATTTACATTGATTCATGGCTTAATCTCTCTGATTCTGTGGCCACTGCAATCACAACTGGCAGTGTCATTGGGTCAACATGTGAACACACAAGGGTTGTCTGTTGTGGGGGCTTATTTTCAATAATGTGCACAAAACTATGCACCCCTTAACACTTCTGCCTGTTCAGCACTGTGTCATCAGATCTACCACTGAGCACTCCCTGTCTGCCTTTACAGAGCTGGCAAGTCTCTGACCTCCACATTCTATGATCAGCCATGGAGATTCAGCATCTTGTCACCTACCAGTGCTTTCGCCATCCTTCAACCACCAGTTTCTGTAGGTGCTCATAACAGTTGCATGTTATAGGTGACCTTGGGGTGGACAATTGGCTATGATGTCAGTATGGGAGACAGTGGGGAGTTCATGGCTGGTGAAGGACGAGGGAGAAGAGACTGTCAAAATTAATGTTTTATTCTGCACTGTTACATTATCACTGTGTCCATACTGGGAGATGGCATTGCCCCATTCAATGGGTGTCAGCAATGCATGAAAGTGAAGAGTAATCTTGCAGAGGTAGCCAATCCTGCAAATGAGTTACTGCACCCAGGCAGCCTCTGCATGTGGTGCAGAGGCATGTCCACTGCGGTGGTGAGAAACAGCTGCTGTGCATAGGTTGCAATTTGTTGCCTCGTTGCCATCATGACAGGAGTTGGGCTGCTGCTGGAGTGAGCCAGGAAGGTCTGCTGCACTGTGGTACTAAATCTGAAGCACAGACTCCATGTCATCTCCTTGTCTGCTATAGCCCTGTGCCCTTGTGGAACTGCTGCTTGAGTAAAACTGCTACAAAATTGATGACACTAATGGGGGAAAATAATTGCAACACAAAAAAATAATTGTATACTCTATAACTATTCATTTTCACTTTGTTACCTATCATGTTTGGTTGGTTACTTTGTTTGAAGGCAGGACAAGGGACCAAACTATGAGGTCATCAGTCCCTTGTTCGTAACAACATAATGCCACAAGTGTGAGAATAAAACGGACGAAACATATAACACAAAACAGAAAGAAAGGGAAAGCCACAAGAATGAAGGGAAGGCAATGAACACTAAAAGGAACAAAAGAGGACAAGGAAACAACAGGGACGCTAGAAACAGAAGAGAGTAAAACATGAAAGCAGATTACAGTGGCTAGCCAACCACGAGAAAAAAAGGGAAAGCCAGTCACTCTGCAACACATTAAAACCTCCACCCTAAAAGCACTAGGGTGGAGGACACAAAGGGTCAAAGGACATGTACTAAAACCTAGATAGAAGTATAAAACCCACTCTCACGGATAAAACGTAAAACTAAAGCTGCTGTGGAGGCATTGTTGACCAACACCAAAGTCCGAGTGCTGGGAAAGTTAAAAGTCTGCTGGGAAAGTTAAAAGTCTGCTGCAGAGTGGCTAAAAGTGGACAGTCCGGCAAGAGGTGGACAATAGTCATTTAGGGGGCCACAGTGACACTGAGGTGGGTCCTCGCAATGGAGTAACCATGCGTTAGCCACATATGGCCAATGCGGAGCCGGCAGAGGACAACTGATTCCCTGCGAGAGGCCTGCATGGAAGACTTCCACACATTCATAGTGTCCTCAATGACATGCAGTTTGTTGTGCATGCTGTTATCCATTCTGTCTCCCAAAGCCGGAAAAACCTGTGGTGTAAGACAGAACGCAGGTCAGCTTCGGAGATGCCTACCTCCAGAAGCGGTTACTGCATTGCCTGTTTGGCCAGCCTGTCAGCAAGTTCGTTGCCGGGGATTCTGACGTATCCTGGCGTCCACACTACGACCACGGAACGGCGGGACTGTTCCAGAGGATAGATAGACTCCTGAATGGACGCTACAAGAGGGTGGCAAGGGTAGCACTGGTCAATAGCTTGTAAGCTGCTCAATGAGTCAGTTCACAGGAGAAATGACTCGCCACGGCATGAGTGGATGTACTCAAGAGCACGAGATATGGCCATCAGCTCTGAAGTGAAAACACTGCAGTCAACTGGCAAGGAGTGCTGCTCAGCATGTCCTCCATGAACATATGCGAAGCCTACATGACCATCAGCCATTGAGCCATCGGTGTAAACCGCTTCAGAGCCCCGGGACACATCAAGAATTGAGAGGAAAGTGACAGTCGAGAGCGGCAAGGTTAACGGAGTCCTTAGGGCCATGCAAAAGGTCCAGACGAAGCTGCAGCCAAGGTGTACACAGTGGAGGCATACGTGAACGGACCGCAACTAGAGCTGGTAAAGGGAAGGACTCCAGTTTGGAGAGAAGGGACCGCACGCAAACCACAATCATTAGCCCTGATCTGGGCCGCCGATGCGGGAGATGGACTGCTGCGGGCAGGAAAAGGAGATGGTAATTCGGATGCTCAGGGTAACTAGAGCAGTTGCGCACGTCCGATCTACAGTGGAGGGCACCAGCCTCCACCAGGACACTGGTCACTGGACTCGTACTAAAAGCTCGTGTCGCTAATAAAATCCCACAGTGGTGCACAGGGTGAGTAAATGCAATGTTGAAGGCACTGCTTAACCACAAACCACACTCCCATAGTCAATTCAGGTTTGGACAAGGGCTCTGTAGAGCTGCAGCAGTGTAGAGCGATCTGCACCCAAATTGATGTTGCTCAGGCATCGGAGGGCATTGAGATGCTGCCAGCACTTCTGCTTAAAGCTGACAAAGATGAGGGAGCCAAGTCAATCAAGCGTTGAAAAAAGTCCTAGGAATTGATATGTGTCTACTACAGAGAGTGAATCATCATTAAGGTAAAGTGCGGGTTCAGGATGAACAGTACGACACCGACAGAAGTGCATGACACACGACTTTGTTGCTGAAAACTGGAAGCCATGGGCTAGAGCCCATGACTGTGCCTTGTGGATGGCTCCCTGTATGCGCCGCTCGGCAACAACAGTACTTTTGCAGCAGTACGAAATGCAGAAGTCGTCTGCAAAAAGAGAAGGTGAGACAGAGGGCCCGACAGCTGCTGCTACACCGTAAATCGCCACTAAAAATAGAGAGACACTCAATACAGAGCCCTGAGGGACTCCATTCTCCTGGATATGGATGGAACTATTGAGAGGCACCAACTTGGACATGGAAAGTACGGAGCGACAGGAAGTTTTGGATAAAAATCAGGAGTGGTCCATGGAGACCCCACTCATACAATGTGGCAAGGATATGATGTCGCCAAGTTGTGTCTTGTGCTTTATGTAAGTCAAAAAAGACGGCAATCAGGTGTTGCTGTCTAGAAAAGGGCGTTCAGATGGCAGAATCTATGGACACAAGATTATCAGTGGTAGAGCGACCCTGGCGAAAGCCGCCCTGACATGGAGCCAGCAAGCCATGTGACTCGAGGACCCAGCCCAAACGCCGACATACCAGACATGCCAGCAGCTTACAAAGAACGTTGGTGAGGCTGATGGGCCGATAGCTATCCACATCGAGCGGGTTTTTACCGGTTTTGAGTACCGGAATGATGGTGCTCTTCCGCCATTGCAATGGAAAGATGCCATAGCACCAGAGCTGGTTGAAGATGACGAGAAGATGTCACTTTTCGTCAGATCAGAGATGTTTAATTATCTGGCTGTGGATGTGATCAGGCCCAGGAGCTGTGTCAGGGCAATGCACAAGGGCACTGAGGCCCTCCCACTCTGTAAATGGGGCATTATAGGATTCACTGCAGCATGTAGTGAATGAGAGAACATTCTCTTCCAGCCGCTGTTTAAGTGTGCGAAAGGCTGCAGGGTAATTCTCCGACGCAAAGCGCAGGGCAAAGTGCAGGGCAAACCGCTCAGCAATTGCCTTTGCGTCGGTACATAACTCACCATTTATGGTAACACCAGGGACAGCTGTTGGGGCCTGGTACCTGAAAAGACGTTTGATCTTTGCCCAGACTTGCGAAGGTGCCATGTGGCACCCAGTGGTGGAGACTTATCTCTCCCAACACTCCTTCTTCCGTTGTTTGATAAGGTAGTGAACACGGGCACGGAGCCGCTTAAAAGGTATGAGGTGCTCCAGGGAAGGGTGCCGCTTATGCTGCTGTAGAACTCGCTGACGCTCCTAAATTGCTTCAGCGACTTCCGGTGACCACCAAGCGACTGCCTTATGTCTCAGGCTGCCTGAAGAGTGAGGGATCGCGTTTTCTGCTGCAGAAACAATTGTGCTAGTCACCTGCTCAACCATCACATCGATGTTACCATGTGGGGGAGCTTCAGTGGTGATGGCAGAGCTGAAAGTTCCCCAGTCCACCTTTTTCAAAGCCCATCTGGGCAGGCGTCCTTGTGCCTGACGCTGGGGCAGTGACAGGAAGATGGGGAAGTGGTCACTATCACACAGGTAGTCATGTGCTATTCAGTGGCTAGATAGGAGAAGTCCTGTGGTGCAAATTGATAAATCAATGGCTGAGTAACTACCATGAGCCACACTGAAATGTGTGGCAGCCCCATTATTTAAGAGGCAGATGTCGAATTGCGACAGTAAAGTTTCGACATCTCTGCCTCAGCCAGTAAGCATGGTACCACCCCGCAAGGGGTTATGGACATTAAAATCTGCCAGAAGTAGGAAAGGTTTAGGGAGTTGATCAATTAGTGCAGCTAATACATTCAGGGGCACTGCACCATCCAGAGGAAGATATACATTGCAGACAGTTATTTCCTGCGTCGCCGTCATTCTGACAACCACAGCATCAAGAGGGGTTTGAAGGGGCACATGTTCACTACAGACTGAGTTTAGGACATAAACGCAAACTCCACCTGACACACTATTATCGTTGCTATGGTTCCTGTAATATCCCTTATAGCCGCAGAGGGCAGGGGTTCGCATTGCTGGGAACCAGGTTTCGTGGAGCGTAATGCAGATAGCAGGTGTAAAGCTTAACAGTTGCCGTAGCTCAGCCAGGCAGTGGAAAAACAAGCCGTAGTTCGACTTGAGGATGACATCATGGGACTGGGAAGACATGGAACATTCAATGAGGCAGTTTAAGCCTCAGAGTCACCTGCTGCCTCCGATTTATTGCCTGAGCAGTCTATATCCATTGTGTCTGAGGGTCTGGTGAGATCTAGGTCCTCAGCAGACGCCAGAATCTCCACCTCATCATCAGACACAGAGCTTGTAGGTAGCAGTGGTGGGGGTGCCACTGCAATTTCCTTCGTCTTAGGGGTTTTCTTTTTGGATTTCTCTCGCTGCTCCTTGTGTTTCCTGGCTGGGAGGACTTCACTGGCTCAGTCTCCGGGACTGATGATGAGCGTGAAGCCCTACGACCAGCTGCTTTTGGGCTCTTCAGCCACTGTCGGGCATCATCTTTCCCACTAGAAGAAACCTGGGAAGGGAGTGATCCAAGGGACCCCTTCCTAGCCAGAGAAGCTGAAGAAGACTTACGCTTCTCTGGCTTAGAAGTGGGGACGGACGTTCACGATGGTTGGTGGAGTGTTGCCCCGAAAGTAGGTGGTGCAGGAGCAACAGGGAGGGAAATGCCCTCACCACCAAGGGGGCAGGTGTAGTCTTCTGGCTCTGAGAGGTGACTGGGGTTGGAGGAGCTGATGGTGCCAGAACTGTTGTAGCAGTGGTGTAAGATGATTTCATACACGCAGCATCCAAGCGTTCAAATTTTCTTTTAGCCTCAGTGTAGGTCAGTCTGTCCAGGGTCTTGTACTCCATGATTTTCCTTTTTTTCTGGAGAATCCTGCAGTCAGGCGAGCAAGGCGAATGGTGCTCTCCACAGTTGACACAGATGGGAGATGGGGCACACGGAGTATTGGGATGTAATGGGCATCTGCAATCTCAGCACGTGACACTGGAAATACAGCGGGAAGACATATGGCCGAACTTCCAGCACTTAAAGCACCACATCGGCGGAGTGATACAGGGCTTTACATCACACCATTAGACCATTACCTTGACCTTCTTGGGCATGGTATCACCATCAAAGGCCAAGATGAAGGCACCCGTGGCAACCTGATTATCCTTCGGACCCCAGTGGACACGCCGGACGAAATGTACACCTCGCCACTCTAAATTGGCGCGCAGCTCATCGTCGGACTGCACAAGAAGGTCTCTGTGATATGATACCCTGGACCATATGTAAGCTCTTGTGGGGCATGATGGTTGCAGAAACATTCCCCAGCTTGTCACAACCAAGTAACTCCTGTGACTGGACAGAGGATGCGGTTTTGATCAAGACTGACCCAGATCTCATTTTGGACAAGCCCTCCACCTCCACGAACTTGTCCTCTAAATGCTCAACAAAAAAGTGAGGATTCATCGTCATGAAAGATTCCCCATCAGCTCTCGAACATTCAAGGTACTGGGGTGAATAAGATCCGTCGCCATCCTTAGCCTGATGTTCCTCCCATGGTGTGGCCAGGGAGGATAACGATTCTTATTCATAATTCTGTGCGTTGAATTGAGCTTGTGATCGCTTAGAGGCTGCTAGTGTTTCACCACCAGCAAGAGATGATGGACTACTCTTCATCGCTTGTCATTCACCCTGATGCCACCAACTCTGACCAGGGACCCTCCCCACGGGCGCCACCCAGCTGCAGTAAAGGCCACCTGGCAGGATGGCCATTGCTGGGAGACCCGATGCCCCAGGAGGATGGGCATCTACCACTTGGCATATATGGGGAGTTAATGGCACAGGCATCAACAGAGCGGTCCCTGTGTCGTCAGGGGCTACAACCAACAGGGTACATGGCAGCCCCACTATAACGGACTGGCTACCGTGCTGGATTTCAGGTGCCAAGAAGTCAACGCAGACGTTGACACTGTGTAGTGCATGGTGGAACACGCACCCAGGAAGGTGTCCTCACCCAAGAGATGGAGAATGGGCAGGACTGCAATGCGACAACAAGAAAGTGGGCTAAAGATCTCAATGCATGATGGACACGATGTACCTTGTAAAACACCCTTCACCAATTGGCTCGCTCTTTGGGAAAATTTTTGAGAATGGAGGTCAAACCATACAGGGGACCATCACATAAAGGCCGAAATGTGTGAAACTCTTTTTAGTCACTTCGTATGCCAGGCAGGAATACCTCAGACCTATTCTAACCCCCATACCTGCAGGGGGGGGGGGGGGGGGGGTATACATGTTTGTTATCTTGATATGGGTCTTATATTTTGGGAAATACCATTTTGACTATCTGCATAATTTGAAAATGTATCCCAAGCCAAAACTTGTCAATGAGTAAATGAAAGTGAAATTTTCAACCTTGTCTGTTTTTCCATTGTATTGAATATTTGCTTCATTGTTCTGTCCCAGCTCATATTTATGTACATATTCACCTTGCATATTCTGTTGGCATAATCCGCTATGGCTTGTCAATGCCTCCTTGTAACAGTACTCAATCATTCTTGAAAGAACATTGCACAGCTCTGCTTCTTGTACCTCTTGAGAAGCCCCTAGTTTATCTGCTCAAACATTTATGATTTCTTAGTGCCTCTGTATATCCCACAGTAGTTTTCAGTTCTTCCACTTGATGTAATTTTGACACCAACAACAAATGAACATTGGACTAATCACCAATACCTGCTGACATCATTGGGTCCTCAACAAATACCACCACGTCCTCAGATGACCTTCGAGAAAAAGGGGGGGGGGGCATGCAGCAGCTGAACTATTACTTGGTCTGGTGCCTGGTGCAATGCCATTTCCTCATCTCTAACTGCAGTTTGCCCCAATTACTGTTTTATCTGCTGACAACTGTACTAACTTTTCTTTCAAAAAATGAACTGCCTTAAGCTCCAAACTGCACCATGCGTGACTGCCATTGCAACACCTTTACTCCTCACCCACACACAATACACAAAGGCAAAGTATAAATATGCAACAGTTCACAACCTGAAAAAATAAGTAAATTACAAACTACACCTTATCATTAACACTACACTCTATATACAGCCTTGCAACATGGCCATATTGTAGGACGTAAAGCAAGTTACATATATTCACTCAGCCCACACTGCAGAATTCCCGAGCAGATTACTTTGTGAATATCTAACATGCTCCATACACTGAGCCTTACCATTATCCAGTTGCTCTGACCCAAAACAAATAACTTGAAGTTATGGTGATAGTTACTGCTAGATCCCATGTCTGTCACACACAACAAAGATAACCAATAGTTCTCTCATTCCCCCTACTGTGCTGACACTGTAGGCAGTGGTCCAGACATCGTGCTGCTTGGACAATGCACCATCTAGTGCCTATTGGAGATTCCACCAATTCTGGTGCCAATTATAGCCAAGCTTGAGATGGAGGGGCTACTACAATGTAAGGATGGCAGACAGCAAATGGTTGAGGCAAGGTAGCAGGCTGGTGAAGGTTCAGAAAGAGGTGGCTGCCAAAATTAATACTTTATTTCGCACTATTACGTTAGCACTGCATCAGTGCAAGGAGGCGACCATGCCCTCACTTCATGGGAAGAGGGCAGGTGGTCAGCAGGATGACAGCAAGCAATTGGCCAGCTGGCTGCAACCCACTCACACACAGCTATGCTGACACCTGCAGTTGGTGCTTGGCATATGACTGTCACAAGAGCCACAAACAACAGGTGTCAGTGGTGAATAAAGGCGAACAGGAATCTTGCAGAGGTAGCCAATGAGTGACCATGCCCAAGTGGCTGCTGCTTGCAGGAACCAATTGCTCCCGGGACAAGAGTCCAGCTGCTGCCCATTGTACAACAATCTGTGCAACTACAGTGACATTATTTTTCTGCCGTGGAATATGCCTCTCCAGTGTGAAAGAGCAATAGATACAGGGCACAATGAAACCTTTAGGCTGACTCAATGCAATAAATTTTATTACCCAGATGGAATAGTGCCATCCTTTCTACACAAAAAGGGGTAAAGGGGTGGGGTAGATGGGGGTAGGGCGAGAGAAAGGGGGAGGGTGAGGGCGAGGGCGAAAGAAAGGGGGATGGGGAGGGTGAGGGTGAGGGCGAGAGAAAGGGGGAAGGGGAGGGTGAGGGCGAGAGAAAGAGGGAGGGGGAGGGCGAGAGAAAGGGGGAGGGGGAGAGGGAGGGGGAGAGTTGGGCAGATCATGTAACCATTGTGGGGGCATACCCCTCCTACTCAATAGCTGAAGTACAGGACTAGTTTCTTATGATCTTCCAAGATTCCTGCTGCAACACCTGTGAAGGCAACTTTTTAACTATAGAAGGAGAAACCACTCCGGACCACAGGAGGGCTGCCACTGAAGAGGAGACAGACTTCAAGAATACAGTCTTCAGTGTTACCCAGCAGCAGTTCTTGGTTACATGGATATGCATTTTCAGGCTGCTTTTATTTTGCTGATTGCTTTGTTTCATGGTAAATATTTTTTCTTCCCGAAGGCTTATTCTTCCCCTCCCTGCTCCTGTAGAATTCTTACCCATACATATCTATAGGTACTAAGGTGCTGCAAAACTTTTTTTTGTCTTTTGGTAACGATAAACTAGCACTGCAATTTAACAGCTATGGTACTGCAGATACTGTTAGACACCATATCATTCTTTCTAAATGTTGAATATTTATTAGGTACTTACCATCTGCAAAGGGTAGACAGTTAGATGGGATTGTATATGGATATATGGCATTCACAACTAAGTATATTATAAACAAAAAATAGTCTAAACCCACATAGCTAACAAAATTTCAGCTGTCATCCTTAGGGAATTGATTGGATGTCGTATCATTCAACCATCTTGCTGATCAGTGATATCACGCACAAAATACTAGATAGTGAGTAATAGTATAGGTCAGGGAGAAACTGTGGGAGATGTCACTGTCAAAACTATCGAGGTGGTCAGTCAGGAATTGGAACACTACTCTCAAAGAGCTCTCCAGGACTAATTAATTTTACCATTGGACTACGAAAACATCATACTGCTGAGAGGAATTAAAATGAAGAAGGCTAATTGTGGTACCTTTGTCAGTGTAGAAAATGCAACACATTACATGGTTTATAGACGTCTAACAATTTCTCTAAAAGGTTCAGTAGTTATGAAACATTGCAAGAGCAGCAATTTGCTCTCATTTCTCCATACCTGTTTCTGAGGTTCACTTCTTTCCAGGAGCTTGGCCTGTATTCTACGAATAACGCTGACAGGAACACATTCTTCAGATTCATCAATGGTTGTATACAGATTGAGTATTTTGATTATCTGAAAAACATGTGTAGCAGTTAGAACCATACAAAATAAAATGCAGTAATAACTACAGCAGAAATATTCATTAAATTAATAGCTTTACTACTACTACTGCTGCAACATTACATTTGTAAGGATGTCAACTTTCTCCTAACTTCAGTATCTGATAAAATGGAGACAGACAAAACTGTTCCTCAAAGAAGAATTTCAGAAGGAAGAATTAATTGTACATACAAATCGTACATAATTCAGAGACAACAGCTGATACTCATTAAGACTTCAAGCACATAAAATTCTGATGATATTCTGTCTGCAAGTATCATGTCACCATATCTGACATAACAAATGCCAACAGATTTGTGTTCTGACACTGACAATGACAGATATCGTTAGCCATGAAAGCCCCATGCCTTTGTCGCATTTACTAATATAGATGGATGCCTGCAGTGTTGTGTATGCCACGAAGTATTTAATTTTGCCAATATGTATACCATACAACATGACTGTACGAAGACATCCTGAAAAGCAATGCCTCTGAATTTTCTACATGAAAACTCTAAGATTCTTAAACAAAACAAATATTCTTAGCAGTCTGTATCTCTATTCTCAGTATAGTCATCCTGGTAACACATTTCTCCCCGAGACGACAATTTCTTGGTACAGTCATTGCAGAATATTTGACCTGGTTGATGGACTCAGAACCTCACCTCAGCTTGTACCTCTTTTTCATTGTCAAAGTAACATATTTGAAGGCGTTCTTTAAGTTTTGGAAAAATGAAAACTTGATTGTGCCAAGTTGGAATTGTATGGAGGATGATCGATGACAGTGAAACATAGGTGGACGATTGTTGCAGATGTCACAATGCTAATTTGTGATCTACCTTTGTCATACTAAAGGAGCAGCATGTGTGGACAAACTCTTCTAACCCAGAATCTGATTTTAGCATGCTGTTTCTAATCCAGTGACATAATTACATTACTCACCACCATGTTACATGCTACAATTCAGAGACCTCTCATGGCAGAGGGCTGCAAATGTATAGAAATGAAGAATAAATATGTAGAATGTTAATAACATGTGCTTTATTTAAAATGCATTAAGAATTTATGTATAAAAAACTTGGAGGCATAACTTTTCAGCACACCCTTGTACATGTTCCCACGCAGGGCATTAGGAGCAGATAGAGGGCAAAATACTCAGAGATCTAACAGACTTAAAAGCAAAATATCAAGATGGTTACATCTGAAAAAAAAGTTTATTGTAGCAATAAGTCTGGTAGCAGATGCATAATATTTGTCTCCAAAGGAGTTGCAGAGAATTTAAGGAGTTTCCCTTCCCAACAAATTGCAACTCGCTGGAACTTGGACATGACAACCATGGCAGGAGAAAGATATGGATGCAAAGTATGAGGACATACCTAACCACACCACAGTTAGCTTGATTGGTAACTTCTTGTTAATTACTTTCACATTTGTGAGCAAGCTTTTCCTTTTGTCAAAGTGATAGGGAAAGAAGTGTAATATCTGAAAGATTTATAATGTTTATCATAGCTAGCATTCCTGGCAGACATGAAAATACATCTGAACAATTTAAAATGTTACTGCAGTGGATGGAAAATTAAATGGTTGACGTGCAAAACAAAATCTGAATGTTCTTGGAAAACCTATGTTTGAGACACAAATGAGAAACTGCAATTTAACATTTTTGGGTCACCTGGCTTCTTTAAGATTACTAGTTTTACTGATTACCAAGTCAAGATAAACCAGTTAAGCATGTCTTTAAAAAGGGACTGCAGGAGCTCAATATTTTGGAAATGGAAATTAAATTATTCAACAATCCTTTCCTGGTTTCATTCCATGGTCTGTCACCATTACCAAAGTTAAAATATGTGAATCTAGTATTTCTAACTTCAATGAAAGAAAGATACCACAGCACACTGACTTTGTCCTAGTGGGATTTTTCATTACAGCAAAAATGTTTCACAACCTATACAAAAATATGGTCATGATCATGTGCATGTTTGGGTATATATATACTAATGTAATCACCTTTTTTGTCCATAGCAAGAGTAAAAAGCAAAGAAGGGAGTTTTCTTTATGATGTTACAATGAATCTTCCACAGTAACACTGCAAACACTTTGACTCTCAATATTTCCTCTTAATATGGAAAAACCTCAAACTTCAGAAGCCTAATGAACATATTACATACTATTAATAGAGTTCCTTATTATTTATTTCCTTTGCTTCCTGCATTTTTTAGTTAATGTAACATTCCAAATTTGTTGTTGGCAATAACATAATGTGCACCATTTATAGTTGTCAGATTACAAGGTGCTGCCGTGCAGGCTAATTCAATTCCTCACTGACACCAACACTGGTTGGAGCAATCCACAAATTATTACAAGCACATAAGTTGGAACAACCTGTTCTAGCTGCAGAGAATTACATCATCAGTTGCTGTATAATATACATATGAAGCACCAAGAAATGCTAATTACTTTAATGAAAAAACAACTGTAGCTCACAAGTCTTTATAAATATGTTTCTTCCTAACCCATATGGTATATAAACCAGTCTTTAACATGAGTGGATGCATTACTATGTAAGAACCATCACAATGGGCAATCTAATCATGTGCAAAATTTAGTAAATCAGTAATAACTGACACCAATTTGAAACAATGATACAGTTAATTTTGAATACATACCTGCAACATTGAAAGTTTATCACACATATTGCATACATGCTGAACATCTTCATCCAGCTTACGAGTCTGTAGCAAGTGGGCAGCCTGAATTATGGGCTGTAATGTGGTTGGCACATCAGTACACTGGAACAAATGTGATAATTAACCATTTAAAACACTGAATTTTGCTGCATTTAAAATTATTAAGAGAACACCAAGTACTATGTTTTGGTCTGTATTGAACAGCAGAATTGAATAGGCATCCACAAAAGAAATCTGAATTCTTCAGTTTACCAAATGTGGGAACTGATATAATCAAGTTATGTGTCGTAAGTGGACTTCTGCTGGTGATCATCTGAAGTACCATTTTATGTAAAAACTAGTGGAATACTGGTAAAAAAGATATATGTAGATTCCCATTTCCTTTCAAATTTTAATGCTCTGTTGATAGTACAGCCAGGAAAGGGAGGAACACTTGTGATAATGTGAAAGGGTCAAAAAAGAAATCAGTGGTGAGGAGTAGAAAATTTAGGACTGGTCCTGTATGAAATTCCATGAACAAACACAGATGAATGATTTTAGTGTCACATGGACATCTTTGATTATTATTCACAAAAAAGGGGAGCACTCTACAACACAAATGTAGAGTGGGGTTCCTACAAATGATAGCTTTTCTCCTATAAAACTCTATTCCATGCAGGAGCACACAGATTCACTTCACCGCATTATTAAATCACTTAACTCAGTCACAAATGGGAAACTGGGATAGCTGGTGCAGTTATTCCTACTCACTGAAATGAATGGCTACAGATGACAGTGATAGACCACCAATATGTTAGAAATATCAATAAACTGCCAAAACAATACTGATATTCATACATTGCTACTGTACCACTGATATTTTTCTCACTATACTGGCCTTTCATAATTATATTTGATACACATTTTTACTGGATACTGAATTAAATAATCACTGTTTTTCAGGTATCCCTGTTAGAGGGACTCTGTAAAATGAAGACTCATTAAGTACTGTTAATACCAGATTGATATGACACATAATAAAGAAGATTAGAGATTGTTACATTCATAAAATGACCAGTAAATATCAATGTGGAAAGCATGGTGTGCTCTGAAACATTTGTGCTTGCATCAGTGTTGTACTCTGTTGTTGGATCTTTCTTAATCTGTGTTACAGAGCAGACAAACTTTCAATCTCCATGTCCTTTGGTGGGGTGCAGACGTCCAACAATGTCACCTACTCATACTTTCACTGCCCTTCAACCACTTTCCATGGATACTGAGAACAGTAGCACACAAAGAGCTAACCAACTTAGGTTTCAAGTCATGATAACTGCCATTTGTAGTAGTAGTATTAGTAGTAGTAGTAGCAGCAGCAGCAGCAGCAGCAGATTTATTCATCCGTAGATCTCTTATTACAAGGATATTGGACATGTAAAAGTATTTACAAGTTTAGAACAATTTAAAATAAGCTAATTAGTAGACACACACATTTCCAGACTTCTAGTTAGAGACAACCATTAGATTTACTCCTGGTATAGAATACTTTTTTTTACAAATAATTTGTTAAATAATGTAATGCCACACTGTTCAGTCACATCTCACTATCAGTCACTGCACATGGGCCGTTTTCTGTACCGCAACTTCCCATTTGCTATCCTAAAAAACTGAATCAGCATTCCTCCATAAAGAGCGAGATATTGAGCTCAGAAAGAGGAAGAGACGTTACTATTGTGCCATGCATAGCTTGGGGATAAGTATTTCTAGAAAGGAAAAGAGAAGGAAAAAAACTAAGTGAAGGTGTTATGTGGAATGTGGAATGTTGTATGGTGTATGTTTTATTACCATCATCATCATCATCTATTTATTTATTTGTATAACTTTTTTTTATCAAACCCCTACTCTATTTTAGCTAAGTAATCCTTCAATGTATAAAATATATTGTATAACAGGCACTTTTTAGCTGTCTTTTTAAAGAAGTGTATTTCTGCAATTTCTTTAATCTCTTTTGGTAATTTATTGTACAGTTTTATTCCTTGGTAGAAAGTGCTGTTTTGAGTTTTATGTTTCTTTTCTTGGTAAATGTAAGTTGAGTCTATCTCTTGTTGCATGGCCATGGACAGGGCTGTTTGTGCAGTAATTACCAATGTTATTTTTGATGTGTACAATTGACTGGTAAATGAATTCACAAGGAGCAGTTAAAATCCACAGTATTATGAACAGAACTTTACAAGTTTGAAAATTGTGTTCATATTTTGTGCATTTGTTCCCCAAAAAAGAATGCCATAGCTAATCATTGAGTGTACATATGAATAATATGTAACTAAATGACACTGCATGTACACACTGATGATAGGATTCTAAGGGCTGATGACATTCTGTTTGCAAGTACCTTCGTGTGTTCACACCACTTCAACTCAGAATCAATAGTCATTCCTAAAAATTTTGCATTTATTACACAGTCTATAGAGGTAAAATCTATATTTAACATGGTCATTTTTCCTCTTCAAACTGAAATTCATGGCATTAGTTTTCTTCACGTTAAATGTTACTTTATTGCTTATTGACCAATCATAAACTTCCTTGAGAGTTTCATTTGCTTTCTTGGCAAGGAGTTCTCTTGTTTTCTCCATGACTATAATATTGCTGTCATCAGCGAAGACCATTTTTTCACCACGAGTAACACAAGTGGGAAAGTCATTGATGTGCTACCTTGTGGAACCACTATATTAGTGTATTTTGGTTCTGATAAGAGTTTTACTAAATGTTTAGTTCTATTTGAAGTATGTGTTCTCTATTCTTTGTGCCCTACCTGCTTCATACAATGGAAACCAGTCATTAGCTACTCCTCTTATTCCTAATGCTTCTAATTTATTTAATAGAATCTTGTGGTTGACTGTATCAAACGCCTTAGAAAGATCCAAAAATATGCCTGTGACATACTCATCTTTATCAAGTACAACTTTTGTGAATTCTTCTATCGCTGACTTCGTATTTTTGCCACTTTGTAAACCAAACTGTGATTCGCTTAAAAGATTGTATTTATTCAGGTAATTCATTAATCTGTCTTTCATAATTGCTTCTATTATTTTTGAGAATGCTGACAGCAGGGAAATGGGCTGGTAATTTTCTGTGTCTTCTGCATTATATTTCTTAAGCAAAGGTACAACTCTTGCCTGCTTTAACTGCTCTGGAAATATCCTTGATGCGAAGGATTCATTTATTATATTTGTTAAGGGGCCTTGTATAATCCCTATGCATTGTTCAGTACAAACACTGGTACTTTATTTAAGCCTGCTGACAATTTATTTTTTAGTTACTGAACAGTTTTATTAACTTCATTCTCTGTGGTTGGAAGTAACATCATTGTATTTAGTGCAACATTATTTACAGGTGTTATATTTGTTTTGGGGAATTTTTGCTGTAACTTGTTGGCAATACTTGAAAAATGCTCATTTATATAGTTTTCTAAGCGTTGTGGATCATTTATTACCTTATCCCGCTCCCTTCGCAGTATGTTATTCTGCATTTGTTTGCCTCTCTCCATTTCCTTTTTTTATAACATCCAAGAGTGTTTTGCTTTTATTCTCTGCATTATATATTATTTTATCATTAAATGACTTTTCTGCAGAAATCAGCACATTCCTGTAGGATCTTTTTGTATCTATGATAGAAATTTAAGAATTCTGGATCATTGCAAATCTTTTTGTTGGAACTGAGTTGTTTAAGTGTTTGGGAGGACTTCCTACTACCTGCTGTTATCCATCTGTTTTTGTGAGATGTTCATACAGACATGCATACTTTTGGAAATGCCTTTTCAAAATTAAATTCAAACAATGTGGAGAATTTAGAGAATTTCATATTCACATTGGTTTCCTTCTGATAGATGTCATTTGTAGACTTGGAGTTTAGGGAATGATTTGATGCCTGATTTTATTACTGTTATTTGACAGAGATTGTCTGATAGTTTGAGATCTTTTACAGCTAAATCACATTTTTCCCTGTCCACATTTGTGGCCACATGGTCAATTACTGATGCAGTCATTGTAGTAACCCTTGTTGCACTATTGACCAATAGGGACATGCCAAAACTCTGAAGGATGTTTATGTAGGTGCTGCTGGATTCATCTATGATATTAGTGTTGATGTTAATGTCCTCACACAGAATTACGTTGACCTTTGCACTTCATACTACTTCTAGAACTTCTGTTAATTTATTGAAAAAAATGTCCACACTACTACTGGGAGATCTATACTCACACAAAAGGATTAATTTCTTGGTGATATCAAGCCCTGTTAATTCAGTAGCTGATATTTCAAAGTGTTTGTCTTCACTTACTGTACTGAGGTCATGTCTTCATTTGAACTGTATTCCTTTTCTAATATAAATGCATGATCCTCCACCCCTTGAAGTAGTTGCCATTTCATACAATGATAATACTACATATTCGATTTCTATGTCTCTACACCAGTGCTCAGTAATACAAACTACTGTGCAGTTCAAATATTGGAGCTCAACTTCTAATAGTTGTATTTTAATTTTTATTGATTGCATGTTTTGATGGAGGATTGTTAAGTCTGTGAAATGCCCCATGTTACTCTTTCCAATGGTTTATTTTTCTTTGCGACATCTGGTACGTGTGAAATTTGAAGTGTTAAAATATGTCTTGTGAGTGATTGTTTCAGTATTTTTTAAACTGCTCGAGATAATCTCTATGAGGGGAACCTGGTGTCTGGATTTATCCTAAAAAAGACCTACTTTTCCTACCTATGACATCAGTTATTTGACCATGTGTTGCCCAAGATCCACTCCCTATACTTTCATGAATCAGCTGTATCAATCTTCCCTTCCCAGTCCTGTTTAGGTGCAGGCCATGCCTAGTGAAACCCCATCTGTTGATAATCCCGATGGGCAGCAGAGAAACATGAGCAAAGTTGGTTGTCCTCAGAGCCATCCTTAACCCCACATTGATTCACCTCACAGCTCCATCAAGGTGTGGTTGATCATGAAGCAGGAACAGCTCAACAAAGTGTACGTTGGTGCCATGAGTCAGGGAAGCTATCTTGTCCATGTCACCACCTATGTCATATGCCCCATCCCTGTCCAAACTGTTTCCCATCCCATCCACTATCACTACATGGTCCTCTTCTGTGAAGTCCCTACATAAAGACCCTAGGTCCTCTATCAAATGACTTAGCCCTGCATTTGGATTGAAGATACTGGTGGCCTGGTACGCAGCCCCGAAACTTTCCTTTGGCTGAGGACCTACACCTCAACCATGGCTACTACCTAGCAGCAGCACTTTCTTCTTCCTAACACTTTGTACATTCCTAGGCTTCTTGGCCATGGTTGAAGTGTGCTGCATATTTCCTGCTCCTCATTCTACCTGAGGCTCTTCTCCATGTAACTCTGGTAGTGGTAGATGCCTGTTTTTGCTGTTGACGATAAAACTGTCAGATCATGTTCTCTTTCTTCCTATCCTCCTACCAGCTGCCACTTCCCATCCACCCTCATCCCCCTATCTCCCTTGATCCTTATGAATTCCTTCTTTGCTCCCTCCGACTGTGTCTGAAGGGCATAGATTTTCCTTTCCTGTTCCCCAATCAAAATGTTCCTACTGCATACTCTGCAGTTCCAGGAGAGAGCCTCTTCTGTTCTCCCAAAATTCTCCCCATTTCTATGTTTGCTGTTTACTTGTACATGAATAAACAAACATTGTTCTTTGGGCCACACTATTGTTTATGTCTAACATTATGACACAATTGGTGTTGAGTGTGATGTTCACTTCATCATGCTCAGTGTATTTGGTTTTTCTGTCAGTTCTCATGTCCATGCAAGCAGTGCTGAAATCTCTCCTTTAGGAAAAGGAGGCCCTTTCAGTTGCTACCACAAATTTGTCAGCCACACTGACTGTGTAGATAGGCTTCTATGTTGTCAGCATAACCACTACCCTTTCCCCATTATGGTGTTGGGTCTGAAGACAGTTGGCTTATGAGAAGTGGCTTAGGTAACACCACTTTGTTTTTGGTGTCACCAGTGCAATCATGCTTAAGGCTTTGTTCACTTCTTGGATTTCCCCTCAAATTTACCATTTGTTGTTCCATCTTGTCCCACTCCAGGAACCATCATCACTTTCATTTGATGAAACGTGTAAGTGTGTAATTTCTCCAGTTATCACCAAAAGTGCATGCATGTAATTGCAGCACATGCTGAGTTCTATTGTTGACATAAATAGCCCCATCAGTCCTACGGCCTCAGTTGCAAATATCAGTTTGTTACTGATGCTTGTCAGGATTCACATGCTGAGTCTATGGTCTGTGTTGCCACCATTCGATTGGCTCCAGAAAGGAGGGGCATCAACACAGACTACAGTCTGATAATCTATTTTTGGCTGAAGTGTTGAATATTAGTCAATCTTTTGAGGCATCTCATGCTGTTGGTGATTAGACTGAGGCTTGGTATGATGTCACCACAGCAACTTCTGTTCCTGGTTGTTTGACATCAGTTAGTTCTTGGGGGAAGAAGGAGGGGAGGGTGGAGTATACCAATCAGATTCCTTTCAGAGTATGCGCTTTTCTTAGCAATTGTATACAACCACTCACTTGACGAAAGGTCTGTTCCTAAAGACTGGAAATAAGCACAGGTCACACCAATATTCAAGAAAGGAAATAGGAGTAACCCACTGAACTACAGACCCATATCATTGACCTCAATTTGCAGTAGGATTTTGGAGCATATACTGTACTCTAACATTATGAATCACCTTTAAGAAAATGACTTATTGATACACAACCAACACGGATTCAGAAATTATCTTTTTTGTGCAATGCAGCTAGCTCTTTATTCCCATGAAGTAATGAGGGCTGTTGACAAGGGATCTCAGATCGATTCCATATTCCTAGATTTCCACAAGGCTTTTGATAATGTTCCTCACAAGTGACTATTAATCAAATTGCGTGCATATGGAGTATTGTCTCAGTGGTGTGACTGGATTCACGATTTAATCTCAAAGAGGTCACAGTTCGTAGTGATAGACAGTAAATCATCAAGTAGAACAGAAGTTATATCTGGTGTTCCACAAGGTAGTGTCATAGGCCCTCTGCTGTTGGTGATGTACATAAATTATCTAGGTGATAATCTCAGCAGCCCCCTTAGATTGTTTGCAGATGATGCTGTAAATTACTGTCTATTAAAATCATCAGACGATCAATTCCAATTACAAAATGATCTAGAGAGAATTTCTGTATGGTGGAAAAAGTGGCAATTGGCACTAAACAATGAAAATTGTGAGGTCATCCACATGGGTACTAAAAGAAATCCGATAAACTTTCGGTATATGATAAATCGCACAAATCTAAAGGCTGTCAATTCAACTAAATACCTAGGAATTACAAGTATGAGTAACTTAAATTGGAAAGACCACATAGATAATATTTTTGGATAAGTTGAAACAAAGACTGCACTTTGTTGGCAGAATACTTAGAAGATGCGACAAACCAACTAAAGAGACAGCCTACATTACACTTGTTCATCCTGTGCTGGAATATTGCTGTGCAGTGTGGGATCCTTACCACGTGGCATTGACGGAGGACATCAAAAAAGTGCAGGAAAGGGCAGCTTGTTTCGTGTTATTGCATAATAGGGGTGAGAGTGTCACCTGACATGATACGTGAGTTGGGGTGGCAGTCACTGAAACAAAGGCAGTTTTCATTATGGCAAGATCTATTTATGAAAGTTCAATCACCAACTTTCTCTTCTGAATGCGAAAATATTTTGTTGACAACCACCTATGTAGAGAGGAATGATCATCATAATAAAATAAGAGAAATCAGAGCTCGAATGGAAAGATTTAGGTGTTCTTGTTTCTGATGCACCATTTGAGAGTGGAATGGTAGAAAAGTAGTATGAAAATGGTTCGATGAACCCTCTGCCAGGCACTTAAGTGTGAATTGCATAGTAACCATGTAGATGTAGATGGCAAGTTGCCCAGTGCCTAGGGCACATAGCCTTGACATTCTACATGAAACAGTGTGGGAAAGATGGGTGAGGTGGTTGGTTGTCATTTGTCACTGTCGATGAGGGTGCAGAAGCTGCGTGCACTGTATATAATATTTTGCATGCGTCATTCCAAGCCCTCTTCTGCAGGTGTTAATTGTGTATCTCCAATGCTTATGACTTTTAACAAACTGTTTATTGAAGTGTGAGTAATAGACAAAGAGTTCAGGCAACAAGTGGACACACATACGCAGCTCTGACATTGCTAAACTTGTGAACCTATGTTAATTTGGTATGTTTGGCATTGTGTCTGTGTACTTAACATCTGGCGAGTTACAACTGAACAACGTATTCCAGCTTTGGGGCAATTTACAGCTTGCACTGTGTATAAATCTGTGGTTCATTCCTTAACTCTTCTGGTAGTGGATGATGCTGGTGCCAACAATTTATTTGGTCTGGATGCTTTCCATGTTTCTGGTTTTTTATTGCAGGTGCAGTGCACCTTGCTTCTGATGAGGTCCCTTTAGCAGCAGTCAGATTCGCAGATTCTGAGTTCACATTTTTTTATGTTTTAGGTTGTGCCACTAATTTTGCAGCCCACATTACCTTGAAACCTACTGTGCAGCCACATTTTTACATGTGTGCCCTATTCCTGTAGCTTTGAAGAAACAAATGAAATCAGAATTGTATAGGCTGATGATTTTGGGGTCTTACAGCCTATTACAACAAATATGTGGCCTACCCTAACTGTCTGCTAAAAAATCAAATGGTGAGTAGCGCCTCTGCAGTGACTATAAAGTTTCCGATAACACTCACACTATTATTGACACTCACCCTTTGCCCCATCAGGATGAGTTGTTGGTCAGACTTATAGGAGGCTAGTTATTTGCTAAAACTGAATTATCTGAAACCTATTTACAGGTTGCATTGGATGAGGATCCAAAAAGGCTCCTTGTGGCTGGGATGCCCTTTGGGATATACCAAAATCAGTGCCTCCCATTTGGTGTGGCTGGCACACCTGTGATTTTTTCAGCATTTTTGGAACAATTGATGATGTCTGTTCTGGCATGCATCAACTATCCTCATGATATTGTCATGATGGGTGCATCCAAGGAAGAGCATTTATGCAACTTATGCTACTTGGTCACGGCCTTACATACTGCACCCATCAATTGTGTATTTGGGGTTTGAGTTCTCTCAGGATAACATAAAGCAGGGTTGATCAAGATTTCAGCTCCCAGGCCATGCCCAGACACAAGGGCCAAAGTGCTCAGCCTCCCTTCATGTTTCCCCTATTGCCATGATACACTGTCTCAGTGCAAGGTGGGAGAAGAGGGGAAAACGGAACACACCTCATTTAAATGGCAGTGCAAGCACACTGCATACTACGTGGTTTTATATTTCACATTTACCAACAACATAGCTAACAAAAAAACAAATTTTCGGTATTATTTAATTATTTTTGGCTCATTGAAGACATAATTTTTATCTGGTAGCAACTGTTGGTATATGGACAGATGCAGACAATTTCACAGTTTTGCACTCAAGTTGCCACATAATTGTGATTTATTTAGTTTCATAGTCAAAAAAATGTTTTTCACACAAATATGATGATTGAAGCATTGTAGCACTTTTGTAATCTCATTATGATGACTTTGAAACTCTACCTGGTGAAATATAGACATTCTGGACAGTTTTAATGCAGAAAGATTTGTAATGAAAACTAGAATTACAAGGCAGTTCAATCAATTGCATCTGTATAAGATTAGGGGCACTTTCAACTGAAACAAAGGGTCTAAGAAATAGATGTACAATTGACAGTGTCCTCAAAATCTTTATAAAACTATTCTTGTAATTCTTGCAAGGCCACAATGGATTCCTCAAACCTTGTATTTTCTTCAATGCTAGTCAGCTTATGGAACTGGACTGTCTTTGCCAGAATGTATCCCTTCTACAACATGATTTTCTTTTCAAATGCATCCACATAAAATCAGAAAGAAGTGTGGATAGTGTGCAGTCAAGTCTACTTCAAATGCAAAGTCTGTACTCCATTGTGGATGTTCAAATTTTCATTCCTGCTCTCATTTTTCCTTCATAAATTCAATAATAGTGACTTTTAAGTCAAGAAATTATTCCAGGCATGCCCCTTGACTTAATGAATGTACTTTCAGTAATATATGAAATCTCTGCACCCTTTGTTCAGGCCGGCCGCGTCGTCCGTGTGGTTCTAGGCGCTGCAGTTCGGAACCGCGGGACTGCTACGGTCGCAGGTTCAAATCCTGCCTCAGGCATGGATGTGTGTGATGTCCTTAGGTTAGTTAGGTTTAAGTAGTTCTAAGTTCTAGGGGACTGATGACCTAAGATGTTAAGTCCCATAGTGCTCAGAGCCATTTGCACCCTTTGTTCGGTTCTATTGAAATCTATTGCAACTGACAATGGAATAATGTGTGTGACTTCAGAAATTTTACTGGTCATACCAGCAATTTCTTTAGGCACTCCTGGCCTGCAAATGCTATTTGACTTACAGAACAATGAATCCCATCTGTATCATCACAGTTTTTTGCTCTTTCATTCTCAACTAAACCTTCAAATTCTTGTTGCATAGTATTGTAATTTCATTTCATAGCAAATATACAGTACCTGTCACTTATGCGAACTGAGAATTCTCATCCCTCTCTTCTGTCATTCCTATTCACTTTAAAGGATTGCAGTGATAGATTGCTAGACTGCCTCTTTTTGTAAAACAACCAGTGGACCTTTGAACATCCTTCCATACCATCAACAAACAGCAAAGGTTAAACAGCACTGACAGTGCAATTCTGCCAAACTCAGAAAGTTGTGCCAACTGAAAAATGCTGCACCACACTAGTAAATGAAATGTCACAACATTCCCTGTATGTCCAAGGAGGACTGAGCAAAGCCAAGTGACAGGCTGGGCCTTGTCCTGCCCGCAGTCCACACCCGTTGCATGCGTGAAGTTTGGCCCAATGTGGCTGGCCCTGTTGTAAAGCCTTCATGTCATCATGTTGCTGTCACAGCTCTTTGCCTCACCCTTCCAATGTCAAAGAACACCCAACTGCTTTTAGGGAAAATTGCTTACTACCATAAATTCATTCTGGCTGTGCCCACAGCGGACCATCCCCTCCACAAATTTCACCACAAGGACATTTCTTTTCACTGAACATCGGCCTGGCAGCATGCATTAATGCTTCTGAAATGTATGCTGCATTCTTCTCCTGGCATCCTGGCCACCAAATGGTCTTGGCTACAGGCTCCTCAAAGTATGGCCTGATGGTCGTGAGGATGGTTCTTAATGTCTGATAGTTGACATGTCAAAAATGCTCAATTCCACTCAGCAGCACTACTGCCCAGTTGAGGAGGAGGCATTGCTATCATCTATACCCTCAAAAAGTTTGATGTATTCTTGTATGGATCTAAGTTCCACCTCATTACTTACCACAAGCCCATGGTTCTGTTGTTTAGTCCTTCTGCTTTGTACTTTGACAAAGCAGCAGATTGCCTCCAGTGTGGGGCCTTGTTTCTGTCTCACTACAACTATGAAATACATTTTTGGCCTACTGCACAGCATGTCAATGTCAATGCACTGTCCCTGATTCTGACAGGGCCATACTCTACTTTTGATCAGGAAGAGTGCCTTTGTTTTCATTTAGATGTTGAGGCATAATGTATAGTGGAAGGGTTTCCTATTGCACGCTTCTGGATTGCAGCTGCTGTTGCTGTCAACCTGACTTTGCACCAAGTTGTTCAACTTGGTTGGCCAGACAGGTCTTTGGGCAGGACTTCTGATTTTTTATGTAGCTATTCTGCCCTTTGTCACCACCTTCCAGTGTGTAATGGTGGTTTTCTCTTAGCAAATGATGGGCTGTCTTCCAGGGTTGTGATTTCAGTGGCTGTAGAGTATGGTGTGCTTCAGTTCCTACAGCTGGGAAAGTGGAGGGCTCTATTATACCAAGTCACTGACCCATCGACACATCTTCTGGCCTGGCATTGACGAAGACATTGCGTGTCTTGTCATGGCCTGCTCTCAGTGTGCAACCCATGAGGTGGTAAAGCTCTCTTCCTGGCCTAGGTGGTTAGTGTCTTCAGCATTGGTGCAGTTCTGCCACTCTGAGGACCCAGATGTCTAGATGCTACCAACACCATTCTCACCGGCCCTCACTTATGGCACTTTGCAAGAGGTGGCCACTGCACATGTCAGGGGCCATGTCACTTCCACCTTTACTCATCAGTTCCAGGCCAGAATCTCCTCCCACATCCACCAGCATCTCCGATGCCCACCACATAGGTCATGGTTGTGTCATCATTTGCCCCAATTCCGTCATCAGACGAAAGCCCTTTTGGTAAGGGGGAGGGGTGCTATAATCCTGTACATATGGATATGATCCATGTTACCAGGTTACCAGTGCACTACACTCATGCTCTACCAATGGCATCTGTGCGAGATGGCCACCAGAGGCTGCCCGTAATTTGGGCACATGGTATGGCACATGGTGCATCTGCTGGAGATCTCCTCCATATAAGGACAGCACAGCAGGTGCTCATCCTCAGATTATGTTCTACTATTTATTGTACCATTTGTGTGTTTGCTGTTTACTTGTATGTGGATAAACTAACTTTGTTCTTTGTGGCAGCACAACAGACAGGTAACAGCCAATCATCACAACTGTAGATAGAATGATATGGCATCTACACAATATTATTGAAACACATTTGAAGATATATAAAATGATGAGACAGAGTGTCATTGTATGGTAACTGTTATATTTGACAAAAAATAATGATGAGATTGATTTTAATGTTCTAATCTAACATCTGCATAAATGAACCTTAATTTGAAATGAGAATGAAAACTGTTTTGTCATTCAAAACTAAGGTGGTATTCTATATCATACGTTTATTGATTTAAACTATCCATTTATCTGTTTTCTTAAAGTCATGTAAAATGTTGCAGCACACATCTTAATGCATTATTTTCTTTTAAGAGATGTTGTGCAAGGTTGAAGCCATCTTCCATAGTGTCCATCTTCTCTGGTGTTCTGACAACCTAACTGCCACAGATTTGCTTGACTGACCACTTATACTTTTCCAATATGTTTGCAGTTGATTTTGTACACACTGATCTGCTCTTAATATTTCATTGTGTCTTCAATTTAAAATAATGATTAAGTTATGGATATTGTTTGAAAATCAGATTTGGATAATGGAACCAGTGAGAGGTGACACACCAAAGGAACTGAACGCTGCTTACTTGTGACTGGATGGTACCATCCTGCACAGGTCACAGTAGAAGTAGCTGTTTTTCTGTAAGTGATAAATAGACCTTTAATTGTGTTAATGGGAGATCCTTCTATGAAACATTTGCCAGATCACAATTAAAAAGTGCTGCTGCCAATAGTGATGCTATTTTGTGTGGTAAAATTAATACAATTATCAAGTTCAAGAGGAAACTTGTGTCCAGGGATGTTATCACTAACAAAGTCAAAAAATAAAAATGCCTAAATAATTCTAAATTTCACAATCTGTATGAAGATCCAACTGCAGCTTCTAACAACCAAGAGGAACAAAACACTATAAAATCATGTGAAAATTTCGGTTCAGAAACCAGCAGCTGGACACTTGTAAATATGACTCCAATGGCTCCTAGATGTTTTGGTTTACCTATGTTACATATGTATGACAGCCAGTAGTGTCCAGTTTCTCTGCTTCTTGTTGATTACTATGGAAGAAACTAGATTACATCACAACAAGAAAACAAAACTTAACCTAATATTTGGCATCAGAAATTCCTCAGCTCTTGTAGCTAAATTTCAAACAATATTGGCTTTAACTACACTGCCTGACAAAAAGTCACTTAATAGCCATGGTCAGATATCAATTTACTTTCATATACATATGCACGATTGTTGAGTAAGTAATGATTAGAGTTGCAGGTAGTCCATTACTGTTGTTTGAGTTAATTGTTGTTACCAAGCCTGGTAGGATATATAAGGAGCATGGACAGTGTAAGATGTTGAATGATCACTGTGAAGAACATGGAGGTGCCACATACTCTTTTTAGACAGTGTTATCAGCACCTGACAGAGTTTGAAAGGGGCCTCATTGTGGGTCTTCAATTGGCTGCCTCATCAGATTGTGCAATATCCAGATCTGATGGCATTTGTATGTGACAGTGACTATGTTTGACTGTATGGGAGTGTGAGGGCTCATATACTTATTGTTAATGTTTCGGTGAACTGCACCTAACCACCGCATAGAGGTACTGTCATAGTTTGCACTAACAACACTGTAACCCCTTCTGACTTACATCTGCCTTCTGAGAACAAATAATGAACTCTTGCTACATTCTGTGTCATTCCATAACTTTGGTCAGAAACCAGCAGCAGTTTCACCAGAGAATTACCATCCCATGAGGTGGTCATTAAAACCACAATACAGACTTTTTTTTTTGGAAGCATGGTACGGCCAGGAAGAATAAATTGCTAATTAATTATGTCACATTGTCTTTGTTGATGAACTGAAATTTGTACTACCCTGGATAACCATCATTGGTGAGTACAATGCCAGTCTCGGAGAGGTCCCATTCTTTCATGGTTTTGTAGTGGCACAAGGTGTTACTCCTGGCACTACGGAGTGTAAAGCCATTGGGTGTAACTCCAGGTAACAGGTTATACTGACACAGAAAACTCTGAAAGACAATGGTACATCACAGGAATTCTGTGTGTTACCTCTCATGCAAGAAGATTATGGTACCATTTTTCAACAGGATAATGGTCATTCACACATGATGTGTATCTATGAACTGTCTGCATGATGTTGAGGTTTGCCGGTGGCCAACAAAATCCCCAGAACTGCCCCTGACGGAACATGTGTGGAATCAGCTTGGATCTCAACTAACATCCCATGCTGGCATGCAGTATATTAAGGACTAGTTACAAAAGTTGTTGGCCAACTTGTCTTAGGAGAGGTCACAAACTCCTTATGACACCTTTTCCAACCAAAGAAGTGCATACGTCCATCTCAGAGGGGTGCAACATCATACTGATAAGTGGACTCCTATTATTAAGCTCTTTGTAAATTTGATTCAGTTTTGTAACCACTGCTGTAACATCACGCAACTTCTCAAACTGTGAAGTTTATTTTTTTCCCCTTCTTGCAGGTTCACTTTCTTTGTCAGGCAGGGTAGTTTCATTTAACATCACTAGCTTGTATACAAATACTCCCACTGATGAGTGTAAAAACAAATCGAGATACCTTTTACATATACCTAAGCTGAATTCCATAGTGCTACACATCAACAATTACCACTGAAACATATGCAAAACAGAATTATTTTCTGTTTGAGAACACTTACTACAGACCATCTAATGACATAGCTATGGATTTCTTTTATTAGTCCTAACTACAAGGTGTTTTACAAACAAATTGAACAAGCGCTCTTCCTGTGAAAGCAACAATGAGCTGAAAAATTAAATACTGGATCAGGTATGTTGGCGATGTGAAGTGTTTATGGAATGGTATCACTAGATAAATGCATTCCTACAACATTTAAAGTCACAATACAAGGTGTACAACTTTGCTTCCACTGTTTGCCAATAGGTAGCGACAATAGTAACTAGCAGTCGAAACAAACAGATCGCAGACATCAGGCAGTTAGCTTGGACCTCAGTCAACATAACCTCAGTCAAACATTAGTCAATTTTTGTCTGCATCATGAAGTTGTACTTGATTGAAAATGTCATTTTATGAGCCTAATTCTCATGATTTGTGGGAGGTGTTACTGTTTTGTTTCAATATGAAGAAAACAGTGGTTGAGTCTCATTGAATCCTCTCAAGTATGAATGGTAAGGATGCTATTAGTGAAAGAATGTGTCTTGAGTGGTTTCAATGCATCAAGAACAGTGATTTTAATGTCATTGACTGGCATAGTGGTGGAAGAGAGAATGTTTTTGAAGATGCAGAATTGGAGACATTGCTGAGTAAAGACTCGTGTCAAACTCAAGAAGAATTGGCACAATTAGTGGGAGTGACACATCTAGCAATTTAAAAACTTCTCAAGGCTATGGGCATGATTCAGAAAGAAGGAAGTTGGGTCCCATGTAAGCTGAAACCAAGAGACGTTTAATGGTGTTTGTGGGTTTGTGAACAGTTGCTTTAAAGGCAAAAACAGAAGGGATTTCTGCATCATATTGTGACCAGGGACGAAAAATGGGTTCATTACTATAACTGTAAATGCAAAAAATCATGGGGATATCCTGGCCATGCTTGAACATTGATGGCCAAACTGAATATTCATGGCTCCAAGATAATGCTTTGCATTTGGTGGGACCAGCTTGGCATCGTGTACTATGAGGTGTTAAAACCAAGAGAAACAATCACAGATGCTTGCTATCAAATGCAATTAGGTGCATTTGAGCGGAGCATTAGAAGACAAACGGCCGCAATACAGTGAGATGCACAATAAAATGATTTTGCAGCACGACAATGCTCAACCCCACGTTGCAAGAGAGGTCAAAACATTCGTGGAAACATTAAAATGGGAAGTCCTATCCCACCTGCTGTACTCTCCAGACATTGCTCCCTCTGACTATCACCTGTTTAGATCAATGGCACGTGGCCTGGCTGACCAACACTTATGATCTCATGAAGAAGCCACAAACTGGATCAATTCATGGATTGCTTCAAAAGATGAACAATTTTTTTGATGCAGGATTCATACACTGCCTGAAAGATGGAAGAAAGTAGTGGCCAGCAATGGAAAATACTTTGAATGAAACAAGTGTATCCATTTGTTTCATTAAAGCCTCAAATGTTGGGGAAAAATGGCGGAAGCAAAGTTGTACACCTTGTACAATAAAATCCAGTTCACTATGGAGATGGGAGGTTCTTCTGTAAATTATTTCAATACAGATCTACTGCTCCATACAATGAAACGTCAGTCATGAAGTTAGTTTAATGTAAGTGTATCTGTCATGTTTTTAGAGTAGAAGGTATCCTATGCACCTGTACTGAGATACCTCACAATATTATCCCATATGACATCAAGGAATTATATACAATTCAAAGTAAAGTAGTCAAAGCATACCACAGGTTCTGACTGTAGATATTGGTATTATTATTGTAAAGCATGTTATCTACATTCACCATTTGCAGATGAAATGTACATGCCTTCCACAAGAGTTGCCACACTTGTCTTCAGTCCTAGAAGTCTGACGTACCACACTACACGATTAGGACATTATTGATGGCTGTAATAACACCAATCCAAAAGGAATTATTCAATAGAAATTACTTATAGTACATTTTTATTGTAACAGAGTTACACTCTTGTATGTGACACATCAACAGATTTCCCTCTGATATGTTATTTGTGGGGCTACATTATGCGGTTCCAGATGACAGTCTATTCCTTATGTTATCTGCAAGTTACTTTGGAGTCATCTGCTACACTTGATGACAAGTCATTGTTGAGTAACAGGAAAAGAGGGTGTCCCAAGGCAAAACACTGTATAATACCCCAAGTAAGTGACCTAATCAGACCAAATTTAATTTTTAGTTACATAATAGTCTAAAACAACATTATTTTTCCCACAACATAATGAGATTAAAGGGACTGCATTGATTTCCCTAAATCCTTATTGTTGTCGATTTGACAATACAAAAGTGATTCCATAAGCCAAAGCCTATGAATACTCCATGTTTCATTAATGTTGTTCTTTGCAGGGAGGAGGAAAAAAAATAGACTACTGATAACACTACATGTACCTGTAGTCTCATGTCACAACACCACTGTTCAAGATGTGATAGATTATATCTTATTTGCATTCCTTTACTCCAATGACACAAATCCTTTCGGAGCAGTAGGTTATTCACTGAAATGGCACAGATGAAGTAGAATACCTGCAAAATTAAAACACACAACTTCACTTAAAATGGTAACATTGTCATGGGTATTTTCTTTTATTTCTGGTTTGCAATCTACTAGAGACTTCAGTATTTACAAAATACAGCAGTTTCCTTATAGTCTAGGATCATGTAACTTACTGTTAGAAAATTGGTCATCTCACCTGCCGAAATATCTGGACAGTAAGTTCTGGGTCAACACCATGGTTCCCCATAATTTTATAGATATAATTTAGTTCCTGCAAGAGTGCATCCAATGACTTCTGTACACCCAAAAATGGATCAGAATCCCATGATGACAACACAGCTCTTCCTCTCTTTCCACTAGGTATCTGGCTTGTCAAGCCACTTATTTCTTCATGTTCAAGAATAGCTGGCACCACCAGTGGCTCTATCTTTTCTTGTATATGCCCAGCAAGACTCTGAATAATGGCATGTGAATGATAGACATTATTTTGGGGACAGTTATTATATACCTTGTAGATGAATTCATAAAACTGCTACTTTCATAGATGAAGTGAGGCCAAAACAATCTGTTAAGGAAAACTCAAAATAGGACTAAAACATGTTCTTACTTCAATCTTTTAATGCAGGTATTCAATCCTCTATATAGCCAACAGAAAAAAATCCCTACTTTATGTCCTCCATGCAATGATTTAAGAATTAATTAATTAATTAACAAAGGAAGCATATAATTGAGTCTGTAATGTTTCTCAGCACTTACATAAGAAAACCAAAGAGAATACAAAGACTATAAACCATGTCTTCAAAACTGAAGAAATTTACAAAATCCACAAAACTTTAAACAGACCTGATCAACATTGTTTCTTCACCTCTGTGCACCTCTGTTTCATCTCATACTATGGTGTGCAAATCATCTCGGGGTATTACATGCTACACCATTTGGACAGTAATCCCAGAATCAGTCTGCACTTTCTTATCATGTAGCCATGTAGTAGCTACACACTATAAGGGTACAATATTCAGGAGGTGTTATCTAATTTGAGCTAGAACTTGGGTATTATTTTGAATATTTCATAAATACAATAAGAAAATCAAGTGCCTATCACCCTCATGAAAATTTTCAAGTTTTGCCAAATGAACCTATTTCCAACTACTCAAAAATTTGACACTGAACTGTGCAGTCTGTGCATGGTTCTTGGTAGAGTCACATTTCCATGATAACACTGTATAAAATTAGCTTGTTTCTTCATTCTTTGAGTACAGTATCTACGTCTTATTCAGTATTTAATCTGCATCAATAAGTTGTATTACAATTCAAAAGCTATCCTATGCAATGACACACTAAGAAGCTGAGGTTAAGGAGTAGACTAAATTTCAGTTCAGACTAATTCTCATGAGTCTTGCAAGGAGCATATGAAGGTTACACTTGAAATGTAATGAAATCACTTTCTAGGCATAGCCTCATGAGGTAATCAGTTAGGTGGGAATTGTTAGATAATACTCTCAGGTTACCTGATGAAGAATTATTGCACTATTAAACACAATGGGAGAACATTAGGTGGTATTTAAGAAAGATTCTCAGAAAGTTAAGATAGATCTGGATTTTGCACATGAAAAATTTAGACAGACACAAAATATTTAACATAAATCTATTCTATGGCTTGGGCATGCATAAAATACAGAGCATAAATTTTAATAAGTCACACATAGAGTGAGTAGGGAGAAATTACAACACATAAATTGCCATGTTTACATTCCAAGTTACAAATATTGCTCAATGTTATGACCACCTGCATCCATGATAGCCTGGATACCAACTCAATTGTTTGCAGCACTTTTTGAACAGAGGACAATGGAATGTTCAGCAGTTGTGGCACAGCTTGAAGATCGTTACTGTGTCCAGCTTTCTCAGCCATGGCAACAGTACATTCTTCAACAACATGTGACACAACTGGCCACCGGCCTTTTTCAGGAGTAATTCCCAAATTGTCAGTTAGTTCTGACTTCTGAATCATATTCTTCAACACTGGTGTAGAAAGAGGACCTCTTCATATACCTTTAATGCATGAGACTTGTGAAGAGCAGCAACACTAGTGCTGCTGTTTTGATAAAAAAAAGTTCTATGAGTAAAGCTCTGCTTACATGCCCAGACCCTTATTGACTGTCTGCAGCTGTAATGCACATTGATACTTACGTTTCAGCACTTTGTCTCTGTACTAGTATTCCTACTAATGGCAAGTCATGATACTACCACTATTGACAATGCAAATTCTGCAGCACACAGTCTGAACACTGTAAAGTTGGGTACCCATATGGTAAATGGTTTACCACCTACACCTGCTCAAATAGCGAAGTTCAATAACAATGCTGTCCCTCCCCCTCCCTCTCCCTCTCCCATTTCCTGCCTCCTCCCTGGATTGAATTCAGGTGTTCTAGAAAGTCATTCAAGTTCTCACTGCCATGAAGCCAAATAACAGAACTATCATCTACGTATCTGAAAAAACATGCTAGTTTCAGCTGCAGACCCCAAGGTGTGTTCCTCGAAATCTTCCATATACAAATTGGTAATGATGGGTGACAATGGGCTTCCCATTACAACTCCATCTGTCTGCTCACAGTACTGGTCATTGAATAAAAAGTAAGTGGGTGTCAACACAGTGCTTACTTTCTGCAGTTTTGCATTGAAAATGGCAAGGTATGTTCCTGTTGAAGTATCTGCAGTTGTCAACGATGCCATCCAGCTGCATTCTCTTAAGCTATTTGAACAGTGTATACGCCAGAAGAAACTAAATCTCACATTGTTAATTTCCTCCCAATAGAACTAATCACTGCTTGTGGAGGTTGGATAAATTCTGCAGCAGTACAGTAAGATTGCAATGTGGAGTGTCGTTTTTACTGCAGTGTTGTGATCAAAATACTGTTCCAACATTTGCCAAAGTAGTGCATCATATTAATTCTCCTGCCACTAGTCTTATCAAGCAATGCACAAGCCTAGATATTGTTTATGAGAGGATCCATTACACTCACTGACAGCTGGATTTTGTTTCCAAGGAATTATTTCAGCTTCATTTAATGCCTGCTTCAAAATTTCAACTTTTTCTTGGGATTGGTGGATGATGCTTCATGGCACTGGGAATTTCATTCTGTAACTGCCTGGCATTTGGCAAAGTTTGAATGTTTCTGTGACTTGGAATCTATACTGTATCTCAACATTCTGTGATATGTCTCATGGAGAAAGCTTTTTGATGAAGCAGCTTTTTTGGTGCTCCAAAGCATTTGCCAGTGGTTGATTCTATAAGTTCTTTTGTAGACACTGTTTTTAAACTACCTCCTGATGTTGCAGAATATACTAGGAGGAAGGCATATTGTGTGTTGACTGGGGGACGTACACCCAAGAGTAATATCACAGCAGCTGAGAGGACTGCTTTATGTTCACTTAGAGTTGACCCATCAAAGGATGCAGTATTTACTGTCTGATTCCACATATCACAGGATCGGTTCTGACCCAACAAAAAGTGTTGAGAGAAAGACTAACAACCTCCTGGAGAAATTTCCTTATGGCAGGAGAATATCAAGAGCCTCAATTCTTATTGTGCTATTCTCTCTAGGGCACTTGGCCTCCCTAAGGTCCACAGGGAAGAGGCTCCTGTTCATAAGATTCTGATTAAGACTGTTGCTCTGACATTGTGTAGAAAAACACTGTTACTCTGTTGAGTCATATAGTAGGTCAATGTAAGCACCACATTAAGATCTCAGCAGATTTTGTAGATCAGTTAGAGTGAATGCATTTGAATGACATATTCTTGTAAGTTTTGATGTGGTCTCTCTCTCTCTCTCTTCACTCATGTACCTCTGTCCGATTCATTACAGTTGATTGAAGTTAGGATTGGTGCTGAATTAATGAACCCATTTCAACATGTGTTAACTCACTTCCTTTTTATTCAATGAGCAGTACTATGAGCAGACAGATGGAGTTGTCACTTATCATTGCCAGCTTGTTTATGGAAGATTTTGAAGAACTTACCTTTGAGTCTACGGCTTTGAAAACTGCATGTTTTTTTTCAGATATGTAGAAGATTCTTTTGTTGTTTGGCCTAATGGCAGCGAGAATTTGAATGACTTTCTAGAACACCTGAATTCAACCCACCTCAATATTCACTTCACAACAGTGGTGGAAAAGGATGGTTGTCTTCCATTGTTTGATGTGGTGGTTAGGAGGAAGGTGGATTGTACGTTGGGACATGCCAATCATAGGAAGCCTACTTACACTAACTTGTATCTGCAGGCTAATAGTTTTCACCATACAGCTTAACATAAAAGGGTACTTCAAACCTTGATTCACAGGGCCCATGTCATCCTTGGCCCTGAGAGTTTGTCAGCAGAGTTAGTCCATCTTGAAGTCACCTTTTGTCAGAATGATTATAGTGAAAGACAGATAAGACATATGTAGCACTCTTGACCAACTATGCACTGTGTGAGCCATGATAATACTGAGGTGGTACCAAATTCTACGGCTTTTTGGCCTTACACAGGAAGCATTTCAAACAGGATTGGTCATATGCTGTGGAAATGCAATGCGATGTGTGTGTTTTAATAACCATTTAAAATTGGGGTCCTTTTAGGTAACATAAAGGATGATCTTGGTTCACGTAAGGTGGTTGTCTACTGCATTCCTTGCAGCTGTTTCATGTCATATATTGGTCAGACTATCAGGACTGTGAAAGGCCAATGTTCTGAGCATAAATGGCATGCACGCTTACAACAGCCAAGTAAATCTGCCACTGCAGGACATTGTCTTGACACCAATCATTGTTTGGAATATAACAGAGATTCCTATATGCACTTCAAGCTATTGGGATAGTGTTTCTAGGAAAGGTATTGAAATTGAGATATATATATATATATATATATATATATATATATATATATATATATATATATATATATATATATATATATATATATAGATAGATAGAGAGAGAGAGAGAGAGAGAGAGAGTGTTGAGTTGGGTTGTTTGGGGGAAGAGACCAAGCAGCGAGGTCATCGGTCTCATCAGACTAGGAAAGGATGGGGAAGGAAGTCGGCCGTGCCATTTCAAAGGAACCATCCCAGCATTTGCCTGGAGTGATGTTAGGGAAATCAAGGAAAGCCTAAATCAGGATGGCCGGATGTGGGATTGAACCGTCGTCCTCCCTAATGTGAGTCCAGTGACCCAATGTTATTCAATCTGTATATTGAGCAAGCAGTAAAGGAAACAAAAGAAAAATTCAGAGTAGGTGTTAAAATCCATGGAGAAGAAATAAAAACTTTGAGGTTCACCGATCACATTGTAATTCTGTCAGAGACAGCAAAGGACTTGGAAGAGCAGTTGAACGGAATGGACAGTGTCTTGAAACAAGGATATAAGATGAACATCAACAAAAGCAAAACGAGGATAATGGAATGTAGTCAAATTAAATCAGGTGATGTTGAGGGAATTAGATTAGGAAATGAGACACTTAAAGTAGTAAAGGAGTTTTGCTATTTGGGGAGCAAAATAACTGATGATGATCAAAGTAGAGAGGATATAAAATGTAGACTGGCAATGGCAAGGAAAGAGTTTCTGAAGAAGAGAAATTTGTTGACATCGAGTATAGATTTAAGTGTCAGGAAGTCGTTTCTGAAAGTATTTGTATGGAGTGTAGCCATGTATGGAAGTGAAACATGGACGATAAATAGTTTGGACAAGAAGAGAATAGAAGCTTTTGAAATGTGGTGCTACAGAAGAATGCTGAAGATTATATGGGTAGATCACATAACTAATGAGGAGGTATTGAATAGAATTGGGGAGAAGAGGAGTTTGTGGCACAACTTGACAAGAAGAAGGTTCCGATTGGTAGGACATGTTCTGAGGCATCAAAGGATCACAAATTTAGCATTGGCGGACACTGTGGAGGGTAGAAATCGTAGAGGGAGACCAAGAGATGATTACACTAAGCAGATTCAGAAGGATGTAGGTTGCAGTAAGTACTGGGAGATGAAGAAGCTTGCACAGGATAGGGTAGCATGGAGAGCTGCATCAAACCAGTCTCAGGACTAAAGACCACAACAACAACAACAACAACAACAACAACAACAACATGCCTTTTTCCACATTCAGATTAAAAAAAGAAAGAAATGTATTAGAGACAATATGGATGTCACGTCAAACCTTATTCTTTTTTAAATTTGCAACTTTTTAAGCAAATATGCAGCAAAGTTTAACTTCTTGAACTGATGAAATACCAGGACCACAGAAATAAAAGGCCTCAAATGGCACATCTGATATCTGAAGGCAATGACTTGTTATCGGACCCACTTCAAACAAAATTCCCAATTGAACTACATGACAGAAGCTGTCAATTTCATACATAGCAACACAGCAAAATCATGTCCACTGCTCATAATAGTTATTCACTACTGAAATTTGCAATGATACATCAAATGAGACGTTATTAGTACTAGCTTCTCTCAAAAGTGGAGAAGTTTTCAGTATGACAGTTCTTATCTAATATACAAGTGAACCTTCCAAATTTCAATCTAAAATACTGTTACACCAAACTTCTTGTTTGCCTATAGTAACTGTTCAGAATGGGAATTGCAATTAAAAATCATGGCAGATGTGGAAATCCATTAAGTAACATTGCTTTTAGTGGCATAAATACCTCAGTGTCACTGACATTCATTAAAAATAATTATTGTATGGGAACTGAATGTGATGAATGAAGATGGTGCTCATTGTAATGTGCAATAAGCCATTTGGACCATGTATATTCTCAAATTTACAATCTCATCCATTTTTCAATCTTATTTGAAATGTTTTAAACTCCGACTGTATAATATGTTGTGCTAACACAATTAACCCCTGTGATTAAAAAAATTGAATTTCATAAAAATTACTGTACCACAAAAAAAAAGTTTTGTTCATGTGAATACATATATTATCATAATTGTTCTATTGTGCTGCTGAGTGAATTTCATTTTCTGTAAATTATTCTTGATTTAATGTTCTGTTTTGCTCTTAGTATGCCTAAATCTTTACTGATGTACTATGAAATGATGTGAAGTGGGTGCCAGTTGGTTGTATGTTGTCTGTCGGGAAGGTAGGAAGGAAAAATGTAAAGTTGTCTGGAGTTTCAGACAAATGGAATGTATTTCACTGAGTGAACATTGTAGTTGACGTCAGCAAGGCATATAGGACTATTAAAATTTAAAACTACATATGAATCAGTTTGTAGTCTATGTCATTTCAAGAAGCATGTCAATCTATAGGGTTTCCAGACCTAAAAGAGAACCTGGCTTCCACACAGAAGAAATTCAAGCAACGGATTGAAGGAGATCCTTTAAAAAAGGAAACAAGAAGAGTATTTTTTCTTTAAATCTACCACTAGATCTGCCCAACAGTATTTCTACTCAATGAACAATTATTACAATTAACAGTCATCCAATGTGCATAACAAAGGAGGTCGTTAAAGTGGTGCCCTTGTGGCCAGGATACTTATACGTTTGGATTTTTGACAGTGTTTATGTTTCAGGTGATGAAAAAGCATATAATTGTGTTGCAAAGTGTAATGATTTTAAACCAAAGATTGTTTGACATAGTACATGTTGAGAAGTTTTGGAATGACACAACACTATGGACATACATGGTTTTAAAAGGTTGAAACATTATTACGAAAGTTGACACCACCTACCCAATCCAGGACAATAATAAGCTAAGTACCAATTAAAAATTTATTTTTGTACTTTCTCAGTGCAATGTTGTGTGGACGTTCTAACTGGCATTTTTTCTAGCACTGATAATTTATGAACAAATTTACAACAAATGGATCATGATCAGAACAATGAAATAAATATGCTGAAGCTACCAGCTTCAACTAATGACTTTAAAAAGGACATAGCCAATAAAGGCATGTTTCAGGATGCATTAGGCAATAGTTGACCAAAACAGTTATATGAAATCCATGCAGAATCGAAATTTTTAGACAGTAGTGTGTTATATTTGAGTCCAGACCATGAGAAACAAGTACAGTTGCACATAAGTGAAACAATGCCGAGTGAAAAACCGAAACAGTTAAATTTACAAGACATGTTTACTGCATTAATGTCATCAATTAAACAAAGAGTGAAAAACTGTCATTGATAGAGAAAAATAGTGAAAAAACTGTCATTGGTAGAGAAAAATAGTGAAAAAACTGTCATTGACAGAGAAAAATAGTGAAAAACTTGAAAGTCAATAGTCTCAGAATGTAATGTCATTAGAGCAGAGCTTAATGCACAAATTTCAGATATTAAAAAAGACTTAGTTGGTGTTTTTTCTCAAGTGAAAGCTACAGATGAACATGTGAAAAAAGTAGAGGGGAAGTTAGAGGCTTCAGAATCCAAAATTCAATCATTAGAGACAAAACCAAAGGAAGTAGTCAAGGGTCTCAGATCTGAGATAGGTGCTTTTGAAGTTAGATGTAAAGATGCTGTTGGAGACACTAGTAAACAAGCTGTAAACTTTATAAATAAGCAAAATGAAAAAATAGACAGTGTTGCCTCAGAAACAGATTAAAAAAAGTTCAGAAAATATCTGAGATAACAGACTCAAATGTGTTAGACTTACATAGTGATGTCACTATTATCAAAAAACAAGATGGGCTTATCTAAAAAAATTCTGCAATGTAGGACACCCAAGCTTTCCTACTATGCCACTAAAATGTTTCCTCGGTGACAAGCATTTCCATCCAGTTGATTTTATATGACATTGCCATGATAGTTTTCTCCATGGTATGAGTGATGAATTAAAAATTAAGTTTATTAAAAGATCATTAGAAGGGGAAGGGCTGTCATAGGCCACCCAACTTGACTGTAACAATTTAAACATAGATGAATTCAAAAAGTGTTTCTGGAAAAAGTTTTGGTCTGACACTGAACAGGCACAGATAAAGAGTGAGTTTTTAAATGGTCCGATGAACAGGGAGCAGAATGGGGATATGAAAGAGTTTTGCAAAGACCAGATCATGAAACATTCCCACTTAGACCAAGCTTTTCATGAATTAACTCACATAGGTGCACTTAAGAGAAGGCTACCAGAAATAATTGAAATGGGGTTACTCTATGGGCCAGATGATTCTGTAGACCAGTCCTGAAATATGTAGAAACGTTGGACAGGGTGTGTAACAGGTTTGGCCACCACAGTACAGATTCCAGGAGGCTTAACTGGAGTAATCACAATAATAACAGAAATTCAAATAATAATGTCAGTTTTAACCAAGGACATAACAACAACACCCTGGCAAGGAATGACAGGAATCCAAATAATTTTAGAAATTATCAGGATGTAGCATCAAACCATGGGGACCAACAGTTTTATGAGAATAGAAATTCTGGGAACAGAAATGGTGATGGGAATTTTGAAAATAGTGGTGGAAAATGGACAAATAGTAACTAGTCCCCCACACATGTGAGAGATAATGATAGTAGAGGTGATAGATTAAACTGAAACTCTCTCGGTTGGTGGAAACATTGGTGAACAGTCATTTTTAACAGTAAACAGTAACATAAAACCTATACAACACTGATTATGTAAAATTCAGAGAGTTAACAACTATTTGATTATTTTATGAGTACAAAAGTAATCAGAAGGATGTTTTTCTGTTTATAGTGAAAAAAGGTTTTTTTGATTATAGCAAAAAGGTAAGGTAATGGAATTTTACAAAATGTACAAGTGTATCAAATTATTTTGAGTACCCTGAGTAACCAGTAAACATGAAAGTGTAAAAGGTTGTATAATGGCAGGAGTAATGAGATTAGTACACTGCATGTACACAATTTTTTGGGAATATTGAGGAAGTATAGGGTATATATAGGTATTAGTAGAAGAATACACCTGAGCTATTTAGCGTCATGTACTAGCTTGTAAAGGGTTTGTATAATGTAATAAGTGAAAGTACAGTTGCCTAGTGAAGTGTATTTGAAAGTAATGAAGTGATTGTAGGGAGTGTTACCTTTCTGACCCTTAACCCTTATGTGGTCATGTGGCTTTTCGTAACGTTAATAGTCGCGTAGGGTGTTGCTAACACCCAAAATAATAGTGGCTATAATGACACAGTTGTGCAGCATATCACTGATATGAATATGTTTACTTCACAAATGGCTATTTAGAATGTTATCTCCCAGTATATTAGCGTTTTATTTAATATTACTTTAGTATTAAACTGAGTTATTTGAAACATATGCAGTAATTCCCATTTTCTTACAATATTTTGTTTAATTATTTATTTCTGTTATTCTTCATACTGTATTACAGGTGTAAGACATTATACTTATAATTAAAAATTTGTTCAGTCAATTCATACAAACATTTTACGAAATCAGTCACTATCACTGGCTGCAAGGGGTGCGTTATCTTAGCACTTTTCTCACATATTTCTCATGTGCTTTACACACATAACTTTCAAACATCGAGCACAGTGCAATTTAACTTCTATATCTTTACCCCGAGGAGAAACTGTGCAGCACCTGGGCTTAAGTATACTTTGTTCAGAAAGTGGTGCATTGTTGCTGTATTCAATTCCTGCAATTTTTGTGGCTTTCTGTCTAACTTGTTTAGGCAGGGAGTGAGTGGCTGCTCTCTTGCACACTATGGGATTTACTAATGACCTTCTGCCATCACGTAAAAACATTCTTCGGGAAATCCTCTCATTGTTATTATTTGCATATATAATGAAGGCGTTATTGTAAGCAATGTCAATCATTCGAAAAAGTAGGGCAAGTGACCAGCATCTAGTTTTTCTTGAGGTTGAATAAGTAGTGCACATTTCATCTATTGTGTCCACACCTGATTTGGTATTATTGTACATCGTTATAATTTCTTGTTTCTTTTCCTCTGCAGTATTAGTGTCAATGGCACAGTCATGATGCAAAGATGAAAGAAAAATAATGTTTTTGCTCTTCTTTGGCACATATGAAACTATGGTGATATCCTTTCTGAATCCAAAAAGGCTGCTTCTAAGTTCACGACCTCTCAAGCAAACAAAGTCTGGAGGGATCTCCCTCTTATTCTTTCTAAAAGTTCCTACTATTGCACGTTTCTTTTTCAGGAGCTCTTCAGTCAGTGGTATGGAACAAAACCAGTTGTCTAGTGTCACATTGCGTCCTGTGCCTCCGATAGGCTGTACAAGTCTACTTACTATCTCCTTAGGCGAGTTTGACAGTGCATAGGGACCCTCTGGCTGTTTACCCAACATAGATTTCCATCCCCGAAGTATACCATGTTCTAGCGTCACATAAGGTGAAAATTTTCAAACTACATTTTGCAGGCTTGCTTGGTATATACTGTCGGAAACTGCATTTGCCTCTGAATGCAACCAGTTGTTCATCCACTGTTGTATATTCAGACAGTATAATTACTGACACATATTGACATGAGTAATTCAAATACTTCTCTGAATGCAGCTAGGTGATAGAATTTCATGCAATTGTTATTTGCTCTCTCCAGCCATTTAACTGTAGCATACCTCTTCATTATTTAACTCACATTTCCAGAAAGTAGTGTAAAGTTTAAGTTGTTGTTTCAGAAAATTCGCGCTGTTGTTTCTCTTTACATACAGTTGCGTATAGGCCAAATTTGTGGAATCATATTTTCGTGTTTACCTGTAATTTAATTGACTTATTCTTAATCAACTATTACGTTTATCATGAGTGAAAAGTGCTTGACTTGCCATAGAATCTTAGATCGGTGCTTTGGTGTGACAGGTGCTGTAGTTTTTTCCATGTGGGCGACTGTAGTGGTGTGGGAGTGGGGGAAGTAAATGATACTCGTCAGTGGTTTCATAGGATATGTAGTAGAGGTAGGAAGATACTAGAACAGGAGGGGAAAATTGGCACCCTTCAGGCTGAGTTAGATGAGGCCAGGGGAGATCTTGACATGTTAAGGAGGGAGAAGGGCAAAAAGAGGCGAGAAGCGGCCACAGGAGGAACAGGCCAAGAACTTTGTCTGACAGCTTCGTGGTGAATGTGGAAAATAGATTTGACCTGTTGCTTCGGTTAGAAGCTGGTGAGCCTCAAGCACTTGCAGGTGTAGACAGGGCACAACAAACTTTCAGCAGCAAATTGAAAAGTAGGAATGTAGGGAAATCGGTAAAAAGAATGAAAGTGTTGGTGTTAGGTAGTTCCCATGGAAGAGGTGTTGGCCAAGTTTTGCAGGATGAACTAGGATGAGAATACCAGGTCGCCAATTTTTTTAAATCTAGTGCTGGTCTGGAGCAGGTGACAGAGGATTTAGGATCACTTTGCAAAGATTTCACTACGGAAGACACCGTGGTTACAGTGGGTGGGCCAGGTAAGATATTGACAGAGTTCCTGGGTACAGTACATAGTATGACCTGGCAAAGATTGCATCAGCATCGAACCATACTAGTGTTGAGTTTGTATATGCTCTTGGGCACCATGACCAACCCAATTTGAACTCTTCTGTCAGTAGAGTTAATTTGGAGTTGGAATGGCTGCTTATGTCAGGTACAGGGTCACACATTGCTGTGGTTCCTGTTGGTTCTCTCAATATGTGGGATTATACTAAGCATGGCCTTCACCTCAACAGAAAAGGGAAGGATAAACTGGCTGAGTAAATAGCAGGACAGTTAAAGGGGGGAGGGACTGTCATGAGTGATAAAATACCAGTGGTTATAGTGTTCAGGGAAGACTCTTTTTAGGGTAGGAGGACAGAAAGAAACCAAGTTTTAAGAGAGGTTAGGATTGAGACAAACCTTCAGTTTGAGAAAGAAACCAAAAAAACATAATTCTAGCTTGTTACATCAGCATAAAAAGCTGCTGGTTAAGAATTTTTAAGAATCAGCAGAAGTCTCAATTCTACCAAATTTTAACTCTGTCAATGTGAAATGTCAGCTATTTTTATTGCATCAAAATATTCAAGGACTGAGAAATAACATTAATGAAGTAATTAGCTGCATAGATTAATTAGAGTCCTCAAACCCAGCTGACGTAATCTGCCTCTCTGAAAATCATGTGACCACTGGTATAGTACTTTTAAGTGTTACAGTGTTTAGGTTAGCATCTCACCTTTGTTGAGCAGAAATGGAGAAAGGAGGAGTTGTCACAGTCATCAGGAACTGTAATAAATTTAAGAACATAGACATTCATAAATTTTGCCTAGAATGGCATATGGAAGCATGTGCAACAGAAGCAGAATTTCATAAACAAATCCTTCATAATATTAAGTGTATATCGAGCACATGCAGGCAAACTTTAATCTGTTCATAAACCACACTGAATCTGTACTGGCCCAGTTAACAACCAAAAACAACTTCAGTGTAGATTTGCTTGAAGACTCTTCCAATATGAACTTATTTGAGTTAGTAAGACTATAATTCAACTTAACCCCCCCTTTAAAGTTCCCAACTAGGGTAGCCAATTACTCACAAACAGCTACTGATAATATCTTTATAGAAAAGTCCAATGAACAAAATTATATTACAAAACCAATAGTCAATGGCCTCTCAGAGCATGGCATGCAGTTCCTTCTGTTAAATGTTAATACTGAACAGGATATAAAATATGTTAAATCTGAACTCAAGAGGGTAATCAATAAGGCAAAAATTGATTATTTTAGGACACTCCTCAGAGACATTAACGGGAGTGATGTTTACAGTGCTCATGACATGAATGAAAAATATAACACTTTTGCTAATAAAGTGCTTACCTTATTTGAACACACTTTTCCCCCAAAACTATCCAAGGTTAGAGCACAGTCTACAAAGAAGTCATGGATTACTCAAGGAATAGAGGTATCTTGTAAAACAAAAAGAAAACTGTATCTGTCAATCCAAAACAGTTCTGATGATGATGCTATAGCACATTACAAGAGATACTGCAAAATATTAAAGACTGTAATACGGGCATCAAAGCAAATATATTACATGGAAAAGATAGTCATATCAGATAACAAAATAAAGACAACATGGGATATAGTGAAGTGGGAGACTGGTACAACCAGATATGAAGCGGGGCAAATAGCATTAAGAGTAAATAATACATTGGTGACAGATTTGTATAATGTTGCAGAACTTCTTAACAAACATTTTATAACTGTTACTGAAAAGATGGGGTTGCCAGGTTCTGTAGATATTGCTGTGAGATACCTTAGACCAGACATTTCAAGTAACTTCCATAATATGAATCTGACCCTCACTACCCCAACAGAAGTAATGTCTATTTTGGCCCACCCCATTAGCTGTGCGGTCTAATGCACTGCTAGTCACTGCCAGCCCCTGGCACGAATCTGCCCGATGGATTAGTGTCGAAGTCCGGTATGCCGGCCAGTCTATGGATGGTTTTTAAGGCAGTTTTCCATCTGCCTCAGCGAATGCGGGCTGGTTCCCCTTATTCTGCCTCAGTTACGCTATGTCAGCGATTGCTGTGCAAAAATTTTCTCCACGTATGTGTACACCATATTTAGTCTACCACAAAAACATAAAACATTGGTGTGAAGCGTTATTGGGGAAGAGGGTCCACTGGGGGCCGAACCGCACAATAACTCTGGGTTTGGTGTGGGGCGGTAGTGGGGTGAGTGGACTGCTGTAGCCTGTTGTCGGGTTGTAAACCACTGAGGGCTATGGCATGGATAAAGCCTCTCCATCATTTCTAGGTTCCCAGTTCCACAAAATACAATACTATACAACGTCCATCATAAAATCCTTAAAATCAAAAACATCTGGTAAGTATGATGAAATATCAACACAGTTAATTAAAGGATGTGATTCTGAGTTAAGTAACATATTAAGCTATCTGTGTAACTAATCATTTATCAGTGGAATCTTATCACAAATAACATACTGTCATAGTTGCAGTTCAGATTTCTAAAGGGTTCTGATATTGAGAAGGCTATCTACACTTACAGTGAAAATGTACTTAATTCATTAGACAAAAAAATTGCAAGTAACTGGTATATTTTGTGATCTGTCAGAGGCATTTGACTGTGTAAATCACAATATCCTTTTAAGTAAATTACAGTATTATGGTGTAACAGGAAATGCTGCAAAATGGTTCAAATCTAATATCTCTGGCAGGAAACAAAGGGTGTTATTAAGAAAGAAACATGTATTGAGCTATTAGGCATCAGCCAACTGGGAACTAATTACATGTGGGGTCCCACAAGGTTCCATCTTAGGGTCCTTACTTTTTCTTGTGTATATCAATGGCCTTTCATCAGTAACATTACCAGATGCCAAGTTCATTTTGTTTGCCGATGATACAAACATTGAAATAAATAGCAAATCAAGTGTAGTCTTAGAAAGACAGGCTAATAAAATATTTGTGGACATTAATCACTGGTTCCTAGCCAATTCTTTGTCACTAAACTTTGAAAAAAACACACTAAATGCAGTTCAGAACTTGTAAGGAGTGTCCCACGAGTATATGCCTAACAGATGATGACAAGCAGATAGAAGAAGTGGACAGTGTTAAATTCTTAGGATTACAACTTGATAATAAATTCAAGCTAAAGCAACGTGCAATAAGAGTTATGTGTGGTATGAACCCAAGAACATCCTGTAGAGGCCTGTTAAGGGAACTAGGGATACTAACTACTGCTTCCCAATATATTTATTCATTAATGAAATTTGTCATTAAAAATATATCACTTTTTCAAAAAAAACAGCACAGTTAATGGAATCAATACTATAAATAAGAATAAACTTCACAAGGATTTGACGTCACTTACTCTTGTAAAAAAAGGTGTGCCTTATTCAGGAACACACATTTCCAATAACTTGCCAACAGCCATAAAAAACATAACAACCAATGAAATTCAGTTTAAGAGAAGCCTAAAGGATTTATTGGTGGCCAACTCCTCCTACTCCATTGATGAATTTCTCAGTAGAACCAACAGATTTTTGTGTGTGTTACAATCAAACTTCTGCACCATTTCAGTGCAGTAATGTGTTCATTGTAAATAAGTACTGTAGTAATTATATGTTTATTACCTTATAAATAAAATAAACATTTTTTAAAAATTTTAAATTCTGTGTATTAATGTGACCTTAGTAGATGAGTGCTGTAAAATGATCCTTTTATATGGTGTTCATTAAAAAAATGACAATCATTCCACTTGGGACCTTTGGAAGGTACATTAGCTTATGTGTTTTAGTTGTAAATACTGTATTTGTCATGTATTATTGTTTGTCTGACATGTTCTACATCCTGGAGGACCTTCTCATTACGAATCAAAAGGAATGACAGTAAATCTAATCTAATGTCTTCTACTACATGACGTTATTTTGTGAAGTTTATCTATTCTGCAGGATGAAGCAGGTGATTTTTGTAGGTGATTATTAGCATCATTATTATTATTATTATTATTACTTCTTTTCTCAGACGTTATGTCTGGTCAAAAATGGAAAGTGACGCAGACCTTGGTCAAGCATCACTTCCTTTTAACTGTACAGTATATGTTACATTGCATTTAAGAACTTTCAGGTAATTGAACATGTATCAATAATTACAGATTTCTGTAGTTGTATATACAAGTTTGGATGAGCTGTACTGCGTTGATGTACTGGTGGATATTGTGTGGTATGACTCCTGTAGTTGACAGTATAATTGGTATAATGTCACCTTTATCCTGATGCCACATGTCCTTGACTTCCTCAGCCAGTTGGATGTATTTTTCAATTTTTTCTCCTGTTTTCTTTTGTATATTTGTTGTATTGGGTATGGATATCTCGATTAGTTGTGTTGATTTCTTCTTTTTATTGGTGAGTATGATGTCAGGTTTGTTATGTGGTGTTGTTTTATCTGTTATAATGGTTCTGTTCCAGTATAATTTGTATTCATCATTATCCGGTACATTTTGTGGAGCATACTTGTATGTGGGAACATATTGTTTTATTAGTTTATTTATTAGTTTATGGCAAGTTGTTGATGTATTACTTTTGCTACATTGTCATGTCTTCTGGTGTATTCTGTATTTGCTAGTATTGTACATCCGCTTGTGATGTGATCTACTGTCTCTATTTGTTGTTTGCAAAGTCTGCATTTATCTGTTGTGGTGTTGGGATCTTTAATAATATGCTTGCTGTAATATCTGGTGTTTATTATTTGATCCTGTATTGCAATCATGAATCCTTCAGTCTCACTGTATATATTGCCTTTTGTTAGCCATGTGTTGGATGCATCTTGATCGATGTGTGGCTGTGTTAGATGATACAGATCACAAAGTACCAGATACCCAGAATTAAAATTTTTAACAGAACAATGACTAGCTGATCAGATCTGTGTAATAATCAAAAGTAACAGGATACCCCAGTCAGAATCAGAAAACTTGAAACAACAAGTACAACAAATACTGGAACAAAATAATATGCAATCAGAAGAAGAATAAAATACAGTAATGGATTCAAACAGCCCAGAGCAAACAAACAAAGAACACCACGCATCAATTAAACAATCAGAGGAAAACGAAATCTTAAGACAGCCACCAGAACAAGTACAAATACAACATGAAGTGACACACATGTTAGATGGAAGAAAAATTTCAGCTGACATATACAGAATACAAAGACACAAACACAGACATTAGACCATTCTTGCATAGACCACCAAATAACCCACAAGTCGAAACAACAATAACAACTATCAACACAATCATACACAACAAAATAATTGAAAATACAACTATGGAAGAGTTACAACTAATGGTTTATATAGGAGCACTCACTACACTAAATATACACACTAGGTAGAGTTCAGAACCAACCAACACACAGAAGAAACCCATAAAACCAGCATGGCAACACAGGCTACAGATCAGAATAGAAAAACTGAGAAAAGACATCGGACAGCTAACACAATTTATAAGAAATGAAATATCAGAATATCAGACAAAAATCAAAAATGGTTAGGTAAAATCACACAACAAGAAGTGATAGAGCAATTAGGTGAAAAGAAGCAGAAATTACAAGCATTGGCCAAACATCTTAGAAGATACAAAAAAAGTAAAAATAGAAGGAAACAAAACCAAACATTCAACACAAACCAAAAGATATTTTACAATACAATAGATAGCACACACATTAAAATAGACAATCCACCAAACATAACAGACATGGAACACTTCCGGAGCAACATATGGTCAAACCCGGTACAACATAACAGGCATGCACGGTGGATACAAGCAGAAACAGATACGTACAAGATGATACCACAAATGCCTGAAGTGATAATTTTGCAACATGAAGTCACCCAAGCAATTAATTCTACTCACAACTGGAAAGCCCCTGGAAAAGATAAAATAGCAAATTTCTGGCTAAAGAAGTTCACCTCAACACATTCACATCTAACTAAATTATTTAACAGTTACATTGCAGACCCATACACATTCCCTGATACACTTACACATGGAATAACTTATCTGAAACCTAAAGATCAAGCAGACACAGCAAACCCAGCTAAATATCACCCCATAACATGCCTACCAACAATATACAAAATATTAACTTCAGTCATTACACAGAAATTAATGACACATACAACACAGAACAAAATTATAAATGAAGAACAAAAAGGCTGTTGCAAAGGAGCACGAGGATGTAAAGAGCAATTGATAATAGATGCAGAAGTGACATATCAAGCTAAAACTAAACAAAGGTCGCTACACTATGCATACATTGATTACCAAAAAGCTTTTGATGGTGTACCCCATTCATGGTTACTACAAATATTGGAAATATACAAAGTAGATCCTAAATTGATACGGTTCCTAAACATAGTAATGAAAAATTGGAAAACCACACTTAATATCCAAACAAATTCAAATAATATCACATCACAGCCAATGCAGATTAAGCGTGGAACATACCAAGGAGACTCATTAAGTCCTTTCTGGTTCTGCCTTGCTCTGAACCCACTATCCAACATGCTAAATAATACAAATTATGGATACAATATTACTGGAATATACCCACACAAAATCACACATCTGCAGTACATGGATGATCTAAAACTACTGGCAGCAGCAAATCAACAACTCAACCAATTACTAAAGATAACAGAAGTATTCAGCAATGATATAAATATGGCTTTTGGAATGGACAAATGTAAGAAAAGTAGCATAGTCAAGGGAAAACACACTAAACAAGAAGATTACATATTGGATAACCACAGCGACTGCTTAGAAGCGATGGAAAAAACAGATGCCTATAAATATCTAGGATACAGACAAAAAACAGGAATAGATAATACAAATATTAAAGAAGAACTAAAAGAAAAATGTAGACAAAGACTAACAAAAATACTGAAAACAGAATTGACAGCAAGAAACAAGACAAAAGCTATAAATACTTACGCTATACCAATATTGACCTACTCATTTGGAGTAGTGAAATGGAGTAACACAGACCTAGAAGCACTCAACACACTTACACGATCACAATGCCACAAATATAGAATACATCACATACATTCAGCAACTGAAAGATTCACATGAAGCAGAAAGGAAGGAGGAAGGGGATTTATCGACATAAAAAAACCTACCTTATGGACAGGTAGACAATTTAAGAAAATTCTTTCTAGAACAAGCAAAAATTAGCAAAATACACAAAGCAATCACTCATATAAATACATCAGCTACACCACTGCAATTTCATAACCACTTCTACAACCGTTTAGATCACATAACATCAACAGATACGAAGAAAGTAAATTGGAAAAAGAAAACACTACATGGCAAGCACCCGTATCATCTAACACAGCCACACATTGATCAAGACGCATCCAACACATGGCTAACAAATGGAAATATATACAGTGATATGGAAGGATTCATGATTGCAATACAGGATCAAACAATAAACACCAGATATTACAGCAAGCATATTATTAAAGATCCCAATACCACAACAGATAAATGCAGACTTTGCAAACAACAAATAGAAACAGTAGATCACATCACAAGTGGATGTACAATACTAGCAAATACAGAATACCCCAGAAGACATGACAATGTAGCAAAAATAATACATCAACAGCTTGCCTTACAACATAAACTTATAAAACAACATGTTCCCACATACAAGTATGCACCACAAAATGTACTGGAGAATGATGAATACAAATTATACTGGAACAGAACCATTATAACAGATAAAACAACACCACATAACAAACCTGACATCATACTCACCAATAAAAAGAAGAAATCAACACAACTAATCGAAATATCCATACCCAATACAACAAATATACAAAAGAAAACAGGAGAAAAAATTGAAAAATACATCCAACTGGCTGAGGAAGTCAAGGACATGTGGCATCAGGATAAAGTTGACATTATACCAATTATACTGTCAACTACAGGAGTCATACCACACAATATCCACCAGTACATCAATGCAATACAGCTACATCCAAACTTATATATACAACTACAGAAATCTGTAATTATTGACACTTGTTCATTTACCCGAAAGTTCCTAAATGCAATCTAACATATACTGTACAGTTAAAAGGAAGTCGCGCTTGATCAAGGTCCGCGTCACTTCCATTTTTAACCAGACATAACATCAGAGACAAGAAAGAAATAATAATAATAATAATAATAATCCCCGTGGAGGCCCGGGAAAAGAATAGGCCTCTGGTATGTTCTGCCAGTTGTAAAAGGCGACAAAAAGAACAAACCACTAATAGGGCTAAGCCCCCTTTTAGTGTGATTAGTTGGTTCAGGACAGAACTAATGAAGCCTCGGACAAGCGCTGTCATGGTCGGGGACGACACTTGAACCCTATGTCCATCCATAATGGTAATGACACTGCTAGCCACACGAAAAATGAGTTAAATCCCAATAGAGGTGTTTTGCAGGACATTCTTCGGGCAACCACCGTAGAAGGAAAACAAAGACAGAGGACGAGATGGTCTGATGAAGTTAACCGACACCTCATGTTCTGTTATTACCAAGCAACAAACTTAGGAACCAACACAACTGGATACAGATCACAATATTTTAATGTGTGTGTTATCTATTATTATTATTATTATTAAGTATTTAATTAAGTATTTAGTGGAGTAATAAGGTGATATTATGAGGATAATAGGTAAAGTTATTATGTTGATACAATGAGGAGATATTAGATGTATTTAATGAAGTATTTATGTATTACTTATGTGATGAGGAGAATGATGTTGGGTAGGGACTGGATAGGGAACATGTCTTTTTCTTACCGTGGAGAAAGTTTATGAAAGACACATATAGTCAGCAAGGTTTGTAGTGCAAGTTGTTTTTGGTCTGAAGTAACAGATGCAAGTCAATACTCAGTTAAATTTATGCAGAATGGTTGGGTCTATGTGAAGTGTGACACCTTTTGTAATTAGGCAACATGTCAGTAATCTGTGCACTGGAAAGTGATTAAGTGTCTTGTTGGAAATTAATGTGAAGAATGTGACACTTTCAAATAGGAAGTAAGCTGGAGAATGTTTTTAGGGAATTAACAACTATACCTATACACCACTACATACTTGTACACTGTTGAAAGATAATGAGAAGTCAGAAATGTTTATTTCTGAACTTATGAAATCTTTTTACTTACACTGAATCATACAAGGTAAGTCAAGCAAACACATCTGAACACTTGTGGGTAGATGTATTCAATATTCAAAAGGCTCTATAAATTGAACTACTTATTGTATCAGACTATATACTTGAGACATATAACTGTTCTGTTACTATTTCTGAAAATCTGATGAATGATGGGAGTTATATAGTTACTTTTCTGAAAACATGATGAGGTATATACTAAGTTTTTGAAACATTTTACCCCAGATGGCAGACTTATAATGAATTTGTTTTGTGCTTGATGTGCACCAAGTGTTACAACCCAATAGTGGGTTACTGAAACATGTAATGATCAACATTTATTTGTACAGAAATTCTAGTTTTTAAGTTTTTAAAGTGTTTCACCACAACCATATCCCACACAATGACTTTTAAATATCTAAGTGGTGTTACATATTTTCTTTGCTGTTTTGTTATTTATGTAAGCAGCTATGAGTATGGGAGTGATTCTTGAATGATACTAACAGGTACAAAGACTACTTTGCCACTGAATACTATACCCACACCGCATAAAAAAAAAACTGCATAACACTATCATTTTTGTAAATACCTTGAAGATACTGTCTGATAACTAGTAATATATGTATACTATTCTTTGTCTTTGAACTACTTGTAAACAGAAGGCACCATGCGATTTTATGTAGATGTCTATGACACAAAACAAGCAAATCCTATTTTCACCGAAGTGCGTAAAAGATATCGGGCGAGTTATTGACATCTGTGGGCACTTGCTTCCCTAATTTTGATACATAATATCATCTGTGTACAGTATATAATTTTGTGTATTACCTTTGTGGACATTGTCCAATTAAATCCGGTTTTAAGTGAATATTCAACCAGAAATGGTATGTAAATTTCAGACAACACCATGATCTGGAGAGGATATTTTCATTTTTATGGTTTCAGTGTTAGTTATATGACATGTTCTATGGACATTTACCATAGTGTTAATAAATATGTTATTTCATTGATGTTGTATATTATCCTCACCCACGAGTTGAACCAAACTGATAGTGAACTGGGCTGTGTGTTTAAACACACTACATGGTACCCTCAACTGGACTTGGACTTAAATTGTCATAAAGAACTTTTAGTTAAGTGCTAGATTTTACAATGTGGTATCCCGAATTGAAGCTGTGCCATGTTAGCACACCGGACTTATATTTGAACTACTATACACATAATCTAGTATCCTGGAACTGAGTAGTGCTTATGTAGCACACAGAACTTTAATAAATGCCTTGACGTTTTAGTAGTGTCTATGCTGCACACAGTATTTCATGAACTACTGACAATGTAAAATAGTACTGTAGCCATGGTAGTGCCAAAAAGGTACAGAGGACTTGTTTCTAAGATATGGTATCGCATTTTTCAGTAGCGAAATTGGTATAGTAATCTACAATAGTGCAAATGATATAGTATTTTACAGTTATGATGAAAGTAACAGAAAAGACTGTTTTCAAAATAGTATTAACTTTTCAAAAAAATTAGTAACTTTAGGAAGTCAATTGAATAAGAAAACAAATGATTTATCTTAGAATTTTCTGTATCCAAGTTAAAATTTACAGATTGCTGAGTGTTAGTTTTAGTCTTGTTACCCTTAATGCATTAATATTTGCTTTACAGTTTTTGTCTTAGTGTAAGTATTTTTCTTTAATATTGCTAATTAGTAGTTATACAAAATTCATCAGCATTATGACATTGGACCTTTTTTTTTTTTTTTGCGAGAAGTAACCCATTCAAATTTATTTATTTACTTTTTTCCAGATGAGTTAGTATTTGCTTTTGCCTAAGGGTTTGCCTGGTATTCTTTTCACTCAAACTTCATATCAGTTAAGAAGTCATTTTTATGTTTCTCTGGTTTCTTGTTGAAATGCAGATTCTGAAAGCCTTGTTTATCTTGGAATTTTCTCATGAAATATTTCACATATGTGGTTAGGGAACATTGGATTCTGAATTTTATACACTGAAAAATGTTGTTGGAAATATCCTTGGAGCTGTGTCCACTCCTAAAAATCAAGACCATCAACAGTATGAAGAAATCTTTGTTTATGTGAATATATATTTTCATAATTGTTCTATTGTGATGATGATGATGACAAAAATTGCTGTCCATCTAACACTGGTGGCTCATGCAAAATTTTACCGATGTGCTACAATACTACAAATATAAACAGATTTTTTTTTGACTGTATCGTCAGGATTGACTTAATACTGTTGTGACATTAGCCTTACATAATGAACTAAGCTCATGTATGATATTTTTATCTACATCTACGTAGATACTCGGCAGTTGATCACATGATGCATGGCAGAGAGTAGCCTTTACCAGTGGTAGTCATTCCCTTTCCTGCTACACTCAAAATATAGAATGGGAGAAATGACTGTCCACCTTTGTGTGGGCCCTAATTTCTCATGTCTTATCTTCTTGGTACTTATATGGAAAGTATACTTGGTGGCAGTAGAATCATTCTGTAGTCAGAGTCAAATACCATTTCTCTAAATTTTCTCAATAGTTTTCTTCAAAAACATCGTCTTCCCATTTGAGTCGCTGAAGTATCTCCATAATACTCGTGTGTTGTTCAAACCAACTGCTAACAAGTCTAGCAACACACCTCTGAACTGCTTCAATGTCTTCCTTTAATATGATCTGCTGCAGATCCAAAATACTCAATCAATATTCGAGAATAGATCACTAGTATCCTATATGACATCTGCTTTACAGGTAACCACAAAACTGGTTATCATCCACCTTCACTACCACAATCCTCACATGCACATTCCATTTCATATTGCTTTGCAACATTACATTCACATGTTTAAATGATTTGACTATGCCAAGTGGCACACTACTAATGCTGTTACAGAACAATTTTCTTTCCCTGCTCATCCACATTAACTTACATTTTTGTACATGAAGAGATAGCTGCCATTCATGACAACTAGGAATCTTCAAATAAATTTGTAGTTGAAATATGGACAACAAGCAACCCTATAATGGAATGACGATAACGAAAATTTGTGCTGGGCTGGGATTTGAACCCTGATTTTCTGCTTATTGCAAGATGTCATCTTACCATTAAGCTATCCGAGCATGCCTCATGGGCAGACTCGATCTTCTATATGTTGTTAACCATGTGTCTATAACCTACACTAGTACATCCATTATGTCTATTCCCATACAGGAGAGACATTTTAATTGAAAGTCACTTGCCCAGTGTTGGCAGTTAAATAAGATATTGCAGTGCCTGTGTTGTTCAGAAGTACAATGTAGTGGTCTGTCTGACATCTATGTACACTCCTGGAAATGGAAAAAGGAACACGTTGACACCGGTGTGTCAGACCCACCATACTTGCTCCGGACACTGCGGGAGGGCTGTACAAGCAATGATCACACGCACGGCACAGCGGACACACCAGGAACCGCGGTGTTGGCCGTCGAATGGCGCTAGCTGCGCAGCATTTGTGCACCGCCGCCGTCAGTGTCAGCCAGTTTGCCATGGCATACGGAGCTCCATCGCAGTCTTTAACACTGGTAGCATGCCGCGACAGCGTGGACGTGAACTGTATGTGCAGTTGACGGACTTTGAGCGAGGGCGTATAGTGGGCATGCGGGAGGCCGGGTGGACGTACCGCCGAATTGCTCAACACGTGGGGCGTGAGGTCTCCACAGTACATCGATGTTGTCGCCAGTGGTCGGCGGAAGGTGCACGTGCCCGTCGACCTGGGACCGGACCGCAGCGACGCACGGATGCAGGCCAAGACCGTAGGATCCTACGCAGTGCCGTAGGGGACCGCACCCGCCACTTCCCAGCAAATTAGGGACACTGTTGCTCCTGGGGTATCGGCGAGGACCATTCGCAACCGTCTCCATGAAGCTGGGCTACGGTCCCGCACACCGTTAGGCCGTCTTCCGCTCGCGCCCCAACATCGTGCAGCCCGCCTCCAGTGGTGTCGCGACAGGCGTGAATGGAGGGATGAATGGAGACGTGTCGTCTTCAGCGATGGGAGTCGCTTCTGCCTTGGTGCCAATGATGGTCGTATGCGTGTTTGGCGCCGTGCAGGTGAGCGCCACAATCAGGACTGCATACGACCGAGGCACACAGGGCCAACACCCGGCATCATGGTGTGGGGAGCGATCTCCTACACTGGCCGTACACCACTGGTGATCGTCGAGGGGACACTGAATAGTGCACGGTACATCCAAACCGTCATCGAACCCATCGTTCTACCATTCCTAGACCGGCAAGGGAACTTGCTGTTCCAACGGGACAATGCTCATCCGCATGTATCCCGTGCCACCCAACGTGCTCTAGAAGGTGTAAGTCAACTACCCTGGCCAGCAAGATCTCCGGATCTGTCCCCCATTGAGCATGTTTGGGACTGGATGAAGCTTCGTCTCACGCGGTCTGCACGTCTAGCACGAACGCTGGTCCAAATGAGGCGCCAGGTGGAAATGGCATGGCAAGCCGTTCCACAGGACTACATCCAGCACTCTACGATCGTCTCCATGGGAGAATAGCAGCCTGCATTGCTGTGAAAGGTGGATATTCACTGTACTGGTGCCGACATTGTGCATGCTCTGTTGCCTGTGTCTATGTGCCTGTGGTTCTGTCAGTGTGATCATGTGATGTATCTGACCCCAGGAATGAGTCAATAAAGTTTCCCCTTCCTGGGACAATGAATTCACGGTGTTCTTATTTCAATTTCCAGGAGTGTATGTCCAGAGGACCACTGCATCACACCTCTTACAAAAACAAGCAGTGCAATATTGTATCTTAAGTAGAAATCTTGTCTAAGGCATCTTGTATCCCATTACAGTCACACAACAGTGAAATGTTTCTGTACATCACAGCATTATCAGTAAATAAACAGATTGCTGCCCACCCTATATGTTTATGATTTCCATTGTTTCTTTTTTGTTAATGCATTGAGGTCCTAGATCTTTCACCCCTTCTACCCCACGCATTACTGTTCATGAATAACAAACATGGAAAGCAAATAACACACTGTACACATCACAAAAACAAATCCAATGCTCTTCATACACTTTCATACTAAATTTTCTCATATACTCACTTTTTTGACACCACCTACAACCTTTTGACTTACAAATGTAGTAATCTTAACTAAATTGAATATATTAACACTTTTAGTGCCAAATATGATGTGATCGTGATCCAGATTTTCGGCAAAAAATGCCAGTAACGATCTGATCGTGATGCCTTTCTCATTCGCTAGGAAATACTAACAACTTTGCCTTCAAGCGTGGAAAAAATGAATGAGAAAGGCATCACGATCAGATCGTTACTGGCATTTTTCGCCGAAAATCTGGATCACGATCAGATCGTATTTGGCACTAAAAGGGTTAATTTTACCAATATAAATTTAACTGTTTAAATGTATTTAAAATTTTATAATTGAAACTTTATCATTATGATGGGGGAAAAGAAGCACAGAGCAGCAAGAATCAAATGTGAGCTGACAAACTGCCAGCTGGTATGCTTGACCAGTGCACCATGGCACTGATATGTCAAGTATTGCTCACAAATCCCTCATACTTTACTCACAAATTATTAGAGAGAACTTTACATTTTTTATGGCCCATGCAGGTGACATATGACAGTAAGTTCAAAGGGGCATCAACCCATTTCTACTCACACAGTTTGATCCAAATTTGTTAGGATTTAAATTTGGTATAGGTGTACCTAACTCTAATTCTTCCTTTCTTCTCCAAAAATCTACTGGAAAAGGGCCTCTTCAGTAGAACATATACTGAATTTACCATATTGCTTTTACAGCACCTTACAAACATCTTCAACGAAAAATACTGACTTGTGAATGACATCATGCCCTTAGTGCCACCAGGCATAATGTCACACCAGAGCATGTGCAATCAAAACAGACAGTTTTATTGCTTTTTTGAGTTGAGCATAGTGTGGATGACCATTTCAGCACTTGACACTTGTTTCTGGTTATCATATGGAGAGCACTACAAAACATTTTTTCGACCATTTTATTTGCATACCAGCACACATTTTATGAGAAATGGTATAATTTTAGTGCAATGTTTACAGTGAGCTGTAGCATGTTAAAACACGATCACCAGCCACACTGCCATCAGTAGTCAGCAACAAACTGGTGCAGGAAAATCACTAAAGAAATTCATGAAAACTATCAGTTTTGTCATATCTCCACTACCATAACTTTTTACAGACTTCTTCGAGCATTTTGTATGGGATCACGTCCAAATGATTAGGCTATCATGAATTCTGTGCTCGTTGTGTTCCAAAACGACTTTCTGAGAATCACAGAACTCAGCTGATGACTGCTTCTCTTGACAGTCTTCTCTCAATGTGTAGAAATTAGGGATTAAAGTGGGTAAGAGGATTGTTGAGGGAGAATTATGGTGAATTAGTGGGGAGTTACTCTTTGTATAACAGTGCAGATGGAGATGACACAGTGATTAACATGTTGAGAATTGATGGAAGAAGTAATTAGTACCTCTGGTGTAGTGTTTGAGGCTGGAAGCAGTAGACTATAGGTGTTGATAAGCAAGAGTGAAAATTTATTCAGTGGGTTCATAGCAGCAAGCCATAATGAGATGTATTGAATGGTTGGACTTATGAGTTTCAGAAGAAAGTAGAAATTGGTGCGCAGGTGGTCTTAGGACTGAGAAATGAGAAATTCCACAGAGTATTTTTTAGAAGCAATTGGAGGCCATGCTACACTTCTTGACTGCAGTCGATGCAGCAAGTCTTGTCTATTGATTACATTACCACCACCAATTATCATCATCATCTGGAATCTGTTGTTTGTACAACAGCTACAAAATTGCACTAATATAAGGCATACCTGGTAGATTTCTACAGCTGTATCTGAAAGAACTTCTCTGTATTCAGTGAGATCAAAATTCTGTAGACACTGTTCATTCTGTAGTGATGTGTATTCAGTTTGGAATGTTTTGTCTCCACTATACTGTTTCAGATTATGCAGAAGCCTCACAGTATTTGAAAGCCACAAAACCATTATATCAATATCATCATGGCCTTTCTTAGTAACTTTTTCAATGGTGTAGATAGTTGCTGTCAGGAGTAACTGTACTTTCTCATAATCATTTTGACAGTCGCCATGCCTAATGTACATGAACAAAATGTATGCAGGCAATCCTGGCAGTAATGTTACAGCAATATGTTGCTTTAATTCTGCAATTAAAAGAACGTAAAATTCATAAACAATGGAAGTACTTCAATAAAGAGAACACATGAGTGAACATAATGAAAAATTATTCAGGCATATATATTGACCAAATATCACATGCCTAACAATATGTCTAATATCCTCTTTGTGAAACTCAAAAATTCCTTGGTAATGTCTTTCCTTCTTTCTTATCCCTCTTCTGTTATTCCTTTGATCTTGCCTCTTCACTAGCACTTCCTCTATTGAGTTTTCAGCTGTTTCATCATTGTTATCTAATTTGCTGTAAAACACTAGGGGAAAAAAGTAATATTGTTTCTGGAGCAGTTACACAATCATTATAACAGCACCTCTCAAAATATGGAATAATTTTAACATCCTGTTTATTGGTCTTCAAAATATACTTACACCCTGCATCCTTCAGCACTTCAGTTTGCAATTTTAAGCTGTTCTGGCATTTTGAAAGTTCCTCTTTAGCTAAATCTAGTTTTTCTTGAAGAACCTGGAATTTGTACACAACACATTTAGAAATAATTAATATATCCAAAATGTATTTTGCCATTTGCACTGATTGTGGTAAAAGTATAAGGAAACAAAACTGTATTTGCAGGCAATGGATTGGGAAAAAATAACAAAAAATAATAAATGTGGGATTAATTATAAAACTGCTGAGGAAATGATTGCACTACAAATTGCATATATTTGCAAACCATTACAAGAAAAATTCCAGTGATGATGTTAGATGAAAAACATTTTGCATTTCTCCATGGACCATACTGATTTTTTCAATAATGATGGATGTGCAGGATTTATGTAAAGTTCCTTATTATCAAGTGAGAAGGTATCATGAAAGGTTATCCTCAGGAGTCACATTCTCTGGCCACATAAGTTGGAACAATATAGTCATAAGATATATTCATTGTATCTCTGTCAATTAAACCTTATACTTATTTCCTCACAAATCATTTGTAATTATTGGTCCATGTACATTGGGTGAAGTTTAACAAAACACAAGAAACTAAATACAGTTCATCAGCATTCTTAAAATAGGGACTTCATAGTTCAAGGATATATTAAACAGGTTGGGAAGCCACAGAAGATGATAACAGCATTTACAATCATATAGTCATATCAGGAGGGTGAAATCTGTAACTCTGGGCGTACCAAGAGTATCCTGAGAGGAAGCATTCAGTAAGTAATGTAAAGAAGGAGTACAATGCTTTAACATTTCTGGCTCGGTTCATTACTGCATTATGAACATGAAATCTGCAGCTAAATGACAGATGCAAAGCTGCCATGATTTTTCTATGCTGAAACCAGTAGGTTGTATACCATAATCAAAGAAATGAAGCAGATGATGCAATACTGGGAGAAACTATACTGCTTTCAGAATAAGATTTTCACTCTGCAGCGGAGTGTGTGCCTGTCAGGAAGTTTCACTATACTGCTTGCATATAGTGGCAATGAACTGCTAACTCATTACAAAAAACAGCAATAAATTGGATAATAATATTTTAAAATATAACAACTGGAATTTACATAATTATTCGTGGTATTAGCAAAGTTTTCTCAGATGAGCTGCAGCTTGGCACAGGGTAAATGACAGCCAGTTGAGTCTTTAATTAGTACCCAACACAGTCAACATGTCTGCAACACATATCATTGTAAATATAATGCTTTCAATCAAAATTTCCATAATCAATCTAATGTTCATGACAATTTTCGTAACACATGTATATCTTCCAACATGCCTGTGTGAGAAGTGAAACCATTACAGATATGTTGACATTTCAACATTTTATTTCTGCGTAAAGAATATTTCACATCAAGTTGCTGTTAACCTAATAAAAATATACTGGTAATCTAATAACTTACATATTCACACACGCCTTATTGCCACATTCTGCAAAGTAGACGTTAAAGTTAATTTAGCGTCAGTTCCAGTCAACTCTACTCTTCATGAAAGAATGCCACTGACATAGGAATGAGGGTGAGTGACCATTATGTGGAATCGTGATGAGGTTGGGTGAATGTGCATTGCTGTTGTTCAACTTTTAACATATTGTTTCTCAGCCACTCATGTGCACTAGTCCTGTCCATTATCTTAGTTGCCTCAGCCAGTTTCCAGCTGCAGAGCTTCATGATAAACCAAGTTACTTCTCATACTACAGGAAACAGACTCAGAAGGAGTATGGATTTCAGTTTGAACTTTTCAGTGCTCCAGGCAAGTGTGTTTTTAAGTGCAAGTACATTTCTTAGGTAAGCACAGCCCTTCCATCAGATTGGAGTGACATTAGTTAGCTGGAAATTAGTGTTTGAGACAGTGAGATCAATGTGGGAATGTTTAGCTTCAACAGAAATTTTTAGAGTAATGTCTTTGTGTGAGTCTTTCTCCATTTACATTGACTTTGAACTTCCTTTTTAGTTATTATTGACAACAGCTGCCAGTAGCCAGCTGGAGGTGATGTATTCAACTGACAGCATTTATCATTTTCCAGTCGAGAGCTCATATCTCTGAATCTGTCCTGAAAGTAGTTTGGTAAGGACAGGGTTTTCAGTTATTGACTCTGGAGTAGTGAGAAGTTCAACCCTCTCTCACAGGTCAAGTCAAGGCTGGCAACCTTATTTCAACTGACTGGGTAGTGTGGCAGTGCCGAGAAGTTATCCAGTTCTACTAATAATGCTTCAGATTAAATCTACAGAGCAGTAAATCACATTATTTGTGTAGCACACTGGTCATTGCTAAGAGTAGTGCATTCCAACTGCTGCCATGGATGTAATTGCATGCAATGCCACAGAAGCTCTGACATATGGACAAAAGGATTGTTTAAAACCCAACATTGCATAGTAATGAATGCAGCCATAAGGGTGATTGTTACTTTAGCAATATAGTGGGGTTTAATAGCTGTTATTAAAATAGAATAAAAAGTTATGAAAGTAGTGATAAAATTATAATATGGTTTATAGGAAATTAGGAGTAGCATAGTATACAAATACTAGTTTGACAAAGAGAGAATGAAATTTTTCACAGAAAAAAAACAAACATGAAGAAATTAAGACTGAAGATGAGTTGTGTAACAACTGCAGGTGTAAATTGATTCCAATAGAAAATAAATGGTTTTTTTATTAAGAAGAATATGAATTTTATTGGCTGGAAAGACAATTTCTGTCAGAGTTTTGCTTAATTGAATAATAAAGGTAATTATCTCATGTTAGTGTGTAGGTGCTCACCCAGAGGATACCAGCTTTAATGGTGATGATGGAAGAAAGTTTCATCACAGGAATCTGGACAAGGGGATGAGGCAGGGAAAAGGTGGAAGCAGAGAAGAGAGGTGGGGTAACATCCCTAAAGTGTGTCACTCAGTCATTATGAGAGGGTATTTTGTACTGTTGGTTATTCCTCAATCAAATGTGAATGTAAAGTTTTACAAACACCCTCCAAGGATTTGATTTGAAGAATGAAGTATGTGAAGTGAGAGTTTACTTTCATTCCATGCTAATCTGCAATGACAGAAAAATACTGCACTGCAAAAGCACTCAGCACAGTCAACTACACAAGAAAAAAAAGAGAAAAAATAAAAAAAAGAAAGACGAAAAATGAAATGGACACTTCACTGCTGGGTCACAAGATGAATGCAACAAACATTTTCCACTAGTACCTGACAGAGAAAGCAGCATGGTATTTGTGCCCAGCCATGAAGTTCAGCATTAAGTAAGGGACTAACTGGAAACATCTAAAAAATTGGCATAATTATGAACTCTTAAAAAGACCACAGAAAACTACAAATATTATTGCTGATTTGGTCTCAGTCCTCTATGCATTCTCCTATTGTTAAGTTTTGTTACTGAGAAGAAAGCATAGAATAATACATTGTTTCCCCATTATAGCAGTCTGTATTATCACCTCTTCATGCATGTGTGTTTCCTCCTAAGACATCCTGTACATGCTATAAGCTGTTTTAATGAAGTTTTTAAACATTAATATGATCTGAATTAATATTCACCAGCTTTTCTGAAGTCACTCTTATAATTTCATGTTGCATAAAAGGGGGGGCTTTTAGTTAAGCTTGGAGATAAAAGCTTGTGCTGATTATCATTCTCCTCTCTGAGTTTCTCATTTTCTTGTTGGAGTTGTTCTCTTTCTGCTTGCCACTTATTTTTCTCTTGGTGCAATTCATCTTCCAGCTGCCTACATGAATTTACAATTTAAAGAGTTAATGATTACCAGACTTAACTAACAAAAATAAGATATGGTACTGCATTTTTGCACATACCTGTTTATCTTCCTCTGTGCTTCAAATGCCAGTACTAGCTCCACAACCTCATTTATTAAGTGTACATGACTTCCATAGTTGATACTAGCAACATTCTTCAAACCTTCAGTTTGCTTTGCTAGAATACTGTGTAACTGAATGCATTCCTCTCGCCATCTGTCAACTTCAAGTTGCAGCTGATTGTACTGCTCTGAATGAGAACAAATTTATAACACTGTCATAAATAAATGAAATTAATACTAATTCAAGTATAACAAAATAACACCAGTCGTGTAGAAAATCAGATGTTATGCTGTTGAACAGTCACCTGTGAATGTCAAGTTACCATCCCTAGAGTATTTGGAAACACAGACTTAAAATGCACATCAGGAACACATTCTCAAACATTATATCTATTATATTTGTTTTAGTGTTATATCAATTTTATACCTTTAGCATGTAGCATGATAGAATAATTATTTCTGTCTAGAACTGGCAGTATTTGTAAAAACCTGCACTTACAGAAGTCCTCAATTATTAGAAAGAGCGTCTATGGAGGGAAAAAAAAACTGTTTTTCAGTATGAAAACCATGAACTTGGCCATTTGGGAACAACAGCAACAAGAAAGATACTTACTATGATGAAGGAACAATTTGAACTTACTTAGCAATTTTCTCGTCCTGGTCCATCATCTAATGTTTGATTAGAACAGCAATCATCGAATGATAGCTGAAGTTTAGTCATATTTGCATGTAATCTTTGATTTTCCACTTCCAGTTGCTGTAACTGAAATTGAAATATAAAAGGTGTCTCAAGAATGATGCCTCAGAGATAACAGATACTTAAAACAGAATTAAACTGACTCAACACTGCTCAGTTTATGTTCCTGGCTCAAAAAAGATTTTTATGTAATGATATCACTTATCATTTTTTATGTACAATTTGAGGTACCTCAATATGCAGTGGTCTTTGTAGTATTGCATACTTGAGATTACCTCAGAGTCTGTCACACATCTATAAGTATGAAGAACATTGTCTCTTAACTGTGTCCACATTGGAGTCTATTTCTCAACAGAGTATTTGTTAAACAAACATGCTGTAAAAATGTCAATTTTCTCTGGTTCTCTTCCCTAACAGTTAGTTGAAAATGGAGCTATTTATACTTTTTAACACTACTGGTGAATGGGGTTGTTCATATTAATAGTTGGGTCTTTTGCAGCTCTGTTTATTTTATAATCAGTTTCATCATACCAATAATAAACACCCACAGCCAATGCACATACCAAATGTTTAACAGTGTCATGTGTAGCCTGCAACATCAAATGTTGCCTAAAGAAATAGTTGTTTCATGTTATGGACCAAAATCTACATCCAAGTTTTATTTCAGTTTCAACACCATGTCTAAATGCCATAATAAACATGTTTAAAATACTCTAATGCTAACCATGAATGAGCACTTTTTAAAAAACAAAAATTATGACATTGTAGCCTCGTTGCCTGGGAGGCCCCATCCAGGAAAGTTCAGCCCCGGGTTGCAAGTCTTATTTCAGGTGACGCAACGTTGGGTGGCTTGCATGTCAGTGGTGGTGTTGGTAGTGGTGGTGGTGATGGTGACACAACACGGCCGGAAATCGAACCTGGGCCCACTGCGTGGCAGGCAAACACATTGCCACTCAGCTAAGCAGGTTGACTACTAATAACAAATCAACATACATACGCTGCAGACCACCATATAGTGCACAGCAGAGGATACTTTGTGCCACTATTAATCACTTCCTCTCCTGTTTGACTTGCAAATGGAGCAATGAAGAAATGAATATCTAAAAGCCTCCATACAGGCCCTAATTTCTTACATCTTATCTTCATGATCCTTATGTGAAATGCATGTTGGTAGCAGTAGATTCATTATGTAGTCAGCCTCAAATGTTGGTTCTCTAAATTTCAGGAATAATGCCTTGCAGAAAGAGCATTATCTTTCCTCAAGGGATTCTCATTTAAGTTCATAAAGCATCTTCATAACACTTGTGTGCTGATGGTGCCATGTACCCCTCATTCACCTAAAGGGATCAGCAACCCCTCAGACACTGAACCATCATGGGCTTGCATATGTACAAGGTATTGCCTCACTGCATTGAACTGATCACATAAAGGATGACAGACAGCAGGACGAGCACCACCAGAGGTCCTCCACGTCAGGGACCTATTTCCTCAACTGGGTTGTGTGCAGAACTGGATTGGCATGAATTCCTCCATGTCCCATCTATACAGGGCAGTGCAAGCCAACACGATTTGACGGTTCACCACACCAGGGTTCTGGGCCAATTCACACACAACCTCTAAGCAGTTAATCAGTCAGGGCCTGATCAGAAGCCCCCACAGCAGCACTTATAACTTTCCAGTGATATCCTGAGACATACCTGTCAACCAGCTATGTTGAGCACTCAACCTCTGTCATTAGGGACTATCTGTGGCATGGTCTTCATGCCCCACAATGTTTATTCACTGAGTGTTCCAGGTGTGTGCCTGTTAGTGTCAGAGAAGTTGTATTATATTTTATTGAGAAGAGTTTTCCTTTGTTATTAAATCTCTCTATTGTGGTTGTAATAGACCCTTGTTCTTGTTTAGCTGTATCTTACTATTTCTTATCAAGCATCTACCCATGGGACAAATTGCAGACTGAATCTACTGGTAACAAATCCAGCTGCCCACTCTGAACTGCTTCATGTCTTCCTTCAATCCAACCTGATGGGGATGCCAAATACTTGAATGAATGAATAGCACTAGCATTCTATACACCATCTCCTTTATGGATGAGCTACACTTTGCCAAAATTCTTCAACTAAAATGAAGTCTACCATTCACCTTCCCTACTGCCATTCTGAGGTATTCAATCCACTTCATATCTACATCTACATCCAATCATTTGACTTATGTCGTACTGCACAACCACAGAAAAAAAAACCTATACAAAGGGTAGAAACTGGCACATCCCCATTATGATTACAAAAGTGGCCTCCTGCTGCTGCTCATTTGATACAGAATTCTTAGGATAACACAGCTATAAAACATTCTCACAAAAATAGGAGTATGCCATGCTGAAACTTTTGCTTCCACTGATAGAAATACGTTGCACAGAAGCTCGCTAAAAAGTGTATAATCAACTGTTTGAAATATTTCTCAATAATAGTTGCAAAGAGGATCCAAGTTTGTACCATTTATCCATCTTATTTGCTAAGTGAATAACAATTTCTGATAATTAGACAAAGTTAATTAGCAACAGTTAGAAGAAGTACCCTTTTAAGAAAGTGTCATTTGCAGCCTGTCTAAGTTTTCTGATTTATCATGGTATAGTTCTCTAACTGGATTCTTTCATGTCATGGTATAGTCCTCTAAATACATGTTTACATTAAGTATATCCCTCCTAACAAATCTTTCTTACTACTATATTGAAAGTCATTACTGAATTGAATCTTTATAATAGGAAATGTTCCCATACATCACAGCTATTAACTACAGGCAGTGTAGATAACTGCTATGAGCCTGTAACAAGAGGACTGAGTGGAGAGCAAAAAGTTTCACTTCTTAATCAATATTGGTTCTATGATACTGGTATAGGATAATTGCGGATTAGAAACTGACATTTGTTTTATGTGGGTGACATGAGCTGCGTACAATTTAATAAAGTATTGAGGAAGATTAGCCCAACATCCTTCTAGTAATGACAAATCAATCATGTCCTCCTCAACAGTGATATCTCATCATTCACCATAACTGATTTAGGAAAAATAAAAAACATGTGTTTGAAACCTGGGAAAATAGGCAACTTTATCTCCACAAAAAATTAAGACCTGCCATGCAAGTGCATGAGGTCGGGCTTGCTGATCACAGCTTACTGTAATTGTGATAGTGCTGTAGGTTAACATCGACGGTGATCTGATAAACAATTAACCATTATGATAAATTTCTCTTGGCCTCACAATAACATCAAATGATGTAAAATCATCAAGCCCTTGGGCCAAGTACTCCTCTGCCATTGTCAAGTGGTGACTATCTTTTGGTTGCTGCCATCATACTTATACAGCAGTGCTTCCTTCTTTGTTGTCACTGGTGTTTGCTCCACTGCCATATAGTGTAATACTTTCATTGCACACCCACAGCACCCACTTCAATTTTCTGATGGTAGGGTCCCAAGGCTTGCTTAACTATAGGCCATCAACTTCATTGAGAGTGTTGTTACAAATTTTTATCTCTATTGCTTTTTTAATTATGATATCCTAGAAACAACACATCTGTGTAATAATTGATGTCTTTTTAAATGAAATGTGATGTCTGTTTTCCAGAGCATGCTCTGCTACCACTGATGCCTCAGGGTAACAAAAGTGAAAGTATCTTGTGTTCTACTCAGCACTGTTCATTAGTATGCACAGTCTGTCCAACATAAAAATATCCACACCCACACAGTATTTTATGTACTACTGGCATTCAAACATCTATACCATATTTCAAAGGACTGATGAGTTGTGAAACTTTTGTTGGAGCCCTGATGACCGAATCTATTTCATGCCTCTTTAGGAAATGGCTGATCTTTCCCATTATTGAGCCATAGAATGGAAAAAACACAAGCTTAAATTTCTTCTCGTGGCCCTTCAGCTTCTATGTTTCCGGGAAGATGGCTTTTGAAATCTGGCGATTGTTGTAGCCGTTTTCCTTGAATACTTTCTGTAAGTGACTCAGTTCCTTTGGCAACCTTCCAGTGTATGAGAGAGCTTTCTATTGATGCACCAAGGTCCTCAGAGCAAAACATTTCTGTGACAGATCGTGATAGCTGTTAGCTTGCAGATCCCGATGTGTGTGGGTGGATTTCCAGTAAACACTGTGACTGAGACACACATTGCCTTACAGCAGATGAGGACATCAAGGAACAGCAAGGCACTATAGGTCTCCACCTCAATTGTGAACTTTATATTGTCATGGATATTGTTGATGTGATCCAAGAATTACCCCAGTTTTTTCACATCAAGGAGACCAGATGATGAATGTGTCATTGATGTAATGATAAAAGCAAACAGACTTTGCAGGAGGCATGTCCAGCATGATGTTCTCCATAAACAAGTTGGGTATAACTAGAGCTCATGGACTTTCCAATGTGAGGCCATCCATCTGATTTTGTATGATGGAGAATATAGAATGTTTTAATCAGACAAATGCTTTTCACTGGATGTGGCTCCTGCAAATTCTAGTTGCTTTTATCATTACATTGACAATACATTCATCATCTGGTCTCATGAATGTAAAAAGCTTGGGGAATTCTTGGACCACATCAACAATATCCATGACAACATCAAATTCACAATGGAGGTAGAGACTGGTAGCACCTTGCACTTCCTTGATGTCCTCATCTGCCATAAAGCAATTTGTGTGTCAGCCACAGTGTTTACTGGAAACCCACCCACACATACTGCAGATACCTGCACATTAACAGCTATCACTATCTGTCACAAAAATATTCTGTTCTGAGGATCTTAGTGCATTGTGTGGAAGGTGTCTCAGATGCTGAAAACCTGCTGAAGGAACTGAGCCACATACAGAAAGTATTCAAGGAAAACAGATACACTAGTTACCAGATTTCACAAACAACCTTCCTGAAAACACAGGAGCAGAAGAACCCTGAATAAAACTCAATGAAGCTTATGTTTTTTTCTGTTCTGTGGCTCATTAATCAGAAATATTAGCCACTTCTTAAAGGGGTATGAAACAGATTCAGTCTACAGGCCTCCAACAAAAATTTGACAACTCACGAGACCTGTAAAAGTGATGTAGGCCTCAGAATGCCAGGAGTATATAAAATACTGTGTGAGCATTGACAGTTTTCTGTCAGACAGAACACGAGAGATGCTTTCCCCTGTCATGTCATAAGAAATCAGTGATAGTAGAGCATGCTCTAGAATATTCACATTATACTGCATTCAAAGAGACATCATTTATTACATGGACTAGTTGCTTCTGGGATAGCATAATTAAAGAAGTGATAGATAAAAGTTTGTGAAAACACCCTCAGCAAAGGTGGTAGCCTACCATTGAGCAAGGATTGTAACACAGCCATCAGAAAGCTGAAGCAGGTGCAGCAGGGGCGCAATGCAAACATTACCCTACATGGTGCTGGAGTGAGCACCAGTGATGTCATGTAAGGCAGTGCAGCAGTAAAGGATGTTAGCGGCAACCAAAAGACAGTCACTACTTGACAGTTGACAAGGAGTACTTGACTGAAAGCTTGTGAGTTTTAAACCACTTGCTGCAGCTGGAAGTTCAAGAGAGTTTTAGTGGTACATATCACTGCAAAACCATGCATTAATATAAATCCTCCATAATATTTTAAATGACACCACATCATACTTAATCAACATGGAATGAGGTTCAGAAATGTTATATTTATGTATGGCCAACTTCACTGATTTGTACATCACTAAAACTAACCGACTTACAGCTAAGATCTTCCCAATTTCATATTCAAAAAAGATAAAAGGAGCACTAACAACTAGCCCCATGTTAGCACTTTGCCGTCCTCAAATCTCGTACAAATTTATACACTTGGCGCTGGCAGCACTAATTCAGATTACTTGGCTTGTCACTGGCCACTTGTCACCTTTCCATAGACGACAAGCTTCTAAAACATTGACTTTTGTGAGCTTTAATTTTCCAGAAATCCTCTATTTTCCATGTCATTCCACAAACTCAAATTTTCTTTTCAAGTAACTTCTTTGCAAGTTCTACACTGTTATAATAATCAGCCATGAAGAAGTGGTGCCACTTTCCCTCAGCAGGTGTCAATAGTTCCATCACTGGGTTTTGCTAAAGGCTGTCCAGCTCCGGAATATATCCCGAATGAAGAAATGTATCCTGTACTCGAATCACACAGCATCCGAATGAGTATGCTGTATTTCATAATTTTTGATGGATTATAAACTTTAAAATTTAACTGTCCACCCAATGGTGTCATTCCTTCATCAGTTGAGATGTTCTGACTTGGATTAAACATTTCTTCAAACTTTTTGGAATTGCACTTTGACTAGCCGGTCGGCATTATCCGGTTTACTGATGCTGTTGGAATAATGTAAAAATGATAATATTTGTCTGAATCGGTTGCAGGACATTACTATGAAATAAACACAAGTGACCTCAACTTACAACATTAGTCTTCCTTCTTCTCTGACTTTTGAACTATGAAAATGAAATGTGCATATGGCATATTTTGCCAGGGGTACCCTTTCAGGGAGTTTGTCAGCTGCAAGTCGTTTTAGTTGATTTCATTTTGGTGACTTACATGCCGGTATTGATGAGGACAAAACAATACCCAGTCCCCAAGCAGAGGAAACTGCTGACTCTGCTGGTAATCAAATCCAGGCCCCTTAAATGTCATTCAGCCACACTGACCACTAAACTATGAAGATGGGAGTGAACTATGAAATGCAGTTAAAAAAAGTTCATAATTGAAGTATCAAAAATTTCAGTTATATGCTTAAAATAATTAGACATCACTTTTAATTATAGATCTTCACAGTTATTAATTTACAAGATATTTCAACAAAGCAAGTTCCATTTGGTTATATAAAACAAACGTGCACAGACACAGACAGAAAAAATATTTATTGTAAAAAATCTGCAACTGTTAAACTACTTTTTTACATAGCTTCTAAAATTTTGTAGACACTTGTCATACCGTGGTACAAGTTTTTGTATGCCTTCTTCATAGAAGGTTGCCACCTGTGTATTCAACTATGTGGTAACATGTTCTTTTAGCTTGTCATTATCATTGAAGTGTTGACTACCAAGGACAGATTTTAGGTGTAAGAAGAGAGCTAGGAGCAAGGTCTGGGCTGTACAGAGGATGATCAAATGCATCCCAGTGAAATTCTCATAAGAGCTGTGAGGTGGGGGGAAAAAACACCACCTTTTGACAGTAATCCTTGGCGCTTGTTCTGTATTGCACGGCACAATTTCTTGATGGCCTCTCAGTAACCATGTGCATTGATTTCTTACCATGAGGCCAATCAATCAATCAATCAGCAAAATGCCTTTTCTGTCCCAAAAAACGGTGCACATGACTTTCAGAGGTGTCAAGATTTGCTTAGGCTTAACCTTTGTTGGGGATGAAGTGTGCCTCCATTCCATTGATTGCTGTTTTGTTTCAGGGGTGTCTTACATTACCCAAGTTTCATCCCCCCCATGACTATCTGAGAAAGAAAACCATCGATTTCTTCACTGTACTGTGTCAAAAACTGAAGTGCACTGCCCATCCATTGTTTTTTGTGTTTTTCAGCAAGAAATTTGGGTACCCAACATGAGCAAAGTTTCTGAAGTTTCAGTTTTTCAGTAACAATTTCATGAATTAGTGATAGTGAGATTTGCAGAAATTTCATAGCAAGGGCACTAACTGTAAACTTATGGTTGTGCTTAATCTTCTCTTCAATTGTGTGAACCAGTTCATCAGTAACCACAGACGGGCGTTCACTCCATTCTTCATCGTGAACTTGATCACGTCCTTCATTTAACAGTCTGACCCATCTTCTAACCATTGAATCACTCATAGCATTTTGTCCATAAACCTCACAGATTTGCCAATGAATTTCCTTTGGTTTAACTTTCTTTGCATTTAGAAAATAATTGCAGATCTGATTTCACATATGACGGCATTTTCAATTATGGCTGACATTATAAAGAAGCACTACAAAGCACATGTCGGCAGTAGCAATTTGAAAATGGCTTACATGTCTTCTCATTGAGGCAGAGTAACTGCCGCAGATAGAAATAGAAACAGAACTTAATTTGTGGACTACCCTCGTATTATTCAGTGTGGTCATTTAAAGATACAGAAGGGATGAAATTATCATGACTAGACTTTTGAAAATATATTTCTCATTTATCTGAAACAACTCTGTATCTTTATAGTAATTCTACTTTTTTAATAAAAATAAGGAAATGTGATTTTTGGATTATCTTAGAAGAGAATAATTTACAATAAGCACTGTAACTACTCACACCTCAAGTGGAGGGTCATTACTACAGTAGCACCGGCAATGCCTGAATGATAAATTCTGATTTAAAGACCCTGTCGTTAGGTCACTATTCCCATTTAATTCTGTTCTTTGATGTGGCCAGTATTCATGAAGAACATATTTCTGTCAGTCTAATGTGATATTTTATAGTTTTAAACAAATAAAATGGTAGTTTCATCCCAAAAACAACATTGTGGTGTACATACAGAAGGGAAAAAGCAGGGTTAATAGCACTGGGGGGAGTTTAAAATATTGCTTCTTTGGAAACAGCTCATACAAAATAATACCAGTTTTTAAATTTTTCATAAAACACAGTTTTTAAACTAAATATAGCATCACCTGGTTCCTTTAGCGGCTGTGAGGAAGTACATGAACAATGAGTATTATACAACTATTTTTTAACACTGGTACAGTTTTAAGAAAATCTGCACATGAAAAAAATATTTTATGTACATCATGTTCCTAGTCAAGCATGTTACTCATATTCACTATCCATCAGAACTGCTAAAAACAGTTAAAGTTCAGCGCACAGATTATTCCTCGCTGATAAGCTCGGCAATATTTACAGTTAACAGTGACTAAAATAGCTTTTTATGGATTTAAAATTTTTATTCAATCATAGTCAGAGGAACAATACAATTCGTTTCTACATCTTATGTTCTCAAAGTCTCACACTATTTACTGACAACAGAAGTAAAATTATGCATCTTTCCATAGTATAGTTAACACCATAATCTTGAATTATGATGGAAATAAATTTTTTCAAGTCTCTGTTCCTTTTTATCTACATTTTAGCCCAAGAAATATTTTATACTTCAGCTAAAGCCAATGACTGATGTAGAAATATCTAGTAGGTGTTACACAAAATATATAACAGGAAAAACAAGAAGAGTCATTAAGATGAAAAGTTCAACTCATGCAGATCTTCTCAAAGAGTGGGTCTGCCTATCACATTTATGATGGATTTACTAATAACCTCATTTGTTTTACTTTTAGCCATCTGAGGGCCTATTAGTATTAAATTTTTAAAAATGAAAAAGTGATTTTTGATTAACAATCAATATTAGTCAGCAGAGAAAGTAATATTTCAATAATTTACTTGAATTTGCAGGATGAGCACCAAACTTCTGCCTGATACATGATACCCACAGTTAACAAATGTTACAGTACACATTATAAACCAATACATAATAATAATCTTTCACACAAATAAGAAGATATAAATAATGTCATTATGTTGAGTCATAATTAGAAAAACATGGCGTAAGATCAAAAAATAAAAGAATTAGAAACTATCAAAGCAAGTTCATCCCCCCCCCCCCCCTTCCCCTTTCAATAGGCAATTACATTTTAAAATCGAAGGTTTACTGTCAGTCATGAATCACAGCAGTTTGACAGCCTCCAGATTATCATGGCTTTCCAAAGTTGCTAAGGCTGCATATGATATGATGTGTTATTTCTTCATTAATTTTCATTTTATTGACAATGAATCATTCTTTGATGTCAAATGTGATTGTCTGTATGAGACACTTGGAACACAGACACACGCACACACACACACACACACACACACACACACACACACACACACATACACACACACACACACACACACACACACACACACACTTAATAGGGAGCATGTCCACCGTTTTCACATGGATAACAGCGGTGAGGTGACACATACTGGCATGTAAGCAGTGAGGTCTTGGTAGGTCACTGTAGGGAGCTGGCAATACACCTGGACACCCAAGGCACCCGATTTCCATAAATTCCAAGGGGGGGGGGGGGGGGGATGACCTCTGATGCCACATTCAATCAGGTTCAGATCTGGCTAATTGAGGTGGCCAGCACATCAATTGGAACTCACCATTGTGTTCCTTGAACCATTCTGTCACACTCATGGCCCTGTGATATATCACATTATCTTTTTGAAAAATGCCACTGCTGTCGGTAAACATGATTGTCATGAAGGGGTTCATGTGGTCTGCAACCAATGTACGATACTACTTATCTATCATGGCCTAGCGTAAGCTCCACTGGACCCGTGAGTGTCTACTTGAATGTTCCCCAAAGCATAATGGAGCAACTGCCAGCTTGTCTCCATTCCAAGTGAAGGTGTGAAGGAGATGTTCCACTGGAAGATGACAGATTTGCACCCACCCATTGGCATGATGATGATGGCATCGGGATTCAATGCTCTGCCACTGCACCAATGTACAGTGCCAATGGTCACTTGCTCTTTTCAATTGTAGTTGTTGATGTTGTGGTGTTAACATTGGCATATGCTTGGGTCATTGGCTGCAGAGGCCCATCATTACGAGTGTTCAGTGCACTGTGTGTTCAGACATACTTGTACTCTGCCTAGTATTTAAGACTGAGGATTGTTTTGCTACAGTTTACTGCCTGTTCTGTTTTACCAGTCTGCTCAGCCTACAACGTCCGACATCTGTTATGAGTGGCAGTCCCTCAACCCCATGACGTTTGGATGTGGTATCACCATGTGTTGAAGGCAATCACCACAGCACTTCTCAAATACCTGACAAGTTGTGGAGTTTCCAATATGCTCATGCTGAGCCTCGGGCCATTACCATCTGCCCTCACTGCCGTCAGTCGAACTCAGACTGCGCACCTTCCCCATTCTACACGCGCGCGCGCAAACGCACACACAGTGTGTGTGTGTGTGTGTGTGTGTGTGTGTGTGTGTGTGTGTGTGTGTAGCAGTCATTCCTCACAAGGTGACACTGCTATTGATGGAAGGTTGGTGACCATAATGTTTTGTGCATGTCAACCAGTAACTTGCAATATCTCTGTAACACATGGTCAAATTACATTATCATGGCGAGTCCCAACAATTTAAAAAATTATATTATTTCTGAAAAAATCACTTACACAGAACGGACAGAAAGAAAGAAGTTAACTTGATTTCTTTATCATCACAGTAATTTCTTTTGTATGGTTGATATGGATATTGTGAAAAAGCAAAATGTTTAAAAAAATGAGACCATACTAACTGATACCCATATGAAATGAAACAGAAAATCCATTTTTAAATATCCTTATCAGGGTACAACTCCTTATTTACCTTTTAACATGAAATGCCTTAGTCTGAATGGAAATCTCTAGCTAAATAATAACAAAGGCTTGCTGGAGGCCCATTATGCACACAGTAACTAGTACAAAATTGATACTAAAAACCAGTCATATCTGTAAATCACTTACACATAGCAGATCTGATATTCATTTACATGGCAGTACTGGCCAGAAACCAAATTCTTGTAACAACTTCCAGACTTATATTTGTACTGTTCATTTGCAGACAAACCACATTATGATTACAACAAAGTAATTTGGCACTCATAAGTGGCTGGAAGTAACTTGTCACTAAAAAAAGGAAAATAAAAAAAGCAGTCCTCCCTGAGTACAGGAGATACAACTTTACATTTAAGAGGCCTGGAGTAAATTATAATAGATACCTAGTTGGCAGACACTGAGGAATGACTACAAATGAAAAACAAGATCATTGTGAAATTAATCATGCAAGTTTTACCTAAGTGTTAATGAGGAACAAATGATGAAGAAGCAGTATAAGAGGAAGAAGGTGGCGAGATAAACAGAATACCAAAGATACGATAGAAATTTTTCTTTCATATTAGGCAAAAGTGAGAATACGGAGGAACAATCAATGTCCTTGAAAGAAAAATGACTTATGTATTTCAGTTTCTTCATGGTTACTGATCTGTCAGATGACAACATTTTATTTCTCTGTCTCCTGAACCCTATTTTTCTTGAAATAATTTTAACAAAAAGGAATAATAGTCTAGTAGTGCCATGACATTTAAATAAACCATCATTGTGGAGAATTAAGAGAGCTTAAAACACTGCTCCACATAGTATATAAACATTCTTTGACTTTTAGAACAAAGTTTTGATTTCACAGATAGAGGAGGAAAAATGACAGTTGTGTTGCAAGTAAACAAAGTTGTCATGACAACATCTGTTTTTACATCTGCAAATATTTGTTGTTGACAGTGATTTAGGACATTATACAGATCCAAACACACACACACACACACACAACCCCAGTACCTCCAGCCCTTTCCCCCCCCACTCGCACATGAAAGCCAAACATTAATCACATATTTCAACAAAAGCCATATGTACACAAATTGCAAACATTTTAAATAATTATAAAAGATATTTTATATATAATATTTTTGATGAACAAAAAAACTGTAAGCAGATAGATTAACATAATAACGAAATATTAAGAATGAAATGAATATTAGAGTGAAGGAATAAAGAAGTTTACCTTTATAGGATGCTGATGACTGTTTAACATTAAATACATATCTCATTACAATTTTTACATTTATTACTTCAGAACTCAGATCTCCAGAAGGAAATCTACGTAAACCTTGTAGTAGGGCACATTTCTGTTTTCCTGATGAACACTACTCTCACAAGTTGAAACTTTCTTCAGCATTGGTAGGTTCAACACCTCTGGTACTTCTATATCTTCAAGCTTGATTTTTGATGGATTAAAAGGAAATCTTACTGGGAACATGAATTTTGTGTCCATCAGCAATGTGGCCTGCAAGAGCAACAAGGTTATGCAAATAGTGATGAATAAAATACACAACATGAACCAGTGTACTTCCATAGCAAAACACCCATACACACACACACACACACACACACACACACACACACACACACACACACTTCTGGAGGGGAGATGGTGTATTCCTTTACCACAATGAGCAGTTATGGGTACCAGGAAATGCTCGCGGCATGCAGCACCATATTGCACATCATCAATTCACAGCTAACATGTGGGTGGGTTTGGTCAGTGAGTGCTTCATTGAGCAGTACCTTTTACCATCCCACTTATTATCAGACTTTTCTGGAACAGGTTCTTCCCAGTTCGCTTGAAAATGCTACAGTAAATGTGACGCACAGCATGTGGTTCCAGCATAATGGAGTGCATGCTCATTTTGGATTGGCTATTCATAGGTGTTTGAATAAGTCATTATTGCATTAATTGATTGGGCATGGTGGACCAGGTCACTCGATTTGAGTCTTGGTTTCTTTCTGGAGAGCCATGAAATCTCTCATGTATCGTAAGCTTGTGTAGTCTGAAATGGATCTCGTCACAAGAATTTTCTTTGCAGGTGTTGCAATCAAAGAAACTCCTGGTGTGTTTGACCATGTCTGGCAGTCAATGCATACTTTGATTTCATCATTGTTGAATGCTAAAATTATACTTTTATACTTGATGCTTGCCAATCAAATGAAATAATGTGGAAATGAACTCATCAGTTGGCATGTTAATGATTTCATGAATGTATTCAAAAAGAGTATCGCCTAGGGGTCCTGAATAAACACAAAACATCTATGGCTTTTTGTAATACAAATATGTTATAATCACTAAATAGCACTTAACAGGAAACACTGTACATTAACTCCTCACATTGGTGAAGAGCCTTCACACTTTTTTTTATGTATTCGTTAAATCTTCTCAGAACATACCCAGCTGAGTCCAACCGCTTGAGTTTTAGTACTCCTATAGCTACATGTCAACTTTTGCAGCCCGTCCTTAACATATGATAATCACAATTTGTTTGCCCTGTATTTTTTACTCATTTGTTAAAATACTATGATAGTACAAACTCACTGTTAAATTATCATATCTGTGCTTGTTTGTAATGTACCACTCCACACATCACTTCTGTAGCTTGGTAAGACAGTTTATATTTCTTATGAACTACTAGTGAATGCAACTCCCACTAACATTTGTATTTATTAGGGCCATGTGGAAGGTCCAGGCAAAGCTTTGGCCTAGTTGTACACCATGGAGGTGTACGTGAATAGACCTCAAGTATATGGTGGTAAAGGCAAGGACTCCACTTCAGACAGAAGAGATCGGATGCAAACTGCACTTGTAAGCCCTGACCTGGGCTTCCAATGTGGGAATGAACCCCTGTACATGCCTAACCTTCAATGGAGGGACTCCGGCCTCTACCAGGAAGCCGGTCACTGGACTTGTGCTAAAAGCTCCCGTTGCTAGTTGAATGCCACGGTGGTGTACTGGGTCGAGTAAATGCAATACTTAGGGCACCGGTGTACCATAAACGAGACTCCCATATTCAAGGCAGGATTGAGCAAGGTCTCTGTAGAGCTGCAGCAGCATAGATCGATCTGCATCCCAGTTGGTGTTCCTCAGGCAGCAGAAGGCATTCAGGTGCTGCCAGCACTTCCATTTCAGCTGATGAAGATGAAGAAGCCACGTCAGTCGGGCATCAAAAACCAGTCTTAAGAATCTATATGTATCCTCTACAGTGAGTGGATCATCATTAAGTTAAAAGATCTGGATGAATGGTACGACACTGACAGAAGTGCAAGACGCACGACTTCGCGGCTGAAAACTGGAAGCACTGGGCTACAGCCCATGACTGCACCTTGTGGATGGCTCCCTGTAGGCGCCACTTGTAAAACCAGTACTGGAGGAGGTCGTTTGCAAACAGAGAAGGCGAGACCAACACCCGGCAGCTGCTTCTAGACAGTTAATAGCCACTAAAAATAGAGATACACTCAATACAGAGCCGTGCGGGATCCCATTCTCCTGGATATGGGGGAACTATGGGAGGTGCCAACTTGGACACGGAAAGTACTGAACAATAGGAAATTTAGGATAAAAATCTGGAGCGGGCCCTGGAGACCTCACTCATATAATGCGGCAAGGATATGATGTCAGCAGGTCATGTTGTAAGCTTTTCATAAATCAAAAAATTCGGCAACCAGATGTTGGTATCTGGAAAAGGCTGTTCAGATTACAGACTTGAGGGAAACAGGTTATCAGTGGAAGAGTGACCCTGGTGGAAATCGCCCTGGCATGGAGCCAGTAGGCCACGTCACTCCAGAACCTAACACAAACGCTGACTTACCATACATTCTAACAGCTTACAAAGAACGTTGGTGAGGCTGATGGGCCGATACCCATCCATATCAAGCGGGATTTTACTGGATTTGAGCACTGGAATGATGGTGCTCTCCCACCATTGCGATGGAAAGATGCTATCGCACCAGATCTGGTTGAAGATGACAAGGAGATGTAGCTTGTAGTCAGACAAGATATGTTTGATCATGTTACTGCAGATCCGATCTCGTCCAGGAACTGTGTCAGGGAAATGTGCAAGGATGCAGAGGAGCTCCGACTTTGTAAATGGTGCATTATAAGGTTCATGGTGACATTGAGTGAACGAGAGGGCTTTCCTTTCCATCTACTGTTTGAGGGTGCAAAATGCTGGGGGATAATTCTCCGACATGGAGGTTGGGGCATAATGCTCAGCAAAGTGCTCGGAAATTGCGTTTGTGTCAGTAGGTAACATGCCATTGATGTTAATGCCAGTAACACCTGTCAGGGTCTGGTACCCACAAACACATCTGATCTTCATTCAGATTTGGGAAGGTGATATATGGCACCGAATAGTCGAGACATACCTCTCCCAACATGCCTGTTTCCATCTTTTTATTAGGTGGTAAACGTGGGCACAGAGCTGTTTTAAAAGCTATTAGGTGCTCTAGGGAAGGGTGCTGCTTATGTCACTGTAGAGCTCGCTGACACTCTTTAATGGCCTCAGTGATTTCTGATTACCACCAAGGTATTGACTTTCACTGGGGGGAACCCTAAAGAACAAGGGATTGTGTTTTTCGCCACAGGAATGATCATTATAGTGACCTGCTCAACTACCATCGATGGCATCTTGTGGGGAGATTCAGTGGTGACAGCAGAAGTGAAAGCTTCCCAGTCTGCCTTGTTTAAAACCCATCTTGTTGGACGTCCAGGGAGATGGGAAAGTGGTCACTACCACACAAGTCGTCGTGGGCTCTCCAGTGGACAGGTAGGACAAGTCCTGGGCTGCAGAAGGATAAATCAATGATCGAATAAGTGCCATGAGCCACACTGAAATGTGTGGTGGCCCCAGTATTTAAGAGGCAGAGGTCGAGTTGAAACAGAAAAGTTTCGACATCTCTACCTTGGCCAGTAAGCACAGTGCCACCCCCCTAGGGGATATGGCCATTAAAATCTCCCAAAAGTAGGAAAGGTTTAGGAAGTTGATGAATCAGTGCAGTCAATGTGTTCAGGGGTACTGCACCATCTGGAGGAAGATATATGTTGCAGACAGTTATTTCCTGCGTCGTCCTTTTCCTGACAGCCACAGCTTCAAGAGGGGTTTGAAGGGGCTCAGTTTCACTGCATATTGAGTTCAGGACATAGACACAAACTCTACCTGACACACTATAATGGGCACTACTGTTCTTGTAATATCCCCTATAGCCATGGAGGGCAGGGGCTCACATTGCCGGGAACCAAGATTCCTGGAGCGCAGTTCAGAAAGCAGGTGTAAAGCTTAACAGTTGCCGTAGCTCAGCCAGGTGTGGAAAAAACCGCAGCAATTCCACTGGAGGATGACGATATCGTGAGGTTGGGAAGGCATGAAGCATGCAAGGAGGCAGGTTACGCCTCAGGGTCACCTGCTGCCACCGATTGAGTATTTGTATCCATTCCTATTGTGGATGACATGTCAGTGAGATCCAGGTCCTTAAGGGATGGTGAGATATCCACCTCAACTGCAGGTGCATAATTGGTCTCTGGAGGGTCCTTTTTCTTAGCAAACTTCTTTGTTTGCTTGCCCTCTTGCTTCTCTTTATGGGCGCTGGGAGTACTTCTCAGAAGTAGTTTCAGCCACAGAGGAAGACCGAGAAGCTCTTCGTCCAGCAGCTTTTGGCTCCTTTAGCCACTGGTGTGTGTCTCCCCTGTGTCATTAGTAGAGACCTTGGGAGAGAGGATACCAAAGGACCCCTTCTGCATGAGAGGAGATGGAGGAGGCTGTTGCTTCTCTGGCTGGAGAGAGGGGACTGATGTACCCTGCATTTGGGGGGCCTTGCTCCCGAAGTAGGTACTATGGGAGGAACGAAAGGAGATTTTCCCCCTACCACCAAGGGGGCGGATGTATTCTGGTGGCCTGGAGGGCCCCCTGTTCGTGGCGCACAGAGTGTGGTATGGCTGGTACTTGTGATGGCAATTGTAATGTAGCAGCAGCACATGAGGAGATCAACCAAATGGGGTGTTATCGATAAAATTTACGTTTAGCCTCTTAGTAAGTCAACCGGTCCAAGGTCTTGTATTTCATGATTTTTAGCTCCTTTTGGAGTACTGTGCAGTCTGGTGAGCAGGGGGAGTGCTGCTCTCCACAGTTGATACACGTGGTAGGGAGTGTCTGGATGCAGTGGATGTCCGCAGTCTTGTCATGTGGTGGTGGAAATGCAGTGGGAAGACGTGCCTGAATTTGCAGCATTAAAACACTGCATAGGGGGAGGGATGTATGGTTTATCACCACAGTGGTAAACCATCACCTTGACCTTTTCAGGCAATGAATCACCCTCAAAGGCCAAGATGAAGGCACCAGTAACAACCCTGTTGTCTTTGGGTCCCCTGTAAACGCACTAGATGAAATGAACACCCCACCAATCTAGATTGCCACGTAGCTCATCATCAGACTGCTAGAGTAGATCGCAATGGAAAATAATCCGCTGGACCATGTTGAGGCTTTTATGGGGTGTGATGGAAACTGGAATATCATGCAGCTGGTCACAAGCGAGTAACGCCGAGGATTGGGCTGGGGTGCTGTCTGAATAAAGACTGCACCACTGCTCTTCTTGCACAGTGCTGTCACTTCCCCAGGCTTATCCTCAAGATGTTCAACAAAAAATTGAAGCTTCATAGGTAGAAAGGAGTCCCCGTCTATTCTGCTACAGACTAAATACCGAGGTGAATATGGCTCTCTTCTTTCTGTAGCCCACTGTTCCTCGCATGGTGTAGTGAGGGGGGGAAACAATTTAGTGTCATATCTGTCAGCATTGAACTCGATCTTGCCCTTCGCAGAAATTGCTGGTGGCATATGGTCACCAGCGAGAGATGACTTAGTCAACTTCATTGCAGGTCATCTGCCCTGATGCCACCCTCTCTGATCAGGGGCTCTCCCCACAGGTGACACCCAGCCACAGCAAAGGCCACCTGGCATGATGACCATTGCCAGGAGTCCTGATGCTGCAGGAAGACAGGCATCTACTTCTTGGCATACATGGTGAGTTTACAGTTCAGGCATCAGCAGTGCAATCCCTGTGTTGTCAGGGGACTACTACCAAATGGGTACATGACAGCCCCACTACAACGGACTGGCTACCATGCTGGATAGTGTGTGCAGAGAAATACAATACTGTCATGGGGGCAAATGAGGACAGGAGACAACAGAAGCAAGTGACATACCCTGTAAAGTGTCCTCGCGCAAATACTTGAGTTGCAGGTGGATATGCAAAGCCATGACAAGAGGTTCAGGAGATCGAATCTAAGGGCACTATGGACAACTCTTGCACCATGTAAGGTGTCCTTCCCCATATGGCCTGCACTTCTGTGGAATTTGGAAAGTGGCAGGTCAAATCATAAAATGGGACCAGAACTTATAGCGCCAAAAAGTGCGAGATTCCTTTTAGTCACCTATTACGACAGGCAAGGATACCTCAGTCCTATTCTAACCCCCGGACCCGCAGGGGTATATCTGAACAGTCAAAGGGACTGTGTCTGTGATACAATATCCACAGTCAACATCTATCTTTAGGAGTTCTGGGAACCGGGGTGATGCAAAATGTTTTTTGATGTTTGTATAATCAGAACCAGCCAAAACCAAACCTTGTTAAGACAAGTCTGTGCATTTCATCTGTGGGGTGGAGCAACTCATTGTGAGCTACATATAGTATTGTCAGGAACCAGATTGAAGCATTGTTATGCTACTAAATGTCTAGGTTCAAATCAGGTGAATCTGGTGGTAAAGACATCAACGTGAGGTAACTGTATTGCCTCCTAGATCACTACAGGATGTTTCCAGGCATGAGACATGGAAAGTTATGTTGGAAGACGCCATCACTGGCAGAAAGAAATCAAGCATGAAGGAATGTAAATGGTCTACAACAGTGTCCATATACTCCATAGCTTTAATGTGTCTGATTATTTCTATACTTCCCACGAAAAACAATGTGAATGTCCAACAGAGAATAAAACTACTCCAATTGGCCTGCATCCTGGCCTGTATATCCAGACACAATTACTGATCTTGTGTAACAAGAAATGTGATCCATCTAACTAAGCAAGAGATTTACATTGATTCATGGCTTAATCTCCCTGATTCTGTGGCCACTGCAATCACAACTGGCAGTGTCATTGGGTCAACATGTGAACACACAAGGGTTGTCTGTTGTGGGGGCTTATTTTCAATAATGTGCACAAAACTATGCACCCCTTCACACTTCTGCCTGTTCAGCACTGTGTCATCAGATCTACCACTGAGCACTCCCTGTCTGCCTTAATAGAGCCGGCAAGTCTCTGACCTCCACATTCTATGATCAGCCATGGAGATTCAGCATCTTGTCACCTACCAGTGCTTTCGCCATCCTTCAAACACCACTTCCTGTGGGTGCTCATAACAGTTGCATGTTATAGGTGACCTTGGGGTGGACAGTTGGCTATGATGTCAGGATGGGAGACAGTGGGGATTTCATGGTTGGTGAAGGAAGAGAGAGAAGAGACTGTCAAAATTAATGTTTTATTTTGCACTGTTACATTATCACTGTATCTATACTGGGAGATGGCCTTGCCCCGTTCTATGGGTGTGAGCAATGCATGAAGGTGAAGAGTAATCTTGCAGAGGTAGCCAATCCCGCAAATGAGTTACTGCACCCAGGCAGCCTCTGCATGTGGCACAGTGGCATGTCCACTGCGGTGGTGAGAAACAGCTGCTGTGCATAGGTTGCAATTTGTTGCCTCGTTGCCATCATGACAGGAGTTGGGCTGCTGCTGGAGTGAGCCAGGAAGGTCTGCTGCACTGTGGTACTAAGTCTGAAGCACATACTCCATGTCATCTCCTTGTCTGCTATAGCCCTGTGCCCTTGTGGAACTGCTGCCTGAGTAAAACTGCTACAAAATTGATGACACTAATGGGGGAAAAGAATCGCAACCCCAAAAAATTATTGTATACTCTATAACTATTCATTTTCACTTTGTTACCTATTATGTTTGGTTGGTTACTTTGTTTAAAGGCAGGAGAAGAGACCAAACTATGAGGTCATCGGTCCCTTGTTCCTAATAACATAATGCCACAAGTGTGAGAATAAAACGGACGAAACATATAACACAAAACAGAAAGAAAAGAAAAGCCACAAGAATGAAGGGAAGGAAATGAACACTAAAAGGAACAAAAGAGGACAAGGAAACAACAGGGACGCTAGAAACAGAAGAGAGTAAAACATGAAAGCAGATTACAGTGGCTAGCCAACCACGAGAAAAAATGGGAAAGCCAGTCACTCTGCAACACATTAAAACCTCCACCCTAAAAGCACTAGGGTGGAGGACACAAAGGGTCAAAGGACATGTACTAAAACCTAGATAGAAGTATAAAACCCACTCTCACGGATAAAACGTAAAACTAAAGCTGCTATGGAGGCATTGTTGACCAACACCAAAGTCAGGGTGCTGGGAAAGTTAAAAGTCTGCTGCAGAGTGGCTAAAAGTGGGCAGTCCAGCAAGAGTTGGACAACTGTCATTTAGGGGGCCACAGTGACACTGAGGTGGGTCCTCACAATGGAGTAACCATGTGTTAGCCACATATGGCCAATGCGGAGCTGGCAGACGACAACTGATTCCCTACGAGAGGCCTGCGTGGAAGACTTCCACACATCCGTAGTGTCCTTAATGACATGCAGTTTGTTAAGCATGCTGTTATCCATTCCGTCTCCCAAAGCCGGAAAACCCTGTGGTGTAGGACAGAACGCAGGTCAGCTTTGGAGATGCCTACCTCCAGAAGCGGTTTCTGCATTGCCTGTTTGGCCAGCCTGTCAGCAACGATTCTGACGTATCCAGGTGTCCACACAAACACCACGGAATGGCGGGACTGGTTCAAATGGCTCTGAGCACTATGGAACTCAACTTCTGAGGTCATTAGTCCCCTAGAACTTAGAACTAATTAAACCTAACTAACCTAAGGACATCACAAACATCCATGCCCGAGGCAGGATTCGAACCTGCGACCGTAGCGGTCTTGCGGTTTCAGACTGCAGCGCCTTTAACCGCACGGCCACTTCGGCCGGCTAATGGCGGGACTGTTCCAGAGGATAGATAGACTCCTGAATGGACGCTACCAGAGGGTGGCAAGGGTAGCACTGGTCGATAGCTTGTAAGCTGCTCAATGAGTCAGTTCACAGGAGAAATGACTCGCCACGGCATGAGTGGATGTACCCAAGAGCACGAGATATGGCCATCAGCTCTGAAGTGAAAACACTGCAGTCAACTGGCAAGGAGTGCTGCTCAGCATGTCCTCCATGAACATATGCGAAGCCTACATGACCATCAGCCATTGAGCCATCGGTGTAAACCGCTTCAGAGCCCCGGGACACGTCAAGAAATGAGAGGAAAGTGACAGTCGAGAGTGGCAAGGTTAACGGAGTCCTTAGGGCCATGCAAAAGGTCCAGACGAAGCTGCAGCCAAGGTGTACACCATGGAGGCATACATGAACGGACCGCAACTAGAGCTGGTAAAGGGAAGGACTCCAGTTTGGAGAGAAGGGACCGCACGCAAACCACAATCATTAGCCCTGATCTGGGCCGCCGATGCGGGAGATGGACTGCCGCGGGCAGGAAAAGGAGATGGTAATTCGGATGCTCAGGGTAACTATGAGCAGTTGCGCACGTCCGATCTACAGTGGAGGGCACCAGCCTCCACCAGGACACTGGTCACTGGACTCGTACTAAAAGCTCCTGTCACTAATAAAATCCCACAGTGGTGCACAGGGTCGAGTAAATGCAATGTTGAAGGCGCTGCGTAACTATAAACCACACTCCCATAGTCAATTTAGGATTGGACAAGGGCTCTGTAGAGCTGCAGCAGTGTAGAGCGATCTGCACCCAAATTGGTGTTGCTCAGGCAACGGAGGGCATTGAGGTGCTGCCAGCACTTCTGCTTAAAGCTGACAAAGATGAGGCAGCCAAGTCAATCGAGCGTCAAAAAAAGTCCTAGGAATTGATATGTGTCTACTACAGTGAGTGGATCGTCATTAAGGTAAAGTGCGGGTTCCAGATGAACAGTACGACGCCGACAGAAGTGCATGACACACGACTTTGTGGCTGAAAACTTGAAGCCATGGGCTAGAGCCCATGACTGCACCTTGAGGATGGCTCCCTGTATGTGCCGCTCGGCAACAACAGTACTTCTGCAGCAGTACGAAATGCAGAAGTTGTCTGCAAACAGAGAAGGTGAGACAGAGGGCCCGACAGCTGCTGCTAGACCGTAAATCGCCACTAAAAATAGAGAGACACTCAATGCAGAGCCCTGAGGGACTCCATTCTCCTGGATATGGATGGAACTATTGAGAGGCACCAACTTGGACATGGAAAGTACGGAGCGACAGGAAGTTTTGGATAAAAATCAGGAGTGGTCCATGGAGACCCCACTCATACAATGTAGCAAGGATATGATGTCGCCAAGTCATGTCTTATGCTTTATGTAAGTCAAAAAAAGACGGCAATCAGGTGTTGCTGTCAAGAAAAGGCTGTTCAGATGGCAGAATCTATGGACACAAGATTATCAGTGGTACAGCGACCCTGGTAAACGCCGCCCTGACATGGAGGCAGCATGCCACGTGATTCGAGGACCGAGCCCAAATGCCAACATACCAGACATTCCAGCAGCTTACAAAGAACATTGGTGGGGCTGATGGGCCGATAGCTATCCACATCGAGCGGGTTTTTACCAGTTTTGAGAACCAGAATGATGGTGCTCTTCCGCCATTGCGATGGAAAGATGCCATAGCACCAGAGCTGGTTGAAGATGACGAGAAGATGTCACTTGTAGTCAGATCAGAGATGTTTAATTATCTGGCTGTGGATGTGATCAGGCCCAGGAGCTGTGTCAGGGCAATGTACAAGGGCACTGAGGAGCTCCCACTCTGTAAATGGGGCGTTATAGGATTCACTGCAGCATGTAGTGAATGAGAGGACATTCTCTTCCAGCCACTGTTTAAGTGTGCGAAAGGCAGCAGGGTAATTCTCTAACGCAAAGTGCAGGTCAAAGAGCAGGTCAAAGTGCAGGTCAAAGTGCAGGCCAAAGTGCTCGGCAAAGTGCAGGCCAAAGTGCTCGGCAAAGTGCTCGGCAAAGTGCTCGGCAAAGTGCAGGCCAAAGTGTAGGCCAAAGTGCTCGGCAAAGTGCAGGTCAAAGTGCAGGTCAAAGTGCAGGTCAAAGTGCTCGGCAAAGTGCTCGGCAAAGTGCTCGGCAAAGTACTCGGCAAAGTGCAGGTCAAAGTGCAGGCCAACGTGCAGGTCAATGTGCAGGCCAAAGTGCAGGCGAAAGTGCAGGTCAAAGTGCAGGTCAAAGTGCTCAGCAAAGTGCAGGTCAAAGTACTCGGCAAAGTGCAGGTCAAAGTGCTCGGCAAAGTGCAGGTCAAAGTGCTCGGCAAAGTGCTCGGCAAAGTGCTCGGCAATTGCTCTTGCGTCGGTACATAACTCGCCATACACGGTAACACCAGGGACAGCTTTTGGGGCCTGGTACCTGAAAAGACGTTTGATCTTTGCCCAGACTTGCGAAGGTGCCATGTGGCACCCAGTGGTGGAGACTTATCTCTCCAAACACTCCTTCTTACGTTGTTTGATAAGGTAGTGAACACGGGCACGGAGCCGTTTAAAAGGTATGAGGTGCTCCAGGGAAGGGTGCCGCTTATGCTGCTGTAGAACTCGCTGACGCTCCTAAATTGCTTCAGCGACTTCCGGCGACCACCAAGCGACTGCCTTATGCCTCAGGCAGCCTGAAGAGCGAGGGATCGCGTTTTCTGCCGCAGAAACAATTGTGCTAGTCACCTGCTCAACCATCACATCGATGTTACCATGTGGGGGAGCTTCAGTGGTGACGGCAGAGCTGAAAGTTCCCCAGTCCACCTTTTTCAAAGCCCATCTGGGCAGGCGTCCTTGTGCCTGACGCTGGGGAAGTGGTCACTATCACACAGGTCGTCATGTGCTATTCAGTGGATAGATAGGAGAAGTCCTGTGGTGCAAATTGATAAATCAATGGCCGAGTAACTACCATGAGCCACACTGAAATGTGTGGCGGCCCCATTACTTAAGAGGCAGATGTCGAATTGCGACAGTAAAGTTTCGACATCTCTGCCTCAGCCAGTAAGCATGGTACCACCCCGCAAGGGGTTATGGACATTAAAATCTCCCAGAAGTAGGAAAGGTTTAGGGAGTTGATCAATTAGTGCAGCTAATACATTCAGGGGTACTGCACCATCCGGAGGAAGATATACATTGCAGACAGTCATTTCGTGCATCGTCCTTATTCTGACAACCACAGCTTCAAGAGGGGTTTGAAGGAGCACATGTTCACTACAGACTGAGTTTAGGACATAAACGCAAACTCCGCCTGACACACTATTATCGTTGCTATGGTTCCTGTAATATCCCTTATAGCCGCAGAGGGCAGGGGTTCACATTGCTGGGAACCAGGTTTCCTGGAGGGTAATGCAGATAGCAGGTGTAAAGCTTAACAGTTGCCGTAGCTCAGCCAGGCGGTGGAAAAACAAGCCGTAGTTCAACTTGAGGATGACATCGTGAGACTGGGAAGACATGGAACATTCACTGAGGCAGTTTACGCCTCAGAGTCACCTGCTGCCTCTGATTTATTGCCTGAGCAGTCTATATCCATTGTGTCTGAGGGTCTGGTGAGATCTAGGTCCTCAGCAGACGCCAGAATCTCCACCTCATCGTCAGAGGCAGAGCTTGTAGGTAGCAGTGGTGTGGGTGCCACTGAAATTTCCTTCGTCTTAGGGGTTTTCTTTTTGGATTTCTCTCGCTGCTCCGTGGGTTTCCCTGGCTGGGAGGACTTCATTGGCTCAGTCTCTGGGACTGATGATGAGCGTGAAGCCCTACAACCAGCTGCTTTTGGGCTCTTCAGCCACTGGCGGGCGTCATCTTTCCCACTAGAAGAAACCTGTGAAGGGAGTGATCCAAGGGACCCCTTCCTAGCCAGAGAAGCTGAAGAAGACTTATGCTTCTCTGGCTTAGAAGTGGGGACGGACGTTCCTGATGGTTGGTGGAGTGTTGCTCCCAAAGTAGGTGGTGCAGGAGCAACAGGGAGGGAAACGCCCCCACCATCAAGGGGGCAGGTGTAGTCTTGTGGCTCTGAGAGGTGACTGGGGTTGGAGGAGCTGATGGTGCCAGAACTGTTGTAGCGGTGGTGTAAGATGATGTCATACACACAGCATGCAAGTGTTCAAATTTTCTCTTAGCCTCAGTGTAGGTCAGTCTGTCCAGGGTCTTGTACTCCATGATTTTCCTTTTTTTCTGGAGAATCCTGCAGTCAGGCGAGCAAGGTGAATGGTGCTCTCCACAGTTGACACAGATGGGAGGTGGGGCACATGGAGTATTGGGATGTAATGGGCGTCTGCAATCTCAGCACGTGAAGCTGGAAATACAGCGGGAAGACATATGGCCGAAATTCCAGCACTTAAAGCACCACATCAGAGGAGTGATATAGGGCTTTACATCACACCATTAGACCATCACCTTGGCCTACTTGGGCAAGGTATCACCGTCAAAGGCCAAGATGAAGGCACCGGTGGCAACCTGATTATCCTTCGGACCCCAGTGGACACACTGGACGAAATGTACACCTCGCCGCTCTAAATTGGCACGCAGCTCATCGTCGGACTGCACAAGAAGGTCTCTGTGATATATGATACCCTGGACCATATGTAAGCTCTTGTGGGGCATGATGGTTGCAGAAACATCCCCCAGCTTGTCACAAGCAAGTAACTCCTGTGACTGGACAGAGGATGCGGTTTTGATCAAGACTGACCCAGATCTCATTTTGGACAAGCCCTCCACCTCCACGAACTTGTCCTCTAAATGCTCAACAAAAAAGTGAGGATTCATCATCATGAAAGATTCCCCATCAGCTCTCGAACATTCAAGGTACTGGGGTGAATAAGATCCGTCGCCATCCTTAGCCTGACGTTCCTCCCTTTGTGTGGCCAGGGAGGATAACGATTCTTATTCATAATTCTGTGCGTTGAATTGAGCTTGTGATCGCTTAGAGGCTGCTAGTGTTTCACCACCAGCAAGAGATGATGGACTACTCTTCATCGCTTGTCATTCACCCTGATGCCACCAACTCTGACCAGGGACCCTCCCCACGGGCGCCACCAAGCTGCAGTAAAGGCCACCTGGCAGGATGGCCATTGCTGGGAGACCTGATGCCCCAGGAGGATGGGCATCTACCACTTGGCATACATGGGGAGTTAATGGCACAGGCATCAGCAGAGCGGTCCCTGTGTGGTCAGGGGCTACAACCAACAGGGTACATGGCAGCCTCACCATAACGGACTGGCTACTGTGCTGGATATCAGGTGCCAAGAATCAACGCAGACATTGACACGGCATAGTGCATGGTGGAACACACACCCAGGAATTTGTCCTCACCCAAGAGATGGAGAATGGGCAGGACTGCAATGCGACAACAAGAAAGTGGGCTAAAGATCTCAATGCATGATGGACATGATGTACCTTGTAAGACACCCTTCACCAATTGGCTCGCTCTTCAGGAAAATTTTTGAGAATGGAGGTCAAACCATACAGGGGACCATCATATAAAGGCCGAAATGTGTGAAACTCTTTTTAGTCACTTCGTATGCCAGGCAGGAATACCTCAGACCAATTCTAACCCCCATACCTGCAGGGGGGGGGATACATGTTTGTGATCTTGATATGGGTCTTATATTTTGGGAAATACCATTTTGACTATCTGCATAATTTGAAAATGTATCCCAAGCCAAAACTTGTCAATGAGTAAATGAAAGTGAAATTTTCAACCTTGTCTGTTTTTCCATTGTATTGAATATTTGCTTCATTCTTCTGTGCCAGCTCATATGTATGTACATATTCACCTTGCATATTCTGTTGGCAAAATCCGCTATGGCTTGTCAATGCCTCCTTGTAACAGTACTCAATCATTCCTGAAAGAACATTGCACAGCTCTGCTTCTTGTACCTCTTGAGAAGCCCCTAGTTTATCTGCTCAAACATTTATGATTTCTTAGTGCCTCTGTATATCCTACAGTAGTTTTCAGTTCTTCCACTAGATGTAATTTTGACACCAACAACAACTGAACATTGGACTAATCACCAATACCTGCTGACATCATTGGGTCCTCAACAAATACCACCACGTCCTCAGACGACCTTCCAGGAAAAGGAGGAGGGAGGGGGGGGGGGCATGCAGCAGCTGATCTATTACTTGGTCTGGTGCCTGGAGCAATGCCATTTCCTCATCCTTAACTGCAGTTTGCCCCCATTACTGTTTTATCTGCTGACAACTGTACTATCTTTTCTTTCAAAAAATGAACTGCCTTAAGCTCCAAACTGCACCATGTGTGACTGCCATTGCAACACCTTTACTCATCATCCACACACAATACACAAAGTATAAATATGCAACAGTTCACAACCTGAAAAAATAAATAAATTACAAACTACAACTTATCATTAACACTACACTCCATATACAGCATTGCAACATGGCCATATTGTAGGATGTAAAGCAAGTTACATATACTCACTCAGCCCACACTGCAGAATTCCCGAGCAGATTACATTGTGAATATCTAACATGCTCCAAACACTGAGCCTTACCATTGTCCTGAAACTCAGGCACATTATCCAGTTGCTCTGACCTAAACCAAATAACTTCAAGTTATGGTGATAGTTACTGCTAGATCCCATGTCTGTCACACACAACAAAGATAACCAATAGTTCTCTCACTCCCCCTACTGTGCTGACACTGTAGGCAGTGGTCCAGACATCGTGCTGCTTGGACAATGCACCATCTGGTGCCTACTGGAGACGCCACCAATTCTGGTGCCAATTATAGCCAAGCCTGAGATGGAGGGGCTACTACAATGTAAGGATGGCAGACAGCAAATGGTTGAGGCAAGGTAGCAGGCTGGTGAAGGTTCAGAAAGAGGTGGCTGCCAAAATTAATATTTTATTTCGCACTATTACGTTAGCACTGCATCAGTGCAAGGAGGCGACCATGCCCTCACTTCATGGGAAGAGGGCACGTGGTCAGCAGGATGACAGCAAGCAATTGGCCAGCTGGCTGCAACCCACTCACACACAGCTATGCTGACACCTGCAGTTGGTGCTTGGCATATGACTGTCACAAGAGCCACAAACAACAGGTATCAGTGGTGAATGAAGGCGAACAGGAATCTTGCAGAGGTAGCCAATGAGTGACCACGCCCAAGTGGCTGCTGCTTGCAGGGACCAATTGCTCCCGGGACAAGAGTCCAGCTGCTGCCCATTGTACAACAATCTCTGCAACGACAGTGACATTATTTTTCTGCCGTGGAATATGCCTCTCTAGTGTGAAAGAGCAATGGGTACAGGGCACAATGAAACCTTTAGGCTGACTCAATGCAATAAATTTTATTACCCAGCTGGAATAGTGCCATCCTTTCTACACAAAAAGGGGTAAAGGGGTGGGGTAGATGGGGGTAGGGCGAGAGGAAGGGGCAGGGGGAGGGGGAGGGGGAGGGCGAGAGAAAGGGGGAGGGGGAGGGCGAGGGAATGGGGGAGGGGGAGGGCGAGAGAAAGGGGGAGGGGGAGAGGAAGGGGGAGAGTTGGGCAGATCATGTAACCATTGTGGGGGCATACCCCTCGTACTCAATAGCTGAAGTACAGGACTAGTTTCCTATGATCTTCCAAGATTCCTGCTGCAACACCTGTGAAGGCAAGTTTTTAACTACAGAAGGAGAAACCACTCTGGACCACAGGAGGGCTGCCACTGAAGAGGAGACAGACTTCAAGAATACAGTCTTCAGTGTTACCCAGCAGCAGTTTTTGGTTATACGGATATGCATTTTCAGACTGCTTTTATTTTGCTGATTGCTTTGTTTCATGGTCAATATTTTTTCTTCCTGAAAACTTATTCTTCCCCTCCCTGCTCCTGTAGAATTCTTACCCATACATATCTATAGGTACTAAGGTGCTGCAAAACTTTTTTTTGTCTTTTGGTAACGATAAACTAGCACTGCAATTTAACAGCTATGGTACTGCAGAGACTGTTAGACACCATATCATTCTTTCTAAATCTTGAATATTTATTAGGTACTTACCATCTGCAAAGGGTAAACAGTTAGATGGGATTGAATATGGATATATGGCATTCACAACTAAGTCTATTATAAACAAAAAATAGTCTAAACCCATGTAGCTAACAAAATTTCAGCTGTCATCCTTAGGGAATTGATTGGATGTCGCATCATTCCACCATCTTGCTGATCAGTGATATCACACACAAAATACTAGATAGGGAGTAATAGTATAGGTCAGGGAGAAACTGTGGGAGATGTCACTGTCAAAGCTATCGAGGTGGTCAGTCAGGAAATGGAACACTACTCTCAAAGAGCTCTCCAGGACTAATTAATTTTTATTGGACTACAAAAACATCATACTGCTGAGAGGAATTAAAATGAAGAAGGCTAATTGTGGTACCTTTGTCAGTGTAGAAAATGCAACACATTACATGGTTTATAGACGTCTAACAATTTCTCTAAAAGCATCAGTAGTTATGAAACATTGCAAGAGCAGCAATTTGCTCTCATTTCTCCATACCTGTTTCTGAGGTTCACTTCTTTCCAGGAGCTTGGCCTGTATTCTACAAATAAAGCTGACAGGAACACATTCTTCAGATTCATCAATGGTTGTATACATATTGAGTATTTTGATTATCTGAAAAACATGTGTAGCAGTTAGAACCATAGAAAAAAAAAATGCAGTAATAACTAGAGAAGAAATATTCATTTCAATTAATGGCTGTACTACTACTACTACTACTATATTTGCAATGATTATGTATGAGACAGACAAAACTGTTCCTCAAAGAAGAATTTCAGAAGGAAGAACTAAAATAGGACTAAAACATGTTCTTACTTCAATCTTTTAATGCAGATATTCAATCCTCTACATAGCCAACAGAAAAAAATCCCTACTTTATGTCCTCCATGCAAAGATTTAAGAATTAATTAATTAATTAATTAACAAAGGAAGCATATAATTGAGTCTGTAATATTTCTCAGCACTAAGAAAACCAAAGAGAATACAAAGACTCTAAACCATGTCTTCAATACTGAAGAAATTTACAAAATCCACAAAACTTTAAACAGACCTGATCAACATTGTTTCTTCACTTCTGTGCACCTCTGTTGCATCTCATACTATGGTGTGCATATCATCTCGGGGTATTACATGCTACACGATTTGGACAGTAATCCCAGAATCAGTCTGCACTTTCTTATCATGTAGCCGTGTAGTAGTTACACACTATAAGGGTACAATATTCAGTAGGTGTGAACTAATTTGAGCTAGAACTTGGGTATTATTTAGAATATTTCATAAATACAATAAGTAAATCAAGTGCCTATCACCTTAATGAAAATTTTCGAGTTTTGCCAAATGAACCTAGCTCCAACTACTCAAAAATTTGACACTGAACTGTGCAGTCTGTGCATGGTTCTTAGTAGAGTCACATTTCCATGATAACACTGTATAAAATTAGCTTGTTTCTTCATACTTTGAGTACAGTATCTATGTCTTATTCAGTATTTAATCTGCATCAATAAGTTGTGTTCCAATTCAAAAGCTATCCTATGCAATGACACACTAAGAAGCTGAGGTTAAGGAGGAGATTAAATTTCAGTGCAGACTAATTCTCATGAGTCTTGCAAGGAGCATATGAAGGTTACACTTGAAATGTAATGAAATCACTTTCTAGGCATAGCCTCATGAGGTAATCAGTTAGGTGGGAATTGTTATATAATACTCTCAGATGAAGAATTATTGCACTATTAAACACAATGGGAGAACATTAGGTGGTATTTAAGAAAGATTCTCAGAAAGTTAAGATAGATCTGGATTTTGCACAAGAAAAATTTAGACAGACACAAAATAGTTAACAGAAATCTGTTCTATGGCTTGGACATGCATAAAATTCAGAGCATAAATTATAATAAGTCACATATAGAGTGAGTAGGGAGAAATTTCAACACATATATTGCCATGTTTACATTCCAAGTTACAAATATTGCTCAATGTTATGACCTCCTGCATCCATGATAGCCTGGATACCATCTCAATTGTTTGCAGCACTTTTTGAACAAAGGACAATGGAATGTTCAGCAGTTGTGGCACAGCTTGAAGATTGTTACTGTGTCCAGCTTTCTCAGCCATGGCAACAGTACATACTTCAACAACATGTGACACAACTGGCCACCGGCCTTTTTCAGGAGTAATTCCCAAATTGTCAGTTAGTTCTGCCTTCTGAATCATATTCTTCAACACTGGTGTAGAAAGAGGACCTCTTCATATTCCTTTAATGCATGAGACTTGTGAAGAGCAGCAACACTAGTGCTGCTGTTTTGATAAAAAAAGTTCTATGAGTAAAGCTCTGCTCACATGACCAGACCCTTATTGACTGTCTGCAGCTGTAATGCACATTGATACTTACGTTTCAGCACTTTGTCTCTGTACTAGTATTCCTACTAATGGCAACACATATATTGCCATGTTTACATTCCAAGTTACAAATATTGCTCAATGTTATGACCTCCTGCATCCATGATAGCCTGGATACCATCTCAATTGTTTGCAGCACTTTTTGAACAATGGACAATGGAATGTTCAGCAGTTGTGGCACAGCTTGAAGATCGTTACTGTGTCCAGCTTTCTCAGCCATGGCAACAGTACATTCTTCAACAACATGTGACACAACTGGCCACTGACAATGCAAATTCTGCAGCACACAGTCTGAACACCGTAAAGTTGGGTACCCATTAGGTAAATGATAATCCAACTACACTTGTTCAAATAGCGAAGTTCAATATTAATCCTCCTCCTCCTCCTCCTCCTCCTCCTCCACCCTCTCTCTCTCTCTCTCTCTCTCTCTGTCTCTCTCTCTCTCTCTCTCTCTCTCTCTCTCTCTCTCTCCTCCCTGGATTGAATTCAGGTGTTCTAGAAAGTCATTCAAGTTCTCACTGCCATGAAGCCAAATAACAGAACTATCATCTACGTATCTGAAAAAACATGCTAGTTTCAGCTGCAGACTCCAAGGTGTGTTCCTCGAAATCTTCCATATACAAATTGGTAATGATGGGCTTCCCATTAACACTCCATTTGTCTGCTCACAGTACTGGTCATTGAATAAAAAGTAAGTGGGTGTCAACACAGTGCTTACTTTCTGCAGTTTTGCATTGAAAATGGCAAGGTATGTTCCTGTTGAAGTATCTGCAGTTGTCAACGATGCCACCCAGCTGCATTCTCTTAAGTTATTTGAACACTGTATATGCCAGAAGAAACTAAATCTCACATTGTTAATTTCCTCCCAATAGAACTAATCACTGCTTGTGGAGGTTGGATAAATTCTGCAGCAGTACAGTAAGATTGCAATGTGCAGTGTCGTTTTTACTGCAGTGTTGTGATCAAAATATTGTTCCAACATTTGCCAATGTAGTGCATCATATTAATTCTCCTGCCACTAGTCTTATCAAGCAATGCACTAGCCTAGATATTGTTTATGAGAGGATCCATTACACTCACTGACAGCTGGATTTTGTTTCCAAGGAATTTTTTCAGCTTCATTTAACGCCTGCTTCAAAATTTCAGCTTTTTCTTGGGATTGGTGGATGATGCTTCATGGCACTGGGAATTTCATTCTGTAACTGCCAGGCATTTGGCAAAGTTTGAATGTTTCTGTGACTTGGAATCTATACTGTATCTCAACATTCTGTGATATGTCTCATGGAGAAAACTTTTTGATGAAGCAGCTTTATCGGTGCTCCAAAGCATTTGCCAGTGGTTGATTCTATAAGTTCTCTTGTACACACTGTTTTTAAACTACCTCCTGATGTTGCAGAATATACTAGGAGGAAGGCATATTGTGTGTTGACTGGGGGACGTACACCCAAGAGTAATATCACAGCAGCTGAGAGGACTGCTTTATGTTCACTTAGAGTTGACCCATCAAAGGATGCAGTTTTTACTGTCTGATTCCACATATTGCAGGATCGGTTCTGACCCAACAAAAAGTGTTGAGAGAAAGACTAACAACCTCCTGGAAAAAGTTCCTTATGGTAGGAGAATATCAAGAGCCTCAATTCTTATTGTGCTATTCTCTCTAGGGTACTTGGCCTCCCTAAGGTCCACAGGGAAGAGGCTCCTCTTCATAAGATTGTGATTAAGACTGTTGCTCTGACATTGTGTAGAAAAAAACTTTGTTACTCTGTTGAGTCATATAGTAGGTCAATGTAAGCACCATGTTAAGAACTCAGCAGATTTTGTAGATCAGTTAGAGTGAATGCATTTGAATGACATATTCTTGTAAGTTTTGATGTGGTCTCTCTCTCTCTCTTCACTCATATACTTCTGTCCGATTCATTACAGTTGATTGAGGTTAGGATTGGTGCTGAATTAATGAACCCATTTCAACATGTGTTAACTCACTTCCTTTTTATTCAATGAGCAGTACTATGAGCAGACAGATGGAGTTGTCACTTATCATTGCCAGCTTGTTTATGGAAGATTTTGAAGAACTTACCTTTGAGTCTACGGCTTTGAAAACTGCATGTTTTTTTTTTCAGATATGTAGAAGATTCTTTTGTTGTTTGGCCTAATGGCAGTGAGAATTTGAATGACTTTCTAGAACACCTGAATTCAACCCACCTCAATATTCACTTCACAACAGTGGTGGAAAAGGATGGCTGTCTTCCACTGTTTGATGTGGTGGTTAGGAGGAAGGTGGATTGTGTGTTAGGACATGCCAATTATAGGAAGCCTACTTACACTAACTTGTATCTGCAGGCTAATAGTTTTCACCATACAGCTTAACATGAAGGGGTACTTCAAACCTTGGTTCACAGGGCCCATGTCATCCTGGGCCCTGAGAGTTTGTCAGCAGAGTTAGTCCATCTTGAAGTCACCTTTTGTCGGAATGGTTGTAGTGAAAGACAGATAAGACATATGTTGCACTCTTGACCAACTATGCACTGTGTGAGCCATGATAATACTGACGTGGTACCAAATTCTACAGCTTTTTGGCCTTACACAGGAAGCATTTCAAACAGGATTGGTCATATTCTGTGGAAATACAATGTGATGTGTGTGTTTTAATAACCATTTAAAATTGGGGTCCTTTTAGGTAACATAAAGGATGATCTTGGTTCACGTAAGGTGGTTGTCTACTGTATTCCTTGCAGCTGTTTCATGTCATATATTGGTCAGACTATCAGGACTGTGAAAGGCCAAAGTTTTGAGCATAAATGGCATGCACGCTTACAACAGCCAAGTAAATCTGCCACTGCAGGACATTGTCTTGACACCAATCATTGTTTGGAATATAACATAGATTCCTATATGCACTTCAAGCTATTGGGATAGTGTTCGTGTATTGAAATAGAGAGGGAGAGAGAGAGAGAGAGAGAGAGAGAGAGAGAGAGAGAGAGAGAGAGAGAGGGGGAGAGAGAGAGAGAGAGAGAGAGAGAGAGAGTGTGTGTGTGTGTGTGTGTGTGTGTGTGTGTGTGTGTGCGTGTGTGTGTGTGTGTGTGTGTGTGTGTGTGTATGTGTGCGCGTGTGTCTGCGCATACGCACGTTACAGGACCCGAACTTAGAAAGTGATTTGGGCTGGCTATCCTTATGGAAACTGTAAAAAAAAAAAAAAAAAGCAAGGATTGATGATTATTGGTCAACGAATCCATTGCTACACACACCGATATTTGACAAAGCGCTGTCCCGCTGGCGATTCACACAAATATTATCATTTTTACATTTTTCTGACAGCAAAATAAGCTGGATAATGCTTACCAGCTTTTCAAAGTGCAACTTGTAATTGATTATTTTTCCAAAAAGTTAAAATGAATAAACATTTGAAACAAACAAATTTTGTATTTATTTACATATGTATATCTTCGAAATTTCATGTAAGTAGGGGAACAGGATTGAGAACTTACAAGAACTAGTGATGATATCTCCTAATAATGTCAAGAATGGCCAGTGACAAGCCAAGTAATCTGAAATACCACTGTCGGGATCAATTTGTACGATATATGCAGCCAGCGAAGTGTTAATATAGTATCCCGTAGCAGCATGGCTCTTCCCATATCATTTTCTCTTCTCTTCCCTTTGATTCCCAGTCAATCCAGCAGACACATATTGCCCAACAAGTAATGATAATAGCTCTTTACGTGCAACATAATACATTCAGCATCTCAAAATTATAACAAATTATTGTTGTGTTAGTGGTGATTTCTTAGTGCTTAACTGATGAATCACAGTATGACAATACATACATATATGAATTCCTTCTTCATGAATTAACTGTAAGCCAAAATCAGTAATGGGAGTATCAAGAGATTGTTAATAGTGTTTTACTAATATGCCATTTTCAGAGTGTGGTACCTTCTTTCGTCAGTTGCAGCTATATATCCTTTCAAGCCACATGGCAATGGCCCCATTATATGCCTCCTTTAAAATTATTCCTGCATATGTCTCTGCTGCTTTACTGTATGGTTAAATGATGATGGCATCCTCTTGGGTAAAATATTCCAGAGGTAAAATAGTCCCCCATTCGGATCTCCGGGCGGGGACTACTCAGGAGGACGTCGTTATCAGGAGAAAGAAAACTGGCGTTCTACGGATCGGAGCATGGAATGTCAGATCCCTTAATCGGGCAGGTAGGTTAGAGAATTTAAAAAGGGAAATGGATAGGTTAAAGTTAGATATAGTGGGAATTGGTGAAGTTTGGTGGCAGGAGGAACAAGACTTTTGGTCAGGTGAATACAGGGTTATAAATACAAAATCAAATAGGGGTTATGCAGGAGTAGGTTTAATAATGAATAAGAAAATAGGAGTGTGGGTAAGCTACTACAAACAGCATAGTGAATGCATTATTGTAGCCAAGATAGACACAAAGTCCACGCCTACTACAGTAGTACAAGTTTATATGCCAACTAGCTCTGCAGATGATGAAGAAATTGATGAAATGTATGATGAATAAAAGAAATTATTCAGGTAGTGAAGGGAGATGAAAATTTTATGGTCATGGGTGACTGGAATTCGAGAGTAGGAAAAGGGAGAGAACGAAACATAGTAGGTGAATATGGATTGGGGCTAAGAAATGAAAGGGGAAGCTGCTTGGTAGAATTTTGCACAGAGCATAACTTAATCATAGCTAACACTTGGTTCAAGAATCACAAAAGAAGGTTGTATACACGGAAGAATCCTGGAGATACTAGAAGAGATCAGATAGATTATATAATGGTAAGACAGAGATTTAGTAACCAGATTTTAAATTGTAAGACATTTCCAGTGGCAGATGTGGACTCTGACCACAATCTATTGGTTATGAACTGTAGATTAAAACTGAAGAAACTGCAAAAAGGTGGGAATTTAAGGAGATGGGATCTGGATAAACTGACTAAACCAGAGGTTGTACAGAGTTTCAGGGAGAGCATGAGGGAACAATTGACAGGAATGGGGGAAAGAAATACAGTAGAAGACGAATGGGTAGCTTTGAGGGATGAAGTAGTGAAGGCAGCAGAGGATTAAGTAGGTAAAAAGATGAGGGCTAGTATAAATCCTTGAATTTAATTGATGAAAGGAGAAAATATAAAAATGCAGTAAATGAAGCAGGCAAAAATGAGATCGACAGGAAGCGCAAAATGGCTAAGCAAGGATGGCTAGAGGACAAATGTAAGGATGTAGAGGCTTATCTCACTAGGTGTGAAACAGATACTGCCTACAGGAAAATTAAAGAGACCTTTGGAGAAAAGAGAACCACTTGTATGAATATCAAGAGCTCAGATGGAAACCCAGTTCTAAGCAAAGAAGAGAAAGCAGAGAGGTGGAAGGAGTATATAGAGGGTCTATACAAGGGCGATGTACTTGAGGACAGTATTATGGAAATGGAAGAGAATGTAGATGAAGATGAAATGGGAGATACAATACTGCATGAAGAGTTTGACAGAGCACTGAAAGACCTGAGTCAAAACAAGGCCCCAGAAGTAGCCAACATTCCATTAGAACTACTGATGGCCTTGGGAGAGCCAGTCCTGACAAGCCAGTCCTGACAAAGTTCTACCATTTGATGAGCAAGATGTATGGGACAGGCAAAATACCCTCAGACTTCAAGAAGAATATAATAATTCCAACCCCAAAGAAAGCAGGTGTTGACAGATGTGAAAATTACCGAACTGTCAGTTTAATAAGTCACAGCTGCAAAATACTAACACGAATTCTTTACAGACAAATGGAAAAACTGGTAGAAACCAACCTCAGGGATGATCACTTTGGATTCCGTAGAAATATTGGAACACGTGAGGCAATACTGACCTTATGACTTATCTTAGAAGGAAGATTAAGGAAAGGCAAACCTATGTTTCTAGCATTTGTAGACTTAGAGAAAGCTTTTGACAATGTTGACTGGAATACTCTCTTTCAAATTCTGAAGGTGTCAGGGGTAAAGTACAGGGAGCGATAGGCTATTTACAATTTGTACAGAAACCAGATGGCAGTTATAAGAGTCGAGGGGCATGAAAGGGAAGCAGTGGTTGGGAAGGAAGTGAGACAGGGCTGTAGCCTCTCCCTGAAGTTATTGGGTTGGGTTGTTTGGGGGAAGAGACCAAACAGCGAGGTCATCGGTCTCATCAGATTAGGAAAGGATGGGGAAGGAAATCGGCCGTGCCATTTCAAGGGAACCATCCCAGCATTTGCCTGGAGTGATTTTAGGGAAATCATGGAAAGCCTAAATTAGGATGGCCGGACGTGGGATTGTACCGTCGTCCTCCCGAATGTGAGTTCAGTGTCCCAATGTTATTCAATCTGTATATTGAGCAAGCAGTAAAAGAAACAAAAGAAAAATTCAGAGTAGGTATTAAAATCCATGGAGAAGAAATAAAAACTTTGAGGTTCACCGATGACATTATAATTCTGTCAGAGACAGCAAAGGACTTGGAAGAGCAGTTGAATGAAATGGACAGTGTCTCGAAACAAGGATATAAGATGAACATCAACAAAAGCAAAACGAGGATAATGGAATGTGGTCAAATTAAATCAGGTGATGGTGAAGGAATTAGATTAGGAAATGAGACACTTAAAGTAGTAAAGGAGTTTTGCTATTTGGGGAGCAAAATAACTAATGATGGACGAAGTAGAGAGGATATAAAATGTAGACTGGCAATGGCAAGGAAAGAGTTTCTGAAGAAGATAAATTTGTTAACATCGAGTTTAGATTTAAGTGTCAGGAAGTCATTTCTGAAAGTATTTGTATGGAGTGTAGCCATGTATTGAAGTGAAACATGGACGATAAATACTTTGGACAAGAAGAGAATAGAAGCTTTCTAAATGTGGTGCTACAGAAGAATGCTGAAGATTATATGGGTAGATCACATAACTAATGAGGAGGTATTGAATAGAATTGGGGAGAAGAGGAGTTTGTGGCACAACTTGACAAGAAGAAGGGACCAATTGGTAGGACATGTTCTGAGGCATCAAAGGATCACAAATTTAGCATTGGCGGACACTGTGGAGGGTAAAAATCATAGAGGGAGACCAAGAGATGAATACACTAAGCAGATTCAGAAGGATGTAGGTTGCAGTAAGTACTGGGAGATGAAGAAGCTTGCACAGGATAGGGTAGCATGGAGAGCTGCATCAAACCAGTCTCTGGACTGAAGACCACAACAACAACAACAACAACAACATGTCTTTTTCCACATTCAGATTAAAAAAAGAAAGAAATGTATTAGAGACAATATGGATGTCACGTCAAACCTTATTCTTTTTTAAATTTACAACTTTTTAAGCAAATATCCAGCAAAGTTTAACTTCTTGAACTGATGAAATACCAGGACCACAGAAATAAAAGTCCTCAAATGGCACATCTGATATCTGAAGGCAATGACTTGTTATCGGGCCCACTTCAAACAAAATTCCCAATTGTACTACATGACAGAAGCTGTCAATTTCATACAGAGCAACACAGCAAAATCATGTCCACTGCTCATAATAGTTATTCACTACTGAAATTTGCAATGATACATCAAATGAGACGTTATTAGTACTAGCTTCTCTCAAAAGTGGAGAAGTTTTCAGTATGACAGTTCTTATCTAATATACAAGTGAACCTTCCAAATTTCAATCTAAAATACTGTTACACCAAACTTCTTGTTTGCCTATAGTAACTGTTCAGAATGGGAATTGCAATTAAAAATCATGGCAGATGTGGAAAGCCATTTAGTAACATTGCTTTTAGTGGCATAAATACCTCAGTGTCACTGACATTCATTAAAAATAATTATTGTATGGGAACTGAACGTGATGAATGAAGGTAGTGCTCATTGTAATGTGCAATAAGCCATTTGGACCATGTATATTCTCAAATTTACAATCTCATCCATTTTTCAATCTTATTTGAAATGTTTTAAACTCCGACTGTATAATATGTCGTGCTAACACAATTAACCCTTGTGATTAAAAAAATTGAATTTCATAAAAATTACTGTACTACAAAAAAGAAGTTTTGTTCATGTGAATACATATATTATCATAATTGTTCTATTGTGCTGCTGAGTGAATTTCATTTTCTGTAAATTATTCTTGATTTAATGTTCTGTTTTGCTCTTAGTATGCCTAAATCTTTACTGATGTACTATGAAATGATGTGAAGTGGGTGCCAGTTGGTTGTATGTTGTCTGTCGGGAAGGAAGGAAGGAAAAATGTAAAGTTGTCTGGAGTTTCAGACAAATGGAATGTATTTCACTGAGTGAACATTGTAGTTGACGTCAGCAAGGCATATAGGACTATTAAAATTTAAAACTACATATGAATCAGTTTGTAGTCTATGTCATTTCAAGAAGCATGTCAATCTATAGGGTTTCCAGACCTAAAAGAGAACCTGGCTTCCACACAGAAGAAATTCAAGCAACGGATTGAAGGAGATCCTTTAAAAAAGGAAACAAGAAGAGTATTTTTTCTTTAAATCTACCACTAGATCTGCCCAACAGTATTTCTACTCAATGAACAATTATTACAATTAACAGTCATCCAATGTGCATAACAAAGGAGGTCGTTAAAGTGGTGCCCTTGTGGCCAGGATACTTATACGTTTGGATTTTTGACAGTGTTTATGTTTCAGGTGATGAAAAAGCATATAATTGTGTTGCAAAGTGTAATGATTTTAAACCAAATATTGTTTGACATAGTACATGTTGAGAAGTTTTGGAGTGACACAACACTATGGACATACATGGTTTTAAAAGGTTGAAACATTATTACGAAAGTTGACACCACCTACTCAATCCAGGACAATAATAAGTTAAGTACCAATTAAAAAATTTATTTTTATACTTCCTCAGTGCAATGTTGTGTGGACATTCTGACTGGCATTTTTTCTAGCACTGATAATTTATGAACAAATTTACAACAAATGGATCATGATCAGAACAATGAAATAAATATGCTGAAGCTACCAGCTTCAACTAATGACTTTAAAAATGACATAGCCAATAAAGGCATGTTTCAGGATGCATTAGGCAATAGTTGACAAAAACAGTTAAATGAAATCCATGCAGAATCGAAATTTTTAGACAGTAGTGTGTTATATTTGAGTCCAGACCATGAGCAACAAGTACAGTTGCACGTAAGTGAAACAATGCCGAGTGAAAAACCGAAACAGTTAAATTTACAAGACATGTTTACTGCACTGATGTCATCAATGAATCAAAGAGTGAAAAACTGTCATTGATAGAGAAAAATAGTGAAAAACTGTCATTGGTAGAGAAAAATAGTGAAAAAACTGTCATCGACAGAGAAAAATTGTGAAAAACTTGAAAGTCAATAGTCTCAGAATGTAATGTCATTAGAGCAGAGCTTAATGCACAAATTTCAGATATTAAAAAAGACTTAGTTGGTGTTTTTTCGCAAGTGAAAGCTACAGATGAACATGTGAAAAAAGTAGAGGGGAAGTTAGAGGCTTCAGAATCCAAAATTCAATCATTAGAGACAAAACCATAGGAAGTAGACAAGGGTCTCAGATCTGAGATAGGTGCTTTTGAAGTTAGATGTAAAGATGCTGTTGGAGACACTAGTAAACAAGCTGTAAACTTTATAAATAAGCAAAATGAAAAAATAGACAGTGTTGCCTCAGAAATAGATAAAAAAAGTTCAGAAAATATCTGAGATAACAGACTCAAATGTGTTAGACTTACATAGTGATGTCACTATTACCAAAAAAACAAGATGGGGCTTATCTAAAAAAATTCTGCAATGTAGGACACCCAAGCTTTCCTACTATGCCACTAAAATGTTTCCTTGGTGACAAGCATTTCCATCCAGTTGATTTTATATGACATTGCCATGATAGTTTTCTCCCTGGTATGAGTGATGAATTAAAAATTAAGTTTTAATTATTTATTTCTGTTATTCTTCATACTGTATTACAGGTGTAAGACATTATACTTATAATTAAAAATTTGTTCAGTCAATTCATACAAACATTTTATGAAATCAGTCACTATCACTGGCTGCAAGGGGTGCGTTATCTTAGCACTTTTCCCACACATTTCTCATGTGCTTTACACACATAACTTTCAAACATCGAGCACAGTGCAATTTAACTTTTATATCTTTACCCCGAGGACAAACTGTGCAGCACCTGGGCTTAAGTATCCTTTGCTCAGAAGGTGGTGCATTGTTGGTGTCTTCAATTCCTGCCATTTTTGTGGCTTTCTGTCTAACTTGTTTAGGCAGGGAGTGAGTGGCTGCTCTCTTACACACTATGGGATTTACTAATGACCTTCTGACGTCACGTAAAAACATTCTTCGGGAAATCCTCTCATTGTTATTATTTGCATATATGATGAAGGCGTTATTGTAAGCAATGTCAATCATTCGAAAAAATAGGGCAAGTGACGGGCGTCTAGTTTTTCTTGAGGTTGAATAAGTAGCGCACATTTCATCTATTGTGTCCACACCTGATTTGGTCTTATTGTACATTGTTATGATTTCTTGTTTCTTTTCCTCTGCAGTATTAGTGTCAATGGCACAGTCATGATGCAAAGATGAAAGAAGGATAATGTTTTTGCTCTTCTTTGGCACATATGAAACAATGGTGATATCCTTTCTGAATCCAAAAAGGCTGCTTCTAAGTTCATGACCTCTCGAGCAAACAAAGTCTGGAGAGATCTCCCTCTTATTCTTTCTAAAAGTTCCTACTATTGTATCTTTCTTTTTCAGGAGCTCTTCAGTCAGTGGTATGGAACAAAACCAGTTGTCTAGTGTCATATTGCGTCCTGTGCCTCCGATAGGCTGTACAAGTCTACGTACTATCTCCTTAGGCGAGTTTGACAGTGCAAAGGGATCCTCTGGCTGTTTCCTCAACATAGATTTCCATCCCCAATGTATATCATGTTTTAGCGTCACATAAGGTGAAAATTTTCAAACTACATTTTGCAGGCTTGCTTGGTATATACTGTCGGAAACTGCATTTGCCTCTAAATGCAACCAGTTGTTCATCCACTGTTGTATATTCAGACAGTATAATTACTGACACAGATTGACATGAGTAATTCAAATACTTCTCTGAATGCAGCTAGGTGATAGAATTTCATTCAATTGTTATTTGCTCTCTCCAGCCATTTAACTGTAGCATACCTCTTCATTATTTAACTCACATTTCCAGAAAGTAGTGTAAAGTTTAAGTTGTTGTTTCAGAAAATTCACGCTGTTGTTTCTCTTTACATACAGTTGCGTATAGGCCAAATTTGTGCAATCATATTTTCGTGTTTACCTGTAATTTAATTGACTTATTCTTAATCAACTATTACGTTTATCATGAGTGAAAAGTGCTTGACTTGCCATAGAATCTTAGATCGGTGCTTTGGTGTGACGGGTGCTGTAGTTTTTTCCAAGTGGGCGACTGTAGTGGCGTGGGAGTGGGGGAAGTAAATGATACTCATCAGTGGTTTCATAGGATATGTAGTAGAGGTAGGAAGATACTAGAACAGGAGGGGAATATTGGCACCCTTCAGGCTGAGTTAGATGAGGCCAGGGGGGATCTTGACATGTTAAGGAGGGAGAAGGGCAAAAAGAGGCGAGAAGTGGCAACAGGAGGAACAGGCCTAGAACTTTGTCTGACAGCTTCGTGGTGAATGTGGAAAATAGATTTGACCTGTTGCTTTGGTTAGAAGCTGCTGAGCCTCAAGCAGTTGCAGGTGTAGACAGGGCCCATTAAACTTTCAGCAGCAAATTGAAAAGTAGGAATGTAGGGAAATCAGTAAAGAGAAAGAAAGTGTTGATGTTAGGTAGTTCCCATGGAAGAGGTGTTGGCCAAGTTTTGCATGATGAACTAGAATGAGAATACCAGGTCACCAATTTTTTTAAATCTAGTGCTGGTCTGGAGCAGGTGACAGAGGATTTAGGATCACTTTGCAAAGATTTCACTACGGAAGACACCGTTGTTACAGTGGGTGGGCCAGGTAAGATATTGACAGAGTTCCTGGGTGCAGTACATAGTGTGACTTGGCAAAGATTGCATCAGCATCGAACCATACTAGTGTTGAGTTTGTATATGCTCTTGGGCACCATGACCAACCCAATTTGAACTCTTCTGTCAGTAGAGTTAATTTGGAGTTGGTTGGTTGGTTTGGGGAAGGAGACCAGACAGCATGGTCATCGATCTCATCGGGTTAGGAAAGGATGGGGAAGGAAGTCGGCCCTGCCCTGTCAGTGGAACCATCCCAGCGTGATTTAGGGAAATCACGGAAAACCTAAATCAGGATGGCCGGATGTGGGATTGAACCGTCGTCCTCCCGAATTTGGAGTTGGAATGGCTGCTTATATCAGGTGCAGGGTCACACATTGCTGTGGTTCCTGATGGTTCTCTCAATATGTGGGATTATACTAGGCATGGCCTTCACCTCAACAGAAAAGGGAAGGATAAACTGGCTGAGCAAATAGCAGGACAGTTAAAGGTGGGTGGGACTGTCATGAGTGATAAAATACCAGTGGTTATAGTGTTCACGGAAGACTCTTTTTAGGGTAGGGAGGACAGAAAGAAACCAAGTTTTAAGAGGGGTTAGGATTGAGACAAACCTTCAGTTTGAGAAAGAAACCAAAAAAACATAATTCTAGCTTGTTACATCAGCATAAACAGCTGCTGGTTAAGAATTTTAACAATCAGCAGAATTATATTACAAAACCAATAGTCAATGGCCTCTCAGAGCATGGCATGCAGTTCCTTCTGTTAAATGTTAATACTCAACAGGATATAAAATATGTTAAATCTGAACTCAACAGGGTAATCAATAAGGCAAAAATTGATTATTTTAGGACACTCCTCAGAGACATTCATTGGAGTGATGTTTACAGTGCTCATGACATGAATGAAAAATATAACACTTTTGCTAATAAAGTGCTTACCTTATTTGAACACACTTTTCCCCCAAAGCTATCCAAGGTTAGAGCACAGTCTACAAAGAAGTCATGGATTATTCAAGGAATAGATGTGTCTTGTAAAACAAAAAGAAAACTGTATCTGTCAATCCAAAACAGTTCTGATGATGATGCTGTAGCACATTACAAGAGATACTGCAAAATATTAAAGACTGTAATACGGACATCAAAGCAAATATATTACATGGAAAAGATAGTCATATCAGATAACAAAATAAAGACAACATGGGATATAGTGAAGTGGGAGACTGGTACAACCAGATATGAAGCGGGGCAAATAGCATTAAGAGTAAATAATACATTGGTGACAGATGTGTATAATGTTGCAGAACTTCTTAACAAACATTTTATAACTGTTACTGAAAAGATGGGGTTGCCAGATTCTGTAGATGCTGCCGTGGGATACCTTAGACCAGACATTTCAAGTAACTTCCATAATATGAATCTGACCCTCACTACCCCAACAGAAGTAATGTTCATCTTGGCCCGCCCCATTAGCTGTGCCGTCTAACGCACTGCTAGTCACTGCCAGTCCCTGGCACGAATCTGCCCGATGGATTAGTGTCAAAGTCCGGTATGCCGGCCAGTCTATGGATGGTTTTTAAGGCAGTTTTCCATCTGCCTCAGCGAATGCGGGCTGGTTCCCCTTATTCTGATTCAGTTACGCTATGTCAGCGATTGCTGTGCAAAAATTTTCTCCGCGTATGTGTACACCATATTTAGTCTACCACAAAAACATAAAACATTGGGGCTACACTCTGGTGTGAAGCGTTACTAGGGAAGGGGGTCCACTGGGGGACGAACCGCACAATAACTCTGGGTTTGGTGTGGGGCGGTAGTTCGGTGAGTGGACTGCTGTCGCCTGTTGTTGAGTTGTAAACCACTGAGGGCTATGGCATGGATAAAGCCTCTCCATCATTTCTAGGTTCCCAGTTCCACACAATACAATACGATACAACGTCCATCATAAAATCCTTAAAATCAAAAACATCTGGTAAGTATGATGAAATATCAACACAGTTAATTAAAGGATGTGATTCTGAGTTAAGTAACATATTAAGCTATATGTGTAACCAATCATTTATCAGTGGAATCTTATCACAAATAACATACTGTCATTGTTGCAGTTCAGATTTCTAAAGGGTTCTGATATTGAGAAGGCTATCTTCACTTACAGTGAAAATGTACTTAATTCATTAGACAAAAAATTGCAAGTAACTGGTATATTTTGTGATCTGTCAGAGGCATTGGACTGTGTAAATCACAATATCCTTTTAAGTAAATTACAGTATTATGGTGTAACAGGAAACGCTGCAAAATGGTTCAAATCTAATATCTCTGGCAGGAAACAAAGGGTGTTATTAAGAAAGAAACATGTATTGAGCTATTAGGCATCAGCCAACTGGGAACTAATTACATGTGGGGTCCCACAAGGTTCCATCTTAGGGTCCTTACTTTTTCTTCTGTATATCAATGGCCTTTCATCAGTAACATTACCAGATGCCAAGTTCATTTTGTTTGCCGATGATACAAACATCGAAATAAATAGCAAATCAAGTGTAGTCTTAGAAAGACCGGCTAATAAAATATTTGTGGACATTAATCACTGGTTCCTAGCCAATTCTTTGTCACTAAACTTTGAAAAAAACACACTAAATGCAGTTCAGAACTTGTAAGGAGTGTCCCACGAGTATATGCCTAACAGTTGATGACAAGCAGATAGAAGAAGTGGACAGTGTTAAATTCTTAGGATTACAACTTGATAATAATTTCAACTGGGAGGAGCACACTTCAGAACCGCAGAAGTGTCTAACCAAATCTCCATTTTCAATGCGAATTCTGTCAGACATAGGAGATATAAAAATGAAAAACCTGGCATACTATGACTACTTTCACTCCATCATGTCATGGGGATTATTTTTTGGGGTAATTCATCAAGCCAAGCTAAAGCGACGTGCAATAAGAGTTATATGTGGTATGAACTCAAGAACATCCTGTAGAGGCCTGTTTAGGGAACTAGGGATACTAACTACTGCTTCCCAATATATTTATTCATTAATGAAATTTGTCATTAAAAATATATCACTTTTTCAAAAAAACAGCGCAGTTAATGGAATCAATTCTAGAAATAAGAATAAACTTCACAAGGATTTGACGTCACTTACTCTTGTAAAAAATTGTGTGCCTTATTCAGGAACACACATTTCCAATAACTTGCCAACAGCCATAAAAAACATAACAACCAATGAAATTCAGTTTAAGAGAAGCCTAAAGGATTTATTGGTGGCCAACTCCTCCTACTCCATTGATGAATTTCTCAGTCGAACCAACAGATTTTTGTGTGTGTTACAATCAAACTTCTGCACAATTTCAGTGCAATAATGTGTTCACTGTAAATAAGTACTGTAGTAGTTATGTGTTTATTACCTTATAAATAAAATAAACTTTTTTTAAAAATTTTAAATTCTGTGTATTAATGTGACCTTAGTAAATGAGTGTTGTAAAATGATCCTTTTATATAGTGTACATTAAAAAAATGACAATCATTCCACTTGGGACCTTTGGAAGGTACATTAGCTTATGTGTTTTAGTTGTAAATACTGTATTTGTCATGTATTATTGTTTGTCTGACATGTTCTACATCCTGGAGGACCTCCTGATTACGAATCAAAAGGAATGACAGTAAATCTAATCTAATGTCTTATACTACATTACGTTATTTTGTGAAGTTTATCTATTGTGCAGGATGAAGCAGGTGATTTTTTGTAGGTGATTATTATCATTATTATTATTATTATTATTATTATTATTATTATTATTATTCTTTCTTTTCTCAGACGTTATGTCTGGTCAAAAATGGAAACTGATGCGGACCTTGGTCAAGCTTCACTTCCTTTTAACTGTACAGTATATGTTACATTGCATTTAGGAACTTTCGGGTAATTGAACATGTATCAATAATTACAGATTTCTGTAGTTGTATATATATGTTTGGATGTAGCTGTATTGCGTTGATGTACTGGTGGATATTGTGTGGTATGACTCCTGTAGTTGACAGTATAATTGGTATAATGTCAACTTTATCCTGATGCCACACGTCCTTGACTTCCTCAGCCAGTTGGATGTATCTTTCAATTTTTTTCTCCTGTTTTCTTCTGTATATTTGTTGTATTGGGTATGGATATTTCGATTAGTTGTGTTGATTTCTTCTTTTTATTGGTGAGTATGAAGTCATCTTTGTTATGTGGTGGTGTTTTATCTGTTATAATGGTTCTGTTCCAGTATAATTTGTATTCATCATTCTCCAGTACATTTTGTGGTGCATACTAGTATGTGGGAACATGTTGTTTTATTAGTTTATGTTGTATGGCAAGTTGTTGATGTATTATTTTTGCTACATTGTCATGTGTTCTGATGTATTCTGTATTTGCTAGTATTGTACATCCACTTGTGATGTGATCTACTGTTTCTATTTGTTGTTTGCAAAGTCTGCATTTATCTGTTGTGGTATTGGGATCTTTAATAATATGCTTGCTGTAATATCTGGTGTTTATTGTTTGATCCTGTATTGCAATCATGAATCCGTCCATCTCACTGTATATATTGCCTTTTCTTAGCCATGTGTTGGATGCGTCTTGATCGATGTGTGGCTGTGTTAGATGATACAGGTGCTTGCCATGTAGTGTTTTCTTTTTCCAATTTACTTTCTTCGTATCTGTTGATGTTATGTGATCCAAAGGGTTGTAGGAGTGGTTATGAAATTGCAGTGGTGTAGCCGATGTATTTATATGAGTGATTGCTTTGTGTATTTTGCTAGTTTCTGCTCGTTCTAGAAAGAATTTTCTTAAATTGTCTACCTGTCCATAATGTAGGTTTTTTATGTCGATAAATCCCCTTCCTTCTTCCTTTCTGCTTAATGTGAATCTTTCTGTTGCTGAATGTATGTGATGTATTCTATATTTGTGGCATTGTGATCGTGTAAGTGTATTGAGTGCTTCTAGGTCTGTGTTACTCCATTTCACTATTCCAAACGAGTAGGTCAATATTGGTATAGCATAAGTTTTTATAGCTTTTGTCTTGTTTCTTGCTTTCAATTCTGTTTTCAGTATTTTTGTTAGTCTTTGTCTATATTTTTCTTTTAGTTCTTTTTAATATTTGTATTATCTATTCCTATTTTTTGTCTGTATCCTATATATTTATAGGCATCTGTTTTTTCCATCGCTTCTATGCGGTCGCTGTGGTTATCCAATATGTAATCTTCCTGTTTAGTGTGTTTTCCCTTAACTATGCTATTTTTCTTACATTTGTCTGTTCCAAAAGCCATATTTATGTCATTGCTGAATACTTCTGTTATCTTTAGTAATTGGTTGAGCTGTTGATTTGTTGCTGTCAGTAGATTTAGATCATCCATGTATAGCAAATGTGTGATTTTGTGTTGGTATGTTCCAGTAATATTGTATCCATAATTTGTGTTGTTTAGCTTGTTGGATAGTGGGTTCAGAGCAAGGCAGAAACAGAAAGGACTTAATGAGTCTCCTTGGTATATTCCACGCTTAATCTGTATTGGCTGTGATGTGATATTATTTGAATTTGTTTGGATATGAAGTGTGGTTTTCCAATTTTTCATTACTATGTCTAGGAACTGTATCAATTTAGGATCTACTTTGTATATTTCCAATATTTGTAGTAACCATGAATGGGGTACACTATCAAAAGCTTTATGGTAATCAATGTATGCGTAGCGTAGCGGCCTTTGTTTAGTTTTAGCTTGATATGTCACTTCTGCATCTATTATCAGTTGCTCTTTACATCCTCGCGCCCCTTTGCAACAGCCTTTTTGTTCTTCATTTATAATTTTGTTCTGTGTTGTATGTGTCATTAATTTCTGTGTAATGACTGAAGTTAATATTTTGTATATTGTTGGTAGGCATGTTATGGGGCGATATTTTGCTGGCTTTGCTGTGTCTGCTTGATCTTTAGTTTTTAGATAGGTTATTCCATGTGTAAGTGTATCAGGGAATGTGTATGGGTCTGCTATGTAACTGTTAAATAATTTAGTCAGATGTGAATGTGTTGAGGTGAACTTCTTTAGCCAGAAATTTGCTATTTTATCTTTTCCACGGGCTTTCCAATTGTGCATAGAATTAATTGCTCGGGTGACTTCATGTTGCAAAATTACCACTTCAGGCATTTGTGGTATCATCTTGTATGTGTCTGTTTCTGCTTGTATCCACAGTGCATGTCTGTTATGTTGTACCGGGTTTGACCATATGTTGCTCCAGAAGTGTTCCATGTCTGTTATGTTTGGTGGATTGTCTATTTTAATGTGTGTGTTATCTATTGTCTTGTAAAATTTCTTTTGGTTTGTGTTGAATGTTTGGTTTTGTTTCCTTCTATTTTTACTTTTTTTGTATCTTCTAAGTCATTTGGCCAATGCTTGTAATTTTTGCTTCTTTCCATCTAATTGCTATATCGGTTCTTGTTGTGTGATTTTACCTAACCTTTTTTGTTTTTTGTCTGATATTTCATTTCTTATAAATTGTGTTAGCTGTCCGGTGTCTTTTCTCAGTTTTTCTATTCTGATCTGTAGCCTGTGTTGCCATGCTGGTTTTGTGGGTTTCTTCTGTGTGTTGGTTGGTTCTGATCTCTGCCTAGTGTGTATATTTAGTGTAGTGAGTGCTCCTATATAAACCAGCAGTTGTAACTCTTCCGTAGTTGTATTTTCATTTATTTTGTTGTGTATGATTGTGTTGATAGTTGTTATTGTTGTTTCGACTTGCGGGTTATTTGGTGGTCTATGCAAGAATGGTCTAATGTCTATGTTTGTGACTTTGTATTCTGTATATGTCAGCTGAAATTTTTCTTCTATATCTAACATGTGTGTCACTTTGTGTTCTATTTGTGCTTGTTCTGGTGGCTGTCTTAAGATTTCGTTTTCCTCTGATTGTTTAATTGATGCGTGGTGTTCTTTATTTGTTTGCTCTGGGATGTTTGAGTCCGTTACTGTATTTTATTCTTCTTCTGATTGCATATTATTTTGTTCCAGTATTTGCTGTACTTGTTGTTTGATGTTTTCTAATTCTGACTGGGGTATCCTGTTATTTTTGATTATTACGTGGATCTGATCAGCTAGTCATTGTTCTGTTAAAAATTTTAATTCTGGGTATCTGGTAATAAATGTTGTGTATACTTGTGATCTGTATCCAGTTGTGTTGGTTCCTAAGTTTGTTGCTTGGTAATAACAGAACATGAGGTGTTGGTTAACTTCATCAGACCATCTCATCCTCTGTCTTTGTTTTCCTTCTAGGGTGGTTGCAGGAAGCATATCCTGTAAAACACCTCTATTTGGATTTAAATCATTTTCCAGTTGGCTAGCAGTGTCATTACCATTGTGGACGGGCATAGGGTTCAAGCGTCATCCCCGACCATGACAGCGCTTGTCCGAGGCTTCATTAGTTCTGTCCTGAACCAACTAATCACACTAAAAGGGTTGTTAGCCCTATTAGTGGTTTGTTCTTTTCGTCGCCTTTTACAACTGGCAGAACAACATACCAGAGGACTATTCTTTTCCCGGGCCTCCGCGGGGATTATTATTATTATTATTATTATTATTATTATTATTATTATTTAAGTATTAAGTATTAATTAGTATTTAAGTATTATTTAGTAGAAACACTGGAACACGTGAGGTAATACTGACCTTACGACTTATCCTAGAAGAAAGATTAAGGAAAGGCAAACCTACGTTTCTAGCATTTGTAGACTTAAAGAAAGCTTTTGACAATGTTGACTGGAATACTCTCTTTCAAACTCTAAAGGTGGCAGGGGCAAAATACAGGGAGCGGCCGGCTATTTACAATTTGTACAGAAACCAGATGGCAGTTATAAGAGTCGAGGGACATGAAAGGGAAGCTGTGGTTGGGAAGGGAGTAAGACAGGGTTGTAGTCTCTCCTCGATGTTATTCAATCTGTATATTGAGCAAGCAGTAAAGGAAACAAAAGAAAAATTCAGAGTAGGTATTAAAATCCATGGAGAAGAAATAAAAACTTTGAGGTTCGCCGATGACATTGTAATTCTGTCAGAGACAGCTAAGGACTTGGAAGAGCAGTTGAATGGAATGGACAGTGTCTTGAAAGGAGGATATAAGTTGAACATCAACAAAAGCAAAACGAGGATAATGGAATGTAGTCGAATTAAGTCGGGTGATGCTGAGGGAATTAGATTAGGAAATGAGACACTTAAAGTAGTAAAGGAGTTTTGCTATTTGGGGAGCAAAGTAACTGATGATGGTCGAAGTAGAGAGGATATAAAATGTAGACTGGCAATGGCAAGGAAAGCGTTTCTGAAGAAGAGAAATTTGTTAACATCGAGTATAGATTTAAGTGTCAGGAAGTCATTTCTGAAAGTATATGTATGGAGTGTAGCCATGTATGGAAGTGAAACATGGATGATAAATAGTTTGGACAAGAAGAGAATAGAAGCTTTCGAAATGTGGTGCTACAGAGGAATGCTGAAGATTAGATGGGTAGACCACATAACTAATGAGGAAGTATTGAATAGGATTGGGGAGAAGAGAAGTTTGTGGCACAACTTGACCAGAAGAAGAGATCGGTTGGTAGGACATGTTCTGAGGCATCAAGGGATCACCAGTTTAGTATTGGAGGGCAGCGTGGAGGGTCAAAATCGTAGAGGGAGACCAAGAGATGAATACACTAAGCAGATTCAGAATGATGTAGGTTGCAGTAGGTACTGGGAGATGAAGAGGCTTGCACAGGATAGAGTATCATGGAGAGCTGCATCAAACCAGTCTCAGGACTGAAGACCACAACAACAACAACAAAAACAAGTATTTAGTGGAGTAATAAGGTGATATTATGAGGATAATAGGTAAAGTTATTATGTTGATACAATGAGGAGATATTAGATGTATTTAATGAAGTATTTATGTATTACTTATGTGATGAGGAGAATGATGTTGGGTAGGGACTGGATAGGGAACATAACTTTTTCTTACCATGGAGAAAGTTTATGAAAGACACATATTGTCAGCACGGTTTGTAGAGCAAGTTGTTTTCGGTCTGAAGTAACAGATGCAAGTAAATACTCAGTTAAATTTATGCAGAAAGGTTGGGTCTATGTGAAGTGTGACACCTTTTGTAATTAGGCAACATGTCAGTAATCTGTGCACTGGAAAGTGATTAAGTGTCTTGTTGGTAATTAATGTGAAGTATGTGACACTTTAAAATAGGAAGTAAGCTGGAGAATGTTTATAGGGAATTAACAACTATACCTATACACCACTACATACTTGTACACTGTTGAAAGATAATGAGAAGTCAGAAATTTTTATTTCTGAACTTATGAAATGTTTTTACTTACACTGAATCATACAAGGTAAGTCAAGAAAACACATCTGAACACTTGTGGGTAGATGTATTCAATATTCAAAAGGCTCTATAAATTGAACTACTTATTGTATCAGACTATATACTTGAGACATATAACTGTTCTGTTACTATTTCTGAAAATCTGATGAATGATAGGAGTTATATAGTTACTTTTCTGAAAATATGATAAGGTATATACTAAGTTTTTGAAACATTTTACCCCAGATGGCAGACTTATAATGAATTTGTTTTGTGCTTGATGTGCACCAAGTGTTACAACCCAATAGTGAATTACTAAAACATGTAATGATCTGCATTTATTTGTACAGAAATTCTAGTTTTTAAGTTTTTAAAGTGTTTCACCACAACCATATCCCACACAATGACTTTTAAATATCTAAGTGGTGTTACATATTTTCTTTGCTGTTTTGTTATTTATGTAAGCAACTATGAGTATGGGAGTGATTCTTGAATGATACTATCAGGTACAAAGACTACTTTGCCATTGAATACTATACCCACACCGCATTAAAAAAAAACTGCATAGCACTATAATTTTTGTAAATACCTTGAAGATACTGTCTGATAACTAGTAATATATGTATACTATTCTTTGTCTTTGAACTACTTGTAAACAGAAGGCACCATGCAATTTTATTTAGATGTCTATGACACAAAACAAGCAAATCCTATTTTCATCGAAGTGCGTAAAAGATATCGGGCGAGTTATTGACATCTGTGGGCACTTGCTTCCCAAAATTTGATACATCATATCATCTGTGTACAGTATATAATTTTGTGTATTACCTTTGTGGACATTGTCCAATTAAATCCGGTTTTAAGTGAATATTCAACCAGAAATGGTATGTAAATTTCAGACAACACCATGATCTGGAGAGGATATTTTCATTTTTATGGTTTCAGTGTTAGTTATATGACATGTTTTATGGACATTTACCATAGTGTTAATAAATATGTTATTTCATTGATGTTATATATTATCCTCACCCACGAGTTGAACCAAACTGATAGTGAACTGGGCTGTGTGTTTAAACACACTACATGGTACCCTCAACTGGACTTGGACTTAAATTGTCATAAAGAACTTTTAGTTAAGTGCTAGATTTTACCATGTGGTATCCCGAATTGAAGCTGTGCCATGTTAGCACACCGGACTTATTTTTGAACTACTATACACATAATCTAGTATCCTGGAACTGAGTAGTGCTTATGTAGCACACAGAACTTTAACAAATGCCTTGACGTTTTAGTAGTGTCTATGCTGCACACAGTATTTCATGAACTACTGACAATGTAAAATAGTACTGTAGCCATGGTAGTGCCAAAAAGGTACAGAGGACTTGTTTCTAAGATATGGTATCGCATTTTTCAGTAGCGAAATTGGTATAGTAATCTACAATAGTGCAAATGATATAGTATTTTACAGTTATGATGAAAGTAACAGAAAAGACTGTTTTCAAAATAGTATTAACATTTCAAAAAATTTAGTAACTTTAGGAAGTCAATTGAATAAGAAAACAAATCATTTATCTTAGAATTTTCTGCATCCAAGTTAAAATTTTCAGATTGCTGAGTGTTAGTTTTAGTCTTGTTACCCCTAATGCATTAATATTTGCTTTACAGTTTTTATCTTAGTGTAAGTATTTTTCTGTAATATTGCTAATTAGTAGTTACACAAAATTCAAATTTATTTATTTACTTTTTTCAAGATGAGTTAGTATTTGCTTTTGCCTAAGGGTTTGCCAAGTATTCTTTTCACTCAAACTTCAAATCAGTTAAGAAGTCATTTTTATGTTTCTCTGGTTTCTTTTTGAAATGCAGATTCTGAAAGCCTTGTTTATCTTGGAATTTTCTCATGAAATATTTCACATATGTGGTTAGCGAACATTGGATTCTGAATTTTATACACTGAAAAATGTTGTTGGAAATATCCTTGGAGCTGTGTCCACTCCTAAAAAATCAAGACCATCAACAGTATGAAGAAATCTTTGTTTATGTGAATATATATTTTCATAATTGTTCTATTGTGATGATGATGATGATGATGATGACAAAAATTGCTGTCCATCTAACACTGGTGGCTCATGCAAAATTTTACCAATGTGCTACAATACTACAAATATAAACAGATTTTTTTTTGACTGTATCGTCATGAAAGGATTGACTTAATACTGTTGTGACATTAGCCTTACATAATGAACTAAGCTCATGTATGATATTTTTATCTACATCTACGTAGATACTCGGCAGTTGACCACATGATGCATGGCAGAGAGTAGCCTTTACCAGTGGTAGTCATTCCCTTTCCTGCTACACTCAAAATATGGCATGGGAGAAATGACTGTCCACCTTTGTGTGGGCCCTAATTTCTCATGTCTTATCTTCTTGGTACTTATATGGAAAGTATACTTGGTGGCAGTAGAATCATTCTGTAGTCAGAGTCAAATACCATTTCTCTAAATTTTCTCAATAGTTTTCTTCAAAAACATCGTCTTCCCATTTGAGTCGCTGAAGTATCTCCATAATACTCGTGTGTTGTTCAAACCAACTGCTAACAAGTCTAGCAACACACCTCTGAACTGCTTCAATGTCTTCCTTTAATATGATCTGCTGCAGATCCAAAATACTCAATCAATATTCGAGAATAGATCACTAGTATCCTATATGACATCTGCTTTACAGGTAACCACAAAACTGGTTATCATCCACCTTCACTACCACAATCCTCACATGCACATTCCATTTCATATTGCTTTGCAACATTACATTCACATGTTTAAATGATTTGACTATGCCAAGTGACACACTACTAATGCTGTTACAGAACATGTTTCTTTCCCTACTCATCCACATTAACTTACATTTTTGTACATGAAGAGCTAGCTGCCATTCATGACAACTAGGAATCTTCAAATAAATTTGTAGTTGAAATATGGACAACAAGCAGCCCTATAATGGAATGATGATAATGAAAATTTGTGCTGGGCTGGGATTTGAACCCTGATTTTCTGCTTATTGCAAGAGGTCATCTTACCATTAAGCTACCCAAGCATGCCTCATGGGCAGACTCGATCTTCTATATGTTGTTAACCATGTGTCTATAACCTACACTAGTACATCCATTATGTCTATTCCCATACAGGGGAGACATTTTAATTGAAAGTCACTTGCCCAGTGTTGGTAGTTAAATAAGATATTGCAGTGCCTGTGTTGTTCAGAAGTACAATGTAGTGGTCTGTCTGACATGTATGTATGTCCAGAGGACCACTGCATCACACCTCTTACGAAAACAAGCAATGCAATATTGTATCTTAAGTAGAAATCTTGTCTAAGGCATCTTGTATCCCATTACAGTCACACAACAGTGAAAAGTTCCTGTACATCACATTATTATCAGTAAATAAACAGATTGCTGCCCACCCTATATGTTTATGATTTCCATTGTTTCTTTTTTGTTAATGCATTGATGTCCTAGATCTTTCACCCCTTCTACCCCATGCATTACTGTTCATGAATAACAAACATGGAAAGCAAATAACACACTGTACACATCACAAACACAAATCCAATGCTCTTCATACACTTTCATACTAAATCTCCTCATATACTCACTTTTTTACCACCACCTACAACCTTTTGACTTACAAGTGTAGTAATCTTAACTAAATTGAATATATTAATTTTACCAAGATAAATTTAACTGTTTAAATGTATTTAAAATTTTATAATTGAAACTTTAACATTATGATGGGGGAAAAGAAGCACAGAGCAGCAAGAATCAAATGTGAGCTGACAAACTGCCAGCTGGTATGCTTGAACAGTGCACCATGGCACTTATATGTCAAGTATTGCTCACAAATCCCTCATACTTTACTCACAAATTATTAGAGAGAACTTTACATTTTTTATGGCCCATGCAGGTGACATATGATAGTAAGTCCAAAGGGGCATCCACCCATTTCTACTCACACAGTTTGATCCAGATTTGTTAGGATTTAAATTTGGAATAGGTGTACCTAACTCTAATTCTTCCTTTCTTCTCCAAAAATCTACTGGAAAAGGGCCTCTTCAGTAGAACATATACTGAATTTACGATATTGCTTTCACAGCACCTTACAGACATCTTCAAAGAAAAATACTGACTTGTTAAGGACATCATGCCCTTAGTGCCACCAGGGATAATGTCACACCAGAGCATGTGCAATCAAAACAGACAGTTTTATTGCTTTTTTGAGTTGAGAATAGTGTGGATGACCATTTCAGCACTTGACACTTGTTTCTGGTTATCATATGGAGAGCACTGCAAAACATTTTTCCGTCCATTTTATTTTCATACCAGCACACATTTTATGAGAAATGGTATAATTTTAGTGCAATGTTTACAGTGAGCTGTAGCATGTTAAAACATGATCACCAGCCACACTGCCATCAGTAGTCAGCAACAAACTGGTGCAGGAAAATCACTAGAGAAATTCATGAAAACTATCAGTTTTGTCATATCTCCACTGCCATAACTTTTTACAGACTTCTTCGAGCATTTTGTATGGGATCACGTCCAAATGATTAGGCTATCACGAGTTCTGTGCTCCTTGTGTTCCAAAATGACTTTCTGAGAATCACAGAACTCAGCTGATGACTGCTTCTCTTGACAGTCTTCTCTCAATGTGTAGAAATTAGGGATTAGGTTGGGTAAGAGGATTGTTGAGGGAGAATTATGGTGAATTAGTGGGGAGTTACTCTTTGTATAACAGTGCAGATGGAGATGACACAGTGATTAACATGTTGAGAATTGATGGAAGAAGTAATTAGTACCTCTGGTGTAGTGTTTTAGGCTGGAAGCAGTAGACTATAGGTGTTGATAAGCAAGAGTGAAAATTTCTTCAGTGGGTTCATAGCAACAAGCCATAATGAGATGTATTGAATGGTTGGACTTACGAGTTTCAGAAGAAAGTAGAAATTGGTGCGCAGGTGGTCTTAGGACTGAGAAATGAGAAATTCCACAGAGTATTTTTTAGAAGCAATTGGAGGCCATGCTACATTTCTTGACTGCAGTCGATGCAGCAAGTCTTGTCTATTGATTACATTACCACCACCAATTATCATCATCATCTGGAATCTGTTGTTTGTACAACAGCTACAAAATTGCACTAATATAAGGCATACCTGGTAGATTTCTACAGCTGTATCTGAAAGAACTTCTCTGTATTCAGTGAGATCAAAATTCTGTAGACACTGTTCATTCTGTAGTGATGTGTTTTCAGTTTGGAATGTTTTGTCTCCACTATACTGTTTCAGATTATGCAGAAGTCTCACAGTATTTGAAAGCCACAAAACCATTATATCAATATCATCATGGCCTTTCTTAGTAACTTTTTCGATGGTGTAGATAGTTGCTGTCAGGAGTAATCGTACTTTCTCATAATCATTTTGACAGTCGGCATGCCTAATGCACATGAACAAAATGTATGCAGGCAATCCTGGCAGTAATGTTACAGCAATATGTTGCTTTAATTCTGCAATTAAAAGAATGTAAAATTCATAAACAATGGAAGTACTTCAATAAAGAGAACACATGAGTGAACATAATGAAAAATTATTCAGGGATATATAGTGACCAAATATCACATGCCTAACAATATGTCTAATATCCTCTTTGTGAAACTCAAAAATTCCTTGGTAATGTCTTTCCTTCTTTCTTATCCCTCTTCTGTTATTCCTTTGACCTTGCCTCTTCACTAGCACTTCCTCTATTGAGTTTTCAGCTGTTTCAGCATTGTTATCTAATTTGCTGGAAAACACTAGGGGAAACAATGTAATATTGTTTCTGAAGCAGTTACACAATCATTATAACAGCACATCTCAAAATATGGAATAATTTTAACATCCTGTTTATTGGTCTTCAAAATATACTTACACCCTGCATCCTTCAGCACTTCAGTTTGCAATTTTAAGCTGTTCTTGCATTGTGAAAGTTCCTCTTTAGCTAAATCTAGTTTCTCTTGAAGAACCTGGAATTTGTACACAACACATTTAGAAATAATTAATATATCCAAAATGTATTTTGCCATTTGCACTGATTGTGGTAAAAGTATAAGGAAGCAAAACTGTATTTGCAGGCAATGGATTGGGAAAAAATAACAAAGAATAATAAATGTGGGATTAATTATAAAACTGCTGGGGAAATGATTGCACTACAAATTGCATCTATTTGCAAACCATTAAAAGAAAAATTCCAGTGATGATGTTAGATGAAAAAGATCTTGCATTTCTCCTTGGACCATACTGATTTTTTCAATAATGATGGATGTGCAGGATTTATGTACAGTTCCTTATTATCTAGTGAGAAGGTATCATGAAAGGTTATCCTCAGGAGTCACATTCTCTGGCCACAAAAAATCATAAGATATATTCATTGTATCTCTGTCAATTAAACCTTATACTTATTTCCTCACAAATCATTTGTAATTATTGGTCCATGTACATTGGGTGAAGTTTAACAAAACACAAGAAACTAAACACAGTTCATCAGCATTCTTAAAATAGGGACTTCATAGTTCAAGGATATATTAAACAGGTTGGGAAGCTACAGAAGATGATCACAGCATTTACAATCTTATAGTCATATCAGGATGGTGAAATCTGTAACTCTGGGTGTACCAAAAGTATCCTGAGAGGAAGCATTCAGTAAGTAATGTAAAGGAGTACAATGCTTTAACATTTCTGGCTCAGTTCTTTACTGCATTATGAGCATGAAATCTGCAGCTAAATGACAGATGCAAAGCTGCCAGGATTTTTCTATGCTGAAACCAGTAGATTGTATACCATAATTAAAGAAATGAAGCAGATGATGCAATACTGGGAGAAACTATACTGCTTTCAGAATAAGATTTTCACTCTGCAGCGGAGTGTGTGCCTGTCAGGAAGTTTCACTATACTGCTTGCATATAGTGTCAATGAACTGCTAACTCATTACAAAAACAGCAATAAATTGGATAATAATATTTTAAAATATAACAACTGGAATTTACATAATTATTCATGGTATCAGCAAAGTTTTCTCAGATGAGCTGCAGCTTGGCACAGGGTAAATGACAGCCAGTTGAGTCTTTGATTAGTACCCAACACAGTCAACATGTCTGCAACACATATCATTGTAAATATAATGCTTTCAATCAAAATTTCCATAATCAATCTAATGTTCATGACAATTTTCGTAACACATGTATATCTTCCAACATGCCTGTGTGAGAAGTGAAATCATTACAGATATGTTGACATTACAACATTTTATTTCTGCGTAAAGAATATTTCATATCAGGTTGCTGTTAACCTAATAAAAATGTACTGGTAATCTAATAACTTACATATTCACACACGCCTTATTGCCACATCCTGCAAAGTAGATGTGAAAGTTAATTTAGCATCAGTTACAGTCAACTCTACTCTTCACGAAAGAATGCCACTGACATAGGAATGAAGGTGAGTGACCATTATGTGGAATCGTGATGAGGTTGGGTGAATGTGCATTGCTGTTGTTCAACTTTTAACATATTGTTTCTCAGCCACTCATGTGCACTAGTCCTGTCCATTATCTTAGTTGCCTCAGCCAGTTTCCAGCTGCAGAGCTTCATGATAAACCAAGTTACTTCTCATACTACAGGAAACAGACTCAGAAGGTGTATGGATTTCAGTTTGAACTTTTCAGTGCTCCAGGAAAGTGTGTTTTTAAGTGCAAGTACATTTCTTAGGTAAGCACAGCCCTTCCATCAGATTGGAGTGACATTAGTTAGCTGGAAAGTAGTGTTTGAGACAGTGAGATCAATGTGGGAACGTTTAGCTTCGATAGAAATTTTTAGAGTAATGTCTTTGTGTGATTCTTTCTCCATTTACATTGACTTTGAACTTCCTTTTTAGTTATTATTGACAACAGCTGCCAGTAGCCAGCTGGAAGTGATGTATTCAACTGACAGCATTTATCATTTTCCAGTCCAGAGCTCATATCTCTGAATCTGTCCTGAAGGTAGTTTGGTAAGTACACGGTTTTCAATTATTGACTCTGGAGTAGTGAGAAGTTCAACCCGCTCTCACAGGTCAAGTCAAGGCTGGCAACCCTTATTTCAACTGACTGGGTAGTGTGGCAGTGCCGAGAAGTTATCCAGTTCTACTAATAATGCTTCGGATTAAATCTACAGAGCAATAAATCACATTATTTGTGTAGCACACTGGTCATTGCTAAGAGTAGTGCATTCCAACAGCTGCCATGGATGGAATTGCATGCAATGCCACAGAAGCTCTGACATATGGACAAAAGGAATGTTTCAAACCCAACATTGCATAGTAATGAATGCAGCCATAAGGGTGATTGTTGTTTTAGTAATATAGTGGGGTTTAATAGCTGTTATTAAAATAGAATTAAAAGTTATGAAAGTAGTGATAAAATTATAATATGGTTTATAGGAAATTAGGAGTAGCATAGTATACAAATACTAGTTTGACAAAGAGAGAATGAAATTTTTCACAGAAAAAAAACAAACATGAAGAAATTAAGACCAAAGATGAGTTGTGTAACAACTGCAGGTGTAAATTGATTCCAATAGAAAATAAACTGTTTTTTTTATTAACAAGAATATGAATTTTATTGGCTGGAAAGACAATTTCTCAGAGTTTTGCTTAATTGAATAATAAAGGTAATTATCTCACGTTAGTGCGTAGGTGCCCACCGAGAGGATACCAGCTTTAATGGTGGTGATGGAAGAAAGTTTCATCACAGGAATCTGGACAAGGGGATGAGGCAGGGAAAAGGTGGAAGCAGAGAACAGAGGTTTGGTAACATCCCTAAAGTGTGTCACTCAGTCACGATGAGAGGGCATTTTGTACTGTTGGTTATTCCTCAATCAAATGTGAATGTAAAGTTTTACAAACACCCTCCAAGGATTTGATTTGAAGAATGAAGTATGTGAAGTGAGAGTTTACTTTCATTCCATGCTAATCTGCAATGACAGAAAAAAACTGCACTGCAAAAGCACTCAGCACAGTCAACTACACAAGAAAAAAAAGAGAAAAAATAAAAAAAAAGAAAGAAGAAAAATGAAATGGACACTTCACTGCTGGGTCACAAGATGAAAGCAACAAACATTTTCCACTAGTACCTGACAGAGAAAGCAGCACGGTATTTGTGCTTAGCCATGAAGTTCAGCATTAAGTAAGGGACTAACTGGAAACATCTAAAAAATTGGCATAATTATGAACTCTTAAAAAGACCACAGAAAACTACAACTGTTATTGCTGATTTGGTCTCAGTCCTCTATGCATTCTCCTATTGTTAAGTTTTGTTACTGAGAAGAAAGCATAGAATAATACATTGTTTCCCCATTACAGCAGTCTGTATTATCACCTCTTCATGCATATGTGTTTCCTCCTAAGACATCCTGTACATGCTATAAGCTGTTTTAATGAAGTTTTTAAACATTAATATGATCTGAATTAATATTCACCAGCTTTTCTGAAGTCACTCTTATAATTTCATGTTGCATAAAAGGGGGGGCTTTTAGTTAAGCTTGGAGATAAAAGCTTGTGCTGATTATCATTCTCCTCTCTGAGTTTCTCATTTTCTTGTTGGAGTTGTTCTCTTTCTGCTTGCCACTTATTTTCTCTTGGTGCAATTCATCTTCCAGCTTCCTACATGAATTTACAGTTCAAAGAGTTAATGATTCCCAGACTTAACTAACAAAAATAAGATATGGTACTGCATTTTTGCACATACCTGTTTATCTTCTTCTGTGCTTCAAATGCCAGTACTAGCTCCACAACCTCATTTATTAAGTGTACATGACTTCCATAGTTGATACTAGCAACATTCTTCAAACCTTCAGTTTGCTTTGCTAGAATACTGTGTAACTGAATGCATTCCTCTCGCCATCTGTCAACTTCAAGTTGCAGCTGATTGTACTGCTCTGAATGAGAACAAATTTATAACACTGTCATAAATAAATGAAATTAATACTAATTCAAGTATAACAAAATAACACCAGTCGTGTAGAAAATCAGATGTTATGCTGTTGAACAGTCACCTGTGAATGTCAAGTTACCATCCCTAGAGTATTTGGAAACACAGACTTAAAATGCACATCAGGAACACATTCTCAAACATTATATCTATTATATTTGTTTTAGTGTTATAGCAATTTTATACCTTTAGCATGTAGTATGATAGAATGATTATTTCTGTCTAGAACTGGCAGTATTTGTAAAAATCTGCACTTACAGAAGACCTCAATTATTAGAAAGAGCATCTATGGAGGAAAAAGAAAACTGTTTTTCAGAATGAAAACCATGAACTTGGGCATTTGGGAACAACAGCAACAAGAAAGATCCTTACTATGATGAAGGAACAATTTGATCTTACTTAGCAATTCTTCTCGTCCTGGACCATCATCTAATGTTTGATTAGAACAGCAATCATCGAATGATAGCTGAAGTTTAGTCATATTTGCATGTAATCTTCGATTTTCCACTTCCAGTTGCTGCAACTGAAATTGAAATATAAAAGGTGTCTCAAGAATGATGCCTCAGAGATAACAGATACTTAAAACAGAATTAAACTGACTCAACACTGCTCAGTTTATGTTCCTGGCTCAAAAAAGATTTTTATGTAATGATATCACTTATCATTTTTTATGTACAATTTGAGGTACCTTAATATGCAGTGGTCTTTGTAGTATTGCATACTTGAGATTACATCAGAGTCTGTCACACATCTATAAGTATGAAGAACCTTGTCTCTTAACTGTGTCCACATTGGAGTCTATTTCTCAACAGAGTATTTGTTAAACAAACATGCTGTAAAAATGTCAATTTTCTCTGGTCCTCTTCCCTAACAGTTAGTTGAAAATGGAGCTATTTATACTTTTTAACACTACTGGTGAATGGGGTTGTTCATATTAATAGTTGGGTCTTTTGCAGCTCTGTTTATTTTATAATCAGTTTCATCATACCAATAATAAACACCCACAGCCACTGCACATACCAAATGTTTAACAGTGTCATGTGTAGCCTGCAACATCAAATGTTGCCTAAAGAAATAGTTGTTTTATGTTATGGACTAAAATCTACATCCAAGTTTTATTTCAGTTTCAACACCATGTCTAAATGCCATAATAAACATGTTTAAAATACTCTAATGCTAACTATGAATGAGCACTTTTTAAAAAACAAAAATTATGACATTGTAGCCTTGTTGCCTGGGAGGCCCCATCCAGGAAAGTTCAGCCCCGGGTTGCAAGTCTTATTTCAGGTGACGCAACGTTGGGTGGCTTGCATGTCAGTGGTGGTGGTGGTAGTGGTGGTAGTGGTGGTGGTGGTGGTGGTGACACAACACGGCCGGAAATCGAACCTGGGCCCACTGCATGGCAGGCAAACACATTGCCACTCAGCTAAGCAGGTTCACTACTAATAACAAATCAACATACAGACACTGCAGACCACCATATAGTGCACAGCAGAGGGTACTTTGTGCCACTATTAATCACTTCCTCTCCTGTTTGACTTGCAAATGGAGCAATGAAGAAATGAATATCTAAAGGCCTCCATACAGGCCCTAATTTCTTACATCTTATCTTCATGATCCTTATGTGAAATGCATGTTGGTAGCAGTAGATTCATTATGTAGTCAGCCTCAAATGTTGGTTCTCTAAATTTCAGGAATAATGCCTTGCAGAAAGAGCATTATCTTTCCTCAAGGGATTCTCATTTAAGTTCATAAAGCATCTTCATAACACTTGTGTGCTGATGGTGCCATGTACCCCTCATTCACCTAAAGGGATCAGCAACCCCTCAGACACTGAACCATCATGGGCTTGCATATGTACAAGGTATTGCCTCACTGCATTGAACTGATCACATAAAGGATGACAGACAGCAGGACGAGCACCACCAGAGGTCCTCCACGTCAGGGACCTATTTCCTCAACTGGGTTGTGTGCAGAACTGGATTGGCATGAATTCCTCCAAGTCCCATCTATACAGGACAGTGCAAGCCAACACGATTTGACGGTTCACCACACCAGGGTTCTGGGCCAATTCACACACAAGCTCTAAGCAGCTAATCAGTCAGGGCCTGATCAGAAGCCACCACAGCAGCACTTATAACTTTCCAGTGATATCCTGAGACATACCTGTCAACCAGCTATGTTGAGCACTCAACCTCTGTCATTGGGGACTATCTGTGGCATGGTCTTCATGCCCCACAATGTTTATTCACTGAGTGTTCCAGGTGTGTGCCTGTTAGTGTCAGAGAAGTTGTATTATATTTTATTGAGAAGAGTTTTCCATTGTTATTAAATCTCTCTATTGTGGTTGTAATAGACCCTTGTTCTTGTTTAGCTGTATCTTACTATTTCTTATCAAGCATCTACCCATGGGACAAATTGCAGATTGAATATATTGGTAACAAATCCAGCTGCCCACTCTGAACTACTTCATGTCTTCCTTTAATCCAACCTGATGGGGATGCCATATACTTGAATGAATGAATAGCACTAGCATTCTATACACCATCTCCTTTATGGCTGAGCTACACTTTGCCAAAATTCTTCAACTAAAATGAAGTCTACCATTCACCTTCCCTACTGCCATTCTGAGGTATTCATTCCACTTCATATCTACATCTACATCCAATCATTTGACTTATGTCATACTGCACAACCACAGAAAAAAAAACCTATACAAAGGGTAGAAACTGGCACATCCCCATTATGATTACAAAAGTGGCCTCCTGCTGCTGCTCATTTGATACAGAAGTCTTATGATAACACAGCTATAAAACATTCTCATAAAAATTGGAGTATGCCATGCTGAAACTTTTGCTTCCACTGATAGAAATACGTTGCACAGAAGCTCGCTAAAAAGTGTATAATCAACTGTTTGAAATATTTCTCAATAATAGTTGAAAAGAGGATCCAAGTTTGTACCATTTATCCATCTTATTTGCTAAGTGAATAACAATTTCTGATAATTAGACAAAGTTAATTAGCAACAGTTAGAAAAAGTACCCTTTTAAGAATGTGTCATTTGCAGCCTGTCTAAGTTTTCTGATTTATCATGGTATAGTTCTCTAACTGGATTCTTTCATGTCATGGTATAGTCCTCTAAATATATGTTTACATTAAGAATATCCCTCCTAACAAAACTTTCTTACTACTATATTGAAAGTCATTACTGAATTGAATCTTTACAATAGGAAATGTTCCCATACATCACAGCTATTAACTACAGGCAGTGTAGATAACTGTTATGAGCCTGTAACAAGAGGACTGAGTGGAGAGCAAAAAGTTTCACTTCTTAATCAATACTGGTTCTGTGATACTGATATAGGATAATTGCAGATTAGAAACTGACATTTGTTTTATGTGGGTGACATGAGCTGCATACAATTTAATAAAGTATTGAGGAAGATTAGCTCAACATCCTTCTGGTAATGACAAATCAACCATGTCCTCCTCAACAGTAATATCTCATCATTCACCATAACTGATTTAGGAAAAATAAAAAACATGTGTTTGAAACCTGGGAAAAATAGGCAACTTTATCTCCACAAGAAATTAAGACCTGCCATGCAAGTGCATGAGGTCGGGCTTGCTGATCACAGCTTACTGTAATTGTGATAGTGCTGTAGGTTAACATCAACAGTGATCTGATAAACAATTAACCATTATGATAAAATTCTATTGACCTCACCATAACATCAAATGGTGTAAAATCATCAAGCCCTTGGGCCAAGTACTCCTCTGCCATTGTCAAGTGGTGACTATCTTTTGGTTGCTGCCATCATACTTATACAGCAGTGCTTCCTTCTTTGTTGTCACTGGTGTTTGCTCCACTGCCATATAGTGTAATACTTTCATTGCACACCCACAGCACCCACTTCAATTTTCTGATGGTAGGGTCCCAAGGCTTGCTTAACTATAGGCCATCAACTTCATTGAGAGTGTTGTTACAAATTTTTATCTCTATTGCTTTTTTAATTATGATATCCTAGAATTAACACATCTGTGTAATAACTGATGTCTTTTTGAATGAAATGTGATGTCTGTTTTCCAGAGCATGCTCTGCTACCCTTGATCACTCAGTGTAACAAAAGTGAAAGTATCTTGTGTTCTACTCAGCACTGTTCATTAGTATGCACAGTCTGTCCAACATAAAAATATCCACACCCACACAGTATTTTATGTACTACTGGCATTCAAACACCTATACCATCTTTCAAAGGACTGATGAGTTGTGAAACTTTTGTTGGAGCCCTGATGACCGAATCTATTTCATGCCTTCTTTAGGAAATGGCTGATCTTTCCCATTATTGAGCCATAGAATGGAAAAAACACAAGCTTATATTTCTTCTCGTGGCCCTTCTGCTTCTATGTTTCTGGGATGATGGCTTTTGAAATCTTGCGATTGTTGTAGCTGTTTTCCTTGAATACTTTCTGTAAGTGACTCAGTTCCTTTGGCAACCTTCCAGTGTATGAGAGAGCTTTCTATTGATGCACCAAGGTCCTAAGAACAAAACATTTCTGTGACAGATCGTGATAGCTGTTAGCTTGCAGATCCTGATGTGTGTGGGTGGATTTCCAGTAAACACTGTGACTGAGACACACATTGCCTTACAGCAGATGAGGACATCAAGGAACAGCAAGGCACTATAGGTCTCCACCTCAATTGTGAACTTTATATTGTCATGGATATTGTTGATGTGATCCAAGAATTACCCCAGTTTTTTCACATCAATGACACCAGATGATGAATGTGTCATTGATGTAATGATAAAAGCAATCAGACTTTGCAGGAGGCATGTCCAGCATGATGTTCTCCATAAACAAGTTGGGTATAACTAGAGCTAATGGACTTTCCAATGTGAGGCCGTCCATCTGATTTTGTATGATGGAGAATATAGAATGTTTTAATCAGACAAATGCTTTTCACTGGATGTGGCTCCTGCAAAGCCTAGTTGCTTTTATCATTAAATTGACAATACATTCATCATCTGGTCTCATGAATGTAAAAAGCTTGGGGAATTCTTGGACCACATCAACAATATCCATGACAACATCAAATTCACAATGGAGGTAGAGACTGGTAGTGCCTTGCACTTCCTTGACGTCCTCATCTGCCATAAAGCAATTTGTGTGTCAGCCACAGTGTTTACTGGAAACCCACCCACACATACTGCAGATACCTGCACATTAACAGCTATCACTATCTGTCACAAAAATATTCTGTTCTGAGGATCTTAGTGCATTGTGTGGAAGGTGTCTCAGATGCTGAAAACCTGCTGAAGGAACTGAGCCACATACAGAAAGTATTCAAGGAAAACAGATACACTAGTTACCAGATTTCACAAACCACCTTCCTGAAAACACAGGAGCAGAAGGACCCTGAATAAAACTCAATGAAGCTTATGTTTTTTTCCGTTCTGTGGCTCATTAATCAGAAATATTAGCCACTTCTTAAAGGGGTATGAAACAGTTTCAGTCTACAGGCCTCCAACAAAAATTTGACAACTCACGAGACCTGTAAAAGTGATGTAGGCCTCAGAATGCCAGGAGTATATAAAATACTGTGTGAGCATTGACAGTTTTCTGTCAGACAGAACACGAGAGATGCTTTCCCCTGTCATGTCATAAGAAATCAGTGATAGTAGAGCATGCTCTAGAATATTCACATTATACTGCATTCAAAGAGACATCATTTATTACATGGACTAGTTGCTTCTGGGATAGCATAATTAAAGAAGTGATAGATAAAAGTTTGTGAAAACACCCTCAGCAAAGGTGGTAGCCTACCATTGAGCAAGGATTGTAACACAGCCATCAGAAAGCTGAAGCAGGTGCAGCAGGGGCGCAATGCAAACATTACCCTATATGGTGCTGGAGTGAGCACCAGTGACGTCATGTAAGGCAGTGCAGCAGTAAAGGATGTTAGCGGCAACCAAAAGACAGTCGCTACTTGACAGTTGCCAAGGAGTACTTGACTGAAAGCATGTGAGTTTTAAACCAGTTGCTGCAGCTGGAAGTTCAAGAGAGTTTTAGTGGTACATATCACTGCAAAACCATGCATTAATATAAATCCTCCATAATATTTTAAATGACTCCACATCGTACTTAATCAACATGGAATGAGGTTCAGAAATGTTATATTTATGTATGGCCAACTTCACTGATTTGTACATCACTAAAACTAACTGACTTACAGCTAAGATCTTCCCAATTTCATATTCAAAAAAGATAAAAGGAGCACTAACAACTAGCCTCATGTTAGCACTTTGCCGTCCTCATATCTCGTACAAATATATACACTTGGCGCCGGCAGCACTAATTCAGATTACTTGGCTTGTCACTGGCCACTTGTCACCTTTCCATAGATGACAAGCTTCTAAAACATTAACTTTTGTGAGCTTTAATTTTCCAGAAATCCTCTATTTTGCCATGTCATTCCACAAACTCAAATTTTCTTTTCAAGTAACTTCTTTGCAAGTTCTACACTGTTATAATAATCAGCCATGCAGAAGTGGTGCCACTTTCCCTCAGAAGGTGTCAATAGTTCCATCACTGTTTTTGCTAAAGGCTGTCCAGCACCGGAATATATCTCGAATGAAGAAATGTATCCTGTACTCAAATCACACAGCATCCGAATGAGTATGCTGTATTTCATAATTTTTTATGGATTATAAACTTTAAAATTTAACTGTCCACCCAATGGTGTCATTCCTTCATGAGTTGAGATGTTCTGACTTGGATTAAACATTTCTTCAAACTTTTTGGAAAAATAATCTATTACGAATTGCACTTTGACTAGCCGGTCGGCATTATCCAGTTTACTGTTGCTGTTGGAAAAATGTAAAAATGATAATATTTGTCTGAATCGGTTGTAGGACATCGTTTTGCAAAATATCAGTGTGTCTATCAATGGATTTGTTGACCAATAATAATCAATCCTTGCTGTATTTATAATTCTCATAAGTATAGCAGCCCAAACCAATTTCTATGCTTGGGTCCCATAACGTTGACAAATTTGGCATTTTTTAAATCCAGTTTCCTTCTCTTGCAATTTTGACTATAGTACTTGTTGGATTCGTTGCTCATATATTCAAATAGATCGTTCCCGACATCTGATTCTACGATATCCTCGATGCTCTATGTATTTTTGGGAAATATGTTTGGACCCGAGGATCCTTAAAATTTATTATTGGTCTTTGGTAAATCAAAGTCTGACCCCTGTGCACTGTCTTCTTCATCTGATTCAGCCGAATCAGTTGGAAACCGTAGCCTTCACTGAATTCTTCTTGGACGTATTTTACTATCTTCCTACGATTCTGCTTCACTTTAATTTTTTTGATATCCTATGTCTTCTTCCTAATCAGCCAAGTCATTCAAAATGTCAGACAAGACGTCTGCACCTTCATTGTAAATAATCCTATTTTCTCTTTCATCTGCCATAATGAAAAGGTGCAAGTACTTATAAAAACAAAAAACTTACTGATGTGTGTAACTTATTGTTACCTAAACAAAACACCAACAGAATGCAAAAGATACTTAAGTGCTGGCGCTGGCCACTGCATCATACTATGCTCATGACACCACTGTGGTGTCACCGACCACTGAGCGATACTATGCAGACGACACCACTGTGGCGTCGCCGGCCATTGACCGCTATTTTGTGCACGACACCACTGTTGTATCACCAGACAAGGTAGTGTTAATATTTCTGAATTATGAGAAGGAATTTGTTCTGTCCTGTGATGCAAATAGCTAGCCAGGAGGCTGTACTATGAGCAAAGATGTGAATGGGAAAGAGCATCTTGCAGCCTACGCATCAAAACAGTTAAATGAAGCTGCAAAATTACTTGAGTATGGAAAAGGAAATGTTGAGTTTGATGTGTGGTATCATGTACTTCAGGCGCTATATTTATGCCAGGAAATTGAAAGTCTTAAATGATCACACAGTGTCAAAATGGCTATTAAGCTTGAAGGAGGCTCCAAGCAGGTGGACTTGGTGGGAATTGAAATTAAACAAATTTGACTGGAGGAGATTTATAAGCCAGGCAGAAAGCACATAAAATGCAGACGGATTAAGCAGAAAGTTTGGTGTCATATGGACACTTGGCTGTAACCATACAGAATGATAGAAGCTGCTAACTGCTGATGCTGACTTCAAGCTATTCAAAACATAGCCACAATCTGCCATGCACAATGGAATGCTAGGTAGGGCACTGAAGCTTGAGCCATGCATCATGATGTCTGCTGCATTATGGGAAGAAGTATTGAAAGAAGTTCACAACCACATTCTAACTGGGCACAGAGGTCAAAGAACAATAGATTGTAAGGTTGCTCAACAATATTGGTGAAGAGTGTGAAGACAGGATGTTGACAAGTATGTGAGAAATTGTGTGCTAGGTGCATAGTGTGCTTCATCAGCAAGTTCCACTGGTAAAGGGACACCCTCCTCTAACATTACCTTTATTCAACAGAAGTTATCGATAGCAAAAAAAAACTTCCTACCTTACAAACAGGTTAATATTATCTCATCGGTTTAACTAAAAGAATTTCATATGATTTTGTGAATGATGTATTATACTTCACTCTAAAATGTATAAAAAGACATTATTTTATTACAATTGATATGTATTACCTGTATATTTACAGTTAAAATTTATTTTCTTTTGGAAATATTTGAAATCACGAAATAAAATCACGAAATATCTGGCTCACTTAAAGTTCCTATTGTTAATTGCACAATCTGATGATATTTATTAAATTTATTTCTGGTCTCATTTATAAAATAATTATATAGCTTTGTGAAAATTCTTCTTTTGTCAAGAAAGTTTGTAAACCCTGTTTTGTAAACTCTTTGGACTGTTGTTAGTACCACAGAATGAAGTAATAGTGGGCACAACTCTGATGGAATTGGACATGTTTTTAATTTTGGCAATAAAAATGAAATTTTTGGTTTTATGGAAGTGTAAATTGTAAAGACAGTGTGATATAGAGAAATGTGATACAATTAAAAAAGTACAAAAACAGAAATTACACAACAGACTCACTTAACAGTTATCATGTCATCTGAAAACATACAAAGTCAAAAAATTGAAGCCTCAAGAATCAACCCCTAGATGTGACAAACTGGAGCCAATGATGAGAAAAGAAGGTAAGTAAAAAAGTTCATTTGTCAATCTTACTCCTCTCAAAGCTTATGAAACAAGTCAATTATTTAGATGAGTGAAAATCAACTGTTGATGTGAGGGAGGGTAATTTTACAATTGGTGGCGTGATCAATTGACTGATATTGAAGTTTTGTCTGTTAGAGAAGGGACAGTGATTTGTGCCTTTTGCAGTTTATATTGAATTTCCCATCACTCAGAGAAAGAAGACCGAGAGCTGCACAGTCAAGTTATAACAACAGTGATGAGATACTTCCAATAATGATGGACTGGATCAATTGAAAGAGGACTTTACAACTACAATGAGAGACATCAAAATGGAAAGCTAAGTACAAAGTATTTGTGAAATTAATTTGTTTGTGTACTTGTTTGATTGTTAACAAAATGAAGAGAGATGAGGGCAGGTGTGACGTAGAAGTGAAAGCTGTGGGACCCAGTCAGGACATGTATGAGCCAAGTGAAAATGTAGTCAGCAAAGAAACAACAAAAACTGATATTTTGCAGTTAATTTTGGCAAAGCTAGTGGAAATGAAGACAGATAATAACAGTAAATTTAGTGCATTAATGAGCAGTCAACTGAAATAAGCACGGACAATGATAGAAAATTTACTTCACTACAAGGACAATTAAATGACCTAAAAGCTGAAAACAATAGTAAAATGGATAAGGTACAATACCAAACAGACCAACTTAGTAATCACGTTACAGAGCTAAAAAATGGGTTGTCCAAGGGATTAAGAAGTGTGAACAAAAAAGTTGATGTCTTAGAAAATAAATTTATTGTTTTGGAAAATGAGTTAGTTGCCGAGTCTGCAAGACAGATGAAGAATGTTAATGACATCAGAGTTGAACAGAAGGTCATAGCAGAAAAAATGGAACAGAACTTTAGTAGTTTAAATCAAAGAATTTTAAATGTTGAAAACAGTATGCAACCTAATGTAAATGTTTTAGATCAAAAAAATTTCAGCAGTTCAGGAAAACTGTATTTACAAAAATCTGCATTCAAACAATAGTGTTGCATGGTGCAACATTCCAATCAAAATTTTTTCTGTAAGACAATTCACATCCAGTAGATCTTCTGCACCACTGTAAAGAAAGTTGTGTGTCAGGCATGAGTGACAGTCACAAAATTAAATTTGTTAAAAGATGTCTTGAAGGCGAAGCTCTGTCTTGGGAAAATCTAAATTTAAGTCAGTGGGAAACATCTCAAAGTTTCAAAAAAAGTTTTTTAAATAAATTATAGTTAGAAGCTGAACAGGGGAGAATTAAAAGTGAACTTTTGAATAGTCCTAATTATAGGAATTGGGCAATACCCTGAAAGAGTTTTGTAAGAATCAACTTCAGAAATTTATGCACCTTGATAAACCATTTGATGAAATGGCAATGACTGATGCACTCGAAAGGAGATTACCAAAAAGGTTGCAGTGGGATTTAGTGCACAGACCTGATGATTGCCTTGAACAATTTTTACAATATGTTGACAGGCTGGATAGGGCAGTAGAAAGAAGCATGTACCATAATAATCGAAATGAGAGAGATTACAATGGTAATAACTACAGAAACAGAGATAATGGTAGCTTCTATCAGGATCAAAATGTTAATAGAGACAGAAATTTTTAACATCAGCAGGATAGGAATAATGGGGATAACCAAGGGCAATTTAATAGAAGAAACAATTGTAGATGTAACTACTCGGGAAACAGCAATCCGCCTCAATGAAGGTCCATAGTTTTGGGGCATGGAAACACAAAAAGCATGGGACCTTCAATTTACACTTATAATTAGACAATAATGACAGTGTTAATAAAGTGGCACAGATATCTGAAGTTGAACAGAAGGAATATCAGATTTCTCACTTATGTTTTGATAAAAAGTTTTGAGATACTATATTTAATTATAGTGTTGTCAGTACTAATTTCAAACCAGAATGTGACACTAATGGGAGTTTTGATGCAGTATGTACTAAGGATTTCTTCTTTTGCTCAGAAAACAGTGTTATTGATGTATACCAGTCAGGCGATGACTCCACTGGACCTGAACTAGATAGTATTTTTTATATAGATACGAATGAGAGCTGTGAAATGACTGAAGTTGGTATGTCTGAGACTGGTAGCTTATTGAGAATGAATGTATGATCATCAATCATAATCATCAATCATAATCATCATCAGGGATTATGATTATGATGATTGTCATGTAGTTGTGGAGTTTAAGAATAATGAAGTTTCAGAGTTATTTGTGAATAAAGGTAAGGTGATGTATGTGATGGTGTAAGTGAGAGTCTTGGAATACCAGTACAGTCAAAGCAGATTTTCATTAATATCACACAGAGTAAGACAAGAGAAAAAGGTCAAAACATTTTTAAGTTTGTTTTGGACGAGACTGATTGTAACATAGATAAATGTGCATTCTGGAATAAGTTAGCTGTGGTTAGTCAAAATTTATATCCAAATTGGTGGAATGAAGTCCAAGAAGATCTGAGCAGGAAGTGTAATTTTGACAGTAATATATTTTTTGTGTTCCTTCTGTAATAAGTGAGGTCAGTTGCACTATGGAATCCATTCCTTGTCTTTAATCTATACCTGACAAAATGAGTAACCAAAGTGATTCTATGATATCAGCAAAGTTGATTAAACCCTGTAAAAACAGTGTGGATGTAGCATTTGACAAAATTGAAAGTGATATTTTACATGAAGTGTCTGTTATCAGAGATGATGATTCAGATTTTGGATGTCCATACATTAACATTAAGATTGATCAGTGGGAAGGGAACTGTTTGTTTGAGACAGGTACCAATTTGTGGTATATCTGAACAATTTAGAGACAAGATCCAGTATAATAAGAATTTTGTGGAAATGTCCATTGCACGTGTAAAGATAGGAGGAACTAGTGCTAAGTAAAGCAAGTATGTAAAATGTTAAGTACTGTTAACTTTTAGTATAGAGGACAAGACCTATGACCATGGATGCTTAATGATCTAGAAGAAAATACACACTATGTTTGCAGATTCATAAGACTACATAATTGTGGTGTGTTTATCAAGAATGTAGTATGTAATATAATGTCATTCCTAGAGTTTTGTCTTATCTATAGGCTGTTCAAATTTATGATGCACTATATAATGATTTTTTGTAATAGATTTGTACTTTAGAATATGATACATATATGCTATGAGACTACATGAGTAGATCCTTTTGCAATTTTGAAATGGGATAATATACATAATTTGTACTGTAAAAAATAGGAATAGTATGTTAGTATATCTGTGTGTATCACCTTGTTAGTTTATTCTTTCCATTGCAGTTAACTCTGTTTATCAAAGTTTCATGTGTGAACCGTTTTTAAATTTCATCTCACATAAGTAACTGCTTTTGGAAACTTAATAGGGAGAGCATACTCCGTGTGATGTAAAGAAGGTATTGAACAGCATATTTAGTACATAAAACAATGTTTCAGGATTTGGTTGAATGCTAGACTGAAAGTTTGAGAACTCTAGGGAGGAAACTGAAAGCTGTGGGTAGATTCACTCCCACACTGCTGTATGGCTGTACCTGGCTGGACCAGTCAACTTACAAGAAATCGTAGGTGCTGGGTAATGTACTCAGGCACCTGCCAACTACATCAGTGTTGTGAGTGAGATTTGTAAATTGTTAACCAAGACTACCAAAGACAGTATTTCGCATAAATGTAAGTTTTTTTTTTAGGTAGGGGATTAAATTCCCAATACATTATGTAACTTTGAATCAGTATGTACTTTTTTTATCAGTTGTAAATGAGTCTTCTAGGCCTTTATGTATGTAGGTTAGTTCGTATGTCTTCCACACTATTTGCTAGCATAGTCAATATAACAAGATGTACACATGTCTACTTCCATACACTGATTTTTATCCTCAAGCTACTTTATTATGTCATCATTTAAAGCTATTTATGACTCTCCCTCTCCCTCCTTTTATGAATCAACATATCCTCAAATACTCTGGTTTATGTGGCTGATTGATTTTGTACTATATTCCTACTCATAATTGAGTATATTCCTCAGGTCTGTACCCATCGTCGTATTTTTAGAATCGGCTCACTCATCGTACACTTAGGCTCTGAATTTTTTCTCGTCTCTTTTTAAGGATTTGAAGGTGTGATTTTATGGATGTATACTTACAATTTGTAATCATAGTCTCTGTACTTATTTCCAGAGTGTAGTGTTGTAATGTTATAGTTTTGACTTTGTATTATTTGTCTTGTAACAGTATGCTCCACAGATCTGAAAAGCTGAATGCCAAGCCCTGACATATGTATAGATTATGACTTGTATAGCAGATATTTTTCTGTTTTCTGTAATATGTTATGTACCAGATACTTCTATACATCAGTATTCAACCTTTTGGCATCATTTTGTACACCGATTGTCAAACTTTATAGTCTGTCACAAAATATTGTAAACAAACAGTTTCAAAATTTTGTGAAGGGGATACTGTAAAGGGACATCATCCTCTAACATCACCTTTATTCAAAAGAAGTTATAGATACCAAAAATACTTTCTACCTTCTGAACAGGTTAATATTGTCTCAGCTATTTAACTAAAAGAATTTCATATGCTTTTGTATATGATGTATTACATTTCAGACTAAAATGCACAAGGAAAAATTATTTCATTACTTTATCACAATCTATATGTATTGACTCTCTATGTACAGTTACAATTACTTTTCTTTTAGAAATATTTTAAATTACAAAATATCTGGCATACTTAAAATTCCTATTGTTAATTGCACAATCTGACAATATTTATTTCTGGTGTCATCTATAAAATGATATAGCTTGGTGAAGATCCCTCTTTTGTGAAGAAAGTTTGTAAACTCTTTTTGTTTTGTAAAATCTCTTGAATATTTTTAGTACTGCAGAATGAAGTAGTAGTGGGTATGGATCTGATGGAACTGAATGAGATTTTAATTTTGGCAATAACAATGCAATTCTTGGTTTTATGGAAGTGGAAATTGTAAAGACAGTGTGATATCAAAAAATGTGATACAATAAAAAAAGTGCAAAAATAGAAATTACACAGCAGACTTACTTAATAGTTAGCATGTAATTTGAAACCTACAGAGTCAAAAAAATTTAAGCTTCAAGAATCAACCCCTAGATGTGACAAACTGGAGCCAACAATAAGGAAAGAAGATATGTAAAAAAGTTTATTCGTAAATCTTACTTCTCTCAAAGCTTATGAAACCGGTCAATTATTTATAAGAGCGAAAATCAACTGGTGATGCAAGAGAGGGTAAGATTACACAATTCAATGATTACCAGGGTCACCCAGGCCATTTTAGATGGTTGGAATGAACAGTTTTGGGTCCATTGAGCCAAAAATGATGGGCAACCACTCTTTTTTGACTATCATAGACCACTTTTTGTGTTACCTTGCAAAGATTACAAATCAGCTAGCAATTACAGTAGCACAAGCAATTGTGAATAACTGGTTACTGAAGTTTGGTACCCCCAACATGATAATCACTGAACAGGGCACCATCATTATGTCAGAGATAATGAAACAGCCATTACATCCATCACACATCTGGAAACAAAGAACCATTCCTTGCACCTGCAGTCTAAAGAGAGGACTGAACACATTCACCAAACCATAAATAAGGTGCTGAGCTACTACTTCAACAGTCACCATAATGACTAGGATGTTTTCTTACCCTGTGTAATGGCTGTGTATAATTGAAAGGCGCACATTAGTGCTGGGTTGTAACCATATAAGGTGACGCATGGAAGAAAGATGCCATAACTTTTTGAGGTATTAAACCTAAGATAGGGAAAAAATGGGAAACACATGGAATTATTACAAAGCATTAAAAGATATAAGAAAGCAAATGCAAAAGGCAAGCAATAAGGCATTTGATTGGCAAGAGAAAATGGGACAGTATAAAGTTAAACTGCCAGAGTACAGAGCCAAGTAAAGGGTAATGTTAACTGGCCCCTATAACCAAAGAGTAAACTGAAGAAATTTATTACGCAATATTATGTGCCATATCAAGCTGTGGAAATGACATCACTAGTAAACATTCCATTGCAGTTTCTGACACACAAACCATTGCTCAGGTGGAGCACAGTTAATCTTTTGAAGGTGCTTCAGATACTACTACCATTGCCAGCACCACTACGTTGAAAGAAGATAGATGGCAAGAGTAAAGGGAAGTAAAGAATCAAACTTGCATGCAGGCTGCACACAAGATACTATATGCTCTTAGGTCCCGCACATAAGTGGTTTGTATGTATATTTTATGAATATTTTTTGTATGATTTATTGTATGGCAGATATGGAGTACATGATAAACTTCATGGTAGATTCTGTTGTGTTTGTATAGTTCTCTTATTTTTCTGTTAGTGTTTTCACTTTGATCTGTTTTCTAGTAATAGGCTTGGTATGAAGTGCAAAACAGAAGTGTAACACATGTATATCAGCAAAACAGAATGAGTTATATCATGGCTGTTGTATAACAATGGACCATGGGCAGTGTTCTCATGAGGGGGACATAGGGTGATGCAGATTCCATTTCCCCAGGTGGTGTTGCCACCAAAAATGGGCATGAGTGCAGTCTTTGCAAGGAAGTTTGGTTACTTGCAATATTTTACTTGTGCATGAATTTTTCTTGGGATAGGGTGTTCATTTCTTGTGGTTTCATGTCAAGAAGAGTATGCTTGGATTATGGGAACCATTCCAAACTGTTGTATTTTTTGTGCATTTTTATTGTTATTTGTATTGTTTATGTAGTGAGTTATGGGTTGTGTATTCAGTTTGAGGGTGTATCCAAAATTATGTTTGTTTGTTCTAAATAGTGGAAAGCTCTGGAGAAGTACACACAACTAAGGACACATGAGGTGATGCTGATCTCCAAACAAAGGGGATGCTATGTGTTAATGTTAGTGGATGAGATTTGTCAATGGCAGAGAGGATGGGTTACAATATGCCTAACTCAGATGCTCCAGACTGACACAAAGGTGTGTGAGAGTTATTTTTAGGTTGGTTGGTTGGTTGGTTGGTTGGTTGGTTGGTTAGTTGGTTGGTTGGTTGGGGTTGAAGGGACTAAACAGCAAGGTCATCAGTCCCTTGTTTCAAATGTGGTCCATTCAGACAGTCTGACATCTCAGAAAAGTCAGAACGATGAAAGAAAAAGGCTAAAAAAACGTAAAAGTGCAGTCATGCCGTCAATGGTAAAAAAAAAAAAGAGGGAAGTCAGCAAGAGAGCAACTCCAAGGCTATGCTAGAAGCAGGAAATATCCCACCTCTGAATGCTTTTAAATAGCAGGTGGTCTTGCCTCTACTGCATCAACCACTAGAATGTAGATGTGTGTACTGGAAAAGGAGACTAATTCTAAAAAGTGATAAAAACAGAGTAAAAGGGAAAGAAAAGAGGATATTGGCCCTGCCCCAACACCAGAGTGAGGTTAAAAACCTTAAAACTGAGAATAAAAACCACTTTCATGGAGGAAACTGAGAACCAGTTCGACCATCTGGGACCTGTCAGCCAACATTAAAGGTTAAGTGTGGGGAAGTCTGTACTTAGTACGCAGAGCCAAAAGAAGGCGGCATTCCACCAAAATGCTGAGACCAAGGGATGGCAGGAAAAACACTGGTCAATAGCCAGAAGGCCACTCATTAAGTCCGTACATAACAAAACATGGTTGCGTTGGGACTGTTTAATAAAGGTAAGGGCCTGGAAAACTGCCATCAATTCTGCAGTAAACACCCCACATGTAAGTGGGAGGAGATGATTTTCCATGCCAACAGAGGATGTGAAGGCATATCCCACATGATCAGCAGATTTAGAGCCATCAGTGTAAAAAACAACAGCATCCTGAAACTCCCATAAAATTTGGCGGAAAAAACAACAGAACACCATCACGGGAGTGGAATCTTTCGGACCTCGAAGGAGCAGGTGGGTAATGTCCATGGTCTGAGAACAAGATAGAATAGGAAGGATGAGTGAGAGAGGAATGTACAGCGATTGCATAAGAAACCAAAAGCTGGGACCGCCGAACAGAAAGGGGGATGGGGGGGGGATCCCAACTTCCACCAGGAGTTTATCAACAGGGCTAGTAGGGACGGCACCGGTGGCCAAACTGGTACCACAATGGTGGACCAGATCCAGGAGGTACAGTGTGGAAGGAGCAGCCGAACCATAATCTTGACAACCATAGTCAAAGCGAGACAGCACTAAAGCCTGATAAAGGCGGAGAAGGATGGAGCAGTCCGCACCCCAAGAGGTGTGGTCAAGGAAGCGAAGGACATTGAGTTCACGGAAACATCCTACCTTCAGGAGTCTGATATGGGGCAGCCAAGTGAGCTTGCTGTCGAAAAGAAGACCCAGGAAATGAAACTGTGGGACCACAGGCGATTGTTATGCATCATGATAGAGCTCCAGATCGGGGTAGATCGTAGTACAGCGACAGAAGTGGACCACCCATAGTTTTAAAGGAGAGAATTGAAACCCGTGCGAGGGAGTCCATGCAGAGGCATGCCGTATAGCTCCCTGGAGCTGCCGCTCTGCAGAGGCCATCGAAGAGGAACTAACCCAAATGCAGAAATCATCCACATACAGAGCAGATGGTGACCAAAGAACTGACAGAGGCCACAAGGCCATCAATAGCAATGAGGAAAAGTATTACACTCAATACGGAACCCTGTGGGATGCCATTCTCCTGTGTCTGTGGAGAACAAAAAACAGTACCAACCCAAACCCTGAACGACCGATGGAACAGAAACTGGCAGATAAAAATCGATAGTGGGCCTGGAAGACCCCACTGATGACGTGTAAGTAAAATGTGATCGCGCCAAGCCGTGTCATAGGCCTTGCAAAAGTTGAAAAATACTGCAACCAAATGGGGTGCTGGGAAAAAGCCTGCAAATTCCAAGTGAAGTAAATGATCAATCAGAGACCGCCCCTCTTGGAAACCACACTGGTAAGGGGACAATAGACCCCGAGATTCGAGGATCCAAGTGAGCCGACGGGCTACCATCCATTCAAGTAACTTGCAAACAACATTTGTCAGGCTAATTGGCCGGTAGCTTTCGACAAAGGGGGGTTCTTACCAGTCTTAAGGACAGGAACCATGATGCTATCCCTCCACTGACAAGCGAAGTCACCCTGGAGCCAAATACGGTTAAACACCCAGAGAAGATGTTGCCGTTGAGGAGCACTGAGATGTTGAAGCAGTTGGTTATGAATGGAGCCTGGGCCAGAGGCCGTATAATGAGAAGAATAAAGAGTGGAAAGAAGTTCCCATTCAGTAAAAGGTTTGTTGTAAGATTCTGATTGACAAGGGGTAAAACATAATGTGGAAGCTTCGGCCCGCTGTTTCTGGTGAAGGAAAGCAGCCGGATAGGAGGCTGCTGCTGATGCTGTTGCAAAATTGGTCACAAGATGTTCCGCGAGAATCAACGGGTCTATGCAAAGGCCATCCAGGACGTGAAGGCCTGGGAGGGTGGACAGCAACCTTGGAGAGAGTGAAGTGTATCCCATACCCATGACATAGGGACAGTAGAACCGAGGGAAGTAACAAAGCTTTCCCAACACATCCATTTGCTCTTTTTGATTAAGTAAAGGGGCTTTAGCATGAAGGCATTTAAAGGTAATAAGATTGGCAACAGATGGGTGAGGCAAAGCTTGACTGCGATCACGGATGGCAATGGCATTTGCCATACTCCACCACAGGACTTGCTTGACAGTGATCACGAATGTCAATGGCAATAGCCGTACTCCACCATGGGACTTGCCGGCGGCATGATGGTCCACTTAAGCGCAGTACAGCAAGGCTAGCAGCGCGAACTATTGCGTCAGACACGTCACATAGGACGTCATCAATACAACCTGACAAACATGGAGAAAAAACGAACTGTGCAGTATATAGAGGCCAATCGGCACATTGGAAAGACCAACCTAGATAGATAGATAGATAGATAGAAAGATAGATAGAAAGATAGATGGTCTGCAAGAAACTGGTCTATGAGAAGACCCTATCTAGATGGAAATGCACTGCCCCACAAGGGATGATGAGCAACCCCGAGAAAGAGGAAGGGAGGAGGAAGTTGCTGAAGAAGGGCAGTTAAGGCAGCAGGCGTAAGAGTCCTGTCAGGAGGGAGCTAAAGATTGCAAACCGTGACCTCAGAGTCCAGGTGAACCCTAACAGCAACCGCTTCCAATGTAGTTTGAAGAGGAATCCACAACGTCCGTACGGATAACACTAGCCCTAAATAGTGGTTGGTAATGAACAGCCTTTGTGATGTAGTGCCTTGTAGTCATTCGGTAGTCAGAAGCTTTGGAGGCATGCCGACAGAAGCGTTAGGCTGAGCAGTCCTATACCGTCTTTTTGACATAGGGTGCTAACTGTTCTAAAACAGTAGGTGCTGTTAATGGGTGTCAAACTGTTGTACCTGAGCCAAATCATCTCTCGGCATTGAGGTGCAAACATAATTTCTTGCACTTCATTGCCAGTTGACCAAAATGTCTGTGGAACAGTAAACATTTGTCTGAGTGGTCTCATGGCTATGAAACCACTGTGGGCATGTGCAAGGGGCTCGTTTGTGCTCAGCTGTCATGATCAATAGTTGCAACATTTACGACTGCTTAGTTAGCCGCTTGACAGTGGCATGGGTAGTTCACAGGTCCTCGAGAACACTCTGTGACTTTCAGGCAGATGTGGCATGGTAGCGAGGCAGCAGCATGTTGGGCTGGTCACTCTTCCTTCAGAGTAAAAGGAAATTATCACGGTGGCCACTGTGACATATGTTTTGGGCAAGGTGTGTGCTTTATTGGTAACTAATATAATGATTGCCCTTCCTGAGCAATTAAAATTAACCTCATTTTGGTAGCAATTGTTGTTGACAAATGTGTAACAGTAAAGCATCCAAACTGATAATCATTCCATGGAGATGTCTCCAGAATTCAGACAGAATCATGTCATAATGCCTCTCATGGTACAGGACTTGTGTGAGCCTTTGACCCATTGATTTTGTGCAATGTGAAATAAACACCATCATGAGGGCATTGTAGGCTTGGTGCAGGGAGCATCATAATATAATTTCCAACACTACTGAAGTAACACGTTGATCAAGATTACTGGTCACCAAAGTGAACTATTTAAAAGAGTCACTAATTTGCTATTACTTGAAAATGCTCTCCATTTACTGCAACTAAGTTTTCAATCGATTAGTTGCAAACAGTGGGGCCTGAATTTGCAAATACAGTGTGGGAGGACTGCGAAAGCTGATGAGTGGATATTTCTGTTGATCTCACATGTGGTACCAGTGAACGCGAAATGACTGGAAATATGTTCACTCTGAATTTGATGTCTTACGACAGTGCTGTAATTATGCGTGAAGCAATGTTATGTGATTATATCACTGTGTCCAATTTCATGACTAGTGTGTTTGAAACCATGATGTTCCAAAGTGGATCGGTGTGTGGCACGGAGTCTAGTGGTTGAAAAACGGGAGGCGGGCAATGTAGAATCTGTATCTCATTTTTAATGACCTGAACGGTACCACTGATGGAATGTAGAAGGTTACGTGTGGTATGCCTGACGGTACTTATCTATGCCAACTGCAGCAGATAACCTATCCACGAGAGCAGAATTGCTTCTTTGGGTTCACAAATTATGGAAGAACACTATCTCCTACAAATAAAATACATTCATGGACTAACAGTGTAATACACTGAGGTGTCGAAAGTTATGGGTTGCCTCCTGATATCATGTTGGACGTGCTTTTACCCGGAGTAGTGTAGCAACATGAAGTGGCGTGGACTCAATACATTGTTGGAAGACCCCTGCAGAAATATCGTCCCATGCTGTCTCTGTAAGTGTGAATGTTCCTGGTACACAAGTTTGTGCATGAACTGACATCTCAATTATGTCCCATACATGTATGAAAGGATTCACGCTGGGTGATCCTGGTGCCTAAATCATACACTTGAATTGTTCAGAAAGTTATTCAAACCGAGTGCGAACAATTGTGGCCCGGTGACCAGGTACACTGTCATCTATAAAAATTCCACCATTGTTTCAAACATGAATAGCTGCAAATGGTCTCCAAGTGTACACATTAGCAAACAAACCAGAACAGGAAGCATCAAAGAAAATGAGAAATTAGAGAGACACTGCACTTGTCACATATCAATTAGTTGATTACATCACTCCCACAACCGCATCTTGTCAATTCCCAATGTAAAAGTAGTTATCAAAATTATTCACGGAACCATTGACTGCATGTGAATGATTTGGTGTAGATAAAAATAAATGAATACCTTATCCCCATTCAGTATTTCAATTTTGTGAGCAAATAATGTTGAATAAGTGATAAAGTCTGCTCTGATATGACACTTGTGGCAAAATTACTACATGGATTAGAGAATGTTTACAAGTCTTGGCAATGTCAACACAGCACTAGGACTACTACCTACAAAGTTCTGTGACTATAATGAAATGGAATTAGATTACATTAGATTTAGTTTTTGTGACAGAGACCCAAAAATGAGATGATTCTCACGGGTGTGAAACAAGTCAGAAAGTGTAACATAAAAAAAAACATAAAACATCTGAATATAATAATCACTACCCTGATCAATTATCAGCAGACTGTCAAAATAGGTAAATGCATTTCAGCAAACTAGAACACCTAATATTTACAGAATTAATACTCTGTCAGGATGAAACACAGCTATGCACTTTTAATAAATTTATCATTCATAAAATACCTAATCTTGTCAGTTGTGACCTATTGGTGCAAACTAAAATTTTTCCTTAAGATGGTCTAACAGTCGCTGTTAAGATATTTATTTGTAGAGTAGAAGGAGTTGCCTACCAGAAAGTCTTTCAAACTCTGTTTAAACTGTGCTTTATCTGAAGCCAAGTTTTTAATGGTTGCTGGTGATTTATTGAAAATGTGTGTTCCTGGATATTGGACCCCTTTCTGATCCAAGGTAAGTGATTTTAGGTTTTTATGTGGATTGTTCTTATTCCTAGTACTGATACTATGTATTGAGCAATTGGTTGGAAATGGAGATATATTACTTGCAACAAATTACATTAAGAATAAATATACTGAGAAGCAATGGTTAGGATACAAAGTTCCCTGAACAGGTTTCTACATGATTTTCTTGAATTTACACAACAAATGAGTCTTGTTATATGCTTTTGCTTGCTAAAAACTTTTGCTCGGCTTCGTCAGTTACTCCAGAATATGATCCCATATGACATTACAGAAAGAAAATAAGAAAAGTATGCAAGTTCTTATTATATTTACTACACCTGACATCATTCTGACTGCAAATCCCATCCCAACTGAATTTATTATCGAGTTATAATCCCAGAAATTTAACACTGTCAACCTCTTTGATCTGCATGTCTTCATGTGCTATACACATGCTAGAAGGAAATCTCTTACAGGTTCTGGTGTGTCTTTACAAAGTTTAATGTCAGTGAATTAGTTTTAAATCATTTATTAATGTCAGTGAAAACTTGATTAGCAGCCATTTCTAAATCTGTACTTGACTTCCTACTTATTGCAATGTCTGTACCATCTGCAACAAAACAAACTTAGCATCTGGCAATGTAATGGGCAAGAAGTCATTAATGCACACAAGAAAAAGCAACAGACCCAAGATGGAACCTCCAGGAACACTACACGTAATTAATTCCCAGTCAGATGAAGACTGACTGCTTAATGCTCAGGTATTTCACAATGACACCCTTTGTTTCCTATTAGTTAAATAAGACTCAAACCATTTCGCAGCACTACTGTTGACACCATAATATTCTAATTTACTTAAGAGAATGCTGTGATTCACACAGTAAAAGGTTTTCGAGAGGTCACAGAAAATGCCACTAACCTCTAATTTGTTAACTAGTTCATTAAGTACATTCTCACTATGCATGTAAATAGCTTTCTCTATCAGAAAGTTTTTAGAAACCCAAACTATGACTAGGACAATATATTATTTGCAGTCATATACTTAAGGAGACACTTGAATACAACCTTTTCAAATATTTTTGGAAAAGTTGGCGAAAGTGAAATTAGGTGATAGTTTGATGGAATCTCTTTATCCCCCTTCTTGTAAAGATGCTTAACTTCGGCATATTTTAGCCAGTCTGCAAATGTTCTGCTGATAAGAGATTGATAACACAAATAGCTTCAGACAGAATTCACCTTGCATGAGCACTCTTTGATTAACTTTGTTGATATAATTTACCATAACCACTAGAATACTTAGATGTTAAGGATTTTATAATGAATGCTACTTCTTTGGGAGATGTGTCATTCCATTTTACTGCAGTTATTTGTAAAGACTGGTCTCAGATACTCCACTGCACTGTTTACTGAACCTGAAAAGCCCAAGCAGTCAGTGATAGAAACAAAGTACTTGTTTAAGAGGTTTGCAACATTACATGCATTTGTCACCAAAGTCTCATATATTTTTAGAGCTATCTGTTCCTCTTCCTTTTTGACCCTACCTGTCCCTGTCTGCACAAAGAAGGCGAAAAACACAAGATTATTGTTTTGCATGTATAACTTGCTCTACTCTGTATCTGCTCCACAGGATGATTTGCCCTGCAAAAAGTTTTAAGTTTGTTTATTTACCTGGCAGCTGCAGTTAAATGTTTTGCAGTACCATAGTGAATTCACAAGTAAGATATTTTCTTCGACACAACAAATACGTACACAACTAAACATATCTTTAACTGTAGGCCCACTTCCCACTCTCTTCACTTGCATGTATCAGCCTGAATGCCTTACACCTCGTATATATGGCGTGTGACGAGGGCCTCCCATCGGGGAGACCGCTCGCCTGGTGCAAGTCTTTTGATTTGACCGCCACTTTGGCGACTTGCGCGTCGATGGGGATGAAATGGTGATGACTAGGACTACACAACACCCAATCCCTGAGTGGAGAAAATCTTCGACCCAGCCGGGAATTGAACCCGGGCCCTTAGGATTGACAGTCCGTCGCGCTGACCACTCAGCTACTGGTGGCCAACACATGCATGTAATCAACCTTAATGCATAGACATCTACACATAAACAAGTCATTATAAGCAAGAGGCAAACAGAATTGTCATTATCCTGAACAAGTGACTCAAAACATGTTGTACAATTATTTATCATTTCTTTCAGGTCACATGAAGACTTGAATTCAGACACTCAGTTTTAACACCTATGGCTTAATATACAGCACTTTTAAACTGCGCGTATGCTAGACATTGTCTACAATCTAAACCCATAGGATGTACTCCCCCAGATGAGAGAGAGAGAGAGAGAGAGAGAGAGAGAGAGAGAGAGAATATCTATTATAATTTTAATTCTCTACTAGTAAAGTTAATAACAATGTTACTTTCAGGGTAATCAGTGCATGTTTCAGCAAGTGGAAGGCAAGGTTGGTCATAACATTAGCAGATCAACAGTAAGCTCAATTATAAATTAGAAATTCAACTTTTCTTCAGATGAGGGCAGTCTAAGGGATCACTGTAATTTTTGCCAGATTTACTACTAGTCATACTTTGAATTCTTTCTCTATCATGTCAGAAAATGTAGCTGAGACAACTAAACATTACAAAGAGGTTATAAATCATATTCTAAATACATACTCGTACTGGACGATGTGGTAATCTATATGACTGTGAACTTTACCCAAAAATATTATTATTCCATTACTAGAAATTTAAAGCCCCATAATGAAATTTAATTCACAATTTCTATTGACTGTTTTGATGAGATGAAATTTTCTTTCTAGATTAGATTAAGTTTTTGTTCCAGAGACCCAAAAATGACATGACTCTCATGGGCATGGAACATGTCAGAAAGTATAACATAAAAAATATAGAACACATGAATACAACACTCACTTCCCCAATCATTTGGCAGGAGATTGTCACAATATGTGACCATATTTTACAATAAATTGGAACTGCTAATATTTATAGAATTAATACACTATCAGAATGAAACCTAGTTATAAGTATTTGATAAATTTATCATCATACCTAATCTTAACTGTTGTGACCAAGTGCTGTCAAAACAGAAATTTTTACATAAGCTGGTCTAACTGTCCCTGTTAGGATATTCGTCTGAAGAGTAGATGAGTTTCCTACCAAAAAGTCTTTCAGACTCTGTTTAATCTGTAATTTATCTGAAGCCAAGTTTTTAATGGTTGCTGGCAGTTATCTGAATCTGTGTGTTCCTGAATGTTGAGCGCCTTTTTGGACCAAGGTACGTGATGTCAGGTTTTTATATAGATTGTTCTTATCACTAGTATCGATACTATATATTGAGCTATTGGTTGTAAATAGGCACATTATTTTCAACAAATTTCATTAAGGACTAAATATACTGACAAGCAGTGGTTAGAATATCCTATTCCTTGTGTCCACTACTACAATAACTTTGTCTAGACTTCGAAGCTGAACACGCTATCCTTTCGTACTGACAAGCCTTTTGGCGCTATTACACTGACAGATAATAGCAGGAATTGGCACAAGCGCGGAGGGCGTGCAAGTTATCCATTTAAACTGTTATATTTTGCTGTTATAAGAATAGCGATAACCAAGAAAAATTTTATTTAATAGAAACGGTTAAGCTCAGAAGTATTTGCATTTCGGTTGAAGAGATTTGGGAAGCTCCAACATTCCTGCTTGTTACGCTCGTTGAAATTTTAATCAATATTATTATTATTATCATCGTCGTCGTCATTACGACTAAGGTATGAAGCTCTACAGGAGCTCTCCAACTATTTTATATCGATTCTTTTATGGCTTCTGCGCTTCGCCAACCCTCCTCCTTTCTCCGGGCTTGGGACCGGCAACAGCAACTGCAGAGCTACTTAATTCACTCCAACAGTAACTGCAGGCGGAGTTAAAGTGGTTTCCCACACCAACATTTCAATTTCCACGTTCACACTACAAACAAATTTACGATAAGTGCTACTGCTTTTGACTCTGCTGTACTTCAATTTTTTCTCTCAATTGCAGCGCCGAAAACTCGCTATTTATAGGCTACAAGATTGCCGCTCACAACTATCGATAGTTAACGAGTGTCGAACCACTGCAAAGAAATTTATTACAGTTGTATTTCCATGGACCTAGCTTTCGTTGAATTAGTCAATTTACTTTGTTTTGCAATATTTGTAAATGTGTAATAAAGCGATGCAAGTACAGTGTTTGGCGGTGAATCGCACAAGACTTTAATGACAGCGAAACAAGGGGACGTGATATAGTTCTCAGATGTTACCACATCCCATTTGAAGGCGTTGTGAGTATTAACTTTGAAGACGAAATTTTTGGCGAGCGGGAAGATCTCTGTTAGTTATTGTTTTGGTCAAGATAGTAGGTGCTTCGTGGAACTGTAGTGGTAACTCAGCCATAGGCTTCGTGCTGTTCCGATTTATAACAAACGAATAGCAGAACGCAAAATGGGTTGCAAAATTGTTGGAGAGAGAATAGGAAACGTAATATACATTGACATTCTGGGAGGCAAGTGAGTTGATGAGTTAAAATGATTGTGGTTAGCATATCGTATTTTCCCGTAGAATATAAATGTAGAGGATTTATCTAATACTGTGTCGTATGTGCTCAAGCTGCAAGTACAGCGTTGTACTGAGAACGTTATAAACTGCAGATTTAGTTTCATATTTGTAAGTGTATATTAAAGAGTACAAAGGTATGTTGTATGCAACTTAGTACTGTTTATATGGTTGATGGAAGGCTTCTTGAAAGTTAACTTTCATTTAAACATTTTGAGTTGTTAAGTAGTGAAGTTCTTGAACTTTATTTTCAGTCACTGAAGTGTTTAACGATGAAACTTGCTTAAAGCAGAAGGTGACATGCAGCTAAACAGTAGATAGTGTGAGAAATTTTTTCATTTGCAAAACAAGATACTGAAGTAGCAGGTAAGGGTTTATGCGGCTTACATTCAGAAAATCAGCGTCTTCAAAATTCGCTGTTTATTATTAATCTTAAGTACCAGTGGGGAGTAAATGGTTTAGGGTGTAAGTATATGAATTTCAGTGTTAGAATAGACAATTTTTAAATCTTAGCTGCGCTGATTAAAAAGAATATGCTGTAGTACAGATTGAATAAAATTGTGCTGTCAGTCTTGTTTGTGGGCCAGTACAGTGAGAAAGATTTCTAAGTGCAAAGCAGCCAGTGCTGACGTTTTTTGGGTTGAACCAAAAAGATGCACACACTGAACAAATGTTCCAACAGTAATTAAGCTTCTTTCTAGATAATTTAGTCCTGTTTCCTTGCCAATTGGCAGTCATTGCCTTATCAATATTTGTGAGGCGGAAAGCGAAAAGGGACCTCTTGTCGAAAATGTGGGAATTTGAGTTTTTGTAGTTTTTACATTCAGCATTGCATTCTGAACAACTTGCAAAAAAATTTTATTTCTATCTCTAAATTTGAGGAAGTTATGGCAGGTTGAATATTTATGACATAAAAGAGGTGTTTTGAGATATGGGCTTTTAAAGTTTCACTTTATTATCATTGCTTGACTTTACATATTTAAGAAACAAATTCTGCATATATATTACACTTAAAATGTCCTTTGTCAAGTGGTTTGGAGTTTTTTAAATTAACACTTCACAATAAGTGGATTACTCCCTGAGACCTATATCACATCCGAGTGTAAATACATTTGAAACCAAATAAATTGGCCCCTTGTTGAGAAATATATAGCAAGCCCCGTGCTTATTTTTTGGCATAATATTTCTATTTTTACATTATGTTATGGCATCTTTTGCATCAAATTTTGATCCTGCAGCAATTAATTGTAGTTGCTAAACGACTTGATTTTCTGTTCATAAAAAAAGTCTGAATGGGGTTAAAGGCACTTTAACAAGAGCGTTTTCACCTCTTCTTTTTTTTACTGGAATATTTGTTTGTTCAGGTTCTTCATCAGGATCTTTACTGTCGCTGACTTGAGTTTCTGGTTCACATTCTGAGCCTACTTCAAGACACATAATGTCTTTGTAGTTCTCTTTGCAATAGGTCCTGATGTTATTAAAAGGATACTGTTTACGTTGTCTTGTCATGCCTGGAGGAATTACTGCAGCAGGAAACCCAGTGGGTTCATTGTCATTGGGGAAGATGCAATACACAAATTCATTTCCGTCAATGTCCAATTTGCAATGTACTCTACCTTTGGAGCTAACGTTGAACTCAAAGTGGTTGTATTTAGTATGTGAGGTACTTTGTTAGCATTACTATCCTTCAAGAAATTTAGCCAGTCATATGTATTCACAGCAACTTCACCTATGTCATTTCCAACAGCAACAGTTGAGTTAACATGTGTTGTAGATGTAGATTTCTCAATGCAGTCGGTGAACTCTTGTATGGAAGAGATATAGGTGACCCTAAATCTTTTCTTTAAAAGTCCAGATGCCCAGTCACATGCAAATTGTGTGTGACCTACTGGCATGAATGACAAAACAGTTCTCTTATTTTTGTTATTACTGATTCTCCGAGCAAGATATTGTAATAAGATGTTGTTCTTGTTCTGACCTACACAATTGTCAGCATGAATGAACATTGTCTTCTCCATGACTGTAGTTTTTCGAGTAGTTATGGAAAAGACTGGCAACAACATTGGATCCCTTTGTTGTTCCTACACTTTCTGGGAGTAGATAGTTTACTTGTTTGTTCACAGTCTCACACATAAAATATTCCTATTCTGAATGGAAGCAAGAACTAAATAGGTCCAGGCTGCAATGGGTTACTGGGTATGTAAACCTGCTGGGCCATGTCAAAACCGTAGTGTACACAACTTCTATCACCATCTTCAAAATTTTCCTTAGTCTTTTTGATAGTTCCCTTATAAAACTCTCTCTATTTTGCAACAAGTTTTAGATGGGACCTCATTTTTTCAATAGTTTCCATTTTAGTTTCTACAGGCACTGATGCCATTGCAGTTCCTGGAGTGAAATGCCATTGGCAAAATGCGCAAAGATCTGATTTGGGCTTCATGACAACTATTTTTGGGCATATCTCTTTCCAAATATTACAGAACACTTTACTTGATACTGGTTTTACGGGCATATCGTTTGTAAAGGAAGCCATGTAAGTTTCAAAAATTTTGGCTTTATTAGCACTTCAAGGTAGAAGTTTGAAATTTGCATTAAATTGAGTGCTACTTCTGCCTGGTAAAATTATGGCATGTTGTTCTGCGTAGTTGTGTAAAAACTTTACAACAAACTCTGAATCAGAAAAAGAAGTCACATTCTTAGGAAGTTTTCTTGCATTACCATGAGCTTTGACAGTCAATCCTGTATCATTTTACATTTTTGTTAGAGCGCTTTAGTCTTTTAATTTTAATATTGTTGGAAAACATGTAAGTGTTTTTACAAACATGCCGACCTTTTACTTAGTATTTACTTCTGGTTGTTTCCTCTCAGTTTGTACTTTATGTTTACGAGCTGTCAAAGAAGAATCTGAAGTTACACACCGCAATTGGCCTAAAATTACTTGATCTAATGTGTTGACATTGTTCTCATACTGATCAATCTCAGCACATTCATGACGTATTTCCAAATAGTCATCAACTGAACAGTAATTGCAACATTCTTCTTTGCACCCGCAACCTGCTTTTAAAAACTCTGAAACGAGAGCATGATCTCTGTCAGCATCAAAAGAGTCAATTAAATTTATGCAGCCATCAGGTCAAACTCTTGAGCACCATCGTTCTCACCTACAACTTGATCACTATTAACTTTTCGTTCTATTTCAATAATAACATTATCAGTAACATTATCGTTATTACCTAAGGCTTCATTAAACTTCGGAATGTCTTGTAATAAAGAAATACCAGATAGGTTTTTGCTTGTACTGAAAATTTTACTCTTCCGACAAGAGGTCCCTTTTTGCTTTCCGCTTCACATTTACTATCTGAGGCTACTGTCATGTTATTTGCTCAAGGTCAGGTGCTGATGCTACACCCATCTGCTTAGACCTGTGACGTACCTGTGATGTGGTGTTAATGTCATGGTGAGGTTTGATGTTTCTGTGTGTTTGTAGATGGTGTGTTGTAGTATTTGGGGGTGCCCTCTTGTGCTAGATGTATGTTAGTGAGTTGTTTGACATGAATTGAATGTTTCAGGTTGCTATTGGAAGAATTTCTGCTGGTTTTGTGCTGAGATAGTTTGAATTTTCACATTGTACCTGATGGATTCATTTTTATGTTTGGAAATATTAGTGGCATGTGTTTCTTATGGTCAGAGATTTAATATTAATTTTTTCTTTCTTCTTCAGTTGTGAATAAGATAGAGATATTTATGAGTAGGTCATTACTTGTTGCAATGGGAGATATTTTTGTTTTTATTATATGTTTTATGATGGCGATGAATGAGTCGTCGCCAGTGTTGGCTGGTGACCAGTGCTAAATAGAAACATATAAATCACAGCAGGTTTGTCAGTAATGTCAATAAGGTGCTGGCTGCATGGTCTGGATCTGCAACGACTAAAATAATTAGAAGTCGTTGGAAGAAATTATATATATTGTACTTAACTGGTTGTTCAGGATTCTTCTTGGCTTCATACATAAAATTATAAACAGATAGCTATTGAGGCCTCACTTAGGCCATACGTTACTAAGCGCCTTGTTAGAGGTTGCTTCCTATCAGCTGAAGGTTATGCTACTTTACTACTGGATGTTCCGAGCAAGAGTGGACGATAGCTCGCTAGAAACTTGATACAAACCGCAGAGCAGTGCTGGTTATGACTCATGGGTACAATGATACTAATATGGACAGCAATCGATAACTTCAACCCCTGACAATTGTGGTATCATACGTTGATACCACATTCCTCCCTCGCAAATCTTCGAATGGCCGTTGAATGTGGTTTATGGCCGCCACGTGGGGGACGCCATGCTGATGTCGTCGAGGAGGTGGGGAGACTGACTGCAGGCGGGGCATGCCCACCCACACCCTGCCATTCCGACCAATGGGAGACAGGAAATGCCTGGAAATCTACTCCAGGGTGCACATCAACATGAGGCATCTGCGCTTCTACAACTATGGGCGCAACCGAAGGGTCGACCTCCATCGGGTCGGGGCACCTGACCGGCATCAAAGACTGGAAATCAGGAAGTGCAGACTGTTCTGTGGCGTTGGATGGCGTTGTAACCTGAATTTCACTGTGCCCTATCACAGTTGAAGGCATCTGGTCCATCTGGTCACCGCAGCGTTGCTGGCACTGCGGGCGACTTCCCTGTGAGACATGGTATGCGCGCTGGCACGTCATCGCGCGGCAAAGGCAAAGCTATGGGTGCTTGCACCCAGGGGTGAGGAGAGCAAGAAAGAAGGCCCTTCGGGGGCACCCCCGACGGCGCCGACACTGGAAACATAGGGCAAGTGGCAGAGACACCACGGCTAAAGAGACGCATCTGCTTCTAATACCTGGACACCTCACCAGATGGACCTGATATGACAAACATAGCATGACCAAGATAGCGAAGGGTGCACCCTTTCATCCATCGGCGATTGCCGTGGGAATGATGAAAATAGACAATATCATCAGGCAAAATTTTGTGAGTCTGCCATGGCAAAGAAACGCGGTGTGGGGGATGCAACAAATGCAGAGTTCTGTGAGGATGACCTTGCAGTGATTCACCTGCAAAGCACCGTCGCATGGCTGCGATCGGTACAAAGACAAAAACAACAAAAGAGCATCCTAACAAGAATGAGAATCAATCAATTTAGACATTTGCGACTTAAATGTCCGAACGAATCTTTCAACGGCTCCGTTCGATTGAGGGGAGAATGGTGCTGAAGTTAAATGCTGAATACCATTAGCTTCATAAAAGGTTTTGAACCCTGCAGACACAAATTGAGGTCCACTGCCAGTGACAATGACTTGTGGCAGTCCTTCTATGCTAAATATAGAAGACAAGTATTTGATGGTAGCAAACGATGTTGATGACATGTGAACAACAGATGGAAAACTGCTGAAAGAATTAACCATCATGCATCCCAAACAGGACAAGCGAAATCTAAATGTAAGCTATTCTGTGGCAAAGTTCCCTTAGGCCAAGAGAAAATTTTCTGCGGTGGTGCGGATTGGTTTTCTGCACACACAGAACAAGGACAACAAATCTTGGGTATGTCAGAAACAATACCAAACCAGGTACGGTGACGGCGAGCTAACTGTTTTGTCTGTACGATACTCTAATGACCTTGGTGAAGAAGTCGTAGCACAGGTGACTGCAAAGAACAAGGAACAATAACACGAGACTGATCGATCCCCGTGCAGAGCAAAATGACACCACGTTGGACAAAAAGTCGTCTGCACAAAAAAAAAAAAGACGAACCAATGGATCTTCGATCCAAATTTTATAAAAAGTAACATAACACAAAACAACACTTAATACTAGGTTGTTAGCTGTTGCTGTGGTTATACAACAAAAGTCAGCAGAAAAACTTTCTACTACATCATCATTTTGCCCACCAGTGAACATACAAGCCTGTTCGGAAGAGTCGAACAGCAAGTCTTCAGCTATTGGCTATCTGGGTAATGTGTTGGCGTGGGTTTTCGTAACTCCAAAAATCAAAGCAAGAGCTTCCTTCTCGATCTGCGAGTAGTTACGCTGCGCAGAGGAGAGTAGCTTTGATGCAAATGCAATCAGGCAATCGCGCAAACCGATTTTGTGTGCAAGAACAGCTCCGATCGGAAGGGTCAACCATGAGGCCAAGAGGTTATGTACTAGATAACAACGCAGATTTAAGCTGCTGAAAGGCACATTCGCATTCAGGCAGCCAATTGAACGAAACGTTCTTTCAACATAGTCGGTGTAACGCTGCTGCAAGAGATGATACGTGAGGCAAAAACTTGTGATAATAATTGAGCTTTCCAAGGATGGATTGTAATTATTTAACTGTCTTGCATGCTGGTAGCTCTGATATTGCTCTTATATGATCCGGACTTAGGTGGATGCCTTGAGAGTTTATTACGTGTCCTAAGTAGGATAACTGTTCGGAAAAAAATGTACACCTGTCCTTATTGAGCTTGTCCATTCTCATGTAACACTTCAAGTAACTGTCTCAAATTATGCAAATGTTCATGCTGTGTAGAACCAGAAGCTACGATGTCATCTAGGTAATTAGACACTGAAGAAATCGATGCACAAAGAGTCTGTAAGTACTGCTGAAATAGTGCAGGTGCAGAGGCTCATCCAAACAGAAGCCTCTTAAATTTGTAGAGACCTAAATGCGTTTTCACGATGAGAATCTTGTGGGATTCATCATCCCCAGGAATTTGAAGATGTGCATCTTGCAAATCTAACTTGGAAAAATATTTACCTTGACACAATTTGTCAAACAAGTCTTCTGGACGTGGCGTAGGAAATGTTGCAACAACAATTTGAGGATTGATGGCGGCTTTAAAATCCATGCACAGTCGCAATTTGCCTGATGGTTTTGTTAAGATAACCGACAGTGAAGCCCATAGTGATGCTGTCACTGGTTCAATCACTCCTTGTTCCTTAAGTGCATGCAGTGTTTTAGCAACTTAATCTAGAAAGCGCATGAGGCTGTGCATTGCCCTTCAATTCAGTATGCGTCTGAAAATTTGTCTCGTGCCCTAAACCTGGCGAAAAAATATCAGCAAACTCTTGACATAGTTCGGAAACACTGTTGGTGGGAACACGTTTAGTGACGGCTAGAATGTCATCGTGCATAATTAAGGAGAATACATCAAATAAATCAAGATCAGGAATGTTTACAGCTGAGGGTGAACTCAGTACATCAAAAGAAATCACTTGAGTTTGCCCACGGTATGTCGCTGGCAAACTACCCAGTGCTAAAACCTGATACTTTGACCACTGTAGGTAGCTAACGTAACATTTGCGTTACTCAGTGAGGTGAACCAAGCAATTCGTAAGTTTTATGATTCATGAGTGTAACAGAAGCTCCAGTGTCCAACTGAAAAGGGATCATATGATTCTGAATGTTCAAGTCTACAAAAAGTTTGTTCTGCCATCAGCGAAAAATGGCATTGAGAAGCAGTGTGCACTGGCTTATGTTGACAGGAAGATCGTGTGTGACGGGTCTCCTTACGTCGGCTTGCACTGGCATCACAAAGAAAATTCACACACTCGGGCAATGTCACAGGTACTGGAGGCGAATGTACAACATTTATTTCCATTGCTTATGGCTCATTTTGGAAACCGTTCCGGTGGAAGCCACTTTGTCTGGAAATGTAATATGGAGCATTAGATTTTTGTCTTTTGAGGCACACTGCCTGGACATGTCCCTTCTTGTTGCAAAAACGGCGCATGGCCTTGTGCGATGGGCAGTTCTGGTGTGAGTGCTTTGAAGTACATTGCGGACATGAGCGCAAAGCAGGCGGCTTCTGTCGGTGCATAACAGGTGTCTTTTTCCTGGAAGTGAATTGGGCAGGCATGCACCGAGCCAGTACAGCATCATGTATGTGTGATGCGCGTGCAGCCAGCTTGCTAACCTGACAGACAGCGGGAGGCAATTCAAAAGAATTTGCAGCAAAATCCAAAGTGTCCTGCCTGTCCAAAATGTCCAACACTTGTTCTAAAGTGGGGTTGGATAATTTAAGAATTTGCTTTCTAATGCGTGTGTCTGACATGTTTTGCACAATAGTGTCCTGTACCATGATGTCAGAATATGATATGCCACAAGAACATGAAAAGCCACAGTTGCGAGTGAGGCCTTGCAAAGTGGCTACCCACTCACGGTAATTCTGCTGAGGTGCACGTTTTGTGTGGAAAAATTTGTACTGCTGAGTGACAACATTCACACTTTCCTTGTAATAATCAGTTAATTCCCGAACAAGTTCTTCGAAACTGTGCTGATCTGGAGAACTTCTCGGGAAGAGTTTGAGGAGAATGTGGTATGATGCCACGCCAACACAAGATAAAAGCACATGCAGCCGTGTTTTACTTTGGATGTCATATGCAGCAAGGTGGTGTGAAAACTGTACGTGTCACTCCTGCCAGTTTTCCACGCAGAAGTCAAATGCGCGAAACAGCGGCGCTGTGACCTGCTGTACGGCCAGCTCCTGTGCAGCTGGTACTTGTGGTACAGCTTGTTGTTGTCCCTGGACGAGCAGTCCCAATGTGTGTAGTAGTGCGTTGGTCTGCTGATTCTGTAATCGTAACAGTTCTGCCTCTGGATTTGCCATCACAACGAAAGCAAATAATCACGAACGGGACTAGGAAAAAATGTCATGCACTCACAATCACACCATGCGGAGAGGATGGGTGGCACAGCCGGGTATATAGTCTGTAAACATGTATAAATAGGCTGCTGTCACTGTTCCACTTTCCAAAAAATCTGGACCTTTAACCTTGTCGCCAATTGTTATGACGACGACGAACAAGTCGTCGCCAGTGTTGACTGGTGGCCAATGCTAAATAGAAACATATAAATCACAGCAGGTTTGTCAGTAACGTCGATAACGTGCTGGCTGAATGGTCTGGATCTGCAACGACTAAAATAATTAAAAGTCGTTGGTAAAAAAATAATATATATTGTACTTAACTGGTTGTAGAGGATTCTTCTTGGCTGCATGCATATAATTATAAACAGATAGCTACTGAGGCCTTGTTTGGGCCATATGTTACTAAGTGCCTTGTTAGAGGTTGCTTCCTATCAGCTGAAGGCTTTACTACTTGACGTCCCGAGCAAGAGTGGATGAGAGCTCTCTAGAAAGTTGATACAAGCCACGGAGCGGCGCTGGTTGCAACTCGCGGGTCCAACGATACTAATATGGACTGTGGTCGATAACTTCAACCCCTAACAAGTGTGGTATCGAACATTGATACCACACTATGTATGGTATGAGTTTGTTGACTATAGTTTCTTTGTGTATATTGAAATTGGTGATGACCAATTTTTCATAAATTTTGGGATTTTTCTTGTCAGTGTGTGGTAATTGTGTTGGACTGTGATTGGTTGATATCATGGTTAATGGTGTACCATTAGAATATGTATCTGATATTAGTCATGTGGGCATGGTTTGGTTTGTTGTACTGTGGTCTTTGTATTAGGTAGAGTAAGTGAAAGTGTGGAAAATAGATTTTAGCATTTGAGTGTGTTTCTTTTTGTACAGTGGGCTTTGTTTTTTGGTGCTATATAGGCCAATTTGTGTCATCGGGTTTTGGAGTTGGGTGCAAGTTCACGATATCAAGACCTTTGCTTGAGGATTATGGGTGAAGTGAAATTTGCAACACCATGTTTTAGAGTAGTATGTTAGTTCCTGGTATCGAGGGCTTTGTTGGAGCTATGTGGGTGAAAATTGTGGTGTTGAGTTTTATAGTTGTGTATGGGTTACTGGTATTGTAGTCCTCATTTGAGGTATCGAAATTTACAACACCAATAGATTTTGTTTTTGTAATTTTTTTGTGTTAAATTTTGAGGATTTCATGTGCTTGATTTTTGGGCAACTATTTGTTTTGCTGTAATGTCATTATTCTTACTGTCGTATATTTGTCCGCGCCCGAAACCACCTCCGTCATTGAGTTCTCCTGTCAGTTTCATTCTGATGTTGGAGTTAAATACTTCAATGTTATTTATGTTTGTTTGCAGTTGTAATAAGTGATGTCATGGTCACCGTATTGTATGTGCTTGAAATAGTTTAAACCATGTTGATGACATTACTGTTCAAAACAGGTGGGTGGAGTCATGATTTTGTTCTGCCAATCTACCTTTTATAATAGTTAGAGCAGTAGATCCCTTTATATAGACTGATTTTGTTCTTCAGATATAGTTTGTGTGTCTAACTAGAAATAATGCTGTGTTCCAAGGATCATTGGTCTGTTTGTACCAAAATGGTGTAGGTTACATTGGTTTTACACTCTGTGTCTTCTGTGTCTACATTCTAGCTACTTACAGATTAGCAGCTAGCTCACTGGCTGAAAAGTAATAATAATGAACATATTGGTCTCTGTCACTGCTCATGTTACTGTGAAGGAATATTGACATTTAGTTCTAAATAGCCCAAGCAATCGTAGTCTTATGCCACAAGGTTTTTGTTAAATACCTCTCTTCAGGCAGATGTTGCCAGAAGAAGCAATTTCAGTTCAGGTTTAAAATTGTGTAAAGGTTTCCAGCAACCAGGCACCTATGATGTTATTCTTCAGTTTCTATTTACCATGACTGGTTTTGAATTCACAAGAGATTTATTATCAGATGGGACATATTTATTGCATATTTCCAGCATTGTTGTGGCTCATGTAGCTATGGCCAGAGAACAAAACATGTACACACTGAATGTAGTGAGAAGTATGTACAGTTCACGCCTGGCCACAGCAGCACCACTCCAGCAGTGCTGCAAACATGCACCATCTGATGATAAGGCAACAGTTGGCTCTCCCCATCCTATGCATCATACTGCACCTGAGAATGCTGTCTGGTGGGTAAAAAAAAAATCAGTCATTATAGTGGGCATATAGGTGTCATGAAAGAACTGTAGTGTGGCTGTGAAAAACCAGTACAAGCTGAACTGTGATCTCCACCATCAATACAAGACAGAAATCTAACTTAGGAATTATATCCTATGGTGTGAAGATATTTGAGAAGCTCCCATCTAACATACAGCAAGTAATTGGTTATCTCAGCCAATTAAAAACATTCCTGGTGATGTCTCCTTCTACTGCTTATCTTAGTGCAAGGGTTTGAGTCCTCCTTTAGATGGATGGCAAGTAGTATGTTGTAAACAATCCTGTGTAATAACAGATTTAGGTTACTATTTTCTTCGAAAAATACTTTATTAATTAAGTAAATATTAAGTTCCTGTTAAGACAGTCTGCAGCTAGCTAACGTAACTGAAGTCACAGCAGCTTTCTTTCTAATTCATTAGAACACTTTTAACTGGCAGAGACAGAACTATTATTAAGCAGTATTGTGATAGTTTCTTGTTAATATAATGTAGGGCTTAAGCAATGTTTGGTTGTTTACTTGTTCCAGAGCCTTGTAAGTTCACCTTGTTGGTGGGATGTAAAGAACATGGTGGATGAGTAGAAGGAATCACTATTCATTAGAAATTGTGATGGTTTATTTATGTCAAGCCACGTTAGTAAATGTATATCTTGTGAAGGAGCTGTTAGAATGTGTGACGTTTGCCTGCTTTATTTCTTCCTTGATAGTCCTCTGTGTCGGCGTGCTGCATTGTTATACTAGCTGAAAAATAGTGGGTGGAAGCTCAACACTGACTACTGTAAATGATGTAGCCAACAGTTGCACAATTGCGATTCACAGTTCTTTACTTTCACTGTTCAAAACCTGCCCAATATTACACAATTATATGGCAGATTAACTATGGGTTAATGTTGAAAAGCCTCATTAATAGGTTGCAGGCAACATCAGCATATTGCTACAATAGTTTGCCATTGAATATCTACGAGCAGTAAAAACCTAACTAGGCAGTTCTTGCAGAATAATACGATGACACTATTTCTCAAATAAATTGAACAGACTTTGTCATTAATTGTTCTAACACACGGCTTATTTGTGTTACACTTATTCCACTGTTAAGTTAATGGATTGTTGTTAATTTAACGAATACATAATTCCTGTCTGAAAATCGGCTGTGGACTGACTGTCTCAGCACCAAAAATCAGTTTTTTGTATATCCCCACAATAATAGGCACTGAAGCTTTACATTTTCACTGTTTAAGTTACAGAAATTACAATTAAAATTTAACTCATAACTCATTCTTTTTAGTAGTTCCTTCTACCACAAAGATTAGGCCGAATCATTTGTTTAAATAATGAAATTAATATAGTTACACAAACAATACTTTTGACAAACCTGGTAATTATTTTGGAATTAATTAAGGGCTGACTTTGCTAATATGTTTTTGAATAGAGCCAAATAGATACTTTAAGAATCTGAGTAGTTTTTCTTCCAAATGTTTATATTTACTACAGAATTTATATTTGTTTATAAGTCAACAATAGAATCTGTCACAAAACAATTACTGATTTCACCCTATAACAAAAATTTAACTAGGAATTGTCAAAATAAATTAGGAAATTAATTACATATACAAAAGTAGGCACAAAATTTGACCTCGTGCTATATTCCTTAAGACGGAGGGCCAGCATCTCTCTTTTATGGAAATGCAGATTATATTCATACATGTAAAGGTAACTAGGCAAAAATTAAAATAAAAATAATTTAAGGAGGCAGGTGGAAAAATAAGAGACGAAGTAAAGAGATCCCAGCTAGCTTTGTCACAAATGCTTAAGGCCTTGAAGATGCACCTATAAAATGACTCTTGGTAAACACTAGCATCACTGTCCACAGCTGCCCATTTACATTGTGAATGCAACATGTTACCAGATTAGCTGATTATATGCTTCACCATTTGACAGCTTAATATTTGCTCAAATGCAGCAGTTTTCACTCCTAGGTGCTTCATTGGCAATGGAGTGGTGTACTCTACACACAAAATTCATGTTACTAATCAGTACATATTTAATTCTTTTCTAATTTGACATACAGTGATGTTATTCTACTTATGTTTGTTCTTCTCACTCATTCAGTATATCTTTGATTTATTTTCAGAAAGATATCGCAACTTCAGTAGTACCACAACAGAACAACTACAGGAGCGAAATGTACACCTCGCCACTCTAAATTGGGGCCCAGCTCATCGCCAGACTGCAGAAGGATGTCTCTGTGAAATAGGATACCCTGGACTGTATTTAAGCTCTTATGGGGTGTGATGGTTACAGAAACATCCGCCAGCTTGTCACAAGCTAGTAATGTTGGTGACTGGGCTGAGGATGCTGTTTTGATCAAGACTGACCCACATCTCGTTTTGGACAATCCCTCCACCACTCCAAATCCTCCACAAAAAACTGAGGCTTCTTTGTCATGAAAGACTGCCCATCAGCTCTCGAACATACAAGGTACCGTGGCGAATAAGTTCCGCTGCCATCCTTAGCCTGATGTTCCTTCCATGGTGTGGCCAAGAAGGGGAACGATTTGGCGTCGCACTTCTGTGTGTTGAATTGAACTTGTGATCGCTTAGAGACTGCTAGTATTTTACCACCACCAGCAAGAGATGATGGACTACGCTTCATCGTGTGTCATTCGCCCTGATGCCACCCACTCAGACCATGGGCACTACCCACAGGTGCCACCTAGCCACAGCAAAGGCCACCTGGCAGGACGGCCATTGCCGGACGTCCTGATGCCGCAGGGGGATGGGTATCTACCCCTTGGCATACGTGGGGATTTAATGGCGCAAGCATCAGCAGAGTGATCCCTGTGTGGTCAGGGGGCTACAACCAACACGGTACATGGCGGCCCCACCAGAACAGACTGGCTACCGTGCTGGATATCAGGTGCAAAGAAATCCATGGTCATCGTTGACACAGAAAGCGACACTGCACAATGCATGATGGAAAACACATCCAGGAAGGTGTCCTCGCCCAATAGATGGGGAATGAGCGGGACTGAGATGCGACAGTGAGGAAGTGGGCTAAAGATTTCAATGCACGATGGACATTATGCACCATGTAAGGCTCCCTTCCCCAATTGGCTTGATCTTCGGGAAAATTTTGAAGAATGGAGTTCAAAACCCTACAGGGGACCGTCACATTCAGGCTGAAACTTGGGAAACTCCTTTTAATCGCCTCTTATGACAGGCAGGAATACCTAGGGCCTATTCTTACCCCTGGACATGCAGGGGGAAAACCATCAGTGATTTCACCATACAGGCAAAGCAAAGATGACTGATGTGAATCTTCTACTTACTATCTAAACATTTTGGGGATGACTGGAAGAGCATAGGAGATTTAGATTTCTGTGCAAACTTCATTGGTGCAGTTCCTATTGTAACTGGCAGTGGGGAAGGGGTTTGTACATCAGCTTGTGGTTGCTTGAAAGGAGCACGAGGACCTTACCAAATATTAAGAGAAACCAAAAGAATGGCCATTCTCAAGATTCTATAAATCAAAATATTTACCAGAAAGACATGCTGAGTTTGATATGAAATGATTAATGTGACCATATTTATTGTGTAATAAAAATGTTTTCAAAGACAAATGGCACCAAAAAGGACATCATTAACACTGTTATTCTACAATAGTAACAAAAATAAATACTTAATTATGTATTTGCCTCATTAATTTTTTTTTTTTTTATTTTTATATTTGTATTTAGTCATGGCGTACTAAAACCGTCACATTTTCCTTAAATATGAAGAACAGAATTGCAAAACTGATTTCACTTTTTCATGTTTCTAGAAGTACATTTCAAACATAACAACTTCACATTTTAAAATTTGTGAAAAATTTCCCAGGTTACAGGTAATGAGTTTTTTTGTCATTATGCAATTTGAAATGATGCTCCCCAGTTACACATAGTGGACAACTTCATAAGACAATGAATTCACGGGCAATGAACATAAGTACATTCTCTCAAAGAATGCATTTTGGACCTTTGGCATTAGTATCTAACTGCATAGATAGTAAATTGAGCCAGATATAGCTTACTGTTGATGCTATTTTTAATGTTGCTGGAAAATATTAGTGTTACTGACAGATAACTACAGGTAAGTTCTTAAATATGCATGGCAGTGTTGTTCCAATTTGATGGGCATTTGGATACCAATTTGAATTTCATTCGTCTCCTGCAACATCAACCTCAATGACATGCAGAGAGTGCATCTACATAATAATTATCTAATAAATAAGATGTTTCATGAGACTTTTAGGGGTGCCACTGAATGGGATGAGGGCTTGTGGGAAGTAATCGTCATGAATAGTTAAGTAAAATTTCCACAGGCATGATGAATTAACCCCATGCTAATATACAAATGGAATAACCAATTTCAAATGAGATGTTTACCCTGTTTTTATTTTTCAAGGAAACTGCCACAAGACGTACATTCTTCCCAGACTACTCCCCGTGCAATTTCTTCCTGTGTGGACCTCAAGGCCAAAGACCATATTCCTTGATTTCTAACAACCAAATTGAGAAAGTGCACCACCACAGTTAATGAAAATGGTAGACTATATCTGCTAGAAGGAACTCGGGGAAAAAAATGGGACTAAGACTTTAACACCTGTGATGTTTCTAACGGGCCTTATACCTGGTACCTCACACATTTCAAATTCTCGTTACAGAGATAATGTTAGGATAACGTATTTCTTTGTTTATTTTAGATGAAAATATGGCCTTCCAGAACTTCCAGTTTCTGTTCACCTTATACACTGAAGTGACAGAAGTCATGGGCTACCCCCTAATATATTGTCAGACCACCTTCTGCCTGACGTAGTGCAGCAACTTTATGTGGCATGGATTCAGAAAGTCATTAGAAGTTCCCTGCAGAAATATTGAGCCATGCTGCCTCTACAGCCACCCATGATTCTGAAAGTGTTGCTGGTGCAAGATTTTGTGCACAAACTGATGTCTTGCTTTTGTACTGTAAATGCTTGATGGGATTCATGTCAAGTGATCCAGGTGGCCAAATCATTTGCTCAAATTGTGTGGAATATTCTTCAAACTAATCATGAACAGTTGTGGTGTGGTGATATGGTCAATTTTCATCCACAGAAATGAAGTCCATAAATGGTTGCAAATGGCCTGCAAGTAGCTGAACATAACCATTTCGTCAACCATTGGTTCAGCTGGACCAGAGGATCCAGTCCAGTCTGTGTAAACTCAGTCCACACCATTATGGAGTCACAAACTGCTTGCACAGTGCCTTGTTGATAACTTGGGTCCATGGCTTCATGGGGTCTGCACCACACTAGAATCCTACCTTCAGCTCTTACCAACTGAAACAGGGACTCATCTGACCTGGCTACAGTTCTCCAGTCATCTAGGGTCCAATCAATGTGGTCATGAGCCTAGGAGAGGCACTGCAGTCTATATCGTGCTGTTAGCAAAGGTACTCCTGTCGGTTGTCTCCTTTCATAGCCCATTAACACCAAATTTCACCATGCTGTCCTAACAGATACATTCATCATCTCCCACAACAGTTTCTGCAGTTATTTCATGCAGTGCTGTTTGTCTGTAAGCACTGACAACTCTATGCTGCATTTGTCAAGAATGTATACCGAGTTCCTTTAATAGTTTGTTCTTATCTTCCTCCCTCATTCTTTCTTCTTCTTGTCTACTGACAGCTTATCTTATTAAGAAAGAAAATGTATGCACTGAGACACTGGAATCTCCATTAATATGATGACTGCCATGAGGTCATAGCAGAGCCTCACCCCTAACACTGTGTGCCTGGTTTGGCCTGGTGGTGAAACATCCATCACTATGCATGTGGCAGTCAACATGTTAAAAGTCACACACACTATTAAGACTTTTTTTCGTTTCTTCCCCTCGTCTCCCCTCTCCACCTCTAAGGAACTATACATCTAAAAATTTATTCACAGTGCTAGAAAAGAAATAAAATAACAGTTTACAATGCTTGCACTTCAAGATGACAATCACTTGAAATGATGTCATGTAGCTGACGACACATTTCATGTCTTAAAGAAGGTAGACTTCACATCTATCAAGACTGGCACTGAACTTCAATTAATTTCCTCCTGAATTTGGTCCTTCATTTCCTGGATGGTGTTTGGTGGGTCCACTGGAAGATCTGAGATTTCAAATGACCCCAAAGGAACAAATCACATACCGGAAGGTCAGGGGATCTTGGAGGCCAGGAAATGTCCCCACTGTTGGAGATCAGATGACCAGGAAAGATGTTCTGCAGCATGTTAATGGAATGCTGCAAGGTATGGTCTTGTTGAAAAAATGTCTCTAAAGTTACAGGAAGTTGTCACATTAGGGTGTGTTTCACTATGTGAACATAATGTTTTGTATTCATGGTACCGGCATTAGCACAGTTGTCTTAGAAGAAATAGCACCCAACAATTCCAAACATTAATATACTGCACCACACCACCACTTTATGACTGTAGTTGTGTTTCATGAAGCATTTCAGGATTTTCACATGATCAGTCGCTAAAGTTTTGCTTGTCAGCAAAGCCTGACACCTCATCATTCATTGTCAGATTGTTGCACAGACGTGGTGGTGTTGAACCCCAAAAATTTCTGGTGAAAGAATAGTATTTTCAGGAGCTCATTTGCATCAGTTTTTTGCACTATCTGAATTTTGTATAGGTAGTTTTGCAGTTCTTTGTGCTATATTCACCACACACTGCAATCTGTTGCGTCAAGTTTCAGCACGTGCTTTTGTGCAGAATGCCTGGAATTTCGGCTGAAGGCTTCTTCCATTCTTGCAATATTCTCTAGTGTACACATCCATTTTGCACTTCCATCCCTCTTTTGCACCTCATCACCCATTTCCTCAAAGTTCTGTACCTGTACTTTGATAGCATGTGCTGATGGGACAGGGGCATGACTTGCGAGATTGTAATGAGTACAAAAAACACACTGCATAGCTGCTTAGTTGTCATTTTTGGAAATCACCTTCGTGGCAACAACACGTTGTTCACTGGCCCATGATGGCATCTCCACTGAACATAAATATCAGGGTCAGTGGCATCACTCCCGTTTTGTGATTCCTACTTCCAGTGTTGCCAAGTCTCTCATTTCACTGCCGCACCTCTTGTTTGTTATTTTACCTTTCATATCCAAAGCTGAAGAACCAATGCATGTGTATATGACATTGGTAAGTGCATCAAGTGATCTTCAGTGGTTTCAGTTGTAGTTTTCATGTTCATGTTTCACTAATATTCCTGATGCACACTTAATTGTGAGATCATAATGCAATGGACAATATGGAGATACTACTATACCTGAAAAATAAACTTACTTCCTTACTACTTTATTTTCCAAGAGGCTAAATTACTGCCTCAGATTAATTTTACAAGTAGTTAGCAAAGTTTGTGTCAAATGTTATCAAACAGTGTTTTTTCCAAAGATTGTAGCCAATGGATTATACTCCCAGCCAATATTGCAACTTATTTTTACTCTCTGCATAGGACATTACATTACTATGAAATAAACACAAGTGACCTCAACTTACAACATTAGTCTTCCTTCTTCTCTGACTTTTGAACTATGAAAATGAAATGTGCATATGGCATATTTTGCCAGGGGTACCCTTTCAGGGAGTTTGTCAGCTGCAAGTCGTTTTAGTTGATTTCATTTTGATGACTTACATGCCGGTATTGATGAGGACAAAACAATACCCAGTCCCCAAGCAGAGGAAACTGCTGACTCTGCTGGTAATCAAATCCAGGCCCCTTAAATGTCATTCAGCCACACTGACCACTAAACTATGAAGGTGGGAGTGAACTATGAAATGCAGTTAAAAAAAGTTCATAATTGAAGTATCAAAAATTTCAGTTATATGCTTAAAATAATTAGACATCACTTTTGATTATAGATCTTCACAGTTATTAATTTACAAGATATGTCCACAAGGCAAGTTCCATTTGGTTATATAAAACAAACGTGCACAGACACAGACAGAAAAAATATTTATTGTAAAAAATCTGCAACTGTTAAACTACTTTTTTACATAGCTTCTAAAATTTTGTGGACACTTGTCATACCGTGGGACAAGTTTTTGTATGCCTTCTTCATAGAAGGTTGCCACCTGTGTATTCAACTATGTGGTAACATGTTCTTTTAGCTTGTCATTATCATTGAAGTGTTGACTACCAAGGACAGATTTTAGATGTAAGAAGAGAGCTAGGAGCAAGGTCTGGGCTGTACAGAGGATGATCAAATGCATCCCAGTGAAATTCTCATAAGAGCTGTGAGGTGGGGGAAAAAACACCACCTTTTGACAGTAATCCTTGGTGCTTGTTCTGTATTGCACGGCACAATTTCTTGATGGTCTCTCAGTAACCATGTGCATTGATTTCTTACCATGAGGCCAATCAATCAATCAGCAAAATGCCTTTTCTGTCCCAAAAAACGGTGCACATGACTTTTAGAGGTGTCAAGATTTGCTTAGGCTTAACATTTGTTGGGGATGAAGTGTGCCTCCATTTCATTGATTGCTGTTTTGTTTCAGGGGTGTCTTACATTACCCAAGTTTCATCCCCCCCCCCCCCCCCCCCCCATGACTATCCGAGAAAGAAAACCATTGATGTCTTCACTGTACTCTGTCAAAAACTGAAGTGCACTGCCCATCCATTGTTTTTTGTGTTTTTCAGCAAGAAATTTGGGTACCCAACATGAGCAAAGTTTCTGAAATTTCAGTTTTTCAGTAACAATTTCATGAACTAGTGATAGTGAGATATGCAGAACTTTCATAGCAAGGGCACTAAGTGTAAACTTATGGTTGTGCTTAATCTTCTCTTCAATTGTGTGAACCAGTTCATCAGTAACCACAGACGGGCGTTTACTCCATTCTTCATCGTGAACTTGATCACGTCCTTCATTTAACAGTCTGACCCATCTTATAACCATTGAATCACTCATAGCATTTTGTCCATAAACCTCACAGATTTGCCAATGAATTTCCTTTGGTTTAACTTTCTTTGCATTTAGAAAATAATCGCAGATCTTACTTCACACGTGACGGCATTTTCAATTATGGCTGACATTATAAAGAAGCACTACAAAGCACATGTCAGCAGTAGCAATTTTAAAATGGCTTACATGTCTTCTCATTGAGGCAGAGTAACTGCCGTGCATGCTCGGAACTGCGATCGTAGCACTGCCGCAGATAGAAATAGAAACGGAACTTAATTTGTGGACTACCCTCGTATTATTCAGTGTGGTCATTTAAAGATACAGAAGGGATGAAATTATCCTGACTAGACTTTTGAAAATATATTTCTCATTTATCTGAAACAACTCTGTATCTTTATAGTAATTCTACTTTTTTAATAAAAATAAGGAAATGTGATTTTTGGATTATCTTAGAAGAGAATAATTTACAATAAGCACTGTAACTACACACACCTCAAGTGGAGTATTCATTACTACAGTAGCACCGGCAATGCCTGAATGATAAATTCTGATTTAAAGACACTGTAGTTAGGTCACTATTCCCATTTAATTCTGTTCTTTGATGTGGCCAGTATTCATGAAGAACATATTTCTGTCAGTCTAGTGTGATATTTTATAGTTTTAAACAAATGAAATGGTAGTTACATCCCAAAAACAACATTGTGGTGTACATACAGAATGGAAAAAGCAGGGTTAATAGCACTGGGGGAGTTTAAAATATTGCTTCTTTGGAAACAGCTCATACAAAATAATACCAGTTTTTAAATTTTTCATAAAACAGTTTTTAAACTAAACATAGCATCACCTGGTTCCTTTAGCGGCTGTGAGGAAGTACATGAACAATGAGTATTATACAACTTTTTTTAACACTGGTACAGTTTTAAGAAAATCTGCACATGAAAGAAATATTTTATGTACATCATGTTCCTAGCCAAGCATGTTACTCATATTCACTATCCATCAGAACTGCTAAAAACAGTTAAAGTTCAGCACACAGATTATTTCTCCCTGATAAGCTCGGCAATATTTACAGTTAACAGTGACTACAATAGCTTTTTATGGATTTAAAATTTTTATTCAGTCATAGTCAGAGGAACAATACAGTTCGTTTCTACATCTTATGTTCTCAAAGTCTCACACTATTTACTGACAACAGAAGTAAAATTATGCATCTTTCCATAGTATAGTTAACACCATAATCTTGAATTATGATGGAAATAAATTTTTTCAAGTCTCTGTTCCTTTTTACCTACATTTTAGCCCAAGAAATATTTTATACTTCAGCTAAAGCCAATGACTGATGTAGAAATATCTAGTAGGTGTTACACAAAATATATAACAGGAAAAACAAAAAGAGTCATTAAGATGAAAAGTTCACCTCATGCAGATCTTCTCAAAGAGTGAGTCTGCCTATCACATTTATGATGGATTTACTAATAACCTCATTTGTTTTACTTTTAGCCATCTGAGGGCCTATTAGTAGTAAATTTTTAAAAATGAAAAAGTGATTTTTGATGAACAATCAATATTAGTCAGCAGAGAAAGTAATATTTCAATAATTTACTTGAATTTGCAAGATGAGCACCAAACTTCTGCCTGATACATGATACCCACAGTTAACAAATGTCACAGTACAGATTATAAACCAATACATAATAATAATCTTTCACACAAATAAGAAGATATAAGTAATGTCATTATGTTGAGTCATAATTAGAAAAACATGGCATAAGAGCAAAAAATAAAAGAATTAGAAACTATCAAAGCAAGTTCTCCCCCCCCCCCCCCCTTTCCCCTTTCAATAGGCAATTACATTTTAACATCAAAGGTTTACTGCCAGTCATGAATCACAGCAGTTTGACAGCCTCCAGATTATCATGGCTTTCCATAGTTGCTAAGGCTGCATATGATATGATGTGTTATTTCTTCATTAATTTTCATTTTATTGACAATGAATCATTCTTTGATGTCAAATGTGATTGTCTGTATGAGACACTTGGAACACAGACACACACACACACACACACACACACACACACACACACACACACACACACACACACACACACACTCTTAATAGGGAGCATGTCCACCGTTTTCACATGGATAACAGCGGTGAGGTGACACATAATGGCATGTAAGCAGTGAGGTCTTGGTAGGTCACTGTAGGGAGCTGGCAATACACCTGCACACCCAAGGCACCCGATTTCCATAAATTCCAGGGGGGGGGGGGTGATGACCTCTGATGCCACGTTCAATCAGGTTCAGATCTGGCTAATTGAGGTGGCCAGCACATCATTTGGAACTCACCACTGTGTTCCTTGAACCATTCTGTCACACTCATGGCCCTGTGATATATCACATTATCTTTTTGAAAAAATGCCACTGCTGTCGGTAAACATGATTGTCATGAAGGGGTTCATGTGGTCTGCAACCAATGTACGATACTCCTTATCTATCATGGCCTAGCGTAAGCTCCACTGGACCCGTGAGTGTCTACTTGAATGTTCCCCAAAGCATAATGGAGCAACTGCCAGCTTGTCTCCATTCCAAGTGAAGGTGTGAAGGAGATGTTCCACTGGAAGATGACAGATTTGCACCCACCCATTGGCATGATGATGATGGCATCGGGATTCAATGCTCTGCCACTGCACCAATGTACAGTGCTAATGGTCACTTGCTCTTTTCAATTGTAGTTGTTGATGTTGTGGTGTTAACATTGGCATATGCTTGGGTCATTGGCTGCAGAGGCCCATCATTACGAGTGTTCAGTGCACTGTGTGTTCAGACATACTTGTACTCTGCCTAGTATTTAAGACTGAGGATTGTTTTGCTACAGTTTACTGCCTGTTCTGTTTTACCAGTCTGCTCAGCCTACAACGTCCGACATCTGTTATGAGTGGCAGTCCCTCAACCCCATGACGTTTGGATGTGGTATCACCATGTGTTGAAGGCAATCACCACAGCACTTCTCAAATACCTGACAAGTTGTGGAGTTTCCAATATGCTCATGCTGAGCCTCGGGCCATTACCATCTGCCCTCAGTCAAACTCAGACTGCGCACCTTCCCCATTCTACATGCGCGCGCGCACACCCATGCACGCACACATGCACACACAGTGTGTGTGTGTGTGTGTGTGTGTGTGTGTGTGTGTGTGTGTGTAGCAGTCATTCCTCACAAGGTGACACTGCTATTGATGGAAGGTTGGTGACCATAATGTTCTGTGCATGTCAAACAGTAACTTGCAATATGTCTGTAACACATGGTCAAATTACATTATCATGGCGAGTCCCAACAATTTAAAAAATTATATTATTTCTGACAAAAATCACTTACACAGAACGGACAGAAAGAAAGAAGTTAACTTGATTTCTTTATCATCACAGTAATTTCTTTTGTATGGTTGATATGGATATTGTGAAAAAGCTAAAATGTTTAAAAAAAATGAGACCATACTAACTGATACCCATATGAAATGAAACAGAAAATCCATTTTTAAATATCCTTATCAGGGTACAACTCCTTATTTACCTTTTAACATGAAATGCCTTAGTCTGAATGGAAATCTCTAGCTAAATAATAACAAAGGCTTGCTGGAGGCCCATTATGCACACAGTAACTAGTACAAAATTGATACTAAAAACCAGTCATATCTGTAAATCACTTACACATAGCAGATCTGATATTCATTTACATGGCAGTACTGGCCAGAAACCAAATTCTTGTAACAACTTCCAGACTTATATTTGTACTGTTCATTTGCAGACAAACCACATTATGATTACAACAAAGTAATTTGGCACTCATAAGTGGCTGGAAGTAACTTGTCACTAAAAAAAGGAAAATAAAAAAAGCAGTCCTACCTGAGTACAGGAGATACAACTTTACATTTAATAGGCCTGGAGTAAATTATAATAGATACCTAGTTGGCAGACACTGAGGAATGACTACAAATGAAAAACAAGATCATTGTGAAATTAATCATGCAAGTTTTACCTAAGTGTTAATGAGGAACAGATGATGAAGAAGCAGTATAAGAGGAAGAAGGTGGCGAGATAAACAGAATACCAAAGATATGATAGAAATTTTTCTTTCATATTAGGCAAAAGTGAGAATACGGAGGAACAATCAATGTCCTTGAAAGAAAAATGACATGTATTTCAGTTTCTTCATGGTTACTGATCTGTCAGATGACAACATTTTATTTCTCTGTCTCCTGAACCCTATTTTTCTTGAAATAATTTTAACAAAAAGGAATAATAGTCTAGTAGTGCCATGACATTTAAATAAACCATCATTGTGGAGAATTAAGAGAGCTTAAAACACTGCTCCACATAGTATATACACATTCTTTGACTTTTAGAACAAAGTTTTGATTTCACAGATAGAGGAGGAAAAATGACAGTTGTGTTGCAAGTAAACAAAGTTGTCATGACAACATCTGTTTTTACATCTGCAAATATTTGTTGTTGACAGTGATTTAGGACATTATACAGATCCAAACACACACACACACACACACACACACACACACACACACACACACACAACCCCAGTACCTCCAGCCCTTTCCCCCCCCACTCGCACATGAAAGCCAAACATTAATCACATATTTCAACAAAAGCCATATGTACACAAAATGCAAACATCTTAAATAATTATAAAAGATATTTTATATATAATATTTTTGATGAACAAAAAAACTGTAAGCAGATAGATTAACGTAATAACGATATATTAAGAATGAAATGAATATTAGAGTGAAGGAATAAAGAAGTTTACATTTATAGGATGCTGATGACTGTTTAACATTAAATACATATCTCATTACAATTTTTACATTTATTACTTCAGAACCCAGATCTCCAGAAGGAAATCTATGTAAACCTTGTAGTAGGGCACATTTCTGTTTTCCTGATGAACACTACTCTCACAAGTTTAAACTTTCTTTAGCATTGGTAGGTTCAACACCTCTGGTACTTCTATATCTTCAAGCTTGATTTTTGATGGATTGAAAGGAAATCTTACTGGGAACATGAATTTTGTGTCCATCAGCAATGTGGCCTGCAAGAGCAACAAGGTTATGCAAATAGTGATGAATAAAATACACAACATGAACCAGTGTACTTCCATAGCAAACCACCCATGCACCACACACACACACACACACACACACACACACACACACACACACACACACAGCAGTTATGGGTACCAGGAAATGCTCGCGGCATGCAGCACCATATTGCACAACATCAGTTCACGGCTAACATGTGGGTGGGTTTGGTCAGTGAGTGCTTCATTGAGCAGTACCTTTTACCATCCCACTTATTATCAGACTTTTCTGGAACAGGTTCTTCCCAGTTCGCTTGAAAATGCTACAGTAAATGTGATGCACAGCATGTGGTTCCAGCATAATGGAGTGCATGCTCATTTTGGATTGGCTATTCATAGGTGTTTGAATAAGTCATTATTGCATTAATTGATTGGGCATGGTGGACCAGGTCACTAGATTTATTGAGTCTTGGTTTCTTTCTGTGAGAGCCATGAAATCTCTCATGTATCGTAAGCTTGTGTAGTCTGAAATGGATCTCGTCACAAGAATTTTCTTTGCAGGTGTTGCAATCAAAGAAACTCCTGGTGTGTTTGACCATGTCTGGCAGTCAATGCATACTTTGATTTCATCATTGTTGAATGCTAAAATTATACTTTTATACTTGATGCTTGCCAATCAAATGAAATAATGTGGAAACGAACTCATCAGTTGGCATGTTAATGATTTCATGAATGTATTCAAAAAGAGTATCGCCTAGGGGTCCTGAATAAACACAAAACATCTATGGCTTTTTGTAATACAAATATGTTATAATTACTAAATAGCACTTTACAGGAAACACTTGTAACCTCCCCCCTCTCTTATCGACCTTAATGAAGTGAAAAATTAAACCGCGTGTACCTAATGGGAATTTTGGAAAAGCAATCGTCACCGAAGTTAATCTATCGGTAAAGAGGGAGGAAAGGGTTACATCTAAATGAAAGGAAAAATGCAAATGAAACTGGTGGAAATTAATTTTGAATAGGGGTAAAGTTAATAAAGAAAGTAAATGTGCGGCCGTTACGTTAACAATTAACTAGCGGTAATTAGATATTTGAGATTTGGGGGAAATCACGGTCGCCAGTCCTAAGGACAATTACTATAGTAACTGAAAAAGAAAGGTTATTACACATATAATTAACACTAGAAGCGTGGCAACTGAAGGTTGACACGTGTAGTGTGAAAACTGAAAGTTTGTCAGAAGTAATAAATTTCGCTACACTATGACTTAATTTAGCAAAAGAATTAATAAAACCGGAAAATCGAAAGTTAATTTAGTGACTGAAGTTAATAGTGAGCTTTCTGAAGCACATCGAAATCCAGTAAAATACGGTTAGTCTTGGACTACCTCAACAATCATTTCAAAAGCAACTTGACTCTACACAATTTAGAAACAAGAGATTTAACTTTGAACTTGAATTAAATGATTCTGAACTATTAACAATAGTAAAATTTAGTACGTACCAAGCTGAGCTGCAGTCACAGGTAAGCTAAAATATGCTAACAAAACTCGCACTCTAAATTTGTGCTCGTGTAACCTAAATATTGTAGCCAGCTACTGAACTTTGAAATTAAAGCAGTGAAATCTAATTATATTATTTTAATGCTGGCGTTTGAATTTCAACGACACTCAGGTTCATTTCGGAAAAGGAAGGGACCCTGCTTGGCAATGCAATTGGGACAATGAGCAACAAAGGTTCATGCTAAGTTGCTGTAATTTTGCGAGGCAAATGGAACAATTTGAAAAGCTGAGGTCTGCCATACAGTTCTGAAACTTTACGTGCTTTTAGTCTTCCTTGTTGGTTGATTGAAGGTTTGAAGCCGTCGATCGAGGAGGTGGCGACAGCCACTCATTGTCGGCCGTCGCTGTTGCAGAAGCTGGATGTTGGCGCGCCTTCTTCTCGACACGGTCACCAGGCGAAACGGGCTCTTGATGTGCGCCAGCTAATGCTTCCCGTCCGCGACACCATGTCAGAAACTATCATCGCGAGTCGAGCGCAATTACATGCTGCCAAACCCCGAAAGCGCGGCAACTCGCGGGAGCGTCACACAACACCTGCTCCACTCGCTACTCCCGCCAGACTCTCACTGCCCGCGCTCCACGCGGCAGAGTTAACACTACCAAAGATCCTACACACTTTGATTCTTCACACGACCTATCGACGTAATCGTTCGATAGCAGTTTTCCCTAGGCAAGACCCAGCGTAAAAATACAAATAATATTTACGAAACAAACCAATTATACATCGACATAAGTGCATAAATATATATATATCCAAACAGTAAAGCAATTACAATATATAAAGAGACAGAAATGTCATATTTTGAGGTAACAAAACAAGGAAAAAAATAATAGTACAATAGATGGAAATAGGAGGATATGCATTTCCGGCGTTACACGTGCCCCACATTGTCTGAGGATGTTCGTGTAACGTAAACAGACTCAGAAAATGTCCCAAAAAAAGAAACAGCGGAAATGCATATGCTCAAAACATCAACAAAATTTAGCATTCGTCCAATTAATCATAAATCAATTTTTAGACCATAATAACTGAGTGGAGACACTCCTAATCTTATTCCACTCTGTCATCTTGCACAAAATAAAACAGGTTGACAACATATTAAAATTCATAGAAGATATAGAAAACGGTTTAGCTATTCCAAAATCGTCAAAATCCGTAACACTATCATGAAATGGAATACTATTTGCAAAATTAATTAGACTACATGGTCATAAAAACAGGTAGATCAAAATACGCAAATTAATAATTAATTACATAGAATACACATTTTTACATAACCCTTTCATAATTAATATTCTCGTCATGGGAGTCCATTAAACGCTAAACAAGAAAATAACACACATCAGATCGAAAAAAACATAAATATTGACAGTAGAATTCTTTCAGCTGTCCAGGAAGAAAAACAATTCCGCCTTCCGTACTCGCAAGTACAAAGAATGCCGACAGCGGCACAAGAGCCAACAGCGGCACAAGAGCCGACAGCGGCTCGCCTCGCCAGTATTGTTGCGCCCGCGTGTGCGGCACGCTTGATCTCACTCGCCCTTGTGACTGCGTTTCCAGAACGTCCGTTTCACTGAATTCTTTAGGAAAAACTCACTCCCGAGTAATCTCAAGGAGTCCCTTAATACTATCACAGTGGATAACTCAACACTGTCCATCATCACACGCATGTACTAGCCTGAAACTTAAAACAGCGTCTAAGTACATCGGCAATGACTAGTAAATCACATATTTATGGAATCTTACAGCTATTTACAAAATCATATTTACATTCCTTAATCTACTGTGACTCAGCTGAAAACTTAAACTAGCAGCTTGGATTTTTCAATTGATAAATAATCACTCTCTCTTAAATCATTTAGTCAAAATTAATTACTTATTAATTACAACTTCTTTAATGGGTTCTTGGTCAGGCAAAAGCATGGCAATCTAGCAAACCTTAAATCTTACACTCTATATTTACATATTGTACAAATTACCCATTGTGTGGTATTAATCGATCCTAGGTTGGTACAATTTCAAATCTACTATATTTCGTATACCTAATAGCTTTCCAGAGCTTGGATACTCTAAGCAATAAGCATTTGTGTGAGGTATACCAATGACTTTATATGGTCCATTATAAACAAACTTAAATTTAGAGATTTCATTGTCTATCTCGCTCGATTTCTCATGAGCTTTTACAAGTACTAAGTCTCCGATCGCAAACTTAGCAAAACGCGCTTTAGCGTCATGACGACGTATGCGAGCATCAGCTTTTAGCTTCATTAGTTCTCGCAAACGATCTTTTTTCACACCAATACTAATGTCAATCCGTGGAGGGAATTTGATTACCTCTTCCACTAAACTTTTACTTCTGTCATCCAACAGGATTTCCTCTGGAGAAAATCCCGTAGATTCATGTCTCAAGGTGTTCATAATTCTCTCAAATACTGCTACATATTTGCCCCATGCCCTATGGTTGTGATGGCAATAGGTACGGGAAAGTCGGCCTCGTCTTTGTTCGTGTGTTACGTTTGACACACCGTCTACAATACTTTCCAATTCACTTTCTACATTATTGTCAATGCCGAGATTCTTCACATTACAGTAGTTCAGATTCATACCTACGTCAATACCATCCGGCCAGTTAACAATGTGTATAGGCTGGTATTGCCTATGCACACCGTCTCCTGCCTCGTCAAAACTAACTACTATTGTTTTATCTTGGGACGTACATGTCAACGTTTTGCTTTCGCAGTTAATCACTGCACGGTACTTTAATAGCCAATCTAACCCGATAATTACTTCCGTAGTTAAGTCTGGCACGACGACAAACTCTTGTTCAAATTGTGCCCCACATATCTCAAAGTTGACAAAAATCTGTTTTGTGACCGGTTTACTGGCCTTCCCAGTAGCACCGATAATTTTCACTCCTGTTACTGGCATAACTACGATGCCAGGTCTGTCTTTCAGTAACTCAAATATTTTCCCAGATACAGCACTCAATTCTGCACCGGTGTCAATCAACACGTTAAGTTGTAGGTCGTGCATATTAACAGACACTACCATCTGTCTACACTTGTCCTCGACGGTTTCTTTATTTTCCCACAGTAAATCCTCGTCTATATCCAGGTCATTCCAGAAAAAACCATCCGGCTTTGATCCTAAATCCGGTTTATCTGGCGGCTTTTTCAGCCTCTGTTCACATACAGTTTTAATTTCAACACGTCTGTCCTGAGGCTTAGTCTGTAGCTTCGCCTCCAATACCGAAACCTTTTCCTGTAACTCGTCAACTAGTGAGTGTTGCATTGCTATCAATTCACTAATTGTCACCTTCGTTGATTCCTCTTTAGTCAGATTGATCTCATCTGCCAATCTACCTGGAGACATGTGCCCAGTAGTATCTGCAATTACTTCCTCTGGATCTGCGCAACCCACACTGCTATTGTCTGACCGTATAACGTCAGCTCTAACCTCATACACACTGTAATCTACGTGGTTTTCTACCAATCGTGTCCGGCTATCACTAAAATTTTCGTAATCTTTCTCCTTAATACTCTCGCAACGTTTAAACTAGAGGTTTGCGTCGGATGGGTCGGCTACTTCTATCACTATAACTTTCGGTAAAGTCTGCCGGTTAGGGCCAGAACTTTCCGTTACTACTTCAACATCTAACTCCTGCGGGACGAAACACGACGAATCTTGCTCGTGCTCCCCATTAACATCAACTATTTCTGGTAAAGTCTGCCGGTTAGGGCCAGAACTTTCCGTTACTACTTCAACATCTAACTCCTGCGGGACGAAACACGACGAATCTTGCTCGTGCTCCCCATTAACATCAACTATTTCTGGTAAAGTCTGCCGGTTAGGGCCAGAATTTTCCATCACTTCACAAATACTATCTTCCTGTGGGACGAGACGCGGCAAATTCTGCCCGCGCTCTCCATAAATACTTCTCCCGTACAGGCCCCTATAATCTCTTAGTTCGTCGTATAAGCGACCGAACTGCCTTAACCAGACCTCATCCCTCTCTGCATCCCCTCGCTCAACGACGGACATGTTATCCGACATCTGATCTTCTCTCAACAATTGCGAATCATTCTTAAACTCAATCTCCAGTTCCGCTGTGGGTATTACAGCTGCCACTTTATAATCGATTTCCGGAAAACTACTTAAATTGTTCTCACTGACAGTGAATGTACCTTCTACTGCCGTGTATACAGCTGATCTACTACTTGTGGGCGCACTCCTTTCTCCTAACACTGGCACACTCTCCCGCCGTTGATTATTCCACACGGAATTTTCATATCGACGACACCTGGGTTTTCTCCTGCTATTGGGCCGCCAAAATTTCTCCACGCCCGGTCGGCCCCTCACCGGCGCGGCTAATGGTTTCCCTGTCTCGTCCCAGCAGATACGATCTCCGGATGCTGCTGAGGCGGCTTATCACACCCTCTGGCGTTATTACTATTCTGTGAAGCCCGTATCACGTTAGTATGATACTGGTTTCCGTCATTCCTGTTATTATTTGCATTGTACCGATTGTTATTACGGTCCGAACCATTATTGTTATTGCTGCCATGGTTGTGGTATGCATTATTCCCGTGGTTATCGTTGTTGTGGTTGCTGTGGTACCCGTTGTTGTTACCACGGCTTCTGCCACTGTCGCGATTATTGCGCCAATTGTCCTCGTCCTCCACTCTTTCCAGGAAATTATAGATTGTCCTGTAATTGCTTCCTACGTATCGTTTTGTATCATCTGGAAGCTTCTTGTAGAGTTCCCAGACTATTCCGGATTCCGAGCGGCGGTCACGCAAATATTCCAACTTGCGGATCCAGCCCTCACAAAACTCCTTCATCGAACCGCGCGAATTCGCATCGAAAGGCCTCGATACGACAAATTCGCGCCAGACACTTTGCTGTTTTTGCTCTGACCAGTATTCAGCCAGAAACAAATTTTTAAATTCGTCAAAAGTCAGGTTCGTAATGTTGAGGTTTAAGCCCCAACGCTTGGCATCACCAGCCAACACATCAATAATCCCATTAATTTTTCTCTCATCAGTCCATGATCTGGGTAAAACTCTTTCACAATTTTTAATGAAATCCGTCGGGTGTATACCGCCTTTTTTCAAGGGGTCGAACCGCTCCTCTTTCGTCAACAACTCCGAACTATGTGCACAGATTGGCACATAGCTCTGTTTTTCGTCAAGTTTCCTTTCTAATTCCGACACCCTCATAATCACTTGGCAAGTGGTTGTCGCAAGCGTTTCCACTTCCCTCTTTTTCTCTTCGCAGGTATTAGCCTGCTTCGTCACTTTGGTATCTACTTCGGATACTAAAGCCTTTAAAGTTTCCACCTTCTTTTGATCCTCTTTTATCACTAATTGAATTTGTTCCGTCACCTTATTCTCGATGATCGGAGCAACTGATTCTCCTACACTTTTCTCGATTCTGCTAATTTCGGAATAAAAACGCGTATTTATGCTCGCAATTTCCGCCTGAACGCCTATCATTTCCTGTTTAAGATTACCGATTTCGCTATTAATCACAACAATATCTTCTTTGATTTTATCAACTTTTGTGTTAACAACTCCAACATTGTTGTTAACAACATTAATAGTTTTGTTCTGATTGTCTAGCATTCGTTCAAATTTTTCAGACTGAGCTTCTTGCTTGGCCGATTGACTCTTGATTTCGTTAATCAAAACATTCAATAAATCAGTTAAATTCCCGGAAACTACCGGTTTTACTTCCGCAGCGGCTTCCTCTTTAATTGTCCCCCCGTATTCTTCATCAAGGGATTCAGATTTGATTTTCACTTCCGATTCCGAAACATTTTCTAAAGTTTGGAATTCCATTTCTGCTCTTTGTTGCATTTCGGCGGTCGCGTCTTTCATGCTAGCCGCCTGCCTCTGAACAATGGGTACCGCGGTGCGCGTTTCCCACTGTTCGACCGATTGTTCCGTATCCAAGTCTACCAAATTTTGGTAATTGTTGCCTTCACTCATTTTAATAATTTTCAATATAAATAACAAATCTCAAATCTAATTAGGATTCCTCACACTAATATTCTTGCTGACGTATCGACCATTTCGTAACCAGTACTTTGTTACGAGATTTGCACAATGCAAAATTCGTGTCCAGAACAACCTCAAATCTGAAGATTGTCCTGTCACGGTCGCCACGTGTAACCTCCCCCCTCACTTATCGACCTTAATGAAGTGAAAAATTAAACCGTGTGTACCTAATGGGAATTTTGGAAAAGCAATCGTCACCGAAGTTAATCTATCGGTAAAGAGGGAGGAAAGGGTTACATCTAAATGAAAGGAAAAATGCAAATGAAACTGGTGGAAATTAATTTTGAAAAGGGGTTAAGTTAATAAAGAAAGTAAATGTGCGGCCGTTACGTTAACAATTAACTAGCGGTAATTAGATATTTGAGATTTGGGGGAAATCACGGTCGCCAGTCCTAAGGACAATTACTATAGTAACTGAAAAAGAAAGGTTATTACACATATAATTAACACTAGAAGCGTGGCAACTGAAGGTTGACACGTGTAGTGTGAAAACTGAAAGTTTGTCAGAAGTAATAAATTTCGCTACACTATGACTTAATTTAGCAAAAGAATTAATAAAACCGGAAAATCGAAAGTTAATTTAGTGACTGAAGTTAATAGTGAGCTTTCTTTCTGAAGCACATCGAAATCCAGTAAAATACGGTTAGTCTTGGACTACCTCAACAATCATTTCAAAAGCAACTTGACTCTACGCAATTTAGAAACAAGAGATTTAACTTTGAACTTGAATTAAATGATTCTGAACTATTAGCAATAGTAAAATTTAGTACGTACCAAGCTGAGCTGCAGTCACAGGTAAGCTAAAATATGCTAACAAAACTCGTACTCTAAATTTGTGCTCGTGTAACCTAAATATTGTAGCCAGCTACTGAACTTTGAAATTAAAGCAGTGAAATCTAATTATATTATTTTAATGCTGGCGTTTGAATTTCAACGACACTCGGGTTCATTTCGGAAAAGGAAGGGACCCTGCTTGGCAATGCAATTGGGACAATGAGCAACAAAGGTTCATGCTAAGTTGCTGTAATTTTGCGAGGCAAATGGAACAATTTGAAAAGCTGAGGTCTGCCATACAGTTCTGAAACTTTACGTGCTTTTAGTCTTCCTTGTTGGTTGATTGAAGGTTTGAAGCCGTCGATCGAGGAGGTGGCGACAGTCACTCATTGTCGGCCGTCGCTGTTGCAGAAGCTGGATGTTGGCGCGCCTTCTTCTCGACACGGTCACCAGGCGAAACGGGCTCTTGATGTGCGCCAGCTAATGCTTCCCGTCCGCGACACCATGTCAGAAACTATCATCGCGAGTCGAGCGCAATTACATGCTGCCAAACCCCGAAAGCGCGGCAACTCGCGGGAGCGTCACACAACACCTGCTCCACTCGCTACTCCCGCCAGACTCTCACTGCCCGCGCTCCACGCGGCAGAGTTAACACTACCAAAGATCCTACACACTTTGATTCTTCACACGACCTATCGACGTAATCGTTCGATAGCAGTTTTCCCTAGGCAAGACCCAGCGCAAAAATATAAATAATATTTATGAAACAAACCAATTATACATCGACATAAGTGCATAAATATATATATATCCAAACAGTAAAGCAATTACAATATATAAAGAGACAGAAATGTCATATTTTGAGGTAACAAAACAAGGAAAAAAATAATAGTACAATAGATGGAAATAGGAGGATATGCATTTCCGGCGTTACACACTGTACATTAACTCCTCACATTGATGAAGAGCCTTCACACTTTTTTTATGTATTTGTTAAATTTTCTCAAAACATACCCAGCTGAGTCCAACTGCTTGAGTTTTAGTACTCCTATAGCTACATGTCAACTTTTGCAGCCCGTCCTTAACATATGATAATCACAATTTGTTTGCCCTGTATTTTTTACTCATTTGTTAAAATACTATGATAGTACAAACTCACTGTTAAATTATCATATCTGTGCTTGTTTGTAATGTACCACTCCACACATCACTTCTGTAGCTTGGTAAGACAGTTTATATTTCTTATGAACTACTAGTGAATGCAACTCCCACTAACATTTGTATTTATTAGGGTCATGTGGAAGGTCCAGGCAAAGCTTTGGCCTAGTTGTACACCATGGAGGTGTACGTGAATAGACCTCAAGTATATGGTGGTAAAGGCAAGGACTCCACTTCAGACAGAAGAGATCGGATGCAAACTGCACTTGTAAGCCCTGACCTGGGCTTCCAATGTGGGAATGAACCCCTGTACATGCCTAACCTTCAATGGAGGGACTCCGGCCTCCACCAGGAAGCTGGTCACTGGACTTGTGCTAAAAGCTCCCGTTGCTAGTTGAATGCCACGATGGTGTACTGGGTCGAGTAAATGCAATGCTGAGGACACCGGTGTACCATAAACGAGACTCCCATATTCAAGGCAGGATTGAGCAAGGTCTCTGTAGAGCTGCAGCAGCATAGATCGATCTGCATCCCAGTTGGTGTTCCTCAGGCAGCAGAAGGCATTCAGGTGCTGCCAGCACTTCCATTTCAGCTGATGAAGATAAGGAAGCCACGTCAGTCGGGCATCAAAAACCAAACTTAAGAATCTATATGTATCCTCTACAGTGAGTGGATCGTCATTAAGTTAAAAGATCTGGATGAATGGTACGACACTGACAGAAGTGCAAGACGCACGACTTCGCGGCTGAAAACTGGAAGCACTGGGCTACAGCCCATGACTGCACCGTGTGGATGGCTCCCTGTAGGCGCCGCTTGTAAAACCAGTGCTGGAGGAGGTCGTCTGCATACAGAGAAGGTGAGACCAACACCCGGCAGCTGCTTCTAGACAGTTAATAGCCACTAAAAACAGAGATACACTCAATACAGAGCCGTGCGGGATCCCATTCTCCTGGATATGGGGGAAATATGGGAGGTGCCAACTTGGACACGGAAAGTACTGAACAATAGGAAATTTAGGATAAAAATCTGGAGCGGGCCCTGGAGACCTCACTCATATAATGCGGCAAGGATATGATGTCAGCAGGTCATGTTGTAAGCTTTTCATAAATCAAAAAATTCGGACACCAGATGTTGGTATCTGGAAAAGGCTGTTCAGATTACAGACTTGAGGGAAACTGGTTATCAGTGGAAGAGTGACCCTGGTGGAAATCGCCCTGGCATGGAGCCAGTAGGCCACGTCACTCCAGAACGTAACACAAACGCTGACTTACCATACATTCTAACAGCTTACAAAGAACGTTGGTGAGGCTGATGGGCCGATACCTATCCATATCAAGCGGGATTTTACTGGATTTGAGCACTGGAATGATGGTGCTCTCCCACCATTGCGATGGAAAGATGCTATCGCACCAGATCTGGTTGAAGATGACAAGGAGATGTAGCTTGTAGTCAGACAAGATATGTTTGATCATGTTACTGCAGATCCGATCTCGTCCAGGAACTGTGTCAGGGAAATGTGCAAGGATGCAGAGGAGCTCCGACTTTGTAAATGGTGCATTATAAGGTTCATGGTGACATTGAGTGAACGAGAGGGCTTTCCTTTCCATCTACTGTTTGAGGGTGCAAAATGCTGGGGTATAATTCTCCGACATGGAGGTTGGGGGATAATTCTCCGACATGGAGGTTGGGCATAATGCTCAGCAAAGTGCTCGGAAATTGCGTTTGTGTCAGTAGGTAACATGCCATTGATGTTAAAGCCAGTAACACCTGTCAGGGCCTGGTACCCACAAACACATCTGATCTTCATTCAGATTTGGGAAGGTGATATGTGGCACCGAATGGTCGAGACATACCTCTCCCAACATGCCTGTTTCCATCTTTTTATAAGGTGGTAAACGTGGGCACAGAGCTGTTTTAAAAGCTATTAGGTGCTCTAGGGAAGGGTGCTGCTTATGTCACTGTAGGGCTCGCTGACACTCTTTAATGGCCTCAGTGATTTCTGATTACCACCAAGGTATTGACTTTCACTGGGGGGAACCCTAAAGAACAAGGGATTGTGTTTTTCGCCACAGGAATGACCATTATAGTGACCTGCTCAACTACCATCGATGGCATCTTGTGGGGAGATTCAGTGGTGACAGCAGAAGTGAAAGCTTCCCAGTCTGCCTTGTTTAAAACCCATCTTGTTGGACGTCCAGGAAGATGGGAAAGTGGTCACTACCACACAAGTCGTCGTGGGCTCTCCAGTGGACAGGTAGGACAAGTCCTGGGCTGCAGAAGGATAAATCAGTGGTCGAATAAGTGCCATGAGCCACACTGAAATGTGTGGTGGCCCCAGTATTTAAGAGGCAGAGGTCGAGTTGAAACAGAAAAGTTTCGACATCTCTACCTTGGCCAGTAAGCACAGTGCCACCCCACTAGGGTATATGGCCATTATAATCTCCCAAAAGTAGGAAAGGTTTAGAAAGTTGATGAATCAGTGCAGTCAATGTGTTCAGGGGTACTGCACCATCTGGAGGAAGATATATGTTGCAGACAGTTATTTCCTGCGTCGTCCTTTTCCTGACAGCCACAGCTTCAAGAGGGGTTTGAAGGGGCTCAGTTTCACTGCATATTGAGTTCAGGACATAGACACAAACTCTACCTGACACACTATAATAGGCACTACTGTTCTTGTAATATCCCGTATAGCCATGGAGGGCAGGGGCTCACATTGCCGGGAACCAAGATTCCTGGAGCGCAGTGCAGAAAGCGGGTGTAAAGCTTAACAGTTGCCGTAGCTCAGCTAGGTGGTGGAAAAAACCGCAGCAATTCCACTGGAGGATGACGATATCGTGAGGTTGGGAAGGCATGAAGCATGCAAGGAGGCAGGTTACGCCTCAGGGTCACCTGCTGCCACCGATTGAGTATTTGTATCCATTCCTATTGTGGATGACATGTCAGTGAGATCCAGGTCCTTAAGGGATGGTGAGATATCCACCTCAACTGCAGGTGCATAATTGGTCTCTGGAGGGTCCTTTTTCTTAGCAAACTTCTTTGTTTGCTTGCCCTCTTGCTTCTCTTTATGGGCGCTGGGAGTACTTCTCTGAAGTAGTTTCAGGCACAGAGGAAGACCGAGAAGCTCTTCGTCCAGCAGCTTTTGGCTCCTTTAGCCACTGGTGTGTGTCCCCCCTGTGTCAGTAGAGACCTTGAGAGAGAGGGTACCGAAGGACCCCTTCTGCATGAGAGGAGCTGGAGGAGGCTGTTGCTTCTCTGGCTGGAGAGAGGGGACTGATGTCCCCTGCATTTGGGGGGCCTTGCTCCCGAAGTAGGTACTATGGGAGAAACGAAAGGAGATTTTCCCCCTACCACCAAGGGGGCGGATGTATTCTGGTGGCCTGGAGGGCCCCCTGTTCGTGGCGCACAGAGTGTGGTATGGCTGGTACTTGTGATGGCAATTGTAATGTAGCAGCAGCACATGTGGAGATCAACGAAATGGGGTGTTATTGATCAAATTTACGTTTAGCCTCTTAGTAAGTCAACCGGTCCAAGGTCTTGTATTTCATGATTTTTAGCTCCTTTTGGAGTACTGTGCAGTCTGGTGAGCAGGGGGAGTGCTGCTCTCCACAGTTGATACACGTGGTAGGGAGTGTCTGGATGCAGTGGATGTCCGCAGTCTTGTCATGTGGCGGTGGAAATGCAGTGGGAAGACGTGCCTGAATTTCCAGCATTAAAGCACTGCATAGGGGGAGGGATGTATGGTTTATCACCACAGTGGTAAACCATCACCTCGACCTTTTCAGGCAATGAATCACCCTCAAAGGCCAAGATGAGGGCACCAGTAGCAACCCTGTTGTCTTTGGGTCCCCTGTAAACGCACTAGATGAAATGAACACCCCACCAATCTAGATTGCCACGTAGCTCATCATCAGACTGCAAGAGTAGATCGCAATGGAAAATAATTCGCTGGACCATGTTGAGGCTTTTATGGGGAGTGATGGAAACTGGAATATCATGCAGCTGGTCACAAGCGAGTAATGCCCAGGATTGGGCTGGGGTGCTGTCTGAATAAAGACTGCACCACTGCTCTTCTTGCACAGTGCTGTCACTTCCCCAGGCTTATCCTCAAGATGTTCAACAAAAAATTGAAGCTTCATAAGTAGAAAGGAGTCCCCGTCTATTCTGCTACAGACTAAATACCGAGGTGAATATGGCTCTCTTCTTCCTGTAGCCCACTGTTCCTCGCATGGTGTAGTGAGGGGGGGAAACAATTTAGTGTCATATCTGTCAGCATTGTACTCGGTCTTGCCCTTCGCAGAGATTGCTGGTGGCATATGGTCACCAGCGAGAGATGACTTAGTCAACTTCATTGCAGGTCATCTGCCCTGATGCCACCCTCTCTGATCAGGGGCTCTCCCCACAGGTGACACCCAGCCACAGCAAAGGGCACCTGGCATGATGACCATTGCCAGGAGTCCTGATGCTGCAGGAAGACAGGCATCTACTTCTTGGCATACATGGGGAGTTTATAGTTCAGGCATCAGCAGTGCAATCCCTGTGCTGTCAGGGGACTACTACCAAATGGGTACATGACAGCCCCACTACAACGGACTGGCTACCATGCTGGATAGTGGGTGCAGAGAAATACAATACTGTCATGGGGGCGAATGAGGACAGGAGACAACATAAGCAAGTGACATACCCTGTAAAGTGTCCTCGCGCAAATACTTGAGTTGCAGTTGGATATGCAAAGCCATGACAAGAGGTTCAGGAGATCGAATCTAAGGGCACTATGGACAACTCTTGCACCATGTAAGGTGTCCTTCCCCATATGGCCTGTACTTCTGTGGAATTTGGAAAGTGGCAGGTCAAATCATAAAATGGGACCAGAAAGTGCGAGATTCCTTTTAGTCACCTATTACGACAGGCAGGGATACCTCAGTCCTATTCTAACCCCCGGACCCGCAGGGGGATCTCTGAACAGTCAAAGGGACTGTGTCTGTGATACAATATCCACAGTCAACATCTATCTTTAGGAGTTCTGGGAACCGGGGTGATGCAAAATGTTTTTTGATGTTTGTATAATCAGAACCAGCCAAGACCAAACCTTGTTAAGACAAGTCTGTGCATTTCATCTGTGGGGTGGAGCAACTCATTGTGAGCTACATATAGTATTGTCAGGAACCAGATTGAAGCATTGTTATGCTACTAAATGTCTAGGTTCAAATCAGGTGAATCTGGTGGTAAAGACATCAACGTGAGGTAACTGTATTGCCTCCTAGATCACTACAGGATGTTTCCAGGCATGAGACATGGAAAGTTATGTTGGAAGATGCCATCACTGGCAGAAAGAAATCAAGCATGAAGGAATGTAAATGGTCTACAACAGTGTCCATATACTCCATAGCTTTAATGTGTCTGATTATTTCTATACTTCAAACGAAAAACAAGGTGAATGTCCAACAGAGAATAAAACTACTCCAATTGGCCTGCATCCTGGCCTGTATATCCAGACACAATTACTGATCTTGTGTAACAAGAAATGTGATCCATCTAACTAAGCAAGACATTTACATTGATTCATGGCTTAATCTCCCTGATTCTGTGGCCACTGCAATCACAACTGGCAGTGTCATTGGGTCAACATGTGAACACACAAGGGTTGTTTGTTGTGGGGGCTTATTTTCAATAATGTGCACAAAACTATGCACCCCTTAACACTTCTGCCTGTTCAGCACTGTGTCATCAGATCTACCACTGAGCACTCCCTGTCTGCCTTTATAGAGCCGGCAAGTCTCTGACCTCCACATTCTATGATCAGCCATGGAGATTCAGCATCTTGTCACCTACCAGTGCTTTCGCCATCCTTCAGCCACCACTTTCTGTGGGTGCTCATAACAGTTGCATGTTATAGGTGACCTTGGGGTGGACAGTTGGCTATGATGTCAGGATGGGAGACAGTGGGGAGTTCATGGTTGGTGAAGGACGAGAGAGAAGAGACTGTCAAAATTAATGTTTTATTTTTCACTGTTACATTATCACTGTATCTATACTGGGAGATGGCCTTGCCCCGTTCTATGGGTGTCAGCAATGCATGAAGGTGAAGAGTAATCTTGCAGAGGTAGCCAATCCTGCAAATGAGTTACTGCACCCAGGCAGCCTCTGCATGTGGCACAGAGGCATGTCCACTGCGGTGGTGAGAAACAGCTGCTGTGCATAGGTTGCAATTTGTTGCCTCGTTGCCATCATGACAGGAGTTGGGCTGCTGCTGGAGTGAGCCAGGAAGGTCTGCTGCACTGTGGTACTAAGTCTGAAGCACATACTCCATGTCATCTCCTTGTCTGCTATAGCCCTGTGCCCTTGTGGAACTGCTGCCTGAGTAAAACTGCTACAAAATTGATGACACTAATGGGGGAAAAGAATCGCAACACCAAAAAATAATTGTATACTCTATAACTATTCATTTTCACTTTGTTACCTATCATGTTTGGTTGGTTACTTTGTTTAAAGGCAGGAGAAGGGACCAAACTATGAGGTCATCGGTCCCTTGTTCCTAATAAAATAATGCCACAAGTGTGAGAATAAAACGGACGAAACATATAACACAAAACAGAAAGGAAGGAAAAGCCACAAGAATGAAGGGAAGGCAATGAACACTAAAAGGAACAAAAGAGGACAAGGAAACAACAGGGACGCTAGAAACAGAAGAGAGTAAAACATGAAAGCAGATTACAGTGGCTAGCCAACCACGAGAAAAAAAGGGAAAGCCAGTCACTCTGCAACACATTAAAACCTCCACCCTAAAAGCACTAGGGTGGAGGACACAAAGGGTCAAAGGACATGTACTAAAACCTAGATAGAAGTATAAAACCCACTCTCACGGATAAAACGTAAAACTAAAGCTGCTGTGGAGGCATTGTTGACCAACACCAAAGTCAGGGTGCTGGGAAAGTTAAAAGTCTGCTGCAGAGTGGCTAAAAGTGGGCAGTCCAGCAAGAGGTGGACAACTGTCATTTAGGGGGCCACAGTGACACTGAGGTGGGTCCTTGCAATGGAGTAACCATGCGTTAGCCACATATGGCCAATGCGGAGCTGGCAGAGGACAACTGATTCCCTGCGAGAGGCCTGCGTGGAAGACTTCCACACATCCGTAGTGTCCTTAATGACATGCAGTTTGTTGTGCATGCTGTTATCCATTCTGTCTCCCAAAGCCGGAAAACCCTGTGGTGTAGGACAGAACGCAGGTCAGCTTTGGAGATGCCTACCTCCAGAAGCGGTTTCTGCATTGCCTGTTTGGCCAGCCTGTCAGCAACGATTCTGACGTATCCTGGTGTCCACACAAACACCACGGAATGGCGGGACTGTTCCAGAGGATAGATAGACTCCTGAATGGACGCTACCAGAGGGTGGCAAGGGTAGCACTGGTCGATAGCTTGTAAGCTGCTCAATGAGTCAGTTCACAGGAGAAATGACTCGCCACGGCATGAGTGGATGTATTCAAGAGCACGAGATATGGCCATCAGCTCTGAAGTGAAAACACTGCAGTCAACTGGCAAGGAGTGCTGCTCAGCATGTCCTCCATGAACATATGCGAAGCCTACATGACCATCAGCCATTGAGCCATCGGTGTAAACCGCTTCAGAGCCCCGGGACACGTCAAGAATGGAGAGGAAAGTGACAGTCGAGAGCAGCAAGGTTAACAGAGTCCTTAGGGCCATGCAAAAGGTCCAGACGAAGCTGCAGCCAAGGTGTACACCATGGAGGCATACGTGAACGGACCGCAACTAGAGCTGGTAAAGGGAAGGACTCCAGTTTGGAGAGAAGGGACCGCACGCAAACCACAATCATTAGCCCTGATCTGGGCCGCCGATGCGGGAGATGGACTGCCATGGGCAGGAAAAGGAGATGGTAATTCGGATGCTCAGGGTAACTATGAGCAGTTGCGCACGTCCGATCTACAGTGGAGGGCACCAGCCTCCACCAGGACACTGGTTACTGGACTCGTACTAAAAGCTCCTGTCGCTAATAAAATCCCACAGTGGTGCACAGGGTCGAGTAAATGCAATGTTGAAGGCGCTGCTTAACCATAAACCACACTCCCATAGTCAATTTAGGATTGGACAAGGGTTCTGTAGAGCTGCAGCAGTGTAGAGCGATCTGCACCCAAATTGGTGTTGCTCAGGCAACGGAGGGCATTGAGGTGCTGCCAGCACTTCTGCTTAAAGCTGACAAAGATGAGGGAGCCAAGTCAATCGAGCATCGAAAAAAGTCCTAGGAATTGATATGTGTCTACTACAGTGAGTGGATCATCATTAAGGTAAAGTGCGGGTTCCAGATGAACAGTACGACGCCGACAGAAGTGCATGACACACGACTTTGTGGCTGAAAACTTGAAGCCATGGGCTAGAGCCCATGACTGCACCTTGTGGATGGCTCCCTGTATGTGCTGCTCTGCAACAACAGTACTTCTGCCGCAGTACAAAATGCAGAAGTCGTCTGCAAACAGAGAAGGTGAGACAGAGGGCCCGACAGCTGCTGCTAGACCGTAAATCGCCACTAAAAATAGAGAGACACTCAATACAGAGCACTGAGGGACTCCATTCTCCTGGATATGGATGGAACTATTGAGAGGCACCAACTTGGACATGGAAAGTACGGAGCGACAGGAAGTTTTGGATATAAATCAGGAGTGGTCCATGGAGACCCCACTCATACAATGTAGCAAGGATATGATGTCGCCAAGTCATGTCTTATGCTTTATGTAAGTCAAAAAAAGACGGCAATCAGGTGTTGCTCTCAAGAAAAGGCTGTTCAGATGGCAGAATCTATGGACACAAGATTATCAGTGGTAGAGCGACCCTGGTGAAGGCCGCCCTGACATGGAGCCAGCAAGCCACGTGACTCGAGGACCCAGCCCAAATGCCGACATACCAGACATTCCAGCAGTTTACAAAGAACATTGGTGGGGCTGATGGGCCGATAGCTATCCACATCGAGCGGGTTTTTACCGGTTTTGAGTACCGGAATGATGGTGCTCTTCCGCCATTGCGATGGAAAGATGCCATAGCACCAGAGCTGGTTGAAGATGACAAGAAGATGTCACTTGTAGTCAGATCAGAGATGTTTAATTATCTGGCTGTGGATGTGATCAGGCCCAGGAGCTGTGTCAGGGCAATGTACAAGGGCACTGAGGAGCTCCCACTCTGTAAATGGGGCGTTATAGGATTCACTGCAGCATGTAGTGAATGAGAGGACATTCTCTTCCAGCCGCCAGCCGAAGTGGCCGTGCGGTTAAAGGCGCTGCAGTCTGGAACCGCGAGACCGCTACGGTCGCAGGTTCGAATCCTGCGTCGGGCATGGATGTTTGTGATGTCCTTAGGTTAGTTAGGTTTAACTAGTTCTAAGTTCTAGGGGACTAATGACCTCAGCAGTTGAGTCCCATAGTGCTCAGAGCCATTTGAACCATTTCTTCCAGCCGCTGTTTAAGTGTGCAAAAGGCTGCAGGGTAATTCTCCAACGCAAAGTGCAGGTCAAAGTGCAGGTCAAAGTGCAGGTCAAAGTGCAGGCCAAAGTGCAGGCCAAAGTGCAGGTCAAAGTGCTGGTCAAAGTGCTCAGCAAAGTGCAGGTCAAAGTGCTCGGCAAAGTGCAGGTCAAAGTGCTCGGCAAAGTGCTGGTCAAAGTGCAGGTCAAAGTGCTCGGCAAAGTGCAGGTCAAAGTGCAGGTCAAAGTGCTCGGCAAAGTGCAGGTCAAAGTGCAGGCCAAAGTGCAGGTCAATGTGCAGGCCAAAGTGCAGGTCAAAGTGCTGGTCAAAGTGCTCAGCAAAGTGCAGGTCAAAGTGCTCGGCAAAGTGCAGGTCAAAGTGCTCGGCAAAGTGCAGGTCAAAGTGCTCGGCAAAGTGCAGGTCAAAGTGCAGGTCAAAGTGCTCGGCAAAGTGCTCGGCAATTGCGTTTGCGTCAGTACATAACTCGCCATATACGGTAACACCAGGGACAGCTTTTGGGGCCTGGTACCTGAAAAGACGTTTGATCTTTGCCCAGACTTGCGAAGGTGCCATGTGGCACCCAGTGGTGGAGACTTATCTCTCCAAACACTCCTTCTTCCGTTGTTTGATAAGGTAGTGAACACGGGCACGGAGCCGTTTAAAAGGTATGAGGTGCTCCAGGGAAGGGTGCCGCTTATGCTGCTGTAGAATTCGCTGATGTTCCTAAATTGCTTCAGCGACTTCCGGCGCCCACCAAGCGACTGCCTTATGTCTCAGGCAGCCTGAAGAGCGAGGGATCGCGTATTCTGCCGCAGAAATAATTGTGCTAGTCACCTGCTCTACCATCACATCGATGTTACCATGTGGGGGAGCATCAGCAGTGACGGCAGAGCTGAAAGTTCCCCAGTCCACCTTTTTCAAAGCCCATCTGGGCAGGCGTCCTTGTGCCTGATGCTGGGGAAGTGGTCACTATCACACAGGTCGTCATGTGCTATTCAGTGGATAGATAGGAGAAGTCCTGTGGTGCAAATTGATAAATCAATGGCCGAGTAACTACCATGAGCCACACTGAAATGTGTGGCGGCCCCATTATTTAAGAGGCAGATGTCGAATTGCGACAGTAAAGTTTCGACATCTCTGCCTCAGCCAGTAAGCATGGTACCACCCCGCAAGGGGTTATGGACATTGAAATCTCCCAGAAGTAGGAAAGGTTTAGGAAGTTGATCAATTAGTGCAGCTAATACATTCAGGGGCACTGCACCATCCAGAGGAAGATATACATTGCAGACAGTTATTTCATGCGTCATCCTTATTCTGACAACCACAGCTTCAAGAGGGGTTTGAAGGGGCACATGTTCACTACAGACTGAGTTTAGGACATAAACGCAAACTCCACCTGACACACTATTATCGTTGCTATGGTTCCTGTAATATCCCTTATAGCCGCAGAGGGCAGGGGTTCGCATTGCTGGGAACCAGGTTTCCTGGAGGGTAATGCAGATGGCAGGTGTAAAGCTTAACAGTTGCCGTAGCTCAGCCAGACAGTGGAAAAACAAGCCGTAGTTCGACTTGAGGATGACATGGTGAGACTGGGAAGACATGGAACATTCACTGAGGCAGTTTACGCCTCAGAGTCACCTGCTGCCGCCGATTTATTGCCTGAGCAGTCTATATCCATTGTGTCTGAGGGTCTGGTGAGATCTAGGTCCTCAGCAGACGCCAGAATCTCCACCTCATCGTCAGACGCAGAGCTTGTAGGTAGCAGTGGTGTGGGTGCCACTGAAATTTCCTTCGTCTTAGGGGTTTTCTTTTTGGATTTCTCTCGCTGCTCCTTGGGTTTCCCTGGCTGGGAGGACTTCATTGGCTCCGTCTCTGGGACTGATGATGAGCGTGAAGCCCTACAACCAGCTGCTTTTGGGCTCTTCAGCCACTGGTGGGCGTCATCTTTCCCACTAGAAGAAACCTGGGAAGGGAGTGACCCAAGGGACCCCTTCCTAGCCAGAGAAACTGAAGAAGACTTATGCTTCTCTGGCTTAGAAGTGGGGACGGACGTTCCTGATGGTTGGTGGAGTGTTGCTCCCAAAGTAGGTGGTGCAGGAGCAACAGGGAGGGAAACGCCCCCACCATCAAGGGGGCAGGTGTAGTCTTCTGGCTCTGAGAGGTGACTGGGGTTGGAGGAGCTGATGGTGCCAGAACTGTTGTAGCGGTGGTGTAAGACGATGTCATACACACAGCATGCAAGCGTTCAAATTTTCTCTTAGCCTCAGTGTAGGTCAGTCTGTCCAGAGTCTTGTTCTCCATGATTTTCCTTTTTTTCTGGAGAATCCTGCAGTCAGGCGAGCAAGGTGAATGGTGCTCTCCACAGTTGACACAGATGGGAGGTGGGGCACACGGAGTATTGGGATGTAATGGGCGTCTGCAATCTCAGCACGTGACGCTGGAAATACAGCGGGAAGACAGATGGCCGAACTTCCAGCACTTAAAGCACCACATCGGGGGAGTGATATAGGGCTTTACATCACACCATTAGACCATCACCTTGGCCTTCTTGGGCAAGGTATCACCGTCAAAGGCCAAGATGAAGGCACCGGTGGCAACCTGATTATCCTTCGGACCCCAGTGGACACACCGGACGAAATGTACACCTTGCCGCTCTAAATTGGCACGCAGCTCATCGTCGGACTGCACAAGAAGGTCTCTGTGATATATGATACCCTGGACCATATGTAAGCTCTTGTGGGGCATGATGGTTGCAGAAACATCCCCCAGCTTGTCACAAGCAAGTAACTCCTGTGACTGGACAGAGGATGCGGTTTTGATCAAGACTGACCCAGATCTCATTTTGGACAAGCCCTCCACCTCCACGAACTTGTCCTCTAAATGCTCAACAAAAAAGTGAGGATTCATCATCATGAAAGATTCCCCATCAGCTCTCGAACATTCAAGGTACTGGGGTGAATAAGATCCGTCGCCATCCTTAGCCTGACGTTCCTCCCATGGTGTGGCCAGGGAGGATAACGATTCTTATTCATAATTCTGTGCGTTGAATTGAGCTTGTGATTGCTTAGAGGCTGCTAGTGTTTCACCACCAGCAAGAGATGATGGACTACGCTTCATCGCTTGTCATTCACCCAGATGCCACCAACTCCGACCAGGGACCCTCCCCACGGGTGCCACCCAGCTGCAGTAAAGGCCACCTGGCAGGATGGCCATTGCTGGGAGACCTGATGCCCCAGGAGGATGGGCATCTACCACTTGGCATACATGTGGAGTTAATGGCACAGGCATCAGCAGAGCGGTCCCTGTGTGGTCAGGGGCTACAACCAACAGGGTACATGGCAGCCCCACCATAAAGGACTGGCTACTGTGCTGGATATCAGGTGCCAAGAAGTCAACGCAGACATTGACACTGCATAGTGCATGGTGGAACACACACCCAGGAATTTGTCCTCACCCAAGAGATGGAGAATGGGCAGGACTGCAATGCGACAACAAGAAAGTGGGCTAAAGATCTCAATGCATGATGGACACGATGTACCTTGTAAGACACCCTTCACTAATTGGCTCGCTCTTCAGGAAAATTTTTGAGAATGGAGGTCAAACCATACAGGGGACCATCACATAAAGGCCGAAATGTGTGAAACTCTTTTTAGTCACTTCGTATGCCAGACAGGAATACCTCAGACCTATTCTAACCCCCATACCTGCAGGGGGGGTATACATGTTTGTTATCTTGATATGGGTCTTATATTTTGGGAAATACCATTTTGACTATCTGCATAATTTGAAAATGTATCCCAAGCCAAAACTTGTCAATGAGTAAATGAAAGTGAAATTTTCAACCTTGTCTGTTTTTCCATTGTATTGAATATTTGCTTCATTCTTCTGTGCCAGCTCATATGTATGTACATATTCACCCTGCATATTCTGTTGGCATAATCCGCTATGGCTTGTCAATGCCTCCTTGTAACAGTACTCAATCATTCCTGAAAGAACATTGCACAGCTCTGCTTCTTGTACCTCTTGAGAAGCCCCTAGTTTATCTGCTCAAACATTTATGATTTCTTAGTGCCTCTGTATATTCCACAGTAGTTTTCAATTCTTCCACTAGATGTAATTTTGACACCAATAACAACTGAACATTGGACTAATCACCAATACCTGCTGACATCATTGGGTCCTCAACAAATACCACCACGTCCTCAGATGACCTTCCAGGATGAGGAGGGGGGGGGGGGGGGCGTGCAGCAGCTGATCTATTACTTGGTCTGGTGCCTGGAGCAATGCCATTTCCTCATCCTTAACTGCAGTTTGCCCCCATTACTGTTTTATCTGCTGACAACTGTACTATCTTTTCTTTCAAAAAATGAACTGCCTTAAGCTCCAAACTGCACCATGTGTGACTGCCATTGCAACACCTTTACTCATCATCCACACACAATACACAAAGTATAAATATGCAACAGTTCACAACCTGAAAAAATAAATAAATTACAAACTACACCTTATCATGAACACTACACTCCATATACAGCCTTGCAACATGGCCATATTGTAGGATGTAAAGCAAGTTACATATACTCACTCAGCCCACACTGCAGAATTCCCGAGCAGATTACATTGTGAATATCTAACATCCTCCAAACACTGAGCCTTACCATTGTCCTGAAACTCAGACACATTATCCAGTTGCTCTGACCTAAACCAAATAATTTCAAGTTATGGTGATAGTTACTGCTAGATCCCATGTCTGTCACACACAACAAAGATAACCAATAGTTCTCTCACTCCCCCTACTGTGCTGACACTGTAGGCAGTGGTCCAGACATCGTGCTGCTTGGACAATGCACCATCTAGTGCCTATTGGAGATGCCACCAATTCTGGTGCCAATTATAGCCAAGCTTGAGATGGAGGGGCTACTACAATGTAAGGATGGCAGACAGCAAATGGTTGAGGCAAGGTAGCAGGCTGGTGAAGGTTCAGAAAGAGGTGGCTGCCAAAATTAATACTTTATTTCGCACTATTACGTTAGCACTGCATCAGTGCAAGGAGGCGACCATGCCCTCACTTCATGGGAAGAGGGCAGGTGGTCAGCAGGATGACAGCAAGCAATTGGCCAGCTGGCTGCAACCCACTCACACACAGCTATGCTGACACATGCAGTTGGTGCTTGGCATATGACTGTCACAAGAGCCACAAACAACAGGTGTCAGTGGTGAATGAAGGCGAACAGGAATCTTGCAGAGGTAGCCAATGAGTGACCACGCCCAAGTGGCTGCTGCTTGCAGGGACCAATTGCTCCCGGGACAAGAGTCCAGCTGCTGCCCACTGTACAACAATCTGTGCAAGTACAGTGACATTATTTTTCTGCCGTGGAATATGCCTCTCTAGTGTGAAAGAGCAATGGGTACAGGGCACAATGAAACCTTTAGGCTGACTCAATGCAATAAATTTTATTACCCAGCTGGAATAGTGCCAGCCTTTCTACACAAAAAGGGGTAAAGGGGTGGGGTGGATGGGGGTAGGGCGAGAGAAAGGGGCAGGGGGAGGGGGGGGGAGGGCGAGAGAAAGGGGGAGGGGGAGGGCGTGGGAAAAGGGGAGGGCGAGAGGGGGGGGGGGGAGAGTTGGGCAGATCATGTAACCATTGTGGGGGCATACCCCTCGTACTCAATAGCTGAAGTACAGGACTAGTTTCCTATGATCTTCCAAGATTCCTGCTGCAACACCTGTGAAGGCAAGTTTTTAACTACAGAAGGAGAAACCACTCTGGACCACAGGAGGGCTGCCACTGAAGAGGAGACAGACTTCCAGAATACAGTCTTCAGTGTTACCCAGCAGCAGTTTTAGGTTATACGGATATGCATTTTCAGACTGCTTTTATTTTGCTGATTGCTTTGTTTCATGGTAAATATTTTTTCTTCCTGAAGGCTTATTCTTCCCCTCCCTGCTCCTGTAGAATTCTTACCGATACATACCTATAGGTACTAAGGTGCTGCAAAACTTTTTTTTGTCTTTTGGTAACGATAAACTAGCACTGCAATTTAACAGCTATGGTACTGCAGAGACTGTTAGACACCATATCATTCTTTCTAAATCTTGAATATTTATTAGGTACTTACCATCTGCAAAGGGTAAGCAGTTAGATGGGATTGAATATGGATATATGGCATTCACAACTAAGTATATTATAAACAAAAAATAGTCTAAACCCATGTAGCTAACAAAATTTCAGCTGTCATCCTTAGGGAATTGATTGGATGTCGTATCATTCAACCATCTTGCTGATCAGTGATATCACACACAAAATACTAGATAGTGAGTAATAGTATAGGTCAGGGAGAAACTGTGGGAGATGTCACTGTCAAAGCTATCGAGGTGGTCAGTCAGGAAATGGAACACTACTCTCAAAGAGCTCTCCAGGACTAATTAATTTTTCATTGGACTACAAAAACATCATACTGCTGAGAGGAATTAAAATGAAGAAGGCTAATTGTGGTACCTTTGTCAGTGTAGAAAATGCAACACATTACATGGTTTATAGACGTCTAACAATTTCTCTAAAAGGTTCAGTAGTTATGAAACATTGCAAGAGCAGCAATTTGCTCTCATTTCTCCATACCTGTTTCTGCGGTTCAGTTGTATCCAGGAGCTTGGCCTGTATTCTACAAATAAAGCTGACAGGAACACATTCTTCAGATTCATCAATGGTTGTATACAGATTGAGTATTTTGATTATCTGAAAAACATGTGTAGCAGTTAGAACCATACAAAATAAAATGCAGTAATAACAACAGCAGAAATATTCATTAAATTAATAGCTGTACTACTACTACTGCTGCAACATTACATTTGTAAGGATGTCAACTTTCTCCTAACTTCAGTATCTGATAAAATGGAGACAGACAAAACTGTTCCTCAAAGAAGAATTTCAGAAGGAAGAATTAATTGTACATACAAATAGTACATAATTCAGAGACAACAGCTGATACTGATTAAGACTTCAAGCACATAGAATTCTGATGATATTCTGTCTGCAAGTATCATGTCACCATATCTGATATAACAAATGCCAACACATTTGTGTTCTCACACTGACAATGGCAGATATCGTTAGCCATGAAAGCCCCATGCGTTTGTCGCAGGAGGAGACAATTCCATTTACTTATATAGATGGATGCCTGCAGTGGTGTGTATGCCACGAAGTATTTAATTTTGCCAATATGTATACCATACAACATGACTGTACGAAGACATCCTGAAAAGCAATGCCTCTGAATTTTCTACACGAAAACTCTAAGATTCCTAAATAAAACAAATATTCTTAGCAGTCTGTATCTCTATTCTCAGTATAGTAATCCTGGTAACACATTTCTCCCTGAGACGACAATTTCTTGGTACAGTCATTGCAGAATATTTGACCTGCTTGATGGACCCAGAACCTCACCTCGGCTTGCACCTCTTTTTCATTGTCAAAGTAACATATTTGAAGGTGTTCTTTAAGTTTTGGAAAAATGAAAATTTGATTGTGCCAAGTTGGAATTGTATGGAGGATGATCGATGACAGTGAAACAAAGGTGGACGATTGTTGCAGATGTCACAATGCTAATTTGTGATCTACCTTTGTCATACTAAAGGAGCAGCATGTGTGAACAAACTCTTCTAACCAAGAATCTGATTTTAGCATGCTGTTTCTAATCCACTGACATACTTACATCACTCACCACCATGTTACATGCTACAATTCAGAGACCTCTCATGGCAGAGGGCTGCAAATATATATAAATGAAGAATAAAGATGTAGAATGTTAATAACATGTGCTTTATTTAAAATGCATTAAGAATTTATGTATAAAAAACTTGGAGGCATAAATTTTTAGCACACCCTTGTACATGCTCCCACGCAGGGCATTAGGAGCAGATAGAGGGCAAAATACTCAGAGATCTAACAGACTTAAAAGCAAAATATCAAGAGGGTTACATCTGAAAAAAAAGTTTATTGTAGCAATAAGTCTGGTAGCAGATGCATAATATTTGTCTCCAAAGGAGTTGCAGAGAATTTAAGGAGTTTCCCTTCCCAACAAATTGCAACTCACTGGAACTTGGACATGGCAACCATGGCAGGAGAAAGATATGGATGCAAAGTATGAGGACATACCTAACCACACCACAGTTAGCTTGATTGGTAATTTCTTGTTAATTACTTTCACATTTGTGAGCAAGCTTTTCCTTTTGCCAAAGTGATAGGGAAAGAAGTGTAATCTCTGAAAGATTTAAAATGTTTATCAGAGCTAGCATTCCTGGCAGACATGAAAATACATCTGAACAATTTAAAATGTTACTGCAATGGATGGAGAATTAAATGGTTGATGTGCAAAACAAAATCTGAGTGTTCTTGGAAAAGCTATGTTTGAGACACAAATGAGAAACTGCAATTTAACATTTTTGGGTCACCTGGCTTCTTTAAGATTACTAGTTTTACTGATTACCAAGTCAAGATAAACCAGTTAAGCATGTCTTAAAAAGGGACTGCAGGAGCTCAATATTTTGGAAATGGAAATTAAATTATTCAACAATCCTTTCCTGGTTTCATTCCATGATCTGTCACCAATACCAAAGTTAAAATATGTGAATCTTGTATTTCTAACTTCAATGAAAGAAAGATACCACAGCACACTGACTTAGTCCTAGTGGAATTTTTCATTACAGCAAAAATGTTTCACAACCTATACAAAAATATGGTCATGATCATGTGCATGTTTGGGTATATATATACTAATGTGATCACGTTTTTTGTCCATAGCAAGAGTAAAAAGCAAAGAAGGGAGTTTTCTTTATGAGGTTACAATGAATCTTCCACAGTAACACTGCAAACACTTTGATTCTCAATATTTCCTCTTAATATGGAAAAACCTCAAACTTCAGAAGCCTAATGAACATATTACATACTATTAATATGATTCCTTATTATTTATTTCCTTTGTTTCCTGCATTTTTTAGTTAATGTAACACTCCAAATTTGTTGTTGGCAATAACATAAAGTGCACCATTTATAGTTGTCAGATTACAAGGTGCTGCTATGCAGGCTAATTCAATTCCTCACTGACACCAACACTGGTTGGAGCAATCCACAAATTATTACAAGCACATAAGTTGGAACAACCTGTTCTAGCTGCAGAGAATTACATCATCAGTTGCTGTATAATATACATATGAAGCACCAAGAAATGCTAATTACTTTAATGAAAAAACAACTGTAGCTCACAAGTCTTTATAAATATGTTTCTTCCTAACCCATATGGTATATAAACCAGTCTTTAACATGAGTGGATGCATTACTATGTAAGAACCATCACAATGAGCAATCTAATCATGCACAAAATTTAATAAATCAGTTATAACTGACACCAATTTGAAACAATGATACAGTTAATTTTGAATACATACCTGCAACATTGAAAGTTTATCACACATATTGCATACATGCTGAACATCTTCATCCAGCTTACGAGCCTGTAGCAAGTGGGCAGCCTGAATTGTGGGCTGTAATGTGGTTGGCACGACAGTATACTGGAACAAATGTGATAATTAACCATTTGAAACACTGAATTTTGCTGCATTTAAAATTATTAAGAGAACACCAAGTACTATGTTTTGGTCTGTATTGAACAGCAGAATTGAATAGACATCCACAAAAGAAATCTCAGTTCTTCAGTTTACCAAATGTGGGCACTGAAATAATCAAGTTATGTGTCATAAGTGGACTTCTGCTGATGATCATCTAAAGTACCATTTTATGTAAAAACTAATGGAATACTGGTAAAAAAGACCTATGTAGATTCCCATTTCCTTTCAAATTTTAATGCTCTGTTGATAGTACAGCCAGGAAAGGGAGGAACACTTGTGATAATGTGAAAGGGTCAAAAAAGAAATCAGTGGTGAGGAGTAGAAAATTTAGGACTGGTCCTGTATGAAATTCCACGAACAAAAACAGACGAATGATTTTAGTGTCACATGGACATCTTTGATTATTATTCACAAAAAAGGGGAGCACCCTACAACACAAATGTAGAGTGGGGTTCCTACAAATGATAGCTTTTCTCCTGTAAAACTCTATTCCCTGCAGGAGTACACAGATCCACTTCACTGCATTATTAAATCACTTAACTCAGTCACAAATGGGAAACTGGGATGGCTGGTGCAGTTATTCCTACTCACTGAAATGAATGGCTACAGATGACAGTGATAGACCACCAATATGTTAGAAATATCAATAAACTGCCAAAACAATACTGATATTGATACATTGTTACTGTACCACTGATATTTGTCTCACTATACTGGCCTTTCATAATTATATTTGATAAACATTTTTACTGGATACTGAATTAAATAATCACTGTTTTTCAGGTATCCCTGTTAGAGGGACTCTGTAAAATGAAGACTCATTAAGTACTGTTAATACCAGATTGATATGACACATAATAAAGAAGATTAGAGATTGTTACATTCATAAAATGACCAGTAAATATCAATGTGCAAAGCATGGTGTGCTCTGAAACATTTGTGCTTGCATCAGTGTTGTACTCTGTTGTTGGATCTTTCTTAATCTGTGTTACAGAGCAGACAAACTTTCAATCTCCATGTCCTTTGGTGGGGTGCAGCTGTCCAACATGTCACCTACTCATACTTTCACTGCCCTTCAACCACTTTCCATGGATACTGAGAACAGTAGCACACAAAGAGCTAACCAACTTAGGTTTCAAGTCATAATAACTGCCATTTGCAGTAGTAGTATTAGTAGTAGTAGTAGCAGCAGCAGCAGCAGCAGCAGCAGCAGATTTATTCATCCGTAGATCTCTTATTACAAGGATATTGGACATGTTAAAGTATTTACAAGTTTAGAACAATTTAAAGTAAGCTAATTAGTAGACACACACATTTGCAGACTTCTAGTTAGAGACAACCATTAGATTTACTCCTGGTATAGAATACTTTTTTTAACAAATAATTTGTTAAATAATGTAATGCCACACTGTTCAGTCATATCTCACTATCAGTCACTGCACATGGGCCATTTTCTGTACCGCAATTTCCCATTTGCTATCCTGAAAAACTGAATCAGCATTCCTCCATAAAGAGTGAGATGTTGAGCTCAGAAAGAGGAAGAAACGTTACTATTGTGCCATGCATTGCTTGGGGGTAAGTATTTCTAGGAAGGAAAAGAGAACGAAAAAAACTAAGTGAAGGTGTTATGTGGAATGTGGAATGTTGTATGTTTTATCATCATCATCATTTATTTATTTATTTATTTGTATAACTTTTTTTTATCAAACCCCTACTCTGTTTTAGCTAAGTAATCCTTCAATGTATAAAATATATTTTATAACAGGCACTTTTAGCTGTCTTTTTAAGGAAGTGTATTTCTGCAATTTCTTTAATCTCTTTTGGTAATTTATTGTACAGTTTTATTCCTTGGTAGAAAGTGCTGATTTGAGTTTTATGTTTTTTTTCTTGGTAAATGTAAGTTGAGTCTATCTATCTCTTGTTGCATGGCCATGGACAGAGCTGTTTGTGCAGTAATTACCAATGTTATTTTTGATGTGTACAATTGACTGGTGAATGAATTCACAAGGAGCAGTTAAAATCCCCAGTATTCTGAACAGAACTTTACAAGTTTGAAAATTATGTTCATATTTTGTGCATTTGTTCCCCAAAAAAGAATGCCATAGCTAATCATTGAGTGTACATATGAATAATATGTAACTAAATGACACTGCATGTTACACACTGATGATAGGAGTCTAAGGGCTGATGACATTCTGTTTGCAAGTACCTTTGTGTGTTCGCACCACTTCAACTGAGAATCAATAGTCATTCCTAAAAATTTTGCATTTATTACACAGTCTATAGAGGTAAAATCTACATTTAATTTAACATGGTCATTTTTACTCTTCAAACTGAAATTCATGGCATTAGTTTTCTTCATGTTAAATGTCACTTTATTGCTTATTGACCAATCATAAACTTCCTTGAGAGTTTCAGTTGCTTTCTTGGCAAGGAGTTCTCTTGTTTTCTCCACGACTATAATATTGCTGTCATCAGCAAAGACAATTTTTTCACCACGAGTAACACAAGTGGGAAAGTCATTGATGTGCTACCATGTGGAACCACTATATTAATGTATTTTGGTTCTGATAAGAGTTTTACTAAATGTTTAGTTCTATTTGAAGTATGTGTTCTCTATTCTTTGTGCCCTATCTGCTTCATATGATGGAAACCAGTCATTAGCTACTCCTCTTATTCCTAATGCTTCTAATTTATTTAATAGAAGCTTGTGGTTGACTGTATCAAACGCCTTAGAAAGATCCAAAAATATGCCTGTGACATACTCATCTTTATCAAGAGCATCGAGTACAACTTTTGTGAATTCTACTATTGCTGACTTCGTATTTTTGCCACTTTGTAAACCAAACTGTGATTTGCTTAAAAGATTGTATTTATTCAGGTAATTCATTAATCTGTCTTTCATAATTGCTTCTATTATTTTTGAGAATGCTGACAGCAGGGAAATGGGCTGGTAATTTTCTGTGTCTTCTGCATTATACTGTATTTCTTAAGCAAAGGTACAACTCTTGCCTGCTTTAACTGCTCTGGAAATGTCCCTGATGTGAAGGATTCATTTATTATATTTGTTAAGGGGCCTTGTATAATCCCTATGCATTGTTTCAGTACAAACACTGTTACTTTATTTAAGCCTGCTGACAATTTATTTTTTAGTTACTGAACAGTTTTATTAACTTCATTCTCTGTGGTTGGAAGTAACATCATTGTATTTAGTGCAACATTATTTGCAGGTGTTATATTTGTTTTGGGGAATTTTTGCTGTAACTTGTTGGCAATACTTGAAAAATGCTCATTTATATAGTTTGCTAAGTGTTGTGGATCATTTATTACCTTATCCCACTCCCTTAGCAGTATGTTATTCTGCATTTGTTTGCCTCTCTCCATTTCCTTTTTTAATAACATCCAAGACTGTTTTGCTTTTGTTCTCTGCATTATATATTACTTTATCATTAAATGACTTTTCTGCAGAAATCAGCACATTCTTGTAGGACCTTTTTGTATCTGTGATAGAAATTTGAGAATTCTGGATCATTGCAAATCTTTTTGTTGGAACTGAGTTGTTTAAGAGTTTGGGAGGACTTCTTAATACCTGCTGTTATCCATCTGTTTTTGTGAGATGTTCATATAGACATGCATACTTTTGGAAATGCCTTTTCAAAGTTAAATTCAAACAATGTGGAGAATTTAGAGAATTTCATATTCACATTGGTTTCCTTCTGATAGAAGTCATTTGTAGACTTGGAGTTTAGGGAATGATTCGATGCCTCATTTTACGACTGTTATTTGACAGAGATTGTCTGATAGTTTGAGATCTTTTACAGCTAAATCACATTTTTCCCTGTCCATATTTGTGGCCACAGGGTCAATTACTGATGCAGTCATTGTAGTAACCCTTGTTGCACTATTGACCAATAGGGACATGCCAAAACTCTGAAGGATGTTTATGAAGGTGCTGCTGGATTCATCTATGATATTACTGTTGATGTTAATATCCCCACACAGAATTATGTTGACCTTTGCACTTCAGACTACTTCTAGAACTTCTGTTAATTTATTGAAAATAATGTCCACACTGCTACTGGGAGATATATACTCACACAAAAGAATTAATTTCTTGGTTATATCAAGCCCTGTTAATTCAGTAGCTGATATTTCAAAGTGTTTGTCTTCACTTACTGTACTGAGGTCATGTCTTCATTTGAACTGTATTCCTTTTCTAATATAAATACATGATCCTCCACCCCTTGAAATAGTTGCCATTCCATACAATGTTAATACTACATATTCGATTTCTGTGTCTCTACACCAGTACTCAGTAATACAAACTACTGTGCTGTTCAAAGATTGGAAATCAACTTCTAATAGTTGTATTATAATTTTTATTGATTGCATGTTTTGATGGAGGATTGTTAAGTCTGTGAAATGCCCCATGTTACTCTTTCCAATGGTTTATTTTTCTTTGCGACATCTGGTACGTGTGAAATTTGAAGTGTTAAAATATGTCTTGTGAGTGATTGTTTCAGTATTTTTTAAACTGCTTGAGATAATCTCTATGAGGGGAACCTGGTGTCTGGATTTATCCTAAAAAAGACCTACTTTTCCTACCTATGACAACAGTTATTTGACCATGTGTGGCCCAAGATCCACTCCCTATACTTTCATGAATCAGCTGTATCAATCTTCCCTTCCCAGTCCTGTTTAGGTGCAGGCCATGCCTAGTGAAACCCTATCTGTTGATAATCCCGATGGGCGGCAGAGACACATGAGCAAAGTTGGTTGTCCTCAGAGCCATCCTTAACCCCACATTGATTCACCTCACAGCTCCATCAAGGTGTGGTTGATCATGAAGCATTAACAGCTCAACAAAGTGTACATTGGTGCCATGAGTCAGGGAAGCTATCTTGTCCGTGTCACCACCTATGTCATATGCCCCATCCCTGTCCAAACTGTTTCCCATCCCACCCACTATCACTACATGGTCCTCTTCTGTGAAGTCCTTACATAAAGACCCTAGGTCCTCTATCAAATGACTTAGCCCTGCATTTGGCTTGAATATACTGGTGGCCTGGTACGCTGCCCCTAAACTTTCCTTTAACTGAGGACCTACACCTCAACCATGGCTACTACCTAGCAGCAGCACTTTCTTCTTCCTAACACTTTGTACATTCCTAGGCTTCTTGGCCATGGTTGAAGTGTGCTGCATATTTCCTGCTCCTCATTCTACCTGAGGCACTTCTCCATGTAACTCTGGTAGTGGTAGATGCCTGTTTTTGCTGTTGACAATAAAACTGTCAGATAATGTTCTCTTTCTTCCTATCCTCCTACCAGCTGCCACTTCCCAGCCACCCTCCTCCCCCTATCTCCCTTGATCCTTATGAATTCCTTCCTTGCTCCCTCCGACTGTGTCTGAAGGGCATAGATTTTCCTTTCCTGTTCTCCAGTCAAAATGTTCCTACTGCATACTCTGCAGTTCCAGGAGAGAGCCTCTTCTGTTCTCCCAAAATTCTGCCCATTTCTATGTTTGCTGTTTTCTTGTACATGAATAAACAAACATTGTTCTTTGGGCCGCACTATTGTTTATGTCTAATATTATGACACAATTGGTGTTGAGTGTGGTGTTCACTTCATCATGCTCAGTGTATTTGGTTTTTCTGTCAGTTCTCATGTCCATGCAAGCAGTGCTGAAATCTCTCCTTTAGGAAAAGGAGGCCCTTTCAGTTGCTACCACAAATTTGTCAGCCACACTGACTGTGTAGGTAGGCTTCTATGTTGTCAGCATAACCACTACCCTTTCCCCATTATTGTGTTGGGTCTGAAGACAATTGGCTTATGAGAAGTGGCTTAGGTAACACCACTTTGTTTTTGGTGTCACCAGTGCAATCATGCTTAAGGCTTTGTTCACTTCTTGGATTTCCCCTCAAATTTACCAGTTGTTGTTCCATCTTGTCCCACTCCAGGAACCATGATCACTTTCATTTGATGAAATGTGTAAGTGTGTAATTTCTCCAGTTATCACCAAAAGTGCATGCATGTAATTGCAGCACATGCTGAGTTCTATTGTTGACATAAATAGCCCCATCAGTCCTACGGCCTCAGTTGCAAATATCAGTTTGTTACTGATGCTTGTCAGGATTCACATGCTGATTCTATGGTCTGTGTTGCCACCATTCGATTGGCTCTGGAAAGGAGGGGCATCAATACAGACTACAGTCTGATAATCTATTTTTGGCTGAAGTGTTGAATATTAGTCAATCTTTTGAGGCATCTCATGCTGTTGGTGATTAGACTGAGGCTTGGTATGATGTCACCACAGCAACTTCTGTTCCTGGTTGTTTGACATCAGTTAGTTCTTGGGGGAAGAAGGAGGGGAGGGTGGAGTATATCAATCAGATTCCTTTCAGAGTATGCAGGCACAATAGCGCTTTTCTTAGCAATTGTATACAACCACTCACTTGACGAAAGGTCTGTTCCTAAAGACTGGAAATAAGCACAGGTCACACCAATATTCAAGAAAGGAAATAGGAGTAACCCACTGAACTACAGACCCATACTACTGACCTCAATTTGCAGTAGGATTTTGGAGCATATACTGTACTCTAACATTATGAATCACCTTTAAGAAAATGACTTATTGATACATAACCAACACAGATTCAGAAATTATCTTTTTTGTGCAATGCAGCTAGCTCTTTATTCCCATGAAGTAATGAGGGCTGTTGACAAGGGATCTCAGATCGATTCCATATTCCTAGATTTCCACAAGGCTTTTGATACTGTTCCTCACAAGTGACTATTAATCAAATTGCGTGCATATGGAGTATTGTCTCAGTGGTGTGACTGGATTCGTGATTTCCTCTCGAAGAGGTCACAGTTCGTAGTAATAGATAGTAAATCATCAAGTAGAACAGAAGTTATATCTGGTGTTCCACAAGGTAGTGTCATAGGCCCTCTGCTGTTCGTGATGTACATAAATTATCTAGGTGATAATCTGAGCAGCCCCCTTAGATTGTTTGCAGATGATGCTGTAATTTACTGTCTATTAAAATCATCAGACGATCAATTCCAATTACAAAATGATCCTAGAGAGAATTTCTGTATGGTGGAAAAAGTGGCAGTTGGCACTAAACAAAGAAAAGTGTGAGGTCATCCACATGGGTACTAAAAGAAATCTGATAAACTTTGGGTATATGATAAATCACACAAATCTAAAGGCTGTCAATTCAACTAAATACCTAGGAATTACAAGTATGAGCAACTTAAATTGGTAAGACCACATAGATAATATTTTGGGGAAGGCGAAACAAAGACTGCGCTTTGTTGGCAGAATACTTAGAAGATGTAACAAACCAACTAAAGAGACAGCCTACATTACACTTGTTCATCCTCTGCTGGAATATTGCTGTACAGTGTGGGATCTTTACCACGTGGCATTGACGGAGGACATCGAAAAAGTGCAGAAAAGGGCAGCTTGTTTCGTGTTATTGCATAATAGGGGTGAGAGTGTCACCTGACATGATACGTGAGTTGGGGTGGCAGTCACTGAAACAAAGGCAGTTTTCTTTATGGCAAGATCTATTTATGAAAGTTCAATCACCAACTTTCTCTTCTGAATGCGAAAATATTTTGTTGACAACCACCTATGTAGAGAGGAATGATCATCATAATAAAATAAGAGAAATCAGAGCTCGAACAGAAAGATTTAGGTATTCCTGTTTCCCACGCGCCATTTGAGAGTGGAATGGTAGAAAAGTAGTATGAAAATGATTTGATGAACCCTCTGCCAGGCACTTAAGTGTGAATTGCATAGTAACCATGTAGATGTAGATGGCAAGTTACCCAGTGCCTAGGGCACATAGCCTTGACATGCTACATGAAACAGTGTGGGAAAGATGGGCGAGGTGGTTGGTTGTCATTTGTCACTGTCGATGAGGGTGCAGAAGCTGTGTGCACTATATATAATATTTTGCATGCGTCATTCCAAGCCCTCTTCTGCAGGTGTTAATTGTGTATCTCCAATGCTTATGACTTTTAACAAACTGTTTATTGAAGTGTGAGTAATAGACAAAGAGTTCAGGCAACAAGTGGACACACATATGCAGCTCTGACATTGCTGAACTGGTGAACCTATGTTAATTTGGTATGTTTGGCATCGTGTCTGTGTACTTAACATCTGGCGAGTTACAACTGAACAACATATTCCAGCTCTGGGGCAATTTACAGCTTGACTGTGTATAAATCTGTGGTTCATTCCTTAACTCTTCTGGTAGTGGATGTTGCTGGTGCCAACAATTTATTTGGTCTGGATGCTTTCCATGTTTCTGGTTTTTTATTGCAGATGCAGTGCACCTTGCTTCTGATGAGGTCCCTTTAGCAGCAGTTAGATTCGCAGATTCTGAGTTCACATTTTTTTATGTTTTAGGTTGTGCCACTAATTTTACAGCCCACATTACCTTGAAACCTACTGTGCAGCCACATTTTTACATGCGTGCTCTATTCCTGCAGCTTCGAACAAACAAATGAAATTGGAATTGTATAGGCTGATGATTTTCGAGTCTTACAGCCTATTACAACAAACATGTGGCCTACCCTAACTGTCTGCTAAAAAATCAAATGGTGAGTAGCGCCTCTGCAGTGACTATAAAGTTTCCGATAACACTCACACTATTATTGACACTCACCCTTTGCCCCATCAGGATGAGTTTTTGGTCAGACTTATAGGAGGCTAGTTATTTGCTAAAACCGAATTATCTGAAACCTATTTACAGGTTGCATTGGATGAGGATCCAAAGAGGCTCCCTGTGACTGGGACGACCTTTGGGATATAACAAAATCAGTGCCTCCCATTTGGTGTGGCTGGCACACCTGTGATTTTTTCAGCATTTTTGGAACAATTGATGATGTCTGTTCTGGCATGCATCAACTATCCTGATGATATTGTCATGGTGGGTGTATCCAAGGAAGAGCATTTATGCAACTTATGCTACTTGGTCATGGCCTTACATACTGCAGCCATCAATTGTGTATTTGGTGTTTGAGTTCTCTCAGGATAACATAAAGCAGGGTTGATCAAGATTTCAGCTCCCAGGCCATGCCCAGACACAAGGGCCAAAGTGCTCAGCCTCCCTTCATGTTTCCGCTATTGCCATGATACACTGTCTCAGTGCAAGGTTGGAGAAGAGGGGAAAATGGAACACACCTTATTTAAATGGCAGTACAAGCACACTGCATAATACGTGGTTTTATATTTCACATTTACCAACAACATAGCTAACAAAAAACAAATTTTTGGTATTATTTAATTATTTTTGGCTCATTGAAGACATAATTTTTATCTGGTAGCAACTGTTGGTATATGGACAGATGCAGACAATTTCACAGTTTTGCACTCAAGTTGCCACATAATTGTGACTTATTTAGTTTCATAGTCAAAAAAAATGTTTTTCACACAAATATGATGATTGAAGCATTGTAGCACTTTTGTAATCTCATTATGATGACTTTGAAACTCTACCTGGTGAAATATAAACGTTCTGGACAGTTTTAATGCAGAAAGATTTTTAATGAAAACTAGAATTACAAGGCAGTTCAATCAATCACATCTGTATAAGATTAGGGGCACTTTCAACTGAAACAAAGGGTCTAAGAAATAGATGTACAATTGACAGTGTCCTCAAAATCTTTATAAAACTATCCTTGTAATTCTTGCAAGGCCACAATGGATTCCTCAAACCTTGTATTTTCTTCAATGCTAGTCAGCTTATGGAATTGGACTGTCTTTGCCAGAATGTATCCGTTCTACAACGTGATTTTCTCTTCAAATGCATCCACATAAAATAAGAAAGAAGTGTGGATAGTGTGCAGTCGAGTCTACTTCAAATGCAAAGTCTGTACTCCATTGTGGATGTTCAAATTTTCATTCCTGCTCTCCTTTTTCCTTCATAAATTCAACAATAGTGACTTTTAAGTCAAGAAATCATTCCAGGCATGTGCCTTGACTTAATAAATGTACTTTCAGTAATATATGAAATCTCTGCACCCTTTGTTCAGTTCTATCTATTGCAACTGACAATGGAACAATGTGTGTGACTTCAGAAATTTTACTGGTCATACCATCAATTTCTTCAGGCACTCCAGGCCTGCAAATGTATCATAACATGCAATTTGACTTACAGAACAATGAATCCCATATGTATCATCACAGTTTTTTGCTCTTTCATTGTCAACTAAACCTTCAAATTCTTGTTGCATAGTGTTGTAATTTCATCTCATAGCAAATATACAGTACCTGTCACTTATGTGAACTGAGAATTCTCATCCCTCTCTTCTGTCATTCCTATTCACTTTAAAGGATTGCAGTGATAGATTGCTAGACTGCCTCTTTTTGTAAAACAACCAGTGGACCTTTGAACATCCTTCCATACCATCAACCAACAGCAAAGGTTAAACAGCACTGACAGTGCAATTCTGCCAAACTCAGAAAGTTGTGCCAACTGAAAAATGCTGCACCACACTAGTAAATGAAATGTCACAACATTCCCTGTATGTCCAAGGAGGACTGAGCAAAGCCAAGTGACAGGCTGGGCCTTGTCCTGCCCGCAGTCCACACCCGTTGCATGCGTGAAGTTTGGCACAATGTGGCTGGCCCTGTTGTAAAGCCTTCATGTCATCATGTTGCTGTCACAGCTCTTTGCCTCACCCTTCCAATGTCAAAGAACACCCAACTGCTTTTAGAGAAAATTGCTTACTACCATAAATTCATTCTGGCTGTGTCCACAGCGGACCATCCCCTCCACAAATTTCACCACAAGGACATTTCTTTTCACTGAACATCGGCCTGGCAGCATGCATTAATGCTTCTGAAATGTATGCTGCATTCTTCTCCTGGCATCCTGGCCACCAAATGGTCTTGGCTACAGGCTCCTCTAAGTATGGCCTGATGGTCGTGAGGCTGGTTCTTAATGTCTGATAGTTGACATGTCAAAAATGCTTAATTCCACTCAGCAGCACTACTGCCTAGTTGAGGAGGAGGCATTGCTATCATCTATACCTTCAAAAAGTTTGATGTATTCTTGTATGGATCTAAGTTCCACCTCATTACTTACCACAAGCCCATGGTTCTGTTGTTTAGTCCTTCTGCTTTGTACTTAGACAAAGCAGCAGATTGCCTCCAGTGTGGGGCCTTGTTTCTGTCTCACTACAACTATGAAATACATTTTTGGCCTACTGCACAGCATGTCAATGTCAATGCACTGTCCCTGATTCTGACAGGGCCATACCCTACTTTTGATCAGGAAGAGTTCCTTTGTTTTCATTTAGATGTTGAGGCAGAACGTATAGTGGAAGGGTTTCCTATTGCAGGCTTCTGGATTGCAGCTGCTGTTGCTGTCAACCTGACTTTGCACCAAGTTGTTCAACTTGGTTTGCCAGACAGGTCTTTGGGCAGGACTTCTGATTTTTTATGTAGCTATTCTGTCCTTTGTCACCACCTTCCAGTGTGTAATGGTGGTTTTCTCTTAGCAAATGATGGGCTGCCATCCAGGGTTGTGATTCCAATAGCTGTAGAGTATGGTGTGCTTCAGTTCCTACAGCTGGGAAAGTGGAGGGCTCTATTATACCAAGTCACTGACCCATCGACACATCTTCTGGCCTGGCATTGACGAAGACATTGTGTGTCTTGTCACGGCCTGCTCTCAGTGTGCAACCCATCAGGTGGTAAAGCTCTCTTCCTGGCCTAGGTGGTTAGTGACTACAGCATTGGTGCAGTTCTGCCACTCTGAGGACCCAGATGTCTAGATGCTACCAACACCATTCTCACTGGCCCTCACTTATGGCACTTTGCAAGAGGTGGCCACTGCACACGTCAGGGGCTGTGTCACTTCCACCTTTACTCACCAGTTCCATGCCAGAATCTCCTCCCACATCCACCAGCATCTCCGTTGCCCACCACATAGGTCATGGTTGTGTCATCATTTGCCCCAATTCCGTCATCAGACGAGTGCCCTTTTGGTAAGGGGGAGGGGTGCTATAATCCTGTACATATGGATATGATCCATGTTACCAGGTTACCAGTGCACTACACTCATACTCTGCCAATGGCATCTGTGCGAGATGGCCACCAGAGGCTGCCCGTAACTTGGGCACATGGTATGGCACATGGTGCATCTGCTGGAGATCTCCTCCATATAAGGACAGCACAGCAGGTGCTCATCCTCAGATTATGTTCTACTGTTTATTGTACCATTTGTGTGTTTGCTGTTTACTTGTATGTGGATAAACTAATTTTGTTCCTTGTGGCAGCACAACAGACAGGTGACAGCCAATCATCACAACTGTAGATAGAATGATATGGCATCTACACAATATTATTGAAACACATATGAAGATATATAAAATGATGAGACAGAGTGTCATTGTATGGTAACTGTTATATTTGACAAAAAATAATGATGAAATTGATTTTAACGTTCTAATCTAACATCTGCATAAATGAACCTTAATTTGAAATTAGAATGAAAACTGTTTTGTCATTCAAAACTAAGTTGGTATTCTATATCATACGTTTATTGATTTAAACTATCCATTTACCTTTTTTCTTAAAGTCATGTAAAATGTTGCAGCACACATCTTAATGCATTATTTTCTTTTAAGAGATGTTGTGCAAGGTTGAACCCATCTTCCATAGTGTCCATCTTCTCTGATGTTCTGACAACCTAACTGCCACAGATGTGCTTGACTGACCACTTATACTTTTCCAATATGTTTGCAGTTGATTTTGCACACACTGATCTGCTCTTAATATTTCATTGTGTCTTCAATTTAAAATAATGATTAAGTTATGGATATTGTTTGAAAATCAGATTTGGATAATGGAACCAGTGAGAGGTGACACACCAAAGGAACTGAAAGCTGCTTACTTGTGACTGGATGGTACCATCCTGCACAGGTCACAGTAGAAGTAGCTGTTTTTCTGTAAGTGATAAATAGACCTTTAATTGTGTTAGTGGGAGATCCTTCTATGAAACATTTGCCAGATCACAATTAAAAAGTGCTGCTGCCAATAGTGACGCTATTTTGTGTGGTAAAATTAATACAATTATCAAGTTCAAGAGGAAACTTGTGTCCAGCGATGTTATCACTAACAAAGTCAAAAAATAAAAATACCTAAATAATTCTAAATTTCACAATCTGTATGAAGATCCAACTGCAGCTTCTAACAACCAAGAGGAACAAAACACTATAAAATCATGTGAAAATTTCGGTTCAGAAACCAGCAGCTGGACACTTGTAAATATGACTCCAATGGCTCCTAGATGTTTTGGTTTACCTATGTTACATACGTATGACAGCCAGTAGTGTCCAGTTTCTCTGCTTCTTGTTGATTACTATGGAAGAAACTAGATTACATCACAACAAGAAAACAAAACTTAACCTAATATTTGGCATCAGAAATTCCTCAGCTCTTGTAGCTAAAATTCAAACAATATTGGCTTTAACTACACTGCCTGACAAAAAGTCACTTAATAGCCATGGTCAGATATCAATTTACTTTCATATACATATGCACGATTGTTGAGTAAGTAATGATTAGAGTTGCAGGTAGTCCATTACTGTTGTTTGAGTTAATTGTTGTTACCAAGCCTGGTAGGATATATAAGGAGCATGGACAGTGTAAGATGTTGAATGATCACTGTGAAGAACGTGGAGGTGCCACATACTCTTTTTAGACAGTGTTATCAGCACCTGACAGAGTTTGAAAGGAGCCTCATTGTGGGTCTTCAATTGGCTGCCTCATCAGATTGTGCAATATTCAAATCTGATGGCATTTGTATGTGACAGTGACTGTTTGACTGTATGGGAGTGTGAGGGCTCATATACTTATTGTTAATGTTTCAGTGAACCGCACCTAACCACCACATAGAGGGACTGTCATAGTTTGCACTAACAACACTGTAACCCCTTCTGACTTACATCTGCCTTCTGAGAACAAATAATGAACTCTTGCTACATTCTGTGTCATTCCATACCTTTGGTCAGAAACCAGCAGCAGTTTCACCAGAGAATTACCATCCCATGAGGTGGTCATTAAAACCACAATACAGACTTTTTTTTTTTTGGAGTCATGGTACGGCCAGGAAGAATAAATTGCTAAGTAATGATGTCACATTGCCTTTGTTGATGAACTGAAGTTTGTACTACCCTGGATAACCATCATTGGTGAGTACAATGCCAGTCTGGGAGAGGTCCCATTCTTTCATGGTTTTTTAGAGGCACAAGGTGTTACTCCTGGCATTACGGGGTGTAAAGCCATTGGGTGTAACTCCAGGTAACAGGTTATACTGACGCAGAAAACTCTGAAAGACAATGGTACACCACAGGCATCCTGTGTGTTACCTCTCATGCAAGAAGATTATGGTACCATTTTTCAACAGGATAATGGTCATTCACACATGATGTGTATCTATGAACTGTCTGCATGATGTTGAGGTTTGCCGGTGGCCAACAAAATCCCCAGAACTGCCCCTGACGGAACATGTGTGGAATCAGCTTGGATCTCAACTAACATCCCATGCTGGCATGCAGTATATTAATGACTAGTTACAAAAGTTGTGGGCCAACTTGTCTCAGGAGAGGTCACAAACTCCTTATGACACCTTTTTCAACCAAAGAAGTGCATACATCCATCTCAGAGGGGTGCAACATCATACTGATAAGTGGACTCCTACTATTAAGCTCTTTGTAAATTTGATTCAGTTTTGTAACCACTGCTGTAACATCACATAACTTCTCAAACTGTGAAGTTTATTTTTTTTCCCTTCTTGCAGGTTCACTTTCTTTGTCAGGTAGGGTAGTTTCGTTAAACATCACTAGCTTGTATACAAATACTCCCACTGATGAGTGCAAAAACAAATTGAGATACCTTTTACACATACCTAAGCTGAATTCCATAGTGCTACACATCAGCAATTACCAGTGAAACATATGCAAAACAGAATTATTTTCTGTTTGAGAACACTTACTACAGACCATCTAATGACATAGCTATGGATTTCTTTTATTAGTCCTAACTACATGGTGTTTTACAAACAAATTGAACAAGTGCTCTTCCTGTGAAAGCAACAATGAGCTGAAAAATTAAATACTGGATCAGGTATGTTGGCAATGTGAAGTGTTTATGGAATGGTATCACTAGATAAATGCATTCCTACAACATTTAAAGTCACAATACAAGGTGTACAACTTTGCTTACACTGTTTGCCAATAGGTGGCGACAATAGTAAGTAGCAGTCGAAACAAACAGATCGCAGACATCAGGCAGTTAGCTTGGACCTCAGTCAACATAACCTCGGTCAAACATTAGTCAATTTTTGTCTGCATCATGAAGTTGTACTTGATTGAAAATGTCATTTTATGAGCCTAATTCTCATGATTTGTGGGAGATGTTCCTGTTTTGTTTCAATATGAAGAAAACAGTGGTTGAGTCTCATTGAATGCTCTCAAGTATGAATGGTAAGGATGCTATTAGTGAAAGAATGTGTCTTGAGTGGTTTCAATGCATCAAGAACAGTGATTTTAATGTCGTTGACTGGCATGGTGGAAGAGAGAATGTTTTTGAAGATGCAGAATTGGAGACATTGCTGAGTAAAGACTCTTGTCAAACTCAAGAAGAATTGGCACAATTAGTGGGAGTGACGCATCTAGCAATTTAAAAACTTCTCAAGGCTATGGGCATGATTCAGAAAGAAGGAAGTTGGGTCCCATGTGAGCTGAAACCAAGAGACGTTTAATGGCATTTGTGGGTTTGTGAACAGTTGCTTTAAAGGCAAAAACAGAAGGGATTTCTGCATCATTTTGTGACCAGGGACGAAAAATAGGTTCATTATGATAACCCTAAATGCAAAAAATCATGGGGATATCCTGGCCATGCTTCCACATTGATGGCCAAACCGAATATTCATGGCTCCAAGATAATGCTTTGCATTTGGTGGGACCAGCTTGGCATCGTGTACTATGAGGTGTTAAAAACACATGAAACAATCACAGATGCTTGCTATCGAATGCAATTAGGTGCATTTGAGTGGAGCATTACAGTGAGATGCACAATATAGCGATTTTGCAGCACGACAATGCTCAACCCCACGTTGCAAGAGAGGTCAAAACATACGTGGAAACATTAAAATGGGAAGTCCTATCCCACCTGCTGTACTCTCCAGACATTGCTCCCTCAGACTATCACCTGTTTAGATCAATGGCACGTGGTCTGGCTGACCAACACTCATGAAGAAGCCACAAACTGGATCGATTCATGTATTGCTTCAAAAGTTGAACAATGTTTTTGATGCAGGATTCATACACTGCCTGAAAGATGGGAGAAAGTAGTGGCCAGCAATGGAAAATACTTTGAATGAAACACGTGTAACCATTTGTTTCATTAAAGCCTCAAATGTTGGGGAAAAATGGCGGAAGCAAAGTTGTACACCTTGTACAATAAAATCCAGTTCACTATGGAGATGGGAGGTTCTTCTGTAAATTATTTCAATACAGATCTACTGCTCCATACAATGAAACATCACTCATGAAGTTAGTTTAATGTAAGTGTATCTGTCATGTTTTTAGAGTAGAAGGTATCCTATGCACCTGTGCTGAGATACCTCACAATATTATCCCATATGACATCAAGGAATTAAATACAATTCAAAGTAAAGTAGTTAAAGCATACCACAGGTGCTGACTGTAGATATTGGTATTATTATTGTAAAGCATGTTATCTACATTCACCATTTGCAGATGAAATGTACATGCCTTCCACAAGAGTTGCCACACTTGTCTTCAGTCCTAGAAGTCTGATGTACCACACTACATGATTAGGACATTATTGATGGCTGTAATAACACCAATCTAAAAGGAATTATTCAATAGAAATTACTTATAGTACATTTTTATTGTAACAGAGTTACACTCTTATATGTGACACATCAACAGATTTCCCTCTGATATGTTATTTGTGGGGCTACATTATGCAGTTCCAGATGACAGTCTATTCCTTATGTTATCTGCAAGTTACTTTGGAGTCATCTGCTACACTTGATGACAAGTCATTGTTGAGTAACAGGAAAAGAGGGTGTCCCAAGGCAAAACACTGTATAATACCCCAAGTAAGTGACCTAATCAGACCAAATTTAATTTTTAGTTACATAATAGTCTAAAACAACATTATTTTTCCCACAACATAATGAGATTAAAGGAACTGCATTGATTTCCCTAAATCCTTATTGTTGTCGATTTGACAATACAAAAGTGATTCCATAAGCCAAAGCCTATGAATACTCCACGTTTCATTAATGTTGTTCTTTGCAGGGAGGAGGAAAAAAAAAATAGACTACAGATAACACTACATGTACCTGTAGTCTCATGTCACGACACCACTGTTCAAGATGTGATAGATTATATCTTATCTGCATTCCTTTACTCCAATGACACAAATCCTTTCGGAGCAGTAGGTTATTCATTGAAATGGCACAGATGAAGTAGAATACCTGCAAAATTAAAACACACAACTTCACTTAAAATGGTAACATTGTCATGGGTATTTTCTTTTATTTCTGGTTTGCAATCTACTAGAGACTTCAGTATTTACAAAATACAGCAGTTTCCTTATAGCCTAGGATCATGTAACTTACTGTTAGAAAATTGGTCATCTCACCTGCCGAAATATCTGGACAGTAAGTTCTGGGTCAACACCATGGTTCCCCATAATTTTATAGATATAATTTAGTTCCTGCAAGAGTGCATCCAATGACTTCTGTACACCCAAAAATGGCTCAGAATCCCATGATGACAACACAGCTCTTCCTCTCTTTCCACTAGCTATCTGACTTGTCAAGCCACTTATTTCTTCATGTTCAAGAATAGCTGGCACCACCAGTGGCTGTATCTTTTCTTGTATGTGCCCAGCAATATAATTTAGTTCCTGCAAGAGTGCATCCAATGACTTCTGTACACCCAAAAATGGCTCAGAATCCCATGATGACATCACAGCTCTTCCTCTCTTTCCACTAGCTATCAGACTTGTCAAGCCACTTATTTCTTCATGTTCAAGAATAGCTGGCACCACTAGTGGCTGTATCTTTTCTTGTATGTGCCCAGCAAGACTCTGAATAATGGCATGTGAATGATAGGCATTATTTTGGGGACCGTTATTATATACCTTGTAGATGAATTCATAAAACTGCTACGTTCATAGATGAAATGAGACCAAAACAATCTGTTAAGGAAAACTCAAAATAGGACTAAAACATGTTCTTATTTCAATCCTTTAATGCAGATATTCAATCCTCTATATAGTCAACAGAAAAAAATCCCTACTTTATGTCCTCCATGCAATGATTTAAGAATTAATTAATTAATTAATTAACAAAGGAAGTGTATAATTGAGTCTGTAATGTTTCTCAGCACTTACATAAGAAAACCAAAGAGAATACAAAGACTATAAACCATGTCTTCAAAACTGAAGAAATTTACAAAATCCACAAAACTTTAAACAGACCTGATCAACATTGTTTCTTCACCTCTGTGCACCTCTGTTGCATCTCATACTATGGTGTGCATATCATCTCGGGGTATTACATGCTACACCATTTGGACAGTAATCCCAGAATCAGTCTGCACTTTCTTATCATGTAGCCGTGTAGTAGTTACACACTATAAGGGTACAATATTCAGTAGGTGTGAACTAATTTGAGCTAGAACTTGGGTATTATTTAGAATATTTCATAAATACAATAAGTAAATCAAGTGCCTATCACCTTAATGAAAATTTTCGAGTTTTGCCAAATGAACCTAGCTCCAACTACTCAAAAATTTGACACTGAACTGTGCAGTCTGTGCATGGTTCTTAGTAGAGTCACATTTCCATGATAACACTGTATAAAATTAGCTTGTTTCTTCATACTTTGAGTACAGTATCTACGTCTTATTCAGTATTTAATCTGCATCAATAAGTTGTGTTCCAATTCAAAAGCTATCCTATGCAATGACACACTAAGAAGCTGAGGTTAAGGAGGAGATTAAATTTCAGTGCAGACTAATTCTCATGAGTCTTGCAAGGAGCATATGAAGGTTACACTTGAAATGTAATGAAATCACTTTCCAGGCATAGCCTCATGAGGTAATCAGTTAGGTGGAAATTGTTATATAATACTCTCAGATGAAGAATTATTGCACTATTAAACACAATGGGAGAACATTAGGTGGTATTTAAGAAAGATTCTCAGAAAGTTAAGATAGATCTGGATTTTGCACATGAAAAATTTAGACAGACACAAAATAGTTAACAGAAATCTGTTCTATGGCTTGGGCATGCATAAAATACAGAGCATAAATTATAATAAGTCACATATAGAGTGAGTAGGGAGAAATTTCAACACATAAATTGCCATGTTGACATTCCAAGTTAAAAATATTGCTCAATGTTATGACCTCCTGCATCCATGATAGCCTGGATACCATCTCAATTGTTTGCAGCACTTTTTGAACAAAGGACAATGGAATGTTCAGCAGTTGTGGCACAGCTTGAAGATCGTTACTGTGTCCAGCTTTCTCAGCCATGGCAACAGTACATTCTTCAACAACATGTGACACAACTGGCCACTGGCCTTTTTCAGGAGTAATTCCCAAATTGTCAGTTAGTTCTGACTTCTGAATCATATTCTTCAACACTGGTGTAGAAAGAGGACCTCTTCATATACCTTTAATGCATGAGACTTGTGAAGAGCAGCAACACTAGTGCTGCTGTTTTGATAAAAAAAAGTTCTATGAGTAAAGCTCTGCTCACATGCCCAGACCCTTATTGACTGTCTGCAGCTGTAATGCACATTGATACTTACGTTTCAGCACTTTGTCTCTGTACTAGTATTCCTACTAATGGCAAGTCATGATACTACCACTATTGACAATGCAAATTCTGCAGCACACAGTCTGAACACTGTAAAGTTGGGTACCCATATGGTAAATGGTAATCCACCTACACTTGCTCAAATAGCGAAGTTCAATAACAATCCTCCTCCTCCTCCTCCTCCTCCTCCTCCTCCCTCTCTCTCTCTCTCTCTCTCTCTCTCTCTCTCTCTCTCTCCTCCCTGGATTGAATTCAGGTGTTCTAGAAAGTCATTCAAGTTCTCACTGCCATGAAGCCAAATAACAGAACTATCATCTACGTATATGAAAAAACATGCTAGTTACAGCTGCAGACTCCAAGGTGTGTTCCTCGAAATCTTCCATATACAAATTGGTAATGATGGGTGACAATGGGCTTCCCATTACAACTCCATCTGTCTGCTCACAGTACTGGTCATTGAATAAAAAGTAAGTGGGTGTCAACACAGTGCTTACTTTCTGCAGTTTTGCATTGAAAATGGCAAGGTATGTTCCTGTTGAAGTATCTGCAGTTGTCAACGATGCCACCCAGCTGCATTCTCTTAAGTTATTTGAACACTGTATATGCCAGAAGAAACTAAATCTCACATTGTTAATTTCCTCCCAATAGAACTAATCACTGCTTGTGGAGGTTGGATAAATTCTGCAGCAGTACAGTAAGATTGCAATGTGCAGTGTTGTTTTTACTGCAGTGTTGTGATCAAAATATTGTTCCAACATTTGCCAAAGTAGTGCATCATATTAATTCTCCTGCCACTAGTCTTATCAAGCAATGCACTAGCCTAGATATTGTTTATGAGAGGATCCATTACACTCACTGACAGCTGGATTTTGTTTCCAAGGAATTTTTTCAGCTTCATTTAACGCCTGCTTCAAAATTTCAACTTTTTCTTGGGATTGGTGGATGATGCTTCATGGCACTGGGAATTTCATTCTGTAACTGCCAGGCATTTGGCAAAGTTTGAATGTTTCTGTGGCTTGGAATCTATACTGTATCTCAACATTCTGTGATATGTCTCATGGAGAAAGCTTTTTGATGAAGCAGCTTTATCGGAGCTCCAAAGCATTTGCCAGTGGTTGATTCTATAAGTTCTCTTGTACACACTCTTTTTAAACTACCTCCTGATGTTGCAGAATATACTAGGAGGAAGGCATATTGTGTGTTGACTGGGGGACGTACACCCAAGAGTAATATCACAGCAGCTGAGAGGACTGCTTTACGTTCACTTAGAGTTGACCCGTCAAAGGATGCAGTTTTTACTGTCTGATTCCACATATCGCAGGATCGGTTCTGACCCAACAAAAAGTGTTGAGAGAAAGACTAACAACCTCCTGGAAAAAGTTCCTTATGGTAGGAGAATATCAAGAGCCTCAATTCTTATTGTGCTATTCTCTCTAGGGTACTTGGCCTCCCTAAGGTCCACAGGGAAGAGGCTCCTCTTCATAAGATTGTGATTAAGACTGTTGCTCTGACATTGTGTAGAAAAAAACTTTGTTACTCTGTTGAGTCATATAGTAGGTCAATGTAAGCACCATGTTAAGAACTCAGCAGATTTTGTAGATTAGTTAGAGTGACTGCATTTGAATGACATATTCTTGTAAGTTTTGATGTGGTCTCTCTCTCTCTCTCTTCTCTCATGTACTTCTGTCCGATTCATTACAGTTGATTGAGGTTAGGACTGGTGCTGAATTAATGAACCCATTTCAACATGTGTTAACTCACTTCCTTTTTATTCAATGAGCAGTACTATGAGCAGACAGATGGAGTTGTCACTTATCATTGCCAGCTTGTTTATGGAATATTTTGAAGATCTTACCTTGGAGTCTAAGGCTTTGAAAACTGCATGTTTTTTTCAGATATGTAGAAGATTCTTTTGTTGTTTGGCCTAATGGCAGTGAGAATTTGAATGACTTTCTAGAACACCTGAATTCAACCCACCTCAATATTCACTTCACAACAGTGGTGGAAAAGGATGGCTGTCTTCCATTCTTTGATGTGGTGGTTAGGAGGAAGGTGGACTGTGTGTTGGGACATGCCAATTATAGGAAGCCTACTTACACTAATTTGTATCTGCAGGCTAATAGTTTTCACCATATAGCTTAACATGAAGGGGTACTTCAAACCTTGGTTCACAGGGCCAATGTCATCCTGGGCCCTGAGAGTTTGTCAGCAGAGTTAGTCCATCTTGAAGTCACCTTTTGTCGGAATGGTTGTAGTGAAAGAGAGATAAGACATATGTTGCACTCTTGACCAACTATGCACTGTGTGAGCCATGATAATACTGAGGTGGTACCAAATTCTACGGCTTTTTGGCCTTACACAGGAAGCATTTCAAACAGGATTGGTCATATTCTGTGGAAATACAATGTGATGTGTGTGTTTTAATAACCATTTAAAATTGGGGTCCTTTTAGGTAACATAAAGGATGATCTTGGTTCACGTAAGGTGGTTGTCTACTGTATTCCTTGCAGCTGTTTCATGTCATATATTGGTCAGACTATCAGGACTGTGAAAGGCCAATGTTCTGAGCATAAATGGCATGCACGCTTACAACAGCCAAGTAAATCTGCCACTGCAGGACATTGTCTTGACACCAATCATTCTTTGGAATATAACAGAGATTCCTATATGCACTTCAAGCTATTGGGATAGTGTTCGTGTATTGAAATAGAGAGAGAGAGAGAGAGAGAGAGAGAGAGAGTGTGTGTGTGTGTGTGTGTGTGTGTGTGTGTGTGTGTGTGTGTGTGTGTGTGCGCACGTGTGTCTGCACATACGCACGTTAGAGGACCCGAACTTAGAAAGTGATTTGGGCTGGCTATCCTTATGTAAAAAAAAAAAAAAAAAAAAAAAAAAAGCAAGGATTGATGATTATTGGTCAACGAATCCGTTGCTACACACACCGATATTTGACAAAGTGCTGTCCCGCAGGCAATTCACACAAATATTATCATTTTTACATTTTTGAATGAACAAACATTTGAAACAAACAAATTTTATATTTATTTACATTTTTCTGACAGCAAAATAAAGTGGATAATACTTACCAGCTTTTCAAAGTGCAACTCGTAATTGATTATTTTTCCAAAAAGTTTGAATGAACAAACATTTGAAACAAACAAATTTTATATTTATTTACATATGTATATCTTCGAAATTTCATGTAAGTAGGGGAACGGGATTGAGAACTTACAAGAACTAGTGATGATATCTCCTAATAATGTCAAGAATGGCCAGTGACAAGCCAAGTAATCTGAATTATCACTGTCGGGATCAATTTGTACGATATGTGCAGCCAGCGAAGTGTTAATATAGTATCCCGTAGCAGCATGGCCCTTCCCGTATCATTTTCTCTTCTCTTTCCTTTGATTCCCAGTCAATCCAGCAGACACATATTGCCCAACAAGTAATGATAATAGCTCTTTACGTGCAACATAATACATTCAGCATCTCAAAATTATAACAAATTATTGTTGTGTTAGTGGTTATTTCTTAGTGCTTAACTGATGAATCACAGTATGATAATACATACATATATGAATTCCTTCTTCATGAATTAACTGTAAGCCAAAATCAGTAATGGCAGTATCAAGAGATTGTTAGTAGTGTTTTACTAATATGCCATTTTCAGAGTGTGGTACCTTGTTTCGTCAGTTGCAGCTATATATCCTTTCAAGCCACATGGCAATGGCCCCATTATATGCCTCCTTTAAAATTATTCCTGCATATGTCTCTGCAGCTTTACTGTATGGTTAAATGATGATGGCATCCTCTTGGGTAAAATATTTCGGATCTCCGGGCGGGGACTACTCAGGAGGATGTCGTTATCAGGAGAAAGAAAAGTGGCGTTCTACGGATCGGAGCATGGAATGTCAGATCCCTTAATCGGGCAGGTAGGTTAGAGAATTTAAAAAGGGAAATGGATAGGTTAAAGTTAGATATAGTGGGAATTGGTGAAGTTTGGTGGCAGGAGGAACAAGACTTTTGGTCAGGTGAATACAGGGTTATAAATACAAAATCAAATAGGGGTTATGCAGGAGTAGGTTTAATAATGAATAAGAAAATAGGAGTGTGGGTAAGCTACTACAAACAGCATAGTGAACGCATTATTGTAGCCAAGATAGACACGAAGTCCACGCCTACTACAGTAGTACAAGTTTATATGCCAACTAGCTCTGCAGATGATGAAGAAATTGATGAAATGTATGATGAATAAAAGAAATTATTCAGGTAGTGAAGGGAGATGAAAATTTTATGGTCATGGGTGACTGGAATTCGAGAGTAGGAAAAGGGAGAGAACGAAACATAGTAGGTGAATATGGATTGGTGCTAAGAAATGAAAGGGGAAGCTGCTTGGTAGAATTTTGCACAGAGCATAACTTAATCATAGCTAACACTTGGTTCAAGAATCACAAAAGAAGGTTGTATACACGGAAGAATCCTGGAGATACTAGAAGAGATCAGATAGATTATATAATGGTAAGACAGAGATTTAGTAACCAGGTTTTAAATTGTAAGACATTTCCAGTGGCAGATGTGGACTCTGACCACAATCTATTGGTTATGAACTGTAGATTAAAACTGAAGAAACTGCAAAAAGGTGGGAATTTAAGGAGATGGGACCTGGATAAACTGACTAAACCAGAGGTTGTACAGAGTTTCAGGGAGAGCATAAGGGAACAATTGATAGGAATGGGGGAAAGAAATACAGTAGAAGACGAATGGGTAGCTTTGAGGGATGAAGTAGTGAAGGCAGCAGAGGATTAAGTAGGTAAAAAGACGAGGGCTAGTATAAATTCTTGAATTTAATTGGTGAAAGGAGAAAATATAAAAATGCAGTAAATGAAGCAGGCAAAAATGAGATCGACAGGAAGCGCAAAATGGCTAAGCAAGGATGGCTAGAGGACAAATGTAAGGATGTAGAGGCTTATCTCACTAGGTGTAAAACAGATACTGCCTACAGGAAAATTAAACAGACCTTTGGAGAAAAGAGAACCACTTGTATGAATATCAAGAGCTCAGATGGAAACCCAGTTCTAAGCAAAGAAGAGAAAGCAGAGAGGTGGAAGGAGTATATAGAGGGTCTATACAAGGGCGATGTACTTGAGGACAGTATTATGGAAATGGAAGAGAATGTAGATGAAGGTGAAATGGGAGATACAATACTCCATGAAGAGTTTGACAGAGCACTGAAAGACCTGAGTCAAAACAAGGCCCCGGAAGTAGACAACATTCCATTAGAACTACTGATGGCCTTGGGAGAGCCAGTCCTGACAAGCCAGTCCTGACAAAGTTCTACCATTTGGTGAGCAAGATGTATGGGACAGGCAAAATACCCTCAGACTTCAAGAAGAATATAATAATTCCAACCCCAAAGAAAGCAGGTGTTGACAGATGTGAAAATTACCGAACTGTCAGTTTAATAAGTCACAGCTGCAAAATACTAACACGAATTCTTTACAGACGTATGGAAAAACTGGTAGAAACCAACCTCGGGGAAGATCACTTTGGATTCCGTAGAAATATTGGAACACGTGAGGCAATACTGACCTTATGACTTATCTTAGAAGGAAGATTAAGGAAAGGCAAACCTATGTTTCTAGCATTTGTAGACTTAGAGAAAGCTTTTGACAATGTTGACCAGAATACTCTCTTTACATTCTGAAGGTGTCAGGGGTAAAATACAGGGAGCGATAGGCTATTTACAATTTGTACAGAAAGCAGATGGCAGTTATAAGAGTTGAGGGGCATGAAAGGGAAGCAGTGGTTGGAAAGGAAGTGAGACAGGGCTATAGCCTCTCTCTGATGTTATTGGGTTGGGTTGTTTGGGGGAAGAGACCAAACAGCGAGGTCATCGGTCTCATCAGATTAGGAAAGGATGGGGAAGGAAAACGGCCATGCCATTTCAAAGGAACCATCCCAGCATTTGCCTGGAATGATTTTAGGGAAACAATGGAAAGCCTAAATCAGGATGGCCGGACGTGGGATTGAACCGTCGTCCTCCCAAATGTGAGTTCAGTGTCCCAATGTTATTCAATCTGTATATTGAGCAAGCAGTAAAGGAAACAAAAGAAAAATTCAGAGTAGGTATTAAAATCCATGGAGAAGAAATAAAAACTTTGAGGTTCACCGATGACATTATAATTCTGTCAGAGACAGCAAAGGACTTGGAAGAGCAGTTGAACGAAATGGACAGTGTCTTGAAACAAGGATATAAGATGAACATCGACAAAAGCAAAACGAGGATAATGGAATGTAGTCAAATTAAATCAGGTGATGGTGAAGGAATTAGATTAGGAAATGAGACACTTAAAGTAGTAAAGGAGTTTTGCTATTTGGGGAGCAAAATAACTAATGATGGATGAAGTAGAGAGGATATAAAATGTAGACTGGCAATGGCAAGGAAAGAGTTTCTGAAGAAGAGAAATTTGTTAACTTCGAGTATAGATTTAAGTGTCAGGAAGTCGTTTCTGAAAGTATTTGTATGGAGTGTAGCCATGTATGGAAGTGAAACATGGACGATAAATAGTTTGGACAAGAAGAGAATAGAAGCTTTCAAAATGTGGTGCTACAGAAGAATGCTGAAGATTATATGGGTAGATCACATAACTAATGAGGAGGTATTGAATAGAATTGGGGAGAAGAGGAGTTTGTGGCACAACTTGACAAGAAGAAGGGACCAATTGGTAGGACATGTTCTGAGGCATCAAAGGATCACAAATTTAGCATTGGGGGGAACTGTGGAGGGTAAAAATCATAGAGGGAGACCAAGAGATGAATACACTAAGCAGATTCAGAAGGATGTAGGTTGCAGTAAGTACTGGGAGATGAAGAAGCTTGCACAGGATAGGGTAGCATGGAGAGCTGCATCAAACCAGTCTCAGGACTGAAGACCACAACAACAACAACAACAACAACAACAACAACATGTCTTTTTCCACATTCAGATTAAAAAAGAAAGAAATGTATTAGAGACAATATGGATGTCACGTCAAACCTTATTCTTTTTTAAATTTACAACTTTTTAAGCAAATATCCAGCAAAGTTTAACTTCTTGAACTGATGAAATACCAGGACCACAGAAATAAAAGGCCTCAAATGGCACATCTGATATCTGAAGGCAATGACTTGTTATCGGACCCACTTCAAACAAAATTCCCAATTGAACTACATGACAGAAGCTGTCAATTTCATACAGAGCAACACAGCAAAATCATGTCCACTGCTCATAATAGTTATTCACTACTGAAATTTGCAATGATACATCAAATGAGACGTTATCAGTACTAGCTTCTCTCAAAAGTGGAGAAGTTTTCAGTATGACAGTTCTTATCTAATATACAAGTGAACCTTCCAAATTTCAATCTAAAATACTGTTACACCAAACTTCTTGTTTGCTATAGTAACTGTTCAGAATGGGAATTGCAATTAAAAATCATGGCAGATGTGGAAAGCCATTCAGTAACATTGCTCTTAGTGGAATAAATATCTCAGTGTCACTGACATTCATTAAAAATAATTATTGTATGGGAACTGAATGTTATGAATGAATGTGGTGCACATTGTAATGTGCAATAAGCCATTTGGACCATGTATATTCTCAAATTTACAATCTCATCCATTTTTCAATCTTATTTGAAATGTTTTAAACTCCGACTGTATAATATGTCGTGCTAACACAATTAACCCCTGTGATAAAAGAATTTCATAAAAATTACTGTACTACAAAAAACAAAACAAAAAAAGCTTTGTTCATGTGATTACATATATTATCATAATTGTTCTATTGTGCTGCTGAGTGAATTTCATTTTCTGTAAATTATTCTTGATTTAATAATCTGTTTTGCTCTTAGTATGCCTAAATCTTTACTGATGTACTATGAAATGATGTGAAGTGGGTGCCAGTTGGTTGTATGTTGTCTGTCTGGAAGGAAGGAAGGAAAAATGTAAAGTTGTCTGGAGTTTCAGACAAATGGAATGTATTTCACTGAGTGAACATTGTAGTTGACGTCAGCAAGGCATATAGGATTATTAAAATTTAAAACTACATATGAATCAGTTTGTAGTCTATGTCATTTCAAGAAACATGTCAATCTATAGGGTTTCCAGACCTAAAAGAGAACCTGGCTTCCATACAGAAGAAATTCAAGCAACGGATTGAAGGAGATCCTTTAAAAAAGGAAACAAGAAGAGTATTTTTTCTTTAAATCTACCACTAGATCTGCCCAACAGTATTTCTACTCAATGAACAATTATTACAATTAACAGTCATCCAATGTGCATAACAAAGGAGGTCGTTAAAGTGGTGCCCTTGTGGCCAGGATACTTATACGTTTGGATTTTTGACAGTGTTTATGTTTCAGGTGATCAAAAAGCATATAATTGTGTTGCAAAGTGTAATGATTTTAAACCAAATATTGTTTGACATAGTACATGTTGAGAAGTTTTGGAATGACACAACACTATGGACATACATGGTTTTAAAAGGTTGAAACATTATTACGAAAGTTGACACCACCTACCCAATCCAGGACAATAATAAGCTAAGTACCAATTAAAAAATTTATTTTTGTACTTTCTCAGTGCAATGTTGTGTGGACATTCTGACTGGCATTTTTTCAAGCATTGATAATTTATGAACAAATTTACAACAAATGGATCATGATCAGAACAATGAAATAAGTATGCTGAAGCTACCAGCTTCAACTTATGACTTTAAAAAGGACATAGCCAATAAAGGCATGTTTCAGGACGCATTAGGCAGTAGTTGACCAAAACAGTTAAATGAAATCCATGCAGAATCGAAATTTTTAGACAGTATTGTGTTATATTTGAGTCCAGACCATGAGAAACAAGTATAGTTGCACGTAAGTGAAACAATGCCGAGTGAAAAACCGAAACAGTTAAATTTACAAGACATGTTTACTGCATTAATGTCATCAATGAAACAAAGAGTGAAAAACTGTCATTGATAGAGAAAAATAGTGAAAAACTGTCATTGGTAGAGAAAATTAGTGAAAAAACTGTCATCGACAGAGAAAAATTGTGAAAAACTTGAAAGTCAATAGTCTCAGAATGTAATGTCATTAGAGCAGAGCTTAATGCACAAATTTCAGATATTAAAAAAGACTTAGTTGGTGTTTTTTCGCAAGTGAAAGCTACAGATGAACATGTGAAAAAAGTAGAGAGGAAGTTAGAGGCTTCAGAATCCAAAATTCAATCATTAGAGACAAAACCATAGGAAGCAGACAAGGGTCTCAGATCTGAGATAGGTGCTTTTGAAGTTAGATGTAAAGATGCTGTTGGAGACACTAGTAAACAAGCTGTAAACTTTATAAATAAGCAAAATGAAAAAATAGACAGTGTTGTCTCAGAAATAGATAAAAAAAGTTCAGAAAATATCTGAGATAACAGACTCAAATGTGTTAGACTTACATAGTGATGTCACTATTACCAAAAAAAAAACAAGATGGGGCTTATCTAAAAAAATTCTGCAATGTAGGACACCCAAGCTTTCCTACTATGCCACTAAAATGTTTCCTCGGTGACAAGCATTTCCATCCAGTTGATTTTATATGACATTGCCATGATAGTTTTCTCCCTGGTCTGAGTGATGAATTAAAAATTAAGTTTATTAAAAGAACATTAGAAGGGGAAGGGCTGTCATAGGCCATCCAACGTGACTGTAGCAATTTATCCATAGATGAATTCAAAAAGTGTTTTTTGGAAAAGTTTTGGTCTGACACTGAACAGGCACAGATAAAGAGTGAGTTTTTAAATGGTCCGATGTACAGGGAGCAGAATGGGGATATGAAAGAGTTTTGCGAAGACCAGACCATGAAACATTCTCACTTAGACCAACCTTTTCATGAATTAACTCACATAGGTGCACTTAAGAGAAGGCTACCAGAAATAATTGAAATGGGGTTACTCTATGGGCCAGATGATTCTGTAGACCAGTCCTGAAATATGTAGAAACGTTGGACAGGGTGTGTAACAGGTTTGGCCACCACAGTACAGATTCCAGGAGGCTTAACTGGAGTAATCACAATAATAATAGAAATTCAAATAATAATGACAGTTTTAACCAAGGACATAACAACAACATCCTGGCAAGGAATGACAGGAATCCAAATAATTTTAGAAATTATCAGGATGTAGCATCAAACTATGGGGACCAACAGTTTTATGAGAATAGAAATTCTGGGAACAGAAATGGTGATGGGAATTTTGAAAATAGTGGTGGAAAATGGACAAATAGTAACTAGTCCCCCACATATGTGAGAGATAATGATAGTAGAGGTGATAGATTAAACTGAAACCCTCTCGGTTGGCAGAAACATTGGTGAACAGTCATTTTTGACAGTTAACAGTAACATAAAACCTATACAACACTGATTATGTAAAATTCAGAGAGTTAACAACTATTTGATTATTTTATGAGTACAAAAGTAATCAGAAGGATGTTTTTCTGTTTATAGGGAAAAAAGTTTTTTGATTATATCAAAAAGGTAAGGTAATGAAATTTTACAAAATGTACAAGTGTATCAAATTATTTTGAGTGCCCTGAGTAACCAGTAAACATGAAAGTGTAAAAGGATGTATAATGGTAGGAGTAATGAGATTAGTACACTGCATGTACACAATTTTTTGGGGAATATTGAGGAAGTATAGGGTATATATAGGTATTAGTAGAAGAATACACCAGAGCTATTTAGCATCATGCACTAGCTTGTAAAGGGTTTGTATAATGTTATAAGTGAAAGTACAGTTGCCCAGTGAAGTGCATTTGAAAGTAATGAAGTGATTGTAGGGAGTGTTACCTTTCTGACCCTTAACCCTTATGTGGTCATGTGGCTTTTCGTAATGTTAATAGTCGTGTAGGGTGTTACTAACACCCAAAATAATAGTGGCTATAATGACACTGTTGTGCAGCATATCACTGATATGAATAAGTTTACTTCACAAATGGCTATTTAGAATGTTATCTCCCAGTATATTAGCGTTTTATTTAATGTTACTTTAGTATTAAACTGGGTTATTTGAAACATAAGCAATAATTCCCATTTTCTTACAATATTTTGTTTAATTATTTATTTCTGTCATTCTTCATACTGTATTACAGGTGTAAGACATTATACTTATAATTAAAAATTTGTTCAGTCAATTCATACAAACATTTTATGAAATCAGTCACTATCACTGGCTGCAAGGAGTGCGTTATCATAGCACTTTTCACACACATTTCTCATGTGCTTTACACACATAACTTTCAAACATCGAGCACAGTGCAATTTAACTTTTATATCTTTACCCCGAGGACAAACTGTGCAGCACCTGGACTTAAGTATCCTTTGCTCAGAAGGTGGTGCATTGTTGCTGTCTTCAATTCCTGCCATTTTTGTGGCTTTCTGTCTAACTTGTTTAGGCAGGGAGTGAGTGGCTGCTCTCTTACACACTATGGGATTTACTAATGACCTTCTGACATCACGTAAAAACATTCTTTGGGAAATCCTCTCATTGTTATTATTTGCATATATCATGAAGGCGTTATTGTAAGCATTGTCAATCAGTCGAAAAAATAGGGCAAGTGACCAGCGTCTAGTTTTTCTTGAGGTTGAATAAGTAGCGCACATTTCATCTATTGTGTCCACACCTGATTTGGTCTTATTGTACATTGTCATAATTTCTTGTTTCTTTTCCTCTGCAGTATTAGTGTCAATGGCACAGTCATGATGCAAAGATGAAAGAAGAATAATGTTCTTGCTCTTCTTTGGCACATATGAAACAATGGTGATATCCTTTCTGAATCCAAAAAGGCTGCTTCTAAGTTCATGACCTCTCGAGCAAACAAAGTCTGGAGGGATCTCCCTCTTATTCTTTCTAAAAGTTCCTACTATTGTATGTTTCTTTTTCAGGAGCTCTTCAGTCAGTGGTATGGAACAAAACCAGTTGTCTAGTGTCACATTGCGTCCTGTGCCTCCAATAGGCTGTACAAGTCTACTTACTATCTCCTTAGGCGAGTTTGACAGTGCAAAGGGACCCTCTCGCTGTTTCCCCAACATAGATTTCCATCCCCAAAGTATACCATGTTCTAGCGTCACATAAGGTGAAAATTTTCAAACTACATTTTGTAGGCTTGCTTGGTATATACTGTCGGAAACTGCATTTGCCTCTAAATGCAACCAGTTGTTCATCCACTGTTGTATATTCAGATAGTATAATTACTGACACAGATTGACATGAGTAATTCAAATACTTCTCTGAATGCAGCTAGGTGATAGAATTTCATTCAATTGTTATTTGCTCTCTCCAGCCATTTAACTGTAGCATACCTCTTCATTATTTAACTCACATTTCCAGAAAGTAGTGTAAAGTTTAAGTTGTTGTTTCAGAAAATTCGCGCTGTTGTTTCTCTTTACATACAGTTGCGTATAGGCCAAATTTGTGGAATCATATGCCGGCCGGTGTGGCCGTGCGTTTAAAGGCGCTTCATTCTGGAACCGCATGACCACTATGGTTGCAGGTTTGAATCCTGCCTCGGGCATGGGTGTGTGTGATGTCCTTAGGTTAGTTAGGTTTAATTAGTTCTAAGTTCTAGGCGACTGATGACCTCAGAAGTTAAGTTGCATAGTGCTCAGAGCCATTTGGAATCATATTTTCGTGTTTACCTGTAATTTAATTGACTTATTCTTAATCAACTATTACGTTTATCATGAGTGAAAAGTGCTTGACTTGCCATAGAATCTTAGATCGGTACTTTGGTGTGACGGGTGCTGTAGTTTTTTCCAAGTGGGCGAATGTAGTGGCGTGGGAGTGGGGGAAGTAAATGATACTCGTCAGTGGTTTCATAGGATATGTAGTAGAGGTAGGATGATATTAGAACAGGAGGGGAAAATTGGCACCCTTCAGGCTGAGTTAGATGAGGCCAGGGGGGATCTTGACACGTTAAGGAGGGAGAAGGGCAAAAAGAGGTGAGAAGTGGCAACAGGAGGAACAGGCCTAGAAATTTGTCTGACAGCTTCGTGGTGAATAAGGAAAATAGATTTGACCTGTTGCTTTGGTTAGAAGCTGGTGAGCCTCAAGCAGTTGCAGGTGTAGACAGGGCACAACAAACTTTCAGCAGAAAATTGAAAAGTAGGAATGTAGGGAAATCAGTAAAGAGAAAGAAAGTGTTGGTGTTAGGTAGTTCCCATGGAAGAGGTGTTGGCCAAGTTTTGCAGGATGAACTAGGATGAGAATACCAGGTCACCAATTTTTTTTAAATCTAATGCTGGTCTGGAGCAGGTGACAGAGGATTTAGGATCACTTTGCAAAGATTTCACTACGGAAGACACCGTGGTTACAGTGGGTGGGCCAGGTAATAGTATTGACAGAGTTCCTGGGTGCAGTACATAGTGTGACCTGGCAAAGATTGCATCAGCATCGAACCATACTAGTGTTGAGTTTGTATATGCTCTTGGGCACCATGACCAACCCAATTTGAACTCTTCTGTTAGTAGAGTTCATTTGGAGTTGGTTGGTTGGTTTGGGGAAGGAGACCAGACAGCGTGGTCATCGATCTCATCGGATTAGGGAAGGATGGGGAAGGAAGTTGGCCGTGCCCTTTCAGAGGAACCATCCCGGCGTGATTTAGGGAAATCACGGAAAACCTAAATCAGGATGGTCGGACGCGGGATTGAACCATCGTCCTCCCGAATTTGGAGTTGGAATGGCTGCTTATGTCAGGTGCAGGGTCACACATTGCTGTGGTTCCTGTTGGTTCTCTCAATATGTGGGATTATACTAGGCATGGCCTTCACCTCAACAGAAAAGGGAAGGATAAACTGGCTGAGCAAATAGCAGGACAGTTAAAGGGGGGAGGGACTGTCATGAGTGATAAAATACCAGTGGTTATAGTGTTCAGGGAAGACTCTTTTTAAAGTAGGGAGGACAGAAAGTAACCAAGTTTTAAGAGAGGTTAGGATTGAGACAAACCTTCAGTTTGAGAAAGAAACCAAAAAAACATAATTCTAGCTTGTTACATCAGCATAAACAGCTGCTGGTTAAGAATTTTAACAATCAGCAGAATTATATTACAAAACCAATAGTCAATGGCCTCTCAGAGCATGGCATGCAGTTCCTTCTGTTAAATGTTAATACTGAACAGGATATAAAATATGTTAAATCTGAACTCAACAGGGTAATCAATAAGGCAAAAATGGATTATTTTAGGACACTCCTCAGAGACATTAACTGGAGTGATGTTTACAGTGCTCATGACATGAATGAAAAATAAAACTTTTTTGCTAATAAAGTGCTTACCTTATTTGAACACACTTTTCCCCCAAAACTAGCCAAGGTTAGAGCACAGTCTACAAAGAAGTCATGGATTATTCAAGGAATAGAGGTGTCTTGTAAAACAAAAAGAAAACTGTATCTGTCAATCCAAAACAGTTCTGATGATTATGCTATAGCACATTACAAGAGATACTGCAAAATATTAAAGACTGTAATACGGACATCAAAGCAAATATATTACATGGAAAAGATAGTCATATCAGATAACAAAATAAAGACAACATGGGATATAGTGAAGTGGGAGACTGGTAGAACCAGATATGAAGCGGGGCAAATAGCATTAAGAGTAAATAATACATTGGTGACAGATATGTATAATGTTGCAGAACTTCTTAACAAACATTTTATAACTGTTACTGAAAAGATGGGGTTGCCAGATTCTGTAGATGCTGCCGTGGGATACCTTAGACCAGACATTTCAAGTAACTTATATAATATGAATCTGACCCTCACTACCCCAACAGAAGTAATGTCCATCTTGGCCCACCCCATTAGCTGTGCCATCTAACGCACTGCTAGTCACTGCCAGTCCCTGGCACGAATCTGCCCGATGGATTAGTGTCAAAGTCCGGTATGCCAGCCAGTCTGTGGATGGTTTATAAGGCAGTTTTCCATCTGCCTCAGCGAATGCGGGCTGGTTCCCCTTATTCTGCCTCAGTTACGCTATGTCAGCGATTGCTGTGCAAAAATTTTCTCCGCGTATGTGTACACCATATTTAGTCTACCACAAAAACATAAAACATTGGGGCTACACTCTGGTGTGAAGAGTTACTAGGGAAGAGGGTCCACTGGGGGACGAACCACACAATAACTCTGGGTTTGGTGTGGGGCGGTAGTGGGGTGAGTGGACTGCTGTAGCCTGTTGTTGGGTTGTAAACCACTGAGGGCTATGGCATGGATAAAGCCTCTCCATCATTTCTAGGTTCCCAGTTCCACACAATACAATACGATACAACGTCCATCATAAAATCCTTAAAATCAAAAACATCTGGTAAGTATGATGAAATATCAACACAGTTAATTAAAGAATGTGATTCTGAGTTAAGTAACATATTAAGCTATCTGTGTAACCAGTCATTTATCAGTGGAATCTTATCACAAATAACATACTGTCATAGTTGCAGTTCAGATTTCTAAAGGGTTCTGATATTGAGAAGGCTATCTTCACTTACAGTGAAAATGTACTTAATTCATTAGACAAAAAATTGCAAGTAACTGGTATATTTTGTGATCTGTCAGAGGCATTTGACTGTGTAAATCACAATATCCTTTTAAGTAAATTACAGTATTATGGTGTAACAGGAAATGCTGCAAAATGGTTCAAATCTAATATCTCTGGCAGGAAACAAAGGGTGTTATTAAGAAAGAAACATGTATTGAGCTATTAGGCATCAGCCAACTGGGAACTAATTACATGTGGGGTCCCACAAGGTTCCATCTTAGGGTCCTTACTTTTTCTTGTGTATATCAATGGCCTTTCATCAGTAACATTACCAGATGCCAAGTTCATTTTGTTTGCCGATGATACAAACATTGAAATAAATAGCAAATCAAGTGTAGTCTTAGAAAGACCGGCTAATAAAATATTTGTGGACATTAATCACTGGTTCCTAGCCAATTCTTTGTCACTAAACTTTGAAAAAAACACACTAAATGCAGTTCAGAACTTGTAAGGAGTGTCCCACGAGTATATGCCTAACAGATGATGACAAGCAGATAGAAGAAGTGGACAGTGTTAAATTCTTAGGATTACAACTTGATAATAAATTCAACTGGGAGGAGCACACTTCAGAACTGCAGAAGTGTCTGACCAAATCTCTATTTTCAATGCGAATTCTGTCAGACATAGGAGATATAAAAATGAAAAACCTGGCATACTATGATTACTTTCACTCCATCATGTCATATGGGATTATTTTTTGGGGTAATTCATCAAGCCAAGCTAAAGCAATGTGCAATAAGAGTTATATGTGGTATGAACTCAAGAACATCCTGTAGAGGCCTGTTTAGGGAACTAGGGATTTTAACTACTGCTTCCCAATATATTTATTCATTAATGAAATTTGTCATTAAAAATATATCACTTTTTCAAAAAAACAGCACAGTTAATAGAATCAATTCTAGAAATAAGAATAAACTTCACAAGGATTTGACGTCACTTACGCTTGTAAAAAAATGTGTGCCTTATTCAGGAACACACATTTCCAATAACTTGCCAACAGCCATAAAAAACATAACAACCAATGAAATTCAGTTTAAGAGAAGCCTAAAGGATTTATTGGTGGCCAACTCCTCCTACTCCATTGATGAATTTCTCAGTCGAACCAACAGATTTTTGTGTGTGTTACAATCAAACTTCTGCACCATTTCAGTGTAATAATGTGTTCACTGTAAATAAGTACTGTAGTAGTTATATGTTTATTACCTTATAAATAAAATAAACATTTTTTAAAAATTTTAAATTCTGTGTATTAATGTGACCTTAGTAAATGAGTGTTGTAAAATAATCCTTTTATATAGTGTTCATTAAAAAAATGACAATCATTCCACTTGGGACCTTTGGAAGGTACATTAGCTTATGTGTTTTAGTTGTAAATACTGTATTTGTCATGTATTATTGTTTGTCTGACATGTTCTACATCCTGGAGGACCTCCTGATTACGAATCAAAAGGAATGACAGTAAATCTAATCTAATGTCTTATACTACATTACGTTATTTTGTGAAGTTTATCTATTGTGCAGGATGAAGCAGGTGATTTTTTGTAGGTGATTATTATCATTATTATTTCTTTACTTTCTCAGACGTTGAGTCTGGTTAAAAATGGGACGTGACGCGGACCTTGATCAAGCATTACTTCCTTTTAACTGTACAGTATGTTACATTGCATTTAGGAACTTTTGGGTAATTGAACATGTATCAATAATTACAGATTTCTGTAGTTGTATATATATGTTTGGATGTAGCTGTATTGCGTTGATGTACTGGTGGATACTGTGTGGTATGACTCCTGCAGTTGACAGTTTAATTGGTATAATGTCAACTTTATCCTGATGCCACACGTCCTTGACTTCCTCAGCCAGTTGGATGTATTTTTCAATTTTTTCTCCTGTTTTCTTCTGTATATTTGTTGCATTGGGTATGGATATTTCGATTAGTTGTGTTGATTTCTTCTTTTTATTGGTGAGTATGAAGTCAGCTTTGTTATGTGGTGGTGTTTTATCTGTTATAATGGTTCTGTTCCAGTATAATTTGTATTCATCATTCTCCAGTACATTTTGTGGTGCATACTTGTATGTGGGAACATGTTGTTTTATTAGTTTATGTTGTATGGCAAGTGGTTGATGTATTATTTTTGCTACATTGTCATGTGTTCTGGTGTATTCTGTATTTGCTAGTATTGTACATCCACTTGTGATGTGATCTACTGTCTCTATTTGTTGTTTGCAAAGTCTGCATTTATCTGTTGTGGTGTTGGGATCTTTAATAAGATGCTTGCTGTAATATCTGGTCTTTATTGTTTGATCCTGTATTGCAATCATGAATCCTTCCATCTCACTGTATATATTGCCTTTTGTTAGCCATGTGTTGGATGCGTCTTGATCGATGTGTGGCTGTGTTAGATGATACGGGTGCTTGCCATGTAGTGTTTTCTTTTTCCAATTTACTTTCTTCATATCTGTTGATGTTATGTGATCCAAAGGGTTGTAGGAGTGGTTATGAAATTGCAGTGGTGTAGCCGATGTATTTATATGAGTGATTGCTTTGTGTATTTTGCAAGTTTCTGCTCGTTCTAGAAAGAATTTTCTTAAATTGTCTACCTGTCCATAATGTCTGCTTGTGTCTGTATGTGTGGACGGATATGTGCGTGTGTGCGAGTGTATACCTGTCCTTTTTTCCCCCTAAGGTAAGTCTTTCCGCTCCCGGGATTGGAATGACTCCTTACCCTCTCCCTTAAAACCCACTTCCTTTCGTCTTCCCCTCTCCTTCCCTCTTTCCTGATGAGGCAACAGTTTGTTGCGAAAGCTTGAATTTTGTGTGTGTGTTTGTGTTTGTTTGTGTGTCTATCGACCTGCCAGCGCTTTTGTTCGGTAAGTCACCTCATCTTTGTTTTTATATATATTATGTCCATAATGTAGGTTTTTTATGTCGATAAATCCCCTTCCTCCTTCCTTTCTGCTTAATGTGAATCTTTCTGTTGCTGAATGTATGTGATGTATTCTATATTTGTGGCATTGTGATCGTGTAAGTGTATTGAGTGCATCTAGGTCTGTGTTACTTCATTTCACTATTCCAAATGAGTAGGTCAATATTGGTATAGCATAAGTATTTATAGCTTTTGTCTTGTTTCTTGCTGTCAATTCTGTTTTCAGTATTTTTGTTAGTCTTTGTCTATATTTTTCTTTTAGTTCTTTTTAATATTTGTATTATCTATTCCTATTTTTTGTCTGTATCCTATATATTTATAGGCATCTGTTTTTTCCATAGCTTCTATGCAGTCGCTGTGGTTATCCAATATGTAATCTTCCTGTTTATTGTGTTTTCCCTTAACTATGCTATTTTTCTTACATTTGTCTGTTCAAAAAGCCATATTTATGTCATTGCTGAATAGTTCTGTTATCTTTAGTAATTGGTTGAGTTGTTGATTTGTTGCTGTCAGTAGTTTTAGATCATCCATGTATAGCAAATGTGTGATTTTGTGTTGGTATGTTCCAGTAATACTGTATCCATAATTTGTGTTGTTTAGCATGTTGGATAGTGGGTTCAGAGCAAGGCAGAACCAGAAAGGACTTAATGAGTCTCCTTGCTATATTCCACACTTAATCTGTATTGGCTGTGACGTGATATTATTTGAATTTGTTTGGATATTAAGTGTGGTTTTACAATTTTTCATTACTATGTTTAGGAACTGTATCAATTTAGGATCTACTCTGGATTTTTCCAATATTTGTAGTAACCATGAATGGGGTACACTAGCAAAAGCTTTATGGTAATCAATGTATGCGTAGCGTAGCGGCCTTTGTTTAGTTTTAGCTTGATATGTCACTTCTGCATCTATTATCAGTTGCTCTTTACATCCTCGCACTCCTTTGCAACAGCCTTTTTGTTCTTCATTTATAATTTTGCTCTGTGTTGTATGTGTTATTAATTCCTGTGTAATGACTGAAGTTAATATTTTGTATATTGTTGGTAGGCATGTTATGGGGTGATATTTAGCTGGGTTTGCTGTGTCTGCTTGATCTTTAGTTTTCAGATAGGTTATTCCATGTGTAAGTGTATCAGGGAACGTGTATGGGTCTGCAATGTAACTGTTAAATAATTTAGTTAGATGTGAATATGTTGAGGTGAACTTCTTTAGCCAGAAATTTGCTATTTTATCTTTTCCAGGGGCTTTCCAATTGTGCATAGAATTAATTGCTCGGGTGACTTCATGTTGCAAAATTACCACTTCAGGCATTTGTGGTATCATCTTGTATGTGTCTGTTTCTGCTTGTATCCACAGTGCATGTCTGTTATGTTGTACCAGGTTTGACCATATGTTGCTCCAGAAGTGTTCCATGTCTGTTATGTTTGGTGGACTGTCTATTTTAATGTGTGTGTTATCTATTGTCTTGTAAAATTTCTTTTGGTTTGTAATGAATGTTTGGTTTTGTTTCCTTCTATTTTTACTTTTTTTGTATATTCTAAGTCATTTGGCCAATGCTTGTAATTTTTGCTTCTTTCCATCTAATTGCTCTATCGCTTCTTGTTGTGTGATTTTACCTAACCTTTTTTGTTTTTTGTCTGATATTTCATTTCTTATAAATTGTGTTAGCTGTCCGATGTCTTTTCTCAGTTTTTCTATTCTGATCTGTAGCCTGTGCTGCCATGCTGGTTTTGTGGATTTCTTCTGTGTGTTGGTTGGTTCTGATCTCTGCCTAGTGTGTATATTTAGAGTAGTGAGTGCTCCTATATAAACCAGCAGTTGTAACTCTTCCGTAGTTGTATTTTCATTTATTTTGTTGTGTATGATTGTGTTGATAGTTGTTATTGTTGTTTCGACTTGCGGGTTATTTGGTGGTCTATGCAAGAATGGTCTAATGTCTGTGTTTGTGTCTTTGTATTCTGTATATGTCAGCTGAAATTTTTCTTCTATATCTAACATGTGTGTCACTTTGTGTCCTATTTGTGCTTGTTCTGGTGGCTGTCTTAAGATTTCGTTTTCCTATGATTGTTTAATTGATGCGTGGTGTTCTTTATTTGTTTGCTCTGGGATGTTTGAGTCCATTACTGTATTTTATTCTTCTTCTGATTGCATATTATTTTGTCCCAGTATTTGTTGTACTTGTTGTTTGATGTTTTCTAATTCTGACTGGGGTATCCTGTTATTTTTGATTATTACACGGATCTGATCAGCTAGTCATTGTTCTGTTAAAAATTTTAATTCTGGGTATCTGGTAATAAATGTTGTGTATACTTGTGATCTGTATGCAGTTGTGTTGGTTCCTAAGTTTGTTGCTTGGTAATAACAGAACATGAGGTGTCGGTTAACTTCATCAGACCATCTCATCCTCTGTCTTTCTTTTCTTTCTAGGGTGATTGCAGGAAGCATGTCCTGCAAAACACCTATAGTTGGATTTAAATCATTTTCCGTGTGGCTAGCAGTGTCATTACCATTGTGGACGGGCATAGGGTTCAAGCGTCGTCCCCGACCATGACAGCGCTTGTCCGAGGCTTCATTAGTTCTGTCCTGAACCAACTAATCACATTAAAAAGGGGGTTAGCCCTATTAGTGGTTTGTTCTTTTCGTCGCCTTTTACAACTGGCAGAACAACATACCAGAGGCCTATTCTTTTCCCGGGCCTCCACGGGGATTATTATTATTATTATTATTATTATTATTATTATTATTTAAGTATTAAGTATTAAGTAGTATTTAAGTATTATTAAGTATTTAGTGGAGTAATAAGGTGATATTATGAGGATAATAGGTAAAGTTATTATGTTGATACAATGAGGAGATATTAGATGCATTTAATGAAGTATTTATGTATTACTTATGTGATGTGGAGAATGATGTTTGGTAGGGACTGGATAGGGAACATAACTTTTTCTTACCATGGAGAAAGTTTATGAAAGACACATATAGTCAGCAAGGTTTGTAGAGCAAGTTGTTTTCGGTCTGAAGTAACAGATGCAAGTAAATACTCAGTTAAATTTATGCAGAAAGGTTGGGTCTATGTGAAGTGTGACACCTTTTGTAATTAGGCAACATGTCAGTAACCTGTGCACTGGGAAGTGATTAAGTGTCTTGTTGGTAATTAATGTGAAGAATGTGACACTTTAAAATAGGAAGTAAGCTGGAGAATGTTTTTAGGGAATTAACAACTATACCTATACACCACTACATACTTGTACACTGATGAAAGATAATGAGAAGTCAGAAATGTTTATTTCTGAACTTATGAAATCTTTTTACTTACACTGAATCATACAAGGTAAGTCAAGAAAACACATCTGAACACTTGTGGGTAGATGTATTCAATATTCAAAAGGCTCTATAAATTGAACTACTTATTGTATCAGACTATATATTTGAGACATATAACTGTTCTGCTACTATTTCTGAAAATCTGATGAATGATGGGAGTTATATAGTTACTTTTCTGAAAACATGATGAGGTATATACTAAGTTTTTGAAACATTTTACCCCAGATGGCAGACTTATAATGAATTTGTTTTGTGCTTGATGTGCACCAAGTGTTGCAAGCCAATAGTGACTTACTAAAACATGTTATGATCTACATTTATTTGTACAGAAATTCTAGTTTTTAAGTTTTTAAAGTGTTTCACCACAACCATATCCCACACAATGACTTTTAAATATCTAAGTGGTGTTACATATTTTCTTTGCTGTTTTGTTATTTATGTAAGCAACTATGAGTATGGGAGTGATTCGTGAATGATACTATCAGGTACAAAGACTACTTTGCCATTGAATACTATACCCACACCGCATAAAAAAAACTGCATAACACTATCATTTTTGTAAATACCTTGAAGATAGTGTCTGATAACTAGTAATATATGTATACTATTCTTTGTCTTTGAACTACTTGTAAACAGAAGGCACCATGCGATTTTATTTAGATGTCTATGACACAAAACAAGCAAATCCTTTTGTCATCGAAGTGCGTAAAAGATATCGGGCGAGTTATTGACATCTGTGGGCACTTGCTTCCCAAAATTTGATACATCATATCATCTGCAAACAGTATATAATTTTGTGTATTACCTTTGTGGACATTGTCCAATTCAATCCGGTTTTAAGTGAATATTCAACCAGAAATGGTATGTAAATTTCAGACAACACCATGATCTGGAGAGGACATTTTCATTTTTATGCTTTCAGTGTTAGTTATATGACATGTTCTATGGACATTTACCATAGTGTTAATAAATATGTTATTTCATTGATGTTGTATATTATCCTCACTCACGAGTTGAACCAAACTGATAGTGAACTGGGCTGTGTGTTTAAACACACTACATGGTACCCTCAACTGGACTTGGACTTAAATTGTCATAAAGAACTTTTAGTTAAGTGCTAGATTTTACCATGTGGTATCCCGAATTGAAGCTGTGCCATGTTAGCACACCGGACTTATATTTGAACTACTATACACACAATCTAGTATCCTGGAACTGAGTAGTGCTTATGTAGCACACAGAACTTTGACAAATGCCTTGATGTTTTAGTAGTGTCTATGCTGCACACAGTATTTCATGAACTACTGACAATGTAAAATAGTACTGTAGCCATGGTAGTGCCAAAAAGGTACAGAGGACTTGTTTCTAAGATATGGTATCGCATTTTTCGGTAGCAAAATTGGTATAGCAATCTACAATAGTGCAAATGATATAGTATTTTACAGTTATGATGAAAGTAACAGAAAAGACTGTTTTCAAAATAGTATTAACTTTTCAAAAAATTTAGTAACTTTAGGAAGTCAATTGAATAAGAAAACAAATCATTTATCTTAGTATTTTCTGCATCCAAGTTAAAATTTACAGATTGCTGAGTGTTAGTTTTAGTCTTGTTGCCCCTAATGCATTAATATTTGCTTTACAGTTTTTGTCTTAGTGTAAGTATTTTTCTTTAATATTGCTAATTAGTAGTTATACAAAATTCAAATTTATTTATTTACTTTTTTCAAGATGAGTTAGTATTTGCTTTTACCTAAGGGTTTGCCAAGTATTCTTTTCACTCAAACTTCAAATCAGTTAAGAAGTCATTTTTATGTTTCTCTGGTTTCTTTTTGTAATGCAGACTCTGAAAGCCTTGTTTATCTTGGAATTTTCTCATGAAATATTTCACATATGTGGTTAGGGAACATTGGATTCTGAATTTTATACACTGAAAAATGTTGTTGGAAATATCATTGGAGCTGTGTCCACTCCTAAAAATCAAGACCATCAACAGTATGAAGAAATCTTTGTTTATGTGAATATATATTTTCATAATTGTTCTATTGTGATGATGATGATGACAAAAATTGCTGTCCATCTAACACTGGTGGCTCATGCAAAATTTTACCGATGTGCTACAATACTACAAATATAAACAGATTTTTTTTTTACTGTATCGTCATGACAGGATTGACTTAATACTGTTGTGATATTAGCCTTACATAATGAACTAAGCTCATGTATGATATTTTTATCTACATCTACGTAGATACTCGGCAGTTGACCACATGATGCATGGCAGAGTGTAGCCTTTACCAGTGGTAGTCATTCCCTTTCCTGCTACACTCAAAATATAGCATGGGAGAAATGACTGTCCACCTTTGTGTGGGCCCTAATTTCTCATGTCTTATCTTCTTGGTACTTATATCGAAAGTATATTTGGTGGCAGTAGAATCATTCTGTAGTTAGAGTCAAATACCATTCCTCTAAATTTTCTCAATAGTTTTCCTCAAAAACATCGTCTTCCCATTTGAGTCGCTGAAGTCTCTCCATAATACTCGTGTGTTGTTCAAACCAACTGCTAACAAGTCTAGCAACACACCTCTGAACTGCTTCAATGTCTTCCTTTCATATGATCTGCTGCAGATCCAAAATACTCAATCAATATTCGAGAATAGATCACTAGTATCCTATATGACATCTGCTTTACAGGTAACCACAAAACTGGTTATCATCCACCTTCACAACCACAATCCTCACATGCACATTCCATTTCATATTGCTTTGCAACATTACATTCACATGTTTAAATGATTTGACTGTGCCAAGTGGCACACTACTAATGCTGTTACAGAACAAATTTCTTTCCCTACTCATCCACATTAACTTACATTTTTGTACATGAAGAGCTCGCTGCCATTCATGACAACTAGGAATCTTCAAATAAATTTGTAGTTGAAATATGGACAACAAGCAGCCCTATAATGGAATGACGATAATGAAAATTTGTGCTGGGCTGGGATTTGAACCCTGATTTTCTGCTTATTGCAAGAGGTCATCTTACCATTAAGCTACCCAAGCATGCCTCATGGGCAGACTCGATCTTCTATATGTTGTTAACCATGTGTCTATAACCAACACTAGTAAATCCATTATGTCTATTCCCATACAGGGGAGACATTTTAATTGAAAGTCACTTGCCCAGTGTTGGTAGTTAAATAAGATATTGCAGTGCCTGTGTTGTTCAGAAGTACAATGTAGTGATCTGTCTGACATGTATGTATGTCCAGAGGACCACTGCATCACACCTCTTATGAAAACAAGCAGTGCAATTTTGTATCTTAAGTAGAAATCTTGTCTAAGGCATCTTGTATCCCATTACAGTCACACAACAGTGAAAAGTTCCTGTACATCACATTATTATCAGTAAATAAACAGATTGCTGCCCACCCTATATGTTTATGATTTCCATTGTTTCTTTTTTGTTAATGCATTGATGTCCTAGATCTTTCACCCCTTCTACCCCATGCATTACTGTTCATGAATAACAAACATGAAAAGCAAATAACACACTGTACACATCACAAACACAAATCCAATGCTCTTCATACACTTTCATACTAAATCTCCTCATATACTCACTTTTTTACCACCACCTACAACCTTTTGACTTACAAATGTGGTAATCTTAAGTAAATTGCATATATTAATTTTACCAATATAAATTTAACTGTTTAAATGTATTTAAAATTTTATAATTGAAACTTTAACATTATGATGGGGGAAAAGATGCACAGAGCAGCAAGAATCAAATGTGAACTGACAAACTGCCAGCTGGTATGCTTGAACAGTGCACCATGGCACTTATATGTCAAGTATTGCTCACAAATCCCTCATACTTTACTCACAAATTATTAGAGAGAACTTTACATTTTTTATGGCCCATGCAGGTGACATATGATAGTAAGTTCAAAGGGGCATCCACCCATTTCTACTCACACAGTTTGATCCAGATTTGTTAGGATTTAAATTTGGAATAGGTGTACCTAACTCTAATTCTTCCTTTCTTCTCCAAAAATCTCCTGGAAAAGGGCCTCTTCAGTAGAACATATACTGAATTTACCATATTGCTTTCACATCACCTTACAAACATCTTCAACGAAAAATACTGACTTGTGAATGACATCATGCCCTTAGTGCCACCAGGGATAATGTCACACCAGAGCATGTGCAATCAAAACAGACAGTTTTATTGCTTTTTTGAGTTGAGCATAGTGTGTATGACCATTTCAGCACTTGACACTTGTTTCTGGTTATCATATGGAGAGCACTACAAAACATTTTTTCGTCCATTTTATTTGCATACCAGCACACATTTTATGAGAAATGGTATAATTTTAGTGCAATGTTTACACTGAGCTGTAGCATGTTAAAACATGATCACCAGCCACACTGCCATCAGTAGTCAGCAACAAACTGGTGCAGGAAAATCACTAAAGAAATTCATGAAAGCTATCAGTTTTGTCATATCTCCACTGCCATAACTTTTTACAGACTTCTTCGAGCATTTTGTATGGGATCACGTCCAAATGATTAGGCTATCACGAGTTCTGTGCTCATTGTGTTCCAAAACGACTTTTTGAAAATCACAGAACTCAGCTGATGACTGCTTCTCTTGACAGTCTTCTCTCAATGTGTAGAAATTAGGGATTAAGTTGGGTGAGAGGATTGTTGAGGGAGAATTATGGTGAATTAGTGGGGAGTTACTCTTTGTATAACAGTGCAGATGGAGATGACACAGTGATTAACATGTTGAGAATTGATGGAAGAAGTAATTAGTACCTCTGGTGTAGTGTTTTAGGCTGGAAGCAGTAGACTATAGGTGTTGATAAGCAAGAGTGAAAATTTCTTCAGTGGGTTCATAGCAACAAGCCATAATGAGATGTATTGAATGGTAGGACTTACGAGTTTCAGAAGAAAGTTGAAATTGGTGCGCAGGTGGTCTTAGGACTGAGAAATGAGAAATTCCACAGAGTATTTTTTAGAAGCAATTGGAGGCCATGCTACACTTCTTGACTGCAGTCAATGCAGCAAGTCTTGTCTATTGATTACATTACCACCACCAATTATCATCATCATCTGGAATCTGTTGTTTGTACAACAGCTACAAAATTGCAGTAAATATAAGGCATACCTGGTAGATTTCTACAGCTGTATCTCAAAGAACTTCTCTGTATTCAGTGAGATCAAAATTCTGTAGACACTGTTCATTCTGTAGTGATGTGTTTTCAGTTTGGAACGTTTTGTCTCCACTATACTGTTTCAGATTATGCAGAAGTCTCACAGTATTTGAAAGCCACAAAACCATTATATCAATATCATCATGGCCTTTCTTAGTAACTTTTTCGATGGTGTAGATAGTTGCTGTCAGGAGTAATCGTACTTTCTCATAATCATTTTGACAGTCGGCATGCCTAATGCACATGAACAAAATGTATGCAGGCAATCCTGGCAGTAATGTTACAGCAATATGTGGCTTTAATTCTGCAATTAAAAGAATGTAAAATTCATAAACAATGGAAGTACTTCAATAAAGAGAACACATGAGTGAACATAATGAAAAATTATTCAGGGATATATACTGACCAAATATCACATGCCTAACAATATGTATAATATCCTCTTTGTGAAACTCAAAAATTCCTTGGTAATGTCTTTCATTCTTTCTTATCCCTCTTCTGTTATTCCTTTGACCTTGCCTCTTCACTAGCACTTCCTCTATTGAGTTTTCAGCTGTTTCTGCATTGTTATCTAATTTGCTGGAAAACACTAGGGGAAAAAATGTAATATTGTTTCTGAAGCAGTTACACAATCATTATAACAGCACCTCTCAAAATATGGAATAATTTTAACATCCTGTTTATTGGTCTTCAAAATATACTTACACCCTGCATCCTTCAGCACTTCAGTTTGCAATTTTAAGCTGTTCTTGCATTGTGAAAGTTCCTCTTTAGCTAAATCTAGTTTTTCTTGAAGGACCTGGAATTTGTACACAACACATTTAGAAATAATTAATATATCCAAAATGTATTTTGCCATTTGCACTGATTGTGGTAAAAGTATAAGGAAGCAAAACTGTATTTGCAGGCAATGGATTGGGAAAAAATAACAAAGAATAATAAATGTGGGATTAATTATAAAACTGCTGGGGAAATGATTGCACTACAAATTGCATCTATTTGCAAACCATTACAAGAAAAATTCCAGTGATGATGTTAGATGAAAAAGATCTTGCATTTCTCCTTGGACCATACTGATTTTTTCAATAATGATGGATGTGCAGGATTTATGTACAGTTCCTTATTATCTAGTGAGAAGGTATCATGAAAGGTTATCCTCAGGAGTCACATTCTCTGGCCACAAAAAATCATAAGATATATTCATTGTATCTCTGTCAATTAAACCTTATACTTATTTCCTCACAAATCATTTGTAATTATTGGTCCATGTACATTGGGTGAAGTTTAACAAAACACAAGAAACCAAATACAGTTCATCAGCATTCTTAAAATAGGGACTTCATAGTTCAAGCATATATTAAACAGGTTGGGAAGCCACAGAAGATGATCACAGCATTTACAATCTTATAGTCATATCAGGAGGGTGAAATCTGTAACTCTGGGCGTACCAAGAGTATCCTGAGAGGAAGCATTCAGTAAGTAATGTAAAGGAGTACAATGCTTTACCATTTCTGGCTCAGTTCTTTACTGCATTATGAGCATGAAATCTGCAGCTAAATGACAGATGCAAAGTTGCCAGGATTTTTCTATGCTGAAACCAGTAGATTGTATACCATAATCAAAGAAATGAAGCAGATGATGCAATACTGGGAGAAACTAAACTGCTTTCAGAATAAGATTTTCACTCTGCAGCGGAGTGTGTGCCTGTCAGGAAGTTTCACTATACTGCTTGCATATAGTGGCAATGAACTGCTAACTCATTACAAAAACAGCAATAAATTGGATAATAATAGTTTAAAATATAACTACTGGAATTTACATAATTATTCATGGTATCAGCAAAGTTTTCTCAGATGAGCTGCAGCTTGGCACAGGGTAAATGACAGCCAGTTGAGGCTTTGATTAGTACCCAACACAGTCAACATGTCTGCAACACATATCATTGTAAATATAATGCTTTCAATCAAAATTTCCATAATCAATCTAATGTTCATGACAATTTTCATAACACATGTATATCTTCCAACATGCCTGTGTGAGAAGTGAAACCATTACAGATATGTTGACATTACAACATTTTATTTCTGCATAAAGAATATTTCATATCAAGTTGCTGTTAACCTAATAAAAATGTACTGGTAATCTAATAACTTACATATTCACACACGCCTTATTGCCACATTCTGCAAAGTAGATGTGAAAGTTAATTTAGCATCAGTTCCAGTCAACTCTACTCTTCATGAAAGAATGCCACTGACATAGGAATGAAGGTGAGTGACCATTATGTGGAATCGTGATGAGGTTGGGTGAATGTGCATTGCTGTTGTTCAACTTTTAATATATTGTTTCTCAGCCACTCATGTGCACTAGTCCTGTCCATTATCTTAGTTGCCTCAGCCAGTTTCCAGCTGCAGAGCTTCATGATAAACCAAGTTACTTCTCATACTACAGGAAACAGACTCAGAAGGAGTATGGATTTCAGTTTGAACTTTTCAGTGCTCCAGGAAAGTGTGTTTTTAAGTGGAAGTACATTTCTTAGGTAAGCACAGCCCTTCCATCAGATTGGAGTGACATTAGTTAGCTGGAAAGTAGTGTTTGAGACAGTGAGATCAATGTGAGAATGTTTAGCTTCGATAGAAATTTTTAGAGTAATGTCTTTGTGTGATTCTTTCTCCATTTACATTGACTTTGAACTTCCTTTTTAGTTATTATTGACAACAGCTGCCAGTAGGCAGCTGGAAGTGATGTATTCAACTGACAGCATTTATCATTTTCCAGTCCAGAGCTCATATCTCTGAATCTGTCCTGAAAGTAGTTTGGTAAGTACAGGGCTTTCAATTATTGACTCTGGAGTAGTGAGAAGTTCAACCCTCTCTCACAGGTCAAGTCAAGGCTGGCAACCCTTATTTCAACTTACTGGGTAGTGTGGCAGTGCCGAGAAGTTATCCAGTTCTACTAATAATGCTTCAGATTAAATCTACAGAGCAGTAAATCACATTATTTGTGTAGCACACTGGTCATTGCTAAGAGTAGTGCATTCCAACTGCTGCCATGGATGGAATTGCATGCAATGCCACGGAAGCTCTGACATATGGACAAAAGGAATGTTTCAAACCCAACATTGCATAGTAATGAATGCAGCCATAAGGGTGATTGTTGTTTTAGTAATATAGTGGGGTTTAATAGCTGTTATTAAAATAGAATAAAAAGTTATGAAAGAAGTGATAAAATTATAATATGGTTTATAGGAAATTAGGAGTAGCATAGTATACAAATACTAGTTTGACAAAGAGAGAATGAAATTTTTCACAGAAAAAAAACAAACATGAAGAAATTAAGACCGAAGATGAGTTGTGTAACAACTGCAGGTGTAAATTGATTCCAATAGAAAATAAACTGTTTTTTTTATTAACAAGAATATGAATTTTATTGGCTGGAAAGACAATTTTTCAGAGTTTTGCCTAATTGAATAATAAAGGTAATTATCTCATGTTAGTGCATAGGTGCTCACCCAGAGGATACCAGCTTTAATGGTGGTGATGGAAGAAAGTTTCATCACAGGAATCTGGACAAGGGGATGAGGCAGGGAAAAGGTGGAAGCAGAGAAGAGAGGTGGGGTAACATCCCTAAAGTGTGTCACTCAGTCACTATGAGAGGGCATTTTGTACTGTTGGTTATTCCTCAATCAAATGTGAATGTAAAGTTTTACAAACACCCTCCAAGGATTTGATTTGAAGAATGAAGTATGTGAAGTGAGAGTTTAATTTCATTCCATGCTAATCTGCAATGACAGAAAAAAACTGCACTGCATAAGCACTCAGCACAGTCAACTACACAAGAAAAAAAAGAGAAAAAATAAAAAAAAGAAAGACGAAAAATGAAATGGACACTTCACTGCTGGATCACAAGATGAAAGCAACAAACATTTTCCACTAGTACCTGACAGAGAAAACAGCATGGTATTTGTGCTTAGCCATGAAGTTCAGCATTAAGTAAGGGACTAACTGGAAAAATCTAAAAAATTGGCATAATTATGAACTCTTAAAAAGACCACAGAAAACTACAACTGTTATTGCTGATTTGGTCTCAGTCCTCTATGCATTCTCCTATTGTTAAGTTTTGTTACTGAGAAGAAAGCATAGAATAATACATTGTTTCCCCATTACAGCAGTCTGTATTATCACCTCTTCATGCATGTGTGTTTCCTCCTAAGACATCCTGTACATGCTATAAGCTGTTTTAATGAAGTTTTTAAACATTAATATGATCTGAATTAATATTCACCAGCTTTTCTGAAGTCACTCTTATAATTTCATGTTGCATAAAAGCCTCAGTTTGAGTTTGTGGGCTTTTAGTTAAGCTTGGAGGCAAAAGCTTGTGCTGATTATCATTCTCCTCTCTGAGTTTCTCATTTTCTTGTTGGAGTTGTTCTCTTTCTGCTTGCCACTTATTTTTCTCTTGGTGCAATTCGTCTTCCAGCTGCCTACATATGGAAATGGAAATGTCGTGTGGCTAGGGCCTCCCGTCGGGTAGACCGTTCGCCTGGTGCAGGTCTTTCGATTTGACGCCACTTCGGCGACCTGCGCGTCGATGGGGATGAAATGATGATGATTAGGACAACACAACACCCAGTCCCTGAGCGGAGAAAATTTCCGACCCAGCCGGGAATCGAACCCGGGCCCTTAGGATTGACAGTCTGTCACGCTGACCACTCAGCTACCGGGGCGGACAGCTGCCTACATGAATTTACAGTTTAAAGAGTTAATGATTCCCAGACTTAACTAACAAAAATAAGATATGGTACTGCATTATTGCACATACCTGTTTATCTTCTTCTGTGCTTCAAATGCCAGTACTAGCTCCACAACCTCATTTATTAAGTGTACATGACTTCCATAGTTGATACTAGCAACATTCTTCAAACCTTCAGTTTGCTTTGCTAGAATACTGTGTAACTGAATGCATTCCTCTCGCCATCTGTCAACTTCAAGTTGCAGCTGAATGTACTGCTCTGAATGAGAACAAATTTATAAACTGTCATAAATAAATGAAATTAATAGTAATTCATGTATAACAAAATAACACCAGTCGTGTAGAAAATCAGATGTTATGCTGTTGAACAGTCACCTGTGAATGTCAAGTTACCATCCCTAGAGTATTTGGAAACACAGACTTAAAATGCACATCAGGAACACATTCTCAAACATTATATCTATTATATTTGTTTTAGTGTTATAGCAATTTTATACCTTTAGCATGTAGTATGATAGAATAATTATTTCTGTCTAGAACTGGCAGTATTTGTAAAAACCTGCACTTACAGAAGTCCTCAATTATTAGAAAGAGCATCTATGGAGGAAAAAAAACTGTTTTTCAGAATGAAAACCATGAACTTGGCCATTTGGGAACAACAGCAACGAGAAAGATCCTTACTATGATGAAGAAACAATTTGATCTTACTTAGCAATTCTTCTCGCCCTAGACCATCATCTAATGTTTGATTAGAACAGCAATCATCGAATGATAGCTGAAGTTTAGTCATATTTGCATGTAATCTTCGATTTTCCACTTCCAGTTGCTGCAACTGAAATTGACATATAAAAGGTGTCTCAAGAATGATGCCTCAGAGGCAACAGATACTTAAAACAGAATTAAACTGACTCAACACTGCTCAGTTTATGTTCCTGGCTCAAAAAAGATTTTTATGTAATGATATCACTTATCATTTTTTATGTACAATTTGAGGTACCTTAATATGCAGTGGTCTTTGTAGTATTGCATACTTGAGATTACATCAGAGTCTGTCACACATCTATAAGTATGACGAACCTTGTCTCTTAACAACCACAGAAAAAAAACTTATACAAAGGGTAGAAACTGGCACATCCCCATTATGATTACAAAAGTGGCCTCCTGCTGCTGCTCATTTGATACAGAAGTCTTATGATAACACAGCTATAAAACATTCTCATAAAAATAGGAGTATGCCATGCTGAAACTTTTGCTTCCACTGATAGAAATACGTTGCACAGAAGCTCGCTAAAAAGTGTATAATCAACTGTTTGAAATATTTCTCAATAATAGTTGCAAAGAGGATCCAAGTTTGTACCATTTATCCATCTTATTTGCTAAGTGAATAACAATTTCTGATAATTAGACAAAGTTAATTAGCAACAGTTAGAAAAAGTACCCTTTTAAGAAAGTGTCATTTGCAGCCTGTCTAAGTTTTCTGATTTATCATGGTATAGTTCTCTAACTGGATTCTTTCATGTCATGGTATACTCCTCTAAATATATGTTTACATTAAGAATATCCCTCCTAACAAATCTTTCTTACTACTATATTGAAAGTCATTACTGAATTGAATCTTTACAATAGGAAATGTTCCCATACATCACAGCTATTAACTACAGGCAGTGTAGATAACTGTTATGAGCCTGTAACAAGAGGACTGAGTGGAGAGCAAAAAGTTTCACTTCTTAATCAATACTGGTTCTGTGATACTGATATAGGATAATTGCAGATTAGAAACTGACATTTGTTTTATGTGGGTGACATGAGCTGCATACAATTTAATAAAGTATTGAGGAAGATTAGCTCAACATCCTTCTGGTAATGACAAATCAACTATGTCCTCCTCAACAGTAATATCTCATCATTCACCATAACTGATTTAGGAAAACCTGTTTGAAACCTGGGAAAAATAGGCAACTTTATCTCCACAAAAAATTAAGACCTGCCATGCAAGTGCATGAGGTCGGGCTTGCTGATCACAGCTTACTGTAATTGTGATAGTGCTGTAGGTTAACATCAACAGTGATCTGATAAACAATTAACCATTATGATAAAATTCTCTTGACCTCACAATAACATCAAATGGTGTAAAATCATCAAGCCCTTGGGCCAAGTACTCCTCTGCCATTGTCAAGTGGTGACTATCTTTTGGTTGCTGCCATCATACTTATACAGCAGTGCTTCCTTCTTTGATGTCACTGGTGTTTGCTCCACTGCCATATAGTGTAATACTTTCATTGCACACCCACAGCACCCACTTCAATTTTCTGATGGTAGGGTCCCAAGGCTTGCTTAACTATAGGCCATCAACTTCATTGAGAGTGTTGTTACAAATTTTTATCTCTATTGCTTTTTTAATTATGATATCCTAGAAACAACACATCTGTGTAATAACTGATGTCTTTTTGAATGAAATGTGATGTCTGTTTTCCAGAGCATGCTCTGCTACCCTTGATCACTCAGTGTAACAAAAGTGAAAGTATCTTGTGTTCTACTCAGCACTGTTCATTAGTATGCACAGTCTGTCAAACATAAAAATATCCACACCCACACAGTATTTTATGTACTACTGGCATTCAAACACCTATACCATCTTTCAAAGGACTGATGAGTTGTGAAACTTTTGTTGGAGCCCTGATGATCGAATCTATTTCATGCCTCTTTAGGAAATGGCTGATAAAAGCAATCAGACTTTGCAGGAGGCATGTCCAGCATGATGTTCTCCATAAACAAGTTGGGTATAACTAGAGCTAATGGACTTTCCAATGTGAGGCCGTCCATCTGATTTTGTATGATGGAGAATATAGAATGTTTTAATCAGACAAATGCTTTGCACTGGATGTGGCTCCTGCAAAGCCTAGTTGCTTTTATCATTACAATTGCAATACATTCATCATGTGGTCTCATGAATGTAAAAAGCTTGGGGAATTCTTGGACCACATCAACAATATCCATGACAACATCAAATTCACAATGGAGGTAGAGACTGGTAGTGCCTTGCACTTCCTTGATGTCCTCATCTGCCATAAAGCAATTTGTGTGTCAGCCACAGTGTTTACTGGAAACCCACCCACACATACTGCAGACTGCAGATACCTGCACATTAACAGCTATCACTATCTGTCACAAAAATATTCTGTTCTGAGGATCTTAGTGCATTGTATGGAAGGTGTCTCAGATGCTGAAAACCTGCTGAAGGAACTCAGCCACATACAGAAAGTATTCAAGGAAAACAGATACACTTGTTACCAGATTTCACAAACCACCTTCCTGAAAACACAGGAGCAGAAGGACCCTGAATAAAACTCAATGAAGCTTATGTTTTTTTCCGTTCTGTGGCTCATTAATCAGAAATATTAGCCACTTCTTAAAGGGGTATGAAACAGTTTCAGTCTACAGGCCTCCAACAAAAATTTGACAACTCACGAGACCTGTAAAAGTGATGTAGGCCTCAGAATGCCAGGAGTATATAAAATACTGTGTGAGCATTGACAGTTTTCTGTCAGACGGAACATGAGAGATGCTTTCCCCTGTCATGTCATAAGAAATCAGTGATAGTAGAGCATGCTCTAGAATATTCACATTATACTGCATTCAAAGAGACATCATTTATTACATGGACTAGTTGCTTCTGGGATAGCATAATTAAAGAAGTGATAGATAAAAGTTTGTGAAAACACCCTCAGCAAAGGTGGTAGCCTACCATTGAGCAAGGATTGTAACACAGCCATCAGAAAGCTGAAGCAGGTGCAGCAGGGGCGCAATGCAAACATTACCCTACATGGTGCTGGAGTGAGCACCAGTGACGTCATGTAAGGCAGTGCAGCAGTAAAGGATGTTAGCGGCAACCAAAAGACAGTCACTACTTGACAGTTGACCAGGAGTACTTGACTGAAAGCTTGTGAGTTTTAAACCACTTGCTGCAGCTGGAAGTTCAAGAGAGTTTTAGTGGTACATATCACTGCAAAACCATGCATTAATATAAATCCTCCATAATATTTTAAATGACTCCACATCATACTTAATCAACATGGAATGAGGTTCAGAAATGTTATATTTATGTATGGCCAACTTCACTGATTTGTACATCACTAAAACTAACCGACTTACAGCTAAGATCTTCCCAATTTCATATTCAAAAAAGATAAAAGGAGCACTAACAACTAGCCTCATGTTAGCACTTTGCCGTCCTCACATCTCGTGCAAATTTATACACTTGGCGCCGGCAGCACTAATTCAGATTACTTGGCTTGTCACTGGCCACTTGTCACCTTTCCATAGATGACAAGCTTCTAAAACATTGACTTTTGTGAGCTTTAATTTTCCAGAAATCCTCTATTTTGCCATGTCATTCCACAAACTCAAATTTTCCTTTCAAGTAACTTCTTTGCAAGTTCTACACTGTTATAATAATCAGCCATGCAGAAGTGGTGCCACTTTCCCTCAGAAGGTGTCAATAGTTCCATCACTGTTTTTGCTAAAGGCTGTCCAGCACCGGAATATATCTCGAATGAAGAAATGTATCCTGTACTCAAATCACACAGCATCCGAATGAGTATGCTGTATTTCATAATTTTTGATGGATTATAAACTTTAAAATTTAACTGTCCACCCAATGGTGTCATTCCTTCATCAGTTGAGATGTTCTGACTTGGATTAAACATTTCTTCAAACTTTTTGGAAAAATAATCTATTACGAATTGCACTTTGACTAGCCGGTCGGCATTATCCAGTTTACTGTTGCTGTTGGAAAAATGTAAAAATGATAATATTTGTCTGAATCAGTTGTAGGACATCGTTTTGCAAAATATCAGTGTGTCTATCAATGGATTTGTTGACCAATAATCATCAATCCTTGCTGTATTTATAATTCTCATAAGTATAGCAGCCCAAACCAATTTCTATGCTTGGGTCCCATAACATTGACAAATTTGGCATTTTTAAAATCCAGTTTCCTTCTCTTGCAATTTTGACTATAGTACTTGTTGGATTCGTTGCTCATATATTCAAATATATCGTTCCCGACATCTAATTCTATGATATCCTCGATGCTCTGTGTATTTTTGGGAAATATGTTTGGACCCGAGGATCCTTAAAATTTATTATTGGTCTTTGCTAAATCAAAGTCTGACCCCTGTGCACTGTCTTCTTCATCTGATTCAGCCGAATCAGTTGGAAACCGTAGCCTTCACTGAATTCTTCTTGGACGTATTTTACTGTCTTCCTACGATTCTGCTTCACTTTAAATTTTTTGATATCCTATGTCTTCTTCCTAATCAGCCAAGTCATTCAAAATGTCAGACAAGACGCCTGCACCTTCATTGTAAATAATCCTATTGTCTCTTTCATCTGCCATGATGAAAGGGTGCAAGTACTTATAAAAACAAAAATCTTATTGATGTGTGTAACTTATTGTTACCTAAACAAAACACCAACAGAATGCAAAAGATACTGAAGTGCTGTTGCTGGCCACTGCATCATACTATGCTCATGACACCACTGTGGTGTCACCGACCACTGAGCGATACTGTGCAGACGACACCACTGTGGCGTCGCCGGCCATTGACCGCTATTTTGTGCACGACAGCACTGTTGTACCACCAGACAACGTAGTGTTAATATTTCTGAATTATGAGAAGGAATTTGTTCTGTCCTGTGATGCAAATAGCTAGCCAGGAGGCGGTATTATAAGCAAAGATGTGAATGGGAAAGAGCACCTTGCAGCCCACGCATCAAAACAGTTAAATGAAGCTGCAAAATTACTTGAGTGTGGAAAAGGAAATGTTGAGTTTGATGTCTGGTATCATGTACTTCAGGCGCTATATTTATGCCAGGAAATTGAAAGTCTTAAATGATCACACAGTGTCAAAATGGCTATTAAGCTTGAAGGAGGCTCCAAGCAGGTGGACTTGGTGGGAATTGAAATTAAACAAATTTGACTGGAGGAGATTTATAAGCCAGGCAGAAAGCACATAAAATGCAGACGGATTAAGCAGAAAGTTTGGTGTGATATGGACACTTGGCTGTAACAATACAGAATGATAGAAGCTGCTAACTGCTGATGCTGACTTCAAGCTATTCAAAACATAGCCACAATCTGCCATGCACAATGGAATGCTAGGTAGGGCACTGAAGCTTGAGCCATGCATCATGATGTCTGCTGCATTATGGGAAGAAGTATTGAAAGAAGTTCACACCCACATTCTAACTGGGCACAGAGGTCAAAGAACAATAGATTGTAAGGTTGCTCAACAATATTGGTGAAGAGTGTGAATACAGGATGTTGACAAGTATGTGAGAAATTGTGTGCTAGGTGCATAGTGTGCTTCATCAGCAAGTACCACTGGTAAAGGGACACCCTCCTCTAACATTACCTTTATTCAACAGAAGTTATCGATAGCAAAAAAAAAACTTCCTACCTTATAAACAGGTTAATATTATCTCATCGGTTTAAATAAAAGAATTTCATCTGATTTTGTGAATGATGTATTATAGTTCACTCTAAAATGTATAAAAAGACATTATTTTATTACAATTGATATGTATTACCTGTATATTTACGGTTAAAATTAATTTTATTTTGGAAATATTTGAAATCACGAAATAAAATCACGAAATATCTGGCTCACTTAAAATTCCTATTATTAATTGCACAATCTGATAATATTTATTAAATTTATTTCTGGTCTCATTTATAAAATAATTATATAGCTTTGTGAAAATTCTTCTTTTGTCAAGAAAGTTTGTAAACCCTGTTTTGTAAACTCTTTGGACTGTTGTTAGTACCACAGAATGAAGTAATAGTGGGCACAACTCTGATGGAATTGGACATCTTTTTAATTTTGGCAATAAAAATAAAATTTTTGGTTTTATGGAAGTGTAAATTGTAAAGACAGTGTGATATAGAGAAATGTGATACAATAAAAAAGTACAAAAACAGAAATTACACAACAGATTCACTTAACAGTTATCATGTCATCTGAAAACATACAAAGTCAAAAAATTGAAGCCTCAAGAATCAACCCCTAGATGTGACAAACTGGAGCCAATGATGAGAAAAGAAGGTAAGTACAAAAGTTTATTTGTCAATCTTACTCCTCTCAAAGCTTATGAAACAAGTCAATTATTTAGAAGAGTGAAAATCAACTGTTGATGTGAGGGAGGGTAATTTTACAATTGGTGGCGTGATCAATTGACTGATAATGAAGTTTTGTCTGTTAGATAAGGGACAGTGATTTGTGCCATTTGCAGTTTATATTGAATTTCCCATCACTCAGAGAAAGAAGACCGAGAGTTGCACAGCCAAGTTATAACAACAGTGATGAGATATTTCCCATAATGATGGACCGGATCAATTGAAAGAGGACTTTACAACTACAATGAGGGACATCAAAAACGAAAGCTAAGTACAAAGTATTTGTGAAATTAATTTGTTTGTGTACTTGTGTGATTGTTAACAAAATGAATAGAGATGAGGGCAGGTGTGACGTAGAAGTGAAAGCTGTGGGACCCAGTCAGGACATGTATGAGCCGAGTGAAAATGTAGTCAGCAAAGAAACAATAAAAACTGATATTTTGCAGTTAATTTGGGCAAAGCTAGAGGAAATGAAGACAGATAATAACAGTAAATTTAGTGCATTAATGAGCAGTCAACTGAAATAAGCACGGACAATGATAGAAAATTTACTTCACTACAAGGACAATTAAATGACCTAAAAGCTGAAAACAATAGTAAAATGGATAAGGTACAATACCAAACAGACCAACTTAGTAATCGCGTTTCAGAGCTAAAAAGTGGGTTGTCCGAGGGATTAAGAAGTGTGAACAAAAAAGTTGATGTCTTAGAAAATAAATTTATTGTTTTGGAAAATGAGTTAGTTGCCGAGTCTGCAAGACAGATGAAGAATATTAATGACATCAGAGTTGAACAGAAGGTCATAGCAGAAAAAATGGAACAGAACTTTAGTAGTTTGTATCAAAGAATTTTAAATGTTGAAAACAGTATGCAAAATAATGTAAATGTTTTAGATCAAAAAATTTCAGCAGTTCAGAAAAACTGTATTTACAAAAATCTGCATTCAAACAATAGTGTTGCATGGTGCAACATTCCAATCAAAATTTTTTCTGTAAGACAATTCACATCCAGTAGATCTTCTGCACCACTGTAAAGAGAGTTGTGTGTCAGGCATGAGTGACAGTCACAAAATTAATTTTCTTAAAAGATGTCTTGAAGGCTAAGCTCTGTCTTGGGTAAATCTAAATTTAAGTCAGTGGGAAACATCTCAAAGTTTCAAAAAAAGTTTTTTAAATAAATTATAGTTAGAAGCTGAACGGGGGAGAATTAAAAGTGAACTTTTGAATAGTCCTAATTATAGGAATTGGGCAATACCCTGAAAGAGTTTTGTAAGAATCAACTTCAGAAATTTATGCACCTTGATAAACCATTTGATGAAATGGCAATGACTGATGCACTCGAAAGGAGATTACCAAAAAGGTTGCAGTGGGATTTAGTGCACAGGCCTGATGATTGCCTTGAACAATTTTTACAATATGTTGACAGGCTGGATAGGGCAGTAGAAAGAAGCATGTACCATAATAATCGAAATGAGAGAGATTACAATGGTAATAACTACAGAAACAGAGATAATGGTAGCTTCTATCAGGATCAAAATGTTAATAGAGACAGAAATTTTTAACATCAGCAGGATAGGAATAATGGGGATAACCTAGGGCAATTTAATAGAAGAACCAATTGTAGATGTAACTACTCGGGAAACAGCAATCCGCCTCAATGAAGGTCCATAGTTTTGGGGCATGGAAACACAAAAAGCATGGGACCTTCAATTTACACTTTTAATTTCTCACTTATGTTTTGATAAAAAGTTTTGAGATACTATATTTAATTATGGTGTTGTCAGTACCAATTACAAACCAGAATGTGACACTAATGGGAGTTTTGATGCAGTATGTACTAAGGATTTCTTCTTTTGGTCAGAAAACAGTGTTATTGATGTATACCAGTCAGGTGATGACTCCACTGGATCTGAAATAGATAGTATTTTTTATATAGATGCAAATGAGAGCTGTGAAATGACTGAAGTTGGTATGTCTGAGACTGGTAGCTTATTCAGAATGAATGTATGATCATCAATCATAATCAACAATCATACTCATCAATCATACTCATCAATCATACTCATCAATCATACTCATCAATCATACTCATCAATCATACTCATCAATCATACTCATCAATCATAATCATCATCAGGGAATATGATTATGATGATTATCGTGTAGTTGTGGAGTTTAAGAATAATGAAGTTTCAGAGTTATTTGTGAGTAAAGGTAAGGTGATGTATGTGTTGATGTAAGTGATAGTCTTGGAATACCAGTCCAGTCAAAGCAGTTTTTCATTAATATCACACAGAGTAATGAGATATCTGTAAGCCAAGAGAAAAAGGTCAAAACCTTTTTAAGTCTGTTTTGGACGAGACTGATGGTAACATAGAAAAATGCGCATTCTGGAATAAGTTAGCTGTAGTTAGTCAAAATTTATATCCAAATTGGTGGAATGAAGTCAAAGAAGATCTGAGCAGGAAGTGTAATTTTGACAGTAATATATTTTTTGTGTTCCTTCTGTAATAAGTGAGGTCAGTTGCACTATGGAATCCATTCCTTGTCTTTAATCTATACCTGACAAAATGAGTAACCAAAGTGATTCTATGATATCAGTAAAGTTGATTAAACCCTGTAAAAACAGTGTGGATGTAGCATTTGACAAAATTGAAAGTGATATTTTATATGAAGTGTCTATTATCAGAGATGATGATTCAGATTTTGGATGTCCATACATTAACATTAAGATTGATCAGTGGGAAGGGAACTGTTTGTTTGAGACAGGTACCAATTTGTGGTATATCTGAACAGTTTAGAGACAAGATCCAGCATAATAAGAATTTTGTGGAAATGTCCATTGCACGTGTAAAGATAGAAGGAACTAGTGGTAAGTAAAGCAAGTATGTAAAATGTTAAAGTACTGTTAACTTTTAGTATAGAGGACAAGACCTATGACCATGGTTGCTTAATTATCTAGTAGAAAATACACACTACGTTTGCAGATTCATAGGACTACATAATTGTGGTGTGTTTATCAAGAATGTAGTATGTAAGATAATGTCATTCCTAGAGTTTTGTCTTATCTATAGGCTGTTCAAATTTATGATGCACTATATAATGATGTTTTGTAATAGATTTGTGCTTTAGAATATGATACATATATACTATGAGTCTACATGATTAGATCCTTTTGCAATTTTGAAATGGGATAACATACATAATTTGTACTGTAAAAAATATGAATAGTATGTTAGTATATCTGTGTGTATCACCTTGTTGGTTTATTCTTTCCATTGCAGTTAACTCCGTTTATCAAAGTTTCATATGTGAACCATTTTTAAATCTCATCTCACATAAGTAACTGCTTTTGGAAACTTAATAGGGAGAGCATACTCCGTGTGATGTAAAGAAGGTATTGAACAGCATATTTAGTACATAAAACAATGTTTCAGGATTTGGTTGAATGCTAGACTGAAAGTTTGAGAACTCTAGGGAGGAAACTGAAAGCTGTGCGTAGATTCACTCCCACACTGCTGTATGGCTGTACCTGGCTGGACCAGTCAACTTACAAGAAATCATAGGTGCTGGGTAATGTACTCAAGCACCTGCCAACTACATCAGTGTTGTGACGGAGATTTGTAAATTGTTAACCAAGACTACCAAAGACAGTGTTATTTCACATAAATGTAAGTTTTTTTTTAAGTAGGGGGATTAAATTCCCAATACATTATGTAACTTTGAATCAGTATGTATATATATTTTTTATCAGTTGTAAAGGAGTCTTCTAGACCTTTATGTATGTAGGTTAGTTTGTATGTCTTCCACACTATTTGCTAGCATAGTCAATATAACAAGATGTATACATGTCTACTTCCATACACTGATTTTTGTCCTCAAGCTACTTTATTATGTCATCATTTAAAGCTATTTATGACTCTCCCTCCTTTCATGAATCAACATATCCTCAAATACTCTGGTTTATGTAGCTGATTGATTTTGTACTATATTCCTACTCATAATTGAGTATATTCCTCTGGTCTGTACCCATCGTCATATTTTTAGAGTCGGCTCACTCATCGTACACTTAGGCTCTGAATTTTTTCTCGTCTCTTTTTAAGGCTTTGAAGGTGTGATTTTATGGATGTGTACTTACAATTTGTAATTATAGTCTCTGTACTTATTTCCATAGTGTAGTGTTGTAATGTTTTGACTTTGTATTATCTGTCTTTTAACAGTATGCTCCACAGATCTGAAGAGCTGAATGCCATGCCCTGACATATGTATAGATTATGACTTGTATAGCAGATATTTTTCTGTTTTCTGTAATATGTTATGTACCAGATACTTCTATACATCAGTATTCAACCTTTTGGCATCATTTTGTACACCGATTGTCAAACTTTATAGTCTGTCACAAAATATTGTAAACAAACAGTTTCAAAATTTTGTGAAGGGGATACTGTAAAGGGACACCATCCTCTAACATTAACTTTATTCAACAGAAGTTATAGATACCAAAAATATTTTCTACCTTTTGAACAGGTTAATATTGTCTCAGCTATTTAACTGAAAGAATTTCATATGCTTTTGTATATGATGTATTATATTTCAGACTAAAATGCACAAGGAGAAATTATTTTATTACTTTATCACAATCTATATGTATTGACACTCTATGTACAGTTACAATTACTTTTCTTTTAGAAATATTTTAAATTACAAAATATCTGGCATACTTAAAATTCCTATTGTTAATTGCACAATCTGACAATATTTATTTCTGGGGTCATCTATAAAATGATATAGCTTGGTGAAGATCCCTCTTTTGTCAAGAAAGTTTGAAAACTCTTTTTGTTTTGTAAAATCTCTTGAATATTTTTAGTACTGCAGAATGAAGTAGTAGTGGGTATGGATCTGATGGAATTTATTGAGATTTTAATTTTGGCAATAACAATGCAATTCTAGGCTTTATGGAAGTGGAAATTGTAAAGACAGTGTGATATCAAAAAAGCACAAAAATAGAAATTACACAGCAGACTTACTTAATAGTTAGCATGTAATTTGAAACCTACAGAGTCAAAAAAAACTTAAGCTTCAAGAATCAACCCGTAGATATGACAAACTAGAGCCAACAATAAGGAAAGAAGATATGTAAAAAAGTTTATTCATAAATCTTACTTCTCTCAAAGCTTATGAAACCGGTCAATTATTTACAAGAGTGAAAATCAACTGGTGATGCAAGGGAGGGTAAGATTACACAATTCAATGATTACCAGGATCACCCAGGCCATTTTAGATGGTTGGAATGAACAGTTTTGGGTCCATTGAGCCAAAAATGATGGGAAACCACTCCTTTTTGACTATCATAGACCACTTTTTGTGTTACCTTGCAAAGATTACAAATCAGCTAGCAATTACAGTAGCACAAGCAATTGTGAATAACTGGTTACTGAAGTTTGGCATCCCCAACATGATAATCACTGAACAGGGCACCATCATTATGTCAGAGATAATGAAACAGCCATTACATCCATCACACATTTGGAAACAAAGAACCAGTCCTTGCACCTGCAGTCTTAAGAGAGGACTGAACACATTCACCAAACCATAGATAAGGTGCTGAGCTATTACTTCAACAGTCACCATAATGACTAGGATGTTTACTTACCCTGTGTAATGGCTGTGTATAATTGAAAGGCGCACATTAGTGTTGGGTTGTAACCATATAAGGTGACACATGGAAGAAAGATGCCATAACCTTTTGAGGTATTAAACCTAAGATAGGGAAAAAATGGGAAACATATGGAATTATCACAAAGCATTAAAAGATATAAGAAAGCAAATGCAAAAGGCAAGCAATAAGGCATTCGATTGGCAAGAGAAAATGGGACAGTATAAAGTTAAACTGCCAGAGTACAGAGCCAAGTGAAGGGTAATGTTAACTGGCCCCTATAACCAAAGAGTAAACTGAAGAAATTTATTACGCAATATTATGGGCCATATCAAGCTGTGGAAATGACATCACTAGTAAACATTCCATTGCAGTTTCTGACACACAAACCATTGCTCAGGTGAAGCACAGTTAATCTTTTAAAGGTGCTTCAGATACTACTACAATTGCCAGCACCACTACTTGGAAAGAAGATAGATGGCAAGAGTAAAGGGGAGTAAAGAATCAAACTCGCATGCAGGCTGCACACAAGATACCATATGCTCTCAGGTCACGCACATAAGTGGTTTGTATGTATATTTTAGAAATATTTTTTGTATGATTTATTGTATGGGAGATATGGAGTACATGATAAACTTCATGGTAGATTCTGTTGTGTTTGTATAGTTCTCTTATTTTTCTGTTAGTGTTTTCACTTTGATCTGTTTTCTAGTAATAGGCTTGGTATGAAGTGCAATACAGGAGTGGAACACATGTATATCAGCAAAACAGAATGAGTTATATCATGTCTGGTGTATAACAATGGACCATGGGCAGTGTTCTTATGAGGGGGACGTAGGGTAATGCAGATTCCATTTCCCCAGGTGGTGTTGCCACCAAAAATGGGCATGAGTGCAGTCTTTGCAAGGAATTTTGGTTACTTGCAATATTATTTTACTTGTGCATGAATTTTTCTTGGGATAGGGTGTTCATTTCTTGTGGTTTCATGTCAAGAAGAGTATGCTTGGATTATGGGAACCATTCCAAACTGTAGTATTTTTTGTGCACTTTTTATTGTTATTTGTACTGTTTATGTAGTGAGTTATGGGTTGTGTATTCAGTTTGAGGGTGTATCCAAAATTATGTTTGTTTGTTCTAAATAGTGGAAAGCTCTGGAGAAATACACACAACTAAGGACACCCGAGGTGATGCTGATCTCCAAACAAAGGGGATGCTATGTGTTAATGTTAGTGGATGAGATTTGTCAATGGCAGAGAGGATGGGTTACAATATGCCTAACTCAGATGCTCCAGACTGTCACAAAGGTGCGTGAGAGTTATTTTTAGGTTGGTCAGTTGGTTGGTTGGTTGGTTGGTTGGTTGGTTGGTTGTTTGGGGTTGAAGGGACTAAACAGCAAGGTCATCAGTCCCTTGTTTCAAATGTGGTCCATTCAGACAGTCTGACATCTCAGAAAAGTCAGAACGATGAAAGGAAAAGGCTAAAAAATGTAAAAGTGCAGTTGTGCCATCAATGGTAAAAACAAAATGAGGGAAGTCAGCAAGAGAGCAACTCCAAGGCTATGCTAGAAGCAGGAAATATCCCACCTCTGAATGCTTTTAAATAGCAGGTGGTCTTGCCTCTACTGCATCAACCACTAGAATGTAGACGTGTGTACTGGAAAAGGAGACTAACTAATTCTAAAAAGTGATAAAAACAGAGTAAAAGGGAAAGAAAAGAGGATCTTGGCCCTGCCCCAACACCAGAGTGAGGTTAAAAACCTTAAAACTGAGAATAAAAACCACTTTCGCGGAGGAAACTGAGAACAAGATCGACCATCTGGGATCTGCCAGCCAACATTAAAGGTAAAGTCTGGGGAAGTCTGTACTTAGTACGCAGAGCCAAAAGAAGGCGCCATTCCACCAAAATGCTGAGACCAAGGGATGGCAGGAAAAACACTGGTCAATAGCCAGAAGGCCACTCATTAAGTCCGTACATAACAAAACATGGTTGCGTTGGGACTGTTTAATAAAGGTAAGGGCCTGGGAAACTGCCATCAATTCTGCAGCAAACACCCCACATGTAAGTGGGAGTAGATGATTTTCCATGTCAACAGAGAATGTGAAGGCATATCCCACATGATCAGCAGATTTAGAGCCATCAGTGTAAAAAACAACAGCATCCTGAAACTCCCATAAAAAACAACAGAACGCCATCGGGGGAGTGGAGTCTTTCGGACCTCGAAGCAGCAGGTGGGTGATGTCCACGGTCTGGGAACAAGATAGAATAGGAAGGATGAGTGAGAGAGGAATGGACAGTGATTGCATAAGAAACCAAAAGCTGGGACCGCCGAACGGAAATAGGGGGAGGGGGGGGGGGATCCCAACTTCCACCAGGAGTTTATCAACAGGGCTAATATGGATGGCACCAGTGGCCAAACTGATACCACAATGGTGGACCAGATCCAGGAGGTACAGTGTGGAAGGAGCAGCCGAACCATAAACTTGACAACCATAGTCAAAGTGAGACAGCACTAAAGCCTGATAAAGGCGGAGAAGGATGAAGCAGTCCGCACCCCAAGAGGTGTGGTCAAGGAAGCAAAGGACATTGAGTTCACGGAAACATCCTACCTTCAGGAGTCTGATATGGGGCAGCCAAGTGAGCTTGCTGTCGAAAAGAAGACCCAGGAAATGAAACTGTGGGACCACAGACAATTGTTGTGCATCATGATAGAGCTGCAGATCACGGTAGATTGTAGCACGGCGACAGAAGTGGACCACCCATGGTTTTAAAGGAGAGAATTGAAACCCGTGTGAGGGGGTCCATGCAGAGGCACGCCGTATAGCTCCTTGGAGCTGCCGCTCTGCAGAGGCCATCAAAGAGGAACTAACCCAAATGCAGAAATCATCCACATACAGAGCAGGGGGTGACCAAAGAGCTGACAGAGGCCACAAGGCCATCAATGGCAATGAGGAAAAGTTCTACACTCAATACGGAACCCTGTGGGATGCCATTCTCCTGGGTCTGTGGAGAACAAAAAACGGTACCAACCCAGACCCTGAATGACTGATGGAACAGAAACTGGCAGATAAAAATCGAGAGTGGGCCTGGAAGACCCCACTGATGACGTGTAAGTAAAATGTGATCGCGCAAAGCAGTGTCATACGCCTTGCGAAAGTTGAAAAATACTGCAACCAAATGGGTTGCTGGGAAAAAGTCTGTGAAACTGTGGATTCCAAGTGAAGTAAATGATCAATCAGAGACCGCCCCTCTTGGAAACCACCCTGGTAAGGGGACAATAGACCCCGAGATTCGAGGATCCAAGTGAGCCGACGGGCCACCATCCATTCAAGTAACTTGCAAACAACATTTGTCAGGCTAATTGGCCGGTAGCTTTCGACAAAGGGGGGTTCTTACCAGTCTTAAGGACAGGAACCATGTTGCTATACCTCCACTGAGAAGGGAAGTCACCCTGGAGCCAAATACAGTTAAGGGGCTCCGGAAAGGCTCAAAATCATGAAAAGTTCAATTTTTACTTTTTTGCATTTTCTGAATCTGTAGACTATTACCTTTTAATAGATATATAATTTATTCAATTCCGAAGACTACAACTATTTTTAAATTTTTTTTGAAATGTGTTCTACATGGGCGTGACCCACTGTGGCGCTGTTAAACTGCTGTCAAATGGTGTTATTATTAATGTCCGTGTTCATCAGTTACATTTTAGTGATGTGAGATAAAGTATGTGTTGTGGCTAACCTGTGATGGTTCAATATATATCGCTGGTGTGATTGTCGATTGTTTCATGTTTATTTAATCTGTCGTTATCTCGAAAATATTCGTAATTAATTCTGTTTCTTGAGTCTCTGTTTTGTTGAAGTATAATAATGAGTAAAAGTAAAGTTATTAGAAATCCTCTGAAGGCTTTTAAGAAAAGGAGAAATGTTGGAAAGCCAAAGGTATGTGTTATTACTGTAAACAATAAAGACGATAACCAAGTGAGTGAACCTAACCTCTCAAGTACACCTGCCCATAGCAGTCAAAGTGGGAAAGAAAATACTTCACAGAAGAAGCTTGGTTCAATGAGTGAAAACTATGAATGTTTTATGGGCGAATCGGATGTGAATGAAATATTTGATATGTTGGTTCTCAAAGGAATTTTTTCAAACTGTGTAAGATGTATTCATTGTAGTGAAGCTGGTCGGGAACTCTCTATAATAAAGCACGTAGGACTTGCTAGTGAAATACAACTGAAATGTGATAAGTGTTCATACTTGACCACCTTTTGGAACAGTGTTGCAGTAACTGCAACTGAAGAAAGTGGTAGCAAAATCTACAAACACAACATTAGATTTGTTTATTCCTTGCGTTCAGTTGGTAAGGGTGCTACTGCAGGTGCAATTTTCTGTGGCATCATGAATCTTCCAAATCCCCCAACCAAGTTTACGACCTATAATAAATTAATAGGGTCTAAAGTAGAAGATGTCTGTATAGAATCCATGAAGAACGCTGTGGAAGAGGCAGTAATGGAAAATAATGGTAACAGAGATTTGACTGCAGCGTTCGATGGTACCTGGCATAAACGGGGACACACATCTCTTCATGGTGTAGTATCTGCCACCAGTATGTATACAGGGAAAGTTTTAGATGTAGCAGTAATATCAAAGTATTGTAGATGTCCACAAAAATATAAAGGTACACATGAAAATAATTGCAAAGCTAACTATAGTGGCAGTAGTGGAGGAATGGAAGTGGCTGGTGTTGCCAGTATATTCCAGCGTTCTGAGGCGTGTGATAAAGTGCGATATGTCAATTACCTTGGTGACGGTGATTCTAAAAGTTTCAAACATGTTCAAGGACTGAAGGCCTATGATGATGATGTTGTAGTGCAGAAATTTGAGTGTATTGGACACGTACAGAAATGAATGGGAACAAGACTTTGGCGACTGAAAGCTTCGTACTAAAAACAAAAACTCAGTGATGGTAAAGGTTTGGATGGGAAGGGAAGGTTAACTGACGGTGTAATTGACAAAATATAGAACTATTATGGAATGGCTATTAGGCAAAATACACAAAGTGTCGACGAAATGAAGAAGGCTGTTTGGGCTCTTTTTTTTTCATACTTCTTCAACCGATGAAAATCCCCAACATAGCTTGTGTCCCAAAGAAGAAGACAGTTGGTGTAAATATAAAAAAGGATTGCTAACTGGTGAAATGTACACTCATAAGCATAGTCTGCCTCATGCAATAATGGAGGTGATACAACCTATTTTCAGAGACTTAGCAGCACCTGAACTGTTGAAAAAGTGTATTCACGGAAAAACTCAAAACCCCAATGAAAGTGTAAATAGTGTTATATGGTCGAGAATCCCCAAGACTGTATTTGTTGCAATAGAAACACTTCACTTTGGTGTGTATGATGCTGTTGCGACTTTCAATGATGGCAACATTGTAAGGTGCAAGGTATTTAGAAATATGGTAATGAAGATAGGTTCTAACATGGTATGAGTGATGCTTGCTTTAGACAAGGAACACCTTCGGGCTGCAGACAGGGCTGTAAAGAGTCTAGAAATACAAGCAAGAGTAAACAGGAGGAGGAACAGGAGGAAGCTGGAGGAGGAGTTTGCAGAGGATGAAGATAATCCATGCTATGGACCTGGAATGCACTAAAAAGTTAATCCAATCTTTGTCGCTCGATTCCCAAAACTTTTATTTTCTCATACTAATTACATGTTTTCTAAGGATCTTCCAAACATATTTGTTTCAAACTTTCAGTAAATGTTACACAGAACCTTCTGCATAATTGAACACAGCCTTTTTCCCAAAAACTGTATATTTTTGAATATATAAATAAAAAATTGCAAAAAAATGTTGTGAATTTTCATTACAATTGAAAAAAATTATCTTTAATAACTGAACTAAAATTTTGTAAAATCCCTGTGTTAAGTTGTAGCCCATATTCCAATAAATAATGTGTAAAAAGTTCAACTTCCTACCTCAAATACTTTGTGAGGAAATATGTAATTTATAAGCGTTATTTTAATATTGCAAGTATAGGGCGTTCCGGAGCCCCTTAAACACCCAGAGAAGATGTTGCCATTGAGGAGCACTGAGATGTTGAAGCAATTGGTTATGAATGGAGTCTGGGCCAGAGGCCATATAATGAGAAGAAGAAAGTGTGGAAAGAAGTTCCCATTCAGTAAAAGGTTTGTTGTACGATTCTGACTGACAAGGGGTAAAACATAATGTGGAAGCTTCGGCCCGCTGTTTCTGGTGAAGGAAAGCAGCCGGATAGGAGGCTGCTGCTGATGCTGTTGCAAAATTGGTCACAAGATGTTCCACTAAAATCAATGGGTCTGTGCAAAGGCCATCCGGGAGGTGAAGGCCTGGGAGGATGGACAGCAACCTTGGAGAGAGCGAAGTGTAGCCCATACCCATGACATAAAGACAGTAGAACCGAGGGAAGGAACAAAGCTTTCCCAACACACCCATTTGCTCTGTTTGATTAAGTAAAGGGGCTTTAGCACAAAGGCATTTAAAGGTAATAAGATTGGCAACAGATGGGTGCCTCTTAAGGTGTTGCAAAGCGTGACTGTGATCACGGATGGCAATGGCAATTGCCGTACTCCACCACAGGACTTACTTGACAGTGATCACGAATGTCAATGGCAATGGCCGTACCCACCATGGGACTTGCCGGCGGCATGATGGTCCACTTGAGCGCAGTACAGCAAGGCTAGCAGCGCAAACAATTGCGTCAGACACATAACATAGGACGTCATCACTACAACCTGACAAACATGGAGAAAAAATGACCTGTGCAGTATATAGAGGCCAATCGGCACATTGGAAAGACCAACCTAGATAGATAGATAGATAGAAAGATAGATAGAAAGATAGATGGTCTGCAAGAAACTGGTCTATGAGAAGACCCTATCTAGATGGAAATGCACTGCCCCACAAGGGATGATGAGCAACCCCGAGAAAGAGGAAGGGAGGAGGAAGTTGCTGAAGAAGGGCAGTTAAGGCAGCAGGCGTAAGAGTCCTGTCAGGAGGTAGCTAATGATTGCAAACCGTGACCTCAGAGTCCAGGTGAACCCTAACAGCAACCGCTTCCAATGTAGTTTGAAGAGGAATCCACAACGTCCGTACAGACCAACGTACAAACACCACCAGAGGCCCGCAGGGACCCAACCCGATTTCAACAGAAAACATGGAACCCACAGATGGTCAGTGAGTGATCATCAGTAAATTGAGATTCCTGTAGAAGCACAAAAGCTGTAGAGTAAGACGAAACAAGGGATTTCAATTCTGGAAGGTGATGGTGGTATCCATTACAATTCCACTGGCTAACCGCAGAATGATGATTCAAATGGGGGTTGAACAGGCTAAAGCCAGTCATGCCACCGGGTCACCACTTGTCACCGACAAGGAGGGGTGACACCCACGAACAACAGATCAGAATCAGGATGCGAAGGTGGGGATGGGACCTCTGGTGACACCAGAGGCTCCTTGTCCTGGAACTTATGTCTCTTCTTCTTTTCTGTTTTAGATCATGGAGGGCTGTGTGGCATAAAGGAGCCAGCTGCAGCAAGATCGGGAACAGAAAGAGATCAGGTGACCTGGGGGCCCACAGACCATGGTTCTCGTGGGTCATCTCGTGGCAGCAGACCTTTGACCTGGAAGGTGCCGGTAAGGGGCATCCCAGGAGGGGCTCCCTTGACCGGCAGACGCTGAAGAAATGGGACACGTATCGGCTGGTGAGGGGGAGCAGCACCCAGAGGAGAAGGTGTGGGAGCCGCAGGGGAGGGGGAGGAGAGGGGTTTCGGGACTGGGGTAAGGGAGGCGGAGGAAGGGCTGAAGATTTAACTAAAGCATAGCTAGACGTCATGGACACAGGGTGAAGACATGCATACTTCTTACGAGCCTCGGTGAAGGTTAAATGGTCAAGGGACTTCTACTCTTGTATCTTCTCATGAACTGGGCAATCTGGTGAACATGGAGAATGATTGGCATGACAATTAACACACACAGGAGGGGGAACACAGGAACTCCTCTCAGGGAGTGGACGTCCCCAGTCACCACAGAGAGGGGCCTGCGAACAGCGGGAAGACGTGTGCCCAAAACGCAAGCACCTAAAACATCTCATAGGTGGTGGAATGTATGGCTTCACATCACATTGATAAATAATGATCTTTACTTTTTCAGGGAGCTTATCCCCTTCGAAGGCCAGGATAAAGACACCAGTATCAATGCAATTGTCCTTCGGACCCTTCTGAACACGCCAAACAAAGTGAACACCCTGCCAGCTGAGATTGTCCCGTAGTTTCTCATCAGTTTGAAGGATGAGGTCCCTGTGAAAAATCACACCTTGAACCATGTTTAGAGACTGTTGGGGGGTAATGGACACAGGAATTGTGCCAAGACGGGTACAGTCACGAAGGGCCACAGACTGGGCAGCTGAAGCAGTTTTGATCAACAACGAACATGACTGCATCTTTCTCAGAGAGTACACTTCGTCAAATGTGTCTTCAATGTGTTCCACAAAAAAGAAAGGTTTGGTATCGGTGACAGTATCCCCATCAGTCCTGGTGCAAACTAGATAATGGGGGAAAGGTTTCGCTCCTACCTGATGAGCCTGACCCTCCTCCCAGGGGGTAGCCATGGATAGGAAGGCCGAAGGAGCAGGAGAAGCAGCACTAAAAGAATCAGTTCCACGCAGAGAGATGGCCGCAGAAGAACGGCCAGAGTTCTGGACCTGTATGTGTTTCATTTGCATAGCGTCCGCCCTGATACCTCCCACTCCAATCAGGGGCTCTCCCCATGGGCGCCACCCAGCCACAACAAGGGCTGTCTGGCACGGTGGCCATTGCCAGGAGTTCTGATGCTCCAGGGCAACAAGCAACCACTCCTAGGCTTACACGAGGAGGTCACAGCTCAGGTATCAGAAGTGTGATCCCTGTGTGTTCAGGGGGCTCAACCAAAAGGGTACATAGCGACCCCACCACACGGGCTGCCTACCGAGCAGGCTATGCATCCTAGCATCAGACAACGATGTGAAAGAAAAGGTGGAATGAACTAGGAGGGCACACGTCGGAGACACTAGGTAAGGCACTCTTCCCCAAATTGCTCACACTACGGAACAGAAGTTTAGTAATGGAGGTCAAACCCCAGAGGGGAACCAGGAAACGCCAAAAGGATGAGGTGATTATGCAACAAAACCAAATTGCAAAGCCAACAGAGCCAGGAGGATAACAGGGCCAACTTAAAACAGGACACCAAGAGAGGGTGAGGAGAGGGGGAAGGGGAAGGAGCAAGGAGAGGAAAGGAAGGAAAGGGCAAGGAAATTCAGCCCTGGAAAGAAGGAAGGCTGGAATAGCTCGGGGCCCCATGCTCGCCATGCACATACTCACAGAAGGACCGTGAGGCCCATGGGGGGGGGGGGGGGGGGGGTGATTAGTTTTAGGGATAAAAGATGCCTTAGGATGCCAAAGGGATGTCATGGCACTGTATCCTTACTTTCAAAGGGCTGGAATGTATTATATCTAATCCATATTTACAACCAAAATAGTTGTTATAAACTGCTATGAGCGAGGATGACCGAAAGGGAGGATGAGGCTAAAATTATGAGGTAGTGTGCTACTGGTAAATGGTACAACTTGTGGCATAGCAGGAACTGCCTTACAGCTAATATCAATGGAACCACTATAATGAATATGGTACAGCCATTGTTGTATTAGCTGAAAAAAAAACTACTGAAACTACTACCAATCCAGGCTTAAACTTACATAAGCAATGCTTAAAACCTGACTTCCTTTCACTGGTTAAGCTTACAGCTACACAGAAATCATGCATTACTGCAGAGCAGGTGCTCCAGCATGTGTGGCAATACCATGATCAGTTATTCATAAAAAACATGACACAATGTCCTGGTGTCTGGTATCACCATGGTTGTGACTACTGTGTGTTACTAGTATCTACTTTAAGTGGGAAACCACCTGATTGCTTTAGCTTTTATTATGACTGCCAATAAACTGTGTTAATATTCGAAAACAGTACTTAAGTTAGTAAACAGCAAATGAACAAAGTGGTTCACACTGAACCTGAGAAGAGAGAAGTGGAGAATATTGGACATATATGAAACATCTATTAAGATTTTCTTTATAAATGTTAACATATCACAACTGGAGAGACTGAATCTCAAAGTGGAAGGTAGTGCTCTACCATGGCTTTGCCTGGTGTAGCAAACAACTGCTGTGTTCATTCAGCAGAATGACGTCATGAGGAGGGAAGCGTACATCAGCTCAATAATTAGGTGATATGGCACAAGAGTGCATATTCAGCACTCAAGAACATGTATTCAGTACACTGAAAATGGAGAAGATGCCAGCCATCATCTACAGAAGTCCAGAAGTTGAAGTTATGATGCCTCCCTACTCCAGTAGAGCTTCTGGAGGAGCTAACAAGATAGGAAAACCATGGCAAATGAAGTCAGTTTCCCAATGATTAAGTCTGACAATAGCAACCTGTTGTGACTTACAGGTCAGGACTGCTGCCGTTTGAGAAACACTATCCAGCCCAGCTCATCTACATACATACCCCCCCCCCTCCCCACACACACACAAAACCTAATTTAGTCCATCAGTCTCAGTAGCATTAATCTGCACACAGAAGGCCCAGTTACGCAGTTTATGCTGGCCACTAGCTATGAAAAGAAATTTGCTTGCAATCAAAGATGAAGCAACCAGTCATTGCTGTCAGACTTTGCTGTCAAGAGCTGCAGGCCTCTGCTTGAGCTGAGCCTGTATGCAGTTTACTGAATGACTACCATCTGCCAACAGCCACCTCCCTGGTGGGCCATGGTTTTGAGGCTGGTGATCTAGCTACCCTTGCATCACTGCCCTCTGTGGACACATGTAATTGCTGTTCACTGTTCAGAACAGGCACATGCCATTGTCATCAGTCATCCCAGTGTCTGTAGTTTAACCCCACCTACTCCATTGTATTCTCTGGCGTGTCAAAAAAGCAAGTGAGAACCAAGGTGGCTTCCTACTCCCTGTCACCTGTAGCCATTACTGCCTTGCAACAGCACTCTGCTGCTGTGCTGATTTGCTGATTACAGCATGATGGGTTACCATCGTACTGTGTGCCACCCTGGGCCACCCTCCTTGCAGACAACTGCTAATGCCAACACACTTTAGCAGCTATTGTCACCTACATCATGGATGCAAATGACACTTCCCTGATGCCATCACTGTAACTGTTATGAATAAAAGACTTTCTAAATCAGGAACATTTATCTGATGGGTCACCATACAACAACTGCTACCACCAACACTGCAGACATGCTAGAACAGGGAAACTGCACTACAGTCTGAAATATCAGCAGCCCAATTCACTTGCCAGCTCAGGGGCTATGCTCTACTGCTCATCATGGGTACAGCACTGACCTGTGCATGTGATGTCACAAATGTAAACAATGTGTGCCAATGCCATCATAGCCAATCTACTTACTGCTTCCCTTTTATATCTTTTGACAGATAACTACTGTCTGGTTTCTGTGAAAGTTGTAGACAGCCTGCAGTTCCACATGTTTTATCCACACTACTTTCACAAATGTAGTTTTGTCTTCGAAGGTAAGCCCTAAGCCACAGACTCAGTATCGCCTCATGTGTTCTTATATTCTTCCAGGAAGATGTATCAATATGATAGTACAGGATCTTTGGCTGACAGTCTCATCTTGCATAAATATGTTGTTATTGTTATTGATGATACTTTTAATTATTAATAATTAAGAAACAATTATTTATATTCAATTATTACTAGTATTAATGAAAGATTAGTAATTGTTAAGATCAATAATAATAATAATAATACGCCAGTCGTAAAAGGCAACGAAAAGAACAAACCACTAACAGGGCTAACCCCCCTTTTAGTGTGATTAGTTGGTTCAGGACAGAACTAATGAAGCGTCGGACAAGCGCTGTCATGGTCAGGGACGACGCTTGTACCCTATGCCCGTCCACAATGGTAACGACGCTGCTAGCCACACGGAAAATGATTTAAATCCAAATAGAGGTGTTTTGCAGGATATGCTTCCTGCAACCACCCTAGAAGGAAAACAAAGACAGAGGATGAGATGGTCTGATGAAGTTAACCGACTCCTCATGTTCTGTTATTACCAAGCAACAAACTTAGGAACCAACACAACTGGATACAGATCACAAGTATACACAACATTTATTACCAGATACCCAGAATTAAAATTTTTAACAGAACGACTAGCTGATCAGATCCATGTAATAATCAAAAATAACAGGATACCCCAGTCAGAATTAGAAAACATCAAACAACAAGTACAACAAATACTGGAACAAAATAATATGCAATCAGAAGAAGAATAAAATACAGTAATGGACTCAAACATCCCAGAGCAAACAAACAAAGAACACCACGCATCAGTTAAACAATCAGAGGAAAATGAAATCTTAAGACAGCCACCAGAACAAGCACAAATAGAACACGAAGTGACACACATGTTAGATATAGAAGAAAAATTTCAGCTGACATATACAGAATACAAATACACAAACACAGACATTAGACCATTCTTGCATAGACCACCAAATAACCCACAAGTCGAAACAACAATAACAACTATCAACACAATCATACACAACAAAATAAATGAAAATACAACTATGGAAGAGTTACAACTACTGGTTTATATAGGAGCACTCACTACACTAAATATACACACTAGGCAGAGATCAGAACCAACCAACACACAGAAGAAACCCACAAAACCAGCTTGGCAACACAGGCTACAGATTAGAATAGAAAAACTGAGAAAAGACATCGGACAGCTAACACAATTTATAAGAAATGAAATATCAGACAAAAAATGAAAAAGGTTAGGTAAAATCTCACAACAAGAACCAATAGGGCAATTAAATGAAAAGAAGCAGAAATTACAAGCATTGGCGAAACGACTTAGAAGATACAAAAAAAGTAAAAATAGAAGGAAACAAAACCAAACATTCAACACAAACCAAAAGAAATTTTATCAGACAATAGATATCACACACATTAAAATAGACAGTCCACCAAACATAACAGACATGGAACACTTCTGGAGCTACATATGGTCAAACCCGGAACAACATAACAGACATGCACTGTGGATACAAGGAGAAACAGACACAAACAAGATGATACCACAAATGCCTGAAGTGATAATTTTGCAACATGAAGTCACCCGAGCAATTAATTCTATGCACAATTGGAAAGCCCCTGGAAAAGATAAAATAGCAAATTTCTGGCTAAAGAAGTTCACCTCAACACAATCACATCTAACTAAATTATTTAACAGTTACATTGCAGACCCATACACATTCCCTGATACACTTACACATGGAATAACCTATCTGAAAACTAAAGATCAAGCAGACACAGCAAACCCAGCTAAATATCGCCCCATAACATGCCTACCAACAATATACAAAATATTAACTTCAGTCATTACACAGAAATTAATGACACATGAAACACAGAACAAAATTATAAATGAAGAACAAAAAGGCTGCTGCAAAGGAGCACGAGGATGTAAAGAGCAACTGATAATAGATGCAGAGGTGACATATCAAGCTAAAACTAAACAAAGGTCACTACATTACGCATACATTGATTACCAAAAAGTTTTTGATAGTGTACCCCACTCATGGTTACTACAAATATTGGAAATATACAAAGTAGATCCTAAATTGATACAGTTCCTAAACATAGTAATGAAGAATTGGAAAACCACACTTAATATCGAAGCAAATTCAAATAATATCACGTCACAGACAAAACAGATTAAGTGTGAAATATACAAAGGAGATTCATTAAGTCCTTTCTGTTTCTGCCTTGCTCTGAACCCACTATCCAACATGCTAAATAATACACATTATGGATATAATATTACTGGTACATACCAACACAAAATCACACATCTGCTATACATGGATGATCTAAAACTACTGGCAGCAACAAATCAACAACTCAACCAATTACTAAAGATAACAGAAGTATTCAGCAATGATATAAATATGGCTTTCGGAACAGACAAATGTACGAAAAATGGCATAGTCAAGGGAAAACACACTGAAAGTATGCAGTCATGTGAAACCAGGAGCACCAATGTGGGAAATTATTAGGGACGTTTTACGGGACCAACAAGACAACAAAAATCATCATGTTGTATTAATTGGAGGAGCAAATGACGTGTATTGTAACGAGTTAGCTAACGCTATTATCAGTCTCAAAAGTGCCTTCAGCTCATTAGAAAACTAAAAAGTAACTGTTATTGGTATACCACATAGGCATGACCTCATATCTGTTTCATGTGTGAAAGCCGAAATGAAGGAAGCAAATAAACAGATACAAACAGTGTGTCAAGTGTACTCAAACATAAGATTTCAATCAGTCGATTTCCTGGATAGATGCAGCTTTACAAAACATGGCATGCACCTGAATAGAAGAGGCAAGTCATCTCTGTGCAAAGCAATTTACGAAATATTAGAAACATATGAAAAACAGAGTATCTATGAGTCAGTACCAACTATTGCAATGAACTACCGATACATTACTGAAAGCAACCATGCAGGAAGTGAATATGTCCTGGAGACAACAACTAAAGCAGCTACAGAACCACAAATTGTTACAGCATCACGATCAAATTCAGTAACAATGGCAGCACCATCAAAACCAGCAACATCTGAATCAGCTTGAGCAACAAGACCAATAACAGCAGCAGCACAAGCAACTGAAGCAGAAATGGTGTCAACAACAACTGTAGCAGTTCCACTGCAGTCACTGGTAGAAAAGAGGAAGGAAACCACAGTGAGTATTGTATCACCACCTCCATCCTACGCCAAAGTGTTATCAAGTGCCTCCACTCAGCCTGCCCACATAAACTATGTAACATGTGAGACAAACAAGAACCTTGAGAAACAGACAACAAAAATGTCACCTTGATTACCGGATAAGAAGACAGAAACCTAAGTAAGTATTTTATCATCTCCATCCCATAGTGAAGTGTTATCTAGTGCATCAAATCAGCCATCCCACATAAATGTGTTATCAAGTAGGCCTATATCAACTCCCCCATGCCAGATAAATTATGCAGGAAGTGAAATAAACAAGTCTGCCACCCGAGCCTCAAACAGAACCAAAAAAATACCACAGAGAAGTAATGATTTTTTATGGCCTGCCACAAGGAAGTCCAGCCGCTACCGAAACATAACACCATCACCACACCAATCATGAGGACCAGTGAAAGGCAAACCACCATGTGTGCATCCCGTTGGGCCCAAGACATCATGCATCTTCCCTCTTGCTGTGAAAAATCAATATTATTCATGCACATAAATATTAGATCTCTGAAATATAAAGCTGATGAACTTGGTGTTGTATTGAATGGAAACAATAGAATTGTATTATGTATTAATGAACACTGGTTAAGAGAAGAAGAGATAAAACTGTATGTACCACCATGTTTTAATTTAATTACAAGTTACTGCAGGCCCAATGAAGGTTATGGGGGTTCCTCAATATATATAAGTGACAACCTAGGGTTAAGATATACTGTGGTTGATGTTAAGGACATATGTGTTAAAGGCATTCTTGAAGCGGCTGTCATGCTACTACCAACATTAAAACTCACAGTTATTTCAATATACCATTCTCCTGATAGTGATGCTGATCAATTTGTAGAGTGTTTAGATAAACTTATTCACCATACAGAAAAATATACCAAACACAAGACAGTAATTTTAGGAGATTTAAATTTTGATGTAAGGAAAAAAAAAACACACACAAAAATACTAATTTGCTTAACATGCTAAGATCACATAATCTCTTCTGTGCAAATTATAGTCCCACAAGGCAACTTTCTTGTCTCGACAGTTTTATCACAAATATACATAAAGATGATTTTGAATTGGGACTCCTTAATGTTGACCATCTGACAGGTCACAAAGGTATATGTGCAAAACTAACAATTAATGAAACAATGGGGGATTGTGAACCAACCCGGTTTGTCAGGTTATTAAATGATAAAGGCATAAATAGCTTCAGGGATAAGCTGAAGGTACTAAACTGGAATAATATAATATATGCTTCCAACAATGTTGAGGAGGCTTGTAGCAGGTTTGTTAGTACTTTATCTGAAATTTTCAATACCTCCTGTCCAATGGTTACCAAACAAAACAAAACTATGGCAAGTAAGCATGGTAGAACTACTCCACATAGGTGGTTCACACCATATTTACAGAAGCTAAGATTAATGGTCTTGATATGCTATGATAAGGTAAAAAATGGTAGTGTTGACAATGAAACATATGTTAGCCTCAAGAGACACTATAGATCACAAATCAGAGTAGCAAAATGTAGAGCAAATGATATCTTCATTAAAAACTCCAATAATAAGTGTAATGCTGTATGGAGGGTCATTAAAGCAGAATTAGGTACAGGTAGTCATAGTGTAAAAGTTACAACTGGTGTTAATGTCACCCCAGATGAATTTAACCTCTTTTTTATCAATGCAGCAAATCCTAATCCCTCATCTCCTCATAAGAACAGTTCAAAACAAAATTCACAATCTACTTATATAAACCAGTTTTTACAAAACTTTGCTGATACTGTGCCAACCTGTAATTGTGGACATGTGGAAATACGTGATGTAATTAAATCAGTGGCAAAGTTAAGTGACTCCAGATCAGAAGATATTTATGGCCCCTCAAATTTTGTGATTAAAAAAAATAATCGATTTGATGTCATTCCCCCTCTTCACTGGATATTTGACTGTGGTATTTCTCCAGAATGTCTAAAGAAGACAGTAGTAATTCCATTACACAAAGGGTGATAATAACTGCACTAATAATTATCGTCCAATTTCTCTGATACCTATTCTTTCAAAAGTAATAGAATATTGTATACAAAAGCAAATTAACATGGATTTGTCAAAAAACCGTGTACTGACTAAGTCTCAATGTGGTTTTAGGGCCCAGTTATCAACAATTAATGCTGTTGAAAATGTTGTTTCTATTGTGCAATCTTCTTTTGAATCTAAATTATCTGCTGAAGCCACACTAGTGGACTTAAGCAAAGCATTTGATTCTGTAAACCAAACAATACTGCTGGAGAAACTATGGTGTTATGGCATTAGGGATCTGGAATTCTCCCTCATTAAATCATATCTCAGTAACAGAAAGCAAACTGTAAACTACAATGGTGAAAAGTCACAGTTACTGAACGTCACTAGAGGGGTACCCCAAGGATCAGTGCTTGGGCCATTACTGTTTATAATATTTATAAAAGACCTGACCAGCAATATGCCATGCAAATCTGTGCTTTACGCAGACGATACAACTTTCATCAATTCAGGGAAGGACATAAATAAACTGAAGGAGCAAAGTAAAGATTTTCTCAGATTATCCAATATGTGGTTCGAAGCCAATGAGTTAGCTATTAACTATGAAAAGACTGTAAATATATCCTTCAGCTTATCCAATGCTGATACTGAGTACACTTCTACCAAACTTCTTGGCATATACTTAGATATGAAATTAACCTGGCAGAGTCACATAGACATTATATCTCAAAAGCTTTCGCGAGTTATCTATCTACTGAAAAAATTACGCACATGTGTTTCTGAAAGCCTGCTGATTAATTCCTATTATGCATTCTTTCATTGCCATATTAGCTATGGTATTCTTCTATGGGGTCATTTTCCATGGTCCAGGAAAATTTTAATTTGGCAGAAGAAAGCCATCAGGAGCGTCTCTGGGATTACCAAAAATAACATATCATGTAGGTCATACTTCAAAGAATTACAGATAATGACAGTCCCTTCTCTTTTTATATACAGCTGCCTTTTGTACATAAAAGAAAACTTTAACAGTTAAAACCTTAGGCAGTCCGTTCATAATCATAACACTCGTCAAACATTTAAGATAGACATACCAACAACTCGACTCAAGAAAACACAAGACAGTTATGAATACATGGGAATAAGGCTTTTCAACACCTTACCTGTGCAGGCACGTTGTGTCTCTCATAATATGTTTAAAAGTAAGACTAAAAAATGGCTGATAGACAAAGCTTCTTACAGTGTTAAAGAATTTGAAAACTCTTCAAAAATAGACCTGACTTATGAAACAACTTGCAACTCTGTTTGTACCTCTAAGCTTTTTTTGTCTCTGTAGTTCCACATTTAACTGTTAAACATGTGGAGAAATCCTTATGTATGAAATGTATTCTTTTATTATGCACATTCTTTAAAATGAACACTTTAGTTATGTGGGCTATCTTTATGTATCAAATGTATTCCTTTATTATGTATGTTCTTTTAAAATGTATACTTTAGCTTTGTGTGATACCTCACAATAGTTATATTTCTTAATATGTAAATTGTACATTACTCATGACGATATCGATTGCATGTAAATGCTTAAAGATGGATAAATAAATAAATAAATAAATGCACCACAAAAAGTACTGGAGAATGATTAATACAAATTATACTGGAACAGAACCATTATAACAGATAAAACACCACCACGTAACAAACCTGGCATCATACTCACCAATAAAAAGAAGAAATTACACAACTAATCGAAATATCCACACCCAATACAACAAATATACAGAAAAAAACAGGAGAACAATTGTAAATACATCCAACTGGCTGAGGAAGTCAAGGACATGTGGCATCAGGATAAAGCTGACATTATACCAATTGCACTATCAACTACACGAGTCATACCACACAATATCCACCAGTACATCAACGCAATACAGCTACATCCCAACATATACATACAACTACAGATGTTGGCTCTGAACACTATGGGACTTAACATCTATGGTCATCAGTCCCCTAGAACTTAGAACTACTTAAACCTAACTAACCTAAGGACATCACACAACACCCAGTCATCACGAGGCAGAGAAAATCCCTGACCCCGCCGGGAATCGAACGTGGGAACCTGGGAGTGGGAAGCAAGAACGCTGCCACATGACCACGAGCTGCGGACTACAACTACAGAAATCTGTAATTATTGATACATGTTCAATTACCCGAAAGTTCCGAAATGCAATGTAACAAATACCATACAGTTAAAAGGAAGTCACGCTTGATCAAGGTCCATGTCACTTTCCATTTTTAGCCAGACATAACGTCTGAGAAAGGGAAGATAATAATAATAATACAGACCAGCCAGTAAAACTGGAGAATTGGAAAAGGTGAAGATCTTTTAAAAAGGATAGGTGGTAGGCAAAAATGCCAGTTATAATACAGCAATATGTCTAATAGGAAAAATACAAAGATCCAGACAGATTTTCAGAAAAAGTATGTGCACAGTTCAAAGAGAAGTGATTGTAGTATTAATATGTGTAGACAACCATTTAATGATTATTAAGTTTATGAGGAGCCAATTCACCATTTCTTGTGTCCATATTTTAACATTCTAGAAAATTATTTCCTTGTAAAACATATACATGTGTTAATAAATCTGACATTTGTGGTTGGAATAGAGAAGACTAAACCTCGGTATATATGATAATGGAAGATTCAGTCACAAAAACATACAGCTCTTCCTCACTGAAGCTAAGCCACTTATGGGACAACTTGCGAAATATACTGTCAGTACCTCAGTTACGTAACATTTCTGCTGGAAGTGTAAACTGGTGTGTCCAATACAAAATAAATGACAAATGCACCATTGTTCAGTTTTGATTGTAGCAGTATACACACTGGGCACAGTGCAGAAAATTGTCCAACAACATCATGTGCGAGCAAATGTATCTTCCAGTATCATCCAGTTTTTATCATGTACTGAAGTCACTGCCCTGAAGTAACTCTGCTAAATGCATGTAATAGGGTGGAAGGAGAGCTCTGAGCATAAACACCAGCCACTGCATATCTGAAGCATGAAAGATTCCTCTTTGACTGGTGAGTCACATTACACATTGCTACACAGCAGTGGCAAGGTAGAAGCACATAAAAACCACAATAAATGATGGATCACTCTTAGCAGCAAGATTCAGTTCAGGCTAGTGGTAGTACTTACACACTTAAACACGAAAATGTGAACTAATCATGTGTTATGGCACTACATTTCCAAATCAATGTCTGCAACCTGCACCCAGATGAACCACCAGGTACCTTACCAAATTATGGTGCCTGTACTGGACACACACTGAGCTGACATGAAGGAAACCTCTGCTCCAGCACTGAAGTGTGTACATTTGCCACATACCAGGCCCTGCCAGCTGCTGCTGGGGCTGGAACACTGTTCACACAGCATGGTGTGAGATCCAGGTTATTGCAGTGACTACCTGGATTACATCCTGCCAGGAATGGCACTCTGCTGCTTCTGTGGTCTAAGTGGCCAAAAGTGACATACTGTCATAACAGAGCCAGATCGAGCGGCCCCAAATATCACATGCCTCATCCAACTGTTGTCAACTGCACCATACACTGAAAAGTACTCCATGGTGATCGTCGACCCAAAGTGGGTCATCTCAACTACAACTAGGTGCTACCTCCTCTACCTATGCATCTATGACCCACATGTAATCTCAATGCTGCCAGTAGCCAAACTGTTGCCTGCCAGCTAGAGGCCTACTGTTGGCTGTCATCAACTGACTCTGGGGCACCTTCTGGTGTCCTTGGTTCATTGCCCATCCTTGCATATTTTCTGCACCATGTCCAATGCGAGCTCCTGGCCTGCTGCATTGGCACCTGATAGCATAGCCAGCCTACACCAGAGTTTTCTGTCGTTGTGCGTCTGATGTTGGCAGGTATGACACAACTCCACACCAGACAATGTGCTGACTTCAGTACTTCTGTGGCCACTTGCCCAGCCTGACATCTTTGCACTAGTGGAATCTCGCACTGCCATGTGTTAAGCAAAGGAAATATCACAGCCCAGGGTCAACACGCGTCACTGGGATGCTGACTACTTGACTTGCGTGACTTTGGCTATATAAATAATAATGTTACCTTCACTGTCTTTACAATTCTATGACAGCTGAGAAACTGGTTCTTCTAACCTACTTTTCAGTCTATCATTCTTGTCCATTGTGAGATTAATAGCACTAAGACCATCCTGACCCCATTACACATGCTTTGTTTCTTTAATTTACAAAGGGCTGAAATGGTGCTGCTCATACATCTTTTCTTCTACAATGTATGTGAGTTACACAAAAAGCTGCAGGCAGAGTTTGAAAATTCATTGAGAAAGTATCACATCCCCACCCAAAAATTTGGTCAGTGGTTTGATCAACAAGCCATGGAAATTCAGTTACCTACCTGGTCCTCAAGATCATCTGAACACAATTTTATTTAGTGTGGCCACCTGGAATTCAGTTGAGAGAAACTGGCCCATCTTGGGTCCTACTTAGGCTGAAAGATAGAGTTGTTGATAGACCTAAGGGTAGTGTGACACTGTTACTTTTGGAGATCATGTGAACTATTGCTGCTACGACTATTGCAAGGCTGGTGCAGTATGTTTCTAGAGATAGTTTTATATGTCACTTGTTCATTAAGGCAGAGAAATCACCTTCACCTAACCCCTTTCTACATAAATACTGTCAATATCTTGTCTTGCAAGAACATGGCCCCTGCAACATTACAGTACTTTCAAAATGCCTCTCATTTAGCTCCAAATCCAGTTTAAGAATGATGGAATAGCAAAGGCCCTGCTTTCCTTTATTTGTTCCCTTCAGTCAACTCATTTGTTTGTCATCTGCACAACTGAGCTCAGCCAGCAAAAAATCACACAGCAGCTTGTCTCAAACACTTCCAAACTACTACTAATTGTGGTCCTCAATCCATCCTAAGCAGCCATTCCTGATAACTTTCCAGGAACTCCTCACATCCAACTTAACATTACCTTCCTGCCTTAGATCTCTTTCCAGTAAGGTGAACTGCACACTTACAAAACAACCTCAGCCTTAAAATGAACTTCAGCCCCCTTCAGAAAAGGGCTCCAGAAGCATGGTCATGGATCAAAGTAACCACGAGGCAGAGGGAACTCTCCTCATGTTTTCAACACCAATGCTTACACACTTTACCACAGGATGCTATCCCTATACGACCTTCAGCCTACACAACCGCCAGCAGCTCTTTCCAAAGCTCTTACCTTAATCCACGTGCTCACACATTGTCAACCACTTGAACCTTTATCTTCACTTTCACCCCCATTTCACAAAGCTAATACCACTAAACCCCTTACAGTTCGCCTCACTGTGGCTGGATATAACACACTCATAGAAAGATCTTCCAGCCTTTGTTGAGCATCATCTCCAATCAATTGTCCACAGTCTGCCTTCTTACATCAAAGACTAAATCACTTCCTCCTGTGCTTTGCACTGTGGATGCTATTTCCTGACACATCATCACCTATGCTCATAGCTTTATTGCCATGAACACATTTCCCAGTAACCTTCCAATATGAATCCACCACTTAAATCCTAATCCTTTCAGTCAATGACATTCTGCCCTATAATTCTCTCTTTTGATGCCTAAATCTACAAAAGCTCCATGGAATTGTGATGAGTATCAGTTTTGCATTAAATGCTAACCTGTTTGTGGGCAACCTAAACAAATAATCCATACCTGTTTGACCCCTAACAGCCCTTGTTTGGTTTAAATTAATTGACATCATCTTCATGATCTTGGGGCTTTTTTTTCAAGTTGCTTCATCATCATCATCATCATCATCATCTCCAAAACCTGCTTCATCTGACCATCAATGAGCTACCTTCCCAGATGTTGATTTCTCTGTTTGAGATGGCTCAATAAAACCACCTGTTGATGTCAAACACAAAAACCACCAACTGTAACCCTATTTCAGTAGCAATATGTTCCCACTCCACAAAAATTTTCTTTCCACTAACCTTAAAACATTTGGATGTTGTTTCTGAAATCTGAAACAAGAGTTGACAATGGAGTTGACCACACAGATGATGCATTTTAATATCGATTTACTATATAAGCTGTATGTATGTTTTGTGAGAAAGTTTGTACTGTTCTAATGTATCATTCAGATTGTAGGTTACAAAATTCATCCATGTGTTGTTAGCTAGTGTTAATGTACAGAACTGGTCAGGCAAGGCAGTTTGAAGAAACATAAAATAATTAATGCAAGCAACTTCTGTCAATACACATTAAAAAAACCATCATATAGATCAAAGCAGCACAGCACCCTTGATTCAAAATGGTTCTTTTATTGCATTTCAAGTCATCATCTACTACTCTTCTTCTTCTTCTTCTTTTCCTTCAGCATTTGTCCCATGTGCCTGCGGGGTCCCCTATATGGGTCCGTTGTCTCCATTTTGCTATATCAAGGGCTGCATCTGGGTGGATGTTCACACATTTAAGGTCTTTATGAATTGTATCAGCCCATTATTGCTTAGGTCATCCTTAGGGTCTGCTGCTGACAACTTCAAGTGTGTAACCCACCTTGGCAATAGAGTCATCACCAGCCCGTAAAACATGCCCAAACCATCGAAGATGACACACACACACATCTTGTTCTTACAAAAAACAGACACAGAAAAAATAATCCCCTAATCAATATTATTTTTGATATCAAATTCTAATATACTATCAAATAGATTATTTAAATAGTAGTACACAGAATTGAAAGTTTAATCATCACTTCAAGTCATACTCTAAAACCAACATGTGTAAATGCTGTATCACCACATGGACCATCTTTTTCTTTCTCTACCTCTTCCATTTGTTTCTGCAACTTGATTGTTTCTTTTTCCAGTTCTTTTACCTTCTGGTGGAGCCTGAGAACCAATTGAACACCTTCAGTCTGAAAACAAAGATAGCACTGAAAAGCATGACTAAAGCACATGAATCAATAATAAAGCTTCCTTACTGGTAGAGTTTTACTTCCATATCCTGTATTTTGAGGTGAAAAGCCTGGTTTTCAATAATATTGGCAAACACAATTTGAATGTCTTCTTACGTAGCAAAGTATCTACCAATGAGTCAAATTTCTTTTCATATTAAAGTACATACCATGGTCTTTATACTGGTGTCCCAAGATGAAGTTTCCAGAAGAATGTGGAAATGGTATTGATCAGACTAATTATAACTCACCTCTCTGGAGACCTGAAGAAAGATGTTTGTGGCCACAGATTTGCTTTGGATGAAGAGGTGCATGTCTGGGTACAATCATGGTTTGGTAGGCAACCACAAACATGTTTCTATGATGGTATTGACTGTGTATCACATAGTGGGTTAAGTTTATCAACAGTTATGGTGATTACTTTCAAAATAATGAACAGTTTACTTACTTTTTCCATCTGATTTCCAGGTAAATTCATTACATTTTATATTTTCTACAAAGTGGTAACAATGAATAAATTTATAAACATGTTTGCACATACTTTTTTGACCATATACGCTATAATGAAATTTATTTTGGAAGCTTCAAAATGGCTGACAGTTCTTGCAGTAACTCGCGGAATGGTATTCTGTGTGCACTCTACTGGGAAAACATTCAGGAATATGACAGGAATGATCATTTGGGGGAAAAAATAATAATCTAGTGAACTTGGGCTCTGAAATGCATACCTTAAGATCTGTGAGCACTTATTCAATAGAAGAGATACATTTCCCAGTAGCAAAGATGTACATATTCTCATAGAGCTTAAGGAATGCATTTTAGAGCCCATGCTTACTAGAGTTTTTTCCTTGGAATGGTCCTTCTCATCATATCCATGAATATTGACAAATCCTCTTGGGACACCAGTATAAAGGCCAAAAGGCCATGGTATGTACTTTAACACTGAAAAAAATTGAGTGATAGGTAGATCCTTTGCTACAGAAGAAGATATTCAAATTATAACCATGTTTATGGTTCATTTTACAAGTGCTGGAATAACCAAAGTGATCATACATTCATCATCAGGTGGATATATTTAAATTAACAGAGCATAATATTGATACTGTTCCATCTACTTCAGCAAGCTGTGGAACCTGAATAACGATTTTTTTCTTTTGCTGGAATTCCCTTCCTCCTTTTAACATTCACATGAGACAAGCCTGAAGTTTTAATTATTATTTTGAATTTGAAAAATATGTGAAGACAAAATTGTTTCATCTGTGTAAGTTATCTGATTCTGCATTACCCCAAAATGCATTTCACCTACAAGTAAATCCCATAGTATACAGACATTGCAAACACAAGATAAACACAGTGGGGATAATAAAGGAATAAAAACTTACATCTTCCCCATGGTCAGATACACCACTTATAGTTTTATCTTGTGCACTAACAGTGATTGGACTATAAAAAGAACACTGATGAGTACTTTTAGAATGCCCATGCCATTGCAGGTGACCCATTTCATTCTTCAAGCTTTCATTTTGTTTTTTCAATAGGTTGTGCTCTTCCAGGAGTTTCTGATATCCATCTCTATCTTTGCTCAGCATCAGCCTTTTTAGCTCAACACAAGCCTGTAGATTCTCTACTAAAATTAAAGAAAATTATTGCATAACATCACTAAAATATATACCATTTAGGGTAGCATGTCCAGTGGAAACAATTAACTGCAGTATATCCTTAAAAGGGTGTCTTCATTTTAGCATACATAATATACTAGTCTCAATAAATGTTGATAGCATCAAAAGAAGCATTATTGGAAATACAAATCTGAGTGACTACAAAGTAAGTGTATACATTTTTTTAGTGCCATGGACTAATAATAATACAAACATGAATCATTCTGATCAATTTAAGCTCAACTATAATCAGATAGTGAATGATTAACCGAAAACAAGCATAAGTCACCAACTGAAAAAGCTGTTGCTCTTCTGCATAGTTTTACACTCCTGTATACATAGTACAAGGTGCTGCTTTTGTATTCAAAGGAATTTTTAACACAGAATACTGACAGTTAAAAATTACACACAAAGTCTTATCAATTTTGAATATTACAGGCTCAATAATGAAAAATAATGGGCCAGAATGAAGTCCTCAAATGAGTTTAAGTGCAATGTCATTTTTCCAAGAATGTTGTTTCAAGATTGAACAATGTGTGAGAATAGAAGAGATGAAAGTATTTATTAGTGTCACTTTCCACACAGTAGCTGCTTAATGTCAGCTAGGTAGATCAATCACAAGCTTTCCTGTGGATTTTTTAAAATGTGAGTGGCAGAATAAATTGTTATAAGAATGATTATATTTGGCATCTGCAGGCTTTTCTTCTCCCATCAATATGGGTCTGAAATATTACAATGAATTAACAATTACAATTAAGAATTAACAATTGCATGAAATAAATACACCCTGATATCAAAGTTGGTCCAAACATACAGAGGCATTCACTACCAAAGAGAACTTTATACACATACAGCTGAGGAAAAGATACCAATGTGTTTAGCATCCTCTAAAGATATGAGCCTATATCAGGCTAGGGGTATCATAAATCCCATATGCTCTCCTAAATAACATCTCAGTGAAAGTGCCTTACAAATGCCCCTGTTTGGCCTGTTACCAACTATTAAGTGTGCATCTACATTCTGTGATTCTGTGGATAACTGATAAGCAATGGTGTCACATTGTGGTGTTGGAGACAAGTATGGAACAAATGGGAGGTTGAGGTATGGTTGATGGTCTCCCAAACCTAGCATAAGGTGGGAGACACCTCAACCACAGCCACCCACCCCCACCACAAAAGTAGTTGAAAACATTATGTTATTGTTATTGTTGTTGTTGTTGTTGTTGTTGTTGTGGTCTTCAGTCCAAAGACTGGTTTGATGCAGTTCTCTGTGCTACTTTATCCTGTGCAAGCCTCTTCATCTCTGTGTAACTACTGTAACCTACATCCTTCTGAATTTGCTTACTGCATCCATCTCTTAGTCTCCCTCTATGATTGTTGCCCCACACACTCCCCTCCAGTATTAAATTTGTGATCCCTTGATGTGTCCTTCCAACAAATCCCTTCTTTAATTCAGTTGTACCACAAAATTCTCATCTCCCCAATTCCATTCACTCTATACTCAATGTTAACAAATTTCTCTCCTTCAGAAATGTTTTTCTTGCCATTACCAGTCTACATTTTATATCCTCTCTACTTCGACCATCACCAGTTATTTTGCTTCCCAAACAGCAAAACTCATTTCCCAATCTAATTCTTTGAGCATCACCTAATTTAATTCTATTACATTCCATTATCCTCATTTTGCATCTTATATCCTCCTTTCAAGACACTATCCATTATGTTCAACTGTTCTTCCAAGTCCTTTGCTGCCTCTGGCAGAATTACAATGTCATTGGTAAACATCAAAGTTTTTATTTCTTCTCCCTGGGCTTCTAATTCCTACTCCAAACTTTTCGTTTGTTTCTCTTACAGCTTCCCCAATACACAGAATGAATAACATCAGGGATAGGCTACAAGCCCATCTTACACCCTTCTCAACAACTGCTTCCCTTCGGGCACCTTAACTCTTACAACTGCTATCTGGTTTCTGCACAAATTATAAATAGCCCTTTGCTCTCTGTATCTTACCCCTAACACCTTTAGAATTTGAAAGAGTGTATTCCAGTCAACTAGGTCAAAAGCTTTCTCGAAGTCTACAAATGCTATAAATGTAGGCTTATCTTTTCTTAACCTATCTCTATGAGAAGTCGTCATATTGCCTCATGTGTTCCTACATTTCTATGAAAACCAAACTGATCCTCCCCAAGTTGGCCTCCACCAACTTTTCCATTATTCTGTAAAGGATTCATGTTAATATTCTGCAACCGTGACTTATTAAGCTGATAGTTCAGTAATTTTCACACCTCTCAGCTCCTGACCTCTTTGGAATTGGAATTACTACATTCCTCTTGATGTCTGCAGTTATTTCACCTGTCTCATCCATCTTGCTCACCAGATGGAAGAGTTCTGTCATGGCTGGCTCTCCCAAGGCTATCAGTAGCCCTAACAGAATGTTGTCTACTCCTAGGGCCTTATTTTGACTTAAGTCTTATAGTGCTCTGTCAAATTCTCCATGCAGTATCATATCTCCCTTCTCATCTTCATCTATGTCCTCATCCATTTCCATAATGTTGCCCTGAAGTACATCTCCCATGTATAGACCCTCTACATGCTCCTTCCACCTTTCTGCTTTCCCTTCTTTGCTTAGGACTGGTTTTCCACCTGAGCTCTTGATATTCATACCGGTGGTTCTCTTTTCTCCAAAGGTCTCTCTAATTTTCCTGTATGCAACATCAATCTTACCATTAGTAATATATGCTTCTACATCTTTACATTTGTCCTCTAGCCATTCTTGCTTAGCCATTTTGCACTTTCTGTCGATCTCATTTTTTAAACATTTGTATTCCCTTTCACCTACCTCATTTATTGCATGTTTACATTTTCTCATTTCACTGATTAAATTCAATATCTTTTATGTTACCCAATGATTTCTACTACATCTTTTTACCTGCTTGGAACTCTTCTGCCTTCACTATTTCATCTCTCAAAGCTACTCATTCTTCTTCTACTGCATTTCTTTCTCCTGTTCTTGTCAGTCATTCTCTAATGCTCTTTCTGAAACGCTCTACAACCTCTGGTTCTTTCAGTTTATCCAGATCCCATCTCTTTAAATTCCTGCCTTTTTGCAGTTTCTTCAGTATTAATCTACAGTTCATAAACAATAAATTGTGGTCAGAGTCCACATCTGCCCCTGTAGATGTCTTACAGTTTAAAACTGGTTCAGAAAGCTCTGTCTTGCCTTTGTATAACAATCTGAAACCTTCTGGTGTCTCCAGATCTCTTTCACGTATACAACCTTCATTGACAATTCTTAAACCAAGTGTTAGTTATGATTAAATTATGCCCTGTGCAAAGTTCTACCAGGCAGCTTCCTCTTTCATTCTTTTCCCTCCAGTCTCCATTCACCTATTACTTTTCTTTCTCTTCCTTTTCCTACAGTCAAATTCCAGTCCCCCATGACTATTAAATTTTCATCTCCCTTAACTATCTGACAAATTTCTTTTTCCTCACCATACATTTCCTTAATCTCCTCTTCATCTGCAGAGCTAGTTGGCATATAAACTTGTACTACCATGGTGGGTGTGGGCTTTGTATCTAACTTTGCTACAATAAGGCATTCACTATGCTGTTCATAGTAGCTTACTTGTGTTCGTATTTTGTTATTAATTATTAAACCAACTCCTGCAAAGCCCCTATTTGATTCTGAATTTATAACCCTGTATTCACCTGACTAGAAGTCCTTCTGTTTCTCTTGCCACCGAACTTCACTAATTCCCAGTATATCTAGCTTTAACCTATCTACTTCCTTTTCGAATTTTCTAACCTACCTGCCTGATTAAGGAGTCTAACATTCCACACACTGATATGCAGAATGCCAGTTTTGTTTCTCCTGATAATGACATCCTCCTGAGTATTCCCCACCCAGCGATATGAACAGGGGACTATTTTACTCAAGAGGATGTCATCATCATGTAACATGCAGTAGAGCTGCATGCTCTTGTAAAAAAAATTACTGTTTTCGTTTTCTCTTGCTTTCAGCCATTCACAGTACCAGCACAGTGAGGCCATTGTGCAACTACAGAAAAAGCTGCTGCCCCTCTTCAGGAACAACATGTTTGCCCGGCCTCTTGACAGATACCCCTCCATTGTGGTTGCACCTCCATTACAGCTATCCACACGAGGCATGTAAGCCATCCCACCCATGGTAAGGTCCATGGTTCATGGGGGAGAAAACATATCTGACAAAAAACCAATTTTATGGATAACAACAGGAAACCAGTCCAACTGCCCATGAGTCGATTGTCAATATTAGAGGCAAAGAATTAAAGCCAGGAGGGGGCACTCTACCAGGTTGTGTGTACTACTGTCTGTAAGGTCCCATAACCACAATGTGGAGGTAGCTTGTTACATGAAGTAAAGCTGTGAGTTAGTCTGGTATGAGTGATAAGGAAGCGACATAGAACAGTAGAGTCCTTCTGGGAGGGATGGAAGGAGTGGCATGTAGCAGTAGTCTCCCTTATAGTGTGGAGTTTATTAGAAGGGGCAGTAGCCCACCAGATGTTCCAACTCAGTCTGAACAGAGACTATTTGCACTGGAAAATGTCCATCTGGGGTGATCAAAGTATATGTGGGAATTTAACTGCTTTTCTAGTCAAATGGTCAGCCAGTTCATTCCATTGGATAGCCACATAGCTTAGAGGTCAGAGAAAGACAACTATGCAGGCAGTGTGACTAAGGTAAGAGAGGTTATAAGTAGCCAATATTACAGGATGACAAGAATAGCATTAGATAAATGTCCAGAAAATTGCTCCTTGAGCCACAAATTAAAGAGCTATTAACGGAGGCCAGTTTCAGAAAACTTAATGCTCTGTTAATGGCTATCAGCTCCACTGTGTGAACACTACATGTTCCTGGGGCTGAATGTAAAAGCACATGTCATCCTGTCTATGGTTTCAGAGCATAAATGAGAGGTAACACCCTGATACTAAAACTCAAAGCAACAGATGCTGAAAAGTCATGGTGGCAATGTAAACTCTACAACCATGAAACAGATTGGTCTTAATTCATAGCTTGGGTATTGACCAAAGGGGAGGATGCAGGGAGTATGTTCTCAAGAAGTTAAGTGGAGATCCCGGCACAGGGCTGTGAGACATACGCCAACTGGTAATCCTATCAGGGGGTTGGTGTCAGGAGATCAAAGCCAAAAAATATGTTGGGTTGGGTTGATTTGGGGGAGGAGACCAAACTGCGAGGGCTATCCACAAAGTACATTACATTTTGGAATTAAAAATAAATAAAGTATTGGAATTTTTTTTTACTATATACATATGAAAGCCACACTTAAATACTACTTTTCTACATAGTTGCCATTTAAATTAAGGCACTTATCATAGCAATGGACGAGCTTGGAAATTCCTTCATCGTAAAATTCGGCCACCTGCACCTTCAACCACGTGGTTACCTCTTCTTTTGGGACAGAAAAGGTGTGATTTTTGTGGATTTCCTGGAAAGAGGCACTACAATAAACTGTCAAAGGTATTGCCAAACTCTGCACAACCTCAGAAGAGCAATACAAAACAAGCGCAGGGGAAAGTTGGGCTCAAAGATCTTGCTGATTCACGATAATGCCCGGGCGCACACGGCAAATGCCACTCGTGAAGTTCTTGAATCTTTTAAGTGGGAGTTGTTTCCTCATCTGCCGTACAGTCCTGACCTGGCACCAAGCGACTTCCACTTATTCCCAGCGATGAAGAAGTGGTTGGCTATGCAGCGTTTTGATGACGACGCACAGCTTCAAGAAGAGGTAACCACATGGTTGAAGGCGCAGGCGGCCGAATTTTACGACGAAGGAATTTCCAAGCTCGTCCATCGCTATGATAAGTGCCTTAATTTAAATGGCAACTATGTAGAAAAGTAGTATTTAAGTGCGGCTTTTATCTGTATATAATTAAAATAATTTCCAATACTTTATTTATTTTTAATTCCAAAACGTAATGTACTTTGTGGATAGCCCTCGTATAAGGTCATTGGTCTCATTGGATTAAGGTAGGATGGAGAAGGAAGTGAACCATACCAGCATTTGCCTGAACTGATTTAGGAACATCACAGAAAGTCTAAATCAGGATGGCCAGACAGGGTATTGAACTGTCGTCATCCTGAAAGTGGGGCCAGTGTGCTAACCACTGCGAGACTTCTCTCGGTCAAAAATGTGTGATCATTTGGATGATTAGGGAATTGTGTGATGGTAACAGCATAAGTGAGCAACAGTTGGTACTATCAGAAATAAAGAGGGAAGATTCTTGCTTCAGCAAGAAGTGTGTCTAGGGAACTAGTCAGGAAGGTGCCAGTGGCCAGTCTTACCCCATGATGACTGACTGGATCTAACAGTTTCAAAATGTAAAAGGGTGCCAAAACACAAACCTGGCAACCATAGTCCAACTGTGGCAATAGCAGGGCCTGATAAATACAGAGAAGAGTAGTGCAATCAGCACCTGAAGAGGTGTGGGCAAGAAAGCAAAGACTGTTAGTCTTTAGTTGACAAATATTGTGCAGCCAAGTCAGTGTTGAGGCTAACTGACATATCTGTCAATGGACAAAGGGGTTTTTGCCTAGCTTAAGAACTAGTATGATGATACTACCTAACCATTGTGAAGAGAAATATGGTTAAAGATCCTCAGTACATGGAGCAACTGAATAATATTCATTCAGATGTTGGATCATCTCATAATGAATTTAATCAAGGCCTGGGACCATACTGTGAGATGAGGAAAGTGCCTGAAGTAGCTCCAATGCAGTGAAATGTTCATAGTGCTCCCTACATTCATTTTTACTGCATTTAATTAGATAGTGAACCTCAGAATTTAGTTGCCTGAAAGGGAGGATGTTGGATTTCCTGGAAATAGGCACTACAATAAACTCTCAAAGGTATTGCCAAACTGAATAGGCATTGCAGTTTCTTTGGTCCACCATGGCACATACAATGGCGGAGGCAACCTTCAGAAAGAGGAATAGCAGTTCCAGCAGCATAGGAGATTGTATCAAAGACATCTCCCACAACCTTGTTGAAGCAATCTGACAAACAGGCAACAAAGATGATAGCAAAAGCATACAACTGTCATTGGTTCTCTGAAGTGCCAAACATGGTTATTGGTCCATAGGGCTGCGACAAGTGATAGGACACTGAAAAATGGTCACTGTACGAAGCTCATTGGGTACAGGCCATTCTAGCGAAGCCATGAGCTTAGGGGAAAGAGATCATAAGGTCAGCAGCTGAATAGGCGCTATGGGAAGCAACAAAGTGGCTAGGAGTATTGTCATTGAGGGGAGACAGACCAAGATTGGAAAGAAGTTAGCTAATCAGAAGGCCTAACCAGAAGAAATGGAACTTCCCCAGGGCATGATGGTGTGCACTGTAATTGTAAAGTAAGAGGAAAGGGCGGGACTGATTGATTAACTGAGAGAGTATGGGACCAAACGGTGAAGTCATCAGTCCCGCGATTCCAAAGGGGGTTACATTAGAAAGAGAGTCCACTAGAAATGAAAAGATTCAATCAGAGGAGCAAAATTATAAAAGAATGAACATTAAACACACACAGTATAAGCATAAAAGGTGAGACCAAACCTAAAAACTGGAAAAAGGGAAAGGGGGGGGGGGGGGGTTGGGGGGGGGGGGGTGGAGGCTGTCATGGGATCACAAACCGTGAAGACTGCAAAAGGAGTCCCAATCACAACCAACCTGCCCCTGCTCCAAGACAAAAGGAGAACCTCATAACTGGAAATAAAAACCACTTCCATAGAGTAATTTGAGGACCAGGTCAATCATCTGTGAATCATCCGCTAACATTAAACTTAAGGAAGCAAGGAGACTATACTTAGCATGAAGGGTCGAAAGAAGGGACATGCCACCAATATGCGAGATTTCGCCAGTCTGGCGTCACAACCACATTGTGGGGGGAGGGTCGTTATGTAGGAGGAAACAATGGGTGAGCCGGGTATGGCCAATAAGTAAACAACATAAAACAGTGGACTCCTGAGAGGGGGCCGAAAGAAGTGCCCCAAACTGCAGTAGAGTCCTTGATTGTGCGGAGTTTATTACCATGAGCAGTAGCGCTCCAGATGGCATTCCGCTGTTGAGCAAAGAGAGATTTGACATAGATCCACATATCCGCAGTTGGAATCGTGAAAGGAAAAGTGGGTAAGTATCTGCTTCTCTAGCCAAACAGTCAGCCACTTCATTCCCTGGGATTCCTCCATGACTTGGGACCCAGACAAAGATGACTTAACAGGCAGCATGCTCAAGGGCAGAGAGAAAGTCATGGATGGTGGAGACCAAGGGTGATAAGAGTAGCATCGATCAATAGCCTGAAGGCTGCTCATGGAGTCTGAACAAATTAAAACACTATGGAGGGAGGCCTGAGAAACAAAAAAGGAGGGCCCTGTAAATGGCTAGAAGCTCTGCTGTAAATACACTACATGATCCTGGCAACAAATAGTGCTCAAAGCTGGTAAGAGACGTGAAAGCATATCCCACCTTATCAGTAGTCTTAGAACCATCAGAGTAAAATATGGTGGCACCCTGGAACTCTGCAAGGATGGCACATACAAGATGCCAGTAAACCATAGGATCAACATAGATCTTAGGACCCTGGAAGAGAGTGCAGATGGAGATCCTGACAGAGGGTAGTGAGATGCATGCCAACTGGCAATCCCACCCTTGGGCAGGTGTTATGAGGGAGACATTCCTCATTGGTGAAGACTGCAGTGTATAGAGGATGGTCAAGGAAGTGGTGAATGGCAACTGCACAGGAAACAAGGAGTTGGCTCTGTTGGATGTCTATGGGGGGAGGGGAAATTCACGCTTATGTGAGGAGACTGTCAACAGGAGTAGTGCAAAGGGCACCAATAGCCAGATGCACCCCACAATGATGGACAGGGTCAAGGAGTTTCAAAGTGGAAGGAGCTGCTGAACCATAAACCTGACTACCATAATAGATAATAGAGTCTGGACAAAACCAGAGCATGGTGGAGAAGGAGGAGGAGGAGGAGGAGGAGGAGGAGAAGAAGAAGAAGAAGAAGAAGAAGAAGGAGAGTGGAATGGTCTGCACCCCAAGATATGTGGGCCAGGAGGTGGAGGGCAGTAAGCTTCCGTATGCATGTAGTTTTTAGGTAGTGAATGTGGGGCAGCTATGTCAGCTTGTTATCAAAAATAAGGCCCAAGAAACGGGACTGTGTTACAAAATCAAGGAGCTGATTGCCTATGTAAAGTTCTGGATCAGGGTATTGTGGGTTGACAACAAAACTGCATAACCTTCGTTCTGGAGGAGGAAAACGGGAAGTCGTGTGTGGTGGCCCACACAGAGGCCCATCGGATGGTGCCTTGGATCTGGCACTCAGCAGACGTCATCGAGTGGGAGCTGCACCAGGTGCAAAAATTGTCAACGTACAATGCCAGGGTAACTAGAGGCCCAACAGAGGTCACAAACCCATTAATGGCAGTGAGGAAGAGAGTAACATTTAGCACAGAACCCTGTGGTGAAGTGCCAACTTGAACTCGGAAGAACCAGTAAGATAAAAACTCGCAAATAAAAATCTGAAGAGGACCATGGAAGCCCCAGTCATGGAGGGTAACTAAAATGTAATGGCACCAAGCCATGTCATACACCTTATGTAGGTAAAAGAACAGTGGGACAAGGTGCCAGCAGTGAGTAGAAGCCTGTCAGATGGCTGATTCCTATCAGAGTAAATCGTCAGGTGAGAGAGTGGGGTGGGGCTGTGGTAAGGACGAGGGGGGAAGGGGGGGCATGGTAAGAGGAGGAGGAGGAGGAGGAAAGGAAGTAATAGAGGCAAAAGTTGAAGATAGTGTTCCCGGATGGAGTCTCTCATACTTTTGGTGAGCCTCAGTGTAAGACAGGCGATCCAGGGGCTTATATTCTTGTATCTTCTTTTCTCTCTTGTCAGCCGAGCAATCTGGTGAGTGAGGGGAGTGGTAGTAAGCGCAATTACGACACACATGCAGCGGAACAAGGGCTTCCCTCATGGACGGGGTGGTCACAGTCACCACACAAGTGGTCCGCCGTACAGCGGAAAGACATATGCCCAAAACGCAACCACCAAAAGCACCACATAGGTGGAGGGATGTACAGCTTCATGTCACATCTGTAACACATAACCTTGACCTTCTCTGGGAGGGTATCCAACTTGAAAACCAGGATGAAGGCGCCAGTATTGGTGCAGTTGTCTTTGCAACCCTTCTGCACACGTCGGACAAAATGAACACCACGCCACTCCAGATTAGCCTGGAGTTCCTCATCAGTTTTCAGGGCAAGATCCCTATAAAAAAATTACTCCCTGGGTCATATTCAGAGATTGGTGAGGAGTGATAGACACTGGGACATTGCCAAGACGATCACAGGCACAAAGAGCTGCAGATTGGGTGGCAGAAGTAGTTTTGATCAACACGGAACCCAATCACATCTTACTAATCGACTCCACTTCACCAAACTTGTCCTCTATATTTTCCACAAAAAACAACGGCTTTGTGGTGGTGAATTTGTCCCTGCTATCTGTCCTAGTACAGATGAGGTAACGGGGAAAAGGTTTCAGCTCCATGGGAGCCTGGCCCTCCTCCCATGGTGTAGCCAGGGAGGGAAAAGTGGCCAGGCCATGTGAGACAGCATTTAAGAATCCTTCACCATTTGAAGAGATGGCTGTGTGAGAACAGCCAGATTTTTGCAGCTTGCACCAAGCATCTGCCCTGATATCACCCACTGCAACCAGGGGCTCTCCCCATGGGCGTCACCCAGTCACAGCAAGGGCCATCTGGCACAGTGGCCGTTGCCAAGAGTTCCAATGCTCCAAGAAGACAAGCAACTACTCCTTGGCATACACAGGGAGGGAACAACTGAGGTTTCAGCAGTGTGATCCCTGTGGTGTCAGGGGGCTCAACCATATGGGTAAATAACAGCCCCACCACAAGGACTGGCTACACGTGCTGGTGACCTAGCAGTGTGGAAGGGGGCTAGAGTGGGAAAGGGAGAGGGGAACTGAGAAGGGAGAGGAATCCACACCGCAAATGCTAGGGAGGGAGTTCTTCCCCATATGGCTCACAATAAAAACAGGAAATTTTGAAGTGGAGGTAAAACCTCAAGTAAGGGCTAAAACGTCAAAAGGGTGAAAGAACAGGCAAAAGGAACAAAATTGCAACCAATACAGGAAACCAGGAGAATAGCCAGGTCAACATAAAGCAGAACACGAAGAGATGGGAAGGAGGTGGCAACAGGGAAGGAGCAGGGATAGGGAGGGAGGGGGCAGGGAGAAGGAAAATCAGCGAGGGAATGAAAAATGAGCTGCAATAACTCGGGGCCTCATGTGCACCACACACGAACTCATGAAAGAACCATGAGCCCCCTGGAGAGGAAAGATGGGAGGGGAGGGGAGTTGTTGGATTAAGTTGGTCATCTCAAGGTAAATAATAGCCTGCCTTGGAGGTGGTGGTGATTGCTGAGGTCATTCTCACATGCACTGCAATTGCTTCCACTGTAGTACAAACAGAAATTCACACATTGATGGCATGATAACAATGCAGCATTGGGAAATAGTCATCAGTGAAGCATGTTTGTTATAGAGCAACACGAATTGTAGAAGATGAGTAAATGAGATAATGTAGTTCTGGCAGGTGACAGTAATATCCATTACGGTTTGATTAGATCATCATGTGCTGGGTGTCCTGATTAGGCTAGAAGGGCCAGAAAGATCAGTTGTGCCCCAGAATCACTACCTGTCATCAGTGGGGATGGAATCATATTGATTAACATTTGTTCCATATCCAAATGAGTGGAGAGATCTGATGCCTCTGGAGTCACTGGAATGGCCTTCTCCTGGTATTTCCCTTCTGCTTCACAACCTTTGGTCACTGACATTCTTGTGAGGACTTATCAAAAAGGGTTCAAATGGCTCTGAACACTATGGGACTTAACTTCTGTGCTCATCAGTCCCCTAGAACTTAGAACTACTTAAACCTAACTAACCTAAGGACATCACACACACCCATGCCCGAGGCAGGATTCGAACCTGCGACCATAGCCGTTGCGCGGTTCCAGACTGTAGTGCCGATAACCGCTCGGCCACACCGGCCGACGAGGACTTATCCACAGCTGTTGTGGATAAGGATGAAGGGCAGACAACTCTGGCACCCCCAGGATGTGGCAACTCCAGGCAATAGTTGGTGTCAAACCTCTGACCTTGGGGTTTCAGGGGAAAGGGGTCCCAAGAGGGAGCACTGCTAGAGGAGGGAGCTGCTTCTCTGGATGGGAGCAGGATGTGGTTCCCAAAGATGGGGCCATGGAAACCATGAGAGAAGGGCAGAGGCAGGATGTAAGTATTCATTTTTTTTAAGCATCAATATATGACAGGTGCTCAATTTTTTATATTTTTGTACTTTTTTTTTTCTTTTTTAAATCTGGGCAAGTCAGTAAATGCGGAGGATAGGGTTTTTTTTTTTTTTTTTTTTTTTTTTTTTTTTTTTTTTTTTTTTTTTTTTTTTGAAAGTGAGACACAAAGAATAAACCACCATTTGACTGTAAATTACTATATTTTTCTTCTGTACTACCTATATTTCACATTTTACATAGTTATTGAGTACAATGCTAAAAGCTCTTACACCATTAAGACATCATATCTAGTTATATCTGGTTTTTCACCATATATAATGTGTTAATCGTCGAAGAACTTTTAGCATTGTACTTGATAATGGCATAAAATCTCAAATATAGATAGTACAGAAGAAAAATACAGTAATACACAGTCAAATGGTGGTTTATTCTTTTAAAAAATACTGCATGACTGTGACTCAGCACAATCAAAAACCTTTTACAAAGGTGGTTGTTTAAAAGGCTCTTCATGGAATGGCCATCTACAGTTGTCACATTTTATGGCATGTGGCATGATGACATATGACCAAAGCATACGCATTGGAAGGACCTCGTGGGTGATAGGACATAATGTTTCATTTCACACCTGTACACCATGATTAACTTCCTCTGGGAGGAGATTTGCTTCAAATACTAAGATGAAAGCAGCTGTATCTGTTCGGTTATTCTTTGGACCTTTTTGTACATGCAAAAAAATGGAAACCATGCCATTTGAGATTAACCTATAGCTTCTTGACTATCTACAGTGTAAGGTTTCCTTGGACTGGATTAGAGATTTACATGGGGCAATAGAGAGTAGTCAGGAGTACTGATTGCCATGCTGTGGACCTGGGTTAAATTCCCAGTACTTCTGGGATTTTTCCTTGGTGGGAACACTGGAACAGGGTTCACTCAGCCTCATGATGCCAACTGAGGAGCTACTTGACCTAGAAGTAGTGGTTCCAGGTTATGAAAACTGACAGTTGGGTCAGCCATGTGCTGATCTGACACCCCTCCATTGCACATCCAATAGTCCCATTGACTGAGGATGACACAGCGGTAAGTCAGTACTGACGAGCCTGCCAGGGCTCAAGGACAGAGTTCAACTTAGTGAACAGTCATTGGTAAGCTACCCAGTCGTCCACATGTTTAAAGAGCTTGAGATTGTGCAGCAGAGGTGGCCTTAAAAGTGATCCATTGTGCATTTCTCACAGGGAGTCAACTACAAATTTATCTCCAATTTGTTCTACACAGCCGGCCGAAGTGGCCGTGCGGTTAAAGCGCTGCAGTCTGGAACCGCAAGACCGCTACGGTCGCAGGTTCGAATCCTGCCTCGGGCATGGATGTTTGTGATGTCCTTAGGTTAGTTAGGTTTAACTAGTTCTAAGTTCTACGGGACTAAAGACCTCAGCAGTTGAGTCCCATAGTGCTCAGAGCCATTTGAACCTTTTTGTTGTACACAAAAATAATGGTGTTTTCACTGTAGAAGTATTCCCATTTACTCTAGTACATACCAGGTACCGAATAAATTTTTTTGCTCCCAGATGTCTGGCCCATTAGGTAGACAATGTGGGGAATTGTTTATGTGTTTTATTCATCTCATGATGTACATTTGCAATCCATTTGGTTTGCATATAGGAGACATGTCAAAAATCTATAAAACAGTTACAATGATTTTTACATTAATAAATAATAGCACTATAATAAATAATAACACTATAAGGATATTTCTTAGAATGTGTAACACATTGTCCAGCTCAAAAATTTCCAGTTTGTCCTGCATGAATTCATCCACTGAGTACTAACACTTCCGTGTCAGTACCTCATATAGCTTTCTTTTAAGTGAGTCTAAATTCATCTGCATTAACTTGTTCCCCTTTAATTTATTACAAATTTTCATTCCCATGTATTGAGGTCCCTGGGCATACAGTCTGATGTGGTGGATGGGGAGCATAAAATTTTCTGTTTCTAGTATCACGTGAATGGACAAAATGGTTTCTCTCAAATAATTCATGTCTGGTGTACAGAAATATAATAATCTCATAAATGTATAAAGATGGCAGAGTTAATATTTTAAGTTTTCTAAATACTGGTCAGCATGGTTCTTTGCGATTTGCACTGCACATATTTTGTATGATTTTTTCTGTCCTTTTAGTATCTGCACTATTTGTCGAGTTACACCAAAAAACAATACTATACCTAATAATGGATTCAAAGTAACTTGTATATGCTACTTTTTGTGTGTCCACGTCAGTTGCAGTTGATAATATTTGCATTGCAAATGCAAAGCTGCTCAGTTTGTTTGCCAGGTATTCAACGTGTGCCAGCCAGCTCAAATTTTTATCTACATTTAAACCCAAGAATTTGACTGAGTCAACTTCTTCTATAGGTTTGTTGTTGTGTACAATCTTAGTCTGCTCATATTTAGACTGTTTGGTTTTGAACTGCATCATGCGAGTCTTAGATACGTTTAGATTCCACCCATTTAGCTGAAACCAAGTTTCTAAAGCACTGAGGTTACTGATCACAGATTTGGGAATTTTTTTCTGAATCCTGATCTTCAACTAAGACAGAAGTATCAACTGCAAACAGAACTGATGGGGAGCTGATATTTAATGGTATGTGATTAACATAAAAGAGAAACAGGACTGAGCATAATATGGAGCCTTGTGGAACAACAATAATTTCCCCCCCCCCCCCCCCCCCCCCCCCCCCAGTCAGAAATATAATATATGCCATTTGAAGAAATGATAACTCTTTACTTTCAGTTGGATGAGTAGGATTTAGGATTTAAGCCACTGTAGGGCACTGCCACTAATGCCATATTTTTCAAGTTTGTAAACAAGCAATGTATTGTGTACAGAATCAAACACCTTTGTGAGGTCGCAGAAAATTCTTGCCATCTTATTTCTCTTGTCTAATGATGTACTTATTTTCTCAATGAAACTGTTTACTCCATCTATAGCATTTTCCCCCTGCTGAAAACCAAACTGATTGTTTAGAATAACAGAATATTTTGCAATGAAGTTTTGGATTTGTGCAACAGAAAGTTTTTCAAATAAAATATTTTAGATAGGACAGGGAGAATTGAGATAGGATGATAATTTCCCATGATCTCTCTTGATCCCTTCTTGAAGAGTGGTTTGACTTCAGCATATTTTAGTTCCTCTGTGAAACAGCCCTCTTCGAAACATTGATTCATTATTTGAGCTAGTGGGTTTGCAATTTTATTGTGTACCACTTTATGAACTTTGGTGGGTATTCCATCCCAACCCGCAGATTTTTTGTTTCTCAATGTTAGAATAGCATTTTCTACATCCTCCACAGAAACTTTTAGGAATTTTGTAAAGTATTCAGAGTTTTCACCTAGGACAAAGGGATTTACTTTGTTGTGGCAATCTATTACATCTACATCAGACTTTGCTACATTTATAAAGAATTTATTACAATACTCTGCTATTTGAGTTGCATTTACAATAGTATTTCCTTCAATGTCAATTTTTGAAATTGCTTGGTTACAGGCTTTAACACCTAACTCAGATTTAATGACTGATCACACAGCCTTTGCCTTATTTTTATGGTTTAAAATTAGCCTGTTATCTGCCAGTTGTTTTGCTGCCCTGACAACTCTTTTAAATATGGTTTTATAGAGTCTAACATATTTAATGAAATCTTCTCTGTGCAGTTGCCTTTTCTTTACACTGAAAATTTTTATGCCCTGGGTAATCCACTTAATTTTTTTTATTTTATTGCTGCACAGTCTAGGTGGAAATGTTTCATTAGATACAGCAAGATGACTATTTAGGAATTTCTCAAGGTTTTCATCACTTGAGTTACAATGATCAAAAGGCCATGTTTTCTCTTTTAGCTTCTCACTAAATGTTAGCAAGTTTTCTTTGCTAAAGTTCCTGCTCGTATGGGTTCTCATACATGAAAAGTTCCTGTGTCTGTGTTTGGCAGCTCAATGAACAATGCACAATGATCTGAAATACCTGGATCTGGACAAAATTTATACACATCTTCATATACATAATTAGTTAGAACATTGTCAATACATGTTGCTGATTTCCCATTGTCTCTGGTAGATTCAAGGAAATTTAACTTGAAATCATATTTTTTTTACTACGTCATTGAATTGAAGTGTGGCTACCATCACACATATCAATATTAAAATCAGCAGCTATTACAATTTTTTTCTTTTTTTCCTCTACAAAAGTTTTCTAGCATAATTTGAAGCTTAGATAAGAATAGTTCTGTTGTTGATGCCCCCAGAATTCTGTATATTGAGATTACTATGACATTTGTCAGTGAGTCCACTAATTCTACAAAACAGCTCTCAAACGCACATTCTTCATTTAAATAATTAAAACAGTTTCTCATCTCATAAAGTTAATATCACTATGTAGAAGTATACATGAGCCTCCACGTGACTTGTTTCTTCTGCTTATCTGAAGTTTCCTATATTGTTTAGAATTTTGATTGTGTCCTCTGTAAACCTGTGCTCATTTAAACAAGCAACTCTTAGATTTGCACATTCTGACAGAATGATTTCCAATTCATCTAATTTGGAGCTTTTGTTGTTAGAAGCATCAGTGTTTAAACCATTTATATTCCAGTGGATACCATACCTACTTTCACTATTTTTTATAGGCTTTAGCACATTTCTCACCAGCAGAACTGGAACTGTCTGCACTGAAATTCCTAGACTTCTCTGATGAGACAACCAGATCAGAACAGCCATTGTGGAAATTTAATTTTCAATGACTTAGGTGTAAAATGTCTGCCTCATGCCATCTACTCCAGTCTAGGGCTCTCCCTAACGACAAAACTCATCCACAGCAGAGGCCATCTGGCACAATGACTACTGCCGGGAGTTCTGATGCCCCATGAAGTTGGGAATCTACTCCTTGGCATGCATCGAAAGTTAGTATCGGAAGTGTGATCCCTGTGTTGTCAGAGGGCTCCACTGAAAGGGTATGCAATGACCCCACCATGTCAGATTGGCTACCACATTGGCTTTTAAGCACATGTATGAGTCTAAGCAGTTATTGTCCACAGATTATCTTTAACACTGTATGTAGTGGATGCTACTGACAGTGTTGTTCTCCAGTTATTCCACATTACAGAAAAAAGTTAAAAATGAAGATAAAACCTAGAAGGGAACTAAAATTGGTGTAATATAATTAAATGAAGATTTCAAGGAAATAAAGCAGAACCTAGGCAATGGCCAGGTCAACATCAAAGGTTGCCTCCATGAGGAAGCAAGATGAGTATAGTTGGAGATGGGAGACTGCAGCACGAGAAAGCAAGGAGATACTACAATAGATTGGGGGGCCGTGCTCACCATGCATCTACTAATGGAAGAGTTATGAGCCTCTTGGGGGTTGGGGTGGGTGGGGAGGTGGGGGAAGGGGACAGCAAGTGGCATGGACAGAGTGGCAGCATAAAAAGTAAAAGAGAGGAAGGAAACAAAGGGGTGCAAATGAAGGAGATTAACCATAGAAAAGAGGTATTAAGTGCTGATGATCCCAAGTAAGTAATCTCATCTGCAAGCTGTATGTCAATATTACAGATCTACAAAATTTAACTGATCACATAACTTTCAAATTTAAATAAATAAATCAAAGTAGAAACAAAGTAAAATAAAGTTGGTGAAACTTTGGTATTTATGAATGACATATGTTTAATGTGCTACTGGTTTACCTGCTGCTCCAAACTGAATAGATTTTATTCTCTCATTTAATTTGTCAAGCTCAGCTTTTAATCTAAGATTTTCTTTATTAATTCTTTCTACTTCTTCTGCTTTTTCTTTTTCAAAATGTTCCTTTTCATTAATTATAGTCATTTTTTCTTTCCTTTCATTTTCAAGCAAGCTTTTCAGAGTTTTTAAGTCTTCATCCTTTCTCTGCAACAAGGCAACCATCATTTTTTTCTCTGTCTCCACAACTCTCAAGGCATCAAACTTTCGTTTCATTTCGAGTAATTCTATCTGTGCCATCCTTAAAGCATTGTTCTCTCTAACCTGCAAACAAATTGTAAACAAGCAATTTTCAATAACAAATTGGTATCATCTGCATTACTGGTCAGCAATATGACCTCACATTCAGGAACATGCATAATATCATGAATGTGAAAAGAAATCCTACCTTCAGATGCCATTTTAACTGAGTTACAAATAAATTAAATTCAAGCTATAATACAGAAACAGTCACAACATATTGCAAAACCAGGTAAAGAACCACAACAAAGAGCAGCTAGTTGTTGATACAGGATTTCACTGAGAGAAGCTCTGTGACAATGCTGTATCCTGCTACCAGTGCATGTGACATATATAATAGAGGGAAACATTCCATGTGGGAAAATTTTATATAAGAAACAAAGATGCTGTGATTTACCAAATGAGAAAGCGCTGGTAGATAGACACAATAAAAAACACACGAACACTCACACAAATTTCAAGCTTTCGCAACCCAATGTTGCTTCATCAGGAAAGACGGAAGGAGAGGGAAAAACGAAAGGATGTAGGTTCTAAGGGAGAGGGTATGGAGTCATTCCAATCCCGGGAATAAAAAAACTTACCTTAGGGGGAAAAAAAGGACAGGTATACACTCACCTTAAAACCCACATCCTTTCATCTTTCCCACTCCTTCCGTCTTTCCTGATGAAGCAACCTTGGGTTGCAAAAGCTTGAAATTCGTGTGTGTGTTTTTTTTATTGTGTCTATCTACCACCGATTGGTGACTGCCCCTGGGAGGCGTTATGCATGGAGCAGAGCTGACTCTCTCTGTTTATCCAGTCGTACTTTTTACACTCATTGTTCTGTGCCTCGTATTGTGTGGATTCGTGAGAGGCCTATTTCTGTTACTGTTCAGAGGTTTATGAATAAAACATTTATTTGTGTTACTTTGATAAGTTTCATGTATTACTAGGTAAAGTCAGGCATTGAATCATTTCCTAAACTACATGCCTACAAATGACATCTATCAGAAATCAAAATAAAAGCTTTTTCAAAAGAACTAGAAAAACAAAGATGGGATGAAGTGTATAAGAAAACCAATGTGGATATGAAGTTCTCTAAATTCTCCACGTTGTTTAAATTTAACTTTGAAAAGGAATTTCCAAAAGTATGCATGTCTGTATCAACATCTCACAAAAACAGATGGATAACAGCAAGTATTAAGAAAGAAGTGCTCCCAAACACTTAAACACCTCAGTTCCATGGAAAAGATTCGCAATGATCCAGAATTCTTAAATTTCTATCATAGATACAAAAAGATCTATAAGAATGGGCTGATTGCTGCAGAAAAGTCATTTAATGATAAAATAATATATAATGCAGAGAATAAAAGCAAAGCAGTCTGGGATGTTATAAAAATAGGAATGCAGAATAACATACTGCTAAGGGAGGGGGATAAAGTAATAAATGATTGACAGCACTTAGCAAACTATGTAAACTAGCATATTTGAAGTATTGCAGAGACAAAAATTCCCCCAAATAAACATAACACCTGTAAATAATGTTGCACTAAACATGGCGATGTTACTTCCAACCACAGAGAATGAAGTCAGTAAAACAATTCAGAAACTAAAAAATAAAAAGTCAGTAGGTTTAGATGAAGTAGCAATGTGTGTACTGAAACAATGGATAGGGATTATACAAGGCCCCTTAACAAATATAATGAATGAATCCTTCACATCAGGGGCATTTCCAGAGCAGTTAAAACAGGCAAGAGTTGTACCTTTGCTTAAGAAAGGTAATGCAGAAGACATAGAAAATCACCAGCCCATTTCCCTGCTGTCGGCATTCTCAAAAATAATAGAAGCAAATATGAAAGACAGATTAATGAATTACCTGAATAAATACAATCTTTTCAGTTTGGTTTCCGAAGTGGCAAAAATACGGAGTCAGCCACATTAGAATTCACAAAAGTTGTACTTGATGCCCTTGATAAAGATGAGTGTGCCACAGGCATATTTTTGGATCTTTCCAAGGTGTCTGATACTGTCGACCACAAGATTCTATTAAATAAATTAGAAGCATCAGGAATAAGAGGAGTAGCTAATGACTGGCTTCGATCATACCCAACAGATACGGTAAAAAGAGTAGAGATAACACATACTTCAAATAGATCGAAACATTTAGTAAAACACTCATCAGAACCAAAATACATTAATATAGGGGTTCCGCAAGGTAGCATATTAGGACCAATATTGTTCCAGATATACATCAATGACTTTTCCAGTAGTGTTACTCATAGTGAAGAAATCCTCTTCCCTGATTCTTTTTTTAATTTTTTTAGGGTTTTAGGGCGCTCAACTACTGAGGTCATTAGTGCCGAGTCAAAAATGTAAGTGCACACATAATTCGGTACAACTCAAGGGGGGAAAGGGGGGGGGGTTGGGACATAAGAAAGTTCTTACAAAGACACAGATAAAATAATTAAAAGAGTTAGATGTCTTTGGATAAGTCCATCAAAGTAATAAAACAAAGAACACGAACAGCTGCTCGAGCGTCATCAGCTAAAATTTTCTGTCGTGTAGAGGGCAGAGACAGGACAACACGAGATTGAGTAAAATGGGGACACAACAATAAAACATGGCGCACTGTCAATGCATTACCACAAGGGCACTGCAGGGCGGGGTCACCAGATAGCAGGTAGCGGTGGCTAAACCGGCAATGCCAAATCTGCAACCTGGCCAAAATGACTTCCTCTCACCGAGATGGTCGGGAGGAGGTTGTCCAAGCTGTTGGGAATGGTTTTATGGCCCAGAGCTTATTTTCTTGAAGTGACTACCAAGTATCCCACCATAATGACACAAACCTCTTACTAACAACCCCACTAATGTCAGATGATTGGACACAAAGGGAGGATGGCCGAGGCAGGAGGACTGCAGCCTTGGCCACAGCATCAGCAGCCTCATTCCCAGGCACTCCTACATGGCTTGGAACCCACATAAAGCTAACTGGAGAGCCATCATCAGCAAAAGAATGGAGGGATTGCTGGATCCGTTGCACCAAGGGATTGACCGGATATGGATCTCCATGGCTCTGAAGAGCACTGAGTGAATCAGAGCAGAGTACATACGGAGAATGGCGGTGGCGGCGGACATACTGAAAGGCCTGAGAGAGAGCAAAAAGCTTAGCCGTGAAGCTGGAACACTGGTCAAAGAGCCGGTATGTAAAGGTGATGTTCCCGACGACAAAGGAACAGCCGACACCATCATCAGTTTTGGAGCCATCAGTGTAAATAAAAGTGTTACTGGTGAGTCGCACACGAAGTTCGACAAACCGCGAGCAATACACTGCATCCGGAGTACCCTCCTTGGGGAGTGAGCTGAGGTCAAAATGAATGTGAACCGGAGCCTGGAGCCAAGGTGGTGTCGGGCTCTCACCCTCTCTGCAGGTGGTAGGGAGGGCGAAATCCTATCGTCGAAGCAGGTGACGAAAGCGGACTCCATGGGGCAGCAGGGCAGACACATGCAACCCACGCTGACGGTCGAGAGAATCGTCGAAGAAGGACTGATAAGAGTAGTGGTCGGGCATTGACAACAGCTGGCAGGCATACCAACAAAGCAGTATGTCATGCAAGTAGGTCAATGGTAATTCGGCAGCTTCAGCATAAAGACTCTTGACGGGACTGGTATAGAGATCTCTGGTTGCAAGACGTAACCCCCAATGACGGATGGTGTTGAGACGGCGTAAGAGGCATGGGCGAGCAGACGAGTAGATGAGGTTCCCATAATCCAGCTTTGATCAGACTAAGGACCGATATAAGCGAAGCAGGAGAGTGTGAACCACTCCCCAAGATGAACCACTAAGAACACGTAGGATATTCAGAGAACGTGTACAACGGGCAGCCAAATAAGAGACATGCGGAGACCAACAAAGTTTCCTGTCCAGTGTGAGCCCTAAAACCTTTGTTGACTCCATGAAGGGGAGAACAACGGGACTGAGATGTAAGGATGGTGGAAGGAATGCTTTATATCACCAAAAGTTGATGCAAACCGTCTTCTCTTCAGAGAACCGGAAGCCATTAGCCGCACTCCATGAATATAGGCTGTCAAGACAACGCTGAAGGCAGCGCTCCAGGAGGCATGTTCTCTAAGCCCTGCAGTAGATTGCGTAGTCATCGACGAATAGAGAGCCGGAGACGTTAGGTGGAATGCAATCCATAACGGGATTGATCGCTATGGCAAAAAGGGCTACGCTCAAAACGGAGCCCTGAGGCACTCCGTTCTCCTGGAGGAAGACGGACAATACGGAACCCACACGTAGCCTAAACATTCAATCTGTTAAAAATGAATCAATAAAAAGGGGCAGGTGACCACGTAGGCCCCACCTGTGCATAGTGCGGAGGATACCTCCTCTCCAACAGGTATCGTAAGCCTTCTCCAAATCGAAGAACACAGCTACCGTTTGGCGCTTTCGCAAAAAGTTGTTCATGATGAACGTCGACAAGGTGACAAGGTGGTCAACAGCGGAGCGGCGTTGACGAAAGCTGCATTGAACATTAGTAAGTAGTTGTTGAGATTCAAGAATCCAAACCAACCGAGCGTTAACCATACGCTCCATCACCTTACAGACACAGCTTGTAAGAGAAATGGGGCAGTAGCTAGAAGGAAGGTGTCTATCCTTCCCGGGTTTGGGTATGGGAACGACGGCCTCACGCCAATGCGCGGGGACCTGACCTTTGGTCCAGATGCGGTTATAGGTACGAAGAAGAAAGCATTTGCCTGCCGGAGAAAGGTGTGTCAGCATCTCAACGTGAATGGCATCTAGCCCTGGAGCAGAGGACCGGGACAGTGCAAGTGCACGTTTGAGTTACCGCATGGTAAAGGGGGGTACTATAATCTTCCAGATTCAGCGAGTGGAAGGAAGGTCGCCGAGCCTCTTCGGCCTCTTTTCTGGGAAGGAAGGCAGGGTTGTAATGGGCGGAGCTTGAAACCTCCTCAAAAAAACAGCCGAAGGCATTGGAGACATCCACAGGGTCTACAAGTACCTCATAACCTGAAGTCAGGCCAGGTATTGAGGAGTGGGCCTTAATGCCCCACAGCCGGCGCAGGCCACTCCAGACGACAGAAGAGGGAGTTTGTGAAAGAGGCCCAACAAGCTTTTTTGCCGTCTTTGATGACTCGACGACATTGCACTCAGAGTCGTTTGTAATTAATACAATTCGCCAGTGTAGGATGGCGGCAAAAAGTGTGTAAAGCAGGTCGTCGAGCACAGATAGCATGTCTGCAAGCCTCATTCCACCAGGGGACTGAAACGTGATGTGAAGAAGAGGTAGTACGAGGAATGGAACGTTTGGCAGCATTGATGATAACAGCCGTGAGGTATTCGACCTGACTGGCACAGCTGAGAAAATCTTGGTCTGGAAAGGTCGCCAGGAAGGAGTAAAGTCCCTAGTCAGCTTTTGGTATGTTCCAGCTCGAGGGAAGTGGGGATGGGGTGTGGTGCAGGAGACGAATAACACAGGGGAAATGGTCGCTCGAATAGTTGTCAGAAAGGACATACCACTCGAACCAATGGGCAAGATTGGTAGAACAGATCGAGAGGTCCAAGTGGGAGTAGGTATGAGTAGAGTCTGAGAGGAAAGTCGGGGCGCCAGTATTGAGGCAGACAAGATTGAGATGGTTGAAAACATCCACCAAGAGGGAGCCTCTCTGACAGAATGCAGGAGAACCCCAAAGGGGATGATGGGCATTGAAGTCACCAAACGATAAAAACGGCGGAGGAAGCTGAGCAAACAGGTGCATCATGTCAGCCCAACTAACTGCGGATGCCGATGGAGTGTAGACAATACAAACAGAAAAAGTAAAGGCACAAAGAGTAATACGGACAGCTATTGCTTGGAGTGGGGTGGTCAATGGGATGGGATGGTAATAGACATCGTCCCAAACGAGCAACATGACCCCACCACGAGCTGGAATACCGTCCACAGGGGTTAGGTCAGATAGCTCGGAGGTATAGTGGGTAAAAGCAATACGGTCAGTTGGGCGTAACTTCATTTCCTGGAGACCAATGATGAGTGGACAGTGCAGGCGGAGTAGCAGTTTTAATTCCTCCCAATTAGATCGAATACCTCTTATGTTCCAATGTAACAGAGCCACCGCGAGTCAGAGAAAGGGGGAACGAAACGGGGGAGTGCCGGTCACCTCGATGGCCGCGGAGGGCCAGGTTTTGAGGGAACATCGCTACAACCATCGGGAGGCGGATCCTGTTCCATTGAGTCATCGCCAGCTGCGGCCACATTATTGGGTTGCACAGGACGGGCAGCATTGTCTGTTGGCAACAGGCCTGCTAAGCGCCTGGCAGCCGAGCGTCCCGGCGAAACTGAAGACATCCGGGAGCAGCGACTGTCAGATGGAGCATCAGACGAAATGCGCCGGGGTGGAGAGGGGGATAAAGACTTCTTCTTGGAGGCCTTCTTGGAAGACTGATGAGTCACAGGGATGGTGAGCTGTGGGGGCTGGACCCAAAGAAAGTCCTCACGCTCGGGGTCCTTTTTTGAATGCCGAACCTCGGAAGCTGGGGTCCATAATGTTTCCCCAATGGACGCCTGAGAAGAGGATCGCTTCTCAGGACGACGACGACGACAACGACGAGGAAGAGGAGGAGGATGAGGATGAGGATGAGGAGGAAGAGTGGCCCCTGGGGCAGAGGGGGCAGGTGCCGCGAGGGAGGAGGATTTGGAAGGGAGGGATGTGGGAGGTGGAGGCATAGACCCCGGATGGGGTGAGGAGGTGGAGGGGGGACAGGATAGGGGTGAGGATACTGCAGAAGGAGTGGACACGACTGAAGCAACCGACATTGTCAACATCACAGGATGGAGGCGGTCATATTTCTTCCTGGCCTCAGAGTAAGACAGACGGTCCAAGGTTTTCAATTCTTGTATCTTCTTCTCCTTCTGATAGGCGGGGCAGTTGAAAGATCTAGGCGAGTGGAGGCCAGGACAATTGACGCACTGAGGTGGTGGGGTGCATGTATGTCCCTCATGAAGATGACATCCACAATCGCCACAAAGGGGCTCAGCTTCACACTGAGACAACATGTGCCTGAAATGCAAACATTGAAAGCATCGCATAGGAGGTGTGACGTAAGGTCAAACATCGCACTGGTAGCACATCACCTTTACCTTCTCTGGGACAACATCCCCCTCGAAGGTGAGAATAAAGGCCCCAGTGTCGACGCAATGATCTTTGGGGCCAAGCTGGACTCGCCAGATGAAATTCATGCCACGGCGCTCCAGGTTGGCCCTGAGCTCCTCATCAGATTGCAGCAGGAGGTCCCGATGGAAAATAATCCCCTGCGTCCTATTGAGCTCCAGATGTGGGACAATGGACACTGGGATGTCCCCTAGTTGGTCGCATACCTGGAGCGCCACCGACTGTGTAGCGGAGGTGGTCTTTATGAGAATGGACGCCGAACACAATTTACTAAGAGCATCAATTTCTCCGAAGATATCCTTGATATGCTGTACAAAGAACATGGGGTTTGAGGTGGCGAACATCCCCCATTGGTCAGAGAACAGACTAAATAGCGGGGGAAGTATTTAGCCCCAAGCCGGCGGGCCTGCCTTCCTCCCAGGGAGTGGCCAAGGGGGGAAAGGCAAAAGGACCAGAACCAGAGACAAAACCTTTCCTCTTAGAAGATGCGGCCGCAGAGCGCCCCGATTCATGTTGACGTTTCATCTGCGAAACGTCCGCCCCAATACCATCCACTCCAACCAGGGGCTCTCCCCACAGGCACCACCCAGCCTCAGCAAGGGCCACCTGACAGGGTGACCATTGCCGGGAGTCCTGATGCCCCAGGTAGACGGGCATCTACTCCTCGTCTTACGTGGGGAGGGTGAAGCGCAGGTACCGGCAGTACAATCCCTGTGTTGTCAGGGGGCTACAACCTAGAGGGTACATGATGACCCCACTACAATGGGCTAGCCACTGTGCTGGATATCGGGTGCCATGGAAAGTCCATCACGATTGAAGGTGCAGATGGGGACACACTACGGGCGTAACCTGTGCAACCCATCAGGTGTTTAGGCCCAAATTGATGAACAGTGGGTGCAGTTACGACGCCGTTATGATGATGAGTGTCAAGGTCTTACTGCACTGTGGACCGGTGATACACCACGTAAAGTGTCCTTCCCCAAAAGGCTCGTACTTCTGTAGAATTTTGAAAAGTGGAGGTCAAACCCCAATGGGGACCATCACGTTGAAGGCCGAAATGGTTGAGACTCCTTTTGGTTGCCTCTTACGACAGGTAGGAATACCTCGGGCCTATTCTTACCCCGGACCCGCAGGGGGGCTCTTCCCTGATGACAGCAATATTATAGTCACTGAGAAAGCAAGAGAACTCCTTGCTGAGAAAGCAAATGAAACTCTCAAGGAAGTTTATGATTGGTCAATAAGCAATAAGGTGACATTGAACATGAAGAAAACTAGTCATGAATTTCAGTTTGGAGAGGAAAAAAGACCATGTTAAATTAAATGTAGATTTTACCTCTATAGGCTGTGTAAAAAGTGCAAAATTTTTAGGAATGGCTATTTATTCTCAGTTGTAGTGGTGTGAACACACAAAGGTACTTGCAAACAAAATGTCATCAGCTTGTTATGCCCTTAGAATCCTATCATCACTGTGTAACATGCAGTGTCTTTTCGTTACATATTATTGATATGTACACTCAATTCTTATCTATGACATTCTTTATTGGGGAACAAATGCACAAAATATGAACACAATTTTCAAACCCCAGAAAAGAACCATAAGAATAATAACCAAAAATAGTAGTCAAGCACATTGTGAAGATCTGTTCAGAACATTGGGGATTTTAACTGCTCCATGTGAATACATTTAGCAGTCAGTTGTACACGTCAAAAATAACATTTGTAATTACTGCACAAAGAGCTCTGTCCATGACCATCCAACAAGAGATAGACTCAACTTACATTTACCAAGAAAAAATAAACATAAAACTCAAAACAGCACTTTCTACCCAAGAATAAAGCTGTACAATAAGTTACCAAAAGAGATTATAGAATTTGCAAAAATACAGCTGAAAAGTACCTGTTATGCAATACATTTTATACATTCAAGGATTACTTAGCTAAAACAGGGTATGGGTTTGATAAAAAATGCTATACAAATAAATAATAATAATAATAAAGAACAAAAACGCTGTTACAAATTAGCACGAGGATGTAAAGAGCAACTGATAATAGATGCAGAGGTGACATATCAAGCTGAAACTAAACAAAGGTCACTACACTACTCATACATTGATTACCAAAAAGCTTTTGATAGTGTACCCCACTCATGGTTACTACAAATATTGGAAATATACAAAGTAGATACTAAATTGATACAGTTCCTAAACATAGAAATGAAAAATTGGAAAACCACACTAATATCGAAACAAATTCAAATAATGTCACATCACAGCCAATACAGATTTAGTGTGGAATATACCAAGGAGACCCATTAAGTCCTTTCTGGTTCTGCCTTGCTCTGGACCCACTATCCAACATGCTAAATAATACGAGTTATGGATACAATATTACTGGAACATACCAACACAAAATCACACATTTGCTTTACATGGATGATCTAAAACTACTGGCAGCAACAAATCAACAACTCAACCAATTACCAAAGATAACAGAAGTATTCAGCAATGATATAAATATGGCTTTTGGAACAGACAAATGTAAGAAAAAATAGCATAGTCAAGGGAAAACACACTGAACAAGAAGATTACATATTGGATAATCACAGCGACTGCATAGAAGTAATGGAAAAAACAGATGCCTATAAATATCTAGGATACAGACAAAAAATAGGAATAGATAATACAAATATTAAAGAAGAACTAAAAGAAAAATATAGACAAAGACTAACAAAAATACTGAAAACAGAATTGACAGCAAGAAACAAGACAAAAGCTATAAATACTTATGCTATACCAATATTGACCTACTCATTTGGAATAGCGAAATGGAGTTACACAGACCTAGAAGCACTCAATACACTTACATGATCACAATGCCACAAATATAGAATACATCACATACATTCAGCAACAGAAAGATTCACATTAAGCAGAAAGGAATGAGGAAGGGGATTTATCGACATAAAAAACTTACATTATGGACAGGTAGATAATTTAAGAAAATTCTTTATAGAACGAGCAGAAACTAGCAAAATACACATAGCAGTCAGTCATATGAATACATCGGCAACACCACTGCTATTTCATAACCACTTCTACAACCCTTTAGATCACATATCAACAGATAAAAAGAAAGTAAATTGGAAAAAGAAAACACTACATGGCAAGCACCCGTATCATCTAACACAGCCACACATTGATCAAGATGCATACAACACATGGCTAAGAAAAGGCAATATACACAGTGAGACGGAACGATTCATGATTGCTATACAGGATCAAACAATAAACACCAGATATTACGGCAAGCATATTATTAAAGATCCCAATACCACAACAGATAAATTCAGACTTCGCAAACAACAAATAGAAACAGTAGATCACATCACAAGTGGATGTACAATACTAGCAAATACAGAATACCCTAGAAGACACGACAATGTAGCAAAAATAATATATCAACAACTTGCCATACAACTTAAACTAATAAAACAACACATTCCCACATACAAGTATGCACCACAAAATGTACTGGAGTTCCATTCAATATTTGGTGTTTGGTGATGCTGGTGTTGAGAACTTGTTCAGGATGGACACATTTCCAGCATTTAAATTTTCTATCACTGGCATAGTTCGCCTTATATCCAATCAGGTACAGTGTTCTCTATTGGAAAAACTGTGTGAGGAGTATTTAGGCTTGTTTTTGGAAGGTGTAGCATGTGCTGAGAATTTTTCTGCTCATATTTTGTTAAAATTCATGTATCTGCCTCATTTTTGTCATGCGCGTCCTATTCCTGTTGTCCTGAAAGATCAAGCGAAAGCAGAATTGGATAGAATTCAATCTCTAGGGTTGGTGCAATGTGTTATAGATAGTGAATGATCATCTCTGCTGACTGTAGCTCAGAAGCTGTCAGGGAAACTTCACCTCTGTGGCGACTTCAGTACTACTGTCAATGCACAGTCGATTGTGGATACATATGCTCTCCCATGCAAGGAGGAACCGTTGTCAAAAATATTGGGTGACCAGTACTTTTCTAAAATTGATTTGTCTAAAGCATATCTGCTGGTTACTGTGGACAAAGTGTCTTGGTGAGTTCTGGTTTTGAATACTCCTTTTGGTTTATATCAATATTTGCATTCTCCTATTGGTGTGGCTAGCATTCCTGCTATTTTCCAAGAATTTTTAGAGGAATTGACTATGCCTGTCCCAGTTTGCATTAATTATCTGGATGATGATGTCATGAGGTGCTCTGCAGCGCTGCCTGGTTTGGCCGAGTGGTTCTAGGCACTTCAGTCTGGAACCGCGCGACCGCTACAGTTGCAGGTTTGAATCCTTCCTTGGGCGTGGATGTGTGTGTTGTCCTTAGGTTGGTTAGGTTTAAGTAGTTCTAAGTTCTAGGGTACTGATGACCTCAGATGTTAAGTCCCATAGTGCTCAGAGCCATTTGAAGCATTTTTTTGTTCTGCAGCAGATCACTTGAAAAATTTGCACATTTAGTTTTACCTTTTACGGTGTAACCTCACGAAATCTGAGTTTCTTTCATCTTTCTGTTTATCTGTGGTTCGAGATCTCCCTGTTTGGTGTTCACCCTCTGCTGGACCCCATCTCCACTGTTACATCTATAATCTATGCCTCACTCCACATCTATCACAGCTGAAATCATGGTGGATTAGAAACAGGTTGATACCAAACACCTGACTTGCCGCATTTTTGTGGAGGTCGTGTCCATTTATCTGGGAGGATGGTTGGTTGGTTGATTGGGGTTGAAGGGACCAAACAGCAAGGTCATCAGTCCCTTGTTTCAAATGTAGTCCATTCCGATAGTGTGACATCTCAGAAAAGTCAGAACGATAAAAGGGAAAAGCTAAAAAATGTAAAAGTGCAGTCACGTTGTCAATGGTAAAAACAGCAAGTCAGCAAGAGAGCAAACCCAACGCTATGCTAGAGGCAGGAAATATCCCACCTCTGAAGCAATAGAGGCAAGACCACCTGCGACTTAAAAGTGTGCAACTGCTAGAATGTAGAAGTGCGTATGGGAAAAGGTGACTAACCAATCCTAAACAGTGATAAAAACAGAGTAAAAGGGGAAGAAAAGAGGATCTCGACCAGGGAGGGGAGTCGGGAATCTCCAAACACAGCTTACAGTGGGATATACCCCAACTCACCGCCCTGCCCCAACACCAGAGAGAGATAAAAACCTTAAAACTGAGAATGAAAACCACTTTCCCAGAGGAAACCGAGAACCAGTTCGATCATCCAGGAATCGTCAGCCAACATCAAAGGTAAAGTGCAGAGGAGTCTGTACTTAGCACGCAGAGCCAGAAGAAGGGGGCATTCAACCAAAAAGTGGGCCACTGACTGGAAGGCTCCACAACCACAAAGTGGGGGTTACTCATCACGCAAAAGAAAACCGTGGGTCAACCTTGTATGGCCAATGCGGAGATGACACAGTGTGGTCGAGTCCTTTCGGGAGAGGCGAAAGGAAGAATGCCATGGGCCTGGTGTCACCTTAATCGCATGAAGTTTAGTAGACAGGGATGTAGCCTCCCATGAATTGCCCCTTATTGTGCGAAGTGGGATTTGATTTGAAGCCGTAGATCCGCTACAGGAGGGGTTACAGAAAATGGGGGGTAAGTGATTGCTCCCCCAGCCAAACGATCAGCAAGCTCATTACCTGGGATACCCACATGGCCAGGGACCCAAAGGAAGTCAACGGAACAAGCAGCACGGCGAATATCAACGAGATGGTCATGGATGGCAGAGACCAAGGGATGGCCCGAAAATCACGGGTCAATAGCCAGAAGGGCACTCATTGAGTCCATACATAACAAAATGCGGTTGTGTTGGGACTGTTTGTTGGCACTGTTTAATAAAGGTAAGGGCCTGGGAAATTGCCATCAATTCCACAGTAAACACCCCACATGTAGGTGGCAGCAGATGATTTTCCATTCCAACAGAGGACGTGAAGGCATATCCGACATGATCAGCAGATTTAGAGCCATCGGTGTAAAAAACAGCAGCATCCCGAAACTCCCATAAAATGGAATCTTTCGGACCTTGGCAGAGATCCATCTGAATTCGGGGCTGAGGAACTAACCAAGCAGGGGTGGAGGTGGGTGGAGGGAGTGTGGAAGACAGGACAAAGAAGGAAGCTGAAAATCACGGTGGAGAGACGCAAAGCAGAGCCCAACCGGTAAACCTGTCCAAGGGCAGGAATCAGGTGGGTGGCGTCCATGGTTTTGGAACAGGACAGAATAGGAAGTATGGGAGAGGAACGGACAGCGATTGCATAAGACACCAGAAGCTGGGACTGCCGAACAGAAAGGGTGGGTATCCCTGCTTCAACCAGGAGACTATCAACAGGACTACTAGGGAAGGCACCGGTTGCCAAATGGATACCATGATGGCGGACTGGATCCAGCACGTGCAGTGTGGAAGAAGCAGCCGAGCCATAAACTTGACAACCATAGTCCAAGCAAGACAGAACTGAAGCACGATAAAGGCAAAGAAGGAGGGAGCGGTCCACACCCCAAGGGGTGTGGGCAAGGAAGCGAAGAACATTGAGTATACGGAAACATCCTACCTTCAGAAGTCTGATATGGGGCAGCCAAGTGAGCTTGTCGTCGAAAAGAAGACCCAGGAAACGAAAGTGTGGGACCACAGGCAATCGTTGTGCATCAAGATAGAGCTCAGGATCAGGTTGGATCGTAGTACGGTGACAGAAGTGGACCACCCACGATTTTAAAGGAGAGAATTGAAACCCGTGTGAGAGGGACCATACAGAGGCACACCGTATAGCTCCCTGGAGCTGCCGCTCTGCAGAGGCCATCAAAAAGGAACTAACCCAGATGCAGAAATCATCCACATACAGAGCAGGGGTGACCAAAGGACCGACAAAGGCCACAATGGCCGTATAATGAGAAGAAGAAAGTGGAAAGAAATTCCCATTCAGTAAAAGGTTTGTTTTAGGATTCTGACTGACAAGGGGTAAAACATAAGGCGGAAGATTCGGCCAGCTGTTTCCGGTGAAGGAAAGAAGCTGGATAGGAGGCTGATGCTGATGCAAAATGGGTCGCAAGATGTTCTGCAAGAATCAACAGGTCCATACAAAGGTGAAGGCCTGGGAGGGTGGACTGCCGATGGCAACCTTGGAGAGAGTGAAGTGTAGCCCATACCCGTGACATACGGACAGTAGAACCGAGGGAAGAAACAAAGCGCTCCCAACATATCCATTTGCTCCATTTGATTAAATAACGGGCTTTACTGCGAAGGCGTTTAAAGGTAATATGGTTGGCAACGGATGGGTGTCTCTTAAGGTGTTGCAAAGCTCGACAGCGATCACGGATGGCAATGGCAATGGCCGTACTCCACCATGGGACTAGCCGGCGACGAAATGGTCCAGATGAGCGCAATACAGCAATGCTAGCAGACATCATCAATACAACCCGACAAAGAGGGAGAAAACATGACCTGTGCAGTATATAGAGGCCAATCGGTGCATTGGAAAGACCAACGAGGTAATCTGTCCATTGGGGAGCAGGAAGGGAGCAAGAGAATCAACGGGAAATGGTCACTATCACAAAGGTCGTCGTGTGGTGACCAGTGTAATGAAGGGAGGAGGGAGGGAGAAGAAAGAGAAAGATCAAGGCAGAAAAGTTACCATGACCAGCAAGAAATAAGTAGGGGAGCCATCATTAAGAAGGCAGAAGTCGAGGTCTGTAATAAACTGGTCTATGAGAAGACCTTGTCTAGATGGAAAAGCACTGCCCCACAACGAATGATGAGCATTAAAATCCCTGGGAAAGAGGAAGGGAGTAGGACGTTGCTGAAGAAGGGTAGTTACAGCAGCAGGTGTAAGAGTCCTGTCAGGAGGGAGATAAAGATTGTGAACCGTGACCTCAGAGTCCATGTGGAACCTAAGAGCAACCGCTTCCAATGTAGTTTGAAGAGGAAGTCACGTGCTAGCAACATCTGTACGGGCCAACGTACAAATGCCACCAGAAGCCCGCAGGTGTCAGACCCGATTTCAACAGAAAACACTGAACCCACAGAGGGTCAGTGAATGATTATCAGTAAAATGAGATTCCTGTAGAACTACACAAGCTGCACAGTAAGACGAAATAACTGATTCCAACTCTGTAAGGTGACAGTAATAACCATTAGAATTCCACTCGATAACCACAGAACGATGATTCAAATGGGGGTTGAACAGGCTAAAGCCAGTCATACCGCCGGGTCACCACCCATCACCGACAAGAAGGGGGCGACATCCATGAACAGCAGGTCAGAATCTGGTTGTGAAGCTGGGGATGGGAGCTCTGGTGACACAAGAGGCTCCTTGTCTCAGGACTTATGTTTCTTCTTCTTTTCTGTTTGAGATCGAGGAGGGCTGTGCGGCATAATGGAGCCAGCTGCAACAAGATTGGGAACATAAAGAGATCGGGTGACCTGGGGCCCAACAGACCACGGTTCTCGTGGTCGTCGCGTGGCAGTAGACCTTTGGCTTGGAAGGTGCCGGGAAGGGGCACCCCGTGAGGGGCGCCCATGACCGGCAGACTCTGAAGAAGTGGGACACTTCTCGGGCTTGGGAGGGGGAGCAGCGCCTGGAGGAGAAGGTGTGGGAGCCACAGGGGAGGGGGAGAAGAGCCGTCCGGGACTGGGGTAAGGAAGGGGGAGGAAGGGTTGAAAATGTAACTAAAGCATAACTAGATGTCATGGACACAGGGGAAGACATGCATACCTCTTACAAGCCTCAGTGTAGGTTAAACGATCAAGGGACTTATGCTCCTGTGTCTTCCTTTCCTTCTTATAAACTGGGCAATCTGGTGAATGTAGAGAGTGATTGGCATGACAATTAACACACACAGGAGGGGGAACACAGGAACTCCTCTCATGGAGTGGACGTGCACAGTCACCACAGAGAGAGGCCCGTGAACAGCGGGAAGACTAAAAACACCTCATAGGAGGTGGGATATATGGCATCACATCACATCGATAAAACATAATCTTTACTTTCTCAGGGAGGGAATCCCCCTTCAAAAGCCAGGATATAGACATCAGGATCAATGCAATTGTACTTCAGACCCTTCTGAACACGATGAACAAAGTGAACACCCCACCATCCGAGATTGTCTTGATGCTCCTCATCAGTTTGAAGGATGAGGCCGCTGTGAAAAATCACACCTTGAACCATATTTAGAGACTGGTGGGGGGGGGGGGGGGGTAAATTGACACAGGAAACAGGAATTGTGCCAAGATGGTTACAAGCACGAAGGGCCACAGACCGGGCAGCTGAAGCAGTTTTGATCAACAACGAACCCGACCGCATCTTTCTCAGGGAGTCCACTTCACCAAACTTGTCTTCAATGTGTTCTGCAAAGAATAAAGGTTTGGTATTGGTGAAAGTATCCCCATCAGTCATGGTGCAAACCAGCATTACTGATGGAGGGCGCTGCAAATTTGTAAGTGATTTTCAGCCAGCTGTCCAAATACTTTTGATCACATAGTGTACATGGATGCTAAATCAGCAATGCTCACACCACATTTGCGTTTTTCAATGATTTTACATTTCATTTCTAAGGCCACCTTCTATCTCTTATTGTCGTCTCCTAATGGCTTTATCTAAGGGACATTTGTATGAAAGTTATTAACATTTGCACACAGAAAAACACTATGTGAACACAAATTTAGAAAAATGTATGATCATAATCTGCACTAAGATGGTAGCTGCAGACAATGGAAGGTGTTTATGTTGTTGAACATTTCTCCTGCTATGCACAAAAGGCTGGTGACATCACACTAGCCATCGTCCCTCATTATGTATAACATTGCTCGTTAATCGAGTCATATTTTACCATTTGTTTTGCTCGTTATGCGAATTGCACATTATGAGCAGTGCTCATTAAGTGAGGTTCCACAGTATAGTTCATTCTCTCGAAATCCCATTACGTCCTGACACCACCATTCTATTAGTTAGAAGACTGTCTATTCCTCCACCCATCACTGATTGGTCAGAGAGATATCGCAACGAGAAAAATAGAACACTAACATGCAGAAGGAAATTCTCAACTATGCAGGGTATACATGGATGGTACAAAGAAATTCGGAAGCACTACACCTACAATTCATCGATATCGAATGACTGTCTATAAATATCCCCCTGTACATGTCCTAATCTTTATCATATTCCTATGATTACTACGCTAGATATACAACAGTGTAATAGTGTCAGATCATCAGATCCTTTGTTAATGGCAAAGTCTCTCTTCTTCTCCCGCGTCCGGCCATCCTGATTTAGGTTTTCCGTGATTTCCCTAAATCACTCCAGGCAAATGCCGGGATGGTTCCTCTGAAAGGGCGCGGCCGACTTCCTTCCCCATCCTTCCCTAATCCGATAAGACTGATGACCACGCTGCCTGGTCTCCTTCCCCAAACAACCAACCAACCAGTCTCTCTTCTTCTTCTTTTTCTTATTCTTCTCTCTCTCTCTCTCTCTCTCTCTCTCTCTCTCTCTCTCTCTCTCTCTCACACACACACACACACACACACACACACACACACACACACAGTTTGCTTTTTTAATATCCAATGAACTATTAAAACTTCACCAACGCCACCTGGTAGAAAACGGTGGTAAGGTTTTAACATGCCTCTCATTTCCAATATGTCGAAAACAAATACTTTCTGCATGCTGACATATCTGGCAATCCTATTAAATATGTAGGTATTGGCACACTGAAGCAGGTGGCCAGTGGTTAAAGTTGCTTGCACAGAGCAGTGCAAAGTTTTTTCGTCTGTGCTGGAGGAAGGACCATATCCTACAGACCATCAGTCACAATAGAGGGTTCCTGTGTTGATGTTTCATAAGCAGTTTGATACATTGATTTTTTTTAATGCATCGAAACAGTGTGTGGCTACAGCTTTGTACACCACCATACATTTTGGTTTCCTACCTTGACTTTGAGGTATGTGTCAGGTGCTAAATTGACATTAACACTTTTCGATTCCTTGAGCTCTCACAGAAGCTTGGACATCACAAGGCGTAAACTAAGCTGCTCCCAAAACACACAGGATGGTTGAAATAAAAGACAGGGGTGGTGTTACTTAGTGACGAAAATGTGGATGAGACTGCAACATATGGAAACTGGTAAATTTTGCAGTAATGTAGAGCATTTCCAAACAGATATCTAAAGGTCATGACGTCTGCAATTAAACTCTAGTTCCATAGTGATGTGGTAGCAGATGTCTCAGTGTTCCATTTTTTAAGAGTCCAAAAGCATTGATTCCTCATTCTGGTGGTGCTTATTGCACTCACATGTGGGGTTACTGTTTTGGTGGCCTAGGTAGTCATCATCATGATCTCTGAATGTTTGGACACTGCGTCTTTCATTTTTATGGCTTACAATGCATAACCACATGTGGAACATGGGGTATTCTGTAGGACTTAAACCCATAGAGCATAGATAGTATGCAGAATCAGTTGTCAATTACACTGGTGGAGGAATGGAATGATTTTTGTACACCCAGGCGATCATGTAAGTACCCCTATTCCTCCACATTTCTGTCGCATTTACCTCAGTTTTACGTATTTTCCATTAATTTTCGTAATTTTGCCACGTTTCCCATAAGGCAATTTTCCCAATTACTCGACTTCCAGACCACCACTCTCGACGACCTGTCAATACAACAAAGAGTTTCGTTGTGTCAATCTCGTTATGATATCAGCCAATGGGACTGCAGCATGAGTCTCATTTTCTGTATCACTGCTAAACCATACCCTCCATTACTTTGCGAGTGCTATATACATGTGGACATATCGCAAACCCTGTTACACTTCCTACATGACATGAGACAAATACTGTTCTTTAATGTGGGAAATAGTCATTAGCAGAGAGAATGTGCAAAAGCTACTTTCCTTAGCCAAAACACTGCATACATTCTGTAAGATTTTATTGCAATTGCCTATGTCCCTAGCAATCATAGAATAAAGTCTGAGATTGAAAGATCACCTTTGATAACTACCATCCCAACAAAAGAATCATATTCATAGCAGCACTCTGCCCTCTATATCGAAATGAGCTGCCCCTTGATTGAACCTGTCGACTAATGATCCTGAGAAAAAATTCTAGATGCTCTCTCTATGCATCTTGTAACTGTCCCTTGGCCTTTAACCAACCTTCCCTGTGCACATTGTCGCCGACTTAATTTGGAACTGACCTGAAGTATGAGCGCACTATACCCACTACATTCGATACCTTGTTAAAGAACGGGATGAACTGAGTTCCATGTAATCAATATATTTCGATATTGTGCTTTCAGAAAGAGCATAACACGACTTCCAAACTTGCACAACCAACTGATACTAGCGATACAGACCAGTATGCAAATTCCACTACTGTAGCTGCTGTTCTGTGAAGACTGTTTGATACCAATCTTACATCACTCATCCAATTACACACGATCTCTCTAGATGCATCCATGCTGAGGAGGTTAGCACCCTTTACTGGTGTGTAGCGAATATGAGCCTGATACATTTGAGACTGTTGCGGTGATATAACAGATGATTAAGAAGAAGAAACGTATGGTTTATGCATGATGGAACTTCAGGAGGAAGGAGTTTAAAAAATTGTACATAAATCACTTGTGCTAGCAATTCTGTAGTATTGGAAAAAGATAAATTGTCGCAGAACATGAACATACACTCATAAGACTACACGATTCAACACTTAAGCATGCTATAATGTAAAAGGAGTGTGGTTTCCAATATGTTAGTCGCATGGAATGCGATGCTATTAATACTCCAATGGAGTAAATATATGTCTAACACCTGACATATATTCACCCTCTAAGATTTCTATCCTACTTACTATGGTGAGAAGCTTTATGATGATAAGACTACTACCTTATACACCAAGAGGAAAAAATAGATTCTTTGTGAAACATGCACTATATAGCTTTCTGGAGGTGTACAGCACACACTGTTCATGTCCAAATATGGTTCAAAAAATATTCTACGCTCGCATCAGTCATATTAAATGACTGTCAGCAATGGAAAATTCATGAAACTACCACATCTTATGAGGAAAAAGACAAACGCATAGCAGTGGTGTTTGACATGTCAGACTACACCAATGCTGCACTATCTATGAGAACAGAACACAATCTCTTCCAAACACAATAACTGTGAAGCAAATGTATATGCAGGGATTACAGTACCTCACAAACCCCTGCCTCAATTTATGTTCAAGATGTGGCAGGGGAATGGAGTACTTTGCATACATCTTCATTTGTTTAGAGGAGGATGCTGAAATAGGTTTTCCATTGGTTTGGTAGACATGGTTCATTGCACATGCGTTGGAAGTGCTCCGCAGGCTGTGGTATGGAGGGGTTTCCTGTTAATGATCGCAGGTACATAGCTCTCTAAATCACACGTAGAACATACAATTATATATATATATATATGAGTTGAATGAAAGTTATACCAAACAACTGATACACTATGAGAAAACATCAGAAAAATAATGGTTGAAAGTGCAATACATGACCTGCCACAACTTCTCGCTGTCTCTAGAATGCATCATCAGTCTACCATTAAATCATAACTCATTACAGCCCCTCTCAGCTGATTAATCCACCTACTTTTTATCATCTTTTAGCACAGATCAATGTCAATTTAGATGCAGAGGGTTTTCTTTTCTAGTAGTGCAGTGAACTTGCATATATCTCTATTATATCAGTAGACATACTGCAGAATGTCGTTAAAAAGCATTCTGGAAATGTTCTGTAAGGTATCTGTTAGCTGACACCACATGATTGTCAGTGGTAACTGCCGTGTGCTACACATCACCTGTGCAGCAAGCAACGTAAATTTAAGTATTAACTGTGTTTTTCTTACTTGTCACTTCTTTTTCCGTGTGTTTTTGCTTTTAGGAAACTTTAATTTTCAAGCACTAGTAATAGTGTTCCATAGATTTTGTGTTTGTTTCGAATAAAGTCCAGAGACAGTTAGTGCTTAGTCTCATTGTTTCCAACAAGAAGTGTCTAGTAACCACAGTTTAGTCAGCTATTAGCCGCCTTTACTGAATTAGCAGTCTAGTTCAAAACTGATTACTTAACGCTTTACAGTAAATTGTTGATTCCTTGGGATGGACAGGATGTGTGACTGCTGTGTACGGATGCAGGAGGAGCTGGCCACTGTTTGTGAACAGCTGAACATGCTGATGGCCACAGTCAGCCGTCTTCAGGCTGCTGCCTCGGAGTGTAGGGGCAGTGGGGAGTCTGATGCATCGCATGGTACACCCCAGGTGTTACATGCTTCACCCACAGTCCCTGCTGTCGAGACATCTTCGCGGGTACCGGGCACAGTTGGGCCACCCTTTTCCCAGGGGGAGTGGCGGGTTCAACGATGTTCACGTCGCATGAGGCGGAGGGTCAATGTGGAGGCTGTCCGTGTGGCATCGCCCGCTCAACCTGTGAGTGGACATGTGGCCGCTCCTTCAGCAAGGTCCGAGCAGGCACATGGGGGGAGGGGTTTATTAGTGATTGGGAGCTCCAATGTTAGGCAGGTGATGGATCCCCTTAGGGAAATAGCGGAAAGGTCAGGGAAGAAGGCCAGCGTTCACTCTGCTTGCCATGGGGTCTCATCCGAAATGTGGAGGAGGCCCTGCCGGCGGCGATAGGGAGCACTGGGTGCACCCGACTGCAAATTGTTGCTCATGTTGGCACCAATGACTCCTGCCGACTCGGTTCAGAGGTCATCCTCAGTTCATATAGACGGTTGGCGGAGTTGGTGAAGGTGGCTGCCTAGATCGCAGGGTGGAAACGGAGCTAACTATTTTGAATGTCATTCCCAGAACCGATCACGGGCCTCTGGTTTGGAGCTGAGTGGGAGGCTTGAACCAGAGGCTCAGACGATTCTGCAGAGATCTGGGGTGCAAATTTCTCAAGCTCTGCTATCGGGCAGAGAATTGTAGGGTCCCCATGAATAGGTCATGCATGCACTACACCCAGGAAGCGGCTACAAGTTAGCGGAGTACCTGTGGAGTGTGCATGTGGTTTTTTTGGGTTAGAGAATTCCCTCCCTTGGCCCAACAAGACGCCTCCTAGGACGCGACAAGGTAGCAGTAGGCAAAACGCAACAGTGAATGACAATATTAGTGTGGTAATAGTAAACTGCAGGAGCATCTATAGAAAGGTCCCACAACTGCTCTCATTAATAAACAGTCACAATGCCCACATGGTACGAGGAACGGAAAGTTGGCTGAAACCAGATGTAAACAGTAATGAAATTCTAAACTCAGATTGGAATGTATACTGCAGAGACAGGCTGGACAGTGAAGGGGGAGGCGTGTTTATAGCGATAAAAAGTGCAATAGTATTGAAGGAAATTGACGGAGATCTGGAATGTGAAATAATTTGGGTGATGGTCATGGTTAAAGCAAGCTCAAACATGGTAATTGGATGTCTCTATAGGTCCACTGGCTCAGCAGCTGTTGTGGCAGAACACCTGAAGGAAAATCTGGAAAATATCTCTAGTAGATTTCCCGACCATGCTATTGTTTTGGGTGGAGATTTTAATTTGCCAGATATAGACTGGGAGACTCAAACGTTTATAACGGGTGGCAGAGGCAATGAATCCAGTGAAATTTTTTTAAGTGCATTATCTGAAAACTACCTTGAGCAGTTAAACAGAGAACCAACTTGTGGCGATAACATATTAGACCTTCTGGTGACAAACAGACCCGAACTATTTGAAACAGTTAACGCAGAACAGGGAATCAGCATTCATGTGATCATAAAGCTGTTACATCATAGGTGATTTCAGCCGTAAATAGACATATTAAAAAAGGTAGGTAGATTTTTTTGTTTAGCAAAAGTGACAAAAAGCAGATTTCAGAGTACTGGACGGTTCAACACAAAAGTTTTATCGCAAGTACAGATAGTGCTGAGGATTAGTGGACAACGTTCAAAACCATCATACAATATGCTTTAGATGAGTATGTGCCAAGCAAGATCATAAGAGATGGAAAAGAGCCACTGTGGTACAACAACCGAGTTAGAAAACTGCTACGGAAGCAAAGGGAACTTCACAGCAAACATAAACATAGCCAAAGCCTTGCAGACAAACAAAAATTACACGAAGCGAAATGTGTGTGAGGAGGGCTATGCATGTGGCGTTTAACAAATTCCCAAGTATAGTTCTATGTACTGACTTGGCAGAAAATCCTAAGAAATTTTGGTCTTATGTCAAAGCGGTAGGTGGATCAAAACAAAATGTCCAGACACTCTGTGACCAAAATGGTACTGAAACAGAGGATGACAGACTAAAGGCCGAAATACTAAATGTCATATTCCAAAGCTGTTTCACAGAGGAAGACTGCACTGTAGTTCCTTCTCTAGATTGTCACACAGATGACAAAATGGTAGATATCGAAATAGATGACAGAGGGATAGAAAAGCAATTAAAATCGCTCAAAAGAGGAAAGGCCACTGGACCTGATAGAATACCAGTTCGATTTTACACAGAGTACACGAAGGAACTTGCCCCCCTTCTTGCAGCGGTGTACCGTAGGTCTCTAGAAGAGCGTAGCATTCCAAAAGATTGGAAAGGGGCAGAGGTCATCCCCGTTTTCAAGAAGGAACGTCGAAGAGATGTGCAGAACTATAGACTTATATCTCTAACGTCGATCAGTTGTAGAATTCTGGAACATGTATTATGTTTGAGTATAATGGCTTCTCTGGAGACTAGAAATCTACTCTGTAGGAATCAGCATGGGTTTCGAAAAACACGATCATGTGAAACCCAGCTCGCGCTATTTGTCCACGAGACTCAGAGGGCCATAGACACGGGTTCCCAGGCAGATGCCGTGTTTCTTGACTTCCGCAAGGCGTTTGTTACAGTTCCCTACGGGTGTTTGATGAACAAAGTAAGAGAATATGGACTATCAGAGCAATTGTGTGATTGGATTGAAGAGTTCCTAGGTAACAGAATGCAGCATGTTATTCTCAATGGAAAGAAGTCTTCTGAAGTAAGAGTGATTTCAGGTGTGCCACAGGGGAGTGTCGTAGGACCATTACTATTCACAATATATATAAATGACCTTGTGGATTACATCGGAAGTTCACCGAGGCTTTTTGTGGATGATGCTGTAGTATATCGAGAGGTTGTAACAACTGAAAATTGTACTGAAATGCATCAACGAATTGACGCATGGTGTAGGGAATGGCAATTGAATCTCAATGTAGACAAGTGTAATGTGCTGCAAATACACAGAAAGAAAGATGCTTTATCATTTAGCTACAATATAACAGGTCAGCAACTGGAAGCAGTTAATTCCATAAATTATCTGGGAGTAGGCATTAGGAGTAATTTAAAATGGAATGACCAAATAAAATTTATTGTTGGTAAATCAGATGCCAGACTGAGATTCATTGGAAGAATCCTAAGGAAATGGAGTCCGAAAACAAAGGTAGTAGGTTGCAGTACACTTGTTCGCCCACTGTTTGAATACTGTTCACTGGTGTGGGATCCATACCAGTTAGGGTTGATAGAAGAGATAGAGAAGATCCAACAGAGAGCATCGCACTTCGTTGCAGGATCATTTAGTAATTGCGAAAGCGTTACGGAGATGATAGATAAACTCTCTGCAAGAGAGACGCTCAGTAGCTCAGTACGGGCTTTTGTTGAAGTTTCGAGAACGTACCTTCACCGAGAAGTCAATCAGTATATTGCTCCCTCCTATGTATTTATCACGAAGAGACCATGAGGATAAAATCAGAGAGATTAGAGCCCACACAGAGGCACACCAACAATCTTTCTTTCCACAAACAGTACGAGACTGGAATAGAAGGGAAACCAATAGAGGTACTCAATGTACCCTCTGCCACACAGCGTCAGGTGGCTTGCAGAGTATGGATGTAGATGTAGATAAAGATGGTAGAGAGGACAGACGAGCATATTGTGAATTATGTTTGTTAGAGTTTAAAACACTTAAACAGTCATACACAGCGTCAAACACACGATCCATTCTGTAGTTGTATATTGCAGTCCACAAGCTGGTAACGAAATGCTCTTCAGCTAAGGAGGACATAAAGTTTATTATGGTCACATGTCACATGTCTACTGTGACCTTACAAAGGCATTCGATTCTGTGAAGCACTCCATGCTGCTTCATAAACTAGACAGATATGGCATCAGGCAAAATGCTCTGCAGTGGCTCAGGCGTTTTCTGACAAACAGGTAGCAAATGCTAATCATAACAACTAATGCCATGGGAGTACATTATCACAATGAGTCCATCAAGGCTCAATCTTAGGGCCAATATTGTTTCTCTTTTACATAAATGATTTACCTCTTAATATCACGGCTGAGCCAGTCACGTTTGCTGATGATACTTCAGTACTCCTTGAAAAATAAAATGTAGGAGAAATTCCAGATGGTGTTATAAACACACTAAACAACCTAGATACATGGTTTCAAGAAAATGGACGTAAACTTAACTTTTCAAAGACCTTCTTTACACAATTTAGAACCAAAGAATAAAAAATCAGTGACTTCAGTATTGTACACAAAAATTAAGTTATGGTCGAAGCTCTGTCCATTAAATTCTTGGAAATAAACTTGGACAAAAATCTAAGCTGGCAAGCACATTCAGATTATTTAACTCCAAAATTAAACAGCCTTGCCTTTGCAGTGGTATACCAGACATAAGCTGCAGAAAAGCGGTGAACCACAGTTACTTTGAACCTGTAATTAGATATGGTTTAATTTGGGGGGAGGGGGATTCAAGCTACATGTCATGAATCCTGCTACTTCAAAAAATAATTATTAGAAAAATCTGTGCTGCCCCTCCAAGAACATCCTGCCACCAATTATTCAAGAACCTAAAAATATTACCTATCCCTGTATTGTACAGATTTTAAATTATCATCTTTTTAAATAGTAAACCTGAGCTGACAGAAGAAAACCATTTTAAACATACGTACAACACTAGACACAAAGAAAATTTCATGCTTCCACATCACTTAAAACTCTACCAATGGATATCTCAGTCCATGGGAATGAAAATTTACAATAAACTCAAGGGTAGAGATGTACTGAGCATGGAGATAGGTTCATTGAAGAGAAAACTATATAATATCCTCTTGGAAAAATGCTACTATTCAATTGAGGAATTTATCAACAATGAAATTGTCATTTGAATAGTGTGACTGTTTAATATTATAGCATTGGGTATAATATTGGATACATATATAAAGATAATGTACTGTTACATCATAAGAAAAACAATTTTATATAATTACTATGGCCATCATTTTTACAGTGTGACTGTTTAATATTATAGAATTGTGTATAATATTGTACACATATATAAAGGTAATGTACCGTCACATCATAAGAAAAACAATTTAATAATAGTGCTGTGTCCAGTATCAACCAGTAATGGTAAAAATACTGTTATGTAATTACGTATATCATAAGGCTAAATTTGACGTGTATTCTGTACAGCATGATCGGATAATCTGTAAATGTATGTTATGAGATGAATACAAAGTATCACATAGCCTTTAAGAAAGACCTTGAGCACTCCACGAATACCCCTGCTACATGAGTAGCTCCTTGCTTTGTGTAATACACCCGTGACCTGTCAACAGGGGTCCTACGACTTTCCACTCAATAATGTAGCCCTAGAAATCTGCATCCAAGATCATCACAGAGCCAAAGATAATGGTTGAGGAAACAATGCTGCAATTTGCCATCTCTGGTTGCATCCCACAGGCAAGGCCAGCGGGCTACTCCACTTCCCCGAGCCACTGGCATGAATTGAGGATAGGCTTGTGGCGGCCACACCATTCAAAACCGCAAAGGGCTGAACTATTGCACAGACGACACAAGTAAGCGACGCTCGGCATTCACGAGTGCAGCTACACCGTTATACCAAGTTTTGGCATTGGTGCATCCCACTCCAGATCATACAGGACAAAGCAGACAGACAGTGCGAGCTGATCAATGCGACGCAACACATGTCTCTGACTTCTCATGCCGCGGACCACATGCATCGAGTGAAAGCGACTCCACCACAAATGCATGTGCGCAGTCCTAAATGGAGTCGCCCGTTTAGTGGTGTACACCCTTCCATTGGAAGTGCCTTTCGCCACTTCACAGACATCACGGCGCCTCCGGTCGTGCCAGGAACTAAACTTTTGGTGACACGGCTTTTGTCTCAGTCAGTCCTCACTGTCGCGCCAAGGCTCATCACTGGAGTGTACACCCTCCAGGATTGGTGATCAAGCTGTACAGCTAGCTCAACACACCTGTATGGATGGACATTACTGATGAATGGTATTTGTTACTTATTGTAAAACTAGTGAAGAATAAATGTGTCACGACCAAAAACTGCCCTAGTTGTTTCTGTCACCAAGCCTCTCCCTTGAGCACAGTGCATTGGCATGGCAATAAAGCTGGTTCACTGCACATCATGACAGTGATACCACATGTCCCCACTTCACTGGTGACCCCGACGTGATCCAAGGCTAAAAACACATGGTGACGAATGTTTGTCAGTATGAGTAATGTGGAACCGCAAGTAGGCTGAACAGTGCTCCTTAGTGATAAACTTTTTTTGTGTATGAACTCTTTTTTTGTATTGTTTTTGTGCGCATATGTTTCGTTCGTGAGTTGTCTAGTGTTATTCTTTTTTGTGTGATTTCCTTCGTCGTGTTATTTTGTGTGCTTTACTCTTTAGTGAGGATTCGACTCTGAGCTAAGATAGCGACATTGGAAGAGTTGCAAAAGGCTGTTGAAGACCCATTCGCATGCAACAAGGGGCTGGAGAGTGAGCTACAAGCATGGACTACACGTGCGGATGCTGCACAGCCACAGACAGCCCAGAACAATTTTGGCGCGCAAATCCCTGCCACAGTGATGCCTCCTATGATCACTGGAACGCCAAAAAGCACTGGTTGGATGTTGATCAGGCTGCCTCCCTTTTGGCCGCGCGATCCTGTAATGTGGTTCAGCCAAGTGGAGGCAGTCTTTATGAGCAACCACATAACCTGTAACCTGGCAAAATTTGGACATGTAGTGAGCCAGCTCGACCAGAATTATGCGGCCGAAGTGCAAGATGCCCCGCTGACGCAGTCATCCTACAGACGGCTCAAGGAAGAACTGATCCGGCGGATCTCATCATCTGAAGAACAACGAGTGCACCAACTGCTGCGGCAAGAGGAATGCGGCGACCAGAGGCCCTCACAGTTCCTGCGTCACTTACGGAGTCTCACACAGTCCAACATGGTGCCAGATTCGCTGTTATGCACTATCTGCGTGCGCAGCCGCCCAGCTGAGGTGCAGGCAGTGATAACAGCACAGATGGAGATGCAGCTGGACACTGTTGCTAACTTGGACGACCACGTGCACGATGTGCTGACAACAGCGTGGAAGCTTACGACACCGCCCCCCCCCCCCCACCTCAGTGGTGGCATGCACCTCCCACACCCACACTGGATGCTGACCTGCACAAGCTAGTGCAAAACTTGGCCACACAGGTGGAAACTCTCTCCACGCAAGTCGACTGGTTGGCGCGCTCACGGCAAGAGGGCAGCACGCATCGCAGCAGCAGCAGACTGGGCTACAGGCGGCGCAGCTGGCAATGCAGCAACAGCCGCTCCAACTGTACCCTGTAGATGTCAGATCACGCACAAATCGGCTTCTGCTGGTACCATGCCCGTTTCGGCAATGAAGTAACCACGTGCCAGGCTCCTTGCTCGAACCCAAATGCCAGCTACGATCGGACCTAGGCACACCCGGCTGCAGTGTGATATCGAAGCGTCTATTTGTCGTGGAACGGGGTGCAGGCGTGAGGTACCTTGTCGACACCGGTTCGGACCTTTCGATATTCCCCTGTTCTATGATACGAGACTGCAGGCGGGTCGAGGCACTCTCCCTCACAGCGGCAAACAATTCAGCAATTAAAAGTTACAGCACACACAGCCGCAATTTAGATCTAGGTCTATGCTACACATTATCATGGACTTTTACTGTGGCCGGTGTCAATGAGCAGATTCTGGGTTAGGACTTTCTCGGCCACTACAGGCTGCTAGCCGATATCACAAATGGCCAGCTCATCGACATGACAACAAATTTAAAGACAGTGGGACAGCTCCGGCAGGCTGCATTCTACAGTGTTAAACCTGTGAAGTGCCCCAGTCCTTACGTTGACATCCTTTAAACATTCCCCAACCTCACCCGCCCAGCCAACGCACCGAGAGACATTAAACATTCGATGGTGCACCACATAATAACCACGCCCGGACCACCCACATTGTGGCGCCCACGTCGACTCGCGCCTGATAGACTTGCAGCAGCAAAGGCAGAGTTCGAGCCATGCTGCAGCAAGGCGTCATTCGACCATCGAGCAGCCCATGGCTATTGGTGTTACATTTGGTAATCAAAAAAGACAATTCGTGGCGTGCATGTGGGGACTACCGCGCCCTTAATTTGCGAACGGTATCAGACTGATACCCAGTCCCACACCTTCAAGACTTCAGTTATGCTTTGGCGGGCTGCGTGGTGTTTAGCAAGATAGAGTGCGCAAAGGCATACACCCAAATTCCGATGGCGCCCGAAGACATTGAAAAAACAGCTATTGTAACGCCCTTTGGGCTTTCCAAAAGCCTATTTGTGACATTTGGTCTTCGGAATACTGCCCAGACTTGGCAGCAGTTCCTGGATGGCGTCTTGTGAGGCTTGCCATTTTGTTTCACATACCTCGACGACATCTTGGTGTATTCCAAGACGCCCGAGCTCGACAGCCGCCACCTAATGACTGTCTTTCAGTGCCTGAGTGACGCCGACATCGTTATTAATGCAGCAAAATGCGAATTCGGTGTGACGGAAATCGAGTTCCTTGGCCATTTAATTACCCCCACCGGATCGACGCCACTACCGGAGAAATTGCAAGCGACACTGATCATGCCGCGACCGCAGACACACAAAAAACTATGTCGTTACCTTGGCAAGTTGAACTTTTATCGCTGACACCTGCCCAACGCTGCCGCCGAGCAAGAGCCGTTGACTAAGGCGTTACACGGTCCTACCTCAAAGGGAAACACCCCTGTGAATTGGACAGACGAAATGGAGCAGAGCTACACGGACTCAAAACGGAATCTCACAGAAGCGACACTGATCGCTCACCCAGTAGATGACGTGTACTTAGCTGTAGTCTTGGACTCCAGCCAGGCCGCCACTGGTGCGGCGTTAGAGCAGTGCGTCGGCGGGAGCTGACAGCATCTCGGTTTTTTCTCTAAGAAGATATACAAATCGCAACACGCCTGGAACGCTTATGACCGAGAGTTGCTTGCGGTGTATGTGGCGGTGAAATACTTCCAACTGTCCTTAGGAGCACGACAATTTGTCATTTTCACCGGCAATAAACTGATTATGCACGCGTTCCATAACAACCACACTAAGTGTTCACCGCGCCAACTCAAGCAATTAGCCAGGCCGCCACTGGTGCGGCGTTAGAGCAGTGCGTCGGCGGGAGCTGACAGCGTCTCGGTTTTTTCTCTAAGAAGCTATACAAATCGCAACACGCTTGGAACGCTTATGATCGAGAATTGCTTGCGGTGTATGTGGCGGTGAAATACTTCCAACTGTCCTTAGGAGCACGACAATTTGTCATTTTCACCGGCAATAAACTGATTATGCACGCGTTCCATAACAACCACACTAAGTGTTCACCGCGCCAACTCAAGCAATTAGAGTTCGTGTCGCAATTTACAACATACATTCGACACATTTAGGGGATAGAAAATATTGTCGCCGATTATTTGTCTCGAGCATGTGCCGCTATCTCACCCTCTTTGAACTTTGAGGATATCGCCCAAGTACAGGAGAGTGATGAAGAACTGCACCACTTCCGGCACGACAATTCCAGTGGCCTGCAACTGGAGCTGGTGCCTGCCCCCGGCTCTGCAAAGAAGATTTGGTGTGACATCTCAACTGGCATGCACCGACCGTTCCTTCCGGAGCAGTGCCTTCGACTGTGCCCACAGACGTTCACACCCCAGCACCAACACCACAGCGAAGTTTGTGGCCACGCGTTTCATCTGGCCCGGGCTTTGGAAGGACTGCCGTGAATGGGCGCGCACCTGCACGGCATGTCAATGTGGCAAAGTCGGGAGGTACACCCACGCACCCGTGAGCACCTTCCCTGATGCGACACTCTGAATTGCGCATGTTCATGTGGACCTCATCGGCCAGCTTCCTGTCTGTTGAGGCAAGCGGTATCTCTTAAACGTGGTGGACCGCTTCACTCGCTGGCCGGAAGCAATGCCTGTCGCAGACATCACCACCGAGACTATCGCCACCACATTCGTGGACAGCTGGGTGGCACGCTTTAGATGTCCCTGTCATGTGATAACTGACCGCGGCCGCCAGTTTGACTGTGCATTGTTCACACACGTCGCCAGACTGTGTGGCATCCGGCTACACAGGACAACAAGCTACCAGCCGGCGTTGAATGGCGTGGTCGAATGGTTCCACTGGACTTTGTAAGTCACCCTAACTTGCCACGACACCTCATGGCCAGAGGCACTCCCACTGGTGCTGCTCGGCCTGCGAGTAACGCCGAAGGAGGAGATAGGTGCGTCACCTGCCGACCTCGTTTACGGTCAACGTCTGACGATCCTGGGCGATTTAATTGAAGAAGTACCACTCCCACACGACACCGTGGCACCCACTCTGGCAGAACGTCTGTGCACTCACACGGCCAGCCTCCGAGCAGATGCACCGATGCAGCAAGGCATCAGGAAGCTATTCGTGCACACTGAACTACAGTGCTGCACGCATGTCATGTTGCGTATCAATGCAGTACAATCATCTCTCTGGCCACCCTACTGCAGACTGCACCAAGTGATCGCTGAGGTGACAAAATGCTCGTCATCAAGTGCAACGGGAAGCCATCTACAGTGTCAATTGACCACGTCAAGCCAGCCTACGTCTTGCCCACTCCAGCAGCCACGCTTTTCTTCGACCCAGCAGAAGACCTGATCACAGACGACACTCCCTCAGCCAGTAGCCAGACGGAGCCCGCACCCATAGCCGCCGGTGATGCACAGCGGCAGCCTGCTGTCATCACGCCACCACGTGTGCCTAACACCACCCCGCCCAGGCAGCTGGCACGGCCACTCGGACCGCGCCCACCACTGGTGCACCGGTCGCTCCCACCACAGCCGCCAGTGGACTACGTCCCGCGCGCCAGTCACTGTCTCCGATTCAAACAGCAGTGCTGCATCACCAATACGCCACACCACCCACAGCAGAAAAAAAGCACCCGAGCTGCCGAACCCGTCAGAATCTGGCGTGCACCTGCCGCCATCTGCTGTAGAGACCTAGTCTCCAGCTTACCACGCTTTCAGCTGGTAACCCCAGACAATGCCTCCTGTGTCTGTCGCAGCTCCTGGACGCGTGTTCGTGTCCCTGTGCCTCTGCCACATTGGGCGTTAAGGCCGGATTGACATCCGTGTTAGTTTACCGATTCGCATCACCGTCGAGCTGCAGATATCGCGCTCCGCACCGCCCGGCTTGTCCGTATCAGCTCCCGGACCCGCTTTCCAGTCATGATAGTACCATACTCATGCATGTTCTCCAGACCTCCGTTGTCTCAAACGTTGAGGTCGGTTCGAGTGCTCTGCTGCTTCCGCGACTGAGTCACTCGGCAAACTTGTGCAATGTGTGAACACTTGAACCTGTCACTCTGAATACCACTCTGAACAATGTAAATAGCGAACTTTTTCTGTAGCTCTTGTGAATACCCGACATTGTTATTAAGAAGTCAGTGCCTTAGAGATGTCACACCAAATTACCTGCATAGTGAGACATAGTGCGTTGAGTGGTTTGGCAGTTATTTCATTTAATGCAAAAAAAGTATCTTCTTCTTCTGTAGCTGCAAATTTTGAAATATAAACAACTGTCTTATATATTTTTACTTCAGTCATCAACATACATTTTAATCACTCTAGCAAATAATTGTGACTACTTGTGACAGTTTTACCTTGTACCTTAACTACAATAAAGTCACCTTTCTGCACTGTTTCAATATTTTCAACACTTGTGTACAAGTTAGCATCAGATGAATTAGTGTATTGGACCTGATCAGAATCTTCAGAGCTACTGCTCCTTTCTGCCAGTATTTGGCATACTTAATTTAATTTATGCTTATTTGGCAATAGCTTTGCTCTTCTGTCTTTTGCTGCTGCCTCTGTCCATTGTTAAACTGTTGTACTGTTAAGGACAGTTTATTTTCCTTTCCATCTGTGTCTCATTTTTTTACTTGTACCAGCTTTAGTACATGGCCAAACTTATAATGTATGTGTAATTTCTGTTTGCTTATCTTCTGGCTGGTGTCCAAGATTCTGAACATTGTTATCTGCAGATATGCTTGCATGTTCTCCCAGTGAATCATTTGTTATTTGTTGTCAGACTGGGAAAGGTCTGCCCAATATGTAAGACGATAAAATATTGTACGCATAAAATACGAGAGAACTGATACGTTTGATACTACTAACATGAAAGCTTTTCCAAATGTCAGGAAATGCAACACCAACAAGGGCTGTGTTATATATGGTATTTTTCTTGGGCACTAGAATGTGTTTCTTTGAAATTACTCATGAGATCAGAGCCTTTAGAGGTCAACATAAAGTTGAATTTCCAGGCAATTTCTGACAGCAAGCAAATGAAACTGCATGAAAAATGGTTTTTACTTGAACGTGCAAACCTTACATTTATGTAATTTATTAGATGTTTTGCAACTGTCTGGGGTTAACTGCACCAATCCACTTAATGACAAATTTTACTGGTACACTTAACCCCACCTTCACTTTATCAACAATCTTCAGCATGAAGGGAAAATGACTCCATGCACAGTTCATATTTCATGGAGTATCATAAAGCAATAAACAATTAATCTAACTCAAAAAAGTAAAGCTGTAGGAGATATTGTTAAATGCAAAAATAAATTACTCTTACCCGTGGATTTCAGTTTTTTTAATCTATATCTGCAAATGTAGCTAACAGACAACATCCATATTAGCTCACACAGTACAGCTCACCTAAGGGAACATATTTGTGGTATGAAAAAACAATTTTCCCTCTTGAATTGTTTATAAATGTGATGGTTGAATTAGCTTTGAGAATCAGTTAACCCAACTTTTCCTAAGTATGTGAAATTCAGAAAGTCATTGCCCCAAAGTAAAATTTAATTAAGTTCAGTTGTCTGTATGAAAGTTCATCTTTTCAGTGCATGTGTGCCATATTATAAGTCTTTCAGGCCAAAATAAAGAATATTGCAGTAATAATAACTGTTGCATACACAAAATTTTAGTGAGAACAAAGTGTGTCATAGACTTGCTCTTCAAACATGAGGAAAATAAAGTGATTATTTGAATACATTTTTCTCTGCTATGTGATAGAGAGTAATGTCTTGTCATTAATATGGGTGGTTGCTGTTGAGAATTATGCAGTAGAGTCATTTTTTGTGTATAAAGCCAAACAGAATGAAGTATATGAAGTAGCAATGTATTATGTAATTGAGAAGTATACTATAATGAATTGATGAAATGGAAAGTGAATATGAAGTGGCAAACTGAATTAAGTGCTTTGAAGTATATATGAAACAGTAATGATTAGGGACCCTGCCTTTGTAACAGCTTCTTTTGCAAAAGTACCTCTTCAGTCAACATGTCTGTAACAGGATAAATAAGTGGTATAATGAGCATTGATAAACTGGAAAGTGAAATGATACACAAGAGAATAATATTCTTTTGTTGTGATGGCATGCCTAAGTAATATGACATAACTTGTTGAGAACCTGCTGGACATTACAGCACTGTATTCAGAAACAGAGTGATGCTTTCATGAAACAAAAATGATAATAATACTGAAAATTATTTAATGAAGCTAAGTGAAATACTAATTTATTTAATGACTTGTTGAATATAAATTGCTACAAAGTTCATTTCTATGATACTGTACTGTTCACCACCTATTTGATATAATTTTCTAACAGGAATTAAAAATGCAATGAATTTCACTAACTCAATCTTCATTTCAAGAAAGTTAAGTCATAGTCAGAGGAGATCTTTGTTGTAAATTCTCTGTGTGACATTATACTGATAGCTGTGTTATTTTATAACACGTAAATGTCCAATTAATGAGTAATCATTCTTATTGGAGATATACAGATAGGAATTATTAGTGCACCAATTTAGAAAATTTGTTTGTCTTTTCATGTTTGTAAATGCCGAACACCACTTTGGATCAATACAATACAATACTATACAATACAATACATCGGATGTGAGTGAAAATTTGAAGGAGAAATCCCAGAAAGAACCTACAGCAAACCATGAATGTGGTTTTTGTGAAGGTGGTGCCAACAATGAGTAATGAACTGTGTTAACATGGTGAAAAATTTGGGAAATATCAAGAATAACTTATGACCCATGAAGTTCTCTGACATAAATGTGTTTTGAAATATTGTAGTTACACACTTGTATGTTTCAAAATTTTTTAAAATTTTATGTCATAAGATGGCCAGGGAAGGCTGTTAGGTAACATTTAGTTGGGATACCTGATTTGAAAATTAGTTTAAAGTATTATGATAACATTGTTTCTTTTTTATGTATTTTGATACATGTAAGACTCTTATAGACCACTGAATTATCCAGTAAGCTAATTGTCATAAGTGTCTGTTTAATTCAGTAGGAGGGTGAACAGAAATAGGAAGTTGTAAAATACTGCAACTGTTGTGTTTTCTGCTCATATGAATAACTAAAATTATTTCACTTTTTCATCCTGTATCTAATGCTATCACACACATAATATGTAAGATATACAGGAATGTGTAAATTTGTTATTTATGTGAAATTTTATTTAAATTTGTGGTTCAATTGTCTGTATTTATCTTCCTGATTAAAATGATGTAGTTTTACTAGAATATTCAGAAATTAAAAGTTGTGGTTAATTAAATTTCCTGCAACAACACTTAATGGGAAAACATATTGAGCTAATGGGCAGGATAGGAAGTATTATTACCACTCATTCAAAAAGAGACATTCCCAATTTTTCATGACCATATTTTAAATTATCTGAAATTAATTAACATATGGGATAAGTGACATTAAAAGTTTGGACACTCATAATTTCAATAATCTATTTTGCTTTAATGTCAGTGGGATTTTGGCATGTGATGGTATAATTATTTTTTTGCTATATATTTTTCTGAATCACATAACAACTCTCACTAATTAATTCAGTCATTAATTAAGATTTTGGATAACTGAGGATCACAGAATATGGATTTCAGGAGAGATGCCCTACTTGTAGATATGGGATTTCAGACTACGAAAACATAATGATGTTCCACATGCTTTTATGGTTTATTAACCTAAAACATTTTTCATAAGCTAGATAATAGTAAAAGTCCTTGAGTCCACACAAAATAGTAAAATCTAACCTAGCCAAATTTTAAAAAATTAAGTAATTTCATAAATCACAAAAAGTTCTTGTGCCTTTCTTTAAATAGCCACCCCTCCCCCAAAATCACTGGGTTGTGTCCAACTAGTGTCGATTAAAGTGAAAGTCTGTGAATGGTCAGCAACCAGGTAACATCTCTATGTCAAGTTGAGTTAGACTCATGGGTGCACTACCAAACGAACAACGTCAATGCATCAGAAAGTTCTGTGACACGCTAGCACTCAGAAACATGCTATATCATTCCGCGTGAAAGTCCCAGACTAAGTATCAAAGGCCTAATATCTCATGTGAAAATTTGTGATTTGACATCATCTGCATGACACATATGTCACATATGTAAACTCAAAGTGTTAATGTTCAATCACTATTATTTACTGGACAGTATAATTCATGTTGGTGATTGTGTAGCAAGTTATATAATGTGCACTGTTAACTACATATTTCTGTCACTGCATGTTATACCACCATGAAATTCAATAAACATTGTGACTCTGATTAGTGGTTGAATTGATTCTCATCTGGATACATTTACGAAGGAGGAGGTGCATGTCTCCTCACCTGTTTAAACTGTAATATGTAAAACTTGAACTGACAATCAACAATGCTATAGTGCAAATAAAGTAGGAGAATTCACTTTGAAATTTAACTATTGTGTGGTCTACATAATTTTGCACTATGCTTTATAGAATTGGTATTCGGCATATTATTTCAAAACCCTGAAATTTGAGACTTTGAGATACATGGAGCCAAGTGCATCAACAGGTTATGAATATGTCACAAATCATCGTCACAGCAGATATGCTGTCCACAAGTGGCCATGCTAAATGGAAACAATTTTTTGATGTCTAGAGGGTGACAGTGCTCAAAAAGTAGGTATTGTTGGTGATTAGTGAGTTTGACATGGACAGAGATCTACATCTACATTTATACTGCGCAAGCCACCCAACAGTGTGTGGCGGAGGGCACTTTACGTGCCACTGTCTTTACCTCTCTTTCCTGTTCCAGTCACGTATGGTTCGCGGGAAGAACGAATGCCAGAAAGCCTCCGTGCGTGCTCAGATCTCGGCAATTTTACATTTGTGATCTCCTCGGGAGGTATAAGTAGGGGGACGCAATATATTCAATACCTCATTCAAAAACACACCCTCTCAAAACCTGGACAGCAAGCTACATCACAATACAATGTGCCTCTCTTGCAGTGTCTGCCACTTGAGTTTGCTAAACATCTCCGTAACACTATCACGCTTACCAAATAACACTGTGACAAAACACGCCGCTCTTCTTTGGATCTTCTCTATCTCCTCTGTCAACCCGACCTGGTATGGATCCCACACTGATGAGCAATACTCAAGTATACGTCGAACAAGTGTTTTGTAAGCCACCTTCTTTGTTGATGGACTACATTTTCTAAGGACTCTCCCAATGAATCTCAACTTGGCACCCGCCTTATCAACAATTAATTTTATATGATCATTCCACTTCAAATTGTTCCGTACGCCTACTCCCAGTTATTTTACAGAAGTAACTGCTACCAGCGTTTGTTCTGCTATCACATAATCATACAATAAAGGATCCTTCTATCTATGTATTCGCAATACATTACATTTGTCTATGCTAAGGGTCAGTTGCCACTCCCTGCACCAAGTGCCTATCCACTGCAGATCTTCCTGCATTTCACTGCATTTTTCTAATGCTGCAACTTCTCTGTATACTACAGCATCACCCGCAAAAAGCCATAAGGAACTTCCGACACTATCTACTATGTCATTTATATATATTGTGAAAGGCAATGGTCCCACAACACTCCTCTGTGGCACGCCACAGGTTACTTTAATGTCTGTAGATGTCTCTCCATTGAGATCAACATCCTGTGTTCTGTTTGCTAACAACTCTCCAATCCAGCCACACAGCTGGATATGGATGAAGCCATCAATGAGATGGAGGACAATGCCAAGAAGATGACACATAGGGCTGAGAAGGACCAGATGAAGAAGATGGGAGAGAAGGTGTTAAGGTTGTGGATGAATGAAGATAGGATATCTTGACCCTAGGTCCAGATCATGAAAATATCGATAACAAATCAGAACCAGACAAGGTGTTTGGAGTTTTGGGGTTCTAGGAAGGATTCCTCTAGAAGGTCTGTAAACAGATTGGCATAGAAGGGTGCCATGCAGGTGCCCATGGCTGTGCTGTGGATTTGCTTAAATACACTGACTAAAAAATATTGCAGTACCAAGAGGGAGCTGTGCAAAACAAATGAAAGTTGGTATGTGTGTTTCTGATGTCTATTAAAATTTCATGCTAGTCACATAAGAGTGCTGGTAGTAGCGCCACTATGAGGATGCAAATGAGGCTTGCTTTAAATACATGCTGTAAATACTATAGTGTTGGTTGAATTTGGGACTAAACATAACGACTTGATATTAGTCAAGAACCACTTTAAGGCAACAAAAATGCCATTATCAGCACCTCACTGAGTTTGAGCGAAGTCATGTAATAGAGCTATGAGAAACTATATGTTCCTTCTGTATTATTGCAGTAAGACTTGGCAGAAATGTAACCACTATAGATGATCATTGGCAGGGGTGGTCATGAGAGAGTACAGTCACAAGAAGATGGGGGGTCTGGACAGTCACATGACACTACTGAGAGGGAAGACCATCATGTCTGGCGTGAGGCTCTGGCGAATTGTGCTGCATCTGCAGTAGCAATTAGCACACAGTGACACAATGAATTTTTACCAATTGGTTGCTTCAAGGGCAGCTCTGAAACAGATGCCCTGTAGTGTGCCTTCCACTGACCCCAAACCACTGTCATTTGTGACTTCAGTGGTGTCAAGTGGCTCATAGGAGGCCAGGGTCGAGAACTGTTGTGTTTTTAAATGAAGGCTGGTTCTACCTCAGTGCCAGTGATGGCTGTGTGTTGGTTATAAGGAGGCCAGTTGAGGGCCTGCAACCAACCAGTTCATGTGCTAGACACACAGGACCTACATCTGGAGTTATGGTCTGGAATATGATTTTGTATGACACCAGGAGCAATCACGGGATTAGTCCATGCATCCTGACTGTAAATTTGTATGTCAATCTAGTGATTCAACCTGTTGTGCTGCCATTCTGGAAAAGCATTACAGGGAGTATTTTTGAACAGGATCAAGCTCGCCCACGTACTGCTGTTGTAATCCCACAAGCTCTACAGAGTGATGAAATGTTGCATTGGCCTACTCAATCATGAGATCCATATTCAATCGAGCACTATGGGACACCATCAGATGACATCTCCAGTGTCATCCACAAAGAGCATTAACCGTCCTTCTATTGACTGATCAGTTGCAAGAGGCTCCATCCCACAAAGAGACAATCAGCAGTTGTACAACACAATGCATGCATGTCTGCATGCTCGCATTCAGAATTCTGGCAGGTAAACTGATTATTAATGTACCAGCATTTCACATTTGCATTAGTTTATCCTGTGCTTACATTGACCTGTGATCCTGTAATGTCAATCATTTAAATATGATACCTACACCAATATATTCCTGAAATTTCAGTATTCTACATTAATTATTTTTTGGCGTTGTGATTTTTTTTCCTGGCAATGTATCTTCCTCTCAAAGGAGGATGTAATGAGTAAGGTTTAGAAGGAGTGAGGTAGTGGGTTGATGTCAGAAGGACATTGAGAGTGGTAGTGTTGGATGGCAGGCCATTGGCCTGAGGAATGTTGGTGTGTAGGGAGGTGTCATCAACTGTGACAAATAAGGATCCAGGTGGCTATGGAGTGGGGATGGCTGAGAATTGCTAAGTGGAGTGGCTTGTATGTTTGATATGAGAGGCTAAGCTACAGGCAACTGGTTGGAGGTGCTGGTCAACAAGAGTGGCGATCTTCCAATGGGAGCATAGTAACCACCTACAATTGGACATCCAGCATTGTTGGGTTTGTAGATTTTAGAAAGCTTGTAAAATATGTGTGTGCAGGGGGGGGGGGTTTGGAGGGAGGAGGGAGATGGATTCAGGGAACAGATTCTGGGATAGGCATATGGATTTGAGTAGGAATCGAAGGTTATGTTGTGCTTCTGGGAGGGGATCACTATGGTACAGATTGTGGGTGGAGGAGTTAGAAAATAGGTGGAACCTTACTTCTGGCAGTCACAGTGCTGCCACAATTTCTGCAGAGCATTTTATTTTGACATGATCGCCTACAAGCAGCCCAGAGGAATGAATGGTCATTACCTGATTATTAATGTACTAGCGTTTCCTAACCATTGTCATCTGGATCCTTCCCCTCCAACACCAGATTTCCTGAAATACAGATAGGAGTTATCATTGCAACACATACTTCAATCATGTAATCCTGCAGACCCAGTCATCGCTAACCCACTGGCACAAAGACAATTAAGGTGCCCATGTCATAACCTTAGAGTATCAAGAAGTAAAAGAACTTAAAAGAAATTATACATTAAGTCCAATCGACTGATGGAAAGCGAGCTAAGAACAAGGACTTCCTCATGTAGAAAGGCCCACAAAATATGCTGTGGAGACAGTGGAAGTCCTGAACCAAAGATTAAATGTCATTTGCCACATTGCTATGAAGGATAAAAAGTAAAACGCAGTCGACAACCCCTGCATCCTTCACTATAACACCCTACAAATCAGACGGCAAACATATATGACAACATAAGTAGTTAAAACAAGGACATTCGGTCATGAAATGGTGAACCATCAAAGGTTGACGACAATGAGCTCAAAGTGGTGGGGGATCACCACTTAACAAATGGCGATGGCTAAAACGACAATACCCAATATGCAACCTAGCTAAAATGATCTCCTCACAGCAAAGGGGCCGAGATGACGTTGGCCAAGCTGCTAGGGGAGGTTTAATTCCCTGGAGCTTGTTGCCATGAAGAGTGCACCAGTGGCGATGCCAAAGTGACACCACCTGCCAACAGATGGCAACATAGAGATCATCCAAAGGGATGGAAGAGCTAGCAGACTGAGGTAGGAGGATTCCAACTTTGTGAGCAGCATCAGCAGCCTGATTTCCCATCGGAGCAATGTGAACAGGAGACTGCATGACCATCACAGTGTCTCCCTCAACAGACAGCAAATGGTAGCTTTGTTGGACCCATTGCACTAAGGGATGGACTGTGTACAGCACACAGAGGTTCAGAAGGGCACTGAGAGAGTCAAAATATGACTCAATTAAAAAGCCTCTCCAGCTGCATGTATTAGGTAGCCTGATAGAGGCCGAAGAGCTCTGCTGTAAATATTGGGTGGTGTTCTGGAAGCCAGTACCGGAAATGGTCCATGTCAATGACGAAGGCACACTAGACACCACAGTCAGTTTTAGAACCATTACTGTGCACAAAGGTGCTGTCACTACGTTGTGTGTGGAGGTCGAGAAACTTACTGCAATAGATCAAATTGGGAGTAGTTTACTTAGGGAGTAAATAAAGTCAAAGATAAACACAGGCCACCGCGCAATGCCAAGGTAGTGAAGGGTTCACACCCACTGGAAAACTGGCAAGGAGTGTGAAGTTAAGCTGCTGGAATGGGAGCTGAAAGCAAACTCTGGGAGGTAACAGAGAAGAGGGACGCACCCCATACTGGCAGTCAAGGGAGTCATCGAAAAAGGAGGTGTAGGATGGGTGGCTAGGCATAGCAGATAAATGGCAAGTGTATCTGTTGAGGAGAACATCACACCGGTATAACAGCAGTTGCCGGCAGCTTCTGCATAGAGACTCTCAACTGGGCTAGTGTAAAAGGCGCCAGTGGCCAAACGGATCCCACGACGGTGGATTGTATTAAGATGGCATAAAATTGATGGATGTGCAGATGAATAAATAAAACACCAATAGTCTAGTTTCGAATAGACAAGGGATTTGTACAAATGGAGGAGGGTGGTATGATCTGCTCCCCCAGAAGTACCACTTAGAACACGTAAGACATTAGGAGGCTGGGTACAGCGTTCAGCCAGATAACACACATGGGAGGACCAAGAAAGTTTTCTATCACGCATGAGTTCAAGGAATTTCATAATTTCAGCAAATGGAAAAGCAACAAGCCCAAGATGTAAAGATGGTGGAAGAAACAGATTGCACTACCAGAAAATCATACAAACACTTTTGTCAGTGGAAAAGCGAAAGCCATTGTTGATGTTCCACGAGTAAAGATGCTCAAGACATGGCTGAAGATGCTGCTCAAGGATACAAGTATGCGGAGAACTGCAGTACATCGCAAAGTCATCGACGAAAAGTGAGCCTGTGATGTCTGGTGGGAGACAGGCCATTATAGGGTTAATGGCTACAGCAAACAGTACGATGCACAGGACGGAGCCTTGAGGCACCCCAGTCTCCTGGATGAAGATGTCTGACTAGGTTGTATCCACACATATCTTGAATACTTGGTCTTTTAAAAATTTCTGAAGGAAACAGGGCTGGCGGCATCAAAAGCCCCATGTGTGTAGAGTACAGAGGATACCAGCCCTTCAGCAGATGTCATAGGATTTCTCCAAATCAAAAAACAAAGTCACCATTGGGTATTTTGGCTGAAAATGGTTAATGACAATGAGTTGATAAAGTGATGAGCTGGTCAACAGCAAAATGCTGATGAGAGAAATGGAGTGGTAGCTAAAAGGAATGTGTTTGTCCTTATTGGGCTTAGATACGGGTATGATAATGACTTCACGTCAGCATCTGGGAAATGTGCCATCTGCCCAAATGTGATTGTGTGTATGAAGGAGGAAGTGCTTGCCCTCAAGAGAAAGGTGCTGCAACATCTGAATGTGAACATTATCTGGCCCTGGGGTGGAAGATCAGGATGAAGTGAGAACATGATCTATTTCCCCTATGGTAAAGACAGAATTGTAGCATTCACTCTTCTGAGAGGAGCAGGGTATCATCTAAGCCTCCTCCACTCGTTTCCGAGGGAGGAAGGTGGGGTGATATTGGGTGGAGCTCAAAATCTCCACAGAATAGCAGCCCAAGGTGTTCGAGATAGCTACCAGGTCCACAATGACATCACAAGCTACAGTCATACTGGAAATCAGGTAATAGACCTTAGTCCCAAACAGACGATGAAGGTTGCCCCCCACAGGACGGAAGAGGAAGTGGAACTGTTAAAAGAACTAGTAAATGAAATCCAGCTAGCTGTTTTGATATAGCAAAGAATACAATGACACTGCACTTGCAACTGTTTACAGCAAATAGAGCTTGCCATCAAAGGATGATGGTTATAAATGCAGAGAACAGGTCTTCGCATGTGACTCACATCACAGTATGCCTCAGTTCTCCTGGGGACCAGTACACAGCATGGTAGACATGAAGTGCGAGGTATGGAATGTTCTATGATGGTAAGGATAATGTTTGTGAAGAACTATGACTGGTCATCACAACTGGGGAAATGTTTTTTGAAGGTCTCCTGGGAGGACTGAAGGCTCCAGTCAGCCTCAGAAAGCTTCCAACTGGCTTTACACATAGGTGGGATAGGAGTCAGCAAACAGATAGCGCACGGGAGAGTGTCACTCTAGTACATATCAGAGAGAATGGACCATTCAGGATGACAGGAAAAGTGGGCACTGGAGAACAAGAGGTCCAAATGGGAATAGGTGTGTGTGGAGTCTGAGAGGAATGTCGGTGTTCCATTATTAAGATAGAGAGGTTGAGTTGATTGAGGTCAGACAAGAGAGCACCTCTCTGACAGGTTTTGGAAGAGCCCCAAATGCGATGGTGTGCATTAAAGTCACTGAGCAGAGGTGAGGCAGTTGATCAATAAGCTGGAGGAAGCCTGCCCTGGTGACACCAAATGATGGAGGGACGTATACACTGCAAAGAGCAAAGGTTAAGCAAGGAAGGATAATGTCAACTGCAACAGCTGGCAGCCAAGTGTTCAGTAAGATGGTCTGGCTATGAATGTCATCCCAGATGAGCAATATGACTCCCCCATGAGATGGAATGCTGTCTTCTGCAGGAAGGTCAAAGCAGACCAGAAGGAAATATGAGAGGTCATAGCGATCTCAAGGATGCAGTTTTGTTTCTTGGAGGCAGAGAAAGAGTGGATGCTATGATTCAAAGAGCAGCCATAATTCCTCCTATTTGGATCCAATGCTGTGGACCTTCCGCTGGAGGCTGCATGGTCGCTGTTGCAATTGATACAGCATGGAGGAGGAGGTGGCAATTGTCCTTGCGAGCAATCCTACCACAAATAACTCATTTGGTTTTGTTTCAACAGGACATGTGAATTTGGTTGTAATGTTGTCACTGGTGGCAACACATCCAGTTTGGAATGTACAGTTGGATCGTAATCACTTCATAATCTACTTTGATCTTCGGTGGAAGCACTGCTTGATCAAAAGTGAGAAAAAGAGTGTGTGTAGGCACTAAAGTTGCATCAACCTTTTTCATTACCTGATGGACTGCAGTGATGTCCTGATCAGAGAGGTAAGTTTGGATTTCTCCCTCGGTCAGACCTCCAAGCAGTCTAGTGTAAATAACACCATACAAAGAATTCAGTATTCAGTGGGCCTCAACATGATTGGGCCTGAAAATCACAATTATACTCCAAATACAAAGTTCCATTACATAAATGGTAGCAATATTTCACAGGACCTGCAATTGCAGCAAAACCTTTTTGAATAATAAACACATTAACAGTAGCAAAGGACTGACCTTCTTCAGTATTTGATACCCTGAGGGACTGAGGTGCCACTGGGAGATTCTTTGCATCTTTAGCCTCATTCTGTTTACATTTAGTAGATGTAGACAGAAATGATGATTGGCTCATTGTGAGAAAATCCCCCATGATTGACAGTGCCTTCGATGGTGCTTTCCTTCGAACTGGGGTCCTACCAAGGGGGCCTCACCTGCCTTACGTGATTGTTCACACCTCACATCACACCTCCCAAACTCCTGATAGAGTGACATATTGGCAATTGGGGAAGGTAACAGCTCAGGCAGTCATCCCTCCCTGTGCCTGGCCTGTAGCAGGGGTTACGTGCAAACACTACCTGTTGACCCGTGGCTAGGAATAACACATTACCAGTCAGCTGTTACACGTCAAACATATAGGCCAGCCTTCAGGAGCAAACAGGAAGGAAGAAGAAACAAAGAGGAACCTCAGATGTTGAAGCAGAGGAAGGGCAGGAGATGGCGAATGAAGAAAGAAAGAAAAACAGTTGAGGGACTGTTCTGATGTCAGGATACTAAAGCTTCAGAACGAATTCCCAAAACTACCCGGACATATTTCCCAAGGGAGGGCAAAAAGAACAGCTGGAAGATAGACATTCAGCACAGGTGCTGCAAAGGCTTGGGCTGTACCTGACCTCTCAAGATGTTGACAGACCGTTAGGAAAGTTTGAAGAAAATAATATAGCCTGTTCACCTTCACTCATGTGCTCCATGAAGCTGACTGGAAGGGTGTACATTGTGATAGTGATGTTGACTGTAAGGTACCAGAATTTGAGTATTCTGTACAACCATGAAGATGTAGCATTTCCAACCAAACTTAGAGCTAAGCAAACTATATGGAAAATGTCTAGTAATAAATTGCTGGTGTCAGGAACACAAACCTCTTGTACAAACAAAAGACTACTCTATGCTTACAGTAAAACTACATACAAGTTATTCAATAACTATTTCAAAGTGAACAAGTTTATTGTGAAGCCAAGAGAATGTACAACTGGCAGTTTATACTCAATTCAAGTAATAAATCAAAAGCTATATGGAAAGTCATCAGTGAGACGGGTGGTGAAAAGGAAAGACGTCAATCAATAACATGCATTAAGAATGAAGATGGTGTTTCCTCTGATCAAAAAATGTATGTGAAATATTCAACAATCACTTTATAAACATTGATGACAAACTTTCTTCTTTTATCAATCCTTCTGTACTCAGTCACTGTACAAGCTTTGTGCTGCTCCCAAGATAACTTTTTCCTTGCCCGCTCACACCTACTGAAATTTGCAGTATTATAACACAAAGCCTAATGAATAATCCTGTGGTTAGGATAATATTGCTTATTATCTTCAAAAACCAGTCTGACATCTTGTCCATTTATTACCAGCTCTGTGTTGTTAACCAGCCATAGCTGGACAGACTGCATCAAGATTACAGTAGTATTACAACAATAAAATGAATGAAAGACTGCAGTTTAAACTATGATGCTATAAAATATATAATGAAGAGAACAACTTGATTATAATCTAATGTACAATGACAATACAACTATGAAATCAGTTCTAGAACATAGTGCACAGTTCAGACAAAATTTTAGTCCTAAATTGCTCCATTGGTAATGACAGGATACCCTTAGGTAGTGCATTCAACAGTTCGAGAGCCGCCCTGTGGACACCCTTTGTGTGTTTGTTAATCAACATCCAGGGCTTTCTATACTGTCTATTGTCAGTGCTGTGGTGATGAAATTTATTTCTCTTTCTGTAGCGTGCATGATTTACCTCCATATGAGCAAGGCAGTTGAATAAAGATTGGCTAAAACAAAGTATATTCTTGCAGCCTGCAGAGTGCCTCCACAGCAGCAGCCCATGTCTCATGCAGCTTTGGAAAATTACATGGTACACTGTTGGTTGCTACTTGTCCGATATTACACCTTGTAATTCCCCCAGAGATACAGGACCCAGGAAAGTTTGGAATATACCATTTTGTGGGCTGTTGCCATGTTAACATAGAATCAATGAAAAAGCCCATGGCTGCTGTGTCACACAGGGCTCCAGTTTCATTCAATAAGGCTCCATGTCATTCTGTGTTTTGTATTCACGAATTTTCATCTTGTTCATAATAAACTAGGCCTTGGCTTTGCTTAATAGGACTTCTGCTGGTTGAAAAGCCTGGGCGACACTCTCCCTTTTTGAGAACAAATGTTATTATCTGCAAACTGCAAGGTGTGCCCATTGATGCTTATGTCACTAACAAAAATCAGGAACAACAGAGACCCCATTACAGGTTCCTATGGTGCACTCCATTTCAACTTCTTTTCAATTGAGTCTACTCCTTGCACTGATACAATCTGCTGTCTGTTATTTAGGTAGGAATTCGCTCAACAGCTCCCCCAGCACCACAAGATTTTACATTGCTGAGGAGGGCCTTACATGAGGTACAATTGAATACCTTACTAAGCTCACAAGGTACCAGTGCTCTAGACTCTTTTGTCTTCAAAACCCTGACTTATATTTGTAACTAAGTCAAGTACTGCTACTGTCATTGACCTACCCTTCTAAAGGCGATATTGTGATCACAAAAGAAGTTACTTCCTCCAAATAACTTATCCATATTCGAAGATTACTAAATACTTCAGTGAATAAAGCATTTATTGTTTACTAAGCCACTGAAAAGGGAAAGGCGGACGATCATAAAAATTTCATGCTGACTTTTGTAATAGAACTATTGGAAACTCACAGGGAGAGACTGTGGTGTATGTGTTTTGTTTCAATAGTTGTTTTAAAATATAGCACACTGGAAGTTCATTTCAAGTTATCATCTGTGTTTAATGCATAATAAAGGACTATTGTTAACAATTCTCAAAATTTTCATTAATTGTTAAAAAATCATTCCTATGCTAGAGTAATTTAGATGAAATTCCATGTTTCAGTACCAGCTGGCCACATAAACTAGTGCCGGTAGGTTAGCTGCAAGTGCAACAACTATTGGCCTGAGGAGCTTCCTTAGAATTTATTGCTTATTGGTTGTCCAAAAGTTTGTCTTTTTAGAAAGGGTAATGATAAATGGAGCTTTATATTCATTTTGATTAATTCTATAGTGCATTTTAAAAAAAAAACACACAACAGGCTATTCCTTGAGCTCACAAACTTTGGCAACCATACATTACATTTGAGAAATTATGGTAGTATCGAATTAGGGGAAAATGCAGTTATCGGTTCAGATCATATCTTTTGAACAGAGTCCAAAAAGTTATAATCACCAAACAAGTAGTGAAAGCGTTGGTTAAAGCAGTAAGTAGTAAGACAAGGAATTCCTCAATTTTCACACTTTGAGCAATTCTGTTTATCATACTTTGCAATGATCTGTCCCTAAACATTCAGAATGGTCTATTGGTAATGTCTTCTGGTGATTCTAATATACTGTTCTCATCAACTCAAAGCTCTGACTGCTGATACAAACATAAAAATGCAACTACAAAATTCCTCAGAGTATGTTGACAGACAGTACTCGACAGTAGGAATACTTAAAGAGAAGTCATTAAACAGACTGAGTAAAGTCATCAACACAGAAACAGTTAAATGTGCCTGCTTTGCAGTTGTACATTTCGTAATGCCACACTGCATTACATTTTGGGACATATCTCTCAAAAATATATTTATTACACAAAAGATGAAATAATGAAATAAGTGCCTTTCTCTTCCATCACTTGACACCTTTGAAAGAACTCAATGTTTTGCCACTGTCATGTATCTATATGAAGCAGTGAGCTTCATTTTTAACAGAATTTATGTTCTTCACTTCAAATATTCTGTTAAATTGTTGAAAGAGTGGCTAATGAGGTATTATTTTGTTTTGTTTTTAAATATTTGCAAATGTTCAGTTTTCTGCTTGCAGCCCACTTTTATAGACTTTTGTATGCAAAAATAAAACTCCATTATGAACCCTAGAAAGGGATACATAGCTGACATGGGAATTATTACTTCATCTAGTTATGTGATTGTGAATTGCTGAGTTCATCCTAAATTCACTCTTGCTGTTAACGAAAAATACCACCAGGGAGAGTATACATGTACCAATCCCTAGGTCCATAAAGAGGCTTCTATAAGATGTTCAGTTGCAAAGTCTACCAAATGTACGCATTTATTAATTTTATTATGTACATTTCAGTATAGGGCTACTGTATGAATTACTCTACAATGTGGGACCATGTAGGGAAACCATCTACTACATATCAAGTACATACAGGGAAAAACAGTGTATTAGTGAACAAACAAGGACAGGAAGCAACAAAGAATATGAGTAATTAAAGACACACTGCACTTGTCACACATTTATTAGTTGATTATGTCACTCTCACACAGCATTTGCTCCCTCCCCCCCTCCCCCCTCCTAAAAGATGAGAGGGAGTTCAAATTTGAACTCACAGCCAGCTTGTGTGTGGGTGGCTGGGCATGATGGACATGTAACTGACTGTCAGTGACACAGCCAGAACCGTAGAATGATGGTTGGTAGGAGTGCCATTGGTAGCAGACAGAGGGGGAGGGGTGTGAGGTGTTCCTTCCCCTGGTAACATTGTGTAGCCACTGGAAATCAGTGGTAGTCATTTCCAAGCAATTCAGTGGACTTGTGACGATATTGCAGACCAGGTCTGGTAGAGATATGGTGAACCATAGTATGTGTGCCCATGCCCTGTGATTTTACGGGCCACAGTTACTCCGTGGACGCAGTTGTGTGCAAAGCACAGATGCAATGCAGAGGTGTCCTATGTTGTTCTTATGTTTTGTGGGCCACTTGGAGTTTGTCTTCTGTTTCCAATAGGGTATCATTCAACACCACATTGTCCTCATGCAACTTGATTATTTCACACCTGATTGTTACATAATCTTGTTTCATGGTATGGAGATGTAATTTCAAGTTGCAGCAGTACAACTCCCAGTAATGTTGATGGTCATTTGAGGTGTTAGCACTTAAATTATACACATTGCACATTGTGTACTTTGATGAATGAGCCTTTCCTGCAAGAATAGTATGACTGTTGACAGAGTGTATCAGTCATTCATTTAGGAAATTGGTGGTCAGCGCAGCCTGTGTGAGGAAATCAGCACCTGAAATAGGTTGAGCAACGTTGGTTAATTTGTAAGTCCACTTGCAGTTCTCAAAGAGGCAATTGTCAGCCTCAAACGTATTGTGACCATATGCACATATGACGGACTTGTTAACTGCCATTAAATTGGCCTTAGTGTGGCAGTGTGCTGATCTCTGATCCCATTTGATTAATAACACTAGCCCTGAATAGTGGTTGGTAATGAACAGCCTTTGTGATGTAGTGCCGTGTAGTCATTCGGTAGTCAGCAGCTTTGGGGGCATTCCGATAGAAGCGTTAGGCTGAGCAGTCCTATACTGTCTTTTTGACATAGGGTGCTAACTGTTCTAAAACAGTAGGTGCTGTAAATGGGTGTCAAACTGTTGCACCTGAGCCAAATCATCTCTCGGCATTGAGGTGCAAACATAATTTCTTGCACTTCATTGCCAGTTGACCAAAATGTCTGTGGAACAGTAAACATTTGTCTGAGTGGTCTCATGGCTATGAAACCACTGTGGGCATGTGCAAGGGGCTCGTTTGTGGTCAGCTGTCACGATCAATAGTTGCAACATTTATGACTGCTTAGTTAGCCGCTTGACAGTGGCATGGGGAGTTCACAGGCCCTCGAGAACACTCTGTGACTTTCAGGCAGATGTGGCATGGTAGCAAGGCAGCAGCATGTTGGGCTGGTCACTCTTCCTTCAGAGTGAATGGAAATTATCATGGTGGCCACTGTGGCATATGTTTTGGGCAAGGTGTGTGCTTTATTGGTAACTAATATAATGATTGCCCTTCCTGAGTAATTAAAATTAACCTCATTTTGGTAGCAATTGTTGTTGACAAATGTGTAACAGTAAAGCATCCAAACTGGTAATCATTCCATGCAGATGTCTCCAGAATTCAGACAGAATCATGTCATAATGCCTCTCATGGTACAGGACTTGTGTGAGCCTTTGACCCATTGATTTTGTGCAATGTGAAATAAGCACCATCATGAGGGCATTGTAGGCTTGGTGCAGGGAGCATCATAATATAATGTCCAACACTACTGCAGTAACACGTTGATCAAGATTACTGGTCACCAAAGTGAACTATTTAAAAGAGTCACTAATTTTCTGTTACTTGAAAATGCTCTCCATTTACTGCAACTAAGTTTTCAATTGACTGGTTGCAAACAGTGGGGCCTGAATTTGCAAATACAGTGTGGGAGGACTGCGAAAGCTGACGAGTGGATATTTCTGTTGATCTCACATGTGGTACCAGTGAACACGAAATGACTGGAAATATGTTCACTCTGAATTTGATGTCTTACGACAGTGCTGTAATTATGTGTGAAGCAATGTTATGTGATTATATCACTGTGTCCAATGTCATGACCAGTGTGTTTGAAACCGTGATGTTCCAAAGTGGATCGGTGTGTGGCACGGAGTCTAGTGGTTGAAAAACAGGAGGCGGGCAATGTAGAATCTGTATCTCATTTTTAATGACCTGGATGGTACCACTGATGGAATGTAGAAGGTTACGTGTGGTATGCCTGATGGTACTTATCTATGCTAACTGCAGCAGATAACCTATCCACGAGAGCAGAATTGCTTCTTTGGGTTCACAAATTATGGGAGAACACTATCTCCTACAAATAAAATACATTCACGGACTAACAGTGTAATACACTGAGGTGTCAAAAGTTATGAGTTGCCTCCTGATATCATGTTGGACGTGCTTTTACCCGGAGTAGTGTAGCAACATGACGTGGCGTGGACGCAATACATTGTTGGAAGACCCCTGCAGAAATATCGTCCCATGCTGTCTCTATTGGTGCGAATGTTCCTGGTACACAAGTTTGTGCATGAACTGATATCTCAATTATGTCCCATAAATGTATGAAAGGATTCACGTTGGGTGATCCTGGTGCCTAAATCATACACTTGAATTGTTCAGAAAGTTATTTAAACTGAGTGCGAACAATTGTGGCCCGGTGACCAGGTACACTGTCATCTATAAAAATTCCACCATTGTTTCAAACATGAATAGCTGCAAATGGTCTCCAAGTAGCTGAACATAAACATTTCCATTAAATGATTGGTCCAGTTGGACCAGAGGAGCAAGTCCATTCTATGTAAACACAGCCCACACAATTATGGAGCCACCAATAGCTTGCACTGTGCTTGAAATTTGCTACTGTCGAAACACTCTTGACACTGCGGATCTCAGAATACTGAATTCCCTAATGATTTTTGAAGTGGAAAGTCCCGCACATCTAGCAGCGACTACCATTCCGTGTTCAAAGTCTGTTAATTCCCCTCATATGGCTATTATCAGGTTGGAAACATTTCACATGAATCACTCAAATACAAATGACTGGTCTGCTAATGCATTGTCCTTTAATACACTGTATACATGATATTACCACCATGTGCACATTGCTATTCTATTACTGTTTTTCACCTCAGTGTAAACCACACTTTATTGTGCACAGATACAAAAGACACATGTGTACACATTAGCAAACAAACCAGAACAGGAAGCATCAAAGAACATGAGAAATTAGAGAGACACTGCACTTGTCACATATCAATTAGTTGATTACATCACTCCCACAACCGCATTTTGTCAATTCCCAATGTAAAAGTAGTTATCAAAATTATTCACGGAACCATTGACTGCATGTGAATGATTTGGTGTAGATAAAAATAAATAAATACCTTATCCCCATTCAGTATTTCAATTTTGTGGGCAAATAATGTAGAATAAGTGATCAAGTCTGCTCTGATATATGACACTTGCGGCAAAATTACTACGTGGAATAGAGAATGTTTACAAGACTTGGCAATGTCAACACAGCACTGGGACTATTACATACAAAGTTCTGTGACTATAATGAAATGGGATTAGATTACATTAGATTTAGTTTTTGTGCCAGAGACCCAAAAATGAGGTGATTCTCACGGGTGTGAAACAAGTCACAAAGTGTAACATAAAAAAAACATAAAACATCTGAAAATCATAATCACTACCCTGATCAATTATCAGCAGACTGTCAAACTAGGTATATGCATTTCAGTAAACTAGAACACCTAATATTTACAGAATTAATACTCTATCAGGATGAAACACAGCTATGCACATTTAATTATTTATCATTCATAAAATACCTAATCTTGTCAGTTGTGACCTATTGGTGCAAACTAAAATTTTTCCTTAAGATGGTCTAACAGTCGCTGTTAAGATATTTATTTGTAGAGTAGAAGGAGTTGCCTACCAGAAAGTCTTTCAAACTCTGTTTAAACTGTGCTTTATCTGAAACCAAGTTTTTAATGGTTGCTGGTGATTTATTGAAAATGTGTGTTCCTGGATATTGGACCCCTTTCTGATCCAAGGTAAGTGATTTTAGGTTTTTATGTAGATTGTTCTTATTCCTAGTACTGATACTATGTATTGAGCAATTGGTTGGAAATGGAGATATATTACTTGCAACAAATTACATTAAGAATAAATATACTGAGAAGCAATGGTTAGGATACAAAGTTCCTTGAACAGGTTTCTACATGATTTTCTTAAATTTACACAACAAATGAGTCTTGTTATATGCTTTTGCTTGCTAAAAACTTTTGATCGGCTTCGTCAGTTACTCCAGAATATGATCCCATATGACATGACAGAAAGAAAATAAGAAAAGTATGCAAGTTCTTATTATATTTACTACACCTGACATCATTCTGACTGCAAATCCCATCCCAACTGAATTTATTATCGAGTTATAATCCCAGAAATTTAACACTGTCAACCTCTTTGATCTGCATGTCTTGTGCCAGAGACCCAAAAATGAGGTGATTCTCACGGAAGTGAAACAAGTCACAAAGTGTAACATAAAAAAAAACATAAAACATCTGAAAATAATAATCACTACCCTGATCAATTATCAGCAGACTGTCAAAATAGGTAAATGCATTTCAGTAAACTAGAACACCTAATATTTACAGAATTAATACTCTATCAGGATGAAACACAGCTATGCACATTTAATAAATTTATCATTCATAAAATACCTAATCTTGTCAGTTGTGACCTATTGGTGCAAACTAAAATTTTTCCTTAAGATGGTCTAACAGTCGCTGTTAAGATATTTATTTGTAGAGTAGAAGGAGTTGCCTACCAGAAAGTCTTTCAAACTCTGTTTAAACTGTGCTTTATCTGAAACCAAGTTTTTAATGGTTGCTGGTGATTTATTGAAAATGTGTGTTCCTGGATATTGGACCCCTTTCTGATCCAAGGTAAGTGATTTTAGGTTTTTATGTAGATTGTTCTTATTCCTAGTACTGATACTATGTATTGAGCAATTGGTTGGAAATGGAGATATATTACTTGCAACAAATTACATTAAGAATAAATATACTGAGAAGCAATGGTTACGTTAGGTTAGGTTAGGTTAGGTTCTGTGCAAGTTATCCATTCGTAAACTGTTATATTTTGCTGTTATAAGAATAGCTATAACCACGAAAAGTTTTATTCAATAGAAACGGTTATGCCCAGAAGTATTTGCATTTCGGTTGAAGAGATTGGGGAAGCTCCAACATTCCTGCTTGTTACGCTCGTTGAAATTGTGTGGCTTAATCAATATTATTATTATCGTAGTCGTCATTACGACTGTGGTACTAAGCTCTATAGGATTTCTCCAACTATTTTATGTCGATTCTTTTACGGCTACTGCGCTTCGCCAACCCTCCTCCTTTCTCCGGGCTTGGGACCGGCAACAGCAACTGCAGAGCTACTTAATTCACTCCAACAGTAACTGCAGGCGGAGTTAAAGTGGTTTCCCACACCAACATGTCAATTTATACGTTCACACTACAAACAAATTTATGACAAGTGCTTTTGCTTTTGACTCTTATGGACTTCAATTTCCTCAATCAATTGCAGCGTTTTTTTTTTTTTTTTTCCTTTATTGTAATTTTCAGCACCTCATACAAGGCGGGCTGGCAGCAGCTTAATACGCCGCTCTTCAGCCGTATGGGGTACAATAATATGAGATAGGTGACACAGAAAATACAAAAAATGGCGGGCAAAGAAAGTAGTTACAAAAAAACAAAAAAACAAGAAGCCGTTCACGGTGGACGAAAAAACACTAACACTTGTTGACACGGCGCACAAAACATGGAGAGCTGCGACGGCACATGTGAACAGTGGAATTGTAACTGCACGAAACACAAAACGAAGCACACACACTAGACACTGACAGCGATGATCTCCGGCGCACGAATGTTCACCATGCGTGTGCGAGTCCGGGGACCCGCCAAGAGAGGAGGAGGAGGAAGGGGAGTGGGAGAGGGAGAGGAGAGAGCGGAGATGCCACGGGCAGGGGAGAAAGGGGGGAGGGAGGAAGGGGGAGGGGAAGACCGGGGGGAAAGAGTGGTGGAGGGAGGGGACGGGGGAAAAGGAAAGACAAGGGGTGGGAAGGGAAGAGAAGGGAGGGAGGGAGGGTGCCTAAAGGAAAGGACACCGGAAGTGGGTGGTGGGGCAGGGTCAAAGTTGATAGGAGGGGTAGATGGAGGGGAGGAGGACATCATCAGGGAGGGGGAGCTGGTGGAAGCCACCTTGGGAGAGAGTAAGGAGGGTGGAGAGATGGAGACCGGGCGGGACGTGGGAATACAGGCGCGGCAGCGGGCGGGGATGGGAGAGGATTGGGGAGACGAGCGGGTGAGGAGGATCGAGTTTACGGGAGGTGTACAGGATCCATATCCTTTCAAGGAAAAGGAGGAGGTGGGGGAAGGGGATGAGATCATACAGGATCCGCGTGGGGGAGGGGAGACGGATGCGATAGACGAGGCGGAGAGCATGGCGTTCAAGGATTTGGAGGGATTTATAAAAGGTAGGGGGGGCGGAGATCCAGGCTGGATGGGCATAACAAAGGATAGGGCGGATGAGGGATTTATAGGTGTGGAGGATTGTGTAAGGGTCCAGACCCCACGTACGGCCGGAAAGGAGCTTGAGGAGACGGAGTCGGGAACGTGCCTTGGCTTGGATTGTATGGAGATGGGGAGTCCAGGAGAGGCGACGGTCGAGGGTGACGCCAAGGTACTTAAGGGTGGGAGTGAGGGCGATGGGACGGCCATAGACGGTGAGATAGAAATCAAGGAGGCGGAAGGAAGGGGTGGTTTTGCCTACAATGATCGCCTGGGTTTTCGAAGGATTGACCTTGAGCAACCACTGGTTACACCAAGCGGTGAATCGGTCAAGATGGGATTGGAGAAGGCGTTGGGAGCGTTGCAGGGTGGGGGCAAGGGCGAGGAAGGCGGTGTCATCGGCAAACTGGAGGAGGTGGACGGGGGGCGACGGCGGCGGCATGTCCGCCGTGTACAAAAGGTACAGAAGGGCGGAGAGGACGGAGCCTTGGGGCACACCGGCGGAGGGGAAAAAGGTGTAGGAATCTGTGTTATGGATGGTGACATAGGAAGGACGGCGGGAGAGAAAGGAACCGATCAGACGGACGTAGTTAATGGGAAGGGCAAAGGTTTGGAGCTTGAAGAGGAGACCGGAATGCCAGACGCGGTCATAAGTGCGTTCGAGGTCAAGGGAGAGGAAGATTGCGGAGCGACGGGAATTAAGCTGTTCGGAAAGGAGATGAGTGAGGTGAAGGAGAAGATCGTCGGAAGAGAAGGATGGCCAAAAGCCACACTGGGTGACGGGAAGGAGGTGGTGCTGGCGGAGATGCTGGTGGATGCGGCGGGTGAGGATAGATTCCAGGACCTTGCTGAAGACCGAGGTAAGGCTGATGGGACAGTAGGAGGAGACGGCGGACGGCGGTTTGCCAGGTTTAAGGAACATGAGGATACGGGAGATTTTCCATAGGTCGGGGTAGTAACCGGTGGACAGGACTACATTGTAGAGCCTGGCCAGGGTGGAGAGGAAAGAGACAGGAGCTTCATGAAGGTGACGGTAGGTGGCACGATCGTGACCAGGAGCGGTGTTGCATTTTGTGCGGAGTGTATCAATGAGATCCTGTTTAGTGATAGGGGCATTGAGTTCCGTGTGTGTAATATTGTCCAAGTACTGGAAACCAGGAGCGAGGGGAGGGGAAGAGGTGTCCGTTCGATCGCGGATATCTGGGAAGAGGGAGTAATCGAACTGGGGATCATCGGGGATGGAAAATACATCGGAGAGGTAGGAGGCAAAGTGATTGGCCTTACTAAGGGAGTCAGGGAAAGGGTGATCATCATGGAGAAGAGGATAATAGGGGGAGGGTTTAGTTCCGGTAAGGCGACGGAAGGCCGACCAGAACTTGGACGAGTTGATTGGTAGGGTTGCATTTAAACGGGTGCATGTCTGTCGCCAGTCCCGGCGTTTCTTAGCCGCGAGCAAATTACGAACGTGTCGCTGGAGTTGCCGGTGGCGTCGTAGTGTGTCCGGGTCACGTGTGCGGAGGAAGGCACGGTAGAGACGACGGGATTCACGGAGGAGGAGAACGGCCTGTGGGGGTAAGGTAGGACGGTGGGGGTGGATGGCGACAGTAGGAACGTGGGCCTCCACGGCCTCAGACAAGATCTGCTGGAGAAAGGAGGCGGCATGGGTGACATCGTCAGGGTGGTGGTAGGTGAGAGGGTGGCTATCGACCTGGGTGGAAAGGGTATCCCGGTAGGCATTCCAGTCGGCTCGGGAATAGTCGTGGACATACTTAGGGGGAGGGTCAGTACGAGGGTCGGGGCGAGGGCGACGACCGTCTGAAACGGTGAGGAGGACAGGGAGATGGTCGCTACCAATAGGCTCCAGGACATCCACCGTTATGCGGCCAAGGAGGTTGGGGGAGGAGAGGATAACATCAGGAGTGGAGCTGGATTCAGGACGGGTATGCCGGGGGATGGGGACGAGGTCACCTTGAAGGGTGGAGAGGAACCGATGCCATCGTCATAACTGGGCAGTGGAATGACTATGGATGTTGAGGTCGGCGGCGATCACGTAGGAGGAAAAGGTACGATCGACGTGGGAGAGGAAGTCGAAGGGAATAGGAGCGTTGGGGCGGACATAGATGGTGGCGCAGGTAACGGTAAGGCCGGGGAAGAAGAGACTAAGGATCAGGTGTTCGGTGGGGTCGGGAAGGAGAGGTTGGAGCCGAACGGGGATCTGGCGGTGGTGACCAATGGCAACTCCGCCACGCGCAATCGGGAGGGGATTATCGGAGCGGTGGAGGAGGTAGGGCGAAGTGTGAATGGTGTGGTGGGGTTGGAGGAAGGTTTCATTAAGGAGGAAGGCATCCACGCGGTGGGTGGCAAGGGTGTGCAGGAAGAGGTTCCTGTTGGCGGGTAGGGAGCGGATGTTGTTGAAAAGGATACGTTGCTGTCGCGCCATGATAGGGATTTAGACGAGGGTGTCGAGGCGGGAGAAGGTGAAATGGGCCTGGTTGTTGGAGTAGGTTTCGTACATCTTGAGTTGGAATATGGAACGGGCGGCGAGGGAGATCTGTTGGAGGGTGTGTGGGCGCTGAAAGGGATGAACATTCTGGAGGACGATGGTAAGGAACCTGATGATGTCCTCAGTGGTGGTGGGGGGACGAAGGGAATTGCCAGGAGGGGTGGGGGCGTCCAGGGGACACACAGGGACGGTGAGTTCAGGAGTGGTTGGAGGGGGTCGGGCTTTACACTTTTGGGAGTAGGTGGGATGGGGGAGATAGCAGGTATTGCAGGAAGGAGGGGATTGGAGGTTGGGGCACTGCCTGAGGAAGTGCGCTTGCCGACAATGCGGGCAGGTGGGGGCCTCGTGGCACTCAGCTGTGGGGTGCGCGTTATAGCGTAGACACCTCTGGCAGCGCAGGGATTGAGGAGGGGAACGGGAGGGGTCGACCTTGTACCGCTGGTTAAAAAGGAGGGCACCCTCCTTCAGGAGACGGTCAATGGAGGGGGCGTGCTCAGAAAAAACCCGCATAAGGCGGGTGGGGCCGGCAGCGTTATGTATGCGGCGAACCGCACGCACCTCCAAATGGGGATGTGCCTGGAGCTCCGCCAACACCTCCTCCTCCGTGATCACTGGACTAAGCCGAGTGATCACGGCGGTGAGAGTTGGCGGGCGACGCGGAGGTTGGGGTTGGCGGGAGGGAGGTGGTGAAGGAGCAGGGGTGAGAGAGGCATGAGGGCCAAAGCGAGTGACAGGGATGCGGGAAAGGAGGTAGGTGTGGAGGGTTGGGCTGGGGGAGGAGATGAGGACCAAATCTCGGCGAGGAGTGAGGAGGGAGATGGGGGCACCAGGACAATGCTGGCGAAGGAAGAGGGTGAGGTTCCGGGCTTCAAGGAGAAAGGGATCAGGACGGGAGAGGAGGTAGCGGTAGGAGGAAGGGGGAGAGGAGGAGGATGAGGGGGCAGGGACAGGCGGGGAGACTTCCATGGCATCATGGGTGGGGGAAGGAGGACGAGGCGCAGCCTTTTTGGAAGCAGAGGAAGCAGGAGTGCAACCGGGGCGCTTGACGGCGGTGGAGGAGGTGTGGGGGATGGGAACAACGGGAATGTGGCGGGGAGGGGCAGGTCCCGGGGCCGGAGTCGGCGCCGGAGATGGTGACGGTGACGGTGAAGGCGAAGGCGACGGCGACGATGACGATGACGGTGGCAGTGGCGGCGGTGATGGCGAAGGTGACGGGGAGAGCTGGGCGTGGGAAGTGGCCCGAGGGGCCACCACCCGAGCCGGAGCTGCAGTGACAGGCTGGGGGAGTGGGGGGAAGGGATCAGAACGAGAGGAGCGGGAGGAAGAAGCGGGAGAGGGGGCGACAAAGATAGAGGGTGAAGGGAGAGTGAGGAGAGGTGGAATGGAAGGAGGGGGGTGGGACTGGGCACACCAAGTTATAGTGGTGGAGGCGGCGGAAGGGGAGGTATAGACAATGGCAGTGGTGGTAGTAGTGACAGTGGTGGTGGGGGCGGACATGACGGGAGAGAGAAACAAGAACGAACAGAACGAAGAGGAGAGGACAGAAACTGCGGACAGACAAAGACGAAGACGGATGGAGACGAAGACGGCCGTAGACCAGGGTCAGGACGGCGGCGATGGCGGCGACCAGGCGGCACCGGATGGAGGCGACGGCGGGCACCGGATGGCGGCGGCGGCGGCGGCGGCGGGCACCGGCGGCGGCGGCGGCGAGCCCCGGCAGGCGGCGACGGCGGCGGCGGCGTCAGCGGCGATCAGCAGGCGGCGGCGGCGGCGACGGCGGCGGCGGCGGCGGCGAGCACCGGCAGGCGGCGACCAGGCGGGGGCGGCGAGCCCCGGCAGGCGGCGACAGCGGCGGCGGCGGCGAGGACCGGAAGGCAGCGACCAAGCGGCGGCGGCGGCGGCAAGCTGACGACACGGCAGGGATCTTCCACGTCGAAGGCGCACCCTGAGAGTAGCCCAGGCAGTGAAACTCTTCGATGAAGAAGAGAGGGAATCCAACCCTCGAATGGTCAATTGCAGCGCTGAAGATTCGCTATTTATATGCTACAAGATTGACGCGCACAACTATCGATAGTTAACGAGTGTCGAACCATTGCAAAGAAGTTTATTACACTTGTATTTCCATGGACCTAGCTTTCGGTGAATTAGTCAATTTACTTCGTTTTGCAATATTTGTAAATATGTAATAAATCGATGCAAGTACAGTGTTTGGCGGTGAATCGCACAAGACCTTAATGACAGCGAAACAAGCAGACGTGATGTAGTTCTCAGATGTTACCACATCCCATTTGAAGGCGTTGTGAGTATTAACTTTGAAGATGAAATTTTTGGCGAGCGGGAACATCTGTGTTTGTTATTGTTGTGTTCAAGATAGTAGGTGCTTCGTAGGATTCGTGCTCTTCCGATTTATAAGAAACGAAAAGCAGAACGCAAAATTGTTGGAGAGAGAATAGGAAACGTAGTATACATTGACATTCTTGGAGGCAAGTGAGTTGATCAGTTAAAATGATTGTGGTTAGCATATCGTATTTTCCCGTAGAATATAAATGTAGAGGATTTATCTAATACTGTGTCGTATGTGCTCAAGCCGCAAGTACAGCGTTGTACTGAGAACGTTATAAACTGCAGATTTAGTTTCATAGTTGTAAGTGTATATTAAAGAGTACAAAGGTATGTTGTATGCAACTTAGTACTGTTTATATGGTTGATGGAAGGCTTCTTGAAAGTTAACTTTCATTTAAACATTTTGAGTTGTTAAGTAGTGAAGTTCTTGAACTTTATTTTCAGTCACTGAAGTGTTTAACGATGAAACTTGCTAAAAGCAGAAGGTGACATGCAGCTAAACAGTAGATAGTGTGAGAAATTTTTTCATTTGCAAAACAAGATACTGAAGTAGCAGGTAAGGGTTTATGCGGCTTACATTCAGAAAATCAGCATCTTCAAAATTCGCTGTTTATTATTAATCTTAAGTACCAGTGGGGAGTAAATGGTTTAGGGTGTAAGTATATGAATTTGTGTTAGAATAGACAATTTTTAAATCTTACGCTGCGCTGATTAAAAAGAATATGCTGTAGGACAGATTGAATAAAATTGTGCTGTCAGTCTTGTTTGTGGGCCAGTACAGTGAGAAAGATTTCTAAGTGCAAAGCAGGCAGTGCTGACCCTTTTGGGTTGTACCAAGAAGATGCACACACTGAACAAATGTTCCAACAGTAATTAAGCTTCTTTCTAGATAATTTAGGCCTGTTTTCTTGCCAATTGGTAGTCATTGGCTCATCAATATTTGTGAGGCGGAAAGCGAAAAGGGACCTCTCGTCGAAAATTTAGGAATTTAAGTTTCTGTAGTTTTTACATTCAGCATTAAATTCTGAACAACCTGTAAAAAACTTTTATTTTCTATCTTTAAATTTGAGGAAGTTATGGCAGGTTGAATATTTATGACATAAAAGAGGTGTTTTGAGATATGGGCTTTTAAAGGTTCACTTTATTATCATTGCTTAACTTTACACATTTAAGAAACAAATTCTGCATATGTATTACACTTAAAATGTCTTTTGTCAAGTGGTTTGGAGTTTTTTTTTAATTAACACTTCACAATAAGTGGATTACTCCCTGAGACCTATATCACATCAGAGTGTAAATACATTTGAAACCAAATAAATTTGCCCCTTGCTGAGAAAAATATAGCAAGCCCCATGCTTATTTCTTTGGCATAATATTTATATTTTTACACTATGTTATGGCATCTTTTGGATTAAATTTTGATCCTGGAGCAATTAATGGCACTAGAACCACAAGAAATTGGAAGTCACAAATCCTACAAAATAGATTACTGAGATCTCATATTTTGTAGTTGCCAAACAGCTTGATTTTCTGTTCATAAAACAAGGTCTGAATGGGGTTAAAGGCACTTTAACAAGAGCATTTTCGCCTCTTCTTTTTTCACTGGAATATTTGTTTGGTCAGGTTCTTCTTCAGGATCTTTACTTTCGCTGACTTGAGTTTCTAGTTCACGTTCTGAGCCTACTTCGAGACACATAATGTCTTTGTAGTTCTCTTTGCAATAGGTCCTGATGTTTTTAAAAAGGTACTGTTTTTGTTGTCTTGTCATCCCTGGAGCAATTACTGCAGCAGGAAACCCAGTGGGTCCATTGTCATTGGGGAAGATGTGGTGCACAAATTCATTTCCATCAATGTCCAATTTTCAATGTACTCTACCTTTGTAGCTAACATTGAACTCAAAGTGGTTGTATTTAGTTATGTGAGGTACTTTGTTAGCATTACTATCCTTCAATAAATTTAGCCAGTCATATGTATTCACAGCAACTTCACCTATTACATTTCCAACAGCAACAGCTGAGTTAACATGTGTTGTAGATGTAGATTTCTCTATGCAGTTGGCGAATTATTGAATGTAAGAGATATGTCGTTGTTGTGATCTTCAGTCCTGAGACTGGTTTGATGCAGCTCTCCATGCTAATCTATCCTGTGCAAGCTCCTTCATCTCCCAGTACCTACTGCAACCTACATCCTTCTGAATCTGTTTAGTGTATTCATCTCTTGGACTCCCTCTACGATTTTTGCCCTCCATGCTGCCCTCCAATGCTAAATTTGTGATTCCTTGATGCTCAGGACATGTCCTACCAACCAACCCCTTCTTCTGGTCAAGTTGTGCCACAAACGTTTCTTCTCCCCGATTCTATTCAACACCACCTCATTAGTTACGTGATCTACCCACCTAACCTTCAACATTCTTCTGTAGCACCACATTTTGAAAGCTTCTATTCTCTTCTTGTCCAAACTATTTATTGTCCATGTTTCACTTCCGTACATGGCTACACTCCATACAAATTCTTTCAGAAACGACTTCCTGACACTTAAATCTATACTCGATGTTAACAAATTTCTCTTTTTCAGAAATGCTTTCCTTGCCATTGCCAGTCTACATTTTATATCCTCTCTACTTCGACCATCATCAGTTATTTTGCTCCCCAAACAGCAAATCTCCTTTACTACTTTAAGTGTCTCATTTCCTAATCTAATTCCCGCAGCATCACCCGACTTAATTTGACTACATTCCTTTATCCTCGTTTTGCTTTTGTTGATGTTCATCTTATATCCTCCTTTCAAGACACTGTCCATTCCATTCAACTGCTCTTCCAAGTCCTTTGCTGTCTCTGACAGAATTAAAATGTCATTGGCGAACCTCAAAGTTTTTATTTCTTTTCCCTGGATTTTAATACCTACTCCAAATTTTTCTTTTGTTTCCGTTACTGCTTGCTCAATATACAGATTGAATAACATCGGAGAGAGGCTACAACCCTGTCTCACTCCCTTCCCAACCACTGCTTCCCTTTAATGCCCCTAGACTCTAATAACTGCCATCTTGCTTCTGTACAAATTGTAAATAGCCTTTTGCTCCCTGTATTTTACCCCTGCCACCTTCAGAATTTGAAAGAGAGTATTCCAGTCAACATTGTCAAAAGCTTTCTCTAAGTCTACAAATGCTAGAAACATAGCTTTCCCTTTCCTTAATCTTTCTTCTAAGATAAGTTGTAAGGTCATTATTGCCTCACGTGTTCCAACGTTTCTACGGAATCCAACCTGATCTTCCCCGAGGTCGGCTTCTACCAGTTTTTCCATTCATCTGTAAATAATTCGCGTTAGTATTTTGCAGCTGTGGCTTATTACACTGATAGTTCGGTAATTTTCACATCTGTCAACACCTGATTTCTTTGGGGTTGGAATTATTATATTCGTCTTGAAGTCTGAGAGTATTTTGCCTGTCTCATACATCTTGCTCGCCAGATGGTAGAGTTTTGTCAGGACTGGCTCTCCCACGGCCGTCAGTAGTTCCAATGGAATATTGTCTACTCCGGGGGCCTTGTTTCGACTCAGGTCTTTCAGTGCTCTGTCAAACTCTTCACGCAGTATCGTATCTCCCATTTCATCTTTATCTACATCCTCCTCCATTTCCATAATATTGTCCTCAAGTACATCGCCCTTGTATAGACCCTCTATATACTCCTTCCACCTTTCTGCTTTCCCTTCTTTGCTTAGAACTGGGTTTCCATCTGAGCTCTTGATATTCATACAAGTCGTTCTCTTATCTCCAAAGGTCTCTTTAATTTTCCTGTAGGCGGTATCTATCTTACCCCTAGTGAGATAGGCCTCTACATCCTTACATTTGTCCTCTAGCCATGCCTGCTTAGCCATTTTGCACTTCCTGTCGATCTCATTTTTGAGACGTTTGTATTCCTTTTTGCCTGCTTCATTTACTGCATTTTTATATTTTCTCCTTTCATGAATGATATTCAATATTTCTTCTGTTACCCGAGGATTTCTACTAGCCCTCGTGTTTTTACCTACTTGATCCTCTGCTGCCTTCACTACTTCATCCCTCAAAGCTACCCATTCTTCTTCTACTGTATTTCTTTCCCCCATTCCTGTCAATTGTTCCCTTATGCTGTCCCTGAAACTCTGTACAACGTCTGGTTTAGTCAGTTTATTCAGGTCCCATCTCCTTAAATTCCCACCTTTTTGCAATTTCTTCAGTTTTAATCTACAGTTCATGACCAATAGATTGTGGTCAGAGTCCACATCTGCCCCTGGATATGTCCTACAATTTAAAACCTGGTTCCTAAATCTCTGTCTTACCATTATATAATCTATCTGATACCTTTTAGTATCTCAAGGGTTCTTCCATGTATATAACCTTCTTTTATGATTCTTGAACCAAGTGTTTGCTATGATTAAGTTATGATCTGTGCAAAATTCTGCCAGACGGCTTCCTCTTTCATTTCTTAGCCCCAAGCCATATTCACCTACAATGTTTCCTTCTCTCCCGTTTCCTACTGTCGAATTCCAGTCACCCATGACTATTAAATTTTCGTCTCCCTTCACTACCTTGATAATTTCTTTTATCTCATCATACATTTCTTTTATCTCATCATACATTTCTTCAATTTCTTCGTCATCTGCAAAGCTAGTTGGCATATAGACTTGTACTACTGTAGTAGGCATGGGCTTCGTGTCTATCTTGGCCACTATAACACGTTCACTATGCTGTTTGTAGTAGCTTACCCGCACTCCTATTTTTTTATTCATTATTAAACCTACTCCTGCATTACCCCTAATTGATTTTGTATTTATAACCCTGTATTCACCTGACCAGAAGTCTTGCTCCTCCTGCCACCGAACTTCACTAATTCCCACTATATCTAACTTTAACCTGTCCATTTCCCTTTTCAAATTTTCTAACCTACCTGCCCGATTAAGTGATCTGACATTCCACGCTCCGATCCGTAGAATGCCAGTTTTCTTTCTCCTGATAACGACATCCTCTTGAGTAGTCCCCGCCTGGAGATCCGAATGGGGGACTATTTTACCTCCGGAATATTTTACCCAAGAGGACGCCATCATCATTTAACCATACAGTAAAGCTGCATGCCCTCGGGAAAAATTACGGCTGTAGTTTCCCCTTGCTTTCAGCCGTTCGCAGTACCAGCACAGCAAGGCCGTTTTGGTTAGTGTTACAAGGCCAGATCAGTCAGTCATCCAGACTGTTGCCCCTGCAACTACTGAAAAGGCTGCTGCCCCTCTTCAGGAACCACACGTTTGTCTGGCCTCTCAACAGGTACCCCTCCGTTGTGGTTGCACCTACGGTACGGCTATCTGTATCATTGAGGCACGCAAGCCTCCCCACCAATGGCAAGGTCCGTGGTTGATGGGGGGAGGATGGAAGAGATATAGGTGACCCTAAATCTTTTCTTTAAAAGTCCAAGTGCCCAGTCACATGCAAATTTCGTATGACCTACTTTCATGAATGACAAAGCAATACTCTTATTTTTGTTATTACTGATTCTCCAAGGAAGATATCCTAATAAGATATCGTTCTTGTTCTGACCTACACAATTGTCAGCATGAATGAACATTGTCTTCTCCATGACTGTAGTTTTTCAAGTAGTTGTGGAAAAGACTGACAACAACGTTGGATCCCATTGTTGTTCCTACACTTTCTGGGAGTAGATAGTTTACTTGTTTGTTCACAGTCTCACACATAACCCCAAATATTCCTATTCTGAATGGAACCAAGAACTAAATAGGTCCAGGCTGCAATGGGTTACTGGGTATGTGAACCTGCTGGGCTATGTCAAAACTGTAGTGTACACAACTTCTATCACCATCTTCAAAATTTTCCGTAGTCTTTTTGATAGTTCCCTTATAAAACACTCTTTCTTTTGCAACAAGTTGTAGATGGGACCTCATTTTTTCAATCGTTTCCATTTTAGTTTCTTCAGGCACTGACGCCATTGCAGTTCCTGATGTGAAATGCTGTTGGCAAAATGCACAAAGATCTGATTTGGGCTTCATGACAACTATTTTTGGGCATATCTCTTTCCAAATATTACAAAACACTCTACTTGATACTGGTTTTAAGGGCATATCATTTGTAAAGGAAGCCATATAAGTTTCAAAAATTTTGGCTTTATTATCACTTGAAGGTAGAAGCTTGAAATTTGCATTATACTGAGTGCTACTTCTGCCTGGTAAAATTATGGCATGTTGTTCTGCATAATTGTGTAAAACCCTTACAACAAACTCTGAATCAGAAAAAGAAGTCACATTCTTAGGAAGTTTTCTTGCATTACCATGAGCTTTGACAATCAATCCTGTATCATTATACATGTTTGTTAGAGCACTTTAGTCTTTTAATTTTAATATTGTTGGAAAACATGTAAGTGTTTTTACAAACATGCCGACCTTTTACTAAGTATTTACTTCGTGATTGTTTCCTCTCAGTTTGTACTTTATGTTTACGAGCTGTCAAAGAAGAATCTGAAGTTACACACCGCAATTGGCCTAAAATTACTTGATCTAATGTGTTGACATTGTTCTCATAATGATCAATCTCAGCACATTCATGATGCATTTCCAAATATTCATCAACTGAACAGTAAGTGCAACATTCTTCTTTGCACCCACAACCTGCTTTTGAAAACTCTGAAACGATAGCATAGTCTCTGTCGGCATCAAAAGAGTCAATTAAATTTATGCAGTCATCAGTTACTACCAGGTCAAAGTCTTCAGCACAACTTGATCACTATTAACATTTCGTTCTATTTGAGTAATAACATTATCAGTAACATTATCGTTGTTACCTAAGGCTTCATTAAACTTCGGAATGTCTTCTAATAAAGAAATATCAGATAGGTTAACTGACTCATCACCTTGAGGTTCCAGTTCATCACTTGATTCGTCTCTACTTGGCATTATTTCAGAAAAATAATCTTCAAATACTTCATAAAGTTTATCATATAAATCACCACCAACACCAATATTGTTTAGTGCTTTCACAATTCTATCTTCACATATTGCATTCTTTAAACTGAGCAAGCCGTAAACACGAATTTGTAATGTCAGCTGTTCTTTGAGGTCTACCAACTATGCATTGGCAACATCTGTAGGCATTCGTAAAAATAGGACCATGTGTGTTGTTTGGTATTATTGAAATCACAAAACAGTTTTCTTTTATACGAAATTACTGTGAGCTCCTTAAAATGCTTCTAAAATTCAATAGATGCTATTTTGTGAAGTACTGCATGTATAGCTGCGATATTTAGAAAAGAGACCTCTTGTCGAACCAATGTTATTTCCCGATAACGACAAGAGGTCCCTTTTCTGAAGACTGACATCGATTGTTTTTAATGATATAATTGACTTTTGTTGCATTCAAACAAGTTTCAAATCATTATGAGTGTGTACAGAATGAAGTAAGCTATTATAATGTAAAAAAAATTAAAATTGATATTTTACACATTATTGAATGTTTTTGCTTGTACTGGAAATTATACTCTTCCGACAAGAGGTCCCTTTTTGCTTTCCGCCTCAAATTTACTATCTGAGGCTACTGTCACATTATTTGCTCAAGGTCATGTGCTGATGCTACACCCATCTGCTTAGACTTGTGACGTACCTGTGATGTGGTGTTAATGTCATGGTGAGGTTTGATGTTTCTGAGTCTGTCTGTGTTTGTAGATGGGGTGTTGTAGTATTTGGGGGCGCTCTCTTGTGCTAGATGTATGTTAGTGAGTTGTTTGACATGAATTGAATGTTTCAGGTTGCTATTGAAAGAATTTCTGCGGAGATAGTTTGAATTTTCACATTGTGGCTGATGGATTCATTTTTAGGTTTGGAAATATTAGTGGCATGTGTTTCTTATGGTCAGAGATTTAATATTAATTTCTTTTTCTTTTTTCTTCAATTGTGAATAAGATACAGATGTTTATGGGTAGGTCATTACTTGTTGCAGTGGGAGATATTTTTGCTTTTATTATATGTTTTATGATGGAGATGAACGAGTCGTCGCCAGTGTTGGCTGGTTGCCAGTGCGAAATAGAAACATATAAATCACAGCAGGTTTGTCAGTAATGTCAATAAGGTGCTGGCTGCATGGTCTGGATCTGCAATGATTAGAAGTCATTGGAAAATATTACATATATTTAACTGGTTGTTCAGGAATCTTCTTGGATTCATACATATAATTATAAACAGGTAGCTATTGAGGCCTCACTTAGGCCATACGTTACTAAGTGCCTTGTTAGAGGTTGCTTCCTATCAGCTGAAGGCTATGCTACTTTACTACTTGACATTTCGTGCAAGAGTGGACGAGAGCTTGCTAGAAACTTGATACAAGTCGCAGAGCAGCGCTAGCTGCGCTAGTCATGACTCATGGGTACAATGATACTAATACGGACAGCAATTGATAACTTCAACCCCTGACAATTGTGGTATCATACGTTGATACCACATTCCTCCCTGGCAAATCTGCGAACGGCTGTTGAATATGGCTTATGACCGCCACGTGGAGGACGCCATGCTGATGTAGTTGAGGAGGTGGGGAGCCTGACTGCAGGCGAGGCATGCCCACCTACACCCTGCCATTCCGACCAATGGGAGACAGGAAACGCCTGGAAACCTAGTCCAGGGTGCACGTCAACATGAGGCATCTGCGCTTCTACAACTATGGGAGCAACCGAAGGGTCGACCTCAATCGGGTCGGGGCACCCGACCGGCAACAAAGAAGGAAATCAGGAAGTGCAGACTGTTCTGCGGCATTGGATGGCGTTGTAACTGGAATTTCACTGTGCCCTATCACAGTTGAAGGCACCTGGTCTGTATGGTAATCTGGTCACCGCAGCGTTGCTGGCACTGCAGGTGACTCCACTGTGAGACATGGTATCGGCGCTGGCGCATAATCGCGTGGCAAAGGCGAAGCTACGGGCGCTGGCACCCAGGGGTGAGGAGAGCAAGGAAGAGGGTCCTGCAGGGGCAGCCCCGACGGCGCCGACACTGGAAACATAGGGCAAGTGGCAGAGACCCCACGGCTAAAGAGATCCGTCTGCTTCTGATGCCTGCATGCCTCACCAGATGAACCTGATATGACAAACATAACACGACAAAGATGGCGAAGGGTGCACCCTTTCAACCATCGGCGATTACCGTGGGAATGACGAAAATAGACAATATCATCTGGCAAGAATTTGTGGGTCTGCCATGGCTAAGAAACATGGTGCAGGGGATGCAACAAATGCAGAGTTCTGTGAGGATGACCTTGCAGTGATTCACCTGCGAAGCACCATCGCATGGCTGCGATTGGTACGAAGACAAAAACAACAAAAGAGCATCCTCACGAGAATGAGAGTCAATCAGTTTAGACATTTGCGACTTAAATGTCCGAACGAATCTTTCAGCTGCTCTGTTCGATTGAGGGGAGAATGGTGCTGAAGTTAAATGCTGAATACCATTAGCTTCACAAAAGGTTTTGAACCCTGCAGACACAAATTGAGGTCCATTGTCGGTGACGACAACTTACAGCAATCCTTCTATGCTAAATATAGAAGACAAGTATTCGATGGTAGCAGACGATGTTGTTGACATGTGAACAACAGATGGAAAACTGCTAAAAGAATCAACAAGAATTAACCATCGTGTGTCCCAAACAGGACCAGCGAAATCTAAGTGTAAGCTATTCTGTGGCAAAGTTGCCTTAAGCCAAGAGAAAATTTTCTGCGGTGGTGCGGATTGTTTTCTGCACACACGGAACAAGAAGAACAAATCTTGGGTATGTCAGCAACAATACCAAACCAGGTACAGTGACGGCAAGCTAACTGTTTTGTCTGTACAATACCCTAATGACCGTGGTGAAGAAGTCGTAGCACAGTGACTGCAAAGAATGAGGAACAATAACATGAGACTGATCGTTCTCCGTGCAGAGCAAGATGACGCCACATTGGACAAAAAGTCGTCTGCACAAAAAAAAAGACGAACCAATGGTTCTTCGATCCAAATTTTAGACAAAGGCCATTGCTTAGTGACATAACGCAAAACAACACTTAATACTAGGTTGTTAGCTGTTGCTGTGGTTATACGACAAAAGTCAGCGGGAAAACTTTCTACTACATCATCATTTTGCACACCAGTGAACATACAAGCCTGTTTGGAAGAGTCGAACAGCAAGTCTTCAGATATTGGCAATCTGGATAACGTGTCGGCGTGGGTTTTTGTGACTCCAAAAATCAAAGCAAGAGCTTCCTTCTCGATCTGTGAGTAGTTACGCTGTGCAGAGGAGAGTAGCTTTGAAGCAAATGCGATCAGGCAATTGCGCAAACCAATTTTGTGAGCAAGAACAGCTCCAATCCTAAAATCGGAAGCATCAACCATGAGGCCAAGAGGTTATGTACTAGATAACAACGCAGATTTAAGCTGCTGAAGGGCACATTCACATTCAAGCGACCAGTTGAACGAAACGTTCTTTCAACATAGTCGATGTAATGATGTTGCTAGAGATGATGCGTGAGGCAAAAACTCATGATAATAAATGAGCTTTCCAAGGATGGATTGTAATTATTTAACTGTCTTGCATGCTGGTAGCTGTGATATTGCTCTTACATGATCCGGACTTGGGTGGATGCCTTGAGAGTTTATTACATGTCCTAAGTAGGATAACTGTTCAGAAAAAAATGTACACCTGTCCTTATTGAGTTTAAGTCCTTTCTCATGTAACACTTAAAATAACTGTCTCAAATTATGCAAATGTTCATGCTGTGTAGAACCAGAAGCTATGATGTCATCTAGGTAATTAGACACTGAAGAAATCGATGCACAAAGAGTCTGTAAGTACTGCTGAAATAGTGCAGGTGCAGAGGCTCATCCAAACAGATGCCTCTTAAATTTGTAGAGACCTAAATGCGTTTTCACGATGAGAATCTTGTGGGATTCATCATCCCCAGGAATTTGAAGATGTGCATCTTGCAAATCTATTTTGGAAAAATATTTACCTTGACACAATTTGTCAAACAAGTCTTCTGGACGTGGCAAAGGAAATGTTGAAACAACAAGTTGAGGATTGATGGCAGCAATTTGCCTGATGGTTTTGTTAAGATAACCAACAGTGAAGCCCATAGTGATGCTGTCACTGGTTAAATCACTCCTTGTTCCTCAAGTGCATGCAGTGTTTTAGCAACTTCATCTAGAAAGCGCGTGAGGCACTGTGTGAGAGCGGAAACATTTAGGCTGTGCATTGTCCTTCAATTCAATATGTGTCTGAAAATTTGTCTCGCGCCCTAAGCCTGGCGAAAAAAATGTCAGCAAACTCTTGACATAGTTCGGAAACACTGTTGGTGGGAACACGTTTAGTGATGGCTAGTACGTCATCATGCATAATTAAGGAGAATACATCAAATAAATCAAGATCAGAAATGTTTACAGATGAGGGTGAACACAGTGCATGAAAAGAAATCACTTGAGTTTGCAGTCCTAAAACCTGGATACTTTGACCACTGTAGGTAGCTAACTTAACATTTGCGTTACTCAATGGAGGTGAACCAAGCAATTCATAAGTTTTATGATTTATGAGTGTAACAGAAGCTCCAGTGTCCAACTGAAAAGGGATCATATGATTCTGAATGTTCAAGTTTACAAAAAGTTTGTTCTGCCATCAGCGAAAGATGGCATTCTGAGAAGCAGTGTGCACTGGCTTGTGTTGACAGGCAGATCATGTGTGACGTGTCTCCTTACGTCGGCTTGCACTGGCATCACAAAGAAAATTCACACACTCGGGCCATGTCACAGGTACTGGAGGCGAATGTACAACATTTATTTCGATTGCTTACAGCTCATTGTGATAGGAGGTCTTATTTTGGAAACCATTCCGGTGGAAGCTACTTTGTCTGGAAACGTAATATGGAGCATTTGATTTTTGTCTTTTGAGGCACACTGCCTGGACATGTCCCTTCTTGTTGCATAAGTGGCACACGGCCTTGCACGATGGGCATGAGCGCAAATCGGGCGGCTTCTGCCGGCGCATAACTGGTGTCTGTCTCCTGGAAGTGAATTGGGCAGGCGCGCGCCGAGCCGGTACAGCATCATCTATGTGTGATGCGCGTGCAGCCAGCTTGCTAACCTGACAGACAGTGGGAGGCGATTCAAAAGAATTTGCAGCAAAATCCAAAGTGACCTGCCTGTCCAAAATGTCCAACACTTGTTCTGAAGTTGGGTTGGATAATTTAAGAATTTGCTCTCTAATGCATGTGTTGGACACGTTTTGCACAATAGCGTCCTGTACCATTATGTCAGGATATGATATGCCACAAGAACATGAAAAGCCACAGTCGTGAGTGAGGCCTTGCAAAGTGACTACCCACTCACGATAATTCTGATGAGGTACACGTTTTGTGCGGAAAAATTTGTACTGCTGAGTGACAACATTCACACTTTCCTTGTAATAATCAGTTAATTCCTGAACAAGTTCTTCGAAACTGTGCTGATCTGGAGAAATTCTCGGGAAGAGTTAGAGGAGAATGTGGTACGATGCCACGCCAACACAAGATAAAAGCACATGCAGCCGTGTTTTACGTTGGATGTCATATGCCGCAAGGTGGTGTGAAAACTGCACATGTCACTCCTGCCATCTTTCCACACAGAAGTCAAATGCACGAAATGGCGGGACTGTGACCCGCTGTACGGCCGGCTCCTGTGCAGCCGGTACTTGTAGCACAGCTTGTTGTTGTCCCTGGACGAGCAGTCTCAATGTGTGCAGTAGTGCGTTGGGCTGCTGATTCTGTAATCTTAACAGTTCTGCCTCTGGATTTGCCATCACAACGAAAGCAAATAATCACGAACGGGAGTAGGAAAAAATGTCATGCACTCATCAATCACACCATGTGGAGAGGATGGGTGGCACAGCCGGGTATACAGTCTGTAAACATTTATAAATAGCACTGCTTTCACTGTTCCGCTTTCCAAAAAAATCTGTACCTTTAACCTTGTCGCCAATTGTTATGACTGGTGGTCAATGCTAAATAGAAACATATAAATCACAGCAGGTTTGTCAGTAACATCGATAACTTGCTGGCTGAATGGTCTGGATCTGCAACGACTAAAATAATTAAAAGTCGTTGGTAAAAAAATAATATATATTGTACTTAACTGATTGTACAGGATTCTTCTTGGCTGCATACATATAATTATAAACAGATAGCTATTGAGGCCTCGTTTGGGCCATACGTTACTAAGTGCCTTGTTAGAGGTTGCTTCCTATCAGCTGAAGGCTTTACTACTTGACGTCCTGAGCAAGAGTGGATGAGAGCTTGCTAGAAACTTGATACAAGCCACGGAGCGGCACTGGTCGCAACTCGCGGGTCCAATGATACTAATATGGACCGTGGTCGATAACTTCAACCCCTAACAAGTGTGGTATCGAACATTGATACCACACTATGTATGGTATGAGTTTGTTGACTATAGTTTCTTTGTGTATATTGAAATTAGTGATGATGCAATTTTTCATAAATTTTGGGATTTTTCTTGTCAGTGTGTGGTAATTGTGTTGGATTGTAATTGGTTGGTATCATGGTTATTGATGTACCATTAGAAAATGTTTCTGATATTAGTCATGTGGGCATGATTTGGTTTGTTGTACTGTGGTTTTTGTTTTAGAGTAAGTGAAAGTGTGGAAAATAGATTTTAGTGTTTGAGTGTGTTTCTTTTTGTACAGTGGGCTTTGTTTTTTGGTGCTATATAGGTAAATTTGTGTCATCGGGTTTTGGAGTTGGGTGCAAGTTCACGATATCAAGATCTTTGCTTGAGGATTAAGGGTGAAGTGAAATTTGCAACACCATATTTTAGAGTAGTATGTTAGTTCCTGTTATCGAGGGCTTTGTTGGAGCTATGTGGGTGAAAATTGTGGTGTTGAGTTTTTTAGTTGTGTATGGGTTACTGGTATTGTAGTCCTCATTTGAGATATCGAAATTTACAACACCAATAGATTTTGTTTTTGTAATTTTTTTGTGTTAAATTTTAAGGATTTCATGTGCTTGATTTTTTTGGCAAATATTTGTTTTGCTGTAATGTCGTTATTCTTACTGTCGTATATTTGTCCGCGCCCGAAACCACCTCCGTCATTCAGTTCTCCTGTCAGTTTCATTCTGTTGTTGGAGTTAAATACTTGTTATTTATGTTTGTCTGCAGTTGTAATAAGTGATGCCATGGTCACCGTATTGTATATGCTTGAAATAGTTTAAACCATGTTGATGACATTACTGTTCAAAACAGGTTGGTGGAGTCATTATTTTGTTTTGCCAATCTACCTTTTATCATAGTCAGAGCAGTAGATCCCTTTATATAGACTGATTTTGTTCTTCAGATATAGTTTGTGTGTCTAACTAGAAATAATGCCATGTTCCAAGGATCATTGGTCTGTTTGTACCAAAATGGTGTAGGTTACATTGGCTTTACACTCTGTGTCTTCTGTGTCTACATACTAGCTACTTACAGATTACCAGCTAGCTCACTGGCTGAAAAGTAATAATAATGAACATATTGGTATCTGTCACTGCTCATGTTACTGTGAAGGAATATTGATATGTAGTTCTAAATAGCCCAAGCAATCGTAGTCTTATGCCACAAGGTTATTGATAAATATCTCTCTTCAGGCAGATGTTGCCAGAAGAAGCAATGTCAGTTCAGGTTTAAAATTGTGTAAAGGTTTGCAGCAGCCAGGCGCCTTTGATTTTATTCTTCAGTTTCTATTTACCATGGCCGGTTTTGAATTCACAAGCGATTTATCATCAGATGGGACATATTTATTGCATATTTCCAGCATTGTTGTGGCTCATGTAGCTATGGCCAGAGAACAAAACATGTACACACTGAATGTAGTGAGAAGTATGTACAGTTCACACCTGGCCACAGCTGGACCACTCCAACAATGCTGCAAACATGCACCATCTGACGATAGGGCAACAGTTGGCTCTCCCCATCCTGTGCATCATACTGCACCTGAGAATGCTGTCTGGTGGGTAAAAAAAAAATCAGTCATTATAGTGGGCATATAGGTGTCAAGAAAGAACTGTAGTGTGGCTGTGAAAAATCAGTTCAAGCTGAACTGTGATCTGGACCATCAATACAAGACAGAAATCTAACTTAGGAATTATATCCTATGGTGTGAAGATATTTGAGAAGCTCCCATCTAACATACAGCAAGTAATTGGTTATCTCAGCCAATTAAAAACATTCCTGGTGATGACTCCTTCCACTGTTTATCTTAGTGCAAGGGTTTGATTCCTCCTTTAGATGGATGGCAAGTAGTATGTTGTAAACTGTCCTGTGTAATAACAGATTTAGGTTACTATTTTCTTTGAAAAATACTTTATTAATTAAGTAAATATTAAGTTCCTGTTAAGACAGTCTGCAGCTACCTAATGGAACTGAAGTAACAGCAGCTTTCTTTCTAATTCATTAGAACACTTTTATCTGGCAGAGACAGAACTATTATTAAGCAGTATTGTGATAGTTTCTTGTTAATATAGTGTAGGGCTTTAGCTGTAAATGATGTAGCTGACAGTTGTACAATTGCGATTCACAGTTCTTTACTTTCACTGTTCACAACCTGCCCAATATTACACAATTATATGGCTGATTAACTGCTGGTTAATGTTGAAAAGCCACATTAATAGGTTGCAGGCAACATCAGCATATTGCTGCAATAGTTTGCCATTGAACTTCTATGAGCAGTAAAAACCTAAGTAGGCAGTTCTTGCAGAATAATACGATATGTGTGACACTATTTCTCAAATAAGTTGAACAGACATTGTCATTAATTGTTCTAACACGCAGCTTCTTTGTGTTACACTTATTCCACCGTTAAGTTGATGGATTGTTGTTAATTTAACAAATACATACTTCCTGTCTGAAAATCGTCCGTGGACTGACTGTCTCAGCACCAAAAATCAGTTTTTTGTATATCCTCACAATAATAGGCGCTGAAGCTTTACATTTTCACTGTTTAAGGTACAGAAATTACAATTAAAATTTAACTCATAACTCATTCTTTTTAGTAGTTCCTTCTACCACAAAGATTAGGCCGAATCATTTGTTTAAATAATGACATTCATATAGTTACACAAACAATACTTTTGACAAACCTGGTAATTATTTTGGAATTAATTAAGGGCTTTTTGAATAGAGCCAAATAGATACTTTAAGAATCTGAGTAGTTTTTCTTCCAAATGTTTATATTTACCACAGAATTTATAATTGTTTACAAGTTGACAATAGAATCTGTCACAAAACAATTACTGATTTCACCCTATAACAAAAATTTAACTAGGAATGGTCAAAATAAATTAGGAAATTAATTACATATACAAAAGAATGCACAAAATTAGACCTTTTGCTATATTCCTTAAGACGGAGGGCCATAATTTCTCTTCCTTGGAAATGCAGATTATATTCATACATGTAAAGGTAACTAGGCAAAAATTAAAATAAAAGTAATTTAAGGAGGCAGGTGGAAAAATAAGAGACAAAGTAAAGAGATCCCAGCTTGCTTCGTCACAAATGCTTAAGGCCTTGAACATGCATCTATAAAATGACTCTTGGTAAACACTAGCATCACTGTCTGCAGCTGCCCACTTACATTGTGAATGCAACATGTTATCATATTAGCTGAGTATATGCTTCACCATTGGACAGCTTAATATTTGCTCAAATGCAGCAGTTTTCATTCCTAGGTGCTTCATTGGCAATGGAGTGGTGTACTCTACACACAAAATTTATGTTACTAATCAGTACATACTTAATTCTTTTCTAATTTGACATACAGTGATGTTATTCTACTTATGTTTGTTCTTTCCACTCATTCAGTATATCTTTGATTTATTTTCAGGAACACATCACAAATTCAGTAGTACCACAACAGAACGACTACAGGAGCGATATGTACACCTCGCCACTCTAAATTGGGGCCCAGCTTATCGCCAGACTGCAGAAGAACGTCTCTGTGAAATAGGATAACCTGGACTATATTTAAGCTCTTATGGGGCGTGATGGTTACAGAAACATCCGCCAGCTTGTCACAAGCTAGTAACGTTGGTGACTGGGCTGAGGATGCTGTTTTGATCAAGACTGACCCACATCTTGTTTTGGACAATCCCTACACCTCCCCAAACTTGTACTCCAAATGCTCCACAAAAAACTGAGGCTTCATTGTCATGAAAGATTCCCCATCAGCTCTCAAACATACAGGGTACTGTGGCGAATAAGTTCCACTGCCATCCTTAGCCTGATGTTCCTTCCATGGTGTGGCCAAGGAGGGGAACGATTTGGGGTCGCACTTCTGTGCGTTGAATTGAACTTGTGATTGCTTAGAGACTGCTAGTGTTTCACCACCACCAGCAAGAGATGATGGACTACGCTTCGAGTGTCATTCTCCCTGATGCCACCCACTCAGACCAGGGGCACTACCCACAGGCGCCACCTAGCCACAGCAAAAGCCACCTGGCAGGACGGCCATTGTCGGGCGTCCCGATGCCCCAGGGGGATGGGTATCTATCTACCCCTTGGCACACGTGGGGAGTTAATGGCGCAGGCATCAGCAGACCGCTCCCTGTGTGGTCAGGGTGGCTACAACCAACACGGTACATGGCGGCCCCGCCACAACGGACTGGCTACCGTGCTGGATATCAGGTGCAAAGAAATCCATGGTCATCGTCGACACAAAGCGACACTGCACAATGTATGGTGGAAAACACATCCAGGAAGGTGTCCTCACACAAGAGATGGGGAATGAGCGGGACTGAGATGCAGCAATGAGGGAGTGGGCTAAAGATTTCAATGCACGATGGACATATGCACCATGTAAGGCTCCCTTCCCCAATTGGCTTGATATTCAGGAAAATTTTGAAGAATGGAGTTCAAAACCCTGCAGGGGACCGTCACATAAAGGCCGAAACGTGGGAAACTCCTTTTAATCGCCTCTTATGACAGACAGGAATACCTCTGGCCTATTCTTACCCCCAGACGTGCAGGGGGAGAACCATCAGTGATTTCACCATACAGGCAAAGCAAAGATGACTGATGTGAATCTACTACTTACTATCTAAACGTTTTGGGGATGACTGGAAGAGCATAGGAGATTTAGATTTCTGTATGAACTTCATTGGTGCAGCTCCTATTGTAACGGGCAGTGAGGAAGAGGTTTGTACATCAGCTTGTGGCTGCTTGAAAGGAGCATGACGACCTTACCAAATATTAACAGAAACCAAAAGAATGGCCATTCTCAAGATTCTATAAATCAAAATATTTACCAGAAAGACATGCTGAGTTTGATATGAAATGATTAATGTGAACATATTTATTGTGTAATAAAAATGTTTTCAAAGACAAATGGCATCAAAAAGGACATCATTAACACTATTATTCTACAATAGTAACAAAAATAAATACTTAGTTATGTATTTGCCTCATTAAATTTTTTTATTTTTATATTTCCATTTAGTCATGGTGTATTAAGACCGCCACATTTTCCTTAAATATGAAGAACAGAATTGCAAAATTGATTTCACTTTTTCACATTTCTAGAAGTACATCTCAAACATAATAACTTCACATTTTAAAGGTAATCAGTTTTTTTGTCATTATGCAATTTGAAATGATGCTCCCCAGTTACACATAGTGGACAATTTCATAAGACAATGAATTCACGGGCAATGAACATAAGTACATTCTCTCAAAGAATGCATTTTAAACCTTCGGCATTAGTATCTAACTGCATAGATAGTAAACTGAGCCAGATATAGCTTACTGTTGATGCTATTTTTAATGTTGCTGGAAAATATTATTGTGTTACTGACATAACTACAGGTAAGTTCTTAAATATGCATGGCAGTGTTGTTCTAATTTGATGGGCATTCGGATGCCAGTTTGAATTTCATTCGTCTTCTGCAACATCAACCTCAATGACATGCAGAGAATGCATCTACATCATAATTATCTAATAAGATGTTTCATGAGACTTTTAGGGGTGCCACTGAATGGGATGAGGGCTTGTGGAAAGGAATCGTCACAAATAGTTGAGTAAAATTTCCACAGGCATGATGAATTAACCCCATGCTAATATACAAATGGAATAACCAATTTCAAATGAGATGTTTTTCCTGTTTTTATTTTTCAAGGTAATTGCCACAAGACGTACATTCCTCCCAGACTACTCACCATGCCGTTTCTTCCTGTATGGACTTAAAGGGCAAAGACCATATTCCTTGATTTCTAACAACCGAATTGAGAAAGTGCGTCACCACAGCTAATGAAAATGGTAGACTATATCTGCTAGAAAGAACTCGGGGAAAAAATGGGACTTAGACTTCAACACCTGTGATGTTTCTAATGGGTCTCATACCTGGTACCTCACACATTTCAAATTCTCGTTACAGAGATAATGTTAGGATAACGTATTTCTTTGTTTATTTTAGATGAAAATATGGTCTTCCTGAACTTCCAGTTTCTGTTCACCTTATACACTGAAGTGACAGAAGTCATGGGATACCCCTTAATATATTGTCAGACCACCTTCTGCCTGACGTAGTGCAGCAACTTTATGTGGCATGGATTCAGAAAGTCATTAGAAGTTCCCTGCAGGAATATTGAGCCATGCTGCCTCTACAGCCATCCATGATTCTGAAAGTGTTGCTGGTGCAAGATTTTGTGCACAAACTGACCTTTTAATTTTGTACCATAAATGCTTGATGGGATTCATGTCCAGTGATCCAGGTGGCCAAATCATTTGCTCAAATTGTGTAGAATATTCTTGAAACTAATCATGAACAGTTGTGGTGTGGTGATATGGTCAATTGTCATCCACAGAAATGAAGTCCATAAATGGTTGCAAATGGCCTGCAAGTAGCTGAACATAACCATTTCGTCAACCATTGGTTCAGTTGGACCAGAGGATCCAGTCCAGTCTGTGTAAACTCAGTCCACACCATAATGGAGTCACAAACTGCTTGCACAGTGCCTTATTGATAAACTTGGGTCCGTGGCTTCATGGGGTCTGCACCACACTAGAATCCTACCTTCAGATCTTACCAACTGAAACAGGGACTCATCTGACCTGGCTACAGTTTTCCAGTCATCTAGGGTACAATCAATATGGTCATGAGCCTAGGAGAGGCACTGCAGTCTATACCGTGCTGTTAGCAAAGGCACTCCTGTCGGTTGTCTCCTGCCATAGCCCATTAACACCAAATTTCACCATGCTGTCCTAACGGATACATTCATCATGTCCCACAACAGTATCTGCAGTTATTTCATGCAGTGCTGTTTGTCTGTAAGCACTGACAACTCTATGCTGCATTTGTCAAGAATGTACACAAGTTCCTTTAATACTTTGTTCTTATCTTCCTCCCTCATTCTTTCTTCCTCTTGTCTACTAACAGCTTATCTTATTAAGAAAGAAAATGTATGCACTGAAACACTGGAATCTCCATTAATATGATGACTGCCATGAGGTCATAGCAGAGCCTCACCCCTAACACTGTGTGCCTGGTTTGGCCTGTGGCAGTCAACATGTTAAAGTCATACACACTATTAAGACTTTTTTTCATTTCTTCCCCTCCTCTCCCCTCTCCACCTCTAAGGAACTATACAGCTCTTAGCAGAAGTTCCTTAACATTTTTCCTCATACTTGCCACTTATCCTAATTTTCTTACTAACATGTATGGCAGTGAAATTGATGATCTTGAAACCTCCACCACCAATAAAAATTTATTCACAGTGCTAGAAAAGAAATAAAGTAACAGTTTACAATGCTTGCACTTCAAGATGACAATCACTTGAAATGATGTCATGTAGCTGACGACACATTTCATGTCTTAATGAAGTTAGACTTCACATCTTGCAAGACTGGCACTGAACTTCAATTAATTTCCTCCTGAATTTGGTCCTTCATTTCCTGGATGGTGTTTTGTGGGTCCACTGGAAGATCTGAGATTTCAAATGACCCCAAAGGAACAAATCACATACTGGAAGGTCAGGGGATCTAGGAGGCCAGGAAACGTCCCCACTGTTGGCGATCAGATGACCAGGAAAGATGTTCTGTTGCATGTTAATGGAATGCTGCAAGGTATGGTCTTGTTGGAAGAATGTCTCTAAAGTTACAGGAAGTTGTCACATTAGGGTGTGTTTCACTATGTGAACACAATGTTTTGTATTCATGGTACCGGCATTAGCACAGTTGTCTTAGAAAAAATAGCACCCAACAATTCCAAACATTAATATACTGCACCACACCACCACTTTATTACTAAAGTTGTGTTTCATGAAGCATTTCAGGATTTTCACATGATCAGTCGCTAAAGTTTTGGTTGTCAGCAAAGCCTGACACCTCATCATTCATGGTCAGATTGTTGCACAGACGTGTGTGGTTGTTCATGAACCCCAAAAATTTCTGCTGAAAGAATAGTATTTTCAGGAGCTCATTTGCATCAGTTTTTGGCACTATCTGAATTTTGTATAGGTAGTTTTGCAGTTCTTAGTACTATATTCACCACACACTGCAATCTGTTCCGTCAAGTTTCAGCACATGCTTTTGTGCAGAATGCCTGGAATTTCGGCTGAAGGCTTCTTCCATTCTTGCAACATTCTGTAGTGTACACTTCCATTTTGCACTTCCATCCCTCTTTTGCACCTCGTCACCCATTTCCTCAAAGTTCTGTACCTGTACTTGGATAGCATGTGCTGATGGGACAGGGGCATGCCTTGCGAGTTTGTAAGGAGTATGAAAAACACACTGCATAGCTGCTTAGTTGTCATTTTTGTAAATCACCTTCGTGGCAACAACACATTGTTCACTGGCCCAGGGACAGCATCTCCACTGAACATAAATATCAGGGTCAGTGGCATCACTCCCGTTTTGTGATTCCTACTTCCAGTGTTGCCAAATCTCTCATTTCACTGCTGCACCTGTTTGTTATTTTACCTTTCATATCCAAAGCTAAAGAACCCATGCATGTGCATATGACATTAATAAGTGCAATAAGTGATCTTCAGTGGTTTCAGTTGTAGTTTTCATGTTCATGTTTCATTAATATTCCTGATACACTTAATTGTGAGATCATAATGCAATTGACAATATGGAGATACTACTATACCTGAAAAATAAACTTACTTACTTCCTTACTACTTTATTTTCCAAGATGCTAAATTACTGCCTCTAATTAATTTTCCAAGCAGTTAGCAAAGTTTGTGTTAAATGTTATCAAACAGTGCTTTTTCCAAAGATTGTAGCCAATGGATTATACTCTCAGCCAATATTGCAAGTTATTTTTACTCTCTGCATAGGACATTACATTACTATGAAATAAACACAAGTGACCATGCACAACTTAAAACATTACTCTTACTTCTTCTCTGACTTTTGAACTATGAAAATGAAATGTGCATATGGCATATTTTGCCAGGGGTACCCTTTCAGGGAGTTTGTCAGCTGCAAGTCGTTTTAGTTGATTTCATTTTGATGACTTGCATGCCGGTAATGATGAGGACGAAACAATACCCAGTCCCCAAGCAGAGGAAATTGCTGACTCTGCTGGTAATCAAATCCAGGCCCCCTTAAATGGCATTCAGCCACACTGACCACTAAACTATGAAGGTGGGAGTGAACTATGAAATGCAGTTAAAAAAGTTCATAATTTAAGTATCAAAAATTTCAATTATGTGCTTAAAATAATTAAATAGACAACACTTTTGATTATAGATCTTCACAGCTATTAATTTATGAGGTATGTCCACAAAGCAAGTTCCATTTGGTTATATAAAACAAATGTGCACAGACACAGAAAAAATATTTATTGTAAAACATCTACAACTGTTAAACTACTTTTTTACATAGCTTCTAAAATTTTGTAGACACTTGCCATACTGTGGTACAAGTTTTTGTATGCCTTCTTCATAGAAGATTGCCACCAGTGTATTCAACCATGTGGTAACATGTTCGTTTAGCTTGTCATTATCATTGAAGTGTTGACCACCAAGGACAGATTTTAGGTGTAAGAAGAGAGCTAGGAGCAAGGTCCAGGCTGTACAGAGGATGATCAAATGCATCCCAGTGAAATTCTCATAAGAGCTGTGAGGTTGGGCATTATTGTGGGGAAAAAACACCTTTTGACAGTAATCCTTGGCGCTTGTTCTGTATTGCACGGCACAATTTGCTGATGGTCTCTCAGTAACCATGTGCATTGATTTCTTACCACGAGGCCAATCAATCAACAAAATGCCTTTTCTGTCCCAAAAAATGGTGCACATGACTTTTAGAGGTGTCAAGATTTGCTTAGGCTTAACCTTTATTGGGGTGAAGTGTGCCTCCATTCCATTGATTGCTGTCTTACATTACCCAAGTTTCATCCCCCATGACTACCCGAGAAGGAAAACCATCGATTTCTTCATTTTAGTGTGTCAAAAACTGAAGTGCACTGCCCATCGGTTGTTTTTTGTGTTGTTCAGTAAGAAATTTGGGTACCAAACATGAGCAAAGTTTCCAAAAATTCCGTTTTTCAGTAACAATTTCATGAATTAGTGATAGTGAGATTTGCAGAATTTTCATAGCAAGAGCACTAAGTGTAAACGTATGGTTGTGCTTAATCTTCTCTTCAATTGTGTGAACCAGTTCATCAGTAACCACAGACGGGCGTTCACTCCATTGTTAATCGTGAACTTGATCATGTCCTTCATTGAACAGTCTGACCCATCTTCTAACCATTGAATCACTCATAGCATTTTGTCCATAAACCTCACAGATTTGCCAATGAATTTCCTTTGGTTTAACTTTCTTTGCATTTAGAAAATGAATCGCAGATCTGATTTCACACACGATGGCATTTTCAATTACGGCTGACATTATAAAGAAGCACTACAAAGCACATATCGGCAGTAGCGATCGTAGCGCTACCGCAGCTAGAAATAGAAATGGAACTTACTTTGTGGACTACCCTCGTATTATTCAGTGTGGTCATTTACAGATACAGAATGGATGAAGTTATCGTGACTAGACGTTTGAAAGTATATTTCTGATTTATCTGAAACAACTCTGTATCTTTATAGTAATTCTAATTTTTTAATAAAAATAAGAAAATGTGATCCTTGGATTATCTTAGAAGAGAATCATTTACAATAAGCACTGTAACTACACACACCTCAAATGGAGGGTCATTACTACAGTAGCACCAGCAATGCCTGAATGATAAATTCTGATTTAAAGACACTGTAGTTAGGTCACTATTCCCATTTAATTCCATTCTTTGATCTGGCCAGCATTCATGAAGAACATATTTCTGTCAGTATAATGTGATATTTTATAGTTTTACCGTATTTACTCGAATCTAAGCCGCACTTGTTTTTCCGGTTTTCGTAATCCAAAAAACCGCCTGCGGCTTAGAATCAAGTGCAAAGGAAGCGGAAGTTATGAAAAATGTTGGTACGTGCCGCCACAACTAACTTCTGCTGTCGAATATATGTAGCGCTACGCAGGCATGCTTTGTAGGCACAAAGATAAATACTGGCGCCAAAACCTCTGCGTCGGTAAATGAATTTAAAAAAAGTGGAAGACGAGCTTTTTTCTCCCCCGCGAGTTTCGACCACTGCATTTTCATACATTATCCAACGAAGTAAATACAAATTCCGTACTGTTCATCTTCGAATGTAGCACAATTTCAGTGTACTACAAAAATCTGACTGGCAAGACTGTTTGGGATGTTTGTCAATATGGCCAACTCTACGTTCTGAATTTTTTCCTATCTGTGAGAAGAGATAGTTGCTAATAGGAACCTGATAAAATTTGAATCACATACAGTATTCTCTTCACCATAAGAATAATACGAATATAAACATTTTGCCATGTATTCTTTCGTGTTTGCTGCTATCTCATTTAAATCCTGTCTGCCTAATAAACTACGAAACTAGAGTGAGACAACAGCAAACGCGGAAGAATATACGTATCGTGTCATGTTTATATTCCTATTACTCTTATGCCTAATAGTGATACAGTCAGAAATGAAGCACGGCAAGTGACTAGATTTTTAAATCTAAGATGAATAATTTCTGTGCAGAATTTGATGTAATAAAGAAGCGGCCGCAAAGATTTTCAAACGGAGAAAAATTTTCGCCTAACTTTCGTTCAGAACATGTTCTATCATACGCAGTCTATCATTTGATTCTTGTTGATCATTATCAAAGAAAGCAGCAGTGTAAGTAACAACAAATAGCAGTCTCTAGCCATTGTTCCGCTAATGAGACGATTCCTTTTTTTTTTTTTTTTTTTTTAACTGTAAGCGGCGGTAGCGTGCACAAAAGCAAGCCATGCCGCGAGCCGCGACAGGTCGTAAACACGCACTATCAGAATGCGACAAACAATGCATGACACAATGCAGTAATGCATTTTCAGCTTAGTAACGCAAACAGACGAAGCACGTGAAAAAGGAAAGGTACCCGTATAAATACGGACGGAGCGCCTGACGCATAGCAATGGCTACGTGGTAAAGCTTAACTGCTAAGCTTACGATTTGAACCAAACTACTGTAACTGTATCGTCATTCATTCGACCTGAATTGTGTCTCATATTACAATGGACCAACTTTGTTTAGATTTGGAGGTGCGGCCTAAAACTTTTTTCTTCCCTTGAATTTCGAGTCTCAAATTTCAGGTGCGGCTTAGATTCGGGAAATTTTTTTTTCCTTTGTTTCGAGTCTCATTTTTCAGGTGCGGCTTGGATTCGAGTAAATATGGTAAATGAATCAAATGCTAGTTACATCCCAAAAACAACATTAAATTTTTCATAAAACACACTTTTTAAACTAAATATAGCATCACCAGGTCCTTTAGTGGCTGTGAGGAAGTACATGAACAATGAGTATTATACAACTTTTTTTAACAGTGGTACAGTTTTAAGAGAATCTGCACATTAAAGAAATATTTTATGTACATCATGTTCCTAGCCAAGCATGTTACTCATATTCACTATCCATCAGAACTGCTAAAAACAGTTAAAGTTCAGCGCACAGATTATTTCTCGCTGATAAGCTCGGCAATATTTACAGTTAACAGTGACTCAAATAGCTTTTTATGGATTTAAAATTTTTATTCAGTCAGTCAGAGGAACAATAGAATTTGTTTCTACATCTTATGTTCTCAAAGTCTCACACTATTTACTGACAACAGAAGTAAAATTATACATCTTTCCATAGTATAGTTAACACCATAATCTTGAATTATGATGGAAATCAATTTTTTTCATGTGTCTATTCCTTTTTACCAACATTTTAGCCCAGGAAATCTTTTATACTTCAGCTAAAGCCAATGACTGATATAGAAATATCTAGTAGGTATTACACAAAATATATAACAGAAAAAACAAAAAGAGTCATTAAGATGAAAAGCTCTCCTCATGCAGATCTTGTCAAAGAGTAGGTCTGCCTATCACATTTATGGTGGATTTACTAATAACCTCATTTGTTTTACTTGTAGCCATCTGAGGGCCTATTAATATTAAATTTAAAAAAATGACAGTGATTTTTGATGAACAACCAATATTAGACTGCAGAGAAAGTAATATTTCAATTATTTACTTAAATTTGCAAGAAGACCACCAAACTTCTGCCTGATACATAATACCCACAGTTGACAAATGTCACAGTACAGATTATAAACAAATACATAATAATCTTTCACACAAATAAGAAGATAAAAGTAATGTCATTACATGATGTAAGAGCAAAAAATAAAAGAATTAGAAACTATCAAAGCAAGTTCCTTTCCCCTCCCCCCCCCTTTCAATAGGCAATTACATTTTAAAATCAAAGGTTTACTGTCAGTCATGAATCACAGCAGTTTGACAGCCTACAGATTATCATGGCTTTCCAAAGTTGCTAAGGCTGCATATGATATGATGTGTTATTTCTTCATTAATTTTCATTTTATTGACAATGAATCATTCTTTGATGTCAAATGTGAATGTCTATATGAGACACACAAACTTAATAGGGAGTATGTCCACCGTTTTCACATGGATGACAGTGGTGAGGTAACACATAATGGCATGTAAGCAGTGAGGTCTTGGTAGGTCACTGTAGGGAGCTGGCAACACACCTGCACACCCAAGGCACCCGATTTCCGTAAATTCCTGGGAGGGGGGCGATGAGCTGTGTTAAATCAGGTTCAGATCTGGCTAGTTGGGGTGGCCAGCACATCAATTGGAACTCACCACTGTGTTCCTTGAACCATTCTGTCACACTCATGGCCCTGTGATATCACATTATCTTGATGAAAAATGCAACTGCTGTCGGTAAACATGATTGTCATGGAGGGGTACATGTGGTCTGCAACCAATGTACGATACTCCTTATCAATCATGGCCTAGCGCAAGCTCCACTGGACCCGCGAGTGTCTACTTGAATGTTGCCCAAAGCATAATGGAGCCACTGCCAGCTTGTCTCCATTCCAAGTGAAGGTGTGAAGGAGATGTTCCACTGGAAGATGACAGATTTGCACCACCCATTGGCACGATGATGATGGCATCGGGATTCGTTAGACTATTCAATTCTCTGCCACTCCACCAATGTACAGTGCCAATGGTCACTTGCTCATTTCAATTGTCGTCGTCGATGTTGTGGTGTTAACATTGGCATATGCTTGGGTCATTGGCTGCAGAGGCCCCTCATTACGAGTGTTCAGTGCACTGTGTGTTCAGACTTACTTGTACTCTGCCTAGTATTGAAGACTGAGGATTGTTTTGCTACAGTTTACTGCCTGTCCTGTTTTACCAGTCTGCTCAGCCTACAACGTCCGACATCTGTTATGAGTGGCGGTCCCTCAACCCCATGACGTTTGAATGTGGTATCACCATGTGTTGAAGGCAAATCATCACAGCACTTCTCAAATAGCCGACAAGTTGTGGAGTTTCCGATATGCTCATTCTGAGCCTCGGGCCATTACCATCTGCCCTCAGTCAAACTCAGATAGACTGTGCACCTTCCCCATTCTACACACACACACACACACACACACACACAGGGTGTGTGTCTAGCAGTCATTCCTCTCAAGGTGACACTGCTATTGATGGACAAGTTTATATTGATAGTAGGTTGGAGACCATAATGTTCTGGGTGATCAGTGTCTATATTAAACTGTGCATGTCAACCAGTAACTTGCAATATCTCTGTAACACATGATCAAATTAAATTATCATGGCAAATCCCAACAACTTAAAAAATTATATTATTTCTGACAAAAATCACTTACACATACACAGAACAGACAGAAAGAAGTTAACTTGATTTCTTTATCATCACAGTAATTTCTTTTGTATGGTTGATATGGATATTGTGAAAATTTTAGCTAATGTTTAAAAAAATGAGACCATACTGATACCCATATGAAATGAAACAGAAAATCCATTTTTAAATATCCTTATCATGGTACAACTCCTTATTTACCTTTTAACATGAAATTTACATCTATCATTTATATATGTGAACTGAATTAGTCTGAATAGAAATCTCTAGCTAAATAATAAGAACAAAGGCCTGCTGGAGGCCCATTATGCATGCAGTAACTAGTACAAAATTGATGCTAAATACCAGTCATATCTGTAAATCAGTTGCACATAGCAGATCTGATATTCATTTACATGGCAGTACTGGCCAGAAACCAATTTCATATAATATCCTCCAGACAACTACTTATATTTGTACTGTTCCTTTACAAATAAACCACATTATGATTACAACAAAGTAATTTGGCACTCCAGAATGAGATTTTCACTCTGCAGCGGAGTGTGCGCTGATATGAAACTTCCTGGCAGATTAAAACTGTGTGCCCGACCGAGACCCGAACTCGGGACCGTTGCCTTTCGCGGGCAAGTGCTCTACCATCTGAGCTACCGAAGCACGACTCACGCCCGGTACTCACAGCTTTACTTCTGCCAGTACCTCGTCTCCTACCTTCCAAACATTACAGATGCTCTCCTGCGAACCTTGCAGAACTAACACTCCTGAAAGAAAGGATATTGTTCAGACATGGCTTAGCCACAGCCTGGGGGATGTTTCCAGAATGAGATTTTCACTCTGCAGTGGAGTGTGCGCTGATATGAAACTTCCTGGCAGATTAAAACTGTGTGCCCGACCGAGACTCGAACTCGGGACCGTTGCCTTTCGCGGGCAAGTGCTCTACCATCTGAGCTACCGAAGCACGACTCACACCCGGTACTCACAGCTTTACTTCTGCCAGTACCTCGTCTCCTACCTTCCAAACTTTACAGAAGCTCTCCTGCGAAACTTGCAGAACTAGCACTCCTGAAAGAAAGGATATTGCGGAGACATGGCTTAGCCACAGCCTGGGGGATGTTTCCAGAATGAGATTTTCACTCTGCAGCGGAGTGTGCGCTGATATGAAACTTCCTGGCAGATTAAAACTGTGTGCCCGACCGAGACTCGAACTCGGGAGCATTGCCTTTCGCGGGCAAGTGCTCTACCATCTGAGCTACCGAAGCACGACTCACGCCCGGTACTCACAGCTTTACTTCTACCAGTACCTCGTCTCCTACCTTCCAAACTTTACAGAAGCTCTCCTGCGAACCTTGCAGAACTAGCACTCCTGAAAGAAAGGATATTGCGGAGACATGGCTTAGCCACAGCCTGGGGGATGTTTCCAGAATGAGATTTTCACTCTGCAGCGGAGTGTGCGCTGATATGAAACTTCCTGGCAGATTAAAACTGTGTGCCCGACCGAGACTCGAACTCGGGACCATTGGCTTTCGCGGGCAAGTGCTCTACCATCTGAGCTACCGAAGCACGACTCACGCCCGGTACTCACAGCTTTACTTCTGCCAGTATCTCGTCTCCTACCTTCCAAACTTTACAGAAGCTCTCCTGCGAACCTTGCAGAACTAGCACTCCTGAAAGAAAGGATATTGCGGAGACATGGCTTAGCCACAGCCTGTGGGATGTTTCCAGAATGAGATTTTCACTCTGCAGCGGAGTGTGCGCTGATATGAAACTTCCTGGCAGATTAAAACTGTGTGCCTGACCGAGACTCGAACTCGGGACCGTTGCCTTTCGCGGGCAAGTGCTCTACCATCTGAGCTACCGAAGCACGACTCACGCCCGGTACTCACAGCTTTACTTCTGCCAGTACCTCGTCTCCTACCTTCCAAACTTTACAGACGCTCTCCTGCGAACCTTGCAGAACTAGCACTCCTGAAAGAAAGGATATTGTTCAGACATGGCTTAGCCACAGCCTGGGGGATGTTTCCAGAATGAGATTTTCACTCTGCAGCGGAGTGTGCGCTGATATGAAACTTCCTGGCAGATTAAAACTGTGTGCCCGACTGGGACTCGAACTCGGTACCGTTGCCTTTCGCGGGCAAGTGCTCTACCATCTGAGCTACCGAAACACGACTCACGCCCGGTACTCACAGCTTTACTTCTGCCAGTACCTCGTCTCCTACCTTCCAAACTTTACAGAAGCACTCCTGCGAACCTTGCAGAACTAGCACTCCTGAAAGAAAGGATATTGCGGAGACATGGCTTAGCCACAGCCTGGGGGATGTTTCCACAATGAGATTTTCACTCTGCAGCGGAGTGTGCGCTGATATGAAACTTCCTGGCAGATTAAAACTGTGTGCCCGACCGAGACTCGAACTCGGGACCGTTGCCTTTCGCGGGCAAGTGCTCTACCATCTGAGCTACCGAAGCACGACTCACGCCCGGTACTCACAGCTTTACTTCTGCCAGTACCTTGTCTCCTACCTTCCAAACTTTACAGAAGCTCTCCTGCGAACCTTGCAGAACTAGCACTCCTGAAAGAAAGGATGTTGCGGAGACATGGCTTAGCCACTGCCTGGGGGATGTTTCCAGAATGAGATTTTCACTCTGCAGCGGAGTGTGCGTTGATATGAAACTTCCTGGCAGATTAAAACTGTGTGCCCGACTGAGACCCGAACTCGGGATCGTTGCCTTTCGCGGGCAAGTGCTCTACCATCTGAGCTACCGAAGCACGACTCACGCCCGGTACTCACAGCTTTACTTCTGCCAGTACCTCGTCTCCTACCTTCCAAACATTACAGATGCTCTCCTGCGAAACTTGCAGAACTAGCACGCCTGAAAGAAAGGATATTGTTCAGACATGGCTTAGCCACAGCCTGGGGGATGTTTCCAGAATGAGATTTTCACTCTGCAGTGGAGTGTGCGCTGATATGAAAGTTCCTGGCAGATTAAAACTGTGTGCTCGACCGAGACTCGAACTCGGTACCGTTGCCTTTCGCGGGCAAGTGCTCTACCATCTGAGCTACCGAAGCACGACTCACGCCTGGTACTCACAGCTTTACTTCTGCCAGTACCTCGTCTCCTACCTTCCAAACATTACAGATGCTCTCCTGCGAACCTTGCAGAACTAGCACTCCTGAAAGAAAGGATATTGTTCAGACATGGGTTAGCCACAGCCTGGGGGATGTTTCCAGAATGAGATTTTCACTCTGCAGTGGAGTGTGGGCAGATATGAAACTTCCTGGCAGCTTAAAAATGTGCCCGACCGAGACTCAAACTCGGTACCGTTGCCTTTCACGGGCAAGTGCTCTACCATCTGAGCTACCGAAGCACGACTCACGCCTGGTACTCACAGCTTTACTTCTGCCAGTACCTCGTCTCCTACCTTCCAAACTTTACAGATGCTCTCCTGCGAACCTTGCAGAACTTGCACTCCTGAAAGAAAGGATATTGTTCAGACATGGCTTAGCCACAGCCTGGGGGATGTTTCCTGAATGAGATTTTCACTCTGCAGTGGAGTGTGCGCTGATATGAAACTTCCTGGCAGATTAAAACTGTGTGCCCGACTGAGACTCGAACTCGGTACCGTTGCCTTTCGCGGGCAAGTGCTCTACCATCTGAGCTACCGAAGCACGACTCATGCCTGGTACTCACAGCTTTACTTCTGCCAGTACCTCGTCTCCTACCTTCCAAACTTTACAGAAGCTCTCCTGCGAACCTTGCAGAACTAGCACTCCTGAAAGAAAGGATATTGCAGAGACATGGCTTAGCCACAGCCTGGGGGATGTTTCCAGAATGAGATTTTCACTCTGCAGCGGAGTGTGCGCTGATATGAAACTTCCTGGCAGATTAAAACTGTGTGCCCGACCGAGACCCGAACTCGGGACCGTTGCCTTTCGCGGGCAAGTGCTCTACCATCTGAGCTACCGAAGCACGAAGTTTTAATCTGCCAGGAAGTGTCATATCAGCGCACACTCCGCAGCAGAGTGAAAATCTCATTCTGGAAACATCCCCCAGGCTGTGGCTAAGCCATGTCTCCGCGATATCCTTTCTTTCAGGAGTGCTAGTTCTGCAAGATTTGCAGGAGAGCTTCTGTAAAGTTTGGGAGGTAGGAGACGAGGTACTGGCAGAAGTAAAGCTGTGAGTACCGGGCGTGAGTCGAGCTTCGGTAGCTCAGATGGTAGAGCAATTGCCCGCGAAAGGCAACGGTCCCGAGTTCGAGTCTCAGTCGGGCACACAGTTTTAATCTAATTTGGCACTCATCAGTGGCTGCAAGTAACTTGCCACTAAAAAAAATAAAAATAGATACCCAGTTGGCAGGCACTGAGGAATGACTGCAAATGAAAAACAAAATCATCCTGAAATTAATCATACAAGATTTACCTAAGTGTTAATGAGGAACAGATGACGATGAAGCAGTATAAGAGGAAGAAGGTGGTGAGATAAACAGAATACCAAAGATACGGTTGAAGTTATTCTTTCTTTCATATTAGGCAAAAGAGGGAATATGAAGGAACAATAAATGTCCTTGAAAGAAAAATGACTATGTTATCTATTTCAGTTTCTTCATGGTTACTGATCTGTCAGATGACAACTTTTTATTGCTCTGTCCTTGAACCCTATTTTTCTTGGAAAAATTTTAACAAAAAGGAATAATAGTCTAGTAGTGTCATGGCATTTAAATAAACCATCATTGTGGATAATTAAGAAAGATTAAAACACTGCTCCACATGGTATATACACATCCTTTGACTTGTAGAACGAAGTTTTTATTTCACAGATAGAGGAGGAAAGTGACAGTTGTGTTACAAGTAAACAGAAGTTGTCATGATAATATCTGTTTTTACATCTACAAATGTTTGTTGTTGCAAGTGAATTAGGACATCATACAGAGCCAAACACACACACACACACACACACACACACACACACACACACACACACACACACACACACAAGCCAAACATTAACCACATATTTCAACAAAAGCCATATGTACACAAACTGCAAACATTTTAAATAGTTATAAAAGATATTTTATATATAATATTTTTGATGAACAAAAAAACTGTAGATTAACATTATAACAAAATATTAAGAATGAAATGCATATTAAAGTGAAGGAATAAAGAAGTTTAAATTTATAGGATGCTGATGACTGTTTAACATTAAATACATAAGTCATTACATTTTTTACATTTATTACTTCAGAACCCAGATCTCCAGAAGGAAATTTATGTCAACCTTGTAGTAGGGCACATTTTTCCTGATGAACGCTACTCTCACAAGTTTAAACTTTCTTTAGCTTTGGTAGGTTCAACACCTCTGGTACTTCTATTTCTTCAAGCTTGATTTTTGATGGATTAAAAGGAAATCTTACTGGGAACATGAATTTTGTGTCCATCAGCATTGTGGCCTGTAAGAGCAACAAGGTTATGCAAATAGTGATGAATAAAATACACAACATGAAACAGTGTACTTCCATAGCAAAACACCCATGTACCCACTATATATATATGTTGTGACAAACTTCTGGGGGGAGATGGTGTATTCATTTACCATAATGAGCAGTTATGGGCACCAAGAAATGCCCACGGCATGCGGCACCACATCGCACATCATCAATTCACAGTTAACATTTGGGTGGGTTTGGTTAGTGAGTGCTTCGTTGAGCAGTACCTTTTACCATCGCACTTATCAGACATTTCTGGAACAGGTTCTTCCCAGTTTGCTTGAAAATGCTACAGTAAATGTGAGGCACAGCATGTGGTTCCAGCATAATGGGGTGCATGCTCATTTTGGATTGGCTATTCATAGGTGTTTGAACAGGTCTTTCCTGTATCAATTGATTGGGCATGGTGGACCAGTTCCCTGGCCTCCATGGTCACTGGATTTATTGAGTCTTGGTTTGTTTCTGCGAGAGCCATGAAATCTCTCATGTGTCATAAGCCTGTGTAGTCTGAAATGGATCTTGTCACAAGAATTTTCTTTGCAGGTGTTCCAATCAAAGAAACTCCTGGTGTGTTTGACTATGTCTGGCAATCAATGCATACTTTGATTTCATCATTTTTGAATGCTGAAATTATACTTTTATACTTGATGCTTGCCAATCAAATGAAATAATGTGGAAACGAGCTCATCAGTCAGCATGTTAATGATTTCATGAATGCATTCATAAAGAGTATGGCCCTGGTGTCCTGAATAAACAAAAAACATATACAGCTTTTTGTAATACAAATATGTCATAATCACCAAATAGCACTTAACAGGAAACACTGTAAATTAATTCCTCACATTGGTGAAGAGCCTTCACACTTTTTTTTAATGTATTTGTTAAATCTCCTCAAAACATACCTGAACAAGGGATTGTGTTTTCCGCCGCAGAAACGATCATTATAGTGACCTGCTGAACTACCACATCGATGGCACCTTGTGGGGGAGATTCAGTGGTGACAGCAGAGGTGAAAGCTTCCCAATCTGCCTTGTTTAAAGCCCATCTTGTTGGACGTCCAGTAAGATGGGAAAGTGGTCACTACTACACAAGTCGTCGTGGGCTCTCCAGTGGACAGGTAGGACAAGTCCTGAACTGCAGAGGGATAAATCAATGGCCAAGTAAGTGCCATGAGCCACACTGAAATGTGTGGGGGCCCCAGTATTTAAGAGGCAGAGGTAGAATTAAGACAGGAAAGTTTTGACATCTCTACCTCGGCCAGTAAGCACAGTGCCATCCCCACTAGGAGATATGGCCGTTAAAATCTCCCAAAAGTAGTAAAGGTTTAGGAAGTTGATGAATCAGTGCAGCCAATGTGTTCAGGGGTACTGCACCATCTGGAGGAAGATATATGTTGCAGACAGTTATTTCCTGCGTCGTCCTTTTCCTGACAGCCACAGCTTCAAGAGGGGTTTGAAGGGTCTCAGGTTCACTGCATACTGAGTTCAGGACATAGACACAAACTCTACCTGACACACTATAATAGGCACTACTGTTCTTGTAATATCCCGTATAGCCATGGAGGGCAGGGGCTCACATTGCCGGGAACCAAGATTCCTGGAGCGCAGTGCAGAAAGCAGGTGTAAAGCTTAACAGTTGCTGTAGCTCAGCCAGGTGGTGGAAAAAGCAGAGCAATTCCACTGGAGCATGACGATATTGTGAGGTGGGGAAGGCATGAAGCATGCAGGGAGGCAGGTTACACCTCAGGGTCACCCCCTCCCACCGATTGAGTATTTGTATCCATTCCTATTGTGGATTATGTGTCAGTGAGATCCAGGTCCTTAGGGGATGGTGAAATATCCACCTCAACCCCAGGTGCATAATTGGTCATCGGAGGGTCCTTCTTCTTAGCAAACTTCTTTGTTTGCTTGCCTTCTTGCTTCTCTTTAGGGGCTGGCTGGGAGTACTTCTCTGAAGTAGCTTCAGGCACGGAGGATGACCGAGAAGCTCTTCATCCAGTAGCTTTTGTCTCCTTTAGCCACTGGTGTGTGTCCCCTGTGTCATTGGTAGAGACCTTGGGAGAGAAGGTAACAAAGGACCCCTTCTGCATGAGAGGAGCTGAAGGAGCCTGTTGCTTCTCTGGCTGGAGGGAGGGGACTGATGTCCCCTGCATTTAGGGGGGCCTTGCTCCCGAAGTAGGTACTATGGGAGAAACAGAGATTTTCCCCCTACCACCTAGGGGGGCAGATGTATTCTGGAGGCCTGGAGGGCCCCCAGTTCGTGGCACACAGAGTGTGGTATGGCTGGTACTTGTGATGGCGATTGTAATGTAGCAGCAACACATGTGGACATCAACCAAATGGAGTGTAATCGATCAAATTTACGTTTAGCCTCTTAGTAAGTCAACCGGTCCAAGGTCTTGTATTCCATGATTTTTCGGTCCTTTTGGAGTACTGTGCAGTCTGGTGAGCAAGGGGAGGGCTGCTCTCCACATTTGATACATGTGGTAGGAGCAGCACAGGGAGTATCTGCTTGCAGTGGATGTTCGCAGTCTTGACATGTGGCACTGGAAATGCAGTGGGAAGACATGCCTGAATTTCCAGCACTTAAAGCACTGCATAGGGGGAGGGATGTATGGTTTATCATCACAGTGGTAAACCATCACCTTGACCTTTCAGGCAATGAATCACCCTCAAAGGCCAAGATGAAGGCACAACCCTGTTGTCTTTGGGTCCCCTGTAAACGCACTAGATGAAATGAACACCCCGCCAATCTAGATTGCCACGTAGCTCATCATCAGATTGCAAGAGGAGATTGTGATGGAAAATAATCCCCTGGACCATGTTGAGGCTTTTATGGGGAGTGATGGAAACACGAATATCATGCAGCTGGTTAGAAGTGAGTAACGCCTAGGATTGGGCTGGGGATGCTGTCTGAATCAAGACTGCACCACTGCTCTTCTTGCACAGTGCTGTCACTTTCCCAGGCTTATCCTAAAGATGTTCAAAAAAAATTTGAGGCTTCGTAGGTAGAAAGGAGTCCCTGTCTATTCTGCTACAGACTAAATACCGAGGCGAATATGGCTCTCTTCTTTCTTTTTTTTTTGTTTGTTATGGTTTTAGGGCGCAAAACTGCTACGGTCATTAGCACCTGGTCTGTGACTTAGGAAAAGCTAAAAAATGAAACTGGAAACCAGCAGCAATTGGAGCAAAACTCAAAAAAGTGGGGAAACCAAAAACAGAAGGGGGGTTGTTTGTCCCCAAAAAGAGCTTAAAATTACTGACGTCATCTCACTGGAACTAATGAACTCGAGGACGCTATCGGCTGAACGCGTGTCATCTGCTAAAATGGAAGATATATCACACGACAGCTGTAGACGGGCGCATAACGAAGTAAAATAGGGGCACTCAAGTAAAAGGTGTCTCACCGTTCAAAGTTGAAAGCAGTGGGGACAGAGTGGGGGAGGATCGCCGCTTAAAAGATGTCGATGGCTAAAAAGACAGTGCCCTATACACAGTCTAGTTAAAATTACCTCCTCCTGATGATGAGTTCCGGAGGAAGAGGTCCAAGCACAGGGAAGAGCTTTCACCTTCCACAATTTATTATTGGGAAGTGTCGACCAATGTGCGTGCCATAAAAGAGCAACACGATGACATAAAAGACTCCGTAGATCGGCGAAGGGAATCATGCGAATAGCTGGCTGAAGAAGAGAGACTCCATCCTTGTCCGCTATATTGACCACCTCATTCCCACAGATACCAACATGTCCAGAGGAACGCCATAGAGACACCCCTCAAGTGGAGCAAGTGGAGGCAGTCCTGAATCCGGTGGACCAGAGGGTGGACAGGGTAGAGAGCTTTGAGACTGAGGAGAGAGCTGAGAGAATTTGAGCAGATAACATACTGTCTCTGCTGATGGCGACGGATGTGTTGGACAGCCTGGAGAACAGCGTAAAGCTCCGCAATATAAACCGAACACTGGTCGGGAAGCCGAAATCCATTTGGGGTGTCGCCAACCATATAGGCACTCCCAACACCAAACGATGTTTTTGAGCCATCAGTGTAAATAAATGTGGTATCCTTCATTTGTGCGCATAGAGCAGCAAATGTCTGACGATAAACAAGGGAAGGGGTACCATCCTTGGGAAACTGACAAAGGTCACAGAGCATGCAGGTCCAGGGCCAGAGCCAAGGCGGTGCTTTACCCCAAGTTGTCAAGAAAGTTTTAGGAAAGTGGAAGGAAAGAGAATGGAGCAGTTGACGGAAGTGGACTCCCGGTGGTAGTAGGGAGGAAGGGCGGTCAGCATACCCTAAATCCAAGGAGGTGTCGAAAAAAATTGTCATGGGCCAGATTTGCAGGCATGGAAGACAGATGGCTAGCATAATGACTCAGAAGGACAGCTCGCCGATTGGACAGAGGAGGTTCAGCAGTCTCAGCATATAGGCTTTCCACAGGGCTGGTGTAAAAAGCTCCAGACACTAAACGTAATCCATGGTGGCGGAGAGAGTCGAGACGCTGAAGAATAGACGGCCGAGCAGAGGAGTAAACTATACTTCCATAGTCCAATTTTGTGTGCACTAAGGTGCGATAGAGGCGGAGAAGGACCACTCGGTCCGCTCCCCAGGAGGTGCCATTCATGACACGGAGGGTGTTGAGGGATCACAGATAGCGAGCCGAAATATAGGAAACGAGGGAGAACCAGCAAGCTTTCTGTCAAACATAAGACCCAAGAATTTAGCGACATCCGCGAATGGAAGGTTGACAGGGCCTAGATGTAAAGAAGGTGGAAGAAACTCCATATGATGCCAAAAACTAACACAAACGGTCTTACTGGGAGAAACGCGGAAGCTGGTTTCGATGCTCCAAGAGTGGAGGCGATCGAGACATCCTTGAAGAAAGCTGGTCCGTTGAGAGCTGTAATAGATCTCAAAATCGTCCACAAAGAGGGAGCCGGAGACATCAGGAAGGAGACAATCCATAATTGGATTTATGGCAATGGCAAACAGTACAACACTTAGCATGGAGCCCTGGGGTACCCCGTTTTCTTGGGAGAAGTTACGGGAGAGAGTAGTGTTCACCCGCACTTTATATGTGCACTCTGCCATAAATTAATGAAGAAAAAGGGGCAGCAGACCTCGATAGCCCCAAGAGAACAGTGTGCGGAAGATGCCTGTCCTCCAACAGGTATCGTATGCTCTCTCCAGATAAAAAAATGTCGCTACTGTTTGGCGTTTCCTGAGAAAATTGTCCATGATATAAGTGGAGAGAGCAACAAGATGGTCAATTGCAGAATGTTGCTTTCGGAAACCGCATTGGGCAGGTGTTAAAAGACTGTGGGACTCCAGCCACCAGGCTAAATGGCAATTCACCATACACTCCAAAACCTTACATACACTACTTGTGAGAGAAATGGGGCGATAGCTAGAGGGGAGATGTTTGTCCTTTCCAGGTTTCGGAACAGGAACGACGATAGCTTCCCGCCATTGTCTGGGAAAAGTACTGTTCGTCCAAATTCGATTGTTAAGGCGAAGGAGGTAACACAGACCATGGTATGATAAATGCAGCAACATTTGTATGTGGACCATCCGGTCCTGGGGTGTAAGAGTGAGAAAAAGAGAGTGCATGTTGGAGTTCCCGCATGGAGAAAACAGTATTGTAGCTTTAGCGATTTTGAGAGGATAAGGCAAGAGGTTGCACTTCCGCTGCACGTTTCTTCGGGAGAAACGCTAGCGGGTAATTTGAAGAGCTCGAAATCTCAGCAAAGTGTTGACCCAATGAGTTAGAAATTGCGACGGGGTCCACTAATTTATCATGCGCGACAGTGAGCCCAGAGACCGGGGAGAAATTAGGTGCTCCAGATAACCGCCGAATCCGACTCCTAACTTCCGAGGAGGGAGTGAAGGTGTTAAATGAGCTAGTAAAGAAGTCCCAGTTTGCCTTCTTGCTATTGCGAATGACGTGACGGCATCGTGCACGGAACTGCTTATAGTGGATACAGTTGGCCAAAGTAGGATGGTGTCTGAAAACGTGAAGAGCACGTCGCCGCTCACGTATTGCGTCACGGCATGCCTCGTTTCACCAAGGAACTGGGGGGCGCCGGGGCAATTCGGAGATGCAAGGTATTGAATGTTCTGCAGCTGTAATATGAGTGACCTCACTGTTGACTCTAGGGAAGTGACGGACATCGAATGTCGCTAGAGACGAAGAAAGTGTCCAATCGGCTTGGGCAAACTTCCAGTGTCTCGGGCGCATATATGGCAGTTGTGGCTGCAATCGAAGGACACATGGAAAGTGGTCACTCGTGTGTGTATCAGCAAGAGTGAACCATTCGAAGCCCCGAGCTAGCGGAACAGTACCGACCGAAAGGTCGAAATGAGAGAAATTTGTCATGGAGGCAGACAAAAACGTAGGGTCCCCAGTGTTGAGGCAAACAAGATGCGCTTGGTGGAAGACATCTATCAATAGTGAGCTGCACGGACAAGGATGCGGAGATCCCTAAAGCAGGTGGTGGGCATTGAAGTCCCCAACCAGCAAATAGGGGGGCAGAAGCTGACCAAGAAGATGAAGGAGATCAGCTCGTGCCATTGGTGTGGACGATGGAATGTAGACACTATAAAGAGAGAAGGTGTATCCAGAAAGGCAAAGATGGACAGCGACACCTTGGAAGGAACTGTTTAAGGGGATTGGGTGATAATGGAGAGTATCATGGAGAAGAATCATGAGTCCTCCATGTGCTGGAGTGCCTTCAACAGAGGGGAGATCAAATCGGACCAATTGAATATGGGGGAAAACAAAGCAGTCGTGGGGACGCAGCTTTGTTTCCTGAAGACAGAAGATGACCGGCGAGTAGGATCGTAAGAGGATTGACAATTCATCCCGATTGGCTCAAATGCCGTGGATATTCCAATGGATAATGGACATAGGGTGGACAGAAAATGGAAGAATGTGACCAAGGTTGCCCTCAACTCAACGACTGCTCAGAGCTTGCGACTGACAGCGTGGAACGGCATTCAACTGAAGGCAGAAGATCCCGATCCATAGGTTGTTCAGGAGCACCTCCTGCCACCAGCGATCGGCCAGTTGATCAGCCGCCAGCAGTGCACCTCGGCGACACAGAAGACGGCTGAGGTTGGTTACCACCTGGCGGTGCTGTAGGTGAGACACACCGTGGCGAAGAAGGAGAGGAACTGGGTTGCTTATTAGCCTTTTTGAAAACAGAACATTGAGAAGAAGGAGGAACCGATGGTTGAGAAGTTGGGGTACGTAAAAAATCTTCACGAGTAGGCTCTTTTTTGGAAGTCCGGGTGTCTGATGTTGGGGTTCAAGATTTAGCAGAACCCAATGAACGGTGAGCATAGAGTGAGCAGGTGAGAGTGGGGAGGTTGAATGGCCGATCTTTGCACTGGCCAATCTGATGACCATGGCACTAAAGGTGAGATCACAAGTCTGAGTGGCTGCCTCCTTTGTTGGCCAAGGAGAGGCAAGGACAGTGCTGTATTTACCTGTGTGAGGCACAGTGGGCTTTTAAGTGGCGAATAACTTTCGAGCAGCAAAGGTCGACACCTTTTCCTTCACCCTGATTTCCTGAATGAGCCGTTCGTCTTTAAAAATGGGGCAATCTCTAGAGGAAGCAGCGTGGTCACCCATACAGTTGATGCAACGAGGGGATGGAGGTGGGCAAGCACCCTCATGGGCATCCTTGCCACACGTAATGCATTTGGCCAGATTGGAACAGGACTCGCTGGTATGATTGAACCGCTGACACCGATAGCAATGCATAGGGTTTGGGATGTAAGGGCGAACAGAAATTATCTCATAGCCCGCTTTTATGTTCGATGGGAGGTGAACTCTGTCAAATGTCAAGAAGACAGTACGGGTTGGATCGATGTTCGTGTCAACCCTTTTCATGACTCGATGAACAGCTGTGATGCCCTGGTCAGACAGGTAGTTTTGAATTTCCTCGTCGGACAATCCGTCAAGGGAGCGTGTATAAACGACCACACGTGATGAATTTAAAGTGCGGTGCGCTTCCACCCGGACAGGGAAGGTGTGTAGCAGTGAAGTATGCAGCAATTTTTGTGCCTGTAGGGCACTGACTGTTTCTAACAACAAGGTGCCATTTCATAATCTGAAACAAGACTTTACAGGACCTGCAATTGCATCGACACCTTTCTGAATAATGAAAGGGTTGACCGTGGAGAAGTTGTGACCTTCATCAGACCGAGAAACAACAAGGAACTGTGGCAACGATGGAAGAACTTACGCTTGTGAGCAGACATAGTAGATGATGAGGAAACCATTGCGGAAGTATCCCCCATGATTACCGGCATCTCCGATGGAGCGCTCCTTCCTTGTGGGGGCCCTCTCTGAGGGCACTCCCGCCTTAGGTAATTATTCACACCTCAGGTCACATCTTCCGAGAAATGGACGGAGGGACCAATCGGCACTTTTGGAAGGTATCAGCTTGGGTAATCACCCCTCCCTGGGCCTGGCCATTACTAGGGGTTTCGTAGGCATTGCCCTGTCACCAGCTACGCATAGGAATGCGTGGGTCGGCCTTCAGACATGCACAGGGAGGAAAAAAGAGGAAGGGAAAAACAAAGAAAGGGAAGGGAAAGGAAAGAAGTGAGGTCTCAAACGCTGCAGCGGAGAAAAGGGTAAAGAGGAGAGGTAAGGAAAAAAGAAGGACAAAGACTTGCCAGCAGAGAAAGTGAAGAAGAGAGACTGTTTTACATTTTAGAGCCTCCATCTCCTGACGAAGGCAAAAAAATACTCCCAGAGGGGGAGAAAGGGAAGGAAAGAGGCATTGGTGAGGGGGGGAAGGGGGGGGGCAAAGATGGGGGATGGGGAAGGATGCGGAAAAGGAAGGTATGCACCCCGGAAAGGAAGGAGGGCCACATTAGCTCGGGGTCCCGTGCTCGCTACGCACGTATCCACAAAAGAGTTGTGGACCCTCTGGGGGGGTCTCTTCTTTCTGTAGCCCTATGTTCCTCGCATGGTGTAGCGAGGGAGGGAAACGATTTAGTGTCATATCTGTCAGCATTGTACTCGATCTTGCCCTTCGTAGAGACTGCTGACGGTGTATGGTTACCAGCGAGAGATGACTTAGTCCACTTCATTGCAGGTCATCTGCCCTGATGCCACCCTCTCCGATCAGGGGCTCCCCCATGGGCGACACACAACCACAGCAAAGGCCACCTGGCATAATGACCATTGCCAGGAGTCCTGATGCTGCAGGAAGACAGACATCTACTTCTTGGTATACATGGGGAGTTTACAGTTCAGGCATCAGCAGTGCGATCCTTGTGTTGTCAGGGGGCTACTACCAAATGGGTACATGACGGCCCCACTACAACGGACTGGCTACCGTGCTGGATAGTGGGTGCAGAGAAATACAATACTGTCATGAGGGTGAAGGAGGACAGGAGGCAACGGAAGCAGATGACATACCCCGTAAAGTGTCCTCGCCCAAATAGTTGAGTTGCAGGTGGAGATGCAAAGCCATGACAAGAGGTTCAAGAGATCGAATCTAAGGTCACTATGGATAACTCTCGCACCACGTAAGGTGTCCTTCCCCATATGGCCGGCACTTCTGTAGAATTTGGAAGGTGGCAGGTCAAACCATAAAATGGGACCTGAATGCATAGGGCCGAAAAGTGTGAGATTCCTTTTAGTCACCTTTTATGACAGGCAGGGGTACCTCAGGCGTATTCTAACCCCCAGACCCATTGGGGGATCTCTGAACAGTCAAAGGGACTGTGTCTGTGATACAATATCCACAGTCAACATCTATCTTTAGGAGTTCTGGGAACCTGGGTGGTGCAAAACTTTTTTTGATGTTTGTATAATCAGAACCAGCCAAGACTAAACCTTGTTAAGACAAGTCTGTGCATTTCATCTGTGGGGTGGAGCAACTCATTGTGAGCTACATATAGTATGATCAGGAACCAGATTAAAGCACTGTTATGCTACTAAATGTCTAGGTTCAAATCAGGTAAATCTGGTGGTACAGACATCAACGTGAGTTAATTGTATTGCCTCCTGGATCACTATAGCATGTTTCCAGGCATGAGACATCGGCAGTTATGTTGGAAGATGCCATCACTGGCAGAAAGAAATCAAGCATGAAGGAATGTAAATGGTCTACAACAGTGTCCATATACTCCATAGCTTTAATGTGTCTTTGATTATTACCATACTTCCCATGAAAAACAAGGTGAATGTCCAGCAGAGAATTAAAGTACTTCAATTGGCCTGCATACTTTGTGCAACAAATGATTCAAGCAGCCGTTCGTCTGGATGACTGTATATCTAGACACAATCACTGATCTTGTGTAACAAGAAATGTGATCCATCTAACTAAGCAAGACATTTACACTGATTCATGGTCTAATCTCTCTTCTGCTGTGGCCACTGCAATCACAACTGGCAGTGTCAATGGGTCAACATGTAAACACACAAGGGTTCTCTGTTGTGGAGGTTTATTTCAATAATGTGCATGAAACTATGTATCCCTTAACACTGTTCAGCACTGTACTGTGTCATCAGATCTACCACTGAGCACTCCCTGTCTGCCTCTACAGAATTGGCAAGTCTCTGACCTCCACATTCTACGATCAGCCATGGACATTCAGCATCTTGTCACCTACCAGTGCTTTCGCCATCCTTCAACCGCCACTTTCTGTAGGTGCTCATAACAGTAGCATGTTATAGGTGACCTTGGGGTGGACAGTTGGCTATGATGTCAGGATGGGAGACAGTGGGGAGTTGAGGCTGGTTAGTAGGCTGGTGAAGGATGAGAGAGAAGAGACTGTCAAAATTATTGTTTTATTTTGCACCGTTACATTATCACTGTATCTATACTGCGAGATGGCCTTGCGCCATTCTATGGGTGTCAGCAATGCATGAAGGTGAAGAGTAATCTTGCAGAGGTAGCCAATCCTGCAAATAAGTTACTGCACCCAGGCAGTCTCTGCATGTGGCACAGAGGCATGTCCACTGTGGTGGTGAGAAACAGCTGCTATGCATGGGCTGCAATTTGTTGCCTTGTTGCCCCCATGACAGGAGTTGGGCTGCTGCTGGAGTGAGCCAGGAAGGTCTGCTGCACTGTGGTACTAAGTCTGAAGCACGGACTCCATGTCGTCTCCTTGTCTGCTATAGCCCTGTGCTCATGTGCAACTGCTGCCTGAGTAAAACTGCTACAAAATTGATGACAGTGATGGGGAAAAGAATCGCAACACCAAAAAATAATTGTATGCTCTATAACTATTTATTTGCACTTTGTTACCTATACATGTTTGGTTGGTTGGTTTGTTTAAAGGTGGGAGAAGGGACAAAACTACAAGGTCATTGGTCCCTTGTTCCTAATAAAATAATGCCAAAAGTGTGAGAATGAAACGGACAAAACATATAACACAAAACAGAACGAAAGGAAAAGCCACAAGAGTGAAGGGAAGGCAATGAACACCAAAAGGAACAAAAGAGGACAAGGAAACACAACAGAGACGCTAGAAACAGAAGAGAGTAAAATATGAAAGCAAATTACAGTAGCTAGCCAACCACGAGAATAAAAAGGGAAAGCCAGTCACTCAGCAATACATTAGAACCTACACCCTAAAAGCACTAGGGTGGAGGACACAAAGGGACAAAGGGCATGCACTAAAACCTAGATAGAAGTATAAAACACACTCTTATGGATAAAATGTAAAACTGAAGCTGCTACAGAGTCATTGTTGCCCAACACCAAAGGCAGGGTGCTGGGAAAGTTAAAAGTCTGCTGCAGAGTGGCTAAAAGTGGGCAGTCCAGCAAGAGGTGGACGACTGTCTTTTGGGGCTACAGTGACACTGAGGTGGGTCCTCGCAATGGAGTAACCATGCGTTAGTCACGTATGGCCAATACGGAGCCGGCAGAGGACAACTGATTCCCTGTGAGAGGCCTGCGTGGAAGAATCCCACACATTCATAGTCTCCTTAATGACATGCAGTTTACTGTGCATGCTGTTATCCATTCCGTCTCCCAAAGCCGGAAAACCCTGTCGTGTAAGACAGAATGCAGGTCAGCTTTGGAGATGCCTATCTCCAGAAGCAGTTTCTGCATCTCCTGTTTGGCTAGCCTGTCAGCAAGTTCATTGCCGGGGATTCTGACGTGTCCTGAGGTCCACACAAACACCACGGAATGGCAGGACTGTTCCAGAGAATAGATAGACTCCAGAATGGACACCACCAGAGGGTGGCAAGTGTAGCACTGGTCGATAGCTTGTAGGCTGCTCAATGAGTCAGTACACAGGAGAAATGACTGGACGTACTCAAAAGCACGAGATATGGCCGCCAGCTCTGAAGTGAAAACCCTGCAGTCAACTGGCAAGGAGTGCTGCTCAACATGCCCTCCACAAACATATGCGAAGGCTACATGACCATCAGCCATTGAGCCATCAGTGCAAACCGCTTCAGAGCCCGGAACATGTCAAGAATCATGAGGAAGTGACAGCGGAGAGCCGCAAGGTTAACAGAGTCCTTAGGGCCATGCAAAAGGTCCAGAAGAAGCTGCGGCCAAGGCGTACACCATGGAGGCATACATGAACGGACCGTAAACAGAGGTGGGAAAGGGAAGGACTCCAGTTTGGAGAGAAGGGACCGCATGTGAACCACAATCGTTAGCCCAGATCTGGGCTGTCGATGTGAGAGATGGACTGCTGCGGGAAGGAAAACGAGATGGTAATTCGGATGCTCAGGGGAACTATGAATGTGTGCAGCAAGTTTGATCTGTAGTGGAGGGACAACAGCCTCCACCAGGACACTGGTCACTGGACTCGTACTAAAAGCTCCTCACACTAATGAAATCCCACAGTGGTGCACAGGGTTGATTAAATGCAATGTTGAAGGCGCTGCTGAACCATAAACCACTACCATAGTCAATTCAGGATTGGACAAGGGCTCTGTAGAGGCTGCAGCAGTGTAGAGCGATCTGCACCCAAATTGTTGTTGCTCAGGCAACGGAAGGCATTGAGGCGCTGCCAGAACTTCTGCTTAAAGCTGAGAAAGATGAGGGAGCCAAGTCAATTGAGCATCGAAAAACAGTCCTAGGAATTGATATGTCTCCACTACAGCTAGTGGATCATCATTAAGGTAAAGTGCGGCTTCCGGATGAACAGTACAATGGCAACTGAAGTGCATAAGACACGACTTTGTGGCTGATAACTGGAAGCCATGGGCTAGAGCCCATTACTGCGCTGTGTGGATGGCTCCCTGTAGGCGCCGCTTGGCAACAACAGTAATTTAGCAGCAGTACAAAATGCACAAGTCGTCTGCATACAGAGAAGGTGAGACAGACGGCCCGACAGCTGCTGCTAGACCATAAATGGCCACTAAAAATAGAGACACACTCAATACAGAGCCTTGAGGGTCTCCATTCTCCTGGATATGGATGGAACTATTGGGAGGCATCAACTTGGACACGGAAAGTACGGAGTGACAGGAAGTTTTGGATAAAAATCGGGAGTGGTCCATGGAGATCCCACTCATACAATGTGTCAAGGATATTATGTTGCCAAGTCATGTCGTATGCTTTACCTAAGTCAAAAAAGACGGCAATCGTGTTGCCATCTAGAAAAGGCTGTTCGGATGGCAGACTCTATGGACACAAGATTATCAGTGGTAGAGTGACCCTGGCGAAAGCCACCCTGACTTGGAGCCAGCAAGCCACGTGACTCCAGGACCCAACCCAACCGCCGACATACCATAAATTCCAGCAGCTTACAAAGAACGTTGGTGAGGCTGATGGGCTGATAGCTATCCACATCGAGCGTGTTTTTACCGGGTTTGAGCACCGGAATGATGGTGCTCTCCCACCATTGGAACGGAAAGATGCCATAGCAGCAGAGCCGGTTGAAGATGACAAGAAGATGTCACTTGTAGTCAGATCATAGATGTTTAATTATATGGCTGTGGATGCGATCAGGCCCAGGAGCTGTGTCAGGGCCATGTGCAAGGGCACTGAGGAGCTCCCACTCTGTAAATGTGGTGTGATAGGATTCACTGCAGCATGTAGTGAATGAGAGGACATTCCCTTCCAGCTGTCGTTTGAGTGTGCGAAAGGCTGGAGGGTAATTCTCCAATGTAGAGGCTTGGGCACAGTGCTCGGCAATCGTGTTTGCGTTGGTACATAACTCGCCATTTATGGTAACACTGAGGACAGCTGTTGGGGCCTGGTACCCGAAAAGACGTTTGATCTTTGCCCAGACTTGCGAAGGTGATGTGTGGCACCCAGTGGTGGAGAATTATCTCTGCCAACACTCCTTCTTCCATTGTTTGATAAGGTAGTGAACACAGCACGGAGTCGTTTAAAAGGTATGAGGTGCTCCAGGGAAGCGTGCCGCTTATGCCGCTGTAGAACTCACTGACACTCCTTAATTGCTTTAGCGACTTCCGGTGACCACCGAGGGACTGCCTTACACCTTGGGCAGCCTGAAGAGCAGGGGATCACGTTTTCTGCCACAGAAACAATTGTGCTAGTCACCTGCTCAACCATCACATCCATGTTACCATGTGGGGGAGATTAAGCAGTGACAGCAGAGCTTAAAGTTCCCCAGTCCACCTTGTTCAAAGCCCATCTGGGCAGGTGTCCTCGTGCTTGGCGCTGGGGCAGTGACAGGAAGATGGGGAAGTGGTCACCACCACACAGGTTGTCATGTGCTCTCCAGTGGATAGATGGGAGAAGTCCTGTGGTGCAAATTGATAAATCAATGGCCGAGTAACTGCCATGAGCCACACTGAAATGTGTGGGGGCATGTGTATTTAAGATGTAGCTGTTGAATTGCAACAGTAAAGTTTTGACATCTCTGCCTCGGCCAGTAAGCATGGTACCACCCCACAAGGGGTTATGGACATTAAAATCTCCCAGAAGTAGGAAAGGTTTAGGGAGTTGATCAACTAGTGCAGCTAATACATTCAGGGGTACTGCACCATCTGGAGGAAGATATACATTGCAGACAGTTATTTCCTGCATCATCCTTATTCTGACAGCCACAGCTTCAAGAGGGATTTGAAGGGGCACAGTTTCACTACAGATTGAGTGTAGGACATAAACGCAAACTCCACCTGACACACTATTATCGTCGCTATGGTTCCTGTAATATCCCTTATAGCTGCAGAGGGAAGGGGTTCGCATTGCTGGGAACCAGGTTTCTTGGAGGGCGATGCAGATAGCAGGTGTAAAGCTTAACAGTTGCCGTAGCTCAGCCAGGTGGTGGAAAAACAAGCCGCAATTTGACTCGAGGATTACACCGTGAGCCTGGGAAGGCAGTTTAAGCCTCAAGAGTCATCTGCTGCCACTGATTTATAGCCTGAGCAGTCTATAACCATTGTGTTTGAGGGTCTAGCGAGCTCTACGACCTCAGTGGACACCAAACTCTTCCCCCCCCCCCACCCCCCCCTCCCCATCACCCCATCCTCAGCCACAGAGCTTGTAGGTAGCAGTGGTGTTGATGCCACCACGATTTCCTTGGTCTTATGGGTTTTCTTTTTGGATTTCTCTTGCTGCTCCTTGGGTTTCCCTGGCTGGGAGGACTTCACTGGCTCAGTCTCTGGGACTGAGGATGAGTGTGAAGCACTACAACCAGCTGCATCTGGTCTCTTCAGCCACTGGGGGGTGTCATCTTCCCCACTAGAAGAAACCTGGGAAGGGAGTGACCCAAGGGACCCCTTCCTAGACTTAAGCTTCTCTGGCTAAGAAGTGGGGAAGGGTGTCCCCGATGGTTGGGGGGTGTTGCTCCTGAAGTAGGTGGTGCAGGAGCAACAGGAAGGGAAGTGCCCCCCACAATCAAGGGTTGGGCAGGTGTAGTCTTCCACCTCTGAGAGGTGACCTTGGTTGGTGGAGCTGATGGTGCCAGAACTGTTGTAGTGGCGGCATAAGACAATGTCATATGCACAGGATGCAGGTGTTCAAATATCCTTTTAACCTCAGTGTATGTCGGTCGGTCGGTTGGTCCAGGGTCTTGTACTCCATGATTTTCCTTTCTTTCTGGAGAATCCTGCAGTCAGGTGAGCAAGGCGAATGGTGCTATCCGCAGTTGACACAGATGGGAGGCAGGGCACATGGAGTATTGGGATGTGATGGGCGTCCACAATCTCGATATGTGATGCTGGAAGTACAGTAGGAAGACATAAGCCGATCTTCCAGCATTTAAAGCACCACATCAGGGGAGGAATATAAGGCTTTACATCAGACCAGTAGACCATCACCGTGACATTCTCGGGCAATGTATCACCCTCAAAGGCCAAGATGAAGGCACCGATGGGAATCTGATTATACTTCGGACCCCAGTAGACATGCTGGACGAAATTTACACCTCGCGGCTCTGAACTGGCGCGCAGCTCATTGTCAGACTACAAAAGAAGGTCTCTGTGAAATACGATACCCTGGACCATATTTAAGCTCTTAAGGGACATGATGGTTACAGGAACATCTCTCCAGCTTGTCACAAGCGAGTAAGTCCCGTGATTGGGCAGAGGATGCTGTTTTGATCAAGACTGATTGAGATCTCATTTTGGATAAGCCCTCTACCTACCTGAACTTGTCCTCTAAATGCGCAACAAAAAATTGAGATTTCATCATCATAAAAGACTCCCCATCAGCTCTCGAACATACAAGGTACTGGGGTGACTAAGGTCCACTGCCAACCTTAGCCTGATTTTCCTCCCATGGTGTGGGTAGGGAGGGGAACAATTTTGATTCGTACTTCTGTGTGTTGAATTGAGCTTGTGATTGCTTAGAGACTGCTGGTGTTTGACCACCAGCAAAAGATGATGGACTACGCTTCATCACGTGTCATTCACCCTGATGCCACCCACTCTACATCTACATCTACATCCATACTCCGCAAGCCACCTGACGGTGTTTGGCGGAGGGTACTTTGATTACCTCTATCGGTTCTCCTTTCTATTCCAGTCTCGTATTGTTTGTGGAAAGAAGGATTGTTGGTATGCCTCTGTGTGGGCTCTAATCTCTCTGATTTTATCCTCATGGTCTCTTCGCGAGATATACGTAGGAGGGAGCAATATACTGCTTGACTCTTTGGTGAAGGTATGTTCTCGAAACTTTGACAAAAGCCCGTACCAAGCTACTGAGCATCTCTCCTGCACTGGAGTTTATCTGTCATCTCCGTAATGCTTTCGTGATTACTAAATGATCCTGTAACGAAGCGTGCTGCTCTCCGTTGGATCTTCTCTATCTCTTCTATCAACCCTATCTGGTACGGATCCCACACTGCTGAGCAGTATTCAAGTAGTGGGTGAACAAGCGTACTGTAACCTACTTCCTTTGTTTTTGTATTGCATTTCCTTAGGATTCTTCGAATGAATCTCAGTCTGGCATCTGCTTTACCGACGATCAACATTATATGATCATTCCATTTTAAATCACTCCTAATGCGTACTCCCAGATAATTTATGGTATTAACTGCTTCCAGTTGCTGACCTGCTATTATGTAGCTAAATGATAAAGGATCTATCCTTCTGTGTATTCGCAGCACATTAAACTTGTCTACATTGAGATTCAATTGCCATTCCCTGCACCATGCGTCAATTTGCTGCAGATCCTCCTGCATTTCAGTACAATTTTCCATTGTTACATCCTCTCGATATACCACAGCATCATCTGCAAAAAGCCTCAGTGAACTTCCGATGTCATCCACAAGGTCATTTATGTATATTGTGAATAGCAACGGTCCTATGACACTGCCCTGCGGCACACCTGAAATCACTCTTACTTCGGAAGACTTCTCTCCATTGAGAATGACATGCTGCATCCTGTTATCTAGGAACTCCTCAATCCAATCACACAATTGGTCTGATAGTCCATGTGCTCTTACTTTGTTCATTAAACGACTGTGGGGAACTGTATCGAACGACCAGGGGCCCTCCCCACTGGCGCCACCCAGCTGCAGTAAAGGCCACCTGGCAGGATGGCCATTGCTGGGAGTTCAGATGCCCCAGGGGGATCGGCATCTACCCCTTGGCATACGTGGGGAGTTAACAGCACAGGCATCAGCAAAGCAGTCCCTGTGTGGTCAGGGGGCTACAACCAATAGGGTACATGGCAGCCCCACCAAAATGGACTGGCTACCGTACTGGATATCAGGTGCAAAGAAGTCAACACAGAAACTGATAGTGCATGGTGGATAACGCACCCAGGAAGGTGTCCTCACCCAAGAGATGGAGAATGGGCAGGATTGCAATGGGACAATGAGAAAGTGGGTTAAAGATCTCAATGCACAATGGACATGATGCACCTTGTAAGATGCCCTTCACCAATCGGCTCGCTCTTCAGGAAAATTTTGAAGAATGGAGGTCAAATCCTACAGGGGACCATCACATATGGGTTTTATATTTTGGGAAATACCATTTTGACTATCTGTGTAATTTGAAAATGTATCCCAAGCCAAAACTTGTCAATGAGTAAATGAAAGTGAAATTTTTAACTTTTTCTGTTTTTCCATTGTATTGTATATTTGCTTCATTATTCTGTCCCAGCTCATATGTATGTACAATGACCTTGCATATTCTGTTGGTATAATCCTCTATGGCTTGTCAATGCCTCCTTGTAATAGCTCTCAATCATTCCTGAAAGAACATTGCACAGCTCTACTTCTTGTACCTCTTGAGAAACCCCTACTTTACCTGGTCAAACATTTATCATTTCTTAATGCCTCTGTATATCCCACAGTAGTTTTCAATTCTACCACTAGATGTAATTTTGACACCCACAACAACTGAACATTGGACTAATCACCAATACCTGCTGACATCATTGGTTCCTCAACAAAGGCCACCACATCCTCAGATGACCTTCCAGGAAAAGGAGGGGGGGGGGGGGGGCATGCAGCAGCTGATCTATTACTTGGTCTGGTGCCTGGAGCAATGCCATTTCCTCATCCTTAACTGCAGTTTGCCCCCATTACTGTTTTATCTGCTGACAACTGTACTACCTTTTCTTTCAAAACATGAACTGCCTTAATCTCCAAACTGCATCATGTGTGCCTGCCATTGCAACATCTTTACTCCTCATCCATACACAATACCCAAAGTATAAATATGCAACAGTTCACAACCTGAAAAAATAAATAACAAATTACAAACCATACCTTATCATTAACACTCTACACTCCATATATAGCCTTGCAACATGACCATATTGTAGCATGTAAAGCAAGTTACATATACTGACTCAGCCCACACTGCAGAATTCCCAAGCAAATTATATTGTGAATATCAACAGGCTCCAAACACTGAGCCTTACCATTGTCCTGAAACTCAGACACATTATCCAGTTGCTCTGACCTAAACCAAATAACGTCAAGTAATTTAAAAGGGGAGGGGGAGAGAAAGGGGGCAGAGGGAGGGGGGCAGAGGGAGGGGGGCAGAGGGAGGTGGGCAGAGGGAGGGGGGGAGAGGGAGGGGGAGAGAGAGGGGGGAGAGTTGGGCAGATCATGTAACCATTGTGGTGGCATACCCCTCCTACCAAATAGCCAAAGTACAAGACTAGTTTCCTATGATCTTCAAAGATTCCTGCTGCAACACCTTTGAAGGGAAGTTTTTAGCTATGGAAGGAGAAACCACTCTGGACCACAGGAGGGCTGCCACTGAAGAGGAGACAGACTTCAGGAATACAGTCTTCAGTGTTACCCAGCAGCAGTTTTTGGTTACACGGATATGCATTTTCAGACTGCTTTTATTTTGCTAATTGCTTTGTTTCATGGTAAATATTTTTTCTTCCCGAAGGCTTATTCTTCCACTTCCTGCTCCTGTAGAATTATCATTCCACTATCTTGCTAATCAGTGATATCACACACAAAATACTAGATAGTGAGTAATAGTATAGGTCAGGGATGAAACTGTGGGAGATGTCACTGTCAAAGCTATCGAGGTGGTCAGTCAGGAAATGGAACACTACTCTCAGAGAGCTCTCCAGGACTAATTAATTTTTCATTGGACTACAAAAACATCATACTGCTGAGTGGAATTAAAATGAAGAAGGCTAATTGTGGTACCTTTGCCAGGGTAGAAAATGCAACACATTACATGGTTTATAGATGTCTGACAATTTCTCTAAAAGGTTCAGTAGTTATGAAACATTGCAAGAGCAGCAATTTGCTCTCATTTCTCCATACGTGTTTCTGTGGTTCATTTGTTTCCAGGAGCTTGGCCTGTATTCTGTGAATAAAGCTGACAGGAACACATTCTTCAGATTCATCAATGGTTGTATACAGATTGAGTATTTTGATTATCTGAAAAACATGTGTAGCAGTTAGAACCATAGAAAAAAAATGCAGTAATAACTACAGAAGAAATATTCATTTCAGTTAATGGCTGTACTACTACTACTACTACTACTACTAGTACTACTACTACATTTGGAATGATTATGTATGAGACAGACAAAACTGTTCCCCAAAGAAGAATTTCAGAAGGAAGAACTAATTGTACCTACAAATAGTACATAATTCAGAGACAACAGCTGATACTCATTAAGACTTCAAGCGCATAAAATTCAGATTATATTCTGTCTTCAAGTATCATGTCACCATATCTGACAAACAAATGCCAAAACATTTGTGTTCTGACACTGACAATGGCAGATATCATTAGCCATGAAAGACCCATGTCTTTGTCACAGGAGGAGACAATTCCATTTACTAATATACATGGATGACTGCAGTGCTGTGTATGTCACGAAGTATTTAATTTTGCCAATATGTATACCATACAACATGATTGTACAAAGACATCCTGAAAAGCAATGCCTCTGAATTTTCTACATGAAAACTCTAAGATTCTTAAATAAAACATATGTTTTTAGTGGTCTGTATCTCTATTCTCAGCATAGTCTACCTGGTAACACATTTCTCTCCGAGATGACAATTTCTTGGTACAGTCATTGCAGAATATTTGACTTGGTTGATGGACCCAGAACCTCATCTCAGCTTGTACCACTTTATCATTGTCAAAGCAACATATTTGAAGGTGTTCTTTAAGTTTTGGAAAAATGAAAATTTGATTGTGCCAAGTTGGAATTGTATGGAGGGTGATCGATGACAATGAATTGAAGGTGGACGATTGTTGCAGATGTCACAGTGCTAATTTGTGATCTACCTTTGTCATACTAAAGGAGCAGGTGCTACATGTGTGGACAAACTCTTCTAACCCAGAATCTGATTTTAGCATGCTGTTTCTCATCCACTGACATAGTTACATTACTCACCACCATGTTACATGCTACAGTTCAGAGACCTCTCATGGCAGAGGGCTGCAAATATATAGAAATGAAGAATAAAGATGTAGAATGTTAATAACATGTGCTTTATTTAAAATGCATTAAGAGTTTGTGTATAAAATACGTGGAGGCTTACCTTTTCAGCATACCCTTGTACATGCTCCCATGCAATGCATTAGGAGCAGATAGAGGGCAAAATACTCAGAGATCTAACAGACTTAAAAGCACAATATAAAGAGGGTTACATCTGAAAAAAAAGTTTATTGTAGCAATAAGTGTGGTAGAAGATGCATAATACTTGTTTCCAAAGGAGTTGCAGAGAATTTAAGGAGTTTTCCTTCCCAACAAACTGCAACTGACAGGAACTTGGACATGACAACCATGGTAGGAGAAAGATATGGATGCAAAGTATGAGGACATACCTAACCACACTACAGTTAGCTTGATTGGTAACTTCTTGTTAACTACTTTCACATTTGTGAGCAAGCTTTTCCTTTTGCCAAAGAGATAGGGAAAGAAGAGTAATATCTGAAAGATTTAAAATGTTTATCAGAGCTAGCATTCCTGCCAGACATAAAAATACATCTGAACAATTGAAATTGTTACTGCAGTGGATGGAGAATTAAATGGTTGATGTGCAAAACAAAATCTGAGTGTTCTTGGAAAAGCTATGTTTGAGACACAAATGAGAAACTGCAATTTAACATTTTTGGGTCACCTGGCTTCTTTAAGATTACTAGTTTTACTGATTACCAAGTCAAGATAAACCAGTTCAGCATGTCCTTAAAAAGGGACTGCAGGAGCTCAATATTTTGGAAATGGAAATTAAATTATTCAGCAATCCTTTCCTGGTTTCATTCCATGGTCTGTCACCATTATCAAAGTTAAAATCTGTGAATGTAGTATTTCTAACTTCACTGAAAGATAGATACCACAGCACACTGACTTCGTCCTAGTGGGATTTTTCATTACAGCAAAAATGTTTCACAACCTATACAAAAATATGGTCATGATCATGTGCATGTTTGGGTATATATACTGATGTGATCACTTTTTTTGTCCATAGGAAGACTAAAAAGCAAAGAAGGGAGTTTTCTTTATGAGATTACGATGAATCTTCCACAATAACACTGCAGACACTTTGATTCTCAATATTTCCTCTTAATATGGAAAAACCTCAACTTCAGAAGCCCAATGAACATATTATATACTATTAATAGATTTCCTTATTATTTATTTCCTTTGTTTTCTGCATTTTTTAGTTAATGTAACACTCCAAATTTGTTGTTGACAATAGCATAATGTGCACCATTTATAGTTGTCAGGTTACAAGGTGCTGCTGTGCAGGCTAATTCAATTCCTCACTGACACCAACACTGGTTGGAGCAATCCACAAATTACTACGAGCACATAAGCTGGAACAACCTGTTCTAGCTGCAGAGAACTACATCATCAGTTGCTGTATAATATACATATGAAGCACCAAGAAATGCTAATTACTTTAATGAAAAAACAACTGTAGCTCACAAGTCTTTATAAATATGTTTCTTCCTAACTCATATGGTATATAAACCAGTCTTGAACATGAGTGGATGCATTACTATGTAAGAACCATCACAATGGGCAATCTAATCATGTGCAAAATCAATAAATCAGTTATAACTGACACCAATTTGAAACAATGATACAGTTAATTTTGAATACATACCTGCAACATTGAAAGTTTATCACACATATTGCATACATCCTGAACATTCTCGTCCAGCTTACGAGCCTGTAGCAAGTGGGCAGCCTGAATTATGGGCTGTAATGTGCTTGGCACATCAGTATACTGGAACAAATGTGATAATTAACCATTTGAAACACTGAATTTTGCTGCATTTAAAATTATTAAGAGAACATCAAGTACTATGTTTTGGTCTGTATTGACCAGCAGAATTGAATAGACATCTACAAGAGAAATCTGAACTCTTCAGTTTACCAAATGTGGGCACTGATATAATCAAGTTATGTGTCATAAGTGGACCTCTGCTGGTGATAATCTAAAGTACCATTTTATGTAAAAACTAATGGAATATGGAATACTGGTAAAAAAAAATATGTACATTCCCATTTCCTTTCAAATTTTAATGCTCTGTTGATAGAACAGCCAGGAAAGGGAGGAACACTTGTGATAAAGTGAAAGGGTCAAAAAAGAAATCAGTGGTGAAGAGTAAAAAATTTAGGACTGGACCTGTATGAAATTCCATAAACAAACACAGATGAATGATTTTAGTGTCACATGAACATCTTTGATTATTATTCACAAAAAAGGGGAGCACTCTACAACACAAATGTAGAGTGGGGTTCCTACAAATGATAGCTTTTCTCCTATATGACTCTATTCCTGCACTACAACACAATTGTAGAGTGGGGTTCCAACTAATGATGGTTTTTCTCCTATATAACTGTATTCCCTACAGGAGTACACAGATCCACTTCACTGCATTATTAAATCACTTAACTCAGTCACAAATGGGAAACTGGGATGGCTGGTGCAGTTATTCCTACTCACTGAAATGAATGGCTACAGATGACAGTGATAGACTCATTAAGTACTGTTAATACCAGATTGATATGACACATAATAAAGAAGATTAGAGATTGTTACATTCATAAAATGACCAGTAAATATCAATGTGCAAAGCATGGTGCGCTCTGAAACATTTGTGCTTGCATCAGTGTTGCACTTTGTTGTTGGATCTTTCTTAATCTGTGTTACAGAGCAGACAAACTTTCAATCTCCATGTTCTTTGGTGGGGTGCAAACGTCCAACAATGTCACCTACTCATACTTTCACTGGCCTTCAACCACTTTCCATGGATACTGAGAACAGTAGCACACAAAGAGCTAACCAACTTAGGTTTCAAGTCATAATAACTGCTATTTGTGGTGGTAGTAGTAGTAGTAGTAGTAGTAGTAGTAGTAGCAGCAGCAGCAGCAGATTTATTCATCCATAGATCTCTTATTACAAGGATATTGGACATGTCAAAGTATTTACAAGTTTAGAACAATTTAAAATAAGTTAGAGACAATCATTAGATTTACTCCTGGTATAGAATACTTTTTTGGTTCCTCCATAATGAGTGAGATGTTGAGTGCAGAAAGATGAAGAGATGTTAGTATTGTGCTATGCGTAGCTTGGGGGTAAGTTTTTCTAGAAAGGAAAAGAGAAGGAAAAAACAAGATGAAGGTGTTATGTGGAATGTTGTATGTTTTATCATCGTCATCATCATCATCATCATCTATTTATTTATTTATTTATTTATTTGTATAACTTTTTTTTATCAAAGCCCTACTCTGTTTTAGCTAAGTAGTCCTTCAATGTATAAAATATATTGTATAACAGGTAATTTTTAGCTGTCTTTTTAAATAAGTGAATTTTTGTAATTTCTTTAATCTCATTTGGCAATTTATTTTACAGTTTTATCCCATGGTAGAAAATACTGTTTTGAGTTTTATGTTTATTTTTTCTTGGTAAATGTAAGTTGAGCCTCTCTCTTGTTGCATGGTCATGGACAGAGCTGTTTGTGCAGTAATTACCAATGTTATTTTTGATGTGTACAATTGACTGGTAAATGAATTCACAAGAAGCAGTTAAAATCCCCAGTGTTCTGAACAGATCTTTACAATGTGCTTGGCTACTATTTTTGGTTATTATTCTTATGGCTCTTTTCTGGAGTTTGAAAATTGTGTTCATATTTTGTGCATTTGTTCCCAAAAAAAAAAATGCCATAGCTAAGAATTGAGTGTACATATGAATAATACGTAACTAAATGATACTGTGTGTTACACACTGATGATAGGATTCTAAGGGCTGATGACATTCTGTTTGCAAGTAACTTTGTGTGTTCACACCACTTCAACTGAGAATCAATAGCCAGTTCTAAAAATTTTGCATTTATTTCACAGTCTATAGAGGTAAAATCTACATTTAATTTAACATGGTCATTTTTCCTCTTCAAACTGAAATTCATGGCATTAGTTTTCTTCATGTTAAATTTCATTTTATTGCTTATTGACCAATCATAAACTTCCTTGAGAGTTTCATTTGCTTTCTTGGCAAGGAGTTCTCTTGTTTTCTCAGTGACTATAATATTGCTGTCATCAGCGAAGACAATTTTTTTCACCATGAGTAACGCTAGTGGGAATGTCATTGATGTATATCAGGAAAGTATTTGTCTCAATATGCTACCATGTGGATCCACTATAGTAATGTATTTTGGTTCTGATAAGAGTTTTACTAAATGTTTAGTTCTATTTGAAGTATGTGTTATCTCTACTTTTTGTGCCCTATCTGCTTCATATGATGGAAACCAGTCATTAGCTACTCCTCTTATTCCTAATGCTTCTAATTTATTTAATAGAATCTTGTGGTTGACTGTATCAAATGCCTTAGAAAGATCCAAAAATATGCCTGTGACATACTCATCTTTATCAAGAGCATCAAGTACAACTTTTGTGATTTCTACTATGGCTGACTTCGTATTTTTGCCACTTTGTAAATCAAATTTTGATTTGCTTAAAAGAATGTATTTATTCAGGTAATTCATTAATCTGTCTTTCATAATTGCTTCTATTATTTTTGAGAATGCTGACAGCAGGGAAATGGGCTGGTAATTTTCTATGTCTTCTGCATTAGATTTCTTAAGCAAAGGTACAACTCTTGCCTGTTTTAACTGCACTGGAAATGTCCCTGATGTGAAGGATTCATTTATTATATTTGTTAAGGGGCCTTGTATAATCCCTATAAATTGTTTCAGTACACACACTGGTACTTCATCTAAGCCTGCTGACCTTTTATTTTCTAGTTTTTGAATTGTTTTACTGACTTGATTCTCTGTGGTTGGAAGGAACATCATTGTATTAAGTGAAACATTATTTACAGGTGTTATATTTGTTTTGGGGAATTTTTGCTGTAACTTGTCTGCAATACTTGAAAAATGCTCATTTATATAGTTTGCTAAGTGTTGTGGATCATTTATTACCTTATCCTGCTCCCTTTGCAGTATGTTATTCTGCATTTGTTTGCCTCTTTCCATTTCCTTTTTTTATAACATCCAAGACTGCTTTGTTTTTATTCTTTGCATTATATATTATTTTATCATTAAATGACTTTTCTGCAGCAGCCAGCACATTCTTATAGATCTTTTTGTATCTATGATAGAAATTTACGAATTCTGGATCATTGCAAATATTTTTCTTGATGTGTTTAAGTGTTTGGGAGGACTTCTTAATACCTGCTGTTATCCATCTGTTTTTGTGAGATGTTGATACAGACATGCATACTTCTGGAAATGTGGAGAATTTAGAGAATTTCATACTCACATTGGTTTCCTTATACACTGCATCCCAGCTTTGTTTTTCTAGTTCTTTTGAAAAATCTTTTATTTTGATTTTTGATAGATGTTGTTTGTAGGCTTGGAGTTTAGGGAATGATTCAATGCCTGATTTTTACTACTGTTATTTGACAGAGATTGTCTGATACTTTGAGATCTTTTACAGCTAAATCACATTTTTCCCTGTCCATATTTGTGGCCACATGGTCAATTACTGATGCAGTCACTGTAGTAACCCTTGTTGCACTATTGACCAATAGGGACATGCCAAAACTTTGAAGGATGTTTATGAAGGTGCTGCTGGATTCATCTATGATATTAGTGTTGATGTTAATGTCCCCACACAGAATTATGTTGACCTTTGCACTTGAGACTTCATCTAGACCTGTTAATTTATTGAAAAAAATGTCCACACTACTACTGGGAGATCTAAACTCACACAAAAGCATTAATTTCTTGGTGATATCAAGCCCTGTTAATTCAGTAGCTGATATTTCAAAGTGTTTGTCTTCACTTACTGTACTGAGGTCATGACTTCATTTGAACTGTATTCCTTTTCTAATATAAATGCGTGATCCTCCACTCCTTGAAGTAGTTGCCCTTTCATACAATGATAATACTACATATTTGATTTATGTGTCTCTACACCAGTGCTCAGTAATACAAACTACTGTGCAGTTCAAAGATTGGAGCTCAACTTCTAATAGTTGTATTTTAATTTTTATTGATTGCATGTTTTGATGGAGAATTGTTAAGTCTATGAAATGCCCCATGTTACTCTTTCCAATGGTTTATTTTTATTTGCGTCATCTGGTAAGTGTGATATTTGAAGTGTTAAAATATGTCTTGTGAGTGATTGTTTCAGTATTTTTTAAACTGCTCAAGATAATCTTTATGATGGGCACCTGGTGTCTGGATTTATCCTAAAAAAGACCTACTTTTCCTACCTATGGCGACAGTTATTTGACCATGTGTGGCCAAAGATCCACTCCCTATACTTTCATGAATCAGCTGTACTAATCTTCCCTTCCCAGTCCTGTTTAGGTGCAGGCCATGCCTAGTCAAACCCCATCTGTTGATAATCCCAATGGGTAGCAGAGAAACATGAGCAAAGGTGGCTGTCCTCAGAGCCATTCTTAACCCCACATTGATTCACGTCACAGCTCCATCAAGGTGTGGTTGATCATGAAGCAGGAACAGCTCAACAAAGTATACGTTGGTGACATGAGTCAGGGAAGCTATCTTGCCAATGTCACCCCCTATGTCATATGCCCCATCCCTGTCCAAACTGTTTCCCATCCCACCCACTATCACTACATGGTCCTCTGCTGTAAAGTCCTTACATAAAGACCCTAGGTCCTCTATCAAATGACTTAGCCCTGCATTTGGCTTGAAGATACTGGTGGCCTGGTACGCTGCCCTTTAACTGAGGACCTACACCTCGACCATGGCTACTACCTAGCAGCAGCACTTTCTTCTTCCTAACACTTTGTACATTCCTAGACTTCTTGGCCATGATTGAAGTGTGCTGCATATTTCCTGCTCCTCATTCTACCTGAGGCTCTTCTCCATGTAACTCTGATAGTGGTAGATGCCTGTTTTTGCTGATGATGATAAAACTGTCAGATCATGTTCTCTTTCTTCCTATCCTCCTACCAGCTGCCACTTCCCAGCCACCCTCGTCCCCCTATCTCCCTTGATCCTTATGAATTCCTTCCTTGCTCCCTCCGACTGTATCTGGAGGGCATAGATTTTCCTTTCCTGTTCCGCAATCAAAATGTTCCTACTGCATACTCTGCATTCCAGGAGAGAGCCTCTTCTGTTCTCCCAACATTCTCCCCATTTCTATGTTTGCTGTTTACTTGTACATGAATAAATAAACATTGTTCTTTGGGCCACACTATTGTTTATGTCTAACATTATGACACAATTGGTGTTGAGTGTGGTGTTCACTTCATCATGCTCAGTGTATTTTGTTTTTCTGTCAGTTCTCATGTCCATGCAAGCAGTGCTGAAATCTCTCCTTTAGGAAAAGGAGGCCCTTTCAGTTGCTACCACAACTTTGTCAGCCACACTGACTGTGTAGGTTGGCTTCTATGTTATCAGCATAACCACTACCCTTTCCCCATTATGGTGTTGGGTCTGAAGACAACTGGCTTATGAGAAGTGGCTTAGGTAACACCACTTTGTTTTTGGTGTCACCAGTGCAATCATGTTTAAGGCTTTGTTCACTTCTTGGATTTCCCCTCAAATTTACCAGTTGTTGTTCCATCTTGTCCCACTCCAGGAACCATCATCACTTTCTTTGATGAAATATTTAAGTGTGTAATTTCTCCAGTTCTCACCAAAAAAGTGCATGCATGTAATTGCAGCACATGTTGAGTTCTATTGTTGACATAAACAACCCCATCAGTCCTACAGCCTCAGTTGCAAATATCAGTTTGTTACTGATGCTTGTCAGGATTCACATGCTGATTCTATGGTCTGTGAAGCCACCATTTGATTGGCTCCAGAAAGGAGGGACATCAACACAGACAACAGTCTGATACTCTATTTTTGGCTGAAGTGTTGAATATTACTCAATCTTTTGAGGCATCTCATGCTGTTGGTGATTAGACTGAGGCTTGGTGTGATGTCACCACAGCAACGTCTGTTCCTGGTTGTTTGAAATCAGTTAGTTCTTGGGGGAAGGAGGAGATGAGGGTGGAGTATACCACTCAGGTTCCTTTCAGAGCATGCAGGCACAATAGTGCTTTTCTTAGCAATTGTATACAACCACTCACTTGACGAAAGGTCTGTTCCTAAAGACTGGAAATAAGCACAGGTCACACCAATATTCAAGAAAGGAAATAGGAGTAACCCATTGAACTACAGACCCATATCACTGACCTCAATTTGCAGTAGGATTTTGGAGCATATACTGTACTCTAACATTATGAATCACCTTTAAGGAAATGACTTATTGATACATAACCAACACGGATTCAGAAATTATCTTTTTTGTGCAATGCAGCTAGCTCTTTATTCCCATGAAGTAATGAGGGCTGTTGACAAGGGATCTCAGATCAATTCCATATTCCTAGATTTCCAGAAGGCTTTTGATACCATTCCTAACAAGTGACTATTAATCAAATTGCATGCATCTGGAGTATTGTCTCAGTGGTGTGACTGGATTCGTGATTTCCTCTCAAAAAGGTCACAGTTCATACTGATAGACGGTAAATCATCAAGTAGAACAGAAGTTATATCTGGTGTTCCACAAGGTATTGTCATAGGCCCTCTGCTGTTCCTGATGTACATAAATTATCTAGGTGATAATCTGGGCAGCCCCCTTAGATTGTTTGCAGATGATGCTGTAATTTACTGTCTAGTAAAATCATCAGATGATCAATTCCAATTACAAAATGATCTAGAGAGAATTTCCATATGGTGGAAAAATTGGCAATTGGCACTAAACAAAGAAAAGTGTGAGGTCATCCACATGGGTACTAAAAGAAATCCCATAAACTTTGGGTATATGATAAATCGCACAAATCTAAAGGCTGTCAATTCGACTAAATACCTAGGAATTACAATTATGAGCAACTTAAATTGGAAAGACCACATAGATAATATTTCGGGGAAGGTGAAACAAAGACTGCGCTTTGTTGGCAGAATACTTAGAAGATGCGACAAACCAACTAAAAAGACAGCCTACATTACACTTGTCCATCCTCTGCTGGAATATTGCTGTGCAGTGTGGGATCCTTACCAGGTGGCATTGATGGAGGACATTGAAAAAGTGCAGAAAAGGGCAGCTCGTTTCGTGTTATTGTGTAATAGGGGTGAGAGGTTCACCTGACATGATACGTGAGTTGGCGTGGCAGTCACTGAAACAAAGGCTGTTTTCTTTATGGCAAGATCTATTTATGAAAAATGAATCACCAACTTTCTCTTCTGAATGCGAAAATATTTTGTTGACAATCACCTATATAGAGAGAAATGATCATCATAATAAAATAAGAGAAATCAGAGCTTGAACAGAAAGATTTAGGTGTTCCTTTTTCCTATGCGCCATTTGAGAGTGGAATGGTAGAAAAGTAGTATGAAAATGGTTCGATGAACCCTCTGCCAGGCACTTAAGTGTGAATTTCAGAGTAACTATGTAGATGTAGATGGCAAGTTGCCCAGTGCCTAGGGCACATGGCCTTGACATGCTACATGAAACAGTGTGGGAAAGATGAGTGTGGTGCTTGGTTGTCATTTGTCACTGTCCATGAGGGTGCAGAAGCTGCGTGCACTATATATAATATTTTGCATGCATCATTCTCAGCCCTCTTCTGCAGGTGTTAATTGTGTATCTCCAATGCTTATGACTTTTAACACATTGTTTATTGAAGTGTGAGTAATAGACAAAGAGTTCAGGCAAAGAGTGGACACACATATACAGCACTGACATTGCTGAACTTGTGAACATATGTTGATTTGGTATGTTTGGCATTGTGTCTGTGTACTTAACATCTGGCGAGTTACAACTGAACAACGTATTTGAGTTTTGGGGCAATTTACAGCTTACACTGTGTATAAATCTGTGGTTCATTCCTTAACTCTTCTCGTAGTGGATGATGCTGGTGCCAACAATTTATTTGGTCTGGATGCTCTCCATGTTTCTGGTTTTTTATTGCAGATGCAGTGCACCTCACTTCTGATGAGTTCCCTTTAGCAGCAGTTAGATTCGCAGATTCTGAGTTCACATTTTTTTATGTTTTAGGTTGTGCCACTAATTTTACAGCCCACACTACCTTGAAACCTACTGTGCAGCCACATTTTTACATGCGTACCCTATTCCTGTAGCTTCGAACAAACAAATGAAATCAGAATTTTATAATTATATAGGCTGATGATTTTGGGGTCTTACGGCCTATTACAACAAATATGTGGCCTGTCCTCACTGTCTGCTAAAAAATCAAATGGTGAGTAGCGCCTCTGCAGTGACAAAGTTTCCGATAACACACACACTATTATTGACACTCACCCTTTGCCCCATCAGGATGAGTTGTTGGCCAGACTTATAGGAGGCTAGTTATTTGCTAAAACTGAATTATCTTAAACCTATTTACAGGTTGCATTGGATGAGGATCCAAAAAGGCTCCTTGTGACAGGGACGCCCTTTGGGATATACCAAAATCAGTGCCTCCCATTTGGTGTGGCAGGCACACCTGTCATTTTTCAGCATTTTTGGAACAATTGATGATGTCTGTTCTGGCATGCACCAACTATCCTGATGATATTGTCATGATGGGTGCATCCAAGGAAGAGCATTTATGCAACTTATGTTACTTGGTCATGGCCTTAAATACTGCAGCCATCAATTGTGTATTCTTTCAGGATAACACAAAGCAGGGTTGATCAAGATTTTAGCTCCCAGGCCATGCCCAGACACAAGGGCCAAAGTGTTCAGCCTCCCTTCATGTTTCCCGTATTGCCATGATACACTGTCTCAGCGCAAGGTGGGAGAAGAGGGGAAAACGGAACACACCTCATTTAAATGGCACTGCAAGCACACTGCATACTAAGTGGTTTTATATTTCACATTTACCAACAACATAGCTAACAAAAAAACATATTTTCAGTATTATTTAATTATTTTTGGCTCATTGAAGACATAATTTTTATCTGGTAGCAACTGTTAGTATATGGGCAGATGCAGACAATTTCACAGTTTTGCACTCACGTTGCCACATAACTGCGACTTATTAAGTTTCATAGTAAAAAAAAATGTTTTTCACACAAATATGATGATTGAAACATTGTAGCACTTTTGTAATCTCATTATGATGACTTTGAAACTCTACCTGGTGAAAGTAATATAGATGTTCTGGACAGTTTTAATGCAGAAAGATTTGTAATTAAAACTAGAATTACAAGGCAGTTCAATCAATTACATCTGTATAAGACTGGGGGCACTTTCAATTGAAACAAAGGGTATAAAAAACTGATGTACAATTGACAGTGTCCTCAAAATCTTTATAAAACTATCCTTGTAATTCTTGTAAGGCCACAGTGGATTCTTCAAACTTTGTATTTTCTTTCATGGCAGACAGCTTACGGAACTGGACTGTCTTTGCCAGGATGTATCCCTTCTACAACACGATTTTCTTTTCAAATGCATCCACATAAAATCAGAAAGAAGTGTGAATATTGAGCAGTCGAGTCTACTTCAAATGCAAAGTCTGCACTCCATTGTGGATGTTCAAATTTTCATTTCTGCTCTCCTTTTTCCTTCATAAATTCAACAATAGTGACTTTTAAGTCAAGAAATCACTCCAGGCATGCCCCTTGACTTAATGAATGTACTTTCAGTAATATATGAAGTCTCTGCACCCTTTGTTCAGTTCTATTGAAATGTATTGCAACTGACAATGGAATAATGTGTGTGACTTCAGAAATTTTTCTGGTCATACCATCAATTTCTTCAGGCACTCCAGGCCTGCAAATGTCTAGATGCTACCAACACCATTCTCACTGGCCCTCACTTATGATGCTTTGCAAGAGGTGGCCACTGCACATGTCAGGGGCCATGTCACTTCCACCTTTACTCACAAGTTCCAGGCAAGAATCTGCTCCCATATCCACCAACCTCCACCAACATCTCCAATGCCCACCACATAGGTCATGGTTGTGTCATCATTTGCCCCAATGCTGGCATCAGGGGAGTAACCTTTTGGTAAGAGGGGAGGGGTGCTATAATCCTGTACATCATATATGGATATGATCCATGTTACCAGCTTACCAGTGCACTACAGTCATACTCTTCCAGTGGCATCTGTGCGAGATGGCCACTGGAGGCTGCCCATAACTTGGGCACATGGTGCATCTGCTGGAGATCTCCTCCATATAAGGATAGCAACAGCAGGTGCTCATCCTCAGATTATGTTCTACTGTTTATTGTACCATTTGTGTGTGTGTTGTTTACTTGTATGTGGTTAAACAAACTTTGTTCTTTGTGGCCACACTTTTATTTGTGTCTGGCAGCACAACAGACAGGTAACAGCCAATCATCACAACTGTAGACAGAATGATGTGCCATCTAAACAATATTATTGATACACATACGAAGATACATAAAATGATGAGACAGAGTCATTGTATGACAACTGTTATATTTAATAAAAAAATAATAGTTAAATTGATTTTAAGGTTGTAATCTAACATCTGCATAGATGAACCTTAATTTGACATGAGAATGAAAACTGTGTTTTGTTCAAAAAATGTTCAAATGTGTGTGAAATCTTATGGGACTTGACTGCTAAGGTCATCAGTCCCTAAGCTTACACACTACTTAACCTAAATTATCCTAAGGACAAACACACACACCCATGCCCGAGGGAGGACTCGAACCTCCGCCGGGACCAGCCGCACAGTCCATGACTACAGCGCCTTAGACCACTCGGCTAATCCCGCGCAGCCTGTGTTTTGTCATTTAAAACTAAGCTGGTATTCTATATCATATGTTTATTGATTTAAACTATCCATTTCCCTTTTTTCTTATAGTCATGTAAAATGTCACAGCGCACATATTAATGCATCATTTTCTCTTAAGAGATGTTGTGCAAGGTTGAACTCATCTTCCATAGTGTCCATCTTCTCTCATGTTCTGACAACCTAACTACCACAGATCTGCTTGACTGTGTTAGCAGTTGATTTTGTACACAGTGATCTGCTCTTAATATTTCATTGTGTCTTTAACATAAAATAATGATTACATTATGGATATTGTTTGAATATCAGGTTTGGATAATGGAACCACACACCTAGGAATTGAAAGCTTGTGACTGGATGCTACCATCCTGCACAGGTCACAGTAGAAGTAGCTGTTTTTCTGTAAGTGATAAATAGACCTTTAATTGTGTTAATGGGAGATTCTTCTATGGAACATTTGCCATATCACAATTAAAAAGTGCTGCTGCCAGTAGTGATGCTATCTTGTGTGGTGAAATTAATACAGTTATCAAGTTCAAGAGGAAACTTGTGTCCAGTGATGTTATCTCTAAGAAAGTCAAAAAATAAAAATTCCTAAATAATTCTAAATTTCACAATCTGCATGAAGATCCAACCGCAGCTTCTAACAACCAAGAGGAACAAAACACTACAAAATCATGTGAAAATTTCAGCTCAGAAACCAACAGCTGGACACTTGTAAATATGAATCCAACGGCTCCTAGATGTTTTGGTTTACCTATGTCACATACAAATGACATCCAGTACCGCCAGAAGTGCCCTGTTTCTCTGCTTCTTGTTGATTACTAGGGAAGAAACTAGATTACACCACAAGAAGAAAACAAAACTTAAACTAATATTTGGCATCAGAAATTCCACAGCTCTTGTAGCTAAAATTCAAACAATATTGGTTTTAACTACACTGCCTGACAAAAAGTCACTTAACAGCCATGGTCAGATATCAATTTACTTTCATATACATATGCATGATTGTCAAGTACGTAATGATTAGAGTTGCAGGTAGTCCATTACTGTTGTTCGAGTTAAGTGTTGTTACAAAGCCTGGTGGGATATATAAGTAGCATGGACAGTGTAAGATGTTGAGTGATCACTGTGAAGAACATGGAGGTGCCACATACTCTTTTTTTTAGATAGTGTTATCAGCGCCTGACAGAGTTTGAAAGGAGCCTCATTGTGGGTCTTCAATTGGCTGGCTCATCAGATTGTGCAATATCCAGATTTGATGGCATTTGTATGTGACAGTGGCTATGTTTGACTGTATGGGAGTGTAAGGTCACATATAATTATTGTGAATGTTTTGGTGAACTGCACCTGACCACCACATAGAGGGACTGTCATATTTTGCACTAACCACAATGTAACCCCTCCTCACTTACACCTGCCTTCCCAGAACAAATAATGAACTCCTGCTACATTCTGTGTCATTCCACACCATTGGTCAGAAACCAGCAGCAGTTTGACCAGAGAATTACCATCCCATGAGGTGGTCATTAAAACCACAATACAGCCTTCTTTTTGGAGTGATGCTATGGCCAGGAAGAATAAACTGCTAATTAATGTTGTCACATTGTCTTTGTTGATGAACTGAAGTTTTGTACTACCCTGGATGACCATCATTGGTCAGTACAATGCCGGTCTGGGAGAGTTCCCATTCTTTCATCATTTTGTAGAGGCACAAGGTGTTACTCCTGCATGCAGTATATTAAGGACTAGTTACAACGATTGTGGGCCAACTTGCCTCAGGAGAGGACACAAAGTCCTTATGATGCCTTTTCCAACCAAATTAGTGCATACATCCATTTCAGAGGGGTGCAACATCATACTGGTAAGTGGACTCATACTATTAGGTTCTTTGTAAATTTGATTCAGTTTTGTAACCACTGCTGTAACATCACATAACTTCTCAACCTGTGAAGTTTACTTTTTCCCCTTCTTGGAGCTTCACTTTTTTGTCATGTAGGATAGGTTTGTTCAACATCACTCGTTGTATACGAATACTCCCACTGATGGCTGTAAAAACAAATCGAGATACCATTTATACATACCTAAGCTGAATTTCATAGTGCTACACATCAACAATTACCACTGAAAAATGTGTAAAACAGAATTATTTTCTGTTTGAGAACACTTACTACAGACCATCTAATGACATAACTATGGATTTCTTTTATTAGTCCTACACTACATGATTTTTCACAGACAAATTGAACAAGCACTCTTCCTGTGAAAGCAACAAGAGCTGAAAAATTAAATACTGGATCAGATATGTGGGTGATGTGAAGTGTTTATGGAATAGTATCACTAGACAAATGCATTCCTACAAGATTTAAAGTCACAACACAAGGTGTACAACTTTGCTTCCACCGTTTGCCGATAGGTGGCGACAATGGTAAGTAGTGGTTGAAACAAACAGATTGCAGACATCAGGCAGTTAGCTTGGACCACAGTCAACATAGCCTCATTCAAACATTAGTTGATTTTTGTCTGCATCATGAAGTTGTACTTAATTGCAAATGTCAGTTTACGAGCCCAATTCTCATCATTTGTGGGAGGTGACACTGTTTTGTTTCAATATGAAGAAAACAGCGGCTGAGCCTCATTGAATGCTCTCAGGTATGTATGGTAAGGATGCTATTAGTGAAATAATGTGTCTTGAGTGGTTTCAATGCTTCGAGAACGGTGATTTTAACGTCATAGACTGGCATAGTTGTGGAAGAGAGAACGTTTTTGAAGATGCAGAATTGGAGACATTGCTGAGTAAAGACTCGCTTCAAACTCAAGAAGAATTGTCACAATTAGTGGGAGTGACACATCAAGCAATTTCAAAACTTTGTAAGGCTATGGGCATGATTCAGAAAGAACAAACTTGGGTCCCGTGTGAACTGAAACCAAGAGACACTTAACGGCGTTTGTGTGTTTGTGATCAGTTGCTTCAAAGGCAAAAACCGAAGGGATTTCTGCATCACATTGTGATCGGGGACAAAAAATGGGTTCATTACAATAATCCTAAATGCAAAAAATCATGGAGATATCCTTGCCATGATTCTACATCAATGGCCAAACCGAATATTCACGGCTCCAGGATCATGTTTTTCATTTGGTGGGACCACCTTGGCATCGTGTACTATGAGGTGTTAAAACCAAGTGAAACAATCACAGGTGCTTGTTATCAAATGCAATTAATGCGTTTGAGCAGAGCATTAGAAGACAAACGGCCCTAATACAGTGAGATGCACAATAAAGTGATTTTGCAGTGCGACAACGCTTGACCCCACGTTGTAGAAGAGGTCAAAACATTTGTGGAAACGTTAAAATGGGCAGTCCTACCCCACCTGCAGTATTCTCGAGACATTTCTCCCTCTGACTATCACCTGTTTAGATCAATGGCATGTGGCCTGGCTGACCAACACTTCCAATCTCATGATGAAGTCACAAATTTGATCGATTCATGGATCACTTTAAAATATGAACAATTTTTTCGATGTGGAATTTGTACACTGCCTGAAAGATGGGAGAAAGTGGTGGCCAGCAATGGAAAAAAATTTGTTTCATTAAAGCCTCAAATGTTGGGGAAAAAACGGCGGAAGCAAAGTTGAACACTTTGTACAATAAAATACAATTCACTATGGAGATGGTAGGTTTTTCTGTAAATTATTTCAATACAGATCTAGTGCTCCATACAACGAAACATCAGTCATGAAGTTAGTTTAATCTAAGTGTATCTGTCATGTTTTTAGAGTAGAAGGTATCCTATGCAATATTATCACATATGACATCAAGGAATTATACAGGGTGGTCCATTGATAGTGACTGCGCCAAATATCTCACGAAATAAACATCAAACGAAAAAACTACAAAGAATGAAACTCGTCTAGCTTGAAGGGGGAAACCAGATGGCACTACGGTTGGCACACTAGATGGCGCTGCCATAGGTCAAACGAATATCAACTGCATTTTTTAAAATAGGAACCCGTATTTTTTATTACATATTTGTGTAGTACGTAAAGTAATATGAATGTTGTAGTTGGACCACTTTTTTTGCTTTGTGATAGATAGCACTGTAATGTAATGTTCCGCCAGTGTGGACGATATTTGCTTTGTGATACATTACCCACATTAAAACGGACTGTTTACCAATTGTGGAATGGTCGATATCATGTTGATGTATGGCTATTGTGATAAAAATGCCCAAAGGGTGTGTGGTATATATGCTGCTAGGTATCTTGGACGACATCATCCAAGTGTCTGGACAGTTCACCGGATAGCTACGTTACTTAAGGAAAGAGGAAGTTTTCAGCCACATGTGAAACGTCAGCCACGACCTGCAACAAATGATGATGTCAAAGTAGGTGTTTCAGCTGCTGTCACAGCTAATCCGCACATCAGTAGCAGACAAATTGCATGAGAATCGGGAATCTCAAAAATGTCTGTGTTGAGAATGCTGCCACTGTGCACAAGAGAAATTACTGGACGATGACAGATTTTTTGCATGCGTTCTATTTAGCGATGAACCGTCATTCACCAACAGCTATAATGTAAACTGGCATAATATGCACTATTGGGCAATGGAAACTCCACGTTGGCTGTGGCAAGTGGAAAATCAGTGACCTTGGTGGGTTAATGTATGGTGCAGCATTATGGGAGGAAGGATAATTGGCCACCATTTTATCGATAACAATCTAAATGGTGCAATGTATGCTGATTTCCTACATAATTTTCTGCCGATGTTACTACAAGATGTTTCACTGCATGACAGAATGGCGGTGTACTTCCAACATGATGGAAGTCCGGCACATAGCTCAGGTGCAGTTGAAGCGGTATTGAATAGCATATTTCATGACAGGTGGATTGGTTGTCAAAGCACCATACCACGGCCCGCACGTTCGCCGGATCTGATGTCCCTGGATTTCTTTCTGTGGGGAAAGTTGAAGGATATTTTCTATCGTGATCCACTGACAATGTCTGACAACATGCGTCAGCTCATTGTCAATGCATGTGTGAACATTACGGAAGACGAACTACTCGCTGTCAAGAGGAAAGTCGTTACACGTATTGCCAAATGCATTGAGGTTGACGAACATCATTTTGAGCAATTATTGCAGTAATGTGGTTTTTGCAGGCAATCATGCTGTAACAGCATGCATTCTCAGAAATGATAAGTTCACAAAGGTACATGTATCACATTAGAACAACCAAAATAAAATGTTCAAATGTACCTACATTCTGTATTTTAATTTAAAAAACCTACCTGTTAGCAACTGTTTGTCTAAAATTGTGAGGCATATATTTGAGACTATTACAGTGCCATCTATCACAAAGTGAAAAAAGTGGTCCAACTAAAACATTTATATTTCTTTATGTACCACACGAATATGTAATAAAAATAGGGGTTCCTATTTTTAAAAAAAATGGAGTTGATATCCATTTGAACTATGGCAGTGCCATCTAGCGGGCCAACCATAGCACCATCTGGTTTCCCCTTTCAAGCTATACAAGTTTCGTTCAAAAATTTTTTACGTTTGAGACTTATTTCGTGAGATATTTGGCCCAGTAATGATCAATTGACCACCCTGTATACAATTCAAAGTGTAGATGTTGGTATTATAATTGTAAAGCATTTTATCTACATTCAGCATTTGCAGATGAAATGTACATGCCTTCCACAAGAGTTGCCACATTTGTCTTCAATCCTAGAAGTCTGATGTATCACACTACATGACTAAACCATTATTGATGGCTGGAATAACACCAATACAAAAGGAATTATTCAATAGAAATTACTTATAGTACATTTTTACTGTAACAGAGTTGCACTGTTAGATGTGACACATCAACAGATTTCCCTCTGATATGTTATTTGTGGGGCTACATTATGCAGTTCCAGATGACAGTCTATTCCTTATGTTATCTGCAAGTTACTTTGGAGTCATCTGCTACACTTAGTGACAAGTCACTGTTGAGCAACAGGAAAAGAGGGTGTCCCAGGGCAAAACACTGTAAATACCCCAAGTAAGTGACCTAATCAGACCAATTTTAATTTTTAGTTACATAACAGTCTAAAACAACATTATTTTTCCCACAACATAATAAGATTTAAGGAACTGCATGGATTTCCCTAAATCCATATTGTAGTCAATTCGACGATACGAAAGTGATTCCATAAGCCAAAGCCTATGAATACCCCACGTTTCATTAATCATGTATGTTTTCTTTGCAGGGAGGAAGAAAAAAAATAGACTATTGATAACACTGCATGTACCTGTAGTCCCATGTCACGACACCACTGTTCAAGATGTGATAGATTATATCTTATCTGCATTCCTTTACTCCAATGACACAAATCCTTTCGGAGCATTAGGTTGTTCAGTGAAATGGCACAGATGAAGTAGAACATCTGGAAAATTAAAACACACGACTTCACTTAAAATGGTAACATTGTCATGGGTATTTTCTTTTATTTCTGGTTTGCAATCTACTAGAGACTTCAGTATTTACAAAATACAGCAGTTTCCTTCTAGTCTAGGATCATGTAACTTACTGTTAGAAAATTTGTAATCTCACCTGCCGAAATATCTGGACAGTAAGTTCTGGGTCAACACCATGGTTCCCCATAATTTTATAGATATAATTTAGTTCCTGCAAGTGTGCATCCAATGACTTCTGTACACCCAAAAATGGCTCAGAATCTCTTGATGTCAACACAGCTCTTCCTCTCTTTCCACTAGCTATCTGGCTTGTCAAGCCACTTATTTCTTCACGTTCAAGAATAGCTGCCACCACCAGTGGCTGTATCCTTTCTTGTATGTGCCCAGCAAGACTCTGAATAATGGCATGTGAATCTTAGACGTTATTTTGGGACAGTTAAATATACCTGGTAGATAAATTCATAAAGCTGCTACTTTCATAGATGAAATAATACCAATACAATCTGTTAAGGAAAACTCAAAATAAGATTAAAAATTTTCTTACTTCAATCTTTTAATGCAGATATTCAATCCACTATATAGCCAACAGAACAAACCCCCACTTTATGTCCTCCATGCAATGATTTAAGAAATAAATAAATAAATAAATAAATAAATAACAAAGAAGCATATAATTGAGTCTGTAATGTTTCTCAGCACTTACATAAGTAAACCAAAGAGAATACAAAGACTATAAACTATGTCTTTGCTGTACTTTAGTGCATTCAAAATTGAAGCAATTTACAAAATCCACCAAAATACGAACAGACCTGATCGACATTGTTTCTTCACCTCTGTGGACCTCTGTTGCATCTCATACTGTGATGTGCATATAATCTCAGGGAGTATTACATACTACATCATTTGGACAGTAACCCCAGAGTCACTCTGCACTTTATCATGTAGCCGTGTAGTTGTCACACACTATGTTGTTGTTGTGGTCTTCAGTCCTGAGACTGGTTTGATGCAGCTCTCCATGCTACTCTATCCTTTGCAAGCTTCTTCGTCTCCCAGTACTTACTGCAACCTACGTCCTTCTGAATCTGCTTAATGTATTCAGCTCTTGGTCTCCGTCTATGATTTTTACCCTCCACACTGCCCTCCGATGCTAAATTTGTGATCCCTTGATGCCTCAGAACATGTCCTACCAACCGGTCCCTTCTTCTTGTCAAGTTGTGCCACAAACTCCTCTTTTCCCCAATTCTATTCAATACCTCCTCATTAGTTATGTGATCTACCCATCTAGTCTTCAGCATTCTTCTGTAGCACCACATTTCGAAAGCTTCTATTCTCTTCTTGTCCAAACTATTTATCACCCATGTTTCACTTCCATACATGGCTACACTCCATACAAATACGTTCAGAAATGACTTCCTGACATTTAAATCTATACTCGATGTTAACAAATTTTTCCTCTTCAGAAATGCTTTCCTTGCCATTGCCAGTCTACATTTTATATCCTCTCTACTTTGACCATCATCAGTTATTTTGCTCCCCAAATAGCAAAACTCCTTCACTACTTTAAATGTCTCATTTCCTAATCTAATACCCTCAGCATCACACGATTTAATTCGACTACATTCCATTATCCTCGTTTTGCTTTTGTTGATGTTCATCTTATATCCTCCTTTCAAGACACTGTCCATTCTGTTCAACTGCTGTTCCAAGTCCTTAGCTGTCTCTGACAGAATTACAATGTCATTGGTGAACCTCAAAGTTTTTATTTCTTCTCCATGGATTTTAATACATACTCTGAATTTTTCTTTTGTTTCCTTTACTGCTTGCTCAATATACAGATTGAACAACATTGGGGAGAGGCTACAACCCTGTCTTACTCCCTTCCAAACCACTGCTTCCCTTTCATGCCCCTCGACTCTTATAACTGCCATCTGCTTTCTGTACAAATTGTAAATAGCCTTTTGCTCCCTGTATTTTACCCCTGCCACCTTCCGAATTTGAAAGAGAGTATTCCAGTCAACATTGTCAAAAGCTTTCTCTAAGTCTACAAATGCTAGAAACATAGGTTTGCCTTTCCTTAATCTATTTTCTAAGATAAGTCGTAGGTTCAGTATTGCCTCACGTGTTCCAATATTTCTACAGAATCCAAACTGATCTCCCCCAAGGTTGGCTTCTACTAGTTTTTCAATTCGTCTGTAAAGAGTTCACATTAGTATTTTGCAGCTGTGGCTTATTAAACTGATTGTTCGGTAATTTTCACATCTGTCAATACCTGCTTTCTTTGGGATTGGTATATTATATTCTTCTTGAAGTCTGAGGCTATTTCGCCTGTCTCATATATCTTGCTCACCAGATGGTAGAGTTTTGTCAGGACTGGTTCTCCCAAGGCCCTCAGTAGTTCTAAAGGAATGTTGTCTACTCCCGGGGCCTTGTTTCGACTCGGGTCTTTCAGTGCTCTGTCAAACTCTTCACGCAGTATTGTATCTCCCATTTTGTCTTCATCTACATTCTCTTCCATTTCCAGAATATTGTTCTCAAGTACGTCGCCCTTGTATAGACCCTCTATATACTCCTTCCTCCTTTCTGCTTTCCCTTCTTTGCTTAGAACTGGATTTCCATCTGAGCTCTTGATATTCACACAAGTGGTTCTCTTTTCTCCAAAGGTCTCTTTAATTTTCCTGTAGGCAGTATCTATCTTACCCCTAGTGAGATAAGCCTCTACATCCTTACATTTGTCCTCTTAGCCATCCCTGCTTAGCCATTTTGCACTTCCTGTCTATCTCATTTTTGAGATGTTTGTATTCCTTTTTGCCTGCTTCATTTACTGCATTTTTATGTTTTCTCCTTTCATGAATTAAATTCAATATTTCTTCTGTTACCCAAGGATTTCTACTAGCCCTCGTCTTTTTACCTACTTGATCCTCTGCTGCCCTCACTGCTTCATCCCTCAGAGCTACCCATTCTTCTTCTACTGTATTCCCCCCCCCCCCCCCCTTTCTGTCAATCGTCCCCTTATGCTCTCCCTGAAACTCTGTACAACCTCTGGTTTTATCAGTTTGTCCAGGTCCCATCTCCTTAAATTCCCACCTTTTTGCAGTTTCTTCAGTTTTAATCTACAGCTCATAACCAATAGATTGTGGTCAGAGTCCACATATGCCCCTGTAAATGTCTTACAATTTAATACCTGGTTCCTAAATCTCCATCTTACCATTTTATAATCTGATACCTTTTAGTATCGCCAGGATTCTTCCATGTATACAACCTTCTTTTATGATTCTTGGACCAAGTGTTAGCTATGATTAAGTTATGCTCTGTGCAAAATTCTACAAGACAGCTTCCTCTTTCCTTTCTCTCCCCCAATCCATATTCACCCACTATGTTTCCTTCTCTCCCTTTTCCTACTCTCGAATTCCAGTCACCCATGATTATTTAATTTTCGTCTCCCTTCACTAACTGAATAATTTCTTTTATCTGATCATACATTTCATCAATTTCTTCATCATCTGCAGAGCTAGTTGGCATATAAACTTGTACTACTTTAGTAGGCATGGGCTTCATGTCTATCTTGGACACAATAATGCGTTCACTATGTAAGCGTACACTATTCAGTAGGTGTGATCTGATTTGAGCTAGAACTTAGGTATTATTTTGAATATGTCATAAATACAATGAGAAAATCAAGTGCCTATCACCTCCATGAAAATTTTCATGTTTTACCAAATGAACCTAGCTCCAACTACTCAAAAATTTGACACTGAACTGTGCAATCTGTGCATGGTTCTTAGTAGAGTCACATTTCCATGTTAACACTGTATAATATTAGCTTGTTTCTTCATACTTTAAGTGCAGTATCTACGTCTTATTCAGTATTTAATCTGCATCAAGCTCTTGTGTTCCAATCCAAAAGCTATCCTATACAATGGCACACTAAGAACCTGAGGTTAAGGGGGAGACTAAATTTCAGTTCGGACTAATTCTCACGAATCTTGCAAGGAGCATATGGAGTTTACACTTGAAATGTAATGAAATAATATTCTAAGCATAGTCTCATGAGGTAATCAGTTAAGTGGGAATTCTTACATCATACTCTCAGGTCAGCTGATGAATAATTATTGCATCACTTAACGCAATGGGAGAACATTAGGTGGTATTTAAGAAATATTCTCAGAAAGTTAAGTTAGATCTGGATTTTGCACATGAAAAATTTAGACAGATACAAAATAGTTAAAAGAAATCTGTTCTATGGCTTGGGCATGCATAAAATACAGAGCAGAAATTATAATAATCCACAAAGTGAGTGAGTAGGGAGAAATTTCAACACACAAATTGCCATGTTTATGTTCCAGGTTACAAATATTGCTCAATGTTATGACCACCTGCATCCATGACAGCCTGGGTACCATCTCAATTGTTTGTATCACTTTTTGAACAGAGGACAATGGAATGTTCAGCAGTTGTGGCACAGCTTGAAAATTGTTACTGCGTCCAGCTTTTTCTGCCACGGCAACAGTACGTTCTTCAACATGTGGCACAATTGGCCACCAGCCTTTTTCAGGAGTAATTTCCAAATTTCCAGTTAGTTCAGACTTCTGAATCATGTCCTTCAACACTGGTGTAGAAAGAGGACCTCTTCAATATTCTTTTAATGCCTGAGACTTGTGAAGAGCTGCAACACTATTGCTGCTGTTTTGACAAAAAAAGTTCTATGAGTAAAGCCCTGCTCACATGTCCAGACCCTTATTGACTGTCTGCAGCTGTAATGCACATTGATACTTACGTTTCAGCACTGTGTCTCTGTACCAGTATTCCTACTAATGGCAAGTCATGATACTAACACTACTGACAATGCAAATCCTGCAGCACACAGTCTGAATGCTGTAAAGTTGGGTACCAATACAGTAAATGGTTTTCCACCTACACTTGCTCAAATAGCGAAGTTCAATAACAATGCTCCCCATCCCTCACCTTTCCCCCCTACTCCCTGGATTGAATTCAGGTGTTCTAGAAAGTCATTCAAGTTCTCACTGCCATGAAGCCAAATAACAGAAGTATCATCTATGTATCTGAAAAAATGTGCAAGTTTCAGCTGCAGACTCCAAGGTGTGTTCCTCGAAATCTTCCATAAACAAATTGGCAATGATGGGTGACAACGGGCTTCCCATCGCAACTCCATCTGTCTGCTCGCAGTACTGGTCATTGAATAAAAAGTAAGTGGGTGTCAACACATCACTTACTTTCTGCAGTTTTGCATTGAAAATGGCAAGGTATGCTCCTGTTGAAGTATCGGCAGTTGTCAACGACACCACCTAGCTGCATTCTCTTAAGTTATTTGGACACTGTATATGTCAGGAGAAACTAAGATCTCACATTGTTTATTTCTATTGGGAGGAAATTATCATTGCTTGTGGAGGTTGGATAAATTTTGCAGCAGTACAGTAAGATTAAAATGTGCATTGTCATTTTTACTGCAGTGTTGTGATCAAAATATTGTTCCAACATTTGCCAAAGTAGCGCATCATATTAATTCTCCTGCCATCAGTCTTTATCAAGCAATGCACTGGCCTAGATATTGTTTATGAGAGGCTCTATTACACTCACTGACAGTTGGATTTTGTTTCCAAGGAATTGTTTCAGCGTCATTTAACAACTGCCTCAAAATTTCAGCTTTTTCTTGGGATTGGCGGATGATGCTTCATGGCACTGGGAAACAGATTTTTGTGAATATGTAAAAGATTAATTTCTTTGACAGGGGTCCAAGTAATGCTCAGCAAGGTCCTGTTTCTGATTCAAGATCTTATCCACTTTCATGAGAGCAGATATTGTGTTTGGCATGCATAAGTAGTTTGAGTATGCATAGACAGGGGACTGTAAGCATTTTATGCACAACAAAATATGATCTGTTGATCACCGAAAACAATATACTCCTGATGGCAGCATGCATTGCATATTTCAACACTGTTAGAAGGTACCCACATGGACTACCAGAAGTACGACTTATTTTTACAGTACATGTACTTGGTGCTTCACAATTCATGCTCTACAGACTGTAGAGCAGATTTAGCAGATCAAGTTTTACGTAGGAACCTGCATCTGGAAGCATCATACAACAACACCACAGAGTGTCAATGTTGCAGGAACTGGCACCTGTAAATGTATGTATATACAGTGTGATTCCATGAGAATGATACAGACTTTCAAGGATGATGGAGAAGGATAAATGTATCAATTTGAGGTAATATTACCTGGTACAGAAATGAACGAGTCAAAAGTTATAAGTGAAAACCATTCTGATACCACTGACAGACTGCAAGATATCATTAATTTGTATCAAACTGTAGAATACAACAGTTTCCTTTTAAGAAGAGAGATTGGGATCACTTAAATGACATCTTCCACAACTGCTAACTTTCATTATGCCCAGAAATTAGGATTGTTCTGTCCAAAATCCTTCACAACTCTCCAAAAGGGGTATTTCACCACCTGAGACCCTTGGATTTGTATTCTGACAATTACTGACTAAGCTATAATGACACAAGAATTTTAGCACTTAACAGTCTGCCATCCAGTGACACCACAGAGGTGTCATGCACGAAATAGTGGTCAACGGCCAGCAACACCACAGTGGTGTCGTATGCATGGTATTGCTCAGTGACCGGCGACACCACAGTGGCATCGTGAGCTTAGTATCACACAGTGGGCAGCGACAACATTTTGGTATCTTTTGCATTCTGTTGGTGTTGTGTTTAGGTAACAATAAGTTACACATGTCAACAAGTTTTTTTGTTTTTATAAGTACTTGTGACCTTTCATCAAGGCAGACAAAAGAGACAATACAATTATTTATGTTGAATGTGCGGATGTCTTGTCTGACATTCTGGAAAACTTGGCCAACTCAGAAGAAGACACTGGATATCGAAAAAGTGAAAGTGAAGCAGAATTGTCAGAAGATAGTGAAACACGTCCAAGAAGAATTCGGCGAATGCTACGGTTGCCAACTGATTCGAATGAATCAGACGAAGAAGGCAGTGCACAGGGGTCACACTGATTTACTGAGGACCAATAATAAAACTGAAGGATCCGTGGGTGCAAACATATTTCCCAAAGATACACAGAGCATCGAGGATGTTGTCAGATTATATATTGGGAATGATCTGTTTGCATATAACAGCAATGAAACCAACAAGTACTACAGTCAAAATTGCAATAGAAGAAAACTGGATTAAAAAATGCCAAAATTGTTGACGTTACAGGACCCAAACATAGAAAATGGTTTGTGCTGGCTATCCTTACGGAAATTTGTAAAAAAAGCAAGGATTGATGATTATTGGTTAACGAATCCATTGATAGACACACTGATATTTTGCGAAACGATGTCCCGCAGCCGATTCAGACAAATATGATCATTTTTACATTCTTCTGACAGCAAAATAAACTGGATAATGCTTACCAGCCATATTTGATTATTTTTCCAAAAAGTTTAAATGAACAAATATTTTAAACAAATTTTGTATTTATTTACATATGCATATCTTCGAAATTTCATGAAAGTAGGGGAACAGGGTTGGGAACTTACGAGAACTAATGATGAGATTAGTAACACTTAACATTTCATAATCTCCTGATAATGTCAAGAATGGCTGGTGACAAGCCAAGTAATCTGAATTAGCACTGCCGGCACCAAGCAGATCAATCTGTATGAGATGTGCAGACGGCAAAGTGTTAATATAGTATCCCATAGCAGCATGGCTCTTTGCTTCCTCTGCTCTTCTCATATCATCATCATCTCTTCTCCTTCCTTTGATTCCCATTCAATCCAGCAGACATATATTGCCCAACAAGTAATGATAATAGTTCTTTATGTGCAACATAATACATTCAGTGTCTCAAAATTATAACAAATTATTGTTGTGTTAGGGGTTATTTCTTAGTGCTTAACTGATGAATCACAGTATGATAATACATAGATATATGAATTCCTTCTTCAGGAATTAACTGTAAGCGAAAATCAGTAATGGCAGTATCAAGAGATTGTTAATAGCAGTGTTTCAGTCATGTGCCATTTTCAGAGTGTGGTACCTTCTTTTGTTAGCTGCAGCTGCTTTCAAGCCACATGGCAATCTCCCATCTCCCCATTATATGCCTCCTTTAAAATTATTCCTGCATATGTCTTTTTCCACATTCAGATTAAAAAAAGAAAGAAATATATTCAATACAATATGGACGTCACATCAAACCTTATTCTTTTTTAAATTTACAACTTCTTCGTCAAATATCCGGCAAAGTTTAACTTCTTGAACTGATGAAATACCAGGACCACAGAAATAAAAGGCCTCAAATGGCACATCTGATATCTGAAGGCAATGGCTTGTTATCAGACCCACTTCAAACAAAATTCCCAATTGAACTCCATGACAGAAGCTGTCAATTTCATACAGAGCAACACAGCAAAAGCATGTCCACAGCTCATAATAGTTACTCACTACTGAAATTTGCAATAATACATTAAATGAGACGTTATTAGTACTAGCTTCTCTCAAAAGTGAAGAACTTTCTAGAGTGACTGAGTCCTTATCTAATACACAAGTGAACCTTCCAAATTTCAGTCTAAAATATTGTTACACCAAACTTCTTGTTTGCCTGTAGTAACTGTTCAGAATGGGAATTGCAATTAAAAATCATGGCAGATGTAGGAAGCCATTCAGTAAAATGGTTTTTAGTGGCATAAGTATCTCAGTGTCACTGACATACATTAAAAATAATTATTGTATGAGAACTGAGTGTGATGAATGAAGGTTGTGCACATTGTAATGTGCAGTAAGCCATTTGGACCATGTATATTCTCAAATTTACAATCTTATCCTTTTTTCAATCTTATTTGAACTGTTTTAATCTCTGACTATAAAATTTTTGTTTTATATATATATATATATATATATATATATATATATATATATATATATATATATATATATATATATATATATATATATATATATATATATATATATATAGGAGGATGCTCTGAATAGCCAGTGTGGATGTGGGACTTTTATTAAGGATAGGAGTTGACGGGTGTGTTCATTGGCTGAGTTGATGTGTAGGTGAAGGATTGGGTGGGTGAGGGCAATGGATTGTTCAGTTTGGAACTGGTATAGGGACTGATGGAAAGAAGGGTTGCAGCCAGAGATGGGAACTTTAAGTGTGAGGCCTTTGGGGGTTATGCCAAATGTCAGACAAGCCTGAGAAAATAAAATATGTGAGCGTAATCTGGCTAGGCTGAAGGCATGTTTGCGGAGGGAATGTAAATAAAACTTAATGGGGTCGTTGTGGGGGTGTTGTGAGGGTGACATGGTATTAGAAGGTGGAAAGTGTAACATGAGGTTGAAATGAAAATGAAAGATAAAAATATATGTGGAGAGATAAGGGTGAACTAGAAAGTAACTGGAGATCTGGTATGAAAAAAGGCGAAAAAGTGTTGGTTAAGTTGATCCTGTGGTGAACTTGGGTTGGTAGACAGCGATGTGCATGAAGGTTAGGTGGTTGTGTTGCCTATAAAACACGTTAAAGGACGGATAAATTCGGGAAAATTTCGAAAAAACGTGTAAATGTATTAAAAGGAGTGGTGGTGTGGTGAAAGATTACGAAAATGGGGCTAACAATTGTCTGACGAAGAAATAATGACGTTAAAACCTGTGGGGAGCGGCTAAAAATGATCAGTGATGTACGAAAAACGGAAGTGGAAATAAAGTGAAAGTTATTAGAACTAGCCGAAATGGTTGTTTAATACGTGAAAGCAGCTGTTATTGAACTAGAAACGGTGGATTTTATAGCAGCGGTAGTGTTGAAAGCGGAAAATAAAAATTTTTTTTTTGGTTATGGTTTGGAAGTGGGTTACGTATTATTGAGTGTATATAGGCGGGATAAAATTGTATTACGGTAAAAAGGGGAAGGTGAATACAAAGTGAGACTACTGGTAAAAACAGAGAGAGAAAATAAAGAGAAAATAAGGCGACAGGAAAGATTTCGAAATGCAACAGCGACAATAACAAACGTAATTGTTGGGTTCAAATTAATGATATAGTTATAATAGAGGGAAACATTTTTTGGTTGGCCTGTAGGAGGATGCTCTGAATAGCCTCTATTATAACTCACACCGGCTATTCAGAGCATCCTCCTACAGGCCAACCAAAAAATGTTTCCCTCTATTATAACCCTCACACCGGCTATTTATCTATAGCACAAGGTGAAGCAGGTCATTTTTCGTAGGAGGAAATGATGATGATTATTATTATTATTTCTTTACTTTCTCAGACGTTAAGTTTGGTTAAACATGGGAAGTGACGCGGACCTTGATCAAGCGTCACTTCCTTTTAACTGTACGGTATATGTTATATTGCATTTAGGAACTTTCGGGTAATTGAACATGTATCAATAATTACGGATTTTTGTAATTGTATATATAAGCTTGGATGTAGCTGTATTGTATTGATGTACTGGTGGATATTGTGTGGTATGACTCCTGTAGTTGACAGTATAATTGGTATAATGTCAACTTTATCCTGATGCCACATGTCCTTTACTTCCTCAGCCAGTTGGATGTATTTTTCAATTTTTTTCTCCTGTTTTCTTTTGTATATTTGTTGTTTTGGGTATGGATATTTCGATTAGTTGTGTTAATTTCTTCTTTTTATTGGTGAGTATGATGTCAGGTTTGTTATGTGGTGTTGTTTCATCTGTTATAATGGTTCTGTTCCAGTATAATTTGTACTCATCATTCTCCAGTACACTTTGTGGTGCATACTTGTATGTGGGAACGTGTTGTTTTATTATTATTATTATTATTATTATTATTATTATTCTTTCTTTTTCTCAGACGTTATGTCTGGTCAAAAATGGAAAGTGATGCGGACCTTGATCAAGCGTGACTTCCGTTTAACTGTATGGTATATGATATATTGCATTTAGGAACTTTCGAGTAATTTTTGTTATGTGGTGGTGTTTTATCTGTTATAATGGTTCTGTTCCAGTATAATTTGTATTCATCATTCTTCAGTACATTTTGTGGTACATACTTGTATGTGGGAACGTGTTGTTTTATAAGTTTATGTTGTAAGGCAAGCTGTTGATGTATAATTTTTGCTACATTGTCATGTCTTCTGGGGTATTCTTTATTTGCTAGTATTGTACACCTGCTTGTGATGTGATCTACTGTTTCTATTTGTTGTTTGCAAAGTCTGCATTTACCTGTTGTGGTATTGGGATATTTAATAATATGCCTGCTGTAATATCTGGTGTTTATTGTTTGATCCTGTATTGCAATCATGAATCCTTCCATCTCACTGTATATATTGCCTTTTGTTAGCCATGTGTTGGATGCGTCTTGATCGATGTGTGGCTGTGTTAGATGATACGGGTGATTGCCATGTAGTGTTTTCTTTTTCCAATTTACTTTCTTTTTATCTGTTGATATGTGATCTAAAGGGTTGTAGAAGTGGTTATGAAATTGCAGTGGTGTAGCCGATATATTTATATGAGTGATTGCTTTGTGTGTTTTGCTAGTTTCTGCTCGTTCTATAAAGAATTTTCTTAAATTGTCTACCTGTCCATAACGTAGGTTTATTATGTCGATAAATCTCCTTCCTCATTCCTTTCTGCTTAATGTGAATCTTTCAGTTGCTGAATGTGTGTGATGTATTCTGTATTTGTGGCATTGTGATCGTGTAAGTGTATTGAGTGCTTCTAGGTCTGTGTTACTCCATTTCACTACTCCAAATGAGTAGGTCAATATTGGTATAGCATAAGTATTCATAGCTTTTGTCTTGTTTCTTGCTGTCAATTCTGTTTTCAGTATTTTTGTTAGTCTTTGTCTATATTTTTCTTTTAGTTCTTCTTTAATATTTGTATTATCTATTCCTATTTTTTGTCTGTAACCTAGATATTTATAGGCACCTGTTTTCTCCATCACTTCTATGCAGTCGCTGTGGTTATCCAATATGTAATCTTCCTGTTTAGTGTGTTTTCCCTTGACTATGCTATTTATCTTACATTTATCTGTTCCAAAAGCTATATTTATATCATTGCTGAATACTTCTGTTATCTTTAGTAATTGGTTGAGTTGTTGATTTGTTGCTGCCAGTAGTTTTAGATCATCCATGTATAGCAAATGTGTGATTTTGTGTGGGTATGTTTCAGTAATATTGTATCCACAATTTGTATTATTTAGTATGTTGGATAATGGGTTAAAGGCAAGGCAGAACCAGAAAGGACTTAATGGGTCTCCTTGGTATATTCCACACTTAATCTGTATTGGCTGTGATGTGATATTATTTGAATTTGTTTGGATATTAAGTGTGGTTTTCCAATTTTTCATTACTATGGTTAGAAACTGTATCAATTAAGATCTACTTTGTATATTTCCAATATTTGTAGTAACCATGAGTGGGGTACACTATCAAAAGCTTTTTGGTAATCAATGTATGTGTAGTGTAGTGACCTTTGTTTAGTTTTAGCTTGATATGTCACCTCTGCATCTATTATCAGTTGCTCTTTACATCCTCGTGCTCCTTTGCAACAGCCTTTTTGTTCTTCTTTTATAATTTTGTTCTGTGTTGCATGTGTCATTAATTTCTGTGTAATGGCTGAAGTTAATATTTTGTATATTGTTGGTAGGCATGTTATGGGGCGATATTTAGCTGGGTTTGCTGTGTCTGTTTGATCTTTAAGTTTCAGATAATTTATTGCATGCATAAGTGTATCAGGGAATGTGTATGGGTCTGCAATGTAACTTTTAAATAATTTAGTTAGATGTGAATGTGTTGAGGTGAACTTCTTTAGCCAGAAATTTGCTATTTTATCTTTTCCAGGGGCTTTCCAATTGTGAGTAGAATTAATTGCTTGGGTGACTTCATGTTGCAAAATGATCACTTTAGGCATTTGTGGTATCATCTTGTATGTATCTGTTTCTGCTTGTATCCACGATGCATGCCTGTTATGTTGTACCGGGTTTGACCATATGTTGCTCCAGAAGTGTTCCATGTCTGCTATGTTTGGTGGATTGTCTATTTTAATGTGTGTGTTATCTATTGTCTGGTAAGATTTCTTTTGGTTTGTGTTGAATGTTTGGTTTTGATTCCTTCTATTTTCACTTTTTCTGTATCTTCTAAGTCGTTTGGCCAATGCTTGTAATTTCTGCTTCTTTTCATCTAATTGCTCTATCGCTTCTTGTTGTGAGATTTTACCTAACCTTTTTCGTTTTTTGTCTGATATTTCATTTCTTATAAATTGTGTTAGCTGTCCAATGTCTTTTCTCAGTTTTTCTATTCTGATCTGTAGCCTGTGTTGCCATGCTGGTTTTGTGGGTTTCTTCTGTGTGTTGGTTTGTTCTGATCTCTGCCTAGTGTGTATATTTAGTGTAGTGAGTGCTCCTATATAAACCAGTAGTTGTAACTCTTCCATAGTTAAGTTTTCATTTATTTTGTTGTGTATGATTGTGTTGATAATTGTTATTGTTGTTTCGAATTGTGGGTTATTTGGCGGTCTATGCAAGAATGGTATAATGTCTGTATTTGTGTCTTTGTATTCTAAATTCTGAAATTTTTCTTCTATATCTAACATGTGTGTTACTTCGAGTTCTATTTGTGCTTGTTCTGGTGGCTGTCTTAAGATTTCGTTTTCCTCCGATTGTTTAATAGATGCGTGTTGTTCTTTGTTCGTTTGCTCTGGGATGTTTGAGTCCATTACCATATTTTCTTCTTCTTCTGATTGCAGTATATTTTGTTCCAGTATTTGTTGTACTTGTTGTTTGATGTTTTCTAATTCTGACTGGGGTATCCTGTTATTTTTGATTATTACATGGATCTGATCAGCTAGTTGTTGTTCTGTTAAAAATTTTAATTCTGGGTATCTGATAATAAATGTTGTGTATACTTGTGATCTGTATCCAGTTGTGTTGGTTCCTAGGTTTGTTGCTTGGTAATAGCAGAACATGAGGTGTCGCTTAACTTCATCTGACCATCTCATCCTCTGTCTTTGTTTTCCTTCTAGGGTGTTTGCAGGAAGCATATCCTGCAAAACACCTCTATTTGGATTTAAATCATTTTCCAGTTGGCTAGCAGTGTTGTTACCATTGTGGGTGGGCATAGTGTTCAAACGTCATCCCCGACGGCGCTTGTCCGAGGCTTCTTTAGTTCTGTCCTGAACCACCAAATCACACTAAAAGGGGGGTTAGCCCTATTGGTGGTTTGTTTTTTTCGTCGCCTTTTACTACTGGCAGAACATACTGGAGGCCTATTCTTTTCGCGGGCCTCCACGGGGTTTATTATTATTATTATTATTATTATTATTATTATTATTATTATGGAGTATTTAGTGGAGTAATAAGGTGATATTATGAGGATAATAGGTGAAGTTATTATGTTGATACAATGAGGAGATATTTGATGTATTTAATGAAGTATTGATGTACCACTTATGTAACGAGGAGAATGATGTTAGGTAGGGACTGGTTTGAAGTAACAGATGCAAGAAAATACTCAGTTAAATTTATGCAGAAAGGTTGATTCTATGTTAAGTGTGACATCTTTTGTAATTAGGCGACATGTCAGTAATCTGTGCACCGGAAAGTGATTAATTGTCTTAATGGTAATTAATGTGAAGAATGTGACACTTTAAAATAGGAAGTAAGCTGGAGAATATTTTTAGTGAATTAACAACTATACCTATACACCACTACATACTTTTACACCGTTGAAAGATAATGAGAAGTCAGAAATGTTTATTTCTGAACTTATGAAATCTTTTTACTTATGCTGAATCATACAAGATAAGCCAGGAAAACACATCTGAACACTTGTGGGTAGATGTACTCAATACTCAAAAGGCTCTATAAATTGAACTACTTATTGTATCAGACTATATACTTGGGACATATAACTGTTCTGTTACTGTTTCTGATAATCTGATGAATGATGGGAGTTATATAGTTACTTTTCTGAAAACATGATGAGGTATATATTAAGTTTTTGGAACATTTTACCCCAGATGGGAGATTTATAATGAATTTGTTTTGTGCTTGATGTGCACCAAGTGTTAAAACCCAACAGTGACTTACTGACACATGTAATGATCAACATTTATCTGCACAGAAATTCTGGTTTTTACGTTTTTTTAACTGTTTCACCACAACCATATCCCACACAATAACTTTTAAATATCTAAGTGCTGTTACATATTTTCTTTGCTGTTTTGTTATTTATGCAAGCAACTATGAGTATGGGAGTGATTCTTGAATGATACTAACAGGTACAAAGGCTACTTTGCCACTGAATTCTATACCCACACCCCATAAAAAACTGCATAACACTATCATTTTTATAAATACCTTGAAGATACTGTCTGATAACTAGTAATATATGTATACTATTCTTTGTCTTTGAACTACTTGTAAACAGAAAGCACCATGCAATTTTATGTAAATGTCTATGATACAAAACTCTGAAACAAGCAAATCCTATTATCACCGAAATGAGTAAAAGATATCAGGCGAGTAATTGACATCTGTCGGCACTTGCTTCCCAAAATTTGATACATAATATCATCTGTGTACAGTATATAATTTTGTGTATTACCTTTGTGGACATTGTCCAATTCAATCCAGTTTTAAGTGAGAATTCAACCAGAAATGGTATGTAAATTTCAGACAACACCATGATCTGGAGAGGACATTTTCATTTTTGTGCTTTAAGTGTTAGTTACATGACATGTTCTATGGACATTTACCATAGTGTTTATAAGTATGTTATTTCATTGATGTTGTATATTATCCTTACCCACTAGTTGAACCAAATTGATAGTGAACTGGGCTGTGTGTTTAAACACACTACATGATACCCTCAACTGGACTTGAACTTAAATTGTCATAAAGAACTTTTAGTTGAGTGATAGATTTTACCATATGGTATCCCAAATTGAAGCTGTGCCATGGTAGCACACTGGACTTATATTTGAACTACTATACACATAATCTAGTATCCTGGAACTGAGTAGTGCCTATGTAGCACACAAAACTTTAACAAATGCCTTGATGTTTTAGTAGTGTCTATGCTGCACATAGTATTTCATGAACTATTGACAGTGTAAAATAGTACTGTAGCCATGGTAGTGCCAAAGAGGTACAGAGGACTTGCTTCTAAGATATGGTATTGCATTTTTCGGTAGCAAAATTGGTACAGTAATCTACAATAGTGTAAATGGTATAGTATTTTACAGTTATGATGAAAGTAACAGAAAAGACTGTTTTCAAAATAGTATTAACTTTTCAAAAAATTTAGCAACTTTATGAAGTCAATTGACTAAGAAAACAAATCATTTATCTTAGTATTTTCTGCATCCAGGTTAAAATTTACAGATTGCTGAGTGTTAGTTTCAGGCTTGTTACCCCTAATGCATTAATATTTACTTTACAGTTTTTGTCTTAGTGTAAGTATTTTTCTTTAATATTACTAATCAGTAGTCATTCAAAATTTATCAGCATTATTACAGCTGACCCTTTTTTTTTTTTTTTTTTTTTTTTTTTTTTTTTTTTTTTTTTTTTTTTTTTTTTTTTTTTTGCGGGAAGTAACACATTCAAATTTATTTATTTATTTTTCAAGATGAGTTCGTAGTTGCTTTTGCCTAAGGGTTTGCCAAGCATTCTTTTCACTTAAACTTCAAATCAGTTAAGAAGTTATTTTGATGTTTCTCTGGTTTCTTTTTGAAATGCAGATTCTGAAAGCCTTGTTTATCTTGGAATTTTCTCATGAAATATTTCACATATGTGATTAGGGAACATTGGAGTATGAAGCTGATACACTGAAAAATGTTGTTGGAAATATCCTTGGAGCTGTGTCCACACCTAAAAAATCAAGACCATCAGCAGTATGAAGAACCATCTGTCACCGCCCTCCAAATTCAGTGCACACCAGACACCTCCTTTTACCAGCCTTCAACTATTCAGGCCACAGAAACCTATGATGATATTTCATAAACACTTGTGTTACTGCATGTTATACTTTTCAAATTTGTTAACATTGCGCATGCCTGCGAGACATTCCCTCGCAGTGGAATGCGAGCGAAACTCTCGGGGGGCTGTGTAACGTGCAATAAGCCATTTGGACCTTGTATATTCACAAATTTATGATCTTATCCTTTTTTGATCTTATTTGAAATGTTTTAAAATCTGACAGTATAATATGTTGTGCTAACACAATTAACCCCTGTGATTAAAAAAAAAAAAATCAAATTACATAAAAATTACTGTACTACAAAAAGATAAATCTTTGTTTATGTGAATATATATTTTCATAACTGTTCTATTGTGGTGGTGATGATGACGACAACAAAAATTGCTGTCAATCTAATACTGGTGGCTCACGCAAAATTTTACCGATGTGCTACAATACTACAAATATAAACAGATTTTGTTTCACTGTATCGTCATGACAGGATTGACTTAATATTGTTGTGATATTAGCTTCACATAATGAACTAATCTCATGTATGATATTTGTATCTACATCTACATAGATACTCGGCAGTTGACCACATGGTGCATGGCAGAGTGTAGCCTTTACCAGTGGTAGTCATTCCCTTTCCTGCTACACTCAAAATATAGCAAGGGAGAAATGACTGTCCAACTTTGTGTGGGCCCTAATTTCTTGTGTCTTATCTTCTTGGTACTTATATGGAAAGTATATTGGTGGCAGTAGAATCATTCTGTAGTCAGAGTCAGATACCATTTCTCTAAATTTTCTCAATAGTTTTCCTCAAAAACATCGTCTTCCCATTTGAGTCACTGAAGAATCTCCATAATACTTGTGTGTTGTTCAAACAAACTTGTAACAAATCTAGCAATACACCTCTGAACTGCTTCAATGTCTTCCTTTAATATGATCTATTGCAGATCCAAAATACACAAGCAATATTCCAGAATAGATCACTAGTATCCTATATGACATCTACTTTACAGGTAACCACAAAACTGGTTATCATTCACCTTCACTACCACAATCCTCACATTCACATTCCACTTCATATAGCTTTGCAACATTACATTCACATGTTTAAATGGTTTGACTGTGCCAAGTGGCACACTACTAATGCTGTATCAGAATAATATTCTTTCCCTACTCATCCACATTAACTTACATTTTTGTACATGAAGAGCTAGCTGCCATTCACGACAACAACTAGTAATATTCAAATAAATTTGTAGTTGAAATATGGACAAAAAGCAGCCATATAATGGAAAGACGATAATGAAAATTTGTGCTGGGCTGGGACTTGAACCCAGATTTCCTGCATATTGCAAGAGGTCATCTTGCCATTACGCGTGCCTCATGGGCATACTCGACCTTCTATATGTTGTTAACCATATGTCTATAACCAACACTAGTAAATCCATTATGTATATTCCCATACAGGGGAGACATTTTAATTGAAAGTCACTTGCCCAATGTTGGCAGATAAATAAGATCTTGCAGTGCCTATGTTGTTCAGAAGTTGGTTGGTTGGTTGGTTGGTTGGTGTTGAAGGGACCAAACAGCAAGGTCATCAGTCCCTTGTTTCAGATGTGGTCCATTCTGATACTGTGACACAGCAAGACTAGAACGATAAAAGGGAAAAGGCTAAAAAATGTAAAAGGGCAGTCATGTTGTCAATGGTAAAAACAAAATGAGGTAAGTCACCAAGAGAGCGAACCCAACGCTATGCTAGAGGAAGGAAATATCCCACCTCTGAAGCAGCAGAGGCAAGACCACCTGCAACTTAAAAGGTGCAACCGCTAGAATGTAGAAGTTCGTATGGGAAAAGGAGACTAACCAATCCTAAAAAAAATTATAAAAACAGAGTAAAAGGGGAAGAAAAGATGATCTCGGCCAGGGAGGGGAGTTGGGAATCTCCAAACACTGCTTACAGTGGGAGATACCCCAACACTGGAGGAAACCGAGAACCAGGTCGACCATCCGGGAATCGTCAGCCAACATCAAAGGTAAAGTGCGGGGGAGTCTGTACTTGGCACGCAGAGCCAAAAGAAGGGGGCATTCAACCAAAATGTGGGCTACTGACTAGAAGGCTCCAAAACCACAAAGTGTGGGTGGCTCATCATGCAAAAGACAAAACCAAGGGTCAGCCTGGTATGGCCAATGCGGATACGACACAGTGTGGTCGAGTCCTTTCGAGAGAGGTGAAAGGAAGAACGCAATGGGCCTGGTGTCTCCTTAATCGCACGAAGTTTGTTAGACAGGGAAGTAACCTCCCAAGAGTTTGACCCATGATTGTGCGAAGTGGGATTTGATGTGAAGCCGTAAATCCACTGCAGGAGGGTTACAGAAAATGAGGTGGAAGTGACTGCTTCCCCAACCAAATGATCAGCGAGCTCATTACCCGAGATACCCACAAGGCCAGGGGCCCAAAGGAAATCAATGGAACAAGCAGCACAGTGAATATCAGTGTGATGGTCATGGATGGCAGAGACCAAGGGATGGTGTGAAAAACACCAGTCAATAGCCAGAAGGCCACACATTGAGTCCATACATAGCAAAACATGGTTGTGTTGGGACTGTTTGTTGGGAGTGTTTAATAAAGGTAAGGGCCTGGGAAATTGCCATCAATTCCGCAGTAAACACCCCACATGTAGGTAGCAGCACATGATTTTCCATTCCAACAGAGGACGGGAAGGTATATCCCACATGATCAGCAGATTTAGAGCCATCAGTGTAAAAAAAAAAAAAAAAAAAAAAAAAAAAAAAAAAAAAAAAAAAAAAAAAAAAAAAAAAAAAAACACACATCCTGAAACTCCCAACAAATATGGCAGAAAAAGGAACAAAACATCATCGGGGGAATGGATGGAATCTTTCAGACCTCGGTAGAGATCCATCCGAATTCAAAGGAACTAACCAAGGGGGGTGGGGGGAGGGGGGCTGGGAGTGGAGGGGAGTGAGTGAAGAAGACAGGACAAAGAAGGAAGCTGAAAATCACGGCAAAGAGACACAAGGCGGAGCCCAACTGGTAAACCAGCCCGAGGGCAGGAATCAGGTGGGCAATGTCCAAGGTCTTGGAACAGGATAGAATAGGAAAGATGAGTGGGAGAGGAATGGACAGTGAGTGCATAAGACACCAGAAGGGGGGATCCCAGCTTCAACCAGGAGACTATCAACAGGGCTAGTAGGGAAGGCACCAGTGGCCAAACGGATACCACAATGGTAGACTGGACCCAGCACGTGCAGTGTGGAAGGAGCAGCCGAACCATAAACTTGACAACCATAGTCAAAGCGAGACAGCACTAAAGCCCGATAAAGGTGGAGAAGGATGGAGCACTCTGCACCCCAAGGAAGTAAAGGACATTGAGTTCACAGAAACATCCTCCTCCAGAAGTCTGATATGAGGCAGCCAAGTGAGCTTGTTGTCAAAAAGAAGACCCAGGAAATGAAACTGTGGGACCACAGGCAATCGTTGTGCAGTGAGATAGAGCTCTGTATCAGAGTGGATCGTAGTACGGCGACAGAAGTGGACAACCCACGATTTTAAAGGAGAGAATTGAAACCCGTGTGAGAGTGTCCATGCAGAGGCACGCCCTATAGCTCCCTGGAGCTGCTGCTCTGCAGAGGCCATCGAAGAGGAACTAACCCAAATGCAGAAATCATCCACATACAGGGCAGGGGCAACCAAAGGACCGACAGAGACCACAAGTCCATTGATAGCAATGAGAAAAAGAAGTGCATTCAAGACAGAACCCTGTGGGATGCCCGTCTCCTGGGTCCGTGGAGAACTAAAAACAGTACCAAACCGAACCCTGAATGACCGATGGAACTGGAGCTGGCAGATAAAAATTGGGAGTGGGCCCCGAAGACCCCACTGATGAAGTGTAAGTAAGATGTGATAGCACCAGGCCATGTCATAGGCCGTGCAAAGGTCAAAAAATACTGCAACCAAATGGCGGCGCAGGGAAAAAGCCTGCCGAACTGCAGATAGCAAGTGAAGTAAATGATCGATTGGAGACCGTCCCTCTCGGAAGCCACACTGGTAAGGGGACAATAGATCCTGACATTCGAGGACCCAATTGAGCCGATGGGCTACCATCTGTCCAAGTAACTTGCAAACAACATCAGTCAGACTAATTGGCTGATAGCTGTCAACAAATATGGGGTTCTTACCAGGCTTAAGGACAGGAACCACGATACTATCCCTCCCCTGAGAAGGGAATTCACCCTGGAGCCAGATACAGTTAAACACCCAGAGAAGATGTTGCCGTTGTGGAGCACAGAGATGTTGAAGCAGTTGGTTATGAATGGAGTTTAGGCCAGGGGCCGTATCATGAGAAGAAGAAAGTGCGGAAAGAAATTCCCATTCAGTAAAAGGTTCGTTGTAAGATTCTGACTGACAAGGGGTAAAACATAAGATGGAAGCTTCGGAACACTGTTTCTGGTGAAGGAAAGCAGCCGGATAGGAGGCTGATGCTGATGCCATTGCAAAATGGGTCCCAAGATGTTACGCAAGAATCAATGGGTCTGTACAAAGGCGATCTGGGAGGTGAAGGCCTGGGAGGGTGGACTGCCAATGACAACCTTGGAGAGAGCAAAGTGTAGCCCACATCCATGGCATAGGGACAGTAGAACCGAGGGAAGAAATAAATTGTTCCCAACATATCCGTTTGCTCTGTTTGATTAAGTAAATGGGCTTTAGCACAAAGGCATTTAAAGGTAATATGGTTGGCAACAGATGGGTGGCCCTTAAGGTGTTACAAAGCTCTATGGCAATCACAGATGGCAATGGCAATGGCCGTACTCCACCACAGGACTTGCTTGACGGTGATTACGGATGGCTATGGCAATGGAAATGGCCGTACTCCACCACGGGACTTGCTGGCGGCAAAATGGTCCACATGAGCGCAGTACAGCAAGTCTAGCAGCGCGAACAATTTTGTCAGACATGTCACATAGGACATCATCAATAAAATCTCACAAACAGGGAGAAAAAATGACTTGTGCAGTGTATAGAAGCCAATTGGCATGTTGGAAAGACCAACGAGGTAACCTGTCCATCGAGGAGCGGGAAGGGAGAGAGAGAATCAATGGGAAATGGTCACTATCACAAAGGTCGTCGTGTGGTGACCAGTGTAATGAAGGGAGGAGAGAGGGAGAAGAAAGAGAAAGATCAACGGCAGAAAAGGTACTGTGACCAGCACTGAAGTGAGTAGGGGAGCCATCATTAAGAAGGCACAAGTTGTGGTCTGTAATAAACTGATCTAAAAGAAGACCTTGTCTAGATGGAAATACACTGCCCCACAAGGGATGATGAGCATTAAGATCCCCCAGAAGGAGGAAGGGAGGAGGAAGTTGCTGAAGATGGGTAGTTAAGGCAGCAGGTGTAAGAGTCCTGTCAGGAGGGAGATAAAGATTGCAGACCGTGACCTCAGAGTCCAGGTGGACCCTAACAGCAACCGCTTCCAGTGTAGTTTGAAGAGGAATCCAAAATGTCCATACAGATCAATGTACAAACACGACCACAGGCCCGCAAGGGTCTGACCTGATTTCGACAGAAAACACTGAACCCACAGAGGGTCGGTGAGTGATCGTCAGTAAAATGAGATTCCTGTAGAACCACACAAGCTGCACAGTATAACGAAATAAGGGATTTCAATTCCGGAAGGTGAGTGTAGTATTACAATTCCATAGGATTACCACAGAATGATGATTTAAATGGGGGTTGAACAGGCTAAAGTAAGTCATACCACCGGGTCACCACCCATCACCGACAAGGAGGGGGCGACATCCATGAACAACAGGTCAGAATCTGGTTGTGAAGCTGGGGATGGGACCTCTGGTGACACAAGAGGCTCCTTGTCCCAGAACTTATGTCTCTTCTTCTTTTCTGTTTGAGATCAAGGAGGGCTGTGTGGCATAAAGGAGCCAGCTGCAGCAAGATCGGGAACAGAAAGAGATCGGGCTACCTGCAGGCCGACAGACCACGGTTCTCGCGCTTGTTGCGTGGCAGCACACCTTTGGCCTGGAAGGTGCCAGGAAGGGGCATCCCGGGAGGGGTACCCTTGACCACCAGACGCCGAAGGAGTGGGACACTTCTCCGGCTGGGGAGGGGGAGCACCACCCAGAGGAGAAGGTTTGGGAGCCACAGGGGGGGAAAGGGGGAGGAGGAGAGGGGTCTGGGACTGGGGTAAGGAAGGGAGAGGAAGGGGTGAAGATGTATCTAAAGCATAACTAGATGTCTTGGACACAGGGTGAAGATGTGTATTTTTCTTACGAGCCTCTGTGTAGGTTAAACGATCAAGGGACTTATACTCTTGTATCTTCTTTTCCTTCTTATATACTGGTCAATCTGGTGAATGTGGAGAATGATTTCTATGACAATTAACACACACAGGAGGGGGAACACAGGGACTCCCCTCATGGAGTGGACATCCACAGTCACCACAGAGAGGGGCCTGCGAACAACGGGAAGACATGTGTCCAAAACGCAAGCACTTAAAACACCTCATAGGAGGTGGGATGTATGGCTTCACATCACATCAATAAACCTTAATCTTTACTTTCTCAGGGAGGGTATCCTCTTCAAAGGCCAGGATAAAGGCACCAGTATCAATGCGATTGTCCTTAGGACCCTTCTGAACACGCCGAACAAAGTGAACACCCCGCCATCTGAGATTGTCCAGAAATTCCTCATCAGTTTGAAGGATGAGGTCCCTGTAAAAAATCACACTTTGAACCATATTTAGACACTGGTGGGGGTAATGAACACAGGAATTGTGCCAAGATGGGTACAGGCACGAAGGGCCGCAGACTGGGCAGCTGAAGCAGTTTTGATCAGCAACAAACCCGACCGCACCTTGCTCAGGGAGTCCACTTCGCCGAACTTGTCTTCAATGTGTTCCACAAAGAATAAAGGTTTGGTATTGGTGAAAGTATCCCCATCAGTCCTGATGCAAACCAGATAGCGGGGGAAAGGCTTTGCCCCTAGCCGACAGGCCTTACCCTCTTCCCAGGGTGTAGCCATGGAAGGGAAGGCCGAAGGGGCAGGAGAAGCAGCACTAGAAGAATCGGTTCCACGTAGAGAGTCGGCTGCAGAAGAACGGCCAGAGTTCTGGACCCGTATATGTTTCATTTGCATAGTGTCTGCCCCGATACCACCCACTCCCATCAGGGGCTCTCCTCACGGGTGGCACCCAGCTACAGCAAGGGCTGTCTGGCACGGCGGCCACTGCCGGGAGTTCCGATGCTCCAGGATGATGAGCAACCACTCTGAGGCTCGCATGAGGAGGTCACAGCTCAGGTATCAGAAGTGTGATCCCTGTGGGTTCAGGGGGCTCAACCAAAAGGGTACATAGCGACCCCACCACACGGGCTGGCTACCGTGCTGGCTACCATGCTGGCTATGCACCCTAGCATCAGACGACGACGTGAAAGTAAAGGTGGAATGTACTAGGAGGGCACACATCGGAAACACTAGGTAAGGTGCTCTTCCCCAAATGGCTCACATTACGGAAGAGAAATTTAGTAATGGAGGTCAAACCACAGAGGGGGACCTGGGTGTGCCAAAAGGAGGTGGTGATTATGCAACAAAGCTAAATTGCAAAACCAACTTAACCAGGAGGATGGTGGGGGCCAACATAAGCAAGGACACCAAGAGAGGGAGAGGAGAGGTCAAGGTGGAAGGAGAAAGGAGACGAAGGGGAGGGAAATGCAGCCCAGGAAAGAAGGAAGGCTGCAATAGCTTGGGGCCCCGTGCTCACCACGCACGTATCCACAAAAGAGTTGTGGACCCCCTGGGGGGTTGTTCAGAAGTACAATGCAGTGGTCTCTCTGGAATGTATGTATGTCCACAGATCACTGCATCACACCTCTTAAGAAAACAAGCAATGAAATATTGTATCTTAAGTAGAAATCTTATCAAAGGCATATTGTACCCCGTTACAGTCACACAACAGTGAAAAGTTTCTGTACATCACAGCATTATCAGTTAATAACAACAGATTGCAGCCCACCCTTTATGTTTATGATTTCCATTGTTTCTTTTATGTTAATGCATTAATGTCCCAGATCTTTCATCCCCTCTACCCCATGCATCACTGTTCATGAATAACAAACATGGAAAGCAAATAACACATTGTGCACGTCACACACGCAAATGCAATGCTCTTCATACACTTTCATACTAAATTTCCTCATATATTCCCTTTATTACCACCACATACAACCTTTTGACTTACAAGTGTAGTAATCTTAACCAAATTGAATATATTAATTTTACAAATGTAAACTGAACTGTTTAAATGTATTTAAAATTTTATAATTGAAAGTTTATCATTATGAAGGGGGAAAAGAAGCACAGAGCAGCAAGAATCAAATGTGAGCTGACAACCTGCCAGCTGGTATGCTTGACCAGTGCACCATGGCACTGATATGTCAAGTATTGCTCACAAATCCCTCATACTTTACTCACAAATTATTAGAGAGAATTTTACATTTTTTATGGCCCAGTAGAACATATACTGAATACACCATGTTGCTTTCACAGTACCTGACAGACATCTTCAAAGAAAAATACTGACTTGTGAATAACATCATGCCCATAGTCCCAACAGGGACAATGTCACATCAGAGCATGTGCAATCGAAACAGACAGTTGTATCGCTTTTTTGAGTTGATCATAGTGTGGATGACCATTTCAGCACTTGACACTTGTTTCTGGTTATTGTATACAGAGCACTACAAAAACATTTTTTTGTCCATTTTATTTGCACACCGGCCACATTTTATGAGAAATGGTATAATTTTAGTGCAATATTTACAGGTTTCTTTGTGGTTTTATGGCGTACAACTACCGTGGTCTTTGGTGCCCAGACTAAATTATGAATGCACTGCGAGGCACAATGTTAAAACAGCAACTAAAAAGGACATCACTATAAAAGGCACATTAACAGGCAAGGAATTAAAAGAAAACAGCATAATCAAACGTCCTTAGACAGGTTTGTCAAGTGGATAAAATGAAGAACGCGAGCAGCTGCTCCTGGGTCATCTGCTAAAATTTCATCCAGAGTACATGGCAGGCCAAGATCAATGTGCAGTGTATTAAAATTCGGACAGGACATTAAAATGTGGCGTACCTTCAGCACTTGCCCACATGGGCAGAATGTCGTCGGTGCATCCATCAGCAGATGACGGTGGCTGATCCAATCCAAAACCGGGCCAAAACAACCTCCTCCCGCTGAGAAGAGCGTGAAGAGGTCGTCCAAGCCATGGGGAGAGGTTTCAAGGCCAGAAGCTTGTTTTCAGTAAGTGCAGACCAATCGGCATGCCACAGCAATAAAACGTGCTGACAAATGACCGTGCTAAAATCAGATGAAGGAACACAACACGAAGCTATCCGAGGCTGGAGGACCGCAGCCTGGGCTGCGGCATCTGCAGCTTTGTTCCCAGGGATACTGACTTGGCCAGGAACCCACATAAAGGTAACCGGAGAACCGTCGTCCGCCAGCTGCTGAAGAGAGTGTTGGATCCGGTGCACGGAAGGGTGAACCGGATACGGATCACTGAGGCTCTGGATGGCGCTCAGGGAATCATAGCAATGACATAAGCAGAATGTGGGTGGCGGCAGATGTAAAGAACAGCCTGATAGAGGGCAAATTGCTCAGCTATGAAAACCGAACAATGGCCATGGAGCCGGTATTTGAAACTGTGTGCCCCGACAATAAAAGAACACGCGACACTGTCATTGGTCTCAGAGCCATCTGTACAAATAAAGATCATATTAATGAACTTCGAACATAGTTTGACAAACCGTGAGCAGTATACCGAAGCTGGTGTAACCTCGTTTGGGAGCGATCTCAGGTCAAAGTGAACGCGAACCTGAGCCAGGAGCCAAGGTGGCATTTGGCTCTCGCCCACTCTAAAGGTTGCAGGGAATCGAAAATCAAGTTGCTGAAGGAGGTGACAAAAGCGAACTCCAGGGGGTAGCAGGGCAGATACATACAACCCGTATTGACGGTCGAGAGAGTCGTCAAAAAAGGAACTGTAAGATGCGTGTTCAGGTGTTGATAATAGTCGACAGGCAACCCGACAAAGCAGTATATCATGCCGGTAGGTTAGTGGCAATTCACCGGCTTCAGCATGAAGACTCTCGACGGGACTAGTATAGAATGCTCCGATCACAAGACGTAACCCTCGATGTTGTATAGAGTTAAGGCGGCGTAAGATGGACGGCAATGCAGAGAAGTATACAAAGCTCCCATAATCCAGCTTTGAGCGGATGATTGACCGATATAGACAAAGTAGGACAGTTCGATCTGCTCCCCACGACGTACCGCTGAGAACACGGAGGACATTTAGGGAACGGGTATAACGGGCAGCCAAATATGACACATGTGGATACCAGCTACGTTTCCTGTCAAATGTAAGACCTAAAAATTTTTTGGTCTCCACGAATGGGAGAGCAACGGGACCGAGATCTAAGGACGGTGGGAGAAACTCTTTGTAGCAGCAGAAGTTAATACAGATCGTCTTCTTGGCAGAAAAACTGAAGCCATTGGCTACACTCCAGGAGTAAAGGCGCTCAAGACAACGCTGAAGACAGCGCTCCAGAAAACATGTACACTGCGCACTGCAGTAGATGGTAAAATCGTCCACGAAAAGTGAGCCTGATACATCACCTGGGAGGCAATCCATTATTGGATTCATCGCTATGGCGACGAGAGCGACACTCAAAACTGAGCCCTGTGGCACCCCATTCTCCTGGCGAAAGGCGTCGGACAGGACAATACCCACACGCACCCTGAACTTTCAATCCATTAAAAATGCACGAATGAAAAGAGGGAGGCGACCGCAAAGGCCCCATGTATGCATGGTGCGGAGAAGGCCTGCCCTCCAACACGTGTCGTAAGCCTTCTCCAAATCAAAGAACACAGCCACTGTCTGGCGCTTCCACAAGAAGTTATTCATAATGAAGGTTGAGAAGGTAACCAGATGGTCAACAGCAGAGCGGCGCCTACGAAATCCACATTGTACATTGGTAAGTAGGCGTCGAGGTTTGAGCAGCCAAACCAAACGAGAGTTAACCATTCGTTCCATCACCTTACAGACACAGCTGGTAAGGAAAATGGGTCAATAACTGGAATGTAAGTGCTTGTCCTTCCCTGGCTTAGGAATTGGCACAACAATAGATTCACGCCAGCATGTGGGAACATGACCCTCAATCCAGATGCGATTATAAGTACAAAGAAGAAAACCTTTACCCGCAGGAGATAGGTTCTTTAGCATCTGAATATGAATAGAATCAGGGCCCGGAGCGGAGGACCGTGACCGGACAAGTGCACTTTCGAGTTCCCGCATGGTGAATGAGGTATTATAACTTTCGTAATTTGTGGAGTGGATGTTGGGTGGCCTTGCCTCCTCTGCCTGTTTTTGGGGGAGGAAGGCAGGGTGGTACTGAACGGAGCTCGAAATCTCTGCGAAAAATTGGCCGAAGGCATTGGAGACATCCTCACGGGCCACAAGGATGTCATTCGCAACTGTCAAGCCAGAAATTGGCTTTGGAGATGTTCCAACTAGTTGAGCATGGAGATGGGGTATGATGCAGGAGATGGATAACACAAGGGAAGTGGTCACTCGAATACGTATCAGAAAGAGTGTACCACTCAAACCGACATGCAAGTTGGGTAGTACATATAGAGAGGTCAAAATGGGAATAGGTGTGACTTGTGTCCGAAAGTAGGGGCACCAGTATTGAGGCAGACAAGATTGAGGTGGCTGAAAAGGTCTGCTAACAAGGAGCCTCTTGGGCAGGATGCTGGAGAGCCCCAAAGGGGATGGTGGGCATTGAAGTCCCCAGTCAACAAAAATCGTGCAGGTAGCTGAGCAATAAGTTGCATCATTTCTGCCCTAGTAACAGCAGATGACAATGGAGTGTAAACAGTACAAATGGAAAATGTGAAAGTGGGGAGAGTAAATCGGACAGCAACTGCCTGCAATTTGGTGTGCAATGTGATGGTATCATAGTAGATATCATCCTGGACCAGCAACATAACCCTTCCATGAGCCGGAACACCTGCCACAGGGGGTAGGTCAAAACACACAGAGGTATAGTGTGCCAAGTCAATACGATCGCATGGGCGTAGCTTCATTTCCTGGAGAGCTACTACAAGTGGACAGTGCAAGTGTACCAGCAACTTTAAGTCCTTGCAGTTGGAGCGAATGCCAGAAATATTCCAATGAAGAAGTGCCATTGTGAGAAGAAAAAGGAGAAGCAAGAAGGGGTCACATCGAAGGCTACTGAGGGCCTGGCTTCGAGCAAGCACTGCTGCCGCTGTCAATAGGAGGAGAGTCATCGTCCATTTTTTCAATAGGTTCATTGGCCACCATGTTAAGATGGTCAGAAGGGGGAGCTTCCTCCGCCGGTGAACGGCCAGATGTTCGGCTACCAGCGATGCGGCCAGGCGAAATGGATGATGGCCTGGGGTGGCAACCGCTGGGTGGCGCAGGAGAAGAAACGTGCCGTAGGGAGAAGGAGAACTTTTCTTCCTATGGGCCTTCTTGGGAGGTCATTTAGTCGAGGTATTGGTCGATGGCTGGGAGTTCGGGGTACGTAAGAAGTCTTCATGGGACGGTTCCTCCTTGAAGGCCCGTGCATCTGACGTCTGGGTCTTAGTCTTGGCAGAAACTGATGAAGGTGCTTGTGTCTTAGGGGTGATGGGAGGAAGAGGAGACACTGACCGGGCGATCTTAGCACTGGCCGATCGGATGACCGTAGTGTTAAAGGTCAGATCGCATGTCTGTGTCGATACCTCACCGGTAGGCCGAGGAGAGGTGAGGATGGTACTGTATTTCCCCGCTGGGAGCAGCGTGGGCTTCCTACTAGCAAGAAGCTTGCAAGCAGCCGAGGTGGACACTTTCTCTTTGACCCGAATTTCCTGTATACAGCGTTCATCCTTGTAGATGGGACAGTCGCGAGAGAATGCTGCATGGTCACCCTGACAAGTTCATGCAATGAGGAGATGGAGGTGGACAATCACCCTCACGGGCATCTCTGCCACAAGTGACGCATTTAGCCACATTACAACAAGATTGGTGAGTGTGGTTAAAATGCTGACACTGGTATCAGTGCGTAGGTGTCAGGACATAGGGGCGAACAGAAATAACCTCATAGCCTGCTTTGATGCGCGACGGCAGCTGAACACTATCAAAGGTCAAGAAAAGTGTCCAGGTCAGTACAAGGTCATTGTTGACCTTTTTCATGATCCTATGGACAGCCGTCACGCCCTGCTCAGCGAGGAAAGACTGAAGCTCCTCGTCAGTCAATTCGTCGAGTGATCTAGTAGATACCACACCACGCAACGAATTCAAAGTGTGGTGAGTCTCCACCAGGACAGGGAACATATACAGGAGTGTGGCCTGAAGGAGCTTTTGTGCCTGAAAGGTGCTCTCAGTTTCCAACAACAATGTACCGTTACACATCCTGCTACAAGGTCCGGCTATGGCATCTACGCCCTTCTGCATAACGAAAGGGTTGACAGATCAAAAATCCTTTCCGTCCTCAGATCTAGAAACTACGAATAACTTTGGGGCAGGTGGTAGTACTTTTGTCACTGGTGGCTGGTCAAGTTTCAGTTTTTTGCCAGAAGTCAAGAGAGAAGAAGAAGAGAAATCCATTGCGGATGAATCCCCCATGATTGCCAGCGTCTCCGATGGCGCGCTCCTTTCTTATGGGGACCCTCTCAGAGGGCGCTTCCGCTTGAGGTGAATGTTTACACCTCAGGTCACACCTACTGAGAAATGGATGGAGGGACCAATCGGCATGGTCGGAAGGTGTCAGCTTGGGCAATCACCCCTCCCCGGGCCTGGCCTTTACCAGGGGGTACGCATGGGCCCAACTTGTCTACCCAGGGCGGGGAATTATGCTTTACCCCGTCACCGACTACGTGTGCAAACACGGGGATCTGCCTTCAGGCACGCACAGGGAGGAAAGAAGAATAAGGAAAAAATGGAGAGAGGGAGAGAAAGGACGGACTGTCTCAAACGCCGAGGCAGAGACCATAGGGTGGACAAGAAAGCAAGGAGAAGAAGGCAAGGAGAAGGATGCAAGGTAAAAAGTAAGGAAGACAGTGAGAGAGGGAGAAGGACAAAGAAAGAAAACAAACAAAGGAAGGAAACAACCAGAATAAGCAAAAAACCAAAATGACCACAAATGTAAGTCATTGAACCGTCCGTCTCTGCATGCAGGCGCAAACTACCCCATTGAGGGGGAGGGACTCCTTTTAGTCACCTCTTATGACAGGCAGGAATACCTTGGGCCTATTCTTACCCCAAACCTGCAGGGGGGGCAATGTTTACAGTGAGCTGTAGCATGTTAAAACATGATCACCAGCCACACTGCCATCAGTAGTCAGCAACAAACTGGTACAGGAAAATGACAAAAAAAATTCATAAAACCTATCAGTTTTGCCATATCTCCACTGCCATAGTTTTTTACAGACTTCTTTGAGCGTTTTGTATGGGATCACATCCAAATGATTAGGCTATCACGAGTTCTGTGCTTGTTGTGTTCCAAAACCACCTTCTGAGAATCGTAGAACTCAGCTGATGACTGCTTCTCTTGACAGTCTTCCCTCTTAATGTGTAGAAATTAGGGTTTAAGGTGGGTAAGAGGATTGTTGAGGGAGAATTATGGTCAATTAGTGGGGAGTTACTCTTTGTGTAATAGTGCAGATGGAGATGATACGGTGACTAACATGTCAAGAATTGATGGAAGAAGTAATTAGTACCTCTGGTGTAGTGTTTTAGGCTGGAAGCAGTAGACTATAGGTGTTGATAGGCAAGAGTGAAAATTTCTTCAGTGGGTTCATAGCAACAAGCTAGAATGAGATGTATTGAATGGCTGGACATATGAGTTTCAGAAGAAAGTAGAAATTGGTGTGCAGGAGGTCTTAGGACTGAGAAATGAGATAAATTCCACAGAGTATTTTTGAGAAACAATTGGAGGCCATGCTACACTTCTTGATTGCAGTCAATGCAGCAAGTTTTGTCTATTGATTACATTACCACTACCAATTATCATCATCTGGGATCTGTTGTTTGTACAACAGCTACAAAATTGCAGTAAATATAAGGCATACCTGGTAGATTTCTACAGCTGTATCTGAAAGAACTTCTCTGTATTCAGTGAGATCAAAATTCTGCAGACACTGCTCATTCTGTAGTGATGTGTTTTCGGTTTGGAATGTTTTGTCTCCACTATACTGTTTCAGACTATGCAGAAGTCTCACAGTATTTGAAAGCCACAAAACCATTATATCAATATCATCATGGCCTTTCTTAGTAACTTTTTGGATGGTGTAGATAGTTACTGTCAGGAGTAACCATACTTTCTCATAATCATTTTGACGGTCGGCATGCCTAATGCACATGAACAAAATGTATGCAGGCAATCCTGGCAGTAATGTTACAGCAATATGTGGCTTTAATTCTGCAATTAAAAGAATGGAAAATTCATAAAGAAGTGGAAGTACTTCAATAAAGAGAACACATGAGTGAACATAATGAAAAATTGTTCAGGTATATATACTGATTAAATATCACATGCCTGACAATATGTATAATATCCTCTTTGTGAAACTCAAAAATGCCTTGGTAATGGTTTTCCTTCTTTCTTGTCCCTCTTCTGTTGTTCCTTTGATCTTGCCTCTTCACTAGCACTTTCTCTATTGAGCTTTCAGCTGTTTCAGCATTGTTATCTAATTTGCTGGAAAACACTAGGGGAAAAAAATAATATTGTTTCTGAAGCAGTTACACAATCATTATAACAGCACCTCTCAAAATATGGAATAATTTTAACACCCTGTTTATTGGTCTCCAAAATGTACTTACACCCTGCATCGTTCAGCACTTCAGTTTGGAATTTTAAGCTGCTCTTGCATTGTGAAAGTTCCTCTTTAGCTAAATTTAGTTTTTCTTGAAGAACCTGGAATTTGTACACAACACATTTAGAAATAATTAATATATCTAAAACGTATTTTGCCATTTGTACTGTTTGTGGTAAAAGTATAAGGAAACAAAGCTGTATTTGCAGGCAATGGCTTGGGAAAAAAAAACAAAAAAATAATAAATGTGGGATTAATTACAAAAATGCTGAAGAAATGATTGCACTACAAATTGCATCTATTTGCAAACCATTACAAGAAAAATTCCAGTGATGATGGTAGATGAAAAAGATCTTGCGTTTCTCCTTGGACCATACTGACTTTTTCAATAATGATGGATGTGCAGGATTTATTTAAAGTTCCTTATTATCTAGCGAGAAGGTATCATGAAAGGTTATCCTCAAGATTCACATTCTCTGGCCACATAAGGTGGAACAATATAGTCATAAGATATATTCATTGTATCTCAATCAATTAAACCTTATACTTATTTCCTAACAAATCATTTGTAATTATTGGTTCATGTACACTGGGTGAAGTTTAACAAAACACAAGAAACTAAATACAGTTCATCAGCATTCTTAAAATAGGGACTTCCTAGTTCAAGGATATATTAAACAGGTTGGGAAGCCACATAAGATGATCAGAGCATTTAAAATCATATAGTCATATCAGGAGAGTGAAATCTGTAACTCTGGATGTACCAAGAGTATCCTGAGAGGAAACATGCAGTAAGTAAAGAAGGAGTACATAACTTTAAAATTTCTGGCTCAGATCTTTACCGCATTATGAACATGAAATCTGCAGCTAAATGACAGATGCAAAGTTGCCAGGATTTTTCTATGCTGAAACCAGTAGATTGTATACCATAATCAAAGAAATGAAGCAGATGATGCAATACTGGGAGAAACTATACTGCTTTCAGAATAAGATTTTCACTCTGCAGCGGAGTCTGTGCCTGTCAGGAAGTTTCACTATACTGCTTGCATATAGTGGCAAAGAACTGCTAACTCATTACAAAAACAGCAATAAATTGGATAATAATATTTTAAAATATAACAACTGGAATTTACATAATTATTCATGGTATCAGCAAAGTTTTCTCAGATGAGGTGCAGCTTGGCACAGGGTAAATGACAGCCAGTTGAGTCTTTGATTAGTACCCAACATAGTCAACATGTCTGCAACACATATCATTGTAAATATAATGCTTTCAATCAAAATTTCCATAATCAATCTAGTGTTCATGACAATTTTTGTAACACATGTATATCTTCCATCATGCCTGTGTGAGAAGTGAAACCATTACAGATATGTTGACACAATATTTGACATTACAACATTTTATTTCTGCGTAAAGAATATTTCACACACACCTTATTGCCACATTCTGCAAAGTAGACGTGAAAGTTAATTCGGGGTCAGTTCCAGTCAACTCTACTCTTCATGAAAGTATGCTACTGACATAGGAATGAAGGTGAGTGAATGTGCATTGCTGTTGTTCAACTTTTAACATATTGTTTCTCAGCCACTCATGTGCACTATTCCTGTCCATTATCTTAGTTGTCTCAGCCAGTTTCCAGCTGCATAGCTTCATGATAAACCAAGTTACTTCTCATACTACAGAAAACAGACTCAGAAGGAGTATGGATTTCAGTTTTAACTTTTCAGTGTTCCAGGCAAGTGTGTTTTTATATGCAAGTACATTTCTTAGGTAAGCACAGCCCTTCCATCAGACTGGAGTGCCATTAGTTAGCTGGACAGCAGTGTTTTAGACAGTGAGATCAATGTGGCAATGTTTAGTTATTATTGCCAACAGCTGCCAGTAGCCAGCTGGAGGTGATGTATTCAACTGACAGCATTTATCATATTCCAGTCCAGAGCTCATATCTCTGAATCTGTCCTGAAAGTAGTTTGAGAAGTACAGGATTTTCAATTATTGACTCTGGAGTAGTGAGAAGTTCAACCCTCTCTCACAGGTCAAGTCAAGGCTGGCAACCCTTATTTCAACTGACTGGGTAGTGTGGCAGTGCCGAGAAGTTATCCAGTTCTACTAATAATGCTTCAGATTAAATCTACAGAGCAGTAAATCACATTATTTGTGTAGCACACTGGTCATTGCTAAGAGTAGTGCATTCCAACTGCTGCCGTGGATGGAATTGCATGCAATGCCACAGAAGCTCTGACATATGGGCAAAAGGAATGTTTCAAACCCAACATTGCATAGTAATGAATGCAGCCATAAGGGTGATTGTTGTTTTAGTAACATAGTGGGGTTTAACAGCTGTTATTAAAATAGAATAAAAAGTTATGAAAGTAGTGATAGAATTATAATTTGGTTTATAGGAAATTAGGAGTAGCATAGTATACAAATACTAGTTTGACAAAGAGAGAATGAAATTTTTCACAGAGAAAAAACAAACATGAAGAAATTAAGACTGAAGATGAGTTGTGTAACAACTGCAGGTGTAAATTGATTCCAATAGAAAATAAACTGTTTTTTTATTAACAAGAATATGAATTTTATTGACTGGAAAGACAATTTCTGTCAGAGTTTTGCTTAATTGAATAATAAAGGTAATTATTCATGTTAGTGCAAAGGTGCTCACCCAGAGGATACCAGCTTTAATGGTGGTGATGGAAGAAAGTTTCATCACAGGAATCTGGACAAGGGGATGAGGCAGGGAAAAGGTGGAAGCAGAGAAGAGAGGTGGGGTAACATCCCTAAAGTGTGTCACTCAGTCACTATGAGAGAGAATTTTGTACTGTTGGTTATTCCTCAATCAAATGTGAATGTAAAGTTTTACAAACACCCTCCAAGGATTTTATTTGAAGAATGAAGTATGTGAAGTGAGAGTTTACTTTCATTCCATGCTAATCTGCAATGACAGAGAAAAACTGCACTGCAAAAGCACTCAGCACAGTCAACTACACAAGAAAAAAAAGAGAAAAAATGAAAAAAAGTAAGAAGAAAAATGAAATGGACACTTCACTGCTGGGTCACAAGATAGAAGCAATGAACATTTTCCACTAGTACCTGACAGAGAAAACAGCATGGTATTTGTGCCAAGCCATGAAGTTCAGCATTAAGTAAGGGACTAACTGGAAACATCTAAAAAATTGGCATAATTATGAACTCTCAAAAAGACCACAGAAAACTACAAATATTATTGCTGATTTGGCCTCAGTCCTCTATGCATTCTCCTATTGTTAAGTTTTGTAACTGAGAAAAAAGCATAGAATAATACATTGTTTCCCCATTATAGCAGTCTGTATTATCACCTCTTCATGCATATGTGTTTCCTCCTAAGACATCCTGTACATGCTATAAGCTGTTTTAATGAAGTTTTTAGAGATTAATATGATCTGAATTAATATTCACCAGCTTTTCTGAAGTCACTCTTATAATTTCATGTTGCATAAAAGCTTCAGTTTGAGTTTGTGGGCTTTTAGTTAAACTTGGAGACAAAAGCTTGTGCTGATTATCATTCTCCTCTTTGAGTTTCTCATTTTCTTGTTGGAGTTGTTCTCTTTCTGCTTGCCACTTATTTTTCTCTTGGGGCAATTCATCTTCCAGCTGCCTACATGAATTTACAGTTTAAAGAGTTAATGATTCCCAGACTTAATTAACAAAAATAAGATATGGTACTGCATTTTGGCACATACCGGTTTATCTTCTTCTGTGCTTCAAATGTCTGTACTAGCTCCACAACCTCATTTTTTAAGTGTACATGACTTCCATAGTTGATACTAGCAACATTCTTCAAACCTTCAGTTTGCTTTGCTAGAATACTGTGTAACTGAATGCATTCTTCTCGCCATCTGTCAACTTCAAGTTGCAGCCGATTGTACTGCTCTGAATGAGAACAAATTTATAACACTGTCATAAATAAATGAAATTAATACTAATTCAAGTATAACAAAGTAACACCAGTCGTGTAGAAAATCAGATGTTATGCTGTTGAACAGTCACCTGTGAATGTCAAGTTACAAGTTACCATCCCTAGAGTATTTGGAAACACAGACTTAAAATGCACATCAGGAACACATTCTCAAACATTATATCTATTATATTTGTTTTAGTGTTATAGCAATTTTATACCTTTAGCATGTAGTATGATAGAATAATTATTTCTGTCTAGAACTGGCAGTATTTGTAAAATCCTATACTTACAGAAGTCCTCAATTATTAGAAAGAGCGTCTATGGAGGAAAAAAAAAACCTGTTTTTCGGAATGAAAACCATGAACTTGGGTATTTGGGAACAACAGCAACAAGAAAGAACCTTACTATGATGAAGGAACAATTTGAACTTACTTAGCAATTCTTCTCATCCTGGTCCATCATCTAATGTTTGATTAGAACAGCAATCATTGAATGATAGCTGAAGTTTAGTCATATTTGCATGTAATCTTTGATTTTCCACTTCCAGTTGCTGCAACTGAAATTGAAATATAAAAGGTGTCTCAAGAATGATGCCTCAGAGATAACAGATACTTAAAACAGAATTAAACTGACTCAACACTGCTCAGTTTATGTTCCTGGCTCAAAAAAGATTTTTATGTAATGATGTCACTTATCATTTTTTATGTGCAATTTGAGGTACCTTAATATGCAGTGGTCTTTATGGTATTGCATACTTGAGATTACCTCAAAGTCTGTCACACATCTATAAGTATGAAGAACATTGTATCTTAACTGTGTCCACATTGGAGTCTATTTCTCAACAGAGTATTTGTTAAACAAACATGCTGTAAATGTCAATTTTCTCTGGGCCTCTTCCCTAACAGTTAGTTGAAAATGGAGCTATTTATACTTTTTAACACTACTGGTGAATGGCGTTGTTCATATTAGTAGTTGGGTCTTTTGCAGCTCTGTTTATTCTATAATCAGTTTCATCATACCAATAATAAACACCCACAGCCACTGCACATACCAAATGATTAACAGTGTCATGTGTAGCCTGCAACATCAAATGTTACCTAAAGAAATAGTTGTTTTGTGTTATGGACTAAAATCTACATCCAAGTTTTATTGCAGTTTCAACACCATGTCTAAATGCCATAATAAACATGTTTAAAATACTCTAATGCTAACTACAAATGAACACTTTTTAAAAAACAAAAATTATGACATTGTAACCTCGTTGCCTGGGAGGCCCCATCCACGAAAGTTCAGCCCCGGGTTGCAAGTCTTATTTCAGGTGACGCAACGTTGGGTGGCTTGCACGTCAGTGGTGGTGGTGGTAGTGGTGGTGGTGGTGGTGGTGGTGGTGTCACAACACGGCCGGAAATCGAACCTGGGCCCACTGCGTGGCAGGCAAACACATTGCCACTCAGCTAAGCAGGTTGACTACTAATAACAAATCAACATATATGCGCTGCAGACCACCATATAGTGCACAGCAGAGGATACTTTGTGCCACTATTAATCACTTCCTCTCCTATTTGACTTGCAAATGGAGCAATGAAGAAATGAATACCTTAAAGCCTCCATGCAGGCCCTAATTTCTTACATCTTATCTTCATGATCCTTATGTGAAATGCATGTTGGTAGCAGTAGATTCATTATGTAGTCAGCCTCAAATGTTGGTTCTCTAAATTTTAGGAATAATGCCTTGCAGAAAGAGCATTATCTTTCCACAAGGGATTCTCATTTAAGTTCATAAAGCATCTTCGTAACACTTGTGTGCTGATGGTGCCACGTACCCCTCATTCACCTAAAGGGATCAGCAACCCCTCAGACACTGATCCATCATGGGCTTGCATATGTACAAGGTATTGCCTCACTGCATTGAACTGATCACATAAAGGATGACAGACAGCAGGACGAGCACCACCAGAGGTCCTCCACGTCAGGGACCTATTTCCTCAACTGGGTTGTGTGCAGAACTGGATTGGCATGTATTCCTCCATGTCCCATCTATACAGGACAGTGCAAGCCAACACGATTTGACGGTTCACCACACCAGGGTTCTGGGCCAATTCACACACAAGCTCTAAGCAGCTAATCAGTCAGGGCCTGATCAGAAGCCACCACAGCAGCACTTATAACTTTCCAGTGATATCCTGAGACATACCTGTCAACCAGCTATGTTGAGCACTCAACCTCTGTCATTAGGGACTATCTGTGGCATGGTCTTCATGCCTCACAATGTTTATTCACTGAGTGTTCCAGGTGTGTGCCTGTTAGTGTCAGAGAAGTTGTATTATATTTTATTGAGAAGAGTTTTCCTTTGTTATTAAATCTCTTTATTGTGGTTGTAATAGACCCTTGTTCTTGTTTAGCTGTACCTTACTATTTCTTATCAAGCATCTACCCATGGGACAAATTGCAGATTGAATCTACTGGTAACAAATCCAGCTGCCCACTCTGAACTGCTTCATGTCTTCCTTTAATCCAACCTGATGGGGATGCCAAATACTTGAATGAATGAATAGCACTAGCATTCGATACACCATCTCCTTTATGGATGACACTTTGCCCAAATTCTTCAACTAAAATGAAGTCTATCATTCACCTTCCCTACTGCCATTCTGAGGTATTCTTTCCACTTCATATCTACATCTACATCCAATCATTTGACTTATGTCATACTGCACAACCACAGAAAAAAAACCTATACAAAGGGTAGAAACTGGCACATCCCCAATATGATTACAAAAGTGGCCTCCTGCTGCTGCTCATTTGATACAGAATTCTTATGATAACACAGCTATAAAACATTCTCACAAAAATAGGAGTATGCCATGCTGAAACTTTTGCTTCCACTGATAGAAATATGTTGCACAGAAGCTCGCTAAAAAGTGTATAATCAACTGTTTGAAATATTTCTCAAAAATAGTTGCAAAGAGGATCCAAGTTTGTACCATTTATCCATCTTATTTGCTAAGTGAATAACAATTTCTGATAATTAGACAAAGTTAATTAGCAACAGTTAGAAAAAGTCCTCCTCAACAGTAATATCTCATCATTCACCATAACTGATTTAGGAAAAATAAAAAACATGTGTTTGAAACCTGGGAAAAATAGGCAACTTTATCTCCACAAGAAATTAAGACCTGCCATGCAAGTGCATGAGGTCGGGCTTGCTGATCACAGCTTACTGTAATTGTGATAGTGCTGTAGGTTAACATCAACAGTGATCTGATAAACAATTAACCATTATGATAAAATTCTATTGACCTCACAATAACATCAAATGGTGTAAAATCATCAAGCCCTTGGGCCAAGTACTCCTCTGCCATTGTCAAGTGGTGACTATCTTTTGGTTGCTGCCATCATACTTATACAGCAGTGCTTCCTTCTTTGTTGTCACTGGTGTTTGCTCCACTGCCATATAGTGTAATACTTTCATTGCACACCCACAGCACCCACTTCAATTTTCTGATGGTAGGGTCCCAAGGCTTGCTTAACTATAGGCCATCAACTTAATTGAGAGTGTTGTTACAAATTTTTATCTCTATTGCTTTTTTAATTATGATATCCTAGAAACAACACATCTGTGTAATAACTGATGTCTTTTTGAATGAAATGTGATGTCTGTTTTCCAGAGCATGCTCTGCTACCACTGATCCCTCAGGGTAACAAAAGTGAAAGTATCTTGTGTTCTACTCAGCACTCTTCATTAGTATGCACAGTCTGTCCAACGTAAAAATATCCACACCCACACAGTATTTTATGTACTACTGGCATTCAAACACCTATACCATTTTTCAAAGGACTGATGAGTTGTGAAACTTTTGTTGGAGCCCTGATGACCGAATCTATTTCATGCCTCTTTAGGAAATGGCTGATCTTTCCCATTATTGAGCCATAGAATGGAAAAAACACAAGCTTATATTTCTTCTCGGGGCCCTTCTGCTTCGATGTTTCCGGGAAGATGGCTTTTGAAATCTGGCAATTGTTGTAGCCGTTTTCCTTGAATACTTTCTGTAAGTGAGTCAGTTCCTTTGGCAACCTTCCAGTGTATGAGAGAGCTTTCTATTGATGCACCAAGGTCCTCAGAACAAAACATTTCTGTGACAGATCGTGACAGCTGTTAGCTTGCAGATCCCGATGTGTGTGGGTGGATTTCCAGTAAACACTGTGACTGAGACACACATTGCCTTACAGCAGATGAGGACATCAAGGAACAGCAAGGCACTATAGGTCTCCACCTCAATTGTGAACTTTATATTGTCATGGATATTGTTGATGTGATCCAAGAATTACCCCAGTTTTTTCACATCAATGAGACCAGATGATGAATGTGTCATTGATGTAATGATAAAAGCAATCAGACTTTGCAGGAGGCATGTCCAGCATGATGTTCTCCATAAACAAGTTGGGTATAACTAGAGCTAATGGACTTTCCAATGTGAGGCCGTCCATCTGATTTTGTATGATGGAGAATATAGAATGTTTTAATCAGACAAATGCTTGTCACTGGATGTGGCTCCTGCAAAGCCTAGTTGCTTTTATCATTACATTGACAATACATTCATTATCTGGTCTCATGAATGTAAAAAGCTTGGGGAATTCTTGGACCACATCAACAATATCCATGACAACATCAAATTCACAATGGAGGTAGAGACTGGTAGCACCTTGCACTTCCTTGATGTCCTCATCTGCCATAAGGCAATTTGTGTGTCAGCCACAGTGTTTACTGGAAACCCACCCACACATACTGCAGATACCTGCACATTAACAGCTATCACTATTTGTCACAAAAATATTCTGTTCTGAGGATCTTAGTGCATTGTGTGGAAGGTGTCTCAGATGCTGAAAACCTGCTGAAGGAACTGAGCCACATACAGAAAGTATTCCAGGAAAACAGATACACTAGTTACCAGATTTCACAAACCACCTTCCTGAAAACACAGGAGCAGAAGAACCCTGAATAATACTCAATGAAGCTTATGTTTTTTTCTGTTCTGTGGCTCATTAATCAGAAATATTAGCCACTTCTTAAAGGGGTATGAAACAGATTCAGTCTACAGGCCTCCAACAAAAATTTGACAACTCACGAGACCTGTAAAAGTGATGTAGGCCTCAGAATGCCAAGAGTATATAAAATACTGTGTGAGCATTGACAGTTTTCTGTCAGACAGAACATGAGAGATGCTTTCCCCTGTCATGTTATAAGATATCAATGGTAGTAGAGCATGCTCTAGAATATTCACATCATACTGCATTCAAAGAGACATCATTTATTACATGGACTAGTTGTTTCTGGGATAGCATAATTAAATAAGTGATAGATAAAAGTTTGTGAAAACACCCTCAGCAAAGGTGGTACCCAACCGTTGAGCAAGGATTGTAACACAGCCATCAGAAAGCTGAAGCAGGGGCAGCAGGGGTGCAATGCAAACATTACCCTATATGGTGCTGGAGTGAGCACCAGTGACATCATGTAAGGCAGTGCAGCAGTAAAGGATGTTAGCGGCAACCAAAAGACAGTCACTACTTGACAGTTGCCAAGGAGTACTTGACTGAAAGCTTGTGAGTTTTAAACCACTTGCTGCAGCTGGAAGTTCAAGAGAGTTTTAGTGGTACATATCACTGCAAAACCATGCATTAATATAAACCTCCATAATATTTTAAATGACTCCACATCATACTTAATCAACATGGAATGAGGTTCAGAAATGTTATATTTATGTGTGGCCAACTTCACTGATTTGTACATCACTAAAACTAACCGACTTACAGCTAAGATCTTCCCAATTTCACATTCAAAAAAGATAAAAGGAGCACTAAGAACTAGCCCCATGTTAGCACTTTGCCGTCCTCACATCTCGTACAAATTTATACACTTGGCGCCGGCAGCACTAATTCAGATTAGTTGGCTTGTCACTGGCCACTTGTCACCTTTCCATAGATGACAAGCTTCTAAAACATTGACTTTTGTGAGCTTTAATTTTCCAGAAATCCTCTATTTTGCCATGTCATTCCACAAACTCAAATTTTCTTTTCAAGTAACTTCTTTGCAAGTTCTACACTGTTATAATAATCAGCCATGCAGAAGTGGTGCCACTTTCCCTCAGAAGGTGTCAATAGTTCCATCACTGTTTTTGCTAAATTCTGTCCAGCACCGGAATACATCTCGAATGAAGAAATGTATCCTGTACTCAAATCACACAGCATCCGAATGAGTATGCTGTATTTCATAATTTTTAATGGATTATAAACTTTAAAATTTAACCGTCCACCCAATGGTGTCATTCCTTCATCAGTTGAGATGTTCTGACTTGGATTAAACATTTCTCCAAATTTTTTGGAAAAATAATCTATTACGAATTGCACTTTGACTAGCCGGTCGGCATTATCTGGTTTACTGTTGCTGTTGGAAAAATGTAAAAATGATAATATTTGTCTGAATTGGTTGCAGGACATCGTTTTGCAAAATATCAGTGTGTCTATCAATAGATTTGTTGACCAATAATCATCAATCCTTGCTGTATTTATAATTCTCATAAGTATAGCAGCCCAAACCAATTTCTATGCTTGGGTCCCATAACATTGACAAATTTGGCATTTTTTAAATCCAGTTTCCTTCTCTTGCAATTTTTACTATAGTACTCGTTGGTTTCATTGCTAATATATTCAAATAGATCGTTCCCGATATCTAATTCTATGATATCCTCGATGCTCTGTGTATATTTGGGAAATATGTTTGGACCCGAGGATCCTTAAAATTTATTATTGGTCCTTGGTAAATCAAAGTCTGACCCCTGTGCACTGTCTTCTTCATCTGATTCAGCCGAATCAGTTGGAAACCGTAGCCTTCACTGAATTCTTCTTGGACGTATTTTACTATCTTCCTACGATTCTGCTTCACTTTAATTTTTTTGATATCCTATGTCTTCCTCCTAATCAGCCAAGTCATTCAAAATGTCAGACAAGACGCCTGCACCTTCATTGTAAATAATCCTATTGTCTCTTTCATCTGCCATGATGAAAGGGTGCAAGTACTTATAAAAACAAAAAACTTATTGATGTGTGTAACTTATTGTTACCTAAACAAAACACCAACAGAATGCAAAAGATACTGAAGTGCTGGCGCTGGCCACTGCATCATACTATGCTCATGACACCACTGTGGTGTCACCGACCACTGAGCGATACTATGCAGACGACACCACTGTGGCGTCGCCGGCCGTTGACCGCTATTTTGTGCACGACACCACTGTTGTATCACCAGACAACGTAGTGTTAATATTTCTGAATTATGAGAAGGAATTTGTTCTGTTCTGTGATGCAAATAACTAGCCAGGAAGGTGTACTATAAGCAAAGATGTGTATGGGAAAGAGCACCTTGCAGCCTACGCATCAAAACAGTTAAATGAAGCTGCAAAATTACTTGAGAGGAAATGTTGAGTTTGATGTCTGGTATCATGTACTTCAGGCGCTATATTTATGCCAGGAAATTCAAAGTCTTAAATGATCACACAGTGTCAAAATGGCTATTAAGCTTGAAGGAGGCTCCAAGCAGGTGGACTTGGTGGGAATTGAAATTAAACGAATTTGACTGGAGGAGATTTATAAGCGAGGCAGAAAGCACATAAAATGCAGACGGATTAAGCAGAAAGTTTGGTGTCATATGGACACATGGCTGTAACCATACAGAATGATAGACGCTGCTAACTGCTGATGCTAACTTCAAGCTGTGGTGTCACCGCCAGACACCACACTTGCTAGGTGGTAGCCTTTAAATCGGCCGCGGTCCGGTAGTATACGTCGGACCCGCGTGTCACCACTATCAGTAATTGCAGACTGAGCGCCGCCACACGGCAGGTCTAGAGAGACTTCCTAGCACTCACCCCAGTAGTACAGCCGACTTTGTTAGTGATGGTTCACTGACAAATTACGCTCTCATTTGCCGAGACGATAGTTAGCATAGCCTTCAGCTACATCATTTGCTACGACCTAGCAAGGCGCCATTATCATTTGCTATTTAACTTGTGATGCATGTACCGTCAGACCGATGTTTACCAATTATTGATTAAAGTTAAGTATTCCAGAAGCTACGTACTTTTTTTACTAGACTCAACTCCTTTGACTGTTCCAGACCTCACGCCAGCCTGTGTGAGCTTAAACGCGTGCCTTTCGGCTACCTCACAGTTGGCTTGGCTGTCTTGCCAAGTCACAACACAAGCTATTTAAAACATAGCCACAATCTGCCATGCACACTGGAATGCTAGGTAGGGCACTGAAGCTTGAGCCATGCATCATGATGTCTGCTGCATTATGGGAAGAAGTATTGAAAGAAGTTCACAACCACAGTCTAACTGGACACAGAGGTCAAAGAACAATAGATTGTAAGGTTGCTCAACAATATTGGTGAAGAGTGTGAAGACAGGATGTTGACAAGTATGTGAGAAATTGTGTGCTAGGTGCATAGTGTGCTTCATCAGCAAGTACCACTAGTAAAGGGACACCCTCCTCTAATATTATCTTCATTCAACAGAAGTTATCGATAGCAAAAAAAACTTCCTACCTTATAAACAGGTTAATATTATCTCATCAGTTTAACTAAAAGAATTCCATATGATTTTGTGAATTATGTATTATACTTCACTCTAAAATGTATAAAAAGATATTATTTTATTACAATTGATATGTATTAACTGTGTATTTACAGTTAAAATTACTTTTCTTTTGGAAATACTTGAAATCACGAAATAAAATCATGAAATATCTGGCTCACTTAAAATTCCTATTATTAATTGCACAATCTGATAATATTTATTAAATTTATTTCTGGTCTCATTTATAAAATAATTATATAGCTTTGTGAAAACTCTTCTTTTGTCAAGAAAGTTTGTAAACCCTGTTTTGTAAACTCTTTGGACTGTTGTTAGTACCACAGAATGAAGTAATGCTGGGCACAACTCTGATGGAATTGGACATGTTTTTAATTTTGGCAATAAAAATGAAATTTTTGGTTTTATGGAAGTGTAAATTGTAAAGACAGTGTGATATAGAGAAATGTGATACAATAAAAAAAGTACAAAAACAGAAATTACACAACAGACTTACTTAACAGTTATCATGTCATCTGAAAACCTACATAGTCAAAAAATTGAAGCCTCAAGAATCAACCACTAGATGTGACAAACTGGAGCCAATGATGAGAAAAGAAGGTAAGTAAAAAAGTTTATTTGTCAATCTTACTCCTCTCAAAGCTTATGAAACAAGTCAATTATTTAGAAGAGTGAAAATCAACTGTTGATGTGAGGGAGGGTAATTTTACAATCGGTGGCATGATCAATTGACTGATAATGAAGTTTTGTCTGTTAGAGAAGGGTCAGTGATTTGTGCCTTTTGCAGTTTATATTGAATTTCCCATCACTCAGAGAAAGAAGACTGAGAGCTGCACAGTCAAGTTATAACAACAGTGATGAGATACTTCCAATAATGATGGACTGGATCAATTGAAAGAGGACTTTACAACTACAATGAGGGACATCAAATAGGAAAGCTAAGTACAAAGTATTTGTGAAATTAATTTGTTTGTGTACTTGTGTGATTGTTAACAAAATGAAGAGAGATGAGGGCATGTGTGACGTAGAAGTGAAAGCTGTGGGACCCAGTCAGGACATGTATGAGCCAAGTGAAAATGTAGTCAGCTAAGAAACAATAAAACCTGATATTTTGCAGTAAATTTTGGCAAAGCTAGAGGAAATGAAGACAGACAATAACAGTAAATTTAGTGCATTAATGAGCAGTCAACTGAAATAAGGACGGACAATGATAGAAAATTTACTTCACTACAAGGACAATTAAATGACCTAAAAGCTGAAAACAATAGTAAAATGGATAAGGTACAATACCAAACAGACCAACTTAGTAATCAGATTTCAGAGCTAAAAAATGGGTTGTCAAGGGATTAAGAAGTGTGAACAAAAAAGTTGATGTCTTAGAAAATAAATTTATTGTTTTGGAAAATGAGTTAGTTGCCGAGTCTGCAAGACAGATGAAGAATGCTAATGACTTCAGAGTTTAACTGAAGGTCATAGCAGAAAAAATGGAACAGAACTTTACTAGTTTAAATCAAAGAATTTTAAATGTTGAAAACAGTAGCAACTAATGTAAATGTTTTAGATCAAAAAATTTCAGAAGTTCAGAAAAACTGTATTTACAAAAATCTGCATTCAAACAATAGTGTTGCGTGGTGCAACATTCCAATCAAAATTTTTTCTGTAAGACAATTCACATACAGTAGATCTTCTGCACCACTGTAAAGAGAGTTGTGTGTCAGGCATGAGTGACAGTCAAAAAATTAAATTTGTTAAAAGATGTCTTGAAGGCGAAGCTCTGTCTTGGGTAAATCTAAATTTAAGTTAGTGAGAAACATCTCAAAGTTTCAAAAAAAGTTTTTTAAATAAATTATAGTCAGAAGCTGAACAGGGGAGAATTAAAAGTGAACTTTTGATTGGTCCTCATTATAGGAATTGGGCAATACCCTGAAAGACTTTTGTAAGAATCAACTTCAGAAATTTATGCACCTTGATAAATCATTTGATGAAATGGCAATGACTGATGCACTCCAAAGGAGATTACCAAAAAGTTTGCAGTGGGATTTAGTGCACAGACCTGATGATTGCCTTGAACAATTTTTACGGTATGTTGACAGGCTGGATAGGGCAGTAGAAAGAAGCATGTACCATAATAATCGAAATGAGAGAGATTACAATGGTAATAACTACAGAAACAGAGATAATGGTAGCTTCTATCAGGGTCAAAATGTTAATAGAGACAGAAATTTTTATTATCAGCAGGATAGGAATAATGGGGATAACCAAGGGCAATTTAATAGAAGAAACAATTGTAGATGTAACTACTCGGGAAACAGCAATCCGCCTCAATGAAGGTCCATAGTTTTGGGGCATGGAAACACAAAAAGCATGGGACCTTCAATTTACACTTTTAATTAGACAATAATAACAGTGTTAATAAAGTGGCACAGATATCTGAAGTTGAACAGAAGGAATATCAGATTTCTCACTTATGTTTTGATAAAAAGTTTTGAGATACTATATTTAATTATAGTGTGGTCAGTACTAATTACAAACCAGAATGTGACACTAATGGGAGTTTTGATGCAGTATGTACTAAGGATTTCTTCTTTTGATCAGAAAACAGTGTTATTGATGTATACCAGTCAGGTGATGACTCCACTGGATCTGAACTAGATAGTATTTTCATATAGATGTGAATGAGAGCTGTGAAATGACTGAAGATGGTATGTCTGAGACTGGTAGCTTATTGAGAATGAATGTATGATCATAAATCATAATCATCAATCATAATCATCATCAGGGATTATGATTATGATGATTATCATGTAGTTGTGGAGTTTAAGAATAATGAAGTTTCAGAGTTATTTGTGAATAAAGGTAAGGTGATGTATGTGATGGTGTAAGTGAGAGTGTTGGAATACCAGTCCAGTCAAAGCAGTTTTTCAATAATATCACACAGAGTAATGAGTTATCTGTAGCCAAGAGAAAAAGGTCAAAACATCTTTAAGTTTGTTTTGGACGAGACTGATGGTAACATAGATGAATGTGCATTCTGGAATAAGTTAGCTGTGGTTAGTCAAAATTTATATCCAAATTGGTGGAATGAAGTCAAAGAAGATCTGAGCAGGAAGTGTAATTTTGATAGTAATATATTTTTTGTGTTCCTTCTGTAATAATTGAGGTCAGTTGCACTATGGAATCCATTCCTTGTCTTTAATCTATACCTGACAAAATGAGTAACCAAAGTGATTCTATGATATCAGTAAAGTTGATTAAACCCTGTAAAAACAGTGTGGATGTAGCATTTGACAAAATTGCAAGTGATAATTTACATGAAGTGTCTATTATCAGAGATGATGATTCAGATTTTGGATGTCCATACATTAACATTAAGATTGATCAGTGGGAAGGGAACTGTTTGTTTGAGACAGGTACCAATTTGTGGTATATCTGAACAGTTTAGAGACAAGATCCAGTATAATAAGAATTTTGTGGAAATGTCCATTGCACGTGTAAAGATAGGAGGAACTAGTGGTAAGTAAAGCAAGTATGTAAAATGTTAAGTACTGTTAACTTTTAGTATAGAGGACAAGACCTATGACTGTGGATGCTTAATGATCTAGAAGAAAATACACACTACGTTTGCAGATTCATAAGACTACATAATTGTGGTGTGTTTATCAAGAATGTAGTATGTAAGATAATGTCATTCCTAGAGTTTTGTCTTATCTATAGGCTGTTCAAATTTATGATGCACTATATAATGATGTTTTGTAATAGATTTGTGCTTTAGAATATGATACATATATGCTATGAGACTACATGAGTAGATCCTTTTGCAATTTTGAAATGGGATAATATACATAATTTGTACTGTAAAAAATATGAATAGTATGTTAGTATATCTGTGTGTATCACCTTGTTAGTTTATTCTTCCCATTGCAGTTAACTCCGTTTATCAAAGTTTCATGTGTGAACCGTTTTTCAATTTCATCTCACATAAGTAACTGCTTTTGGAAACTTAATAGGGAGAGCATACCACGTGTGATGTAAAGAAGGTATTGAACAGCATATTTAGTACATAAAACAATGTTTCAGGATTTGGTTGAATGCTAGACTGAAAGTTTGAGAACTCTAGGGAGGAAACTGAATGCTATGGGTAGATTCACTCCCACACTGCTGTATGGCTGTACCTGGCTGGACCAGTCAACTTACAAGAAATCGTAGGTGCTGGGTAATGTACTCAAGCACCAGCCAACTACATCAGTGTTGTGACTGAGGTTTGTAAATTGTTAACCAAGACTACCAAAGACAGTGTTATTTCACATAAATGTAAGTTTTTTTTAAGTAGGGGGATTAAATTCCCAATACATTATGTAACTTTGAATCAGTATGTACTTTTTTTATCAGTTGTTAATGAGTCTTCTAGGCCTTTATGTATGTAGGTTAGTTTTTATGTCTTCCACACTATTTGCTAGCATAGTCAATATAACAAGATGTATACATGTCTACTTCCATACACTGTTTTTGTCCTCAAGCTACTTTATTAGGTCATCATTTAAAGCTATTTATGACTCTCCCTCTCCCTCCTTTTATGAATCAACATATCCTCAAATACTCTGGTTTATGTGGCTGATTGATTTTGTACTATATTCCTACTCATAATTGAGTATATTCCTCTGGTCTGTACCCATCGTCGTATTTTGAGAATCGGCTCACTCATCGTACACTTAGGCTTTGAATTTTTTCTCGTCTCTTTTTAAGGCTTTGAAGGTGTGATTTTATGGATGTATACTTACAATTTGTAATTATAGTCTCTGTACTTATTTCCATAGTGTAGTGTTGTAATGTCATAGTTTTGACATTGTATTATTTGTCTTGTAACAGTATGCTCCACAGATCATACATCAGTATTCAACCTTTTGGCATCATTTTGTACACCGATTGTCAAACTTTACAGTCTGTCACAAAATATTGTAAACAAACAGTTTCAAAATTTTGTGAAGGGGATACTGTAAAGGGACATCATCCTCTAACATCACCTTTATTCAACAGAAGTTATAGATACCAAAAATACTTTCTACCTTTTGAACAGGTTAATATTGTCCCAGCTATTTAACTAAAAGAATTTCATATGCTTTTGTATATGATGTATTACATTTCAGACTAAAATGCACAAGGAAAAATTATTTTATTACTTTATCACAATCTATATGTATTGACTCTCTATGTACAGTTACAATTACTTTTCTTTTAGAAATATTTTAAATTACAAAATATCTGGCATACTTAAAATTCCTATTGTTAATTGCACAATCTGACAATATTTATTTCTGGTCTCATCTATAAAATGATATAGCTTGGTGAAGATCCCTCTTTTGTCAAGGAAGTTTGTAAACTCTTTTTGTTTTGTAAAATCTCTTGAATATTTTTAGTACTGCTGAATGAAGTAGTAGTGGGTATGGATCTGATGGAATTGAATGAGATTTTAATTTTGGCAATAACAATGCAATTCTTGGTTTTATGGAAGTGGAAATTGTAAAGACAGTGTGATATCAAAAAATGTGATACAATAAAAAAAAGTACAAAAATAGAAATTACACAGCAGACTTACTTAATAGTTAGCATGTAATTCGAAACCTACAGAGTCAAAAAAATTTAAGCTTCAAGAATCAACCCCTAGATGTGACAAACTAGAGCCAACAATAAGGAAAGAAGATATGTAAAAAAGTTTATTCGTAAATCTTACTTCTCTCAAAGCTTATGAAACCCGTCAATTATTTATAAGAGTGAAAATCAACTGGTGATGCAAGGGAGGGTACGATTAAACAATTCAATGATTACCAGGGTCACCCAGGCCATTTTAGATGGTTGGAATGAACAGTTTTTGGTCCATTGAGCCACAAATGATGGGCAACCACTCTTTTTTGACTATCATAGACCACTTTTTGTGTTACCTTGCAAAGATTACAAATCAGCTAGCAATTACAGTAGCACAAGCAATTGTGAATAACTGGTTACTGAAGTTTGGCATCCCCAACATGATAATCACTGAACAGGGGACCATCATTATGTCAGAGATAATGAAACAGCCATTACATCCATCACACATCTGGAAACAAAGAACCAGTCCTTGCACCTGCAGTCTAAAGAGAGGACTGAACACATTCACCAAACCATAAATAAGGTGCTGAGCTACTACTTCAACCGTCACCATAATGACTAGGATGTTTACTTACCCTGTGTAATGGCTGTGTATAATTGAAAGGCGCACATTAGTGTTGGGTTGTAACCATATAAGGTGACGCATGGAAGAAAGATGCCATAACTTTTTGAGGTATTAAACCTAAGGTAGGGAAAAAATGGGAAACATATGGAATTATCGCAAAGCATTAAAAGATATAAGAAAGCAAATGCAAAAGGCAAGCAATAAGGCATTCGATTGGCAAGAGGAAATGGGACAGTATAAAGTTAAACTGCCAGAGTACAGAGCCAAGTGAAGGGTAATGTTAACTGGCCCCTATAACCAAAGAGTAAACTGAATAAATTTATTACACAATATTATGGGCCATATCAAGCTGTGGAAATGACATCACTAGTAAACAATCCATTGCAGTTTCTGACACACAAACCATTGCTCAGGTGGAGCACAGTTAATCTTTTATAGATGCTTCAGATACTACTACAATTGCCAGCACCACTACCTGGAAAGAAGGTAGATGGCAAGAGTAAAGGGAAGTAAAGAATCAAACTTGCATGCAGGCTGCACACAAGATACTATATGCTCTTAGGTCACGCACATAAGTGGTTTGTATGTATATTTTACGAATATTTTTTGTATGATTTATTGTATGGGAGATATGGAGTACATGAGAAACTTCGTGGTAGATTCTGTTGTGTTTGTATAGTTCTCTTATTTTTCTGTTAGTGTTTTCACTTTGATCTGTTTTCTAGTAATAGGCTTGGTATGAAGTGCAATACAGGAGTGGAACACATGTATATCAGCAAAACAGAATGAGTTATATCATGGCTGTTGTATAACAATGGACCATGGGCAGTGTTCTCATGAGGGGGACATAGGGTGATGCAGATTCCATTTCCCCAGGTGGTGTTGCCACCAAAAATGGGCATGAGTGCAGTATTTGCAAGCAATTTTGGTTACTTGCAATATTTTACTTGTGCATGAATTTTTCTTGGGATAGGGTGTTCATTTCTTGTGGTTTCATGTCAAGAAGAGTATGCTTGGATTATGGGAACCATTCCAAACTGTTGTATTTTTTGTGCATTTTTTATTGTTATTTGTACTGTTTATGTAGTGAATTATGGGTTGTGTATTCAGTTTGAGGGTGTATCCAAAATTATGTTTGTTTGTTCTAAATAGTGGAAAGCTCTGGAGAAGTACACACAACTAAGGACACATGAGGTGATGCTGATCTCCAAACAAAGGGGATGCTATGTGTTAATGTTAGTGGATGAGATTTGTCAATGGCAGAGAGGATGGGTTACAATATGCCTAACTCAGATGCTCCAGACTGACACAAAGGTGTGTGAGAGTTATTTTTAGGTTGGTCGGTTGGTTAGTTGGTTGGTTGGTTGGTTGGTTGGTTGGTTGGTTGGTTGGGGTTGAAGGGACTAAACAGCAAGGTCATCAGTCCCTTGTTTCAAATGTGGTCCATTCAGACAGTCTGACATCTCAGAAAAGTCAGAACGATGAAAGAAATAGGCTAAAAAAACGTAAAACTGCAGTCGTGCCGTCAATGGTAAAAACAAAATGAGGGAAGTCAGCAAGAGAGCAACTCCAAGGCTATGCTAGAAGCAGGAAATATCCCACCTCTGAATGCTTTTAAATAGCAGGTGGTCTTGCCTCTACTGCATCAACCACTAGAATGTAGACGTGTGTACTGGAAAAGGAGACTAACTAATTCTAAAAAGTGATAAAAACAGAGTAAAAGGGAAAGAAAAGAGGATCTTGGCCCTGCCCCAACACCAGAGTGAGGTTAAAAACCTTAAAACTGAGAATAAAAACCACTTTCATGGAGGAAACTGAGAACCAGTTCGACCATCTAGGACCTGTCAGCCAACATTAAAAGTAAATTGTGGGGAAGTCTGTACTTAGTACGCAAAACCAAAAGAAGGCGGCATTCCACCAAAATGCTGAGACCAAGGGATGGCAGGAAAAACACTGGTCAATAGCCAGAAGGCCACTCATTAAGTCCGTACAAAGCAAAACATGGTTGCGTTGGGACTGTTTAATAAAGGTAAGGGCCTGGGAAACTGCCATCAATTCTGCAGTAAACACCCCACATGTAAGTGGGAGTAGATGATTTTCCACGTCAACAGAGGATGTGAAGGCATATCCGACATGATCAGCAGATTTAGAGCCATCAGTGTAAAAAACAACAGCATCCTGAAACTCCCATAAAATTTGGCAGAAAAAACAACGGAACACCATCGCAGCAGTGGAATCTTTCGGACCTCGAAGGAGCAGGTGGGTGATGTCCACGGTCTGAGAACAAGATAGAATAGGAAGGATGAGTGAGAGAGGAATGGACAGCGATTGCATAAGAAACCAAAAGCTGGGACCGCCGAACAGAAAGGGGGATGGGGGGGGGATCCCAACTTCCACCAGGAGTTTATCAACAGGGCTAGTGGGGATGGCACCGGTGGCCAAACTGATACCACAATGGTGGACCGGATCCAGGAGGTACAGTGTGGAAGGAGCAGCCGAACCATAAACTTGACAACCATAGTCAAAGTGAGACAGCACTAAAGCCTGATAAAGGCGGAGAAGGATGGAGCAGTCCGCACCCCAAGAGGTGTGGTCAAGGAAGCGAAGGACATTTTCACGGAAACATCCTACCTTCAGGAGTCTGATATGGGGCAGCCAAGTGAGCTTGCTGTCGAAAAGAAGACCCAGGAAATGAAACTGTGGGACCACAGGCAATTGTTGTGCATCATGATTGAGCTCCAGATTGGGGTAGATCGTAGTACGGCGACAGAAGTGGACCACCCATAGTTTTAAAGGAGAGAATTGAAACCCGTGCGAGGGAGCCCATGCAGAGGCATGCCGTATAGCTCCCTGGAGCTGCCGCTCTGCAGAGGCCATCCAAGAGGAACCAACCCAAATGCAGAAATCATCCACATACAGAGCAGGGGGTGACCAAAGAACTGACAGAGGCCACAAGGCCATCAATAGCAATGAGGAAAAGTACTACACTCAATACGGAACCCTGTGGGATGCCATTATCCTGGGTCTGTGGAGAACAAAAAACAGTACCAACCCAAACCCTGAACGACTGATGGAACAGAAACTGGCAGATAAAAATCGAGAGTGGGCCTGGAAGACCCCACTGATGACGTGTAAGTAAAATGTGATCGCGCCAAGCCGTGTCATAGGCCTTGCGAAAGTTGAAAAATACTGCAACCAAATGGGTTGCTGGGAAAAAGCCTGCGAAACTGTGGATTCCAAGTGAAGTAAATGATCAATCAGAGACCGCCCCTCTTGGAAACCACACTGGTAAGTGGACAATAGACCCCGAGATTCGAGGATCCAAGTGAGCCGACGGGCTATCATCCATTCAAGTAACTTGCAAACAACATTTGTCATGCTAATTGGCCAGTAGCTTTCGACAAAGGGGGGTTCTTACCAGTCTTAAGGACAGGAACCAAGATGCTATCCCTCCACTGAGAAGGGAAGTCACCCTGGAGAGAAATACGGTTAAACACCCAGAGAAGATGTTGCCGTTGAGGAGCACTGAGATGTTGAAGCAGTTAGTTATGAATGGAGTCTGGGCCAGAGGCCGTATAATGAGAAGAATAAAGAGTGGAAAGAAGTTCCCATTCAGTAAAAGGTTTGTCGTAAGATTCTGATTGACAAGGGGTAAAACATAATGTGGAAGCTTCGGCCTGCTGTTTCTGGTGAAGGAAAGCAGCCGGATAGGAGGCTGCTGCTGATGCTGTTGCAAAATTGGTCACAAGACGTTCCGTGAGAATCAACAGGTCTGTGCAAAGGCCATCCAGGAGGTGAAGGCCTGGGAGGGTGGACAGCAACCTTGGAGAGAGCGAAGTGTAGCCCATACCCATGACATAGCATGAAGGCATTTAAAGGTAATAAGATTGGCAACAGATGGGTGCCTCTTAAGGTGTTGCAAAGCTTGACTGTGATCACGGATGGCAGTGGCAATTGCCATACTCCACCACAGGACATGCTTGACAGTGATCACGAATGTCAATGGCAATGGCCGTACTCCACCATGGGACTTGCCGGCGGCGTGATGGTCCACTTGAGTGCAGTACAGCAAGGCTAGCAGCGTGAACAATTGCGTCAGACACGTCACATAGGACGTCATTAATACAACCTGACAAACATGGAGAAAAAACAAACTGTGCAGTATATAGAGGCCAATCGGCACATTGGAAAGACCAACGAGGTAACCTGTCCATCGTTGAGCAGGAAGGGAGCGAGAGAATCAACAGGAAATGGTCACTATCACAAAGGTTGTCATGTGGCCGCCAGTGTGAGGGAGGGAGGGAGGGAAGGAAGGAAGGAAGGAAGGAAGGAAGAAAGAGAGAAAGAAAAGGGAAGAAAGAAAGAAACAAAGAAAAAGAAAGAAAGAAAGATAGATAGATAGATAGATTGATAGATAGAAGGATAGATAGAAGGATAGATAGAAGGATAGATAGATAGATAGATAGATAGATGGTCTACAAGAAACTGGTCTATGAGAAGACCCTATCTAGATGGAAATGCACTGCCCCACAAGGGATGATGAGCAACCCCGAGAAAGAGGAAGGGAGGAGGAAGTTGCTGAAGAAGGGCAGTTAAGGCAGCAGGCGTAAGAGTCCTGTCAGGAGGGAGCTAAAGATTGCAAACCGTGACCTCAGAGTCCAGGTGAACCCTAACAGCAACAGCTTCCAATGTAGTTTGAAGAGGAATCCACAACGTCCGTACTGACCAACGTACAAACACCACCAGAGGCCCGCAGGGGGCCGACCCGATTTCAACAGAAAACATGGAACCCACAGATGGTCAGTGAGTGATCATCAGTAAATTGAGATTCCTGTAGAAGCACAAAAGCTGTAGAGTAAGACGAAACAAGGGATTTCAATTCTGGAAGGTGATGGTGGTATCCATTACAACTCCACTTGATAACCGCAGAATGATGATTCAAATGGGGGTTGAACAGGCTAAAGCCAGTCATGCCACCGGGTCACCACCCATCACCGACAAGGAGGGGCGACACCCACGAACAACAGATGAGAATCAGGATGCAAAGGTGGGGATGGGACCTCTGGTGACACCAGAGGCTCCTTGTCCCAGAACTTATGTCTCTTCTTCTTTTCTGTTTTAGATCATGGAGGGCTGTGTGGCATAAAGGAGCCAGCTGCAGCAAGATTGGGAACAGAAAGAGATCAGGTGACCTGGGCACCCACAGACCATGGTTCTCGTAGTCATCTCGTGGCAGCAGACCTTTGACCTGGAAGGTGCCGGTAAGGGGCATCCCAGGAGGGACGCCCTTGACCGGCAGACGCCGAAGAAATGGGACACGTATCGGCTGGTGAGGGGGAGCAGCGCTTAGAGGAGAAGGTGTGGGAGCCGCAGGGGAGGGGGAGGAGAGGGGTTCGGGACTGGGGTAAGGGAGGCGGAGGAAGGGCTGAAGATTTAACTAAAGCATAGCTAGACGTCATGGACACAGGGTGAAGACGTGCATACTTCTTACGAGCCTCGGTGTAGGTTAAATGGTCAAGGGACTTCTACTCTTGTATCTTCTTATGAACTGGGCAATCTGGTGAACATGGAGAATGATTGGCATGACAATTAACACACGCAGGAGGGGGAACACAGGAACTCCTCTCAGGGAGTGGACGTCCACAGTCACCACAGAGAGGGGCCTGCGAACAGCGGGAAGACTAGTGCCCAAAACGCAAGCACCTAAAATATCTCATAGGTGGTGGGATGTATGGCTTCACATCACATTGATAAACAATGATTTTTACTTTCTCAGGGAACTTATTCCCTTCGAAAGCCAGGATAAAGACACCAGTATCAATGCAATTGTCCTTCGGACCCTTCTGAACACGCCAAACAAAGTGAACACCCTGCCAGCTGAGATTGTCCCGAAGTTTCTCATCAGTTTGAAGGATGAGGTCCCTAAGAAAAATCACACCTTGAACCATGTTTAGAGACTGTTGGGGGGTAATGGACACAGGAATTGTGCCAAGATGGGTACAGGCACGAAGGGCCACAGACTGGGCAGCTGAAGCAGTTTTGATCAACAACGAACATGACTGCATCTTTCTCAGAGAGTCCACTTCGTCAAACTTGTCTTTAATGTGTTCCACAAAAAATAAAGGTTTGGTATTGGTGACAGTATCCCCATCAGTCCTGGTGCAAACTAGATAGTGGGGGAAAGGTTTCGCTCCTAGCTGACCCTCCTCCCAGGGGGTAGCCATGGATAGGAAGGCCGAAGGAGCAGGAGAAGAAGCGCTAAAAGAATCATTTCCACGCGGAGAGATGGCCGCAGAAGAAAGGCCAGAGTTCTGGACCTGTATGCATTTTATTTGCATAGCGTCCGCCCTGATACCACCCACTCCAATCAGGGGCTCTCCCCATGGGCGCCACCCAGCCACAACAAGGGCTGTCTGGCACGGTGGCCATTGCCAGGAGTTCTGATGCTCCAGGGCAACAAGCAACCACTCCTAGGCTTACACGAGGAGGTCACAGCTCAGGTATCAGAAGTGTGATCCCTGTGTGTTCAGGGGGCTCAACCAAAAGGGTACATAGCGACCCCACCACACGGGCTGCCTACCGTGCAGGCTATGCATCCTAGCATCAGACAAGGATGTGAAAGAAAAGGTGGAATGAACTAGGAGGGCACACGTCGGAGACACTAGGTAAGGCACTCTTCCCCAGATTGCTCACACTACGGAACAGAAGTTTAGTAATGGAGGTCAAACCCCAGAGGGGAACCAGGGAATGCCAAAAGGATGAGGTGATTACGCAACAAAACCAAATTGCAAAGCCAACAGAACCAGGAGGATAACAGGGCCAACTTAAAAAAGGACACCAAGAGAGGGTGAGGAGAGGGAGAAGGGGAAGGAGCAAGGAGAGGAAAGGAGGGAAAGGGCAAGGAAATGCAGCCCTGGAAAGAAGGAAGGCTGCAATAGCTCGGGGCCCCATGCTCGCCATGCACGTACTCACGGAAGGACCGTGAGGCCCATGGTGGAGGTTAATTTTAGGGATAAAAGATGCCTTAGGATGCCAAAGGGATATCATGGCACTGTATCCTTACTTTCAAAGGGCTGGAATGTATTATATCTAATCCATATTTACAACCAAAATAGTTGTTATAAACTGCTATGAGCAAGGATGACAGAGAGGGAGGATGAGGCTAAAATTATAAGGTAGTGTGCTTCTGGTAAATGGTACAACTTGTGGCATAGCAGGAACTGCCTTACAGCTAATATCAATGGAACCACTATAATGAATATGATACAGCCATTGTTGTATTAGCTGAAAAAAAAACTACTGAAACTACTACCAATCCAGACTTAAACTTACATAAGCAACGCTTAAAACCTGACTTCCTTTCACTGGTTAAGCTTACAGCTACACAGAAATCATGCATTACTGCAGAGCAGGTGCTCCAGCATGTGTGGCAACACCATGATCAGTTATTCATAAAAAACATGACACAATGTCCTGGTGTCTGTTATCACCATGGTTGTGACTACTGTGTGTTACTTGTATCTACTTTAAGTGGGAAACCACCTGATTGCTTTAGCTTTTATTATGACTACCAGTAAACTGTGTTAATATTCGGAAACACTACTTAAGTTAGTAAACAGCAAATGAACAAAGTGGTTCACACTGAACCTGAGAAGAGAGAAGTGGAGAATATTGGACATATATGAAACATCTATTAAGATTTTCTTTATAAATGTTAACATATCACAACTGGAGAGACTGAATCTCAAAGTGGAAGGTAGTGCTCTACCATGGCTTTGCCTGGTGTAGCAAACAACTGCTGTGTTCATTCAGCAGAATGACATCATGAGGAGGGAAGCGTACATCAGCTCAATAATTAGGTGATTTGGCACAAGAGTGCATATTCAGCACTCAAGAACATGTATTCAGTACACTGAAAATGGAGAAGATGCCAGCCATCATCTACAGAAGTCCAGAAGTTGAAGTTATGATGCCTCCCTACTCCAGTAGAGCTTATGGAGGAGCTGGCTAGATAGGAAAACCATGGCAAATGAAGTCAGTTTCCCAATGATTAAGTCTGACAATAGCAACCTGTTGTGACTTACAGGTCAGGACTGCTGACGTCTGAGAAACACTATCCAGCCCAGCTCATCTACATACATACACCCCCCCCCCCCCCATACACACACACAAAACCTAATTTAGTCCATCAGTCTCAGTAGCATTAATCTGCACACAGAAGGCCCAGTTACGCAGTTTATGCTGGCCACTAGCTATGAAAAGAAATTTGTTTGCAATCAAAGATGAAGCAACCAGCCATTGCTGTCAGACATTGCTGTCAAGAGCTGCAGGCCTCTGCTTGAGCTGAGCCTGTATGCAGTTCACTGGTTGACTACCATCTGCCAACAGCCGCCTCCCTTGTGGGCCATGGTTTTGAGGCTGGTGATCTAGCTACCCTTGCATCACTGCCCTCTGTGGACACATGTAATTGCTGTTCACTGTTCAGAACAGGCACATGCCATTGTCATCAGTCATCTCAGTGGCTGCAGTTTAACCCCACCAACTCCATTGTATTCTCTGGCGGGTCAAAAAAGCAAGTGAGAACTAAGGTGGCTTCCTACTCCCAGTCACCTGTACCCATTACTGCCTTGCATCAGCACTCTGCTGCTGTGCTGATTTGCTGATTACAGCATGATGGGTTACCATCATACTGTGTGCCACCCTGGGCCACCCTCCTTGCAGACAACTGCTAATGCCAGCACACTTTAGCAGCTATTGTCACCTACATCATGGATGCAAATGACACTTCCCTGATGCCATCACTGTAACTGTTATGAATAAAAGACTTTCTCAATCAGGAACATTTATCTGATGGGTCACCATACAACAACTGCTACCACCAACACTGCAGACATGCTAGAACAGGGAAACTGCACTACAGTCTGAAATATCAGCAGCCCAATTCACTTGCCAGCTCAGGGGTTATGCTCTATTGCTCATCATGGGTACAGCACTGACCTGTGCAAGTGATGTCACAAATGTAAACAATGTGTGCCAATGCCATCATAGCCAATCTACTTACTGCTTCCCTTTTATATCTTTTGACAGATAACTACTGTCTGGTTTCTGTGAAAGTTGTAGACAGCCTGCAGTTCCACGTGTTTTATTCACACTACCTTCACAAATGTAGTTTTGTCTTCCAAGGTAAGCCCTAAGCCACAGACTCAGTATCGCCTCATGTGTTCTTATATTCTTCCAGTTAGATGTATAAATATGATAGTACAGGACCTTTGGCTGACAGTCTCATCTTGCATAAATATGTTGTTATTGTTATTGATGATACTTTTAATTATTAATAATTAAGAAACAATTACTTATATTCAATTATTACTAGTATTAATGAATGATTTGTAATTGTTAAGATCAATAATAATAATAATAATAATACGCCAGTCGTAAAAGGCAACGAAAAGAACAAACCACTAACAGGGCTAACCCCCCTTTTAGTGTGATTAGTTGGTTCAGGACAGAACTAATGAAGCCTCGGACAAGTGCTGTCATGGTCGGGGATGACGCTTGAACCCTATGCCCATCCACAATGGTAACGACACTGCTAGCCACACGGAAAATGATTTAAATCCAAATAGAGGTGTTTTGCAGGATATGCTTCCTGCAACCACCCTAGAAGGAAAACAAAGACAGAGGATGAGATGGTCTGATGAAGTTAACCGACACCTCATGTTCTGTTATTACCAAGCAACAAACTTAGGAACCAACACAACTGGATACAGATCACAAGTATATACAACATTTATTACCAGATACCCAGAATTAAAATTTTTAACAGAAAGACTAGCTGATCAGATCCATGTAATAATCAAAAATAACAGGATACCCCAGTCAGAATTAGAAAACATCAAACAACAAGTACAACAAATACTGGAACAAAATAATATGCAATCAGAAGAAGAATTAAATACAGTAATGGAGTCAAACATCCCAGAGCAAACAAACAAAGAACACCACGCATCAATTAAACAATCAGAGGAAAACGAAATCATAAGACAGCCACCAGAACAAGCACAAATAGAACACGAAGTGACACACATGTTAGATATAGAAGAAAAATTTCAGCTGACATATACAGAATACAAAGACACAAACACAGACATTAGACCATTCTTGCATAGACCACCAAATAACCCACAAGTCGAAACAACAATAACAACTATCAACAAAATCATACACAACAAAATAAATGAAAATACAACTATGGAAGAGTTACAACTACTGGTTTATATAGGAGCACTCACTACACTAAATATACACACTAGGCAGAGATCAGAACCAACCAACACACAGAAGAAACCCACAAAACCAGCTTGGCAACACAGGCTACAGATTAGAATAGAAAAACTGACAAGAGACATCGGACAGCTAACACAATTTATAAGAAATGAAATATCAGACAAAAAATGAAAAAGGTTAGGTAAAATCTCACAACAAGAACCGATAGGGCAATTAAATGAAAAGAAGCAGAAATTACAAGCATTGGTGAAATGACTTAGAAGATACAAAAAAGTAAAAATAGAAGGTAACAAAACCAAACATTCAACACAAGCCAAAAGAAATTTTTTCAGACAATAGATAACACACACATTAAAATAGACAACCAACCAAACATAACAGACATGGAACATTTCTGGAGCAACATATGGTCAAACCCGGAACAACTTAACAGACATGCACGGTGGATACAAGGAGAAACAGACACATACAAGATGATACCACAAATGCCTGAAGTGATAATTTTGCAACATGAAGTCACACGAGCAATTAATTCTATGCACAATTGGAAAGCCCCTGGAAAAGATAAAATTGCAAATTTCTGGCTAAAGAAGTTTACCTCAACACATTCACATCCAACTAAATTATTTAACAGTTACATTGCAGACCCATACACATTCCCTGATACACTTACACATGGAATAACCTATCTGAAAACTAAAGATCAAGCAGACACAGCAAACCCAGCTAAATATCGCCCCATAACATGCCTACCAACAATATACAAAATATTAACTTCAGTCATTACACAGAAATTAATGACACATGAAACACAGAACAAAATTATAAATGAAGAACAAAAAGGCTGCTGCAAAGGAGCGCGAGGATGTAAAGAGCAACTGATAATAGATGCAGAGGTGACATATCAAGCTAAAACTAAACAAAGGTCACTACATTACGCATACATTGATTACCAAAAAGCTTTTGATAGTGTACCCCACTCATGGTTACTACAAATATTGGAAATATACAAAGTAGATCCTAAATTGATACAGTTCCTAAACATAGTAATGAAAAATTGGAAAACCACACTTAATATCCAAGCAAATTCAAATAATATCACATAACAGACAAAACAGATTAAGTGTGGAATATACCAAGGAGATTTATTAAGTCCATTGTTTCTGCCTTGCTCTGAACCGACTATCCAACATGCTAAATAATACACATTATGGATATAATATTACTGGTACATACCAACACAAAATCACTCATCTGCTATACATGGATGATCTAAAACTACTGGCAGCAACAAATCAACAACTCAACCAATTACTAAAGATAACAGAAGTATTCAGCAATGATATAAATATGGCTTTCAGAACAGACAAAAGTACGAAAAATGGCATGGTCAAGTGAAAACACACTGAAAGTATGCAGTCATGTGAAACCAGGAGCACCAATGTGGGAAATTATTAGGGACGTTTTACGGGACCAACAAGACAACAAAAATCATCATGTTGTATTAATTGGAGGAGCAAATGACGTGTATTGTAACGAGTTAGCTAACACTATTATCAGTCTCAAAAGTGCCTTCAGCTCATTAGAAAACTAAAAAGTAACTGTTATTGGTATACCACATATGCATGACGTCATATCTGTTTCATGTGTGAAAGCCGAAATGAAGGAAGCAAATAAACAGATACAAACAGTGTGTCAAGTGTACTCAAACATAAGATTTCTATCAGACGATTTCCTGGATAGATGCAGCTTTACAAAACATGGCATGCACCTGAATAGAAGAGGCAAGTCATCTCTGTGCAAAGCAATTTACGAAACGTTAGATACATATGAAAAACAGAGTATCTATGAGTCAGTACCAACTATTGCAATGAACTACCGATACATTACTGAAAGCAACCATGCAGGAATTGAATATGTCCTGGAGACAACAACTAAAGCAGCTACAGAACCACAAATTGTTACAGCATCACGATCAAATTCAGTAACAATGGCAGCACCATCAAAACCAGCAACATCTGAATCAGCTTGAGCAACAAGACCAATAACAGCAGCAGCACAAGCAACAGAAGCAGAAATGGCGTCAACAACAACTGTAGCAGTTCCACTGCAGTCACTGGTAGAAAAGAGGAAGGAAACCACAGTGAGTATTGTATCACCACCTCCATCCTACGCCAATGTGTTATCAAGTGCCTCCACTCAGCCTGCCCACATAAACTATGTAACATGTGAGACAAACAAGAACCTTGAGAAACAGACAACAAAAATGTCACCTTGATTACTGGATAAGAAGATAGAACCTAAGTAAGTATTTTATCATATCCATCCCATAGTGAAGTGTTATATAGTGCATCAAATCAGCCATCCCACACAAATGTGCTATCAAGTAGGCCTATATCAAATCCCCCATGCCAGATAAATTATGCAGGAAGTGAAATAAACAAGACTGCCACCCGAGCCTCAAACAGAACCAAAAAAATACCACAGAGAAGTAATGATTTTTTATGGCCTGCCACAAGGAAGTCCAGCCGCTACCGAAACATAACACCATCGCCACACCAAACATGAGGACCAGTGAAAGGCAAACCACCATGTGTGCATCCCGTTGGGCCCAAGACATCATGCATCTTCCCTCTTGCTGTGAAAAATCAATATTATTCATGCACATAAATATTAGATCTCTGAAATATAAAGCTGATGAACTTGGTGTTGTATTGAATGGAAACAATAGAATTGTATTATGTATTAATGAACACTGGTTAAGAGAAGAACTGAAAATACTGTATGTACCACCATGTTTTAATTTAATTACAAGTTACTGCAGGCCCAATGAAGGTTATGGGGGTTCCTCAATATATATAAGTGACAACCTAGGGTTAAGATATACTGTGGTTGATGTTAAGGACATATGTGTTAAAGGCTTTCTTGAAGCGGCTGTAATGCTACTACCAACATTAAAACTCACAGTTATTTCAATATACCATTCTCCTGATAGTGATGCTGATCAATTTGTAGAGTGTTTAGATAAACTTATTCACCATACAGAAAAATATACCAAACACAAGACAGTAATTTTAGGAGATTTAAATTTTGATATAAGGAAAAAAAAAACACACACAAAAATACTAATTTGCTTAACATGCTAAGATCCCATAATCTCTTCTGTGCAAATTATAGTCCCACAAGGCAACTTTCTTCTCGACAGTTTTATCACAAATATACATAAAGATGATTTTGAATTGGGACTCCTTAATGTTGACTATCTGACAGATCACAAAGGTATATGGGCAAAACTAACAATTAATGAAACAATGGGGGATTGTGAACCAACCCGGTTTGTCAGGTTATTAAATGATAAAGGCATAAATAGATTCAGGGATAAGCTGAAGGTACTAAACTGGGATAATATAATATATGCTTCCAACAATGTTGAGGAGGCTTGTAGCAGGTTTGTTAGTACTTTATCTGAAATTTTCAATACCTCCTGTCCAATGGTTACCAAACAAAACAAAACTATGGCAAGAAAGCATGGTAGAACTACTCCACATAGGTGGTTCACACCATATTTACAGAAGCTAAGATTAATGGTCTTGATATGCTATGATAAGGTAAAAAATGGTAGTGTTGACAATGAAACATATGTTAGCCTCAAGAGACACTATAGATCACAAATCAGAGTAGCAAAATGTAGAGCAAATGATAACTTCATTAAAAACTCCAATAATAAGTGTAAGGCTGCATGGAGGGTCATTAAAGCAGAATTAGGTACAGGTAGTCATAGTGTAAAAGTTACAACTGGTGTTAATGTCACCCCAGATGAATCTAACCTCTTTTTTATCAATGCACCAAATCCTAATCCCTCATCTCCTCATAAGAACAGTTCAAAACCAAATTCACAATCTACTTATATAAACCAGTTTTTACAAAACTTTGCTGATACTGTGCCAACCTGTAATTGGGTACATGTGGAAATACGTGATGTAATTAAATCAGTGGCAAAGTTAAGTGACTCCAGATCAGAAGATATTTATGGCCTCTCAAATTTTGTGATTAAAAAAAATAATCAATTTGATGTCATTCCCCCTCTTCACTGGATATTTGACTGTGGTATTTCTCCAGAATGTCTACAGAAGACAATAGTAATTCCATTACACAAAGGGTGATAAAAACTGCACTAATAATTATCGTCCAATTTCTCTGATACCTATTCTTTCAAAATTAATCAAATATTGTATACAAAAGCAAATTAACATGCATTTGTCAAAAAACCGTGTACTGACTAAGTCTCAATGTGGTTTTAGGGCCCAGTTATCAACAATTAATGCTGTTGAAAATGTTGTTTCTATTGTGCAATCTTCTTTTGAATCTAAATTATCTGCTGAAGCCACACTAGTGGACTTAAGCAAAGCACTTGATTCTGTAAACCAAACAATACTGCTGGAGAAACTATGGTGTTATGACATTAGGGATCTGGAACTCTCCCTCATTAAATCATATCTCAGTAACAGAAAGCAAACTGTAAGCTACAATGGTCAAAAGTCACAGTTACTGAACGTCACTAGAGGTGTACCCCAAGGATCACTGCTTAGGCCATTACTGTTTATAATATTTATAAATGACCTGACCAGCAATATGCCATGCAAATCTGTGCTTTACGCAGATGATACAACTTTCATCAATTCAGGGAAGGACATAAATAAACTGAAGGAGCAAAGTAAAGATTTTCTCAGATTATCCAATATGTGGTTCGAAGCCAATGAGTTAGCTATTAACTATGAAAAGACTGTAAATATATCCTTCAGCTTATCCAATGCTGATACTGAGTACACTTCTACCAAACTTCTTGGCATATACTTAGATACGAAATTAACCTGGCAGAGTCACATAGACAACATATCTCGAAAGCTTTCGCGAGTTATCTATCTACTGAAAAAATTACGCACATGTGTTTCTGAAAGCCTGCTGATTAATTCCTATTATGCATTCTTTCATTGCCATATTAGCTATGGTATTCTTCTATGGGGTAATTCTCCATGGTCCAGGAAAATTTTTATTTGGCAGAAGAAAGCCATCAGGAGCATCTCTGGGATTACCAAAAATAACATATAATGTAGGTCATACTTCAAAGAATTACAGATAATGACAGTCCCTTCTCTTTTTATATACAGCTGCCTTTTGTACATAAAAGAAAACTTTAACAGTTAAAACCTTAGGCAGTCCATTCATAATCATAACACTCGTCAAACATTTAAGATAGACATACCAACAACTCGACTCAAGAAAACACAAGACAGTTATGAATACATGGGAATAAGGCTCTTCAACACATTACCTGTGCAGGCACGTTGTGTCTCTCTTAATATGTTTAAAAGTAAGACTAAAAAATGGCTGATAGACAAAGCTTTTTACAGTGTTAAAGAATTTGAAAACTCTTCAAAAATAGACCTGACTTATGAAACAACTTGCAACTCTGCTTTTACCTCTAAGCTTTTTTTGTCTCTGTAGTTCCACATTTAACTGTTAAACATGTGGAGAAATCCTTATGTATGAAATGTATTCTTTTATTATGCACATTCCTTAAAATGAACACTTTAGTTATGTGGGCTATCTTTATGTATCAAATGTATTCCTTTATTATGTATGTTCTTTTAAAATGTATACTTTAGCTTTGTGTGATACCTCACAATAGTTATATTTCTTAATATGTAAATTGTACATTACTCATGACAATATCGATTGCATGTAAATGCTTAAAGATGGATAAATAAATAAATAAATAAATGCACCACAAAATGTACTGGAGAATGATTAATACAAATTATACTGGAACAGTAACAAACCTGGCATCATACTCACCAATAAAAAGAAGAAATTGACAAAACTAATCGAAATATCCACACCCAATACAACAAATATACAGAAAAAAACAGGAGAACAATTGAAAAATCATCCAACTGGCTGAGGAAGTCAAGGACATGTGGCATCAGGATAAAGCTGACATTATACCAATTGTACTATCAACTACAGGAGTTATACCACACAATATCCACCAGTACATCAACGCAATACAGCTACATCCAAACATATATATACAACTACAGATGTTGGCTCTGAACACTATGGGACTTAACATCTATGGTCATCAGTCCCCTAGAACTTAGAACTACTTAAACCTAACTAACTTAAGGACATCACACAACACCCAGTCATCACGAGGCAGAGAAAATCCCTTACCCCGCCGGGAATCGAACCTGGGAACCCGGGAGTGGGAAGCGAGAACGCCACGAAGGGCCACAGACCGGGCAGCTGAAGCAGTTTTGATCAACAACGAACATGACTGCATCTTTCTCAGAGAGTCCACTTCGTCAAACTTGTCTTTAATGTGTTCCACAAAAAATAAAGGTGTGGTATTGGTGACAGTATCCCCATCAGTCCTGGTGCAAACTAGATAGTGGGGGAAAGGTTTCGCTCCTAGCTGACCCTCCTCCCAGGGGGTAGCCATGGATAGGAAGGCCGAAGGAGCAGGAGAAGAAGCACTAAAAGAATCATTTCCACGCGGAGAGATGGCCGCAGAAGAAAGGCCAGAGTTCTGGACCTGTATGCATTTTATTTGCATAGCGTCCGCCCTGATACCACCCACTCCAATCAGGGGCTCTCCCCATGGGCGCCACCCAGCCACAACAAGGGCTGTCTGGCACGGTGGCCATTGCCAGGAGTTCTGATGCTCCAGGGCAACAAGCAACCACTCCTAGGCTTACACGAGGAGGTCACAGCTCAGGTATCAGAAGTGTGATCCCTGTGTGTTCAGGGGGCTCAACCAAAAGGGTACATAGCGACCCCACCACACGGGCTGCCTACCGTGCAGGCTATGCATCCTAGCATCAGACAAGGATGTGAAAGAAAAGGTGGAATGAACTAGGAGGGCACACGTCGGAGACACTAGGTAAGGCACTCTTCCCCAGATTGCTCACACTACGGAACAGAAGTTTAGTAATGGAGGTCAAACCCCAGAGGGGAACCAGGGAATGCCAAAAGGATGAGGTGATTACGCAACAAAACCAAATTGCAAAGCCAACAGAACCAGGAGGATAACAGGGCCAACTTAAAAAAGGACACCAAGAGAGGGTGAGGAGAGGGAGAAGGGGAAGGAGCAAGGAGAGGAAAGGAGGGAAAGGGCAAGGAAATGCAGCCCTGGAAAGAAGGAAGGCTGCAATAGCTCGGGGCCCCATGCTCGCCATGCACGTACTCACGGAAGGACCGTGAGGCCCATGGTGGAGGTTAATTTTAGGGATAAAAGATGCCTTAGGATGCCAAAGGGATATCATGGCACTGTATCCTTACTTTCAAAGGGCTGGAATGTATTATATCTAATCCATATTTACAACCAAAATAGTTGTTATAAACTGCTATGAGCAAGGATGACAGAGAGGGAGGATGAGGCTAAAATTATAAGGTAGTGTGCTTCTGGTAAATGGTACAACTTGTGGCATAGCAGGAACTGCCTTACAGCTAATATCAATGGAACCACTATAATGAATATGATACAGCCATTGTTGTATTAGCTGAAAAAAAAACTACTGAAACTACTACCAATCCAGACTTAAACTTACATAAGCAACGCTTAAAACCTGACTTCCTTTCACTGGTTAAGCTTACAGCTACACAGAAATCATGCATTACTGCAGAGCAGGTGCTCCAGCATGTGTGGCAACACCATGATCAGTTATTCATAAAAAACATGACACAATGTCCTGGTGTCTGTTATCACCATGGTTGTGACTACTGTGTGTTACTTGTATCTACTTTAAGTGGGAAACCACCTGATTGCTTTAGCTTTTATTATGACTACCAGTAAACTGTGTTAATATTCGGAAACACTACTTAAGTTAGTAAACAGCAAATGAACAAAGTGGTTCACACTGAACCTGAGAAGAGAGAAGTGGAGAATATTGGACATATATGAAACATCTATTAAGATTTTCTTTATAAATGTTAACATATCACAACTGGAGAGACTGAATCTCAAAGTGGAAGGTAGTGCTCTACCATGGCTTTGCCTGGTGTAGCAAACAACTGCTGTGTTCATTCAGCAGAATGACATCATGAGGAGGGAAGCGTACATCAGCTCAATAATTAGGTGATTTGGCACAAGAGTGCATATTCAGCACTCAAGAACATGTATTCAGTACACTGAAAATGGAGAAGATGCCAGCCATCATCTACAGAAGTCCAGAAGTTGAAGTTATGATGCCTCCCTACTCCAGTAGAGCTTATGGAGGAGCTGGCTAGATAGGAAAACCATGGCAAATGAAGTCAGTTTCCCAATGATTAAGTCTGACAATAGCAACCTGTTGTGACTTACAGGTCAGGACTGCTGACGTCTGAGAAACACTATCCAGCCCAGCTCATCTACATACATACACCCCCCCCCCCCCCCATACACACACACAAAACCTAATTTAGTCCATCAGTCTCAGTAGCATTAATCTGCACACAGAAGGCCCAGTTACGCAGTTTATGCTGGCCACTAGCTATGAAAAGAAATTTGTTTGCAATCAAAGATGAAGCAACCAGCCATTGCTGTCAGACATTGCTGTCAAGAGCTGCAGGCCTCTGCTTGAGCTGAGCCTGTATGCAGTTCACTGGTTGACTACCATCTGCCAACAGCCGCCTCCCTTGTGGGCCATGGTTTTGAGGCTGGTGATCTAGCTACCCTTGCATCACTGCCCTCTGTGGACACATGTAATTGCTGTTCACTGTTCAGAACAGGCACATGCCATTGTCATCAGTCATATCAGTGGCTGCAGTTTAACCCCACCAACTCCATTGTATTCTCTGGCGGGTCAAAAAAGCAAGTGAGAACTAAGGTGGCTTCCTACTCCCAGTCACCTGTACCCATTACTGCCTTGCATCAGCACTCTGCTGCTGTGCTGATTTGCTGATTACAGCATGATGGGTTACCATCATACTGTGTGCCACCCTGGGCCACCCTCCTTGCAGACAACTGCTAATGCCAGCACACTTTAGCAGCTATTGTCACCTACATCATGGATGCAAATGACACTTCCCTGATGCCATCACTGTAACTGTTATGAATAAAAGACTTTCTCAATCAGGAACATTTATCTGATGGGTCACCATACAACAACTGCTACCACCAACACTGCAGACATGCTAGAACAGGGAAACTGCACTACAGTCTGAAATATCAGCAGCCCAATTCACTTGCCAGCTCAGGGGTTATGCTCTATTGCTCATCATGGGTACAGCACTGACCTGTGCAAGTGATGTCACAAATGTAAACAATGTGTGCCAATGCCATCATAGCCAATCTACTTACTGCTTCCCTTTTATATCTTTTGACAGATAACTACTGTCTGGTTTCTGTGAAAGTTGTAGACAGCCTGCAGTTCCACGTGTTTTATTCACACTACCTTCACAAATGTAGTTTTGTCTTCCAAGGTAAGCCCTAAGCCACAGACTCAGTATCGCCTCATGTGTTCTTATATTCTTCCAGTTAGATGTATAAATATGATAGTACAGGACCTTTGGCTGACAGTCTCATCTTGCATAAATATGTTGTTATTGTTATTGATGATACTTTTAATTATTAATAATTAAGAAACAATTACTTATATTCAATTATTACTAGTATTAATGAATGATTTGTAATTGTTAAGATCAATAATAATAATAATAATAATACGCCAGTCGTAAAAGGCAACGAAAAGAACAAACCACTAACAGGGCTAACCCCCCTTTTAGTGTGATTAGTTGGTTCAGGACAGAACTAATGAAGCCTCGGACAAGTGCTGTCATGGTCGGGGATGACGCTTGAACCCTATGCCCATCCACAATGGTAACGACACTGCTAGCCACACGGAAAATGATTTAAATCCAAATAGAGGTGTTTTGCAGGATATGCTTCCTGCAACCACCCTAGAAGGAAAACAAAGACAGAGGATGAGATGGTCTGATGAAGTTAACCGACACCTCATGTTCTGTTATTACCAAGCAACAAACTTAGGAACCAACACAACTGGATACAGATCACAAGTATATACAACATTTATTACCAGATACCCAGAATTAAAATTTTTAACAGAAAGACTAGCTGATCAGATCCATGTAATAATCAAAAATAACAGGATACCCCAGTCAGAATTAGAAAACATCAAACAACAAGTACAACAAATACTGGAACAAAATAATATGCAATCAGAAGAAGAATTAAATACAGTAATGGAGTCAAACATCCCAGAGCAAACAAACAAAGAACACCACGCATCAATTAAACAATCAGAGGAAAACGAAATCATAAGACAGCCACCAGAACAAGCACAAATAGAACACGAAGTGACACACATGTTAGATATAGAAGAAAAATTTCAGCTGACATATACAGAATACAAAGACACAAACACAGACATTAGACCATTCTTGCATAGACCACCAAATAACCCACAAGTCGAAACAACAATAACAACTATCAACAAAATCATACACAACAAAATAAATGAAAATACAACTATGGAAGAGTTACAACTACTGGTTTATATAGGAGCACTCACTACACTAAATATACACACTAGGCAGAGATCAGAACCAACCAACACACAGAAGAAACCCAAAAAACCAGCTTGGCAACACAGGCTACAGATTAGAATAGAAAAACTGACAAGAGACATCGGACAGCTAACACAATTTATAAGAAATGAAATATCAGACAAAAAATGAAAAAGGTTAGGTAAAATCTCACAACAAGAACCGATAGGGCAATTAAATGAAAAGAAGCAGAAATTACAAACATTGGTGAAATGACTTAGAAGATACAAAAAAGTAAAAATAGAAGGTAACAAAACCAAACATTCAACACAAACCAAAAGAAATTTTTTCAGACAATAGATAACACACACATTAAAATAGACAACCAACCAAACATAACAGACATGGAACATTTCTGGAGCAACATATGGTCAAACCCGGAACAACTTAACAGACATGCACGGTGGATACAAGGAGAAACAGACACATACAAGATGATACCACAAATGCCTGAAGTGATAATTTTGCAACATGAAGTCACACGAGCAATTAATTCTATGCACAATTGGAAAGCCCCTGGAAAAGATAAAATTGCAAATTTCTGGCTAAAGAAGTTTACCTCAACACATTCACATCCAACTAAATTATTTAACAGTTACATTGCAGACCCATACACATTCCCTGATACACTTACACATGGAATAACCTATCTGAAAACTAAAGATCAAGCAGACACAGCAAACCCAGCTAAATATCGCCCCATAACATGCCTACCAACAATATACAAAATATTAACTTCAGTCATTACACAGAAATTAATGACACATGAAACACAGAACAAAATTATAAATGAAGAAAAAAAAGGCTGCTGCAAAGGAGCGCGAGGATGTAAAGAGCAACTGATAATAGATGCAGAGGTGACATATCAAGCTAAAACTAAACAAAGGTCACTACATTACGCATACATTGATTACCAAAAAGCTTTTGATAGTGTACCCCACTCATGGTTACTACAAATATTGGAAATATACAAAGTAGATCCTAAATTGATACAGTTCCTAAACATAGTAATGAAAAATTGGAAAACCACACTTAATATCCAAGGAAATTCAAATAATATCACATAACAGACAAAACAGATTAAGTGTGGAATATACCAAGGAGATTTATTAAGTCCATTGTTTCTGCCTTGCTCTGAACCAACTATCCAACGTGCTAAATAATACACATTATGGATATAATATAACTGGTACATACCAACACAAAATCACACATCTGCTATACATGGATGATCTAAAACTACTGGCAGCAACAAATCAACAACTCAACCAATTACTAAAGATAACAGAAGTATTCAGCAATGATATAAATATGGCTTTCAGAACAGACAAAAGTACGAAAAATGGCATGGTCAAGTGAAAACACACTGAAAGTATGCAGTCATGTGAAACCAGGAGCACCAATGTGGGAAATTATTAGGGACGTTTTACGGGACCAACAAGACAACAAAAATCATCATGTTGTATTAATTGGAGGAGCAAATGACGTGTATTGTAACGAGTTAGCTAACACTATTATCAGTCTCAAAAGTGCCTTCAGCTCATTAGAAAACTAAAAAGTAACTGTTATTGGTATACCACATATGCATGACGTCATATCTGTTTCATGTGTGAAAGCCGAAATGAAGGAAGCAAATAAACAGATACAAACAGTGTGTCAAGTGTACTCAAACATAAGATTTCTATCAGACGATTTCCTGGATAGATGCAGCTTTACAAAACATGGCATGCACCTGAATAGAAGAGGCAAGTCATCTCTGTGCAAAGCAATTTACGAAACGTTAGATACATATGAAAAACAGAGTATCTATGAGTCAGTACCAACTATTGCAATGAACTACCGATACATTACTGAAAGCAACCATGCAGGAATTGAATATGTCCTGGAGACAACAACTAAAGCAGCTACAGAACCACAAATTGTTACAGCATCACGATCAAATTCAGTAACAATGGCAGCACCATCAAAACCAGCAACATCTGAATCAGCTTGAGCAACAAGACCAATAACAGCAGCAGCACAAGCAACAGAAGCAGAAATGGTGTCAACAACAACTGTAGCAGTTCCACTGCAGTCACTGGTAGAAAAGAGGAAGGAAACCACAGTGAGTATTGTATCACCACCTCCATCCTACGCCAATGTGTTATCAAGTGCCTCCACTCAGCCTGCCCACATAAACTATGTAACATGTGAGACAAACAAGAACCTTGAGAAACAGACAACAAAAATGTCACCTTGATTACTGGATAAGAAGATAGAAACCTAAGTAAGTATTTTATCATATCCATCCCATAGTGAAGTGTTATCTAGTGCATCAAATCAGCCATCCCACACAAATGTGCTATCAAGTAGGCCTATATCAAATCCCCCATGCCAGATAAATTATGCAGGAAGTGAAATAAACAAGACTGCCACCCGAGCCTCAAACAGAACCAAAAAAATACCACAGAGAAGTAATGATTTTTTATGGCCTGCCACAAGGAAGTCCAGCCGCTACCGAAACATAACACCATCGCCACACCAAACATGAGGACCAGTGAAAGGCAAACCACCATGTGTGCATCCCGTTGGGCCCAAGACATCATGCATCTTCCCTCTTGCTGTGAAAAATCAATATTATTCATGCACATAAATATTAGATCTCTGAAATATAAAGCTGATGAACTTGGTGTTGTATTGAATGGAAACAATAGAATTGTATTATGTATTAATGAACACTGGTTAAGAGAAGAACTGAAAATACTGTATGTACCACCATGTTTTAATTTAATTACAAGTTACTGCAGGCCCAATGAAGGTTATGGGGGTTCCTCAATATATATAAGTGACAACCTAGGGTTAAGATATACTGTGGTTGATGTTAAGGACATATGTGTTAAAGGCTTTCTTGAAGCGGCTGTCATGCTACTACCAACTTTAAAACTCACAGTTATTACAATATACCATTCTCCTGATAGTGATGCTGATCAATTTGTAGAGTGTTTAGATAAACTTATTCACCATACAGAAAAATATACCAAACACAAGACAGTAATTTTAGGAGATTTAAATTTTGATGTAAGGAAAAAAAAAACACACACAAAAATACTAATTTGCTTAACATGCTAAGATCCCATAATCTCTTCTGTGCAAATTATAGTCCCACAAGGCAACTTTCTTCTCGACAGTTTTATCACAAATATACATAAAGATGATTTTGAATTGGGACTCCTTAATGTTGACTATCTGACAGATCACAAAGGTATATGGGCAAAACTAACAATTAATGAAACAATGGGGGATTGTGAACCAACCCGGTTTGTCAGGTTATTAAATGATAAAGGCATAAATAGATTCAGGGATAAGCTGAAGGTACTAAACTGGGATAATATAATATATGCTTCCAACAATGTTGAGGAGGCTTGTAGCAGGTTTGTTAGTACTTTATCTGAAATTTTCAATACCTCCTGTCCAATGGTTACCAAACAAAACAAAACTATGGCAAGAAAGCATGGTAGAACTACTCCACATAGGTGGTTCACACCAAATTTACAGAAGCTAAGATTAATGGTCTTGATATGCTATGATAAGGTAAAAAATGGTAGTGTTGACAATGAAACATATGTTAGCCTCAAGAGACACTATAGATCACAAATCAGAGTAGCAAAATGTAGAGCAAATGATAACTTCATTAAAAACTCCAATAATAAGTGTAAGGCTGCATGGAGGGTCATTAAAGCAGAATTAGGTACAGGTAGTCATAGTGTAAAAGTTACAACTGGTGTTAATGTCACCCCAGATGAATCTAACCTCTTTTTTATCAATGCACCAAATCCTAATCCCTCATCTCCTCATAAGAACAGTTCAAAACCAAATTCACAATCTACTTATATAAACCAGTTTTTACAAAACTTTGCTGATACTGTGCCAACCTGTAATTGGGTACATGTGGAAATACGTGATGTAATTAAATCAGTGGCAAAGTTAAGTGACTCCAGATCAGAAGATATTTATGGCCTCTCAAATTTTGTGATTAAAAAAAATAATCAATTTGATGTCATTCCCCCTCTTCACTGGATATTTGACTGTGGTATTTCTCCAGAATGTCTAAAGAAGACAATAGTAATTCCATTACACAAAGGGTGATAAAAACTGCACTAATAATTATCGTCCAATTTCTCTGATACCTATTCTTTCAAAATTAATCAAATATTGTATACAAAAGCAAATTAACATGCATTTGTCAAAAAACCGTGTACTGACTAAGTCTCAATGTGGTTTTAGGGCCCAGTTATCAACAATTAATGCTGTTGAAAATGTTGTTTCTATTGTGCAATCTTCTTTTGAATCTAAATTATCTGCTGAAGCCACACTAGTGGACTTAAGCAAAGCACTTGATTCTGTAAACCAAACAATACTGCTGGAGAAACTATGGTGTTATGACATTAGGGATCTGGAACTCTCCCTCATTAAATCATATCTCAGTAACAGAAAGCAAACTGTAAGCTACAATGGTCAAAAGTCACAGTTACTGAACGTCACTAGAGGTGTACCCCAAGGATCACTGCTTAGGCCATTACTGTTTATAATATTTATAAATGACCTGACCAGCAATATGCCATGCAAATCTGTGCTTTACGCAGATGATACAACTTTCATCAATTCAGGGAAGGACATAAATAAACTGAAGGAGCAAAGTAAAGATTTTCTCAGATTATCCAATATGTGGTTCGAAGCCAATGAGTTAGCTATTAACTATGAAAAGACTGTAAATATATCCTTCAGCTTATCCAATGCTGATACTGAGTACACTTCTACCAAACTTCTTGGCATATACTTAGATACGAAATTAACCTGGCAGAGTCACATAGACAACATATCTCGAAAGCTTTCGCGAGTTATCTATCTACTGAAAAAATTACGCACATGTGTTTCTGAAAGCCTGCTGATTAATTCCTATTATGCATTCTTTCATTGCCATATTAGCTATGGTATTCTTCTATGGGGTAATTCTCCATGGTCCAGGAAAATTTTTATTTGGCAGAAGAAAGCCATCAGGAGCATCTCTGGGATTACCAAAAATAACATATAATGTAGGTCATACTTCAAAGAATTACAGATAATGACAGTCCCTTCTCTTTTTATATACAGCTGCCTTTTGTACATAAAAGAAAACTTTAACAGTTAAAACCTTAGGCAGTCCATTCATAATCATAACACTCGTCAAACATTTAAGATAGACATACCAACAACTCGACTCAAGAAAACACAAGACAGTTATGAATACATGGGAATAAGGCTCTTCAACACATTACCTGTGCAGGCACGTTGTGTCTCTCTTAATATGTTTAAAAGTAAGACTAAAAAATGGCTGATAGACAAAGCTTTTTACAGTGTTAAAGAATTTGAAAACTCTTCAAAAATAGACCTGACTTATGAAACAACTTGCAACTCTGCTTTTACCTCTAAGCTTTTTTTGTCTCTGTAGTTCCACATTTAACTGTTAAACATGTGGAGAAATCCTTATGTATGAAATGTATTCTTTTATTATGCACATTCCTTAAAATGAACACTTTAGTTATGTGGGCTATCTTTATGTATCAAATGTATTCCTTTATTATGTATGTTCTTTTAAAATGTATACTTTAGCTTTGTGTGATACCTCACAATACTTATATTTCTTAATATGTAAATTGTACATTACTCATGACAATATCGATTGCATGTAAATGCTTAAAGATGGATAAATAAATAAATAAATAAATGCACCACAAAATGTACTGGAGAATGATTAATACAAATTATACTGGAACAGTAACAAACCTGGCATCATACTCACCAATAAAAAGAAGAAATTGACAAAACTAATCGAAATATCCACACCCAATACAACAAATATACAGAAAAAAACAGGAGAACAATTGAAAAATCATCCAACTGGCTGAGGAAGTCAAGGACATGTGGCATCAGGATAAAGCTGACATTATACCAATTGTACTATCAACTACAGGAGTTATACCACACAATATCCACCAGTACATCAACGCAATACAGCTACATCCAAACATATATATACAACTACAGATGTTGGCTCTGAACACTATGGGACTTAACATCTATGGTCATCAGTCCCCTAGAACTTAGAACTACTTAAACCTAACTAACTTAAGGACATCACACAACACCCAGTCATCACGAGGCAGAGAAAATCCCTTACCCCGCCGGGAATCGAACCTGGGAACCCGGGAGTGGGAAGCGAGAACGCCACGAAGGGCCACAGACCGGGCAGCTGAAGCAGTTTTGATCAACAACGAACATGACTGCATCTTTCTCAGAGAGTCCACTTCGTCAAACTTGTCTTTAATGTGTTCCACAAAAAATAAAGGTGTGGTATTGGTGACAGTATCCCCATCAGTCCTGGTGCAAACTAGATAGTGGGGGAAAGGTTTCGCTCCTAGCTGACCCTCCTCCCAGGGGGTAGCCATGGATAGGAAGGCCGAAGGAGCAGGAGAAGAAGCACTAAAAGAATCATTTCCACGCGGAGAGATGGCCGCAGAAGAAAGGCCAGAGTTCTGGACCTGTATGCATTTTATTTGCATAGCGTCCGCCCTGATACCACCCACTCCAATCAGGGGCTCTCCCCATGGGCGCCACCCAGCCACAACAAGGGCTGTCTGGCACGGTGGCCATTGCCAGGAGTTCTGATGCTCCAGGGCAACAAGCAACCACTCCTAGGCTTACACGAGGAGGTCACAGCTCAGGTATCAGAAGTGTGATCCCTGTGTGTTCAGGGGGCTCAACCAAAAGGGTACATAGCGACCCCACCACACGGGCTGCCTACCGTGCAGGCTATGCATCCTAGCATCAGACAAGGATGTGAAAGAAAAGGTGGAATGAACTAGGAGGGCACACGTCGGAGACACTAGGTAAGGCACTCTTCCCCAGATTGCTCACACTACGGAACAGAAGTTTAGTAATGGAGGTCAAACCCCAGAGGGGAACCAGGGAATGCCAAAAGGATGAGGTGATTACGCAACAAAACCAAATTGCAAAGCCAACAGAACCAGGAGGATAACAGGGCCAACTTAAAAAAGGACACCAAGAGAGGGTGAGGAGAGGGAGAAGGGGAAGGAGCAAGGAGAGGAAAGGAGGGAAAGGGCAAGGAAATGCAGCCCTGGAAAGAAGGAAGGCTGCAATAGCTCGGGGCCCCATGCTCGCCATGCACGTACTCACGGAAGGACCGTGAGGCCCATGGTGGAGGTTAATTTTAGGGATAAAAGATGCCTTAGGATGCCAAAGGGATATCATGGCACTGTATCCTTACTTTCAAAGGGCTGGAATGTATTATATCTAATCCATATTTACAACCAAAATAGTTGTTATAAACTGCTATGAGCAAGGATGACAGAGAGGGAGGATGAGGCTAAAATTATAAGGTAGTGTGCTACTGGTAAATGGTACAACTTGTGGCATAGCAGGAACTGCCTTACAGCTAATATCAATGGAACCACTATAATGAATATGATACAGCCATTGTTGTATTAGCTGAAAAAAAAACTACTGAAACTACTACCAATCCAGACTTAAACTTACATAAGCAACGCTTAAAACCTGACTTCCTTTCACTGGTTAAGCTTACAGCTACACAGAAATCATGCATTACTGCAGAGCAGGTGCTCCAGCATGTGTGGCAACACCATGATCAGTTATTCATAAAAAACATGACACAATGTCCTGGTGTCTGTTATCACCATGGTTGTGACTACTGTGTGTTACTTGTATCTACTTTAAGTGGGAAACCACCTGATTGCTTTAGCTTTTATTATGACTACCAGTAAACTCTGTAAATTGGATGTTGTTTCTGAAATCTGAAACAAGAGTTGACAATGGAGTTGACCACACAGATGATGCATTTTAATATCGATTTACTATATAAGCTGTATGTATGTTTTGTGAGAAAGTTTGTACTGTCCTAATGTATCATTCAGATTGTAGGATACAAAATTCATCCATGTGTTGTTAGCTAGTGTTAATGTACAGAACTGGTCAGGCAAGGCAGTTTGAAGAAACATAAAAAAATTAATGCAAGCAACTTCTGTCAATACACATTAAAAAAACCATCATATAGATGAAAGCAGCACAGCACCCTTGATTCAAAATGGTTCTTTTATTGCATTTCAAGTCATCATCTACTACTCTTCTTCTTCTTCTTCTTCTTTTCCTTCAGCATTTGTCCCATGTGCCTGCGGGGTCCCTTATATGGGTCCGTTGTCTCCATTTTGCTATATCAAGGGCTGCATCAGGGTGGATGTTCACACATTTAAGGTCTTTATGAATTGTATCAGCCCATTATTGCTTAGGTCATCCTTAGGGTCTGCTGCTGACAACTTCAAGTGTGTAACCCACCTTGGCAATAGAGTCATCACCAGCCCGTAAAACATGCCCAAACCATCGAAGATGACACACACACACATCTTGTTCTTACAAAAAACAGACACAGAAAAAATAATCCCCTAATCAATATTATTTTTGATATCAAATTCTAATATACTATCAAATAGATTATTTAAATAGTAGTACACAGAATTGAAAGTTTAATCATCACTTCAAGTCATACTCTAAAACCAACATGTGTAAATGCTGTATCACCACATGGACCATCTTTTTCTTTCTCTACCTCTTCCATTTGTTTCTGCAACTTGATTGTTTCTTTTTCCTGTTCTTTTACCTTCTGGTGGAGCCTGAGAACCAATTGAACACCTTCAGTCTGAAAACAAAGATAGCACTGAAAAGCATGACTAAAGCACATGAATCAATAATAAAGCTTCCTTACTGGTAGAGTTTTACTTCCATATCCTGTATTTTGAGGTGAAAAGCCTGGTTTTCAATAATATTGGCAAACACAATTTGAATGTCTTCTTACGTAGCAAAGTATCTACCAATGAGTCAAATTTCTTTTCATATTAAAGTACATACCATGGTCTTTATACTGGTGTCCCAAGATGAAGTTTCCAGAAGAATGTGGAAATGGTATTGATCAGACTAATTATAACTCACCTCTCTGGAGACCTGAAGAAAGATGTTTGTGGCCACAGATTTGCTTTGGATGAAGAGGTGCATGTCTGGGTACAATCATGGTTTGGTAGGCAACCACAAACATGTTTCTATGATGGTATTGACTGTGTATCACATAGTGGGTTAAGTTTATCAACAGTTATGGTGATTACTTTCAAAATAATGAACAGTTTACTTACTTTTTCCATCTGATTTCCAGGTAAATTCATTACATTTTATATTTTCTACAAAGTGGTAACAATGAATAAATTTATAAACATGTTTGCACATACTTTTTTGACCATATACGCTATAATGAAATTTATTTTGGAAGCTTCAAAATGGCTGACAGTTCTTGCAGTAACTCGCGGAATGGTATTCTGTGTGCACTCTACTGGGACAACATTCAGGAATATGACAGGAATGATCATTTGGGGGAAAAAATAATAATCTAGTGAACTTGGGCTCTGAAATGCATACCTTAAGATCTGTGAGCACTTATTCAATAGAAGAGATACATTTCCCAGTAGCAAAGATGTACATATTCTCATAGAGCTTAAGGAATGCATTTTAGAGCCCATGCTTACTAGACTTTTTTCCTTGGAATGGTCCTTCTCATCATATCCATGAATATTGACAAATCCTCTTGAGACACCAGTATAAAGGCCAAAAGGCCATGGTATGTACTTTAACACTGAAAAAAATTGAGTCATAGGTAGATCCTTTGCTACAGAAGAAGATATTCAAATTATAACCGTGTTTATGGTTCATTTTACAAGTGCTGGAATAACCAAAGTGATCATATATTCATCATCAGGTGGATATATTTAAATTAACAGAGCATAATATTGATACTGTTCCATCTACTTCAGCAAGCTGTGGAACCTGAATAACGATTTTTTTCTTTTGCTGGAATTCCCTTCCTCCTTTTGACATTCACATGAGACAAGCCTGAAGTTTTAATTATTATTTTGAATTTGAAAAATATGTGAAGACAAAATTGTTTAATCTGTGTAAGTTATCTGATTTTGCATTACCCCAAAATGCATTTCACCTACAAGTAAATCCCATAGTATACAGACATTGCAAACACAAGATAAACACAGTGGGGATAATAAAGGAAAAAAACTTACATCTTCCCCATGGTCAGATACACCACTTATAGTTTTATCTTGTGCACTAACAGTGATTGGACTATAAAAAGAACACTGATGAGTACTTTTAGAATGCCCACGCCATTGCAGGTGACCCATTTCATTCTTCAAGCTTTCATTTTGTTTTTTCAATAGGTTGTGCTCTTCCAGGAGTTTCTGATATCCATCTTTATCTTTGCTCAGCATCAGCCTTTTTAGCTCAACACAGGCCTGTATATTCTCTACTAAAATTAAAGAAAATTATTGTGTAACATCACTAAAATATATACCATTTAGGGTAGCATGTCCAGTGGAAACAATTAACTGCAGTATATCCTTAAAAGGGTGTCTTCATTTTAGCATACATAATATACTAGTCTCAATAAATGTTGATAGCATCAAAAGAAGCATTATTGGAAATACAAATCTGAGTGACTACGAAGTAAGTGTATACATTTTTTTAGTGCCATGGACTAATAATAATACAAACATGAAGTCCTCAAATGAGTTTAAGTGCAATGTCATTTTTCCAAGAATGTTGTTTCAAGATTGAACAATGTGTGAGAATAGAAGAGATGAAAGTATTTATTAGTGTCACTTTCCACACAGTAGCTGCTTGATGTCAGCTAGGTAGTTCAATCACAAGCTTTCCTGTGGATTTTTTAAAATGTGAGTGGCAGAATAAATTGTTATAAGAATGATTATATTTGGCATCTGCAGGCTTTTCTTCTCCCATCAATATGGGTCTGAAATATTACAATGAATTAACAATTACAATTAAGAATTAACAATTGCATGAACTAAATACACCCTGATATCAAAGTTGGTCCAAACATACAGAGGCATTCACTACCAAAGATAACTTTATACACATACAGCTGAGGAAAAGATACCAATGTGTTTAGCATCCTCTAAAGATATGAGCCTATATCAGGCTAGGGGTATCATAAATCCCATATGCTCTCCTAAATAACATCTCAGTGAAAGTGCCTTACAAATGCCCCTGTTTGGCCTGTTACCAACTATTAAGTGTGCATCTACATTCTGTGATTCTGTGGATAACTGATAAGCAATGGTGTCACATTGTGGTGTTGGAGACAAGTATGGAACAAATGGGAGGTTGAGGTATGGTTGATGGTCTCCCAAACCTAGCATAAGGTGGGAGACACCTCAACCACAGCCACCCACCCCCACCACAAAAGTAGTTGAAAACATTATGTTATTGTTATTGTTGTTGTTGTTGTTGTTGTTGTGGTCTTCTGTCCAAAGACTGGTTTGATGCAGTTCTCTGTGCTACTCTATCCTGTGCAAGCCTCTTCATTTCTGTGTAACTACTGTAACCTACATCCTTCTGAATTTGCTTACTGCATCCATCTCTTAGTCTCCCTCTATGATTGTTGCCCCACACACTCCCCTCCAGTACTAAATTGGTGATCCCTTGATGTGTCCTTCCAACAAATCCCTTCTTTAATGCAGTTGTACCACAAAATTCTCATCTCCCCAATTCCATTCACTCTATACTCAATGTTAACAAATTTCTCTCCTTCAGAAATGTTTTTCTTGCCATTACCAGTCTACATTTTATATCCTCTCTACTTTGACCATCATCAGTTATTTTGCTTCCCAAACAGCAAAACTCATTTCCCAATCTAATTCTTTGAGCATCACCTAATTTAATTCTATTACATTCCATTATCCTCATTTTGCATCTTATATCCTCCTTTCAAGACACTATCCATTATGTTCAACTGTTCTTCCAAGTCCTTTGCTGCCTCTGGCAGAATTACAATGTCATTGGTAAACATCAAAGTTTTTATTTCTTCTCCCTGGGCTTCTAATTCCTACTCCAAATTGTTCGTTTGTTTCTCTTACAGCTTCCCCAATACACAGAATGAATAACATCGGGGATAGGCTACAAGCCCATCTTACACCCTTCTCAACAACTGCTTCCCTTCGGGCACCTTAACTCTTACAAGTGCTATCTGGTTTCTGTACAAATTATAACTAGCCCTTTGCTCTCTGTATCTTACCCCTACCACCTTTAGAATTTGAAAGAGTGTATTCCAGTCAACATCGTCAAAAGCTTTCTCGAAGTCTACAAATGCTGTAAATGTAGGCTTATCTTTTCTTAATCTATCTCTATGAGAAGTCGTCATACTGCCTCATGTGTTCCTACATTTCTATGAAAACCAAACTGTTCCTCCCCAAGTTGGCCTCCACCAACTTTTCCATTATTCTGTAAAGGATTCATGTTAATATTCTGCAACCGTGACTTATTAAGCTGATAGTTCAGTAATTTTCACACCTCTCAGCTCCTGACCTCTTTGGAATTGGAATTACTACATTCCTCTTGATGTCTGCAGTTATTTCACCTGTCTCATCCATCTTGCTCACCAGATGGAAGAGTTCTGTCATGGCTGGCTCTCCCAAGGCTATCAGTAGCCCTAACAGAATGTTGTCTACTCCTAGGGCCTTATTTTGACTTAAGTCTTATAGTGCTTTGCCAAATTCTCCATGCAGTATCATATCTCCCTTCTCATCTTCATCTATGTCCTCATCCATTTCCATAATGTTGCCCTGAAGTACATCTCCCATGTATAGACCCTCTACATGCTCCTTCCACCTTTCTGCTTTCCCTTCTTTGCTTAGGTCTGGTTTTCCACCTGAGCTCTTGATATCCATACAGGTGGTTCTCTTTTCTCCAAAGGTCTCTCTAATTTTCCTGTATGCAACATCAATCTTACCATTAGTAATATATGCTTCTACATCTTTACATTTGTCCTCTAGCCTTTCTTGCTTAGCCATTTTGCACTTTCTGTCGATCTCATTTTTTAAACATTTGTATTCCCTTTCACCTACCTCATTTATTGCATGTTTACATTTTCTCATTTCACTGATTAAATTCAATATCTTTTATGTTACCCAATGATTTCTACTACATCTTTTTACCTGCTTGGAACTCTTCTGCCTTCACTATTTCATCTCTCAAAGCTACTCATTCTTCTTCTACTGCATTTCTTTCTCCTGTTCTTGTCAGTCATTCTCTAATGCTCCTTCTGAAACGCTCTACAACCTCTGGTTCTTTCAGTTTATCCAGATCCCATCTCTTTAAATTACTGACTTTTTGCAGTTTCTTCAGTATTAATCTACAGTTCGTAAACAATAAATTGTGGTCAGAGTCCACATCTGCCCCTGTAAATGTCTTACAGTTTAAAACTGGTTCAGAAATCTCTGTCTTGCCTTTGTATAACAATCTGAAACCTTCTGGTGTCTCCAGATCTCTTTCACATATACAACCTTCATTCACAATTCTTAAACCAAGTGTTAGTTATGATTAAATTATGCCCTGTGCAAAGTTCTACCAGGCAGCTTCCTCTTTCATTCTTTTCCCTCCAGTCTCCATTCACCTATTACTTTTCTTTCTCTTCCTTTTCCTACAGTCGAATTCCAGTCCCCCATGACTATTAAATTTTCATCTCCCTTAACTATCTGACAAATTTCTTTTTCCTCACCATACATTTCCTTAATCTCCTCTTCATCTGCAGAGCTAGTTGGCATATAAACTTGTACTACCATGGTGGGTGTGGGCTTTGTATCTAACTTTGCTACAATAAGGCATTCACTATGCTGTTCATAGTAGCTTACTTGTGTTCGTATTTTGTTATTAATTATTAAACCAGCCCCTATTTGATTCTGAATTTATAACCCTGTATTCACCTGACTAGAAGTCCTTCTGTTCCTCTTGCCACCGAACTTCACTAATTCCCAGTATATCTAGCTTTAACCTATCTACTTCCTTTTCGAATTTTCTAACCTGCCTGCCTGATTAAGGAGTCTAACATTCCACACACTGATATGCAGAATGCCAGTTTTGTTTCTCCTGATAATGACATCCTCCTGAGTATTCCCCACCCAGCGATCTGAATGGGGGACTATTTTACTCAAGAGAATGTCATCATCAGGTAACCATGTAGTAGAGCTGCATGCTCTTGTAAAAAAAATTACAGTTTTAGTTTTCTCTTGCTTTCAGCTGTTCACAGTACCAGCACAGTGAGCCCATTGTGGTTGATTTCACAAAGCCAGATCAGTCAATCATCCAGACTGTTGCCCCTGCAACTACAGAAAAAGCTGCTGCCCCTCTTCAGGAACAACATGTTTGCCTGGCCTCTTGACAGATACCCCTCCATTGTGGTTGCGCCTCCATTACAGCTATCCACACGAGGCATGTAAGCCTTCCCTCCCATGGTAAGGTCCATGGTTCATGGGGGAGAAAACATATCTGACAAAAAACCAATTTCATGGAGAGCAACAGGAAACCAGTCCAACTGCCCATGAGTCGATTGTCAATATTAGAGGCAAAGAATTAAAGCCAGGAGGGGGCACTCTACCAGGTTGTGTGTACTACTGTCTGTAAGGTCCCACAACCACAATGTGGAGGTAGCTTGTTACATGAAGTAAAGCTGTGAGTTAGTCTGGTATGAGTGATAAGGAAGCGACATAGAACAGTAGATTCCTTCTGGGAGGGATGGAAGGAGGAGTGGCGTGTAGCAGTAGTCTCCCTTATATTGTGGAGTTTATTAGAAGGGGCAGTAGCCAACCAGATGTTCCAACTCAGTCTGAGCAGAGACTATTTGCACTGGAAAATGTCCATCTGGGGTGATCAAAGTATATGTGGGCATTTAACTGCTTTTCTAGTCAAATGGTCAGCCAGTTCATTCCATTGGATAGCCACATGACTTAGAGGTCAGAGAAAGACAACTATGCAGGCAGTGTGACTAAGGTAAGAGAGGTTATAAGTAGCCATTATTACAGGATGACAAGAATAGCATTAGATAAATATCCAGAAAATTGCTCCTTGAGCCACAAATTAAAGAGCTATTAACGGAGGCCAGTTTAAGAAAACTTAATGCTCTGTTAATGGCTATCAGCTCCACTGTGTGAACACTACATGTTCCTGGGGCTGAATGTAAAAGCACATGTCATCCTGTCTATGGTTTCAGAGCATTAATGAGAGGTAACACCCTGATACTAAAACTCAAAGCAACAGATGCTGAAAAGTCATGGTGGCAATGTAAACTCTACAACCATGAAACAGATTGGTCTTAATTCATAGCTTGGGTATTGACCAAAGGGGAGGATGCAGGGAGTATGTTCTCAAGAAGTTAAGTGGAGATCCCGGCACAGGGCTGTGAGACATACGCCAACTGGTAATCCTATCAGGGGGTTGGTGTCAGGAGATCAAAGCCAAAAAATATGTTGGGTTGGGTTGATTTGGGGGAGGAGACCAAACTACGAGGGCTATCCACAAAGTACATTACATTTTGGAATTAAAAATAAATAAAGTATTGGAATTTTTTTTACTATATACATATGAAAGCCACACTTAAATACTACTTTTCTACATAGTTGCCATTTAAATTAAGGCACTTATCGTAGCGATGGACGAGCTTGGAAATTCCTTCGTCGTAAAATTCGGCCACCTGCACCTTCAACCACGTGGTTACCTCTTCTTTTGGGACTGAAAAGGTGTGATTTTTATGGATTTCCTGGAAAGAGGCACTACAATAAACTGTCAAAGGTATTGCCAAACCCTGCACAACCTCAGAAGAGCAATACAAAACAAGCGCAGGGGAAAGTTGGGCTCAAAGATCTTGCTGATTCACGATAATGCCCGGGCCCACACGGCAAATGCCACTCGTGAAGTTCTCGAATCTTTTAAGTGTGAGTTGTTTCCTCATCCGCCGTACAGTCCTGACCTGGCACCGAGCGACTTCCACTTATTCCCAGCGATGAAGAAGTGGTTGGCTATGCAGCATTTTGATGACAATGCACAGCTTCAAGAAGAGGTAACCACATGGTTGAAGGCGCAGTCAGCCGAATTTTACGACGAAGGAATTTCCAAGCTCGTCCATCACTATGATAAGTGCCTTAATTTAAATGGCAACTATGTAGAAAAGTAGTATTTAAGTGCGGCTTTCATCTGTATATAATTAAAAGAATTTCCAATACTTTATTTATTTTTTATTCCAAAACGTAATGTACTTTGTGGATAGCCCTCGTATAAGGTCATTGGTCTCATTGGATTAAGGAAGGATGGAGAAGGAAGTGAACCATCCCAGCATTTGCCTGAACTGATTTAGGAACATCACAGAAAGTCTAAATCAGGATGGCCAGACAGGGTATTGAACTGTCGTCATCCTGAAAGTGGGGCCAGTGTGCTAACCACTGCGAGGCTTCTCTCGGTCAAAAATGTGTGATCAGTTGGATGATTAGGGAATTGTCTGATGGTAACAGCATAAGTGAGCAACAGTTGGTACTGTCAGAAATAAAGAGGGAAGATTCTTGCTTCAGCAAGAAGTCTGTCTAGGGGACTAGTCAGGAAGGTGCCAGTGGCCAGTCTTACCCCATGATGACTGACTGGATCTAACAGTTTCAAAATGTAAAAGGGTGCCAAAACACAAACCTGGCAACCATAGTCCAACTGTGGCAATAGTAGGGCCTGATAAACACAGAGAAGGGTAGTGCAATCAGCACCTGAAGAGGTGTGGGCAAGAAAGCAAAGACTGTTAGTCTTTAGTTGACAAATATCGTGCAGCCATGTCAGTGTTGAGGCTAACTGACATATCTGTCAATGGACAAAGGGGTTTTTGCCTAGCTTAAGAACTAGTATGATGATACTACCTAACCATTGTGAAGAGAAATATGGTTAAAGATCCTCAGTACATGGAGCAACTGAATAATATTCATTCAGATGTTGGATCATCTCATAATGAATTTAATCAAGGCCTGGGACCATACTGTGAGATGAGGAAAGTGCCTGAAGTAGCTCCAATGCAGGGAAATGTTCATAGTGCTCCCTACATTCATTTTTACTGCATTTAATTAGATAGTGAACCTCAGAATTTAGTTGCCTGAAAGGGAGGATGGTGGATTTCCTGGAAAGAGGCACTGCAATAAACTCTCAAAGGTAATGCCAAACTGAATAGGCATTGCAGTTTCTTTAGTCCACCGTGGCTCATAGAATGGTGGAGGCAACCTTCAGAAAGAGGAATAGCATTTCCAGCAGCATGGGAGATTGTATCAAAGACATCTCCCACAACCATGTTGAAGCAATCTGACATACAGCAACAAAGATGATAGCAAAAGCATACAACTGTCATTGGTTCTCTGAAGTGCCAAACATGGTTATTGATCCATAGGGCTGTGACAAGTGATAGGACACTGAAAAATGGTCACTGTACGAAGCTCATTGGGTACAGGCCATTCTAGCGAAGCCATGAGCTTAGGGGAAAGAGATCATAAGGTCAGCAGCTGAATAGGTGCTATGGGAAGCAACAAAGTGGCTAGGAGTATTGTCATTGAGGGGAGACAGATCAAGATTGGAAAGAAGTTAGCTAATCAGAAGGCCTGCCAGAAGAAATGGAACTTCCCCAGGGCGTGATGGTGTGCACTGTAATTGTAAAGTAAGAGGAAAGGGTGGGACTGATTGATTAACTGAGAGAGTATGGGACCAAACGGTGAAGTCATCAGTCCCGCGATTCCAAAGGGGGTTACATTAGAAAGAGAGTCCACTAGAAATGAAAAGATTCAATCAGAGGAGTAAAATTATAAAAGAATGAACATTAAACACACACAGTATAAGCATAAAAGGTGAGACCAAACCTAAAAACTGGAAAAAGGGAAAGAGGGGGGGGGTGGGGGGGGGGGGGGGTGGAGGCAGTCATGGGATCAAAAACCGTGAAGACTGCAAAAGGAGTCCCAATCACAACCAACCTGCCCCTGCTCCAAGACAAAAGGAGAACCTCATATCTGGAAATAAAAACCACTTCCATAGAGTAATGTGAGGACCAGGTCAATCATCTGTGAATCATCCGCTAACATTAAATTTAAGGAAGCAAGGAGACTATACTTAGCATGAAGGGTCGAAAGAAGGGACATGCCACCAATATGCGAGATTTCGCCAGTCTGGCGTCACAACCACATTGTGGGGGGGTGGGTCGTTATGTAGGAGGAAACAATGGGTGAGCCGGGTATGGCCAATAACTAAACAACATAAAACAGTGGACTCCTGAGAGGGGGCAGAAAGAAGTGCCCCAAACTGCAGTAGACTCCTTGATTGTGCAGAGTTTATTACTATGAGCAGTAGCGCTCCAGATGGCATTCCACTGTTGGGCAAAGAGAGATTTGACATAGATCCACATATCCGCAGTTGGAATCGTGAAAGGAAAAGGGGGTAAGTATCTGCTTCTCTAGCCAAACAGTCAGCCACTTCATTTCCTTGGATTTCCCCATGACTTGGGACCCAGACAAAGATGACTTAAGAGGCAGCATGCTCAAGGGCAGAGAGAAAGTCATGGATGGCAGAGACCAAGGGGTGATGAGAGTAGCATCGATCAATAGCCTGAAGGCTGCTCATGGAGTCTGAACAAATTAAAACACTATGGAGGGAGGCCTAAGAAACAAAAAAGGAGGGCCCTGTAAATGGCTAGAAGCTCTGCTGTAAATACACTACATGATCCTGGCAACAAATAGTGCTCAAAGCTGGTAAGAGACGTGAAAGCATATCCCACCTTATCAGTAGTCTTAGAACCATCAGAGTAAAAGATGGTGGCACCCTTGAACTCTGCAAGGATGGCACATACAAGATGCCAGTAAACCATAGGATCAACATTGATCTTAGGGCCCTGGAAGAGAGTGCAGATGGAGATCCTGACAGAGGGTAGTGAGATGCATGCCAACTGGCAATCCCACCCTTGGGCAGGTGTTATGAGGGAGACATTCCTCATTGGTGTAGACTGCAGTGTATAGAGGATGGTCAAGGAAGTGGTGAATGGCAACTGCGTAGGAAACAAGGAGTTAGCTCTGTTGGATGTCTATGGGGGGAGGGGAAATTCACACTTATGTGAGGAGACTATCAACAGGACTAGTGCAAAGGGCACCAATAGCCAGATGCACCCCACAATGATGGACAGGGTGAAGGAATTTCAAAGTGGAAGGAGCTGCTGAACCATAAACCTGACTACCATAATAGATAATAGAGTCTGGACAAAACCAGAGCATGGTGGAGAAGGAGGAGCAGGAGGAGGAGGAGGAGGAGGAGGAGAAGAAGAAGAAGAAGAAGAAGAAGAAGAAGAAGGAGGAGGAGAGTGGAATGGTCTGCACCCCAAGATATGTGGGCCAGGAGGTGGAGAGCAGTAAGCTTCCGTATGCATGTAGTTTTTAGGTAGTGAATGTGGGGCAGGTATGTCAGCTTGTTATAAAAAATAAGGCCCAAGAAACGGGACTGTGTTACAAAATCAAGGAGTTGGTTGCCTAAGTAAAGTTCTGGATCAGGGTGTTGTGGGTTGACAACAAAAATGCATAACCTGCGTTCTGGAGGAGGAAAACTGGAAGTCGTGGGTGGTGGCCCACACAGAGACCCATCGGATGGTGCCTTGGATCTGGCACTTAGCAGACGTCATCGAGTGGGAGCTGCACCAGGTGCAAAAATTATCAACGTACAACGCCAGGGTAACTAGAGGCCCAACAGAGGTCACATACCCATTAATGGCAGTGAGGAAGAGAGTAACATTTAGCACAGAACCCTGTGGTGAAGTGCCAACTTGAACTCGGAAGAACCAGTAAGATAAAAACTCGCGGATAAAAATCTGAAGAGGACCATGGAAGCCCCACTCATGGAGGGTAACTAAAATGTAATGGCACCAAGCCATGTCATACACCTTATGTAGGTAAAAGAACTGTGGGACAAGGTGTCAGCAGTGAGTAAAAGCCTGTCAGATGGCTGTTTCCAATCAGAGTAAATCGTCAGGTGAGAGAGTGGGGTGTGGCTGGGGTAAGGACGAGGGGGGAAGGGGGGGCATGGTAAGAGGAGGAGGAGGAGGAGGAGGAGGAAAGGAAGTAACAGAGGCAAAAGTTGAAGATAGTGATCCCGGATGGAGTCTCTCATACGTTTGGCGAGCGTCAGTGTAAGACAGGCGATCCAGGGGCTTATATTCTTGTATCTTCTTTTCTCTCTTGTAAGCTGAGCAGTCTGGTGAGTGAGGGGAGTGGTAGTCAGCACAATTACCACACACATGCAGCGGAACAAGGGCTTCCCTCATGGACGGGGTGGTCACAATCACCACACAAGGGGTCCGCCGTACAGCGGAAAGACATATGCCCAAAACGCAACCCCCAAAAGCACCACATAGGTGGAGGAATGTACAGCTTCATGTCTCATCTGTAACACATAACCTTAACCTTCTCTGGGAGGGTATCCAACTCTAAAGCCAGGATGAAGGCGCCAGTATTGGTGCAGTTGTCTTTGCAACCCTTCTGCACATGTTGGACAAAATGAACACCACGCCACTCCAGATTAGCCTGGAGTTCCTCATCAGTTTGCAGGGCAAGATCCCTATAAAAAAATGACTCCCTGGGTCATATTCAGAGATTGGTGAGGAGTGATAGACACTAGGACATTGCCAAGACGATCACAGGCACAAAGAGCTGCAGATTGGGTGGCAGAAGTAGTTTTGATCAACACGGAACCCAATCACATCTTACTAATCGACTCCACTTCACCAAACTTGTCCTCTATATTTTCCACAAAAAACAACGGCTTTGTGGTGGTGATTTTGTCCCTCCTATCTGTCCTAGTACAGATGAGGTAACGGGGAAAATGTTTCAGCTCCATGGGAGCCTGGCCCTCCTCCCATGGTGTAGCCAGGGAGGGAAAAGTGGCCAGGCCATGTGAGACAGAATTTAAGAATCCTTCACCATTTGAAGAGATGGCTGTGTGAGAACAGCCAGATTTTTGCAGCTTGCTCCAAGCATTCGCCCTGATATCACCCACTGCAACCAGGGGCTCTCCCCATGGGCATCACCCAGTCACAGCAAGGGCCATCTGGCACAGTGGCCGTTGCCAAGAGTTCCAATGCTCCAAGAAGACAAGCAACTACACCTTGGCATACACGGGGAGGGAACAACTGAGGTATCAGCAGTGTGATCCCTGTGTTGTCAGGGGGCTCAGCCATATGGGTACATAACAGCCCCACCACAAGGACTGGCTACACGTGCTGGTGACCTAGCAGTGTGGAAGAGGGCTAGACTGGGAAAGGGAGAGGGGAACTGAGAAGGGAGAGGAATCCACACCGTAAACGCTAGGGAGAGAGTTCTTCCCCATATGGCTCAAAATAAAAACAGGAAATTTTGAAGTGGAGGTAAAACCTCAAGTGGGGACTACAACGTCAAAAGGGTGAAAGAACGGGCAAAAGGAACAAAATTGCAACCAATACAGGAAACCAGGAGAATAGCCAGGTCAACATAAAGCAGAACACCAAGAGAGGGGAAGGAGGTGGCAACAGGGAAGGAGCAGGGATAGGGAGGGAGGGGGCATGGAGAAGGAAAAGCAGCGAGGGAATGAAAAATGAGCTGCAATAACTCGGGGCCTCATGTGCACCACACACGAACTCACGAAAGAACCATGAGCCCACTGGAGAGGAAAGATGGGAGGGGGAGGGGAGTTGTTGGATTAAGTTGGTCATCTCAAGGTAAATAATAGCCTGCCATGGAGGTGGTGGTGATTGCTGAGGTCATTCTCACATGCACTGCAATTGCTTCCACTGTAGTACAAACAGAAATTCACACATTGATGGCATGATAACAATGCAGCATTGGGAAATAGTCATCAGTGAAGCAGGTTTGTTATAGAGCAACATGAATTGTAGAAGATGAGTAAATGAGATAATGTAGTTCTGGCAGGTGAGAGTAATATCCATTACAGTTTCATTAGATCATCATGTGCTGGGTGTCCTGATTAGGCTAGAAGGGCCAGAAAGATCAGTTGTGCCCCAGAATCACTACCTGTCATCAGTGGGGATGGAATCATATTGATTAACATTTGTTCCATATCCAAATGAGTGGAGAGATCTGATGCCTCTGGAGCCACTGGAATGGCCTTCTCCTGGTATTTCCCTTCTGCTTCACAACCTTTGGTCACTGACATTCTTGTGAGGACTTATCAAAAATGGTTCAAATGGCTCTGAACACTATGGGACTTAACTTCTGTGGTCATCAGTCCCCTAGAACTTAGAACTACTTAAACCTAACTAACCTAAGGACATCACACACACCCATGCCCGAGGCAGGATTCGAACCTGCGACCATAGCCGTCGCGCGGTTCCAGACTGTAGTGCTTATAACCGCTCAGCCACACCGACCGACGAGGACTTATCCACATCAGTTGTGGATAAGGATGAAGGGCAGACAACTCTGGCACCCCCAGGATGTGGCAACTCCAGGCAATAGTTGGTGTCAAACCTCTGACCTTGGGGTTTCTGGAGAAAGGGGTCCCAAGAGGGAGCCCTGCTAGAGGAGGGAGCTGCTTCCCTGGATGGGAGCAGGATGTGGTTCCCAAAGATGGGGCCATGGAATCCATGAGAGAAGGGCAGAGGCGGGATGTAAGTATTCATTTTTTTTTTAAGCATCAATATATGACAGGTGCTCAATTTTTTATATTTTGTACTTTTTTTTCTTTTTTAAATCTGGGCAAGTCAGTAAATGTGGAGGATAGTGGTGTGTTTCTTTCTTTTTTTTTTTTTTTTTTTTTTTTTTTTTTTTTTTTTTTTTTTTTTTTTTTTTTTTTTTTGCAAGTGAGACACAAAGAATAAACCACCATTTGACTGTAAATTACTATATTTTTCTTCTGTACTACCAATATTTCACATTTTACATAGTTATTGAGTACAATGCTAAAAGCTCTTACACCATTAAGACATCATATCTAGTTATATCTGGTTTCTCACCATATATAATGTGTTAATTGTCGAAGAACTTTTAGCATTGTACTTGATAATGGCATAAAATCTGAAATATAGATAGTACAGAAGAAAAATACAGTAATACGCAATTAAATGGTGGTTTTTCTTTTAAAAAATACTGCATGACTGTGACTCAGCACAATCAAAAACCTTTTACAAAGGTGGTTGTTTAAAAGGCTCTTCATGGAAAGGCCATCTACAGTTGCCACATTTTATGGCATGTGGCAGGATGACATATGACCAAAGCATACGCATTGGAAGGACCTCGTGTGTGATAGGACATAATGTTTCATTTCACACCTGTACACCATGATTAACTTCCTCTGGGAGGAGATTTGCTTCAAATACTAAGATGAAAGCAGCTGTATCTGTTCGGTTATTCTTTGGACCTTTTTGTACATGCAAAAAATGGAAACCATGCCATTTGAGATTAACCTATAGCTTCTTGACTATCTACAGTGTAAGGTTTCCTTGGCCCGGATTAGAGATTTACATGGGGCAATAGAGAGTAGTCAGGAGTACTGATTGCCATGCAGTGGACCTGGGTTAAATTCCCATTACTTCTGGGATTTTTCCTTGGTGGGAACACTGGAACAGGGTTCACTCAGCCTCATGATGCCAACTGAGGAGCTAATTGACCTAGAAGTAGTGGTTCCAGGTTATGAAAACTGACAGTTGGGTCAGCCATGTGCTGATCTGACACCCCTCCATTGCACATCCAATAGTCCCATTGACTGAGGATGACACAGCGGTAAGTCAGTACTGACGAGCCTGCCAGGGCTCAAGGACAGAGTTCAGCTTAGTGAACAGTCATTGGTAAGCTACCCAGTTGTCCACATGTTTAAAGAGCTTGAGATTGTGCAGCAGAGGTGGCCTTAAAAGTGATCCAGTGTGCATTTCTCACAGGGAGTCAACTACAAATTTATCTTCAATTTGTTCTACACAAAAATAATGGTGTTTTCACTGTAGAAATATTCCCATTTACTCTAGTACATACCAGGTACTGAATAAATTTTTTTGCTCCCAGCTGTCTGGCCCATTAGGTAGACAATGTGGGGAATTGTTTTTGTGTTTTATTCATCTCATGATGCACATTTGCAATCCATTTGGTTTGCATATAGGAGACATGTCAAAAATCTATAAAACAGTTACAATGATTTTTACATTAATAAATAATAGCACTATAATATATAATAACACTATAAGGATATTTCTTAGAACGTGTAACACATTGTCCAGCTCAAAAATTTCCAGTTTGTCCTGCATGAGTTCATCCACTGAGTACTAACACTTCCGTGTCAGTACCTCATATAGCTTTCTTTTAAGTGAGTCTAAATTCATCTGCATTAACTTCTTCCCTTTTAATTTATTACAAATTTTCATTCCCATGTATTGAGGTCCCTGGGCATACAGTCTGATGTGGTGGGTGGGGAGCATAAAATTTTCTGTTTCTAGTATCACGTGAATGGACAAAATGGTTTCTCTCAAATAATTCATGTCTGGTGTACAGAAATACAATAATCTCATAAATGTATAAGGATGGCAGAGTTAATATTTTAAGTTTTCTAAATACTGGTCAGCATGGTTCTTTGTGATTTGCACTGCACATATTTTGTATGATTTTTTCTGTCCTCTTAGTATCTGCACTATTTGTCGAGTTACACCAAAAAACAATACTATACCTAATAATGGATTCAAAGTCACTTGTATATGCTACTTTTTGTGTGTCCACGTCAGTTGCAGTTGATAATATTTGCATTGCAAATGCAAAGCTGCTCAGTTTGTTTGCCAGGTATTCAACGTGTGCCAGCCAGCTCAAATTTTTATCTACATTTAAACTCAAGAATTTGACTGAGTCAACTTCTTCTATAGGTTTGTTGTTGTGTACAATCTTAGTCTGCTCATATTTGGACTGTTAGGTTTTGAACTGCATCATGCGAGTCTTAGATACATTTAGATTCCACCCATTTAGCTGAAACCAAGTTTCTAAAGCACTGAGGGTACTGTTCACAGATTTGGGAATTTTTTTCTGAATCCTGATCTTCAACTAAGACAGAAGTATCAACTGCAAACAGAACTGATGGGGAGCTGATATTTAATGGGAAGTGATTAACATAAAAGAGAAATAGGACTGAGCATAATATGGAGCCTTGTGGAACAACCTGAAATATTTTTTTTTTTTTTTTCCAGTCAGAAAAATAATATATGCCATTTGAAGAAATGATAACTCTTTACTTTCTGTTGGATGAGTAGGATTTAGGATTTAAGCCATTGTAGGGCACTGCCACTAATGCCATATTTTTCAAGTTTGTAAACAAGCAATGTATTGTGTACAGAATCAAACACCTTTGTGAGGTCGCAGAAAATTCTTGCCATCTTATTTCTCTTGTCTAATGATGTACTTATTTTCTCAATGAAACTGTTTACTCCATCTATAGCGTTTTCCCCCTGCTGAAAACCAAACTGATTGTTTAGAATAACAGAATATTTTGCAATGAAGTTTTGGATTTGTGCAACAGAAAGTTTTTCAAATAAAATATTTTGGATAGGACTGGGAGAATTGAGATAGGATGATAATTTCCCAAGATCTCTCTTGATCCCTTCTTGAAGAGTGGTTTGACTTCAGCATATTTTAGTTCCTCTGGGAAACAGACCTCTTCAAAACATTGATTCATTATTTGAGCTAGTAGGTTTGCAATTTTATTGTGTACCACTTTGATAACTTTGGTGGGTATTCCATCCCAACCCGCAGATTTTTTGTTTCTCAATGTTAGAATAGCATTTTCTACATCCTCCACAGAAACTTTTAAGAATTTTGTAAAGTTTTCAGAGTTTTCACCTAGGACAAAGGGATTTACTTTGTTGTGGCAATCTATTACATCTACATCAGACTTTGCTACATTTATAAAGAATTTATTACAGTACTCTGCTATTTGAGTTGCATTTACGATAGTATTTCATTCAATGTCAATTTTTGAAATTACTTGGTTACAGGCTTTAACACCTAACTCAGATTTAATGACTGATCACACAGCCTTTGTCTTATTTTTATGGTTTAAAATTAGCCTGTTATCTGCCAGTTGTTTTGCTGCCCTGACAACTCTTTTAAATATGGTTTTATAGAGTCTAACATATTTAATGAAATCTTCTCTGTGCAGTTGCCTTTTCTTTACACTGATAATTTTTATGCCCTGGGTAATCCACTTAATTTTTTTTTATTTTATTGCTGAACAGTCTAGGTGGAAATGTTTCATTAGATATACCAAGATGACTATTTAGGAATTTCTCAAGGTTTTCATCACTTGAGTTACAATGATCAAAAGGCCGTGTTTTCTCTTTTAGCTTCTCACTAAATGTTAGCAAGTTTTCTTTGCTAAAGTTCCTGCTCGTATGGGTTCTCACACATGAAAAGTTCCTGTGTCTGTCTTTGGCAGCTCAATGAACAATGCACAACGATCTGAAATACCTGGATCTGGACAAAATTTATACACATCTTCATATACATAATTAGTTAGAACATTGTCAATACATGTTGCTGATTTCCCATTGTCTCTGGTAGATTCAAGGAAATTTAACTTGAAACTGTATTTTTTTTACTAAGTCATTGAATTGAAGGGTGGCTACCATCACACATGATATCAATATTAAAATCAGCAGCTATTACAATTTTTTTCTTTTTTGCCTCTACAAAAGTCTTCTAGCATAATTTGAAGCTTAGATAAGAATAGTTCTGTTGTTGATGACCCTGGAATTCTGTATATTGAGATTATTATGACATTTGTCAGTGAGTCCACAAATTCTACAAAACAGCTCTCAAACACACATTCTTCATTTAAATAATTAAAACAGTTTCTCATCTCATAAAGTTAATATCACTATGTAGAAGTATACATGAGCCTCCACGAGACTTGTTTCTTCTGCAAAAGTTACTTGCTTATCTGAAGTTTCCTATATTGTTTAGAATTTTGTTTGTGTCCTCTGTAAACCTGTGCTCATTTAAACAAGCAACTCTTAGATTTGCACATTCTGACACAATGATTTCCAATTCATCTATTTTGGAGCTTTTGTTGTTAGAAGCATCAGTGTTTAAACCATTTATATTCCAGTGGATACCATACCTACTTTCACTATTATTTATGGGCTTTATCACATTTCTCACCAGCAGAACTGGAACTGTCTGCACTGAAATTCCTAGACTTCTCTGATTAGACAACCAGATCAGTACAGCCATTGTGACAATTTAATTTTCTATGTCTGATGTGCAAAATGTCTGCCTGATGCCATCTACTCCAGTCTAGGGCTCTCCCTATGGACAAAACTCATCCACAGCAGAGGCCATCTGGCACAATGACTACTGCCGGGAGTTCTGATGCCCCATGAAGTTGGGAATCCACTCCTTGGCATGCATCGAAAGTTAGTATCGGAAGTGTGATCCCTGTGTTGTCAGAGGGCTCCACTGAAAGGGTATGCAATGACCCCACCATGCCAGATTGGCTACCACATTTGCTTTTAAGCACATGTATGAGTCTAAGCAGTTATTTTCCACAGATTATCTTTAACACAGTATGTAGTGGATGCTACTGACAGTATTGTTCTCCAGTTATTCCACATTACAGAAAAAAATTAAAAATGAAGATAAAACCTAGAAGGGAACTAAAATTGGTGTAATATAATTAAATGAAGATTTCAAGGAAATAAAGCAGAACCTAGGCAACAGCCAGGTCAACATCAAAGGTTGCCTCCGTGAGGAAGTAAGATGAGTATAGTTGGAGATGGGAGACTGCAGCACGAGAAAGCAAGGAGATACTACAATAGATTGGGGGGCCGTGCTCACCATGCGTGTACTAATGAAAGAGTTATGAGCCTCCTGGGGGTTGGGGTGGGTGGGGAGGTGGGGGAAGGGGACAGCAAGAGGCATGGACAGAGTGGCAGCATAAAAAGTAAAAGAGAGGAAGGAAACAAAGGGGTGCAAATGAAGGAGATAAACCATAGAAAAGAGGTATTAAGTGCTGATGATCCCAAGTAAGTAATCTCATCTGCAAGCTGTATGTCAATATTACAGATCTACAAAATTTAACTGATCAAATAACTTTCAAATTTAAATAAATAAATCAAAGTAGAAACAAAGTAAAATAAAGTTGGTAAAACTTTGGTATTTATGAATGACATATGTTTAATGTGCTACTGGTTTACCTGCTGCTCCAAACTGATTAGATTTTATTCTCTCATTTAATTTGTCAAGCTCAGCTTTTAATCTAAGATTTTCTTTATTAACTCTTTCTACTTCTTCTGCTTTTTCTTTTTCAAAATGTTCCTTTTCATTAATTATAGTCATTTTTTCTTTCCTTTCATTTTCAAGCAAGCTTTTCAGAGTTTTTAAGTCTTCATCCTTTCTATGCAACAAGGCAACCATCATTTTTTTCTCTGTCTCCACAACTCTCAAGGCATCAAACTTTCGTTTGCATGACCTCACATTCAGGAACATACATAATATCATGAATGTGAAAAGAAATCCTACCTTCAGATGCCATTTTACTGAGTTACAAATAAATTAAATTCAAGCTATAATACAGAAACAGTCACAACATATTGCAAAACCAGGTAAAGAACCACAACAAAGAGCAGCTGGTTGTTGATACAAGATTTCACTGAGAGAAGCTCTGTGACAATGCTGTATCCTGCTACCAGTGCATGTGACATATATAATAGAGAGAAACATTCCACGTGGGAAAATTTTATATAAGAAACAAAGATGCTGTGATTTACCAAATGAGAAAGCGCTGGTAGATAGACACAATAAAAAACACACGAACACTCACACAAATTTCAAGCTTTCGCAACCCAAGGTTGCTTCATCAGGAAAGATGGAAGGAGATTGAAAAACGAAAGGATGTAGGTTCTAAGGGAGAGGGTAAGGAGTCATTCCAATCCTGGGAATAAAAAAACTTACCTTAGGGGGAAAAAAAGGACAGGTATACACTCACCTTAAAACCCACATCCTTTCGTCTTTCCCACTCCTTCCGTCTTTCCTGATGAAGCAACCTTGGGTTGCAAAAGCTTGAAATTTGTGTGTGTGTTTTTTATTGTGTCTATCTACCACCGACTGGTGACTGCCCCTGGGAGGTGTTATGCATGGAGCAGAGCTGACTCTCTCTGTTTATCCAGTTGTACTTTTTACACTCATTGTTCTGTGTCTCGTATTGTGTGGATTCGTGAGAGGCCTGTTTCTGTTACTGTTCAGAGGTTTATGAATAAAACATTTATTTGTGTTACTTTGATAAGTTTCATGTATTACTAGGTAAAGTCAGGCATCGAATCATTCCCTAAACTACATGCCTACAAATGACATCTATCAGAAATGAAAATAAAAGCTTTTTCAAAAGAACTAGAAAAACAAAGATGGGATGAAGTGTATAAGGAAACCATTGTGGATATGAAATTCTCTAAATTCTCCACATTGTTTAAATTTAACTTTGAAAAGGAATTTCCAAAAGTATGCATGTCTGTATCAACATCTCACAAAAACAGATGGATAACAGCAAGTATTAAGAAAGAAGTGCTCCCAAACACTTAAACACCTCAGTTCCATGGAAAAGATTCGCAATGATCCAGAATTCTTAAATTTATATCATAGATACAAAAAGATCTATAAGAATGGGCTGATTGCTGCAGAAAAGTCATTTAATGATAAAATAATATATAATGCAGAGAATAAAAGCAAAGCAGTCTGGGATGTTATAAAAATAGGAATGCAGAATAACATACTGCTAAGGGAGGGGGATAAAGTAATAAATGATTGACAGCTCTTAGCAAACTATGTAAACTAGCATATTTGAAGTATTGCAGAGACGAAAATTCCCCCAAATAAACATAACACCTGTAAATAATGTTGCACTAAACATGGCGATGTTACTTCCAACCACAGAGAATGAAGTCAGTAAAACAATTCAGAAACTAAAAAATAAAAAGTCAGTAGGTTTAGATGAAGTACCAATGTGTGTACTGAAACAATGGATAGGAATTATACAAGGCCCCTTAACAAATATAATGAATGAATCCTTCACATCAGGGGCATTTCCAGAGCAGTTAAAACAGGCAAGAGTTGTACCTTTGCTTAAGAAAGGTAATGCAGAAGACATAGAAAATCACCAGCCCATTTCCCTGCTGTCGGCATTCTCAAAAATAATAGACGCAATTATGAAAGACAGATTAATGAATTACCTGAATAAATACAATCTTTTCAGTTTGGTTTCCGAAGTGGCAAAAATATGGAGTCAGCCACATTATAATTCACAAAAGTTGTACTTGATGCCCATGATAAAGATGAGTGTACCACAGGCATATTTTTGGATCTTTCTAAGGTGTCTGATACTGTCGACCACAAGATTCTATTAAATAAATTAGAAGCACCAGGAATAAGAGGAGTAGCTAATGACTGGTTTCGATCATACCCAACAGGTACGGTAAAAAGAGCAGAAATAACACATACTTCAAATAGATCAAAACATTTAGTAAAACACTTATCAGAACCAAAATACATTAATATAGGGGTTTCGCAAGGTAGCATATTAGAACCAATATTGTTCCTGATATACATCAATGACTTTTCCAGTAGTGTTACTCATGGTGAAGAAATCCCCTGCTCTGATTCTTTTTTTAAATTTTTTGTAGGGTTTTAGGGCACTCAACTACTGAGGTCATTAGTGCCAAGTCAAAAATGTAAGTGCACACATAATTCGGTACAACTGAAGGGCGCGGTGGGGGGGGGGAGGGGGACACAAGAAAGTTCTTACAAAGACACAGATAAAATAATTAAAAGAGTTAGATGTCTTTAGATAAGTCCGTCAAAGTAATAAAACAAAGAACACGAGCAGCTGCTCGAGCGTCATCAGCTAAAATTTTCTGTAGGGTAGAGGGCAGAGACAGGACAACACGAGATTGAGTAAAATGGGGACACAACAATAAAACATGGCGCACTGTCAATGCATTACCACAAGGGCACTGCAGGGCGGGGTCACCAGATAGCAGGTAGCGGTGGCTAAACTGGCAATGCAAAATCTGCAACCTGGGCAAAATGACTTCCTCTCGCCGAGATGGTCGGGAGGAGGTTGTCCAAGCTGTTGGGAATGGTTTTATGGCCCAGAGCTTATTTTCTTGAAGTGACTACCAAGTATCCCACCATAATGACACAAACCTCTTACTAACAACCCCACTAATGTCAGATGATTGGACACAAAGGAAGGATAGCCGAGGCAGGAGGACTGCAGCCTTGGCCACAGCATCAGCAGCCTCATTCCCAGGCACTCCTACATGGCTTGGAACCCACATAAAGCTAACTGGAGAGCCATCATCAGCAAAAGAATGGAGGGATTGCTGGATCCATTGCACCAAGGGATGGACCGGATATGGAGCTCCATGGCTCTGAAGAGCACTGAGTGAATCAGAGCAGAGTACATATGGAGAATGGCGGTGGCGGTGGACATACTGAACGGCCTGAGAGAGAGCAAAAAGCTTAGCCGTGAAGCTGGAACACTGGTCGAAGAGCCGGTATGTAAAGGTGATGTCCCCAACAACAAAGGCACAGCCGACACCATCATCAGTTTTGGAGCCATCAGTGTAAATAAAAGTGTTACTGATGAGTCACGCACGAAGTTCGACAAACCGCGAGCAATACACTGCATCCGGAGTACCCTCCTTCGGGAGTGAGCTGAGGTCAAAATGAATGTGAACCGGAGCCTGGAGCCAAGGTGGTGTCGGGCTCTCACCCTCTCTGAAGGTGGTAGGGAGGGCGAAATCCAATTGTCAAAGCAGGCGACGAAAGCGGACTCCAGGGGGCAGCAGGGCAAACACATGCAACCCACGCTGACGGTCGAGAGAATCGTCGAAGAAGGACTGATAAGAGGCTTGGTCGGGCATTGACAACAGCTGGCAGGCATACCGACAAAGCAGTATGTCATGCAGGTAGGTCAATGGTAATTCGGCAGCTTCAGCATAAAGACTCTCGACGGGACTGGTATAGAGATCTCCGGTTGCAAGACGTAACCCCCAATGACGGATGGTGTTGAGACGGTGTAAGAGGTATGGCTGAGCAGAAGAGTAGATGAGGCTCCCATAATCCAGCTTTGATCGGACTATGGACCGATATAAGCGAAGCAGGACAGTGTGAACCACTCCCCAAGATGAACCACTAAGAACACGTAGGACATTCAGAGAACGTGTACAACGGGCAGCCAAATAAGAGACATGAGGAGACCAACAAAGTTTCCTGTCCAGTGTGAGCCCTAAAATCTTTGTTGACTCCATGAATGGGAGACCAACAGGACTGAGATGTAAGGATGGTGGAAGGAATGCTTTATATCACCAAAAGTTGATGCAAACTGTCTTCTCTTCAGAGAACCAGAAGCCTTTAGCCGCACTCCATGAATATAGGCTGTCAAGACAACACTGAAGGCAGCGCTCCAGGAGGCATGTCCTCTGGGCACTGCAGTAGATCGCGAAGTCATCAACAAATAGAGAGCCGGAGACGTTAGGTGGAATGCAATCCATAACGGGATTGATCGCTATGGCAAAAAGGGCTACGCTCAAAACGGAGCCCTGAGGCACTTCGTTTTCCTGGAGGAAGACGAACAATACGGAACCCACATGTAGCCTAAACATTCAATCTGTTAAAAATGAATCAATAAAAAGGGGCAGGTGACCACGTAGGCCCCACCTGTGCATAGTGCGGAGGATACCTCCTATCCAACAGGTATCATAAGCCTTCTCCAAATCGTAGAACACAGTTACCGTTTGGCACTTTCGCAAAAAGTTGTTCATGATGAACGTCGACAAGGTCACAAGGTGGTCAACAGCGGAGCGGCGTTGACGAAAGCAGCAATGAACATTAGTAAGTAGTTGTCGAGATTCAAGAATCCAAACCAACCGAGCGTTAACCATGCGCTCCATCACCTTACAGACACAGCTTGTAAGAGAAATGGGGCAGTAACTAGAAGGAAGGTGTCTATCCTTCCCGGATTTGGGTATGGGAACGACGGCCTCACGCCAATGCGTGGGGACCTGACCTTTGTTCCAGATGCGGTTATAGGTACGAAGAAGAAAGCATTTGCCTGCCGGAGAAAGGTGTGTCAGCATCTGAACGTGAATGGCATCTAGCCCTGGAGCAGAGGACCGGGACAGTGCAAGTGCACGTTCGAGTTACCGCATGGTAAAGGGGGTACTATAATCTTCCAGATTCAGCGAGTGGAAGGAAGGTCGCCGAGCCTCTTCTGCCTCTTTTCTGGGAAGGAAGGCAGGGTGGTAATGGGCGGAGCTTGAAACCTCCGCAAAAAAACGGCCGAAGGCATTGGAGACATCCACAGGGTCTACAAGTACCTCATTACCTGAAGTAAGGCCAGGTATCGAGGAGTGGGCCTTAATGCCCCACAGCCGGCGCAGGCCACTCCAGACGACAGAAGAGGGAGTGAAACTGTTAAAGGAGTTTGTGAAAGAGGCCCAACAAGCTTTTTTGCCGTCTTTGATGACTCGACGACATTGCACTCAGAGTCGTTTGTAATTAATACAATTCGCCAGTGTAGGATGGCGGCAAAAAGTGTGTAAAGCAGGTCGTCGAGCACAGATAGCATGTCTGCAAGCCTCATTCCACCAGGGGCTGAAACGTGATGTGAAGAAGAGGTAGTACGAGGAATGGAACGTTTGGCAGCATTGATGATAACAGCCGTGAGGTATTCGACCTGACTGGCACAGCTGAGAAAATCTTGGTCTGGAAAGGTCGCCAGGAAGGAGTAAAGTCCCTAGTCAGCTTTTGGTATGTTCCAGCTCGAGGGAAGTGGGGATGGGGTGTGGTGCAGGAGACGAACAACACAGGGGAAATGGTCGCTCGAATAGTTGTCAGAAAGGACATACCACTCGAACCAATGGGCAAGATTGGTAGAACAGATCGAGAGGTCCAAGTGGGAGTAGGTATGAGCAGAGTCTGAGAGGAAAGTCGGGGCGCCAGTATTGAGGCAGACAAGATTGAGATGCTTGAAAACATCCACCAAGAGGGAGCCTCTCTGACCGAATGCAGGAGAACCCCAAAGGGGATGATGGGCATATTAGTCACCAAACGATAAAAACGGCGGAGGAAGCTGAGCAAACAGGTGCATCATGTCAGCCCGACTAACTGCGGATGCCGATGGTGTGTAGACAGTACAAACAGAAAAAGTAAAGGCACAAAGAGTAATACGGGCAGCTATTGCTTGGAGTGGGGTGGTCAATGGGATGGGATGGTAATAGACATCGTCCCAAACGAGCAACATGACCCCACCATGAGCTGGAATACCGTCCACAGGGGTTAGGTCAGATCGCTCGGAGGTATAGTGGGTAAAAGCAATACGGTCAGTTGGGCGTAACTTCATTTCCTGGAGACCAATGACGAGTGGACAGTGCAGGCGGAGGAGCAGTTTTAATTCCTCCCAATTAGATCGAATACCTCCTATGTTGCAATGTAACAGAGCCACTGCGAGTCAGAGAAAGGGGGAACGAAACGGGGGAGAGCCGGTCACCTCGATGGCCGCGGAGGGCCAGGTTTCGAGGGAACATCGCTACAACCGCCGGGAGGCGGATCCTGTTCCATCGAGTCGTCGCCAGCTGCGGCCACATTATTGGGTTGCACAGGATGGGCAGCATTGTCTGCTGGCAACAGGCATGCTAAGCACCTGGCAGCCGAGCGTCCTGGCGAAACTGAAGACGACCGGGAGCAGCGACTGTCAGATGGAGCATCAGACGAAATGCGCCGGGGTGGAGAGGGGGATAAAGACTTCTTCTTGGAGGCCTTCTTGGAAGACTGATGAGTCACAGGGATGGTGAGCTGTGGCGGCTGGACCCAAAGAAAGTCCTCACGCTCGGGGTCCTTTTTTGAATGCCGGACCTCGGAAGCTGGGGTCCGTAATGTTTCCCCGATGGACGCCTGAGAGGAGGATCGCTTCTCAGGACGACGACGACGACGACGACGACGACGAGGATGAGGAGGAGGATGAGGATGAGGAGGAGGATGAGGATGAGGATAAGGAGGAAGAGTGGCCCCTGGGGCAGAGGGGGCAGGGGCCATGAGGGAGGAGGATTTGGAAGGGAGGGATGTGGGAGGCGGAGGCATAGACCCCGGATGAGGTGAGGAGGTGGAGGGGGGACAGGATAGGGGTGTGGATACTGCAGAAGGGGTGGACACGACTAAAGCAAACGACGTTGTCAACATCACGGGATGGAGGCGGTCATATTTCTTCCTGGCCTCAGAGTAACACAGACGGTCCAAGGTTTTCAATTCTTGTAACTTCTTCTCCTTCTGATAGGCGGGGCAGTTGAAAGATCTAGGCGAGTGGAGGCCAGGACAATTGACGCACTGAGGTGGTGGGGTGCATGTATGTTCCTCGTGAAGACGACGTCCACAATCGCCACAAAGGGGCTCAGTTTCACACCGGGACAACATGTGCCTGAAACGCAAACATCAAAAGCATCGCATAGGAGGTGGGACGTAAGGTCGAACATCGCACTGGTAGCACATCACCTTTACCTTCTCCGGGACAACATCCCCCTCGAAGGTGGGAATAAAGGCCCCAGTGTCAACGCAATGATCTTTGGGGCCGAGCTGGACTTGCCAGATGAAATGCATGCCACGGCGCTCCAGGTGGGCCCTGAGCTCCTCATTAGATTGCAGCAGGAGGTCCCGATGGAAAATAATCCCCTGCGTCCTATTGAGCTCCAGATGTGGGACAATGGACACTGGGATGTCCCCTAGTTGGTAACATGCCTGGAGCGCCGCCGACTGTGTAGCGGAGGTGGTCTTTATGAGAATGGACCCCGAACGCATTTTACTAAGAGCATCAATTTCTCCAAAGATATCCTTGATATGCTGTACAAAGAACATGGGGTTGGAGGTGGCGAACATCCCCCATTGGTCCGAGAACAGACTAAATAGCGGGGGAAGTATTTAGCCCCAAGCCGGTGGGCTGTCCTTCCTCCCAGGGAGTGGCCAAGGGGGGAAAGGCAAAAGGCCCAGAACCAGAGACAGAACCTTTCCTCTTAGAAGACGCAGCCGCAGAGCGCCCCGATTCATGTTGACGTTTCATCTGCGAAACGTCCGCCCCAATACCATCCACTCCGACCAGGGACTCTCCACAGGCACCAACCAGCCTCAGCAAGGGCCACCTGGCAGGATGACCATTGCCGGGGTCCTGATGCCCCAGGTAGACAGGCATCTACTCCTTGTCTTACGTAGGGAGGGTGTAGCTCAGGTACCAGCAGTACGATCCCTATGTTGTCAGGGGGCTACAACCTAAAGGGTACATGACGACCCCACCACAATGGGCTAGCTACTATGCTGGATTTCGGGTGCCATGGAAAGTCCATCACGATTGAAGGTGCAGATGGGGACACACTACGGGCATAACCTGTGCAACCCATCAGGTGTTTAGGCCCAAATTGATGAACAGTGGATGCAGTTACGATGCCGTTATGATGATGAGTGTCAAGGTCTTACTGCACTGAGGACCGGTGATACACCATGTAAGGTGTCCTTCCCCAAAAGGCTCGTACTTCTGTAGAATTTTGAAAAATGGAGGTCAAAACCCAATGGGGACCATCGCGTTGAAGGCCGAAATGGTTGAGACTCCTTTTGGTCGCCTCTTACGACAGGTAGGAATACCTCGGGCCTATTCTTACCCCGGACCCGCAGGGGGGCTCTTCCCTGATGACAGCAATATTATAGTCACTGAGAAAGCAAGAGAACTCCTTGCTGAGAAAGCAAATGAAACTCTCAAGGAAGTTTATGATTGGTCAATAAGCAATAAGGTGACATTGAACATGAAGAAAACTAATGTCATGAATTTCAGTTTGGAGAGGAAAAAGGACCATGTTAAATTAAATGTAGATTTGACCTCTATAGGCTGTGTAACAAGTGCAAAATTTTTAGGAATGGTTATTTATTCTCAGTTGTAGTGGTGTGAATACACAAAAGTACTTGCAAACAAAATGTCATCAGCATGTCATGCCCTTAGAATCCTATCATCACTGGGTAACATGCAGTGTCTTTTAGTTACATATTATTCATATGTACACTCAATTCTTAGCTATGACATTCTTTATTGGGGAACAAATGCACAAAATATGAACACAATTTTGAAACCCCAGAAAAGACCCATAAGAATAATAACCAAAAATTGCAGTCAAGCACATTGTGAAGATCTGTTCAGAACATTGGGGATTTTAACTGCTACATGTGAATACATTTAGCAGTCAGTTGTACACATCAAAAATAACATTTGTAATTACTGCACAAAGAGCTCTGTCCATGACCATCCAACAAGAGATAGACTCAACTGACATTTACCAAGAAAAAATAAACATAAAACTCAAAACAGCACTTTCTACCCAAGAATAAAACTGTACAATAAATTACCAAAAGAGATTAAAGAATTTGCAAAAATACAGCTGAAAAGTACCTGTTATGCAATACATTTTATACATTCAAGGATTACTTAGCTAAAACAGGGTATGGGTTTGATAAAAAATGGTATACAAATAAATAATTATAATAATAAAGAACAGAAACGCTGTTACATAGGAGCACGAGGATGTAAAGAGCAACTGATAATAGATGCAGAGGTGACATATCAAGCTGAAACTAAACAAAGGTCACTACACTACGCATACATTGATTACCAAAAAGCTTTTGATAGTGTACCCCACTCTTGGTTACTACAAGTATTGGAAATATACAAAGTAGATCCTAAATTGATACAGTTCCTAAACATAGAAATGAAAAATTGGAAAACCACACTTAATATCCAAACAAATTCAAATAATGTCACATCACAGTCAATACAGATTAAGTGTGGAATATACCAAGGAGATTCATTAAGTCCTTTCTGGTTCTGCCTTGCTCTGGACCCACTATCCAACATGCTAAATAATACGAGTTATGGATACAATATTACTGGAACATACCAACACAAAATCACACATTTGCTGTACATGGATGATCTAAAACTACTGGCAGCAACAAATCAACAACTCAACCAATTACCAAATATAACAGAAGTATTCAGCAATGATATAAATATGGCTTCTGGAACAGACAAACGTAAGAAAAAAATAGCATAGTCAAGGGAAAACACACTGTACAAGAAGATTACATATTGGATAACCACAGCGACTGCATAGAAGTAATGGAAAAAACAGATGCTTATAAATATCTAGGATACAGACAAAAAATAGGAATAGATGATACAAATATTAAAGAAGAACTAAAAGAAAAATATAGACAAAGACTAACAAAAATACTGAAAACAGAATTGACAGCAAGAAACAAGACAAAAGCTATAAATACTTATGCTATACCAATATTGACCTACTCATTTGGAATTGCAAAATAAAGTAACACAGACCTAGAAGCACTCAATACACTTACACGATCACAATGCCACAAATATAGAATACATCACATACATTCAGCAACAGAAAGATTCACATTAAGCAGAAAGGAATGAGGAAGGGGATTTATAAACATAAAAAACTTACATTATGGACGGGTAGATAATTTAAGAAAATTCTTTATAGAACGAGCAGAAACTAGCAAAATACACAAAGCAGTCAGTCATATGAATACATCGGCTACACCACTGCAATTTCATAACCACTTCTACAACCCTTTAGATCACATATCAACAGATAAAAAGAAAGTAAATTGGAAAAAGGAAACACTTCATGGCAAGCACCCGTATCATCTAACACAGCCACACATTGATCAAGATGCATTCAACACATGGGTAAGAAAAGGCAATATACACAGTGAGACGGAACGATTCATGATTGCAATACAGGATCAAACAATAAACACCAGATATTACAGCTAGCATATTATTAAAGATACCAATACCACAACAGATTAATTCAGAATTCGCAAACAACAAATAGAAACAGTAGTTCACATCACAAGTGGATGTACAATACTAGCAAATACAGAATACCCTAGAAGACACGACAATGTAGCAAAAATAATATATCAACAACTTGCCATACAACTTAAACTAATAAAACAACACATTCCCACATACAAGTATGCACCACAAAGTGTACTGGAGTTCCATTAAATTTTTGGTGTTTGATGATCCTGGTGTTGAGAACTTGTTCAGGATGGACACATTTCAAGCATTTAAATTTTCTATCACTGGCACAGTTCACCTTATATCCAATCAGGTACAGTGTTATCTATTGGAAAAAATGTGTGAGGGGTTTTTAGGCTTGTTTTTGGAAGGTGTAGCATGTGCTGAGAATTTTCTGCTCATATTTTGTTAAAATTCATGTATCTGCCTCATTTTTGTCATGCGCGTCCTATTCCTGTTGCCCTGAAAGATCAAGCGAAAGCAGAATTGGATAGAATTCAATCTCTAGGGTTGGTGCAATGTGTTATAGATAGTGAATGATCGTCTCTGCTGACTGTAGTTCAGAAGCTGTCAGGGAAACTTCACCTCTGTGGCGACTTCAGTACTACTGTCAATGCACAGTCGATTGTGGATACATATGCTCTCCCATGCAAGGAGGAACCATTGTCAAAAATATTGGGTGACCAGTACTTTTCTAAAATTGATTTGTCTAAAGCATATCTGCTGGTTACTGTGGACAATGTGTCTTGGTGAGTTCTGGTTTTGAACACTCCTTTTGGTTTATATCAATATTTGCACCCTCCTATTGGTGTGGCTAGCATTCCTGCTATTTTCCAAGAATTTTTAGAGGAATTGACTATGCCTGTCCCAGTTTGCATTAATTATCTGGATGATGATGTCATGAACTGCTCTGCAGTGCTGCCTGGTTTGGCCGTGTGGTTCTAGGCACTTCAGTCTGGAACCGCACGACCGCTACGGTCGCAGGTTCGAATCCTTCCTTGGGCATGGATGTGTGAGATGTCCTTAGGTTGGTTGGGTTTAAGTAGTTCTAAGTTCTAGGGTACTGATGACCTCAGATGTTAAGTCCCATAGTGCTCAGTGCCATTTGAAGCATTTTTTTGTTCTGCAGCAGATCACTTGAAAAATTTGCACATTTAGTTTTACCTCTTATGGTGTAAACTCACGAAATCTGAGTTTCTTTCAACTTTCTGTTTATCTATGGTTCGAGATCTCCCTGTTTGGTGTTCACCCTCTGCTGGACCCCATCTTCACTGTTACATCTATCATCTATGCCTCACTCCACATTTATCACAGCTGAAATCATGGTGGATTAGAAACAGGTTGATACCTAACACCTGATTTGCCGCATTTTTGTGGAGGTCGTGTCCATTTATCTGGGAGGATGGTTGGTTGGTTGATTGGGGTTGAAGGGACCATACAGCAAGGTCATCAGTCCCTTGTTTCAAATGTAGTCCATTCCGATAGTGTGACATCTCAGAAAAGTCAGAACGATAAAAGGGAAAAGCTAAAAAATGTAAAAGTGCAGTCACGTTGTCAATGGTAAAAACAGCAAGTCAGCAAGAGAGCAAACCCAACCCTATGCTACAGGCAGGAAATATCCCACCTCTGAAGCAGTAGAGGCAAGACCACCTGCGACTTAAAAGTGTGCAACTGCTAGAATGTAGAAGTGCGTATGGGAAAAGGAGATTAACCAAACCTAAGCAGTGATAAAAACAGAGTAAAAGGGGAAGAAAAGAGGATCTCGACCAGGGAGGGGGGTCAGGAATCTCCAAACACGGCTTACAGTGGGAGATACCCCAACTCACCACCCTGCCCCAACACCAGAGAGAGATTAAAAACCTTAAAACTGAGAATAAAAACCACTTTCCCAGAGGAAACCGAGAACCAGTTCGACCATCCAGGAATCGTCAGCCAACATCAAAGGTAAAGTGCAGAGGAGTCTGTACTTAGCACACAGAGCCAGAAGAAGGGGCATTCAACCAAAATGTGGGCTACTGACTGGAAGACTCCACAACCACAAAGTGGGGGTGGCTCATCACGCAAAGAAAACCGTGGGTCAGCCTTGTATGGCAAATGCGAAGATGACACAGTGTGGTCGAGTTCTTTCGGGAGAGGCGAAAGGAAGAATGCCACGAGCCTGGTGTCACCTTAATCGCATGAAGTTTATTAGACAGGGATGTAGCCTCCCAAGAATTGCCCCTTATTCTGCGAAGTGGGATTTGATTTGAAGCCATAAATCCGTTACAGGAGGGGTTACAGAAAATGGGGGGTAAGTGATTGCTCCCCCAGCCAAACGATCAGCAAGCTCATTACCTGGGATACCCACATGGCCAGGGACCCAAAGGAAGTCAACAGAACAAGCAGCACGGTGAATATAAGCGAGATGGTCATGGATGGCAGAGACCAAGGGATGGCCCGAAAATCACGGGTCAATAGCCAGAAGGGCACTCATTGAGTCCATACATAACAAAATGCGGTTGTGTTGGGACTGTTTGTTGGCACTGTTTAATAAAGGTAAGGGCCTGGGAAATTGCCATCAATTCCGCAGTAAACACCCCACATGTAGGTGGCAGCAGATGATTTTCCATTCCAACAGAGGACGAGAAGGCATATCCGACATGATCAGCTGATTTAGAGCCATCGGTGTAAAAAACAGCAGCATCCCGAAACTCCCATAAAATGGAATCTTTCGGACCTTGGCGGAGATCCATCTGAATTCAGGGCTGAGGAACTAACCAAGCAGGGGTGGAGGTGGGTGGAGGGAGCGTGGAAGACAGGACAAAGAAGGAAGCTGAAAATCACGGTGAAGAGACGCAAAGCAGAGCCCAACCGGTAAACCTGTCCAAGGGCAGGAATCAGGTGGGTGGCGTCCATGGTTTTGGAACAGGACAGAATAGGAAGTATGTGAGAGGAACGGACAGCGATTGCAAAAGACACCAGAAGCTGGGACCGCCGAACAGAAAGGGTGGGTATCCCTGCTTCAACCAGGAGACTATCAACAGGACTACTAGGGAAGGCACTGGTTGCCAAATGGATACCATGATGGTGGACTGGATCCAGCACGTGCAGTGTGGAAGGAGCAGCCGAGCCATAAACTTGACAACCATAGTCCAAGTGAGACAGAACTGAAGAACAATAAAGGCAAAGAAGGAGGGAGCGGTCCACACCCCAAGAGGTGTGGGCAAGGAAGCGAAGAACATTGAGTTTACGGAAACATCCTACCTTCAGAAGTCTGATATGGGGCAGCCAAGTGAGCTTGTTGTCGAAAAGAAGACCCAGGAAACGAAACTGTGGGACCACAGGCAATCGTTGTGCATCAAGATAGAGCTCTGGATCAGGTTGGATCGTAGTACGGTGACAGAAGTGGACCACCCACGATTTTAAAGGAGAGAATTGAAACCCGTGTGAGAGGGACCATACAGAGGCACACCGTATAGCTCCCTGGAGCTGCCGCTCTGCAGAGGCCATCAAAAAGGAACTAACCCAGATGCAGAAGTCATCCACATACAGAGCAGGGGTGACCAAAGGACCGACAAAGGCCACAAAGGCCGTATAATGAGAAGTAGAAAGTGTGGAAAGAAATTCCCATTCAGTAAAAGGTTTGTTTTAAGATTCTGACTGACAAGGGGTAAAACATAAGGCGGAAGATTCGGCCAGCTGTTTCCGATGAAGGAAAGAAGCTGGATAGGAGGCTGATGCTGATGCAAAATGGGTTGCAAGATGTTCTGCAAGAATCAACAGGTACGTACAAAGGTGAAGGCCTGGGAGGGTGGACTGCCGATGGCAACCTTGGAGAGAGTGAAGTGTAGCCCATACCCGTGACATACGGACAGTAGAAGCGAGGGAAGAAACAAAGCGCTCCCAACATATCCATTTGCTCCATTTGATTAAATAACGGGCTTTACTGCGAAGGCGTTTAAAGGTAATAAGGTTGGCAACGGATGGGTGTCTCTTAAGGTGTTGCAAAGCTCGACAGCGATCACAGATGGCAATGGCAATGGCCATACTCCACCATGGGACTTGCCGGCGATGAAATGGTCCAGATGAGCGCAATACAGCAATGCTAGCAGATGTCATCAATACAACCCGACTAAGAGGGAGAAAACATGACCTGTGCAGTATATAGAGGCCAATCGGTGCATTGGAAAGACCAGCGACGTAATCTGTCCATTGGGGAGCAGGAAGGGAGCAAGAGAATCAACGGGAAATGGTCACTATCACAAAGGTCGTCATGTGGCGACCAGTGTAATGAAGGGAGGAGGGAGGGAGAAGAAAGAGAAAGATCAATGGCAGAAAAGTTACCATGACCAGCAAGAAATGAGTAGGGGAGCCATCATTAAGAAGGCAGAAGTCGAGGTCTGTAATAAACTGGTCTATGAGAAGACCTCGTCTAGATGGAAAAGCACTGCCCCACAAGGAATGATGAGCATTAAAATTCCTGGGAAGGAGGAAACAAGGAGGAAGTTGCTGAAGAAGGGTAGTTGCGGCAGCAGATGTAAGAGTCCTGTCAGGAGGGAGATAAAGATTGTGAACCGTGACCTCAGAGTCCATGTGGAACCTAACAGCAACCGCTTCCAATGTAGTTTGAAGAGGAATCCAAAATGTCCATACGGACCAATGTACAAACACGACCACAGGCCCGCAAGGCTCTGACCCGATTTCGACAGAAAACACTGAACCCACTGGATAACCACAGAACGATGATTCAATTGGGGGTTGAACAGGCTAAACCCAGTCATACCGCCGGGTCACCACCCATCACCGACAAGAAGGGGGCGACATCCATGAACAGCAGGTCAGAATCTGGTTGTGAAGCTGGGGATGGGACCTCTGGTGACACAAGAGGCTCCTTGTCTCAGGACTTATGTTTCTTCTTCTTTTCTGTTTGAGATCGAGGAGGGCTGTGCAGCATAATGGAGCCAACTGCAACAAGATTGGGAACATAAAGAGATCGAGTGACCTGGGGCCCAGCAGACCACGGTTCTTGCAGTCGTCGCGTGGCAGTAGACCTTTGGCTTGGAAGGTGCCGGGAAGGGGCACCCCGTGAGGGGCGCCCTTGACCGGCAGACGCTGAAGAAGTGGGACACTTCTCTGGCTTGGGAGGGGGAGCAGCGCCTGGAGGAGAAGGTGTGGGAGCCACAGGGGAGGGGGGAGAAGAGCCGTCTGGGACTGGGGTAAGGAAGGGGGAGAAAGGGGTGAAAATGTAACTAAAGCATAACTAGACGTCATGGACACAGGGGAAGACATGCATACCTCTTACAAGCCTCAGTGTAGGTTAAACGATCAAGGGACTTATACTCCTGTGTCTCCTTTTCCTTCTTATAAACTGGGCAATCTGGTGAATGTGGAGAGTGATTGGCATGACAATTAACACACACAGGAGGGGGAACACAGGAACTCCTCTCATGGAGTGGACGTGCACAGTCACCACAGAGAGGGGCCCGTGAACAGTGGGAAGACTTAAAACACCTCATAGGAGGTGGGATATACGGCATCACATCACATTGATAAAACATAATCTTTACTTTCTCAGGGAGGGAATCCCCCTTCAAAAGCCAGGATAAAGACATCAGGATCAATGCGATTGTACTTCAGACCCTTCTGAACACGCCGAACAAAGTGAACACCCCACCATCCGAGATTGTCTCGATGCCCCTCATCAGTTTGAAGGATGAGGCCCCTGTGAAAAATCACACCTTGAACCATATTTAGAGACTGGTGGGTGGGGGGGGGGGGGGGGGGGGGTAATTGACACAGGAATCAGGAATTGTGCCAAGATGGTTACAAGCACGAAGGGCCACAGACCGGGCAACTGATCAACAACGAACCCGACCGCATCTTTCTCAGGGAGTCCACTTCACCAAACTTGTCTTCAATGTGTTCTGCAAAGAATAAAGGTTTGGTATCGGTGAAAGTATCCCCATCAGTCATGGTGCAAACCAGCATTACCGATGGAGGGCGCTGCAAACTTGTAAGTGATTTTCAGCCAGCTGTCCAAATACTTTTGATCACATAGTGTACATGGATGCTAAATCAGCAATGCTCACACCACATTTGCGTTTTTCAATGATTTTACGTTTCATTTCTAAGGCCACTTTCTCTCTCTTATTGTCGTCTCCTAATGGCTTTATCTAAGGGACATTTGTATGAAAGTTATTAATGTTTGCACACAGAAAAACACTATGTGAACACAAATTTAGAAAAATGCACTAAGATGGTAGCTGCAGACAATGAAAGGTGTTTATGTTGTTGAACGTTTCTCCTGCTATGCACAAAAGGCTAGTGACATCACACTAGCCATCGTCACTCATTATGTATAACATTGCTCGTTAATCGAGTCATTTTTTACCATTTGTTTTGCTCGTTATGCGAATTGCTCGTTATGAGCAGTGCTCGTTAAGTGAGGTTCCACGGTATAGCATTTGTATCCACCTGATTCCGACGAGAAAGAGATGTCCCCTGGCAAGTCCCACATCCCAGTTCATTCTCTCGAAATCCCATTACGTCCTGACACCACCATTCTATTAGTTAGAAGACTGTCTATTCCTCCACCCATCACTGATTGGGCAGAGAGATATTGCAACGAGAAAAGTAGAACACTAACATGCAGAAGGAAATTCTCAACTATGCAGGGTATACATGGACGGAACAAAGAAATTCGAAAGCACTACACCTAAAATTCATCGATATCGAATGACTGTCTATAAATATCCCCCTGTACATTGCTCCCTCCTACATATATATCACGAAGAGACCATGAGGATAAAATCAGAGAGATTAGAGCCCACACAGAGGCACACCAACAATCTTTCTTTCCATGAACAGTACGAGACTGGAATAGAAGGGAAACCAATAGAGGTACTCAGTGTACCCTCTGCCACACAGCGTCAGGTGGCTTGCAGAGTATGGATGTAGATGTAGATGTAGATGTAGATGGTAGAGAGGACAGAGGAGCATATTGTAAATTATGTTTGTTAGAGTTTAAAACAATTAAACAGTCATACACAGCGTCAAACACACGATCCATTCTGTAGTTGTATATTGCAGTCCACAAGCTGGTAACGAAATGCTCTTCAGCTAAGGAGGACATAAAGTTTATTATGGTCACATGTCACATGTCTACTGTGACCTTACAAAGGCATTCGATTCTGTGAAGCACTCCATGCTCCTTCATAAACTAGACAGATATGGCATCAGGCAAAATGCTCTGCAGTGGCTCAGGCGTTTTCTGACAAACAGGTAGCAAATGCTAATCATAACAACTAACGCCATGGGGGTACATTATCACAATGAGTCCATCAAGGCTCAATCTTAGGGCCAATATTGTTTCTCTTTTACATAAATGATTTACCTCTTAATATCACTGCTGAGCCAGTCATGTTTGCTGATGATACTTCAGCACACGTTGAAAAACAAAATGTGGGAGAAATTCCAGATGGTGTTATAAACACACTAAACAACCTAGATACATGGTTTCAAGAAAATGGACGTAAACTTAACTTTTCAAAGACCTTCTTTACTCACTTTAGAACCAAACAATAAAAAATCAGTGACTTCAGTATTGTACACAAAAATCAAGTTATGGTCGAAGCTCTGTCCATTAAATTCTTGGAAATAAACTTGGACAAAAATCTAAGCTGGCAATCACATATAGATTATTTAACTCCAAAATTAAACAGCCTTGCCTTTGCAGTGGTATAGCAGACATAAGCTGCAGAAAAGCGGTGAACCACAGTTGCTTTGAACCTGTAATTAGATATGGTTTAATTTGGGGGGAGGGGAATTCAAGCTACATGTCATGAATACTGCTACTTCAAAAAATAATTATTAGAAAAATCTGTGCTGCCCCTCCAAGAACATCCTGCCACCAATTATTCAAGAACCTAAAAATATTACCTATCCCTGCATTATACAGATTTTAAATTATCATCTTTTTAAATAGTAAACCTGAGCTGACAGAAGAAAACCATTTTAAACATATGTACAACACTAGACACAAAGAAAATTTCATGCTTCCACATCACTTAAAACTCTACCAACGGACACCTCAGTCCATGGGAATGAAAATTTACAATAAACTCAAGGGTAGAGATGTACTGAGCATGGAGATAGATTCATTGAAGAGAAAACTATATAATATCCTCTTGGAAAAGTGCTACTATTCAATTGAGGAATTTATCAACAATGAAATTGTCATTTGAATAGTGTGACTGTTTAATATTCTAGCATTGGGTATAATATTGGATACATATATAAAGATAATGTACTGTTACATCATAAGAAAAACAATTTAATAATAGTGCTGTGTCCAGTATCAACCAGTAATGGTAAAAATACTGTTATGTAATTATGTATATCATAAGGCTAAATTTGACGTGTATTCTGTACAGCATGATCAGATAATCTGTAAATGTATGTTATGAGATGAATACAAAGTATCACATAACATTTAAAAAAAACCTTGAGCACTCCACGAATACCCCTGCTACATGAGTAGCTCCTTCCTTTGTGTATTACACCCGTGACCTGTCAACAGGGGTCCTACGACTTTCCACTCAATAATGTAGCACTAGAAATCTGCATCCAAGATCATCACAGAGCCAAAGATAATGGTTGAGGAAACAATGCTGCAATTTGCCATCTCTGGTTGCATCCCACAGGCGAGGCCAGCAGGCTACTCCACTTCGCCGAGCCACTGGCATGAATTGAGGATAGGCTTGTGGCGGCCACACCATTCAAAACCGCAAAGGGCTGAACTATTGCACAGACGACACAAGTAAGTGACGCTCGGCATTCACAAGTGCATCTATACCGTTATACCAAGTTTTGGCATTGGTGCATCCCACTATAGATCATACAGGACAAAGCAGACAGACAGTGTGAGCTGATCAATGCGACGCAACACATGTCTCTGACTTCTCATGCCGCGGACCACATGCATCGAGTGAAAGCGACTCCACCGCAAATGCATGTGCGCAGTCCTAAATGGAGTCGCCCATTTAGTGGTGTACACTCTTCCATTGGCAGTGCCTTTCGCCCCTTCACAGACATCACGGCACCTCCGGTCGTGCCAGTAGCTAAACTTTTGGTGACACGGCTTTTGTCTCAGTCAGTCCACACTGTCGCGCCAAGGCTCATCACTGGAGTGTACACCCTCCAGGATTGGTGATCAAGCTGTACAGCTAGCTCAACACACCTGTATGGATGGACATTACTGATGAATGGTATTTGTTACTTATGGTAAAACTAGTGAAGAATAAATGTGTCACGACCAAAAACTGCCCTAGTTGTTTCTGTCACCAAGCCTCTCCCTTGATCACAGTGCATTGGCACGGCAATAAAGCTGGTTCACTGCACATCATGACAGTGATACCACATGTCCCCACTTCACTGGTGACCCCGACGTGATCCAAGGCCAAAAACACATGGTGACGAACATTTGTCGATATGAGTAATGTGGAACCGCAAGTAGGCTGAACAGTGCTCCTTAGTGATAAACTTTTTTTGTGTATGAACTCTTTTTTTGTATTGTTTTTGTGCGCATATGTTTCGTTTGTGAGCTGTCTAGTGTTATTCTTTTTTGTGTGATTTCCTTTGTCATGTTATTTTGTGTGCTTTACTCTTTAGTGAGGATTCGACTCTGAGCTAAGATAGCGACATTGGAAGAGTTGCAAAAGGCTGTTGAAGACCCATTTGCATGCAACAAGGGGCTGGAGAGTAAGCTACAAGCATGGACTACACGTGCGGATGCTGCACAGCCACAGACAGCCCAGGACAATTTTGGCGCGCAAATCCCTGCCACAGTGATGCCTCCTATGATCACTGGAACGCCAAAAAGCACTGGTCGGATGTTGATCAGGCTACCTCCCTTTTGGCCGCGCGATCCTGTAATGTGGTTCAGCCAAGTGGAGGCAGTCTTTATGAGCAACCACATAACCTGCAACCTGGCAAAATTTGGACACATAGTGAGCCAGCTCGACCAGAATTACGCGGCCGAAGTGCAAGATGCCCCGCTGACGCAGTCATCCTACAGACGGCTCAAGGAAGAGCTGATCCGGCGGATCTCATAATCTGAAGAACAACGAGTGCACCAACTGCTGCGGCAAGAGGAATGCGGCGACTAGAGGCCCTCGCAGTTCCTGCGTCACTTACGGAGTCTCACACAGTCCAACATGGTGCCAGATTCGCTGTTATGCACTATCTGGGTGCACAGCCGCCCAGCTGAGGTGCAGGCAGTGATAACAGCACAGATGGAGATGCAGCTGGACAGTGTCGCTAACTTGGACGACCACGTGCATGATGCGCTGACAACAGTGTGGAAGCTTACGACACCGTCCCCACCACCTCAGTGGTGGCATGCGCCTCCCACACCCACATTGGAAGCTGACTTGCACAAGCTAGTGCAAAACTTGGCCGCACAGGTGGCAACTCTCTCCACGCAAGTCGACTGGTTGGCGCGCTCGCGGCAAGAGGGCAGCACGCATCGCAGCAGCAGCAGACTGGGCTACAGGCGGCGCAGCTGGCAATGCAGCAACAGCCGCTCCAACTGTATCCTGTAGATGTCAGATCACGCACAAATCGGCTTCTGCTGGTACCATGCCCGTTTCGGCAATGAAGCAACGACGTGCCAGGCTCCTTGCTCGAACCCAAATGCCAGCTACGATCGGACCTAGGCACACCCGGCTGCAGTGTGATATCGAAGAGTCTATTTGTTGTGGAACGGGGTGCAGGCGTGAGGTACCTTGTCGACATCGGTTCGGACCTTTCGATATTCCCCTGTTCTATGATACGAGACTGCAGGTGGGTCGAGGCACTCTCCCTCACAGCGGCAAACAATTCAGCAATTAAAAGTTACAGCACACACAGCCGCAATTTAGATCTAGGTCTATGCCACACATTATCATGGACTTTTACTGTGGCCGGTGTCAATGAGCCGATTCTGGGTGAGGACTTTCTCGGCCACTACAGGCTGCTAGCCGATATCACAAATGGCCAGCTCATCGACGTGACAACAAATTTAAAGACAGTGGGACAGCTCCGGCAGGCTGCATTCTACAGTGTTAAACCTGTGAAGTGCCCCTGTCCTTACGGTGACAGCCTTGAAACATTCCCCGACCTCACCCGCCCAGCCAACGCACCGAGAGACATTAAACATTCGATGATGCACCACATAATAACCACGCCCGGACCACCCACATTGTGGCGCCCACGTCGACTCGCGCCTGATAGACTTGCAGCAGCAAAGGCAGAGTTTGAGGCATGCTGCAACAAGGCCTCATTCGACCATCGAGCAGCCCATGGCCATTGGTGTTACATTTGGTACCCAAAAAAGACAATTCGTGGCGTGCATGTGGGGAATACCGCGACCTTAATTTGCGAACGGTGTCGGACTGATACTCAGGCCCACACCTTCAAGACTTCAGTTATGCTTTGGCGGGCTGCGTGGTGTTTAGCGAGATCGAGTGCGCAAAGGCATACACCCAAATTCCGATGGCGCCCGAAGACATTGAAAAAACAGCTATTGTAACGCCCTTTGGGCTTTCCGAAAGCCTATTTGTGACTTTTGGTCTTCGGAATACTGCCCAGACCAGGCAGCGGTTCCTGGATGGCGTCTTGTGAGGCTTGCCATTTTGTTTCGCGTACCTCGACGACATCTTGGTGTATTCCAAGACGACCGAGCTCCACTGCCGCCACCTAATGACTGTCTTTCAGTGCCTGAGTGAAGCCGACATCGTTATTAATGCAGCAAAATGCGAATTCGGTGTGACGGAAATCGAGTTCCTCGGCCATTTAATTACCCCCACCGGATCGACGCCACTACCGGAGAAAGTGCAAGCGATACTGATCATGCCGCGACCGCAGACACACAAAAAACTACGTCGTTACCTTGGCAAGTTGAACTTTTATCGCTGACACCTGCCCAACGCTGCCGCCAAGCAAGAGCCGTTGACTAAGGCGTTACACGGTCCTACCTCAAAGTGAAAGACCCCTGTGAATTGGACAGACAAAATGGAGCAGAGCTACACGGACTCAAAACGGAATCTCACAGAAGCAACACTGATTGCTCACCCAGTAGATGACGCGTACTTAGCTGTAGTCTTGGACTGCAGCCAGGCCACCACTGGTGCGGCGTTAGAGCAGTGCGTCGGCGGGAGCTGACAGCCTCTCTGTTTTTTCTCTAAGAAGCTATACAAATCGCAACACGCTTGGTGCGCTTATGACCGAGAGTTGCTTGCGGTGTATGTGGCGGTGAAATACTTCCAACTGTCCTTAGAAGCACGACAATTTGTCAATTTCACCGGCAATAAACTGATTATGCACGCGTTCCATAACAACCACACTAAGTGTTCACCACGCCAACTCAAGCAATTAGAGTTCGTGTCACAATTTACAACATACATTCGACACATTTAGGGGATAGAAAATATTGTCGCCGATTATTTGTTTCGAGCGTGTGCAGCTATCTCACCCTCTTTGAAATTTGAGGACATCGCCCAAGTACAAGAGAGTGATGAAGAACTGCACCGCTTCCGGCACGACACTTCCAGCGGCTTGCAACTGGAGCTGGTGCCTGTCCCCGGCTCTGCACGGAAGATTTGGTGTGACATCTCAACTGGCATGCACCGACCGTTCCTTCCGGAGCAGTGCCTTCGACTGTGCCCACATTCACACCCCAGCACCAACACCACTGCGATGTTTGTGGCCACGCGTTTCATCTGGCCTGGGCTTTGGAAGGACTGCCGTGAATGTGCGCGCACCTGCACGGCATGTCAGTGCGGCAAAGTCGGGATGCACACCCATGCACCCGTAAGCACCTTCCCTGATGCAACACGCCGAATTGCGCATGTTCACGTGGACCTCATCGGCCCGCTTCCTGTCTCTCGAGGCAAGCGGTATCTCTTAAACGTGGTGGACCGCTTCACTCGCTGGCCGGAAGCAATGCCTGTTGCGGACATCACCACCGAGACCATCGCCACCGCATTCGTAGACAGCTGGGTGGCACGCTTTAGATGTCCCAGTCATGTGATAACAGACCGCGGCCGCCAGTTTGACTGCGCATTGTTCACGCACGTCGCCAGACTGTGTGGCATCCGGCTACACAGGACAACAAGCTACCACCCGGCGTTGAATGGCATGGTTGAATGGTTCCACAGGACTTTGAAAGCCACCCTAACTTGCCACGACACCTCATGGCCAGAGGCACTCCCACTGGTGCTGCTCGGCCTGCGAGTAACGCCGAAGGAGGAGATCGGTGCGTCACCTGCCGACCTCGTTTACGGTCAACGTCTGACGATCCTGGGCGATTTCATTGAAGAAGTACCACTCCCACACGACACCGTGGCACCCACTCTGGCAGAACGTCTGTGCACTCACACGGCCAGCCTCCGAGCAGATGCACCAATGCAGCAAGGCATCAGGAAGCTATTCGTGCACACTGACCTACTGTGCTGCACGCATGTCATGTTGCGTATCAATGCAGTACAATCATCTCTCTGGCCGCCGTACTGCAGACTGCACCAAGTGATCGCCGAGGTGACAAAATGCTCGTCATCAAGTGCAACGGGAAGCCATCTACAGTGTCAATTGACCGCGTCAAGCCAGCCTACGTCTTGCCCACTCCAGCAGCCACGCTTTTCTTCGACCCAGCAGAAGACCTGATCACAGACGACACTCCCTCTGCCAGTAGCCAGACGGAGCCCGCACCCATAGCCGCCAGTGATGCACAGCGCAGCCTGCTCTCATCACGCCACCACGTGTGCCTAACACCACCCCGCCCAGGCAGCTGGCACGGCCACTCGGACCGCGCCCACCACTGGTGCACCGGTCGCTCCCACCACAGCCGCCAGTGGACTACGTCCCGCGCGCCAGCAACCATCTCCGATTCAAACAGCAGTGCTGCATCACCAATGCGCCACACCACCCACAGCAGAAAAAAAGTGCCCGAGCTGCCGAACCCGTCATAATCTGGCGTGCACCTGCCGCCATCTGCTGTAGAGACCTAGTCTCCAGCTTACCACGCTTTCAGCTGGTAACCCCAGACAATGCCTCCTGTGTCTGTCGCAGCTCCTGGACCCGCGTTCGTGTCCCTGTGCCTCTGCCACATTGGGCGTTGAGGCCGGATTGACATCCGTGCCAGTTTACTGATTCGCATCACCGTCGAGCTGCAGATATCGCGCTCCGCACCGCCCGGCTTGTCCGTATCAGCTCCCGGACCTGCTGTCGAGTCATGATAGTACCATACTCATGCATGTTCTCCAGACCTCCATTGTCTCAAACGTTGAGGTCAGTTTGAGTGCTCTGCTGCTTCCGCGACTGAGTCACTCAGCGAACTTGTGCAATTTGTGAACACTTGAACCTGTCACTCTCAATACCACTCTGAACAATGTAAATAGCGAACTTTTTCTGTAGCTCTTGTGAATACCCGACATTGTTATTAAGAAGTCAGTGCCTTAGAGATGTCACACCAAACTACCTGCATAGTGAGACATAGTGCGTTGAGTGGTTTGGCAATTATTTCATTTAACGCAAAAAAAGTTTCTTCTTCTTCTGTAGCTGCAAATTTTGTAGTATAAACAACTGTCTTATATATTTTTACTTCAGTTATCAACATACATTTTAATCACTCTAGCAAATAATTGTGACTACTTGTGACAGTTTTACCTTGTACCTTAACTACAATAAAGTCACCTTTCTGCACTGTTTCAATATTTTCAACACTTGTGTACAAGTTAGCATCAGATGAATCAGTGTATTGGACGTGATCAGAATCTTCAGAGCTACTGCTCCTTTCTGCCAGTATTTGGCATACTTAATTTAATTTATGCTTATTGGGCAATAGCTTTGCTCTTCTGTCTTTTGCTGCTGCCTCTGTCCATTGTTTAACTGTTGTACTGTTAAGGACAGTTTATTTTCCTTTCCTTCTCTGTCTCATTTTTTTACTTGTACCAGCTTTAGTACATGGCCAAACTTATAATGTATATGTAATTTCTGTTTGCTTATCTTCTGGCTTGTGTCCAAGATTCTGAACATTGTCATCTGCAGATATGCTTGCATGTTCTCCCAGTGAATCATTTGTTATTTGTTGTCAGACTGGGAAAGGTCTGCCGAATATGTAAGACGATAAAAAATTGTAGGCATAAAATACGAGAGAACTGATACGTTTGATACTACTAACATGAAAGCCTTTCCAAATGTCAGGAAATGCAACAGCAACAAGGGCTGTGTTATATATGGTATTTTTCTTGGGCACTAGAATGTGTTTCTTTGAAATTACTCATGAGATCAGAGCCTTTAGAGGTCAACATAAAGTTGAATTTCCAGGCAATTTCTGACAGCAAGCAAATGAAACTGCATGAAAAATGGTTTTTTCTTGAACGTGCAAACCTTACATTTATGTAATTTATTAGATGTTTTGCAACTGTCTGGGGTTAACTGCACCAATCCACTTAATGACAAATTTTACTGGTACACTTAACCCCACCTTCACTTTATCAACAATCTTCAGCATGAAGGGAAAATGACTCCATGCACAGTTCATATTTCATGGAGTATCATAAAGCAATAAACAATTAATCTAACTCAAAAAAGTAAAACTGTAGGAGATATTGTTAAATGCAAAAATAAATTACTCTTACCTGTGGATTTCAGTTTTTTTAATCTATATCTGCAAATGTAGCTAACAGACAACATCCATATTAGCTCACACAGTACAGCCCACCTAAGGGAACATATTTGTGGTATGAAAAAACAATTTTCCCTCTTGAATTGTTTATAAATGTGATGGTTGAATTAGCTTTGAGAATCAGTTAACCCAACTTTTCCTAAGTATGTGAAATTCAGAAAGTCATTGTTCCAAAGTAAAATTTAATTAAGTTCAGTTGTCTGTATGAGAGTTCATCTTTTCAGTGCATGTGTGCCATATTATAAGTCTTTCAGGCCAAAATAAAGAATATTGCAGTAATAATAACTGTTGCATACACAAAATTTTAGTGAGAACAAAGTGTGTCATAGACTTGCTCTTCAAACATGAGGAAAATAAAGTGATTATTTGAATACATTTTTCTCTGCTATGTGATAGAGAGTAATGTCTTATCATTAATATGGGTGGTTGCTGTTGAGAATTATGCAGTAGCGTCATTTTTTGTGTATAAAGCCAAACAGAATGAAGTATATGAAGTAGCAATGTATTATGTAATTGAGAAGTATATTATAATGAATTGATGAAATAGAAAGTGAATATGAAGTGGCAAACTGAATTAAGTGCTTTGAAGTATATATGAAACAGTAATGATTAGGGACCCTGCCTTTGTAACAGATTCTTTTGCAAAAGTACCTCTTCAGTCAACATGTCTGAAACAGAATAAATAAGTGGTATAATGAGCATTGATAAACTGGAAAGTGAAATGATACACAAGAGAATAATATTCTTTTGTTGTGATGGCATGCCTAAGTAATATGGCATAACTTGTTGAGAACCTGCTGGACATTACAGCACTGTATTCAGAAACAGAGTGATGCTTTCATGAAAAAAAAATGATAATAATACTGAAAATTATTTAATGAAGCTAAGTGAAAAACTAATTTATTTAATGACTTGTTGAATATAAATTGCTACAAAGTTCATTTCTATGATACTGTACTGTTCACCACCTATTTGATATCATTTTCTAACAGGAATTAAAAATGCAATGAATTTCACTAACTCAATCTTCATTTCAAGAAAGTTAAGTCATAGTCAGAGGAGATCTTTGTTGTAAATACTCTGTGTGACATTATACTGATAGCTGTGTTATTTTATAACACGTAAATGTCCAATTAATGAGTTATCATTCTTATTGGAGGTATACTGATAGGAATTATTAGTGCATCAATTTAGAAAATTTGTTTGTCTTTTCACGTTTGTAAATGCCGAACACCACTTTGGATCAATACTATACAATACAATACATCGGATGTGATGGAAAATTTGAAGGAGAAATCCCAGAAAGACACTCATAATTTCAATAATCTATTTTGCTTTAATGTCAGTGGGATTTTGGCCTGTGATGGTATAATTATTTTTTTGCTATATTTTTTTCTGAATCACATAACAACTGTCACTAATTAATTCAGTCATTAATTAAGATTTTGGATAACTGAGGATCACAGAATATGGATTTCAGGAGAGATGCCCTACTTGTAGATATTGGATTTCAGACTACGAAAACATAATGATGTTCCACATGCTTTTATGGTTTATTAACCTGAAACATTTTTCATAAGCTTGATAATAGTAAAGTCCTTGAGTCCACACAAAATAGTAAAATTTAACCTAGCCAAATTTTAAAAAATTAAGTAATTTCATAAATCACATAAAGTTCTTGTGCCTTTCTTTAAATAGCCACCCCTCCCCCAAAATCACTGGGTTGTGTCCAACTAGTGTTGATTAAAGTGAAAGTCTGCGAATGGTCAGCAACCAGGCAACATCTCTATGTCGAGTTGAGTTAGACTCATGGGTGCACTACCAAACGAACAACGTCAATGCATCAGAAAATTCTGTGACACGCTAGCACTCAGAAACATGCTATATCATTCCGCGTGAAAGTCCCAGAGTAAGTATCAAAGGCCTAATATCTCATGTGAAAATTTGTGATTTGACATCATCTGCATGACACCTATGTCACATATGTAAACTCAAAGTGTTAATGTTCAATCACTATTATTTACTGGACAGTATAATTCATGTTGGTGATTGTGTAGCAAGTTATATAATGTGCACTGTTAACTGCATATTTCTGTCACTGCATATTATACCACCATGAAATTCAATAAACATTGTGACTCTGATTAGTGGTTGAATTAATTCTCATCTGGATACATTTACGAAGGAGGAGGTGCATGTCTTCTCAACTGTTTAAACTGTAATATGTAAAACTTGAACTGACAATCAACAATGCTATAGTGCAAATAAAGTAGGAGAATTCACTTCGAAATTTAACTATTGTGTGGTCTACATAATTTTGCACTATGCTTTATAGAATTGGTATTCAGCATATTATTTCAAAACCCTGAACTTTGAGACTTTGAGATACATGGAACCAAGTGCATCAAAAGGTTATGGATATGTCACAAATCATCGTCACAGCAGATATGCTGTCCACAAGTGGCCATGCTAAATGGAAACAATTTTTTGATGTGTAAAGGGTGACAGTGCTCAAAAAGTAGGTATTGTTGGTGATTAGTGAGTTTGACATGGACAGAGATCTACATCTACATTTATACTGCGCAAGCCACCCAACAGTGTGTGGCGGAGGGCACTTTACGTGCCACTGTCATTACCTCCCTTTTCTGTTCCAGTCGCGCATGGTTCGCGGGAAGAACGAATGCCAGAAAGCCTCCGTGCGCACTCAGATCTCGGCAATTTTACATTTGTGATCTCCTCGGGAGGTATAAGTAGGGGGACGCAATATATTCAATACCTCATTCAAAAACACACCCTCTCAACCCTGGACAGCAAGCTACATCACAATACAATGTGCATCTCTTGCAGTGTCTGCCACTTGAATTTGCTAAACATCTCCGTAACACTATCACGCTTACCAAATAACACTGTGACAAAACACGCTGCTCTTCTTTGGATCTTCTCTATCTCCTCTGTCAACCCGACCTGGTATGGATCCCACACTGATGAGCAATACTCAAGTATAGGTTGAACAAGTGTTTTGTAAGCCACCTTCTTTGTTGATGGACTACATTTTCTAAGGACTCTCCCAATGAATCTCAACCTGGCACCCGCCTTATCAACAATTAACTTTATATGATCATTCCACTTCAAATTGTTCCGTACGCCTACTCCGAGTTATTTTACAGAAGTAACTGCTACCAGCGTTTGTTCTGCTATCACATAATCATACAATAAAGGATCCTTCTTTCTATGTATTCGCAATACATTACATTTGTCTATGCTAAGAGTCAGTTGCCACTCCCTGCACCAAGTGCCTATCCACTGCAGATCTTCCTGCATTTCACTGCATTTTTCTAATGCTGCAACTTCTCTGTATACTACAGCATCACCCGCAAAAAGCCACAAGGAACTTCCGACACTATCTACTATGTCATTTATATATATTGTGAAAAGAAATGGTCCCATAACACTCCTCTGTGGCACGCCAGAGGTTACTTTAATGTCTGTAGATGTCTCTCCATTGAGAACAACATCCTGTGTTCTGTTTGCTAACAACTCTTCAATCCAGCCACACAGCTGGATATGGATGAAGCCATCAATGAGATGGAGGACAATGCCAAGAAGATGACACATAGGGCTGAGAAGGACCAGATGAAGAAGATGGGAGAGAAGGTGTTAAGGTTGTGGATGAATGAAGGTAGGATATCTTGACCCTAGGTCCAGATCATGAAAATATTGATAACAAATCAGAACCAGACAAGGTGTTTGGAGTTTTGGGGTTCTAGGAAGGATTCCTCTAGAAGGTCTGTAAACAGATTGGCATAGAAGGGTGCCAGGCAGGTGCCCATGGCTGTGCTGTGGATTTGCTTAAATACACTGACTAAAAAATATTGCAGTACCAAGAGGGAGTTGTGCAAATCAAATGAAAGTTGGTATGTGTGTTTCTGATGTCTATTAAAATTTCATGCTAGTTGCATAAGAGTGCTGGTAATAGCGCCACTATGAGGATGCAAATGAGGCTTGCTTTAAATACATGCTGTAACGACTATAGTGTTGGTTGAATTTGGGACTAAAATAATGACTTGATATTAGTCAAGAACCACTTTAAGGCAACAAAAATGCCATTATCAGCACCTCACTGAGTTTGAGCGAAGTCATGTAATAGAGCTATGAGAAACTGTATGTTCCTTCTGTGATATTGCAGTAAGACTTGGCAGAAATGTAACCACTATAGATGATCATTGGCAGGCGTGGTCACGAGAAAGTACAGTCACAAGAAGATGGGGGGTCTGGACAGTCACATGACACTACTGAGAGGGAAGACCATCATGTCTGGCGTGAGGCTCTGGCGAATTGTGCTTCATCTGCAGTAGCAATTAGCACACAGTGACACAATGAATTTTTACCAATTGGTTGCTTCAAGGGCAGCTCTGAAACAGATGCCCTGTAGTGTGCCTTCCACTGACCCCAAACCACTGTCATTTGCGACTTCAGTGGTGTCAAGTGGCTCATTGGAGGCCAGGGTGGACGACTGTTGTGTTTTGAAATGAAAGCTGGTTCTACCTCAGTGCCAGTGATGGCTGTGTGTTGGTTATAAGGAGTCCAGTTGAGGGCCTGCAACCAACCAGTTCATGTGCCAGACACACAGGACCTATATCTGGAGTTATGGTCTGGAATATGATTTTGAATGACACCAGGAGCAATCACAGGATTAGTTCACGCATCCTGACTGTAAATTTGTATGTCAATCTAGTGATTCAACCTGTTGTGCTGCCATTCTGGAAAAGCATTACAGGGAGTATTTTTGAACAGGATCCAGCTCGCCCACGCACTGCTGTTGTAATCCCACAAGCTCTACAGAGTGATGAAATGTTGCATTGGCCTATTCAATCATGAAATCCATATTCAATCGAGCACTATGGGACACCATCAGATGACATCTCCAGTGTCATCCACAAAGAGCATTAACCGTCCTTGTATTGACTGATCAGTTGCAGGAGGCTCCATCCCACAAAGAGACATTCAGCAGTTGTACAACACAATGCATGCATGTCTGCATGCTCGCATTCAGAATTCTGGCAGGTAAACTGATTATTAATGTACCAGCATTTCACATTTGCATTGGTTTATCTTGTGCATACATTGACCTGTGATCCTGCAATGTCAATCATTTAAATATGTTACCTAGACCAATGTATTCCTGAAATTTCAATACTCTACATTAATTATTTTTTGGCGTTGTGATTTTTTTTTCCTGGCAATGTATCTTCCTCTCAAAGGAGGATGTAATCAGTAAGGTTTAGAAGGAGTGAGGTAGTGGGTTGATGTCAGAAGGACATTGAGAGTGGTAGTGTTGGATGGCAGGCCATTGGCCTGAGGAATGTTGGTGTGTAGGGAGGTGTCATCAACTGTGACAAATAAGGATCCAGGTGGCTATGGAGTGGGGATGGCTGAGAATTGCTAAGTTGAGTGGCTTGTATGTTTGATATGAAAGGCTAAGCTACAGGCAACTGGTTGGAGGTGCTGGTCAAAAAGAGTCGCGAACTTCCAATGGGAGCATAGTAACCACCTACAATTGGACATCCAGCATTGTTGTGTTTATAGATTTTAGAAAGCTTGTAAAATATGTGTGTGCGGGGAGGGCGGTTGTTGGAGAGAGGAGGGAGATGGATTCAGGGAACAGATTCTGGGATAGGCATATGGATTTGAGTAGGAATTGAAGGTTATGTTGTGCTTCTGGGAGGGGATCACTATGGTACAGATTGTGGGTGGAGGAGTTAGAAAATAGGTGGATCCTTACTTCTGGCAGTCACAGTGCTGCCACAATTTCTGCAGAGCATTTTATTTTGACATGATCGCCTACAAGCAGCCCAGAGGAATGAATGGTCATTACCTGATTATTAATGTACTAGCGTTTCCTAACCATTGTCATCTGGATCCTTCCCCTCCAACACCAGATTTCCTGAAATACAGATAGGAGTTATCATTGCAACACATACTTCAATCATGTAATCCTGCAGACCCAGTCATCGCTAACCCACTGGCACAAAGACAACTAAGGTGCCCATGTCATAACCTTAGAATATCAAGAAGTAAAAGAACTTAAAAGAAATTATACATTAAGTCCAATCAACTGATGGAAAGCGAGCTAAGAACAAGGACTTCCTCATGTAGAAAGGCCCACAAAATATGCTGTGGAGACAGTGGAAGTCCTGAACCAAACATTAAATGTCATTTGCCACATTGCTATGAAGGATAAGAAGTAAAACGCAGTCGACAACCCCTGCATCCTTCACTATAACACCCTACAAATCAGACGGCAAACATATATGACAACATAAGTAGTTAAAACAAGGACATTCGGTCATGAAATGGTGAACCATCAAAGGTTGACGACAATGAGCTCAAAGTGGTGGGGGATCACCACTTAACAAATGGCGATGGCTAAAACGACAATACCCAATATGCAACCTAGCTAAAATGATCTCCTCACAGCAAAGGGGCCGAGATGACGTTGGCCAAGCTGCTAGAGTAGGTTTAATTCCCTGGAGCTTGTTGCCATGAAGAGTGCACCAGTGGTGATGCCAAAGTGACACCACCTGCCAACAGACGGCAACATAGAGATCATCCAAAGGGATGGAAGAGCTAGCAGACTGAGGTAGGAGGATTCCAACCTTGTGAGCAGCATCAGCAGCCTGATTTCCCATCAGAGCAATGTGAACAGGAGACTGCATGACCATCACAGTGTCTCCCTCAACAGACAGCAAATGGTAGCTTTCTTGGACCCATTGCACTAAGGGATGGACTGTGTACAGCACACAGAGGTTCTGAAGACCACTGAGAGAATCAAAATATGACTCAATTAAAAAGCCTCTCCAGCTGCATGTATTAGGTAGCCTGATAGAGGGCGAAGAGCTCTGCTGTAAATATTGGGTGGTGTTCTAGAAGACAGTACCGGAAATGGTCCATGTCAGTGACGAAGGCACAGTAGACACCACAGTCAGTTTTAGAACCATTACTGTGCACAAAGGTGCTGTCACTACGTTGTGTGCGGAGGTCGAGAAACTTACTGCAATAGATCAAATTGGGAGTAGTTTACTTAGGGAGTAAATAAAGTGCAAGATAAACACAGGCCACCGCGCAATGCCAAGGTAGTGAAGGGTTCACACCCACTGGAAAACTGGCAAGGAGTGTGAAGTTAAGCTGCTGGAATGGGAGCTGAAAGCAAACTCTGGGAGGTAACAGAGAAGAGGGACGCACCCCATACTGGCAGTCAAGGGAGTCATCGAAAACGGAGGTGTAGGATGGGTGGCTAGGCATAGCAGATAAATGGCAAGCATATCTGTTGAGGAGAACATCACACCGGTATAACAGCAGTTGCCCGGCAGCTTCTGCATAGAGACTCTCAACTGGGCTAGTGTAAAAGGCACCAGTGGCCAAACGGATCCCCAGACGGTGGATTGTATTAAGATGGCATAAAATTGATGGATGTGCAGATGAATAAATAAAACACCAAGAGTCTAGTTTCGAACAGACAAGGGATTTGTACAAATGGAGGCTCCCCCGGAAGTACCACTTAGAACACGTAAGACATTAGGAGGCTGGGTACAGCGTTCAGCCAGATGAGACACATAGGAGGACCAAGAAAGTTTTCTATCAAGCATGAGTTCAAGGAATTTCATAATTTCAGCAAGTGGAAAAGCAACAAGCCCAAGATGTAAAGATGGTGGAAGAAACAGATTGCACTACCAGAAATTCATACAAACTGTTTTGTCAGTGGAAAAGCGAAAGCCATTGTCGATACTCCATGAGTAAAGATGCTCAAGACATGGCTGAAGATGCTGCTCAAGGATACAAGTATGTGGAGAACTGCAGTACATCGCAAAGTCATCGACGAAAAGTGAGCCTGTGATGTCTGGTGGGAGACAGGCCATTATAGGGTTAATGGCTACAGCAAAGAGTACGATGCACAGGACGGAGCCTTGAGGCACCCCAGTCTCCTGGTTGAAGATGTCTGACTAGGTTGTATCCACAAATATCTTGAATACTTGGTCTTTTAAAAATTTCTGAAGGAAACAGGGCTGGCGGCATCAAAAGCCCCATGTGTATAGAGTACAGAGGATACCAGCCCTTCAGCAGGTGTCATAGGCTTTCTCCAAATCAAAAAACAAAGTCACCATTGGGTATTTTGGCTGAAAAGGGTTAATGACATGAGTTGATAAAGTGATGAGCTGGTCAACAGCAAAATGATGAGCTCGAAATCCAAATTGTGCAAGGGTTAGTAGATTGCGAGGTTAGAGCCACCATACCAACCAGCCATTAATCATACATTCTATCATCTTGCAAACACAGCTGATGAGAGAAATGGAGTGGTAGCTAAAAGGAATGTGTTTGTCCTTATTGGGCTTAGATACGGGTATGATAATGACTTCACGTCAGCATCTGGGAAATGTGCCATCTGCCCAAATGTGATTGTGTGTATGAAGGAGGAAGTGCTTGCCCTCAAGAGAAAGGTGCTGCAACATCTGAATGTGAACATTATCTGGCCCTGGGGTGGAAGATCAGGATGAAGTGAGAACATGATCTATTTCCCCCATGGTAAAGACAGAATTGTAGCATTCACTCTTCTGAGAGGAGGAGGGTATCATCTAAGCCTCCTCCACTCGTTTCTGAGGGAGGAAGGTGGGGTGATATTGGGTGGAGCTCAAAATCTCCAAAGAATAGCAGCCCAAGGTGTTGGAGATAGCTACCAGGTCCACAATGACATCACCTGCTACAGTCATACTGGAAATCAGGTAATAGACCTTAGTCCCAAACAAACGATGGAGGTTGCCCCCCACATGATGGAAGAGGAAGTGGAACTGTTAAAAGAACTAGTAAATGAAATCCAGCTAGCTGTTTTGATATAGCGAAGAATGCAATGACACTGCACTTGCAACTGTTTACAGCAAATAGAGCTTGCCATCAAAGGATGATGGTTATAAATGCAGAGAACAGGTCTTTGCATGTGACTCACATCACAGTATGCCTCAGTTCTCCTGGGGACCAGTACACAGCATGGTAGAGATGAAGTGCGAGGTATGGAATGTTCTATGATGGTAAGGATAATGTTTGTGAGGAACTATGACTGGTCATAACAACTGGGGAAATGTTTTTTGAAGGTCTCCAGGGAGGACTGAAGGCTCCAGACAGCCTCAGAAAGCTTCCAATTGGCTTTACACATAGGTGGGATAGGGGTCAGCAAACAGATAGCGCATGGGAGAGTGTCACTCTAGTACATATCAGAGAGAATGGACCATTCAGGATGACAGGAAAAGTGGGCACTGGAGAACAAGAGGTCCAAATGGGAATAGGTGTGTGTGGAGTCTGAGAGGAATGACGGTGCTCCATTATTAAGATAGAGAGGTTGAGTTGATTGAGGTCAGCCAAGAGAGCACCTCTCTGACAGGTTCTGGAAGAGCCCCAAATGCGATGGTGTGCATTAAAGTCACTGAGCAGAGGTGAGGCAGTTGATCAATAAGCTGGAGGAAGCCTGCCCTGGCGACACCAAATGATGGAGGGACGTATACACTGCAAAGAGCAAAGGTTAAGCAAGGAAGGATAATGTCAACTGCAACAGCTGGCAGCCAAGTGTTCAGTAAGATTGTCTGGCTATGAATGTAATCCCAGATGAGCAATATGACTCCCCCATGAGATGGAATGCTGTCTTCTGCAGGAAGGTCAAAGCAGACCAGAAGGAAATATGAGAGGTCATAGCGATCTCAAGGATGCAGTTTTGTTTCTTGGAGGCAGAGAAAGAGTGGATGCTATGATTCAGAGAGCAACCATAATTCCTCCTATTTGGATCTAATGCTGTGGACCTTCCGCTGGAGTCTGCATGGTCGCTGTTGCAATTGATACAGCATGGAGGAGGAGGTGGCAATTGTCCTTGTGAGCAACCCTACCACAAATAACTCATTTGGTTTTGTTTCAACAGGACATGTGAATTTGGTTGTAATGTTGCCACTGGTGGCAACACATCTAGTTTGGAATATACAGTTGGATTGTAATCACTTCATAATCTACTTTGATCTTCGGTGGAAGCACTGCTTGATCAAATGTGAGAAAAAGAGTGTGTGTAGGCACTAAAGTTGCATCAACCTTTTTCATTACCTGATGGACTGCAGTGATGTCCTGATCAGAGAGGTAAGTTTGGATTTCTCCCTCGGTCAGACCTCCAAGCAGTCTAGTGTAAATAACACCATACAAAGAATTCAGTATTCAGTGGGCCTCAACATGATTGGGCCTGAAAATCACAATTACACTCCAGATACAAAGTTCCATTACATAAATGGTAGCAATATTTCACAGGACCTGCAATTGCAGCAAAACCTTTTTGAATAATAAACACATTAACAGTAGCAAAGGACTGACCTTCTTCAGTATTTGATACCATGAGGGACTGAGGTGCCACTGGGAGATTCTTTGAATCTTTAGCCTCACTCTGTTTACATTTAGTAGATGTAGACAGAAATGATGATTGGCTCATTGTGAGAAAATCCCCCATGATTGACAGTGCCTTCGATGGTACTTTCCTTCCAACTGGGGTCCTACCAAGGGGGCCTCACCTGCCTTACGTGATTGCTCACACCTCACGTCACACCTCCCAAACTCCTGATAGAGTGACATATTGGCAATTGGGGAAGGTAACAGCTCAGGCAGTCATCCCTCCCTGTGCCTGGCCTGTAGCAGGGGTTACGTGCAAACACTACCTGTTGACTCGGGGCTAGGAATAACACATTACCAGTCAGCTGTTACACATCAAACATATAGGCCAGCCTTCAGGAGCAAACAGGAAGGAAGAAGAAACAAAGAGGGACCTCAAATGTTGAAGCAGAGGAAGGCAGGAGATGGCAAATGAAGAAAGAAAGAAAAACAGTTGAGGGACTGTTCTGATGTCAGGATACTAAAGCTTCAGAACGAATTCCCAAAACTACCCGGACATATTTCCCAAGGGAGGGCAAAAAGAACAGCTGGAAGATAGACATTCAGCACAGGTGCTGCAAAGGCTTGGGCTGTACCTGACCTCTCACGATGTTGACAGACCATTAGGAAAGTTTGAAGAAAATAATATAGCCTATTCACCTTCACACATGTGCTCCATGAAGCTGACTGGAAGGGTGTACATTGTGATAGTGATGTTGACTGTAAGGTACCAGAATTTGAGTATTCTGTACAACCATGAAGATGTAGCATTTCCAACCAAACTTAGAGCTAAGCAAACTATATGGAAAATGTCTAGTAATAAATTGCTGGTGTCAGGAACACAAACCTCTTGTACAAACAAAAGACTACTCTATGCTTACAGTAAAACTACATACAACAAGTTATTCAATAACTATTTCAAAGTGAACAAGTTTGTTGTGAAGCCAAGAGAATGTACAACTGGCAGTTTATACTCAATTCAAGTAATAAATCAAAAGCTATATGGAAAGTCATCAGTGAGACGGGTGGTGAAAAGGAAAGACGTCAATCAATAACATGCATTAAGAATGAAGATGGTGTTTCCTCTGATCAAAAAATGTATGTGAAATATTCAACAATCACTTTACAAACATTGATGACAAACTTTCTTCTTTTATCAATCCTTCTGTACTCAGTCACTGTACAAGTTTTGTGCTGCTCCCAAGATAACTTTTTCCTTGCCCACTCACACCTACTGAAATTTGCAGTATTATAACACAAAGCCTAATGAATAGTCCTGTGGTTAGGATAATATTGGTTATTATCTTCAAAAACCAGTCTGACATCTTGTCCATTTATTACCAGCTCTGTGTTGTTAACCAGCCATAGCTGGACAGACTGCATCAAGATTACAGTAGTATTACAACAATAAAAAGAATGAAAGAGTGCAGTTTAAACTATGATGCTATAAAATATATAATGAAGAGAACAACTTGCTTATAATCTAATGTACAATGACAATACAACTATGAAATCAGTTCTAGAACATAGTGCACAGTTCAGACAAAATTTTAGTCCTAAATTGCTCCATTGGTAATGACAGGATACCCTTAGGTAGTGCATTCAACAGCTCGAGAGCCGCCCTGTGGACACCCTTTGTGTTTTTGTTAATCAACATCCAAGGTTTTCTATACTGTCTATTGTCAGTGCTGTGGTGATGAAATTTATTTCTCTTTCTGTAGCGTGCATGATTTACCTCCATATGAGCAAGGCAGTTGAATAAAGATTGGCTAAAACAAAGTATATTCTTGCAGCCTGCAGAGTGCCTCCACAGAAGCAGCCCATGTCTCATGCAGCTTTGGAAAATTACATGGTACACTATTGGTTGCTACTTGTCCGATATTACACCTTGTAATTTCCCCAGGAGATACAGGACCCAGGAAAGTTTGGAATATACCATTTTGTGGGCTGTTGCCATGTTAACATAGAATCAATGAAAAAGCCCATGGCTGTTGTGTCACACAGGGCTCCAGTTTCATTCAATAAGGCTCCATGTCATTCTGTGTTTTGTATTCACTAATTTTCATCTTGTTCATAATAAACTAGGCCTTGGCTTTGCTTAATAGGACTTCTGCTGGTTAAAAAGCCTGAGCGACACTCTCCCTTTTTGAGAACAAATGTTATTATTTGCAAACTGCAAGGTGTGCCCATTGATGCTTATGTCACTAACAAAAATCAGGAACAACAGAGACCCCATTACAGGTTCCTATGGTGCACTCCATTTCAATTTCTTTTCAATTGAGTCTACTCCTTGCACTGCTACAATCTGCTGTCTGTTATTTAGGTAGGAATTCGCTCAACAGCTCCCCCAGCACCACATGATTTTACATTGCTGAGGAGGGCCTTACATGAGGTACAATTGAATACCTTACTAAGCTCACGGGGTACCAGTGCTCTAGACTCTTTTGTCTTCAAAACCCTGACTTATATTTGTAACTAAGTCAAGTACTGCTACTGTCATTGACCTACCCTTCTAAAGGCGATATTGTGATCACAAAAGAAGTTACTTCCTCCAAATAACTTATCCATATTAGAAGATTACTAAATACTTCAGTGAATAATGCATTTATTGTTTACTAAGCCACTGAAAAGAGAAAGGTGGACGATCATAAAAATTTCATGCTGACTTTTGTAATAGAACTATTGGAAACTCACAGGGAGAGACTGTGGTGTATGTGTTTTGTTTCAATAGTTGTTTTAAAATATAGCACACTGGAAGTTGATTTCAAGTTATCATCTGTGTTTAATGCATAATAAAGGACTATTGTTAACAATTCTCAAAATTTTCATTAATTGTTAAAAAATCATTCCTATGCTAGAGTAATTTAGATGAAATTCCATGTTTCAGTACCAGCTGGCCACATAAACTAGTGCCGGTAGGTTAGCTGCAAGTGCAACAACTATTGGCCTGAAGAGCTTCCTTAGAAGTTATTGCTTATTGGTTCTCCAAAAGTTTGTCTTTTTAGAAAGGGTAATGATAAATGGAGCTTTATATTCATTTTGATTAATTCTATAGTGCATTTTAAAAAAAAACACACAACAGGCTATTCCTTGAGCTCACAAACTTTGGCAACCATACATTACATTTGAGAAATTATGGTAGTATCGAATTAGGGGAAAATGCAGTTATCAGTTCAGATCATATCTTTTGAACAGAGTCCAAAAAGTTGTAATCACCAAACAAGTAGTGAAAGTGTTGGTTAAAGCAGTAAGTAGTAAGACAAGGAATTCCTCAATTTTCACACTTTGAGCAATTCTGTTTATCATACTTTGCAATGATCTGTCCCTAAGCATTCAGATTGGTCTATTGGTAATGTCTTCTGGTGATCCTAATATACTGTTCTCATCAACTCAAAGCTCTGACTGCTGATACAAACATAAAAATGCAACTTCAAAATTCCTCAGAGTATGTTGACAGACAGTACTCGACAGTAGGAATACTTAAAAGAGAAGTCATTAAACAGACTGAGTAAAGTCATCAACACAGAAACAGTCAAATGTGCCTGCTTTGCAGTTGTACATTCCGTAATGCCACACTGCATTACATTTTAGGACATATATATCAAAAATATATTTATTACACAAAAGAGTAAATAATTAAATAAGTGCCTTTCTCTTCCATCACTTGACACCTTTGAAAGAACTCAATGTTTTCCCACTTTCATGTATCTATATGAAACAGTGAGCTTAATTTTTAACAGAATTACGTTCTTCACTTCAAATATTCTGATAAATTGTTGAAAGAGTGGCTAATGAGGTATTATTTTGTTTTGTTTTTAAATATTTGCAAATGTTCAGTTTTCTGCTTGCAGCCCACTTTTATAGACTATTGTACGCAAAAATAAAACTCCATTATGAACCCTAGAAAGGGATACATAGCTGACATGGGAATTATTACTTCATCTAGTTATGTGATTGTGAATTGCTGAGTTCATCCTAAATTCACTCTTGCTGTTAACCAAAAATACCACCAGGGAGAGTATACATGAAACAATCCCTAGGTCCATAAAGATTCTTCTATAAGATGTTCAGTTGCAAAGTCTACCAAATGTACGCATTTATTAATTTTATTATGTACATTTCAGTATAGGTCTACAGTATGAATTACTGTACAATGTGGGACCATGTAGGGCCACCATCTACTACATATCAAATACATACAGGGAAAAACAGTGTATTAGTGAACAAACAAGAACAGGAAGCAACAAAGAATATGAGTAATTAAAGACACACTGCACTTGTCACACATTTATTAGTTGATTATGTCACTCCCACACAGCATTTGCTCCCTCCCCTCCCCCCCCCCCCCCCCCTCCTAAAAGATGAGAGGGAGTTCAAATTTGAACTCACAGCCAGCTTGTGTGTGGGTGGCTGGGCATGATGGACATGTAACTGCAGTCAGTGACACAGCCAGAAGCGTAGAATGATGGTTGGTAGGAGTGCCATTGGTAGCAGACAGAGGGGGAGGGGTGTGAGGTGTTCCTTCCCCTGGTAACATTGTGTAGCCACTGGAAATCAGTGGTAGTCATTTCCAAGCAATCCAATGGACTTGTGACGATATTGCAGACCAGGTCTGGTAGAGATATGGTGAACCATAGTATGTGTGCCCATGCCCTGTGATTTTACGGGCCACAGTTACTCCGTGGACGCAGTTGTGTGCAAAGCACAGATGCAATGCGGAGGTGTCCTGTGTTGTTCTTATGTTTTGTGGGCCACTTGGAGTTTGCCTTCTGTTTCCAATAGGGTATCATTCAACACCACATTGTCCTCATGCAACTTGATTATTTCACACCTGATTGTTACATAATCTTGTTTCATGGTATGGAGATGTAATTTCAAGTTGCAGCAGTAGGACTCCCAGTAATGTTGATGGTCATTTGAGGTGTTAGCACTTAAATTATACACATTGGACATTGTGTACTTTGATGAATGAGCCTTTCCTGCAAGAATAGTATGACTGTTGACAGACTGTATCAGTCATTCATTTAGTAAATTGGTGGTCAGTGCAGCCTGTGTGAGGAAATCAGCACCTGAAATAGGTTGAGCAATGTTGGTTAATTTGTAAGTCCACTTTCAGTTCTCAAAGAGGCAATTGTCAGCCTCAAACGTATTGTGACCATATGCACATATGACGGACTTGTTAACTGCCATTAAATTGGCCTTAGTGTGGCAGTGTGCTGATCTCTGATCCCATTTGATTAATAACACTAGCCCTGCATAGTGGTTGGTAATGAACAGCCTTTGTGATGTAGTGCCTTGTAGTCATTCGGTAGTCATAAGCTTTGGAGGCATGGCGATAGAAGCGTTAGGCTGAGCAGTCCTATACTGTCTTTTTGACATAGGGTGCTAACTGTTCTAAAACAGTAGGTGCTGTTAATGGGTGTCAAACTGTTGCACCTGAGCCAAATCGTCTCTCGGCATTGAGGTGCAAACATAATTTCTTGCACTTCATTGCCAGTTGACCAAAATGTCTGTGGAACAGTAAACATTTGTCCGAATGGTCTCATGGCTGTGAAACCACTGTGGGCATGTGCAAGGGGCTCGTTTGTGCTCAGCTGTCATGATCAATAGTTGCAACATTTACGACTGCTTAGTTAGCCGCTTGACAGTGGCATGGGGAGTTCACAGGTCCTCGAGAACACTCTGTGACTTTCAGGCAGATGTGGCATGGTAGCAAGGCAGCAGCATGTTGGGCTGGTCACTCATCCTTCAGAGTGAATGGAAATTATCACGGTGGCCACTGTGACATATGTTTTGGGCAAGGTGTGTGCTTTATTGGTAACTAATATAATGGTTGCCCTTCCTGAGCAATTAAAATTAACCTCATTTTGGTAGCAATTGTTGTTGACAAATGTGTAACAGTAAAGCATCCAAACTGATAATCATTCCATGCAGATGTCTCCAGAATTCAGACAGAATCATGTCATAATGCCTCTCATGGTACAGGACTTGTGTGAGCCTTTGACCCATTGATTTTTTGCAATGTGAAATAAGCACCATCATGAGGGCATTGTAGGCTTGGTGCAGGGAGCATCATAATATAATGTCCAACACTACTGAAGTAACACGTTGATCAAGATTACTGGTCACCAAAGTGAACTATTTAAAAGAGTTACTAATTTGCTGTTACTTGAAAATGCTCTCCATTTACTGCAACTAAGTTTTCAATCGATTAGTTGCAAACAGTGGGGCCTGAATTTGCAAATACAGTGTGGGAGGACTGCGAAAGCTGACGAGTGGATATTTCTGTTGATCTCACATGTGGTACCAGTGAACGCGAAATGACTGGAAATATGTTCGCTCTGAATTTTATGTCTTATGACAGTGCTGTAATTATGTGTGAAGCAATGTTATGTGATTATATCACTGTGTCCAATTTCATCACCAGTGTGTTTGAAACCATGATGTTCCAAAGTGGATCGGTGTGTGGCACGGAGTCTAGTGGTTGAAAAACGGGAGGCGGGCAATGTAGAATCTGTATGTCATTTTTAATGACCTGGACGGTACCACTGATGGAATGTAGAAGGTTACGTGTGGTATGCCTGACGGTACTTATCTATGCCAACTGCAGCAGATAACCTATCCACGAGAGCAGAATTGCTTCTTTGGGTTCACAAATTATGGAAGAACACTATCTTCTACAAATAAAATACATTCACGGACTAACAGTGTAATACACTGAGGTGTCAAAAGTTATGGGTTGCCTCCTGATATCATGTTGGACGTGCTTTTACCCGGAGTAGTGTAGCAACATGAAGTGGCGTGGACTCAATATATTGTTGGAAGACCCCTGCAGAAATATCATCCCATGCTGTCTCTCTAAGTGTGAATGTTCCTGGTACACAAGTTTGTGCATGAACTGACATCTCAATTATGTCCCATAAATGTATGAAAGGATTCACGTTGGGTGATCCTGGTGCCTAAATCATACACTTGAATTGTTCAGAAAGTTATTCAAACCGAGTGCGAACAATTGTGGCCCGGTGACCAGGTACACTGTCATCTATAAAAATTCCACCATTGTTTCAAACATGAATAGTTGCAAATGGTCTCCAAGTAGCTGAACATAAACATTTCCATTCAATGATTGGTCCAGTTGGACCAGAGGAGCAAGTCCATTCTATTTAAACACAGCCCACACAATTATGGAGCCACCAATAGCTTGCACTGTGCTTGAAATTTGCTACTATCGAAACACTCTTGACACTGCGGATCTCAGAATACTGAATTCCCTAATGATTTTTGAAGTGGAAAGTCCCGCACATCTAGCAGCAACTACCATTCCATGTTCAAAGTCTGTTAATTCGCCTCATATAGCTGTAATCAGGTTGGAAACATTTCACATGAATCACTCAAATACAAATGACTGGTCTGCTAATGCATTGTCCTTTTATACACTGTATACATGATATTACCACCATGTGCACATTGCTATTCTATGACTGTTTTTCACCTCAGTGTAAACCACACTTTATTGTGCACAGATACAAAAGACACATGTGTACACATTAGCAAACAAACCAGAACAGGAAGAATCAAAGAACATGAGAAATTAGAGAGACACTGCACTTGTCACATATCAATTAGTTGATTATATCACTCCCACAACCGGATTTTGTCAATTCCCAATGTAAAAGTAGATATCAAAATCATTCACGGAACCATTGACTGCATGTGAATGATTTGGTGTAGATAAAAATAAATGAATACCTTATCCCCATTCAGTATTTCAATTTTGTGGGCAAATAATGTAGAATAAGTGATAAAGTCTGCTCTGATATGACACTTGTGGCAAAATTACTACATGGACTAGAGAATGTTTACAAGACTTGGCAGTGTCAACACAGCACTAGGACTACTACCTACAAAGTTCTGTGACTATAATGAAATGGAATTAGATTGCATTAGATTTAGTTTTTGTGCCAGAGACCCAAAAATGAGATGATTCTCATGGGTGTGAAACAAGTCAGAAAGTGTAACATAAAAAAATAAAAAAAAACATCTGAATATAATAATCACTACCCTGATCAATTATCAGCAGACTGTCAAAATAGGTAAATGCATTTCAGCAAACTAGAACACCTAATATTTACAGAATTAATACTCTGTCAGGATGAAACACAGCTATGCACTTTTAATAAATTTATCATTCATAAAATACCTAATCTTGTCAGTTGTGACCTATTGGTGCAAACTAAAATTTTTCCTTAAGATGGTCTAACAGTTGCTGTTAAGATATTTATTTGTAGAGTAGAAGGAGTTGCCTACCAGAGAGTCTTTCAAACTCTGTTTAAACTGTGCTTTATCTGAAGCCAAGTTTTTAATGGTTGCTGGTGATTTATTGAAAATGTGTGTTCCTGGATATTGGACCCCTTTCTGATCCAAGGTAAGTGATTTTAGGTTTTTATGTGGATTGTTCTTATTCCTAGTACTGATACTATGTATTGAGCAATTGGTTGGAAATGGAGATACATTACTTGCAACAAATTACATTAAGAATAAATATACTGAGAAGCAATGGTTAGGATACAAAGTTCCTTGAACAGGTTTCTACATGATTTTCTTGAATTTACACAACAAATGAGTCTTGTTATATGCTTTTCTTGCTAAAAACTTTTGCTCGGCTTCGACAGTTACTCCAGAATATGATCCCATATGACATTACAGAAAGAAAATAAGAAAAGTATGCAAGTTCTTATTATATTTACTACACCTGACATCATTCTGATTGCAAATACCATCCCAACTGAATTTATTATCGAGTTATAATCCCAGAAATTTAACACTGTCAACCTCTTTGATCTGCATGTCTTCATGTGCTATACACATGCTAGAAGGAAATCTCTTGCAGGTTCTGGTGTGTCTTTACAAAGTTTAATGTCAGTGAATTAGTTTTAAATCATTTATTAATGTCAGTGAAAACTTGATTAGCAGCCATTTCTAAATCTGTACTTGACTTCCTACTTATTGCAATGTCTGTACCATCTGCAACAAAACAAACTTAGCATCTGGCAATGTAATGGGCAAGAAGTCATTAATGCACGCAAGAAAAAGCAATAGACCCAAGATGGAACCTCCAGGAACACTACACGTAATTAATTCCCAGTCAGATGAAGACTGACTGCTTAATGCTCGGGTATTTCACAATGACACCCTTTGTTTCCTGTTAGTTAAATAAGACTCAAACCATTTCGCAGCACTACTGTTGACACCATAATATTCTAATTTACTTAAGAGAATGCTGTGATTCACACAGTAAAAGGCTTTCAAGAGGTCACAGTAAATGCCACTAACCTCTAATTTGTTATCTAGTTCATTAAGTACATTCTCACTATGCATGTAAATAGCTTTCTCTCTATCAGAAAGTTTTTAGAAACCCAAACTATGACTAGAACAATATATTATTTGCAGTCATATACTTAAGGAGACACTTGAATACAACCTTTTCAAATATTTTTGGAAAAGTTGGCGAAAGTGAAATTAGGTGATAGTTTGATGGAATGTCTTTATCCCCCTTCTTGTAAAGAGGCTTAACTTCGACATATTTTAGCCAGTCTGCAAATGTTCTGCTGATAAGAGATTGATTACACAAATAGCTTCAGACAGAATTCACCTTGCATGAGCACTCTTTGATTAACTTTGTTGATATAATTTACCATAACCACTAGAATACTTAGATGTTAAGGATTTTATAATGGATGCTACTTCTTTGGGAGACGTGTCATTCCATTTTACTGCAGTTATTTGTAAAGACTGGTCTCAGATACTCCACTGCACTGTTTACTGAACCTGAAAAGCCCAAGCAGTCAGTAATAGAAACAAAGTACTTGTTTAAGAGGTTTGCAACATTACATGCATTTGTCACCAATGTCTCATATATTTTTAGAGCTATCTGTTCCTCTTCCTTTTTGGCCTACCTGTCCCTGTCTGCACAAACAAGGCAAAAAACACAAGATTATTGTTTCACATGTATAACTTGCTCTACTCTGTATCTGCTCCACAGGATGATTTGCCCTGCAAAAAGTTTTAAGTTTGTTTATTTACCTGGCAGCTGCAGTTAAATGTTTTGCAGTACCATAGTGAATTCACAAGTAAGATATTTTCTTGGATACAACAATTATGTACACAACTAAACATATCTTTAACTGTAGGCCCACTTCCCACTCTCTTCACTTGCATGTATCAGCCTGAATGCCTTACACCTCATATATATGGCGTGTGACGAGGGCCTCCCGTCGGGGAGACTGCTCGCCTGGTGCAAGTCTTTTGATTTGACCGCCACTTTGGCGACTTGCACGTCGATGGGGATGAAATGATGATGACTAGGACTACACAACACCCAATCCCTGAGCGGAGAAAATCTTCGACCCAGCCGGGAATTGAACCCGGGCCCTTAGGATTGACAGTCCGTCGCACTGACCACTCAGCTACTGGTGGCCAACACATGTATGTAATCAACCTTAATGCATCGACATCTACACATAAACAAGTCATTACAAGCAAGTGGCACACAGAATTGTCATTATCCTGAACAAGTGGCTCAAAACATGTTGTACAATTATTTATCATTTCCTTCAGGTCACATGAAGACTTGAATTCAGACACTCAGTTTGAACACCTATGGTTTAATATACAGCACTTTTAAACTGCGCGTATGCTAGACATTGTCTACAATCTAAACCCATAGGATGTACTCCCCCAGATGATGAGAGAGAGAGAGAGAGAGAGAGAGAGAGAGAGAGAGAGAGAGAGAGAGAGAGAGAATTTTAATTCTCTACTAGTAAAGTTAATAACAATGTTACCCTCGGGGTAATCAGTGCATGTTTCAGCAAGTGGAAGGCAAGGTTGGTCATAACATTAGCAGATCAACAGTAAGCTCAATTAGAAATTAGAAATTCAACTTTTCTTCAGATGAGGGCAGTGTAAGGGATCACTGTAATTTTTGCCAGATTTACTACTAGTCATACTTTGAATTCTTTCTCTATCATGTCAGAAAATGTAGCTGAGACAACTAAACATTACAAAGAGGTTATAAATCATATTCTAAATACATACTCATACTGGACTATGTGGTAATCTATATGACTGTGAACTTTACCCAAAAATATTACTATTCCATTACTAGAAATTTAAAGCCCCATAATGAAATTTAATGCACAATTTCTATTGACTGTTTTGATGAGATGAAATTTTCTTTCTAGATCAGATTAAGTTTTTGTTCCACAGACCCAAAAATGACATGACTCTCATGGGCATGGAACATGTCAGAAAGTATAACATAAAAAATATAGAACACATGAATACAACACTCACTTCCCCAATCATTTGGCAGGAGATTGTCACAATATGTGAACATATTACAATAAATTGGAACTGCTAATATTTACAGAATTAATACACTATCAGAATGAAACCTAGTTATAAGTATTTGATAAATTTATCATCATACCTAATCTTAACTGTTGTGACCAAGTGCTGTCAAAACAGAAATTTTTACATAAGCTGGTCTAACTGTCCCTGTTAGGATATTCGTCTGAAGAGTAGATGAGTTTCCTACCAAAAAGTCTTTCAGACTCTGTTTAAGCTGTAATTTATCTGAAGCCAAGTTTTTAATGGTTGCTGGCAGTTAACTGAATCTGTGTGTTCCTGAATATTGGGCGACTTTTTGGACCAAGGTACGTGATGTCGGGTTTTTATATAGATTGTTCTTATCACTAGTATCGATACTATATATTGAGCTATTGGTTGTAAATAGGCACATTATTTTCAACAAATTTCATTAAGGACTAAATATACTGACAAGCAGTGGGTAGAATATCCTATTCCTTGTGTCCACTACTACAATAACTTTGTCTAGACTTCGAAGCTGAACATGCTATCCTATTGTACTGACACGCCTTTTGGCACTATTACACTGACAGATAATAGCAGGAATTGGCACAAGCGCGGAGGGTGTGCAAGTTATTTTATTCAATAGAAAAGGTTAAGCTCAGAAGTATTTGCATTTCGGTTGAAGAGATTTGGGAAGCTCCAACATTCCTGCTTGTTACGCTCGTTGAAATTGTGTGGGTTAATCAATATTATTATTATCATCGTCGTCATTACGACGAAGGTATTAAGCTCTACAGGATCTCTCCAAATATTTTATGTCGTTTCTTTTACGGCTTCTGCGCTTCGTCAACCCTCCTCCTTTCTCCGGGCTTGGGACCGGCAACAGTAACTGCAGAGCTACTTAATTCACTCCAACAGTAACTGCAGGCAGAGTTAAAGTGGTTTCCCATACCAACATTTCAATTTGTACGTTCACACTACAAACAAATTTATGATAAGTGCTACTCCTTTCAACTCTGCTGGACTTCAATTTTCTCTATGAACTGCAGCAAATAAAAATAAATAGAGATGGGGCCCCTCCACGCCTGCACCAACGTGGTGACCAAACCAAAAGTTCTACTGTCACCTCCATAAACATGTTAGTTGTCTAGTATGTGGTTCACAGGATGCTGGGCTGTGACGTTGTCCGTGCATCTGGGTAAGGCTACGCATTAACACGGTCCATCAGGTGATAGATAGTGGACGAAACACGAGTGAGGGTAGCGATTTGAAGAGCAGAGGAAAAAAAGTGCCATGGCTCGTGCCGTGGGAAAAAAACCTCTGCGACAGTGGGATGGGTAGTAAGAGCAGTAGTGGCTTACTAGCTGCGATAGTTCATGCAAGGTTGGATTTGTTAGTATAGGTATCATGCATCATTACCATGACAAGCGATGGCGATGTGTCCCAGTTGTTGCTGCTGCTGCATTGCTGGAACAATCAAGATCGTTATACAGTAGTGGGAGATCGGCCATAGATCATCTCACTGTGTGGGGGATGTGTGGAGCTTGTTTGCATGCAGTGTACGGTACAGCTTCCCTGTGTGGTGCCAGTTATTCGGCAGTGTACTCCAATCCAGCTGGATATCCAGTAATGGGTCTGATAAACAGGGGCTCGCCTGTGCCGTTATGTTTGCGTATGCTTGGCCATAGATGTTATGTCCTTACAAGTATGTCTTTTGGTCTTTTATGTTTCCATCTATGGTTGTGGTCGTAGTTCCCCAGATTCAGAATAAACGGGTTCTGCGAATGTCTGGAGTTTCTGTATAGTCTTGTGGTGAGTTTGTGGATTACCTCCGTGAGAGTCTCAAGTCGGTATTCCCGGTGAAGGACCGCGATGCGTGTGTATCGTGGAGCATTGCTTATGATTTTGAGTACTTTGTTTTGTATGAGCTGCAGACGGCGCAGACGTGTAGGCACAGCGTATCCCCAGACAGGAGCTGCGTACGTCATCAGGGGTCGGATAAGTGTCATGTACATGGACCTCGACACCCTTCTGTTCAGTGTGCTATGCCTGTTGAGCATAGGATAGAGCTGTTTGAGCCTCGCGCTAGCTCGGTTGGTCATGTGTTGTATGTGGTCCCCCCAGAGTAATTTCCGGTCCAGCCAGACACCGAGGTATTTGACTTTCTCGCGAAAACGTATTGGGCGTGCATGTAGAGTTATTGGTCTGCAGTAGCGGTGTTTGCGCAGTTGCTTCGGTCTTCTAGTGAACAGAACGGCTTCGCACTTGTCGACGTTTACTCTAACACGCCATTTCTCCAACCAAGGCTCAGCCACTCTGAGTGCAGTCTGTAGGCGTGACGTAATGTTTGATGGTTTCCAATCTTGCGCAAGGATGGCTGTGTCATCCGCGTAGATTGCCATCATTGTGTTGTGTGTGGTTGGGAGATCGTTTATGTAGAGGTTAAACAGCAGGGGCCCTAGGACGCTTCCCTGGGGTACTCCCGCGTGTATACCGTGTTGTGTTGATTGTTTTCCCTGCACGTCAGTGTTGAAACTCCTGTCTGTGAGGTATGAGTGTATTAGACGCAGCAGCCCGTCAGGGAATCCCACGTCGCTCAGTTTGCGGATGAGGCCGTTGTGCCATAGACGGTCGAAAGCCTTTTCAATGTCCAGGAACACTGCCCCTGTAGTTTTGTTTATGTTGAAGCCATGTGTTATATGTTCAACGACCCGTAGGAGTTGTTGTGTTGTGGAGTGGTGATTCCTGAAGCCGAATTGCTCCGGTCTCAGGATGTCATTTGTTATGCAGTGCCTAGTGATGCGTTTGAGAATCACCTTCTCAACAATCTTACTGAGCGAACTCAGAAGGCTGATGGGTCGGTAATTTTGTGGGAGGCTGTGGTCTTTCCCCGGCTTCCTGAACATCAGGACCTTGGCCGTCTTCCAAAAGGCGGGGAAGTGTTGGTGTTTTAGTATGGCATTCGTTATGTGTGTTAGGTACTCAGTTGCTTTATCCGTGAACTCCTGGAGGACACGGTTTTGAATGCCATCATGACCAGGGGCTTTCCTAGCAGCGGAATGCATTATAGCCCAGGAGACTTCGGCTGTGCTAGCATGTCGAATGTCGTCGCGCGATGGTTGGGCTAGAATGCGTGTAACCTCTTGGTCAGTAGCAAGTGTGAACACTGGATCTGATGGTACCAGGTTCGGTGTGAATGACGCTGCGAGTGTTCGAGCCATTAGTTCTGCTTTCTCTTCCGCTGAGTATGCAGGTCCGTCAGGCCCTTGAAGCGTTGGGGTGTATATTTTCTCCCTGGTGAAATGTCGGGCTAGCTGCCACACGCCAGGTCGTGCGGTGTCCAGCCCTTCGAGTTTTTGATTCCACTGTTGTGTTCTATGTGTTTGTATTTTATCGTGTATGATGCCCTGTAGTCTGTTAATGTGCCGTTTGAAGTACGGGCGCCTGGTGTGCTGCCATTGTCTCCTGAGGCGATCCCTCATTGAGATTAGGCCCAGGATTTCCTGGGGCAGGGCCGCACTGCGTTGTTGTGAGGTGCGATCAGGTATGGTGCCTGCCATTGCATCCCGGACGGCGTTAGTGAGGGTTTCCACTGCCTCGTCAATTTGTCCTGTTTCGTTAATTTCGTGTATAGGTGGGATGTGGCTATCAAGCGTTTGCTTGAACAATGTCCAATTCGCACGCCCGTAGTCCAATATCTTGCGTTGTTCTGTGTGCTGCAGTGTTTCCTCGATGTATAGTATTACAGGTTGGTGGTTTGAGGGCAGATCATTTTCAACGGCAACGTTGAGTGTCGTTGTAATGCCCTTGATGAGGGCCATGTCTATCACGTCTGGCCTGTGTCCCCTCTGATAGGGAATGTGCGTCGGTTCAGCCGGCGCTAGTGTAATGTAGTTTCTACCTAGCGAATGTTCGTACAGTTTTTTGCCGTTGGGATTTCGTATGCGTGAGTTCCATTCTGGTTGTTTTGCGTTCAGATCTCCAGCGACTATTACTCGCGGTGAAATGTTGAGTAATGTGCTGATATCGCGTGTTGAGATGCCTACAGGGCTGTTGTATACCGATATCAGCGTGGTGTAGGCTCCGTTGAACTTGACTCTGACGGCCGTAGCCTCGATTTTTTCCAGTTCAGGGAGCTCTATGTTTGTGTGCTCAATGTCTTTGTGTATGACGATTGCAGTTCCACCTGCCATGGCGTCGCCCGGTCGGTCGGTACGATAGACACAATAGCCAGGAAAGTATAATTGTTTGTGCGGTTTAAGTTTAGTCTCGCTCAGTAGCGCGACAAGGATTCCCTTGCGCTCCATGAACGCGGCAAATTCTGCCCTTTTGTTGTGGATCGAGTCTGCATTCCAGAACAGGATCCGTGATAGTGTATGCGGGTCTGCGTTATGGGCCGGGTGTGGTGTATTATTCATGTAAGAGTGTGAAAGAGTGTTGTGATGGCAGTGTGTATGACAGCCCAGTATTGCCCGGGTTCGGCGCTCATGAGCTGGGTGATGAGTGTAGTGACGGCCGTCAGCACCTTGGTAAGGATTTGAACGGTCGTGTGTCGGGGGAATAGTGTTTCCAGTATTCCCCCAGGTGGTGTGCTGGTGTTGGGTGTGGCAGCCTGAGGTGCTGTTGTGGAGTTAGCGGCCGCTTGTGCGGGTATTGGTGTGTTGTTAGGAGCGGCATTTGTGCATTGTGGCAGAGGTTGTGGCGCCTGTGTTACTTCTGTGGTGAGGGGGATGGTAGTGTGAGTTACAGTCTCGGTGTCTTGTTGACTGTTTTCCTGTGTGTTGCTGTTCCGTTGTTGCTGTGTGGCCTGTTGTGGTGGTTTCGTGTTCCCCGCCCTGTGTTTGCGTGTGCGTCTATTCCTCCTCTGGGCTTGGGGTTCGGGGGGTTCTTGTGTGGGTGTATTTTCTTGTATACGATGCGTTTCTTCGCAGCGCATGATTTCCGGGAGTGGGGTCGTGTTGTTTGGGGGCATAGGTGTTGGTACCGATACTTGCTGGGTTTCAGGTGTTGCCTGTGGTTGTTGTGTGGCTGTTGCAGCGGTTGTTTCACGTGTGTGTGTAGGGCGCTGAAGTTCCACAGCCTGTGCCGTCCGGCAAACGTTACGCCGTTCCTTACTGGGTTCGGCGCTGGCCTTGGACGTGGTATGTCGTACAGTACCCTACTTATGTCTCGCTTTCGCTTCAGCGCCTGTTTGTATGAGTTGCACTGTCTGAAGTTTGCCGCATGGGGCCCACCGCAGTTGGCACAGCGTCGCTGGTTTGGTTGTATTTGTGTACATGTGTTGGATCTGTGATTGCCAGCGCATCCGCGGCAGCGAGTTGCCAGGCCGCAGCGGAGGGCCGAGTGGCCGAACCGCTGGCAGTTGTTGCATTGTTGGGGGACGTTGGGTGGTTCATAGTGTTCTACACGTACGTCCATCTGCAGAAAGCTCTTTATCTGCAGGATGGCGCGGGAATCAGCCGTGTCGGCTAACTCAACCATGTAGTGTGGTAACGGTGCGTGTGTACGGAACCCTGTCATCCGGGAGGCACTTTTGCAGTCGAATCCCAGATAACAAAGGGCCGCTTGGGGGTGCTGGGGTCCACTCCATTGATCACGTACTGCTGGGTTCTCTCGTCCAGCGTTCTGTACGTGTAATGTTCAATCTTCCGATCTTTGAGGAAGGTCAGAAGATCTTTATATTCTTTGTCTGTGGCAACGTACAATGAGGCCCTATCCCCCGAGTACTTTGCATGTAATGTGCTGTTTATGTGCCTCTCCGCGAATGCAGTGTTAAGGTCACTAAGGTTCCCGTGGTTTTGTATAACAACCGGGGGGAAACCAGTCTTGTGTTGTGTGGGCACTGCTGTGGCTTTGTGTGCTTTGTTGTTGTTCGCCACAGCTGTGTTTGCGTTTTGTTTTGTGTTAATGTTGCTAGCCTGAGATGAGCTAGTGGGTGTAGGCAACAGCGCCTTTCGGTTGCCTAGCGAGTTTGGTTGCTCGCTTGTTTGTGCGGGTGTTTTTTTGTGTCTGCGTTTTGGGCCCTCCACCTGCCAGGGCTCTGTGTAGTGGTTTTCTGTATCCTCATCCGCCGCCGCTGCCTCGGTTTCTTGTGGCTGCGACGCCGGTGGGAGAATGGTGCATGACTGTCCAGTGACAGGGGAATGTAAGGTAATGTTTAGTGTAGCTGTCTTGGTGGGAGAGACGTCCGCCCCGAAAAGTTCGGTGATTAGCCGACGCGACTCGAGCTGCTTTTGCGCTTTCGCGCTAAGCTGTCGAGCGTCGCCAGCCGCTCCCTTGCCTTCGGTAGCGGGCGGGGCGCGGGTTTCGGCGGGTGCAGTCGATCCTCGCGCCTCTTGTGTTGCAGTCTTGCTGCGGGTGATAGCAGGGGAAGTGCTAGTAGCGTCCGCCATTTCGCACTTAGGATTGTTTATTGGGTGGGAAGGGGGAAACGACAATTTTACTTTTCTCGAAAGGCGAGAGAAGTGTAACTTGTTCCCTATGGAAGTGGGTGGTCCCTACTTACGCTAACATGCGCTGTTCGTGCAAGCGCGGCACCTAAAGGAGGTGCGGAAGAAGAATGGCCTGCAGCACGCGGGCTTGGTCCCGTGAAGGAGCCCAGGTACTGCCTCAGAGTCCCTAAAAGAACGTGAGAATCACGTTGGGGGCGTTGGGTAACCAAAGGCTACCGGGAGCTGCGAGCCGAAGCTCTTTCACGGCAGTCCGCGACTGGTTGCGCGGCTTTGCGTCGAAGGGGAGTAGGCTCAACCCTTCGGCACTCGGCCGGTTGCCGCTGGGCGGCTGCGCCGGGAGCGGCTGATGCGCACTCCCCGGGCGCTGCCGGGCGACTGGCTGCGGAGCGCTGGTAGCGGCCGGCTGGCGCGCGGCAGGCTGGGGGGGGGGGGGGGGTAGCGGGCGAGCTACGGCTGTTGGCGGTCGGCGCCTGCGCTGCGAGGTCCTCTCCGCTCGGCGTCCACGCGACTATGAACTGCAGCGTTTTTTTTTTTTTTTTTTTTTTTTTTTTCCTTTATTGAATTTCAATTCCCCCCAAAGGGGGCGGGCTGGCAGCAGCTTAGGACGCCGCTCTGCAGCCTACAGATTTTCTGACAAAGAGCAGGAGAATAAATAATAATAAAAAAACAGGCGATAAAATCGGGGACTTAGTGAGTAACAAGGTGAAAAGAAAATGGGGAAATTAAAACAAGCAACAGAGGGATGATGAAGCGAATAAAAATACATACGGAGCAGACAGGGAAAACAACAGACAGTTAAAAAAAACACGGCGACAGTCTGGATTCTGTTCGCAAAGTATATAAAATTCACACCCAGCGACAGCATGGTTTCTGTTCGCAACACAACACTGAATAGGCACTAGAACACAGCACGAAAAAGTCGGCAAAGGTGACACCACAGTCGAGAGCAGGTGGGGGAAACTGGACAGGAGATGGGAAAACAAAAGGGGGGAAAGGAGAGTAAAAGCGAAGGGGGGGGGGGGGGGGGGGAACCGGGAAAGGAGCTGATGGAGGATGAGGACCCATAAGAGGGGTAGGGGGCAGACGCGACAGGGAGGGGGGTAGGTAGAGGAGGGGAATACAAAAGGACTGGGGGGGAGAAGGGAGGTAGGGAGAGCCGTAGTGGGGAGGAAACAGGACGGAAGGGGGGGGGGGGGGGAAGAGGGAGCCCAGGGAAAGGACAGAGGAAAGGAGGGGGAGGGAGGATCAGAGTTGATAGGAAGGATAAATGGAGGGAGAGAGGGCATCATCCGGGAGGGGGAGCTGACGGAAGCCACCTTGGGAAAGGAGATGGAGGGTGTAGAGATGGAGGGTAGGGGGGACACAACGGTGAAGACGTGGCAGGGGGCGAGGATGGGAGAGGAGGGGAGCAACCAGGGGGTGAGGGGGTGCAAGACGGCGGGAGGTGTAGAGGATGCGGATATGTTCGAGGAAGAGGAGCAGATGGGGGAAAGGAATGAGATCATAGAGGATCCGCGTGGGGGACGGGAGGCGGATACGGAAGGCGAGGCGGAGTGCATGACGCTCAAGGATTTGGAGGGACTGATAGAATTTGGGGGGGGGCAGATATCCAGGCAGGACTGGCATAACAGAGGATGGGACGGATTAAGGATTTGTAGGTGTGGAGGATGGTGGAGGGGTGCAACCCCCATGTCCGGCCAGAGAGGAGCTTGAGGAGGCGGAGGCGGTTGTGGGCTTTGGATTGGATGGACCTGCAGCGCCGAAGACTCGCTATTTATAGGCTACAAGATTGCCGCTCACAACTATCGATAGTTAACGAGTGTCGAACCATTGCAAAGAAATTTATTACACTTGTATTTCCATGGACCCAGCTTTCGTTGAATTAGTCAATTTACTTTGTTTTGCAATACTTGTAAATATGTAATAAAGCGATACAAGTACAGTGTTTGGCGGTGAATCGCACAAGACTTTAATAACAGCGAAACAAGGGGAAGTGATATAGTTCTCAGAAGTTACCACATCCCATTTGAAGGCGTTGTGAGTATTAACTTTGAAGACGAAATTTTTGGCGAGCGGGAAGATCTGTGTTTGTTATTGTTTTGGTCAAGATAGTAGGTGCTTCGTGGAACTGTAGTGGTAACTCAGCCATAGGCTTCATGCTGTTCCGATTTATAAGAAACGAAAAGCAGAACGCAAAATGGGTTGAAAAATTGTTGGAGAGAGAATAGGAAACGTAATATACATTGACATTCTGGGAGGCAAGTGAGTTGATCAGTTAAAATGATTGTGGTTAGCATATCGTATTTTCCCGTAGAATATAAATGTAGAGGATTTATCTAATACTGTGTCGTATGTGCTCAAGCTGCAAGTACAGCGCTGTACTGAGAACATTATAAACTGCAGATTTAGTTTCATAGTTGTAAGTGTATATTAAAGAGTACAAAGGTATGTTGTATGCAACTTAGTACTGTTTATATGGTTGATGGAAGGCTTCTTGAAAGTTAACTCTCATTTAAACATTTTGAGTTGTTAAGTAGTGAAGTTCTTGACGGGCGCAGGTTCAAATCCTGCCTCGGGCATGGGTGTGTGTGATGTCCTTAGGTTAGTTAGGTTTAAGTAGTTCTAAGTTCTAGGGGACTTATGACCTAAGATGTTGAGTCCCATAGTGCTCAGAGCCATTTGAACCATTTGAAGTTGTTGAACTTTGTTTTCAGTCACTGAAGTGTTTAACGATGAAACTTGCTAAAAGCAGAAGGTGACATGCAGCTAAACAGTAGATAGTGTGAGAAATTTTTTCATTTGCAAAACAAGATACTGAAGTAGCAGGTAAGGGTTTATGCGGCTTACATTCAGAAAATCAGTGTCTTCAAAATTCGCTGTTTATTATTAATCTTAAGTACTAGTGGGGAGTAAATGGTTTAGGGTGTAAGTATATGAATTTCAGTGTTAGAACAGACAATTTCTAAATATTAGCTGCGCTGATTAAAAAGAATATGCTGTAGTACAGATTGAATAAAATTGTGCTGTCAGTCTTGTTTGTGGGCCAGTACAGTGAGAAAGATTTCTAAGTGCAAAGCAGGCAGTGCTGACGTTTTTTGGGTTGTACCAAAAAGATGCACACACCGAACAAATGTTCCAACAGTAATTAAGCTTCTTTCTAGATAATTTAGTCCTGTTTCCTTGCCAATTGGCAGTCATTGCCTTATCAATATTTGTGAGGCGGAAAGCGAAAAGGGACCTCTTGTCGAAAATTTAGGAATTTGAGTTTTTGTAGTTTTTACATTCAGCATTGCATTCTGAACAACTTGTAAAAAAATTTTATTTCTATCTCTAAATTTGAGGAAGTTATGGCAGGTTGAATATTTATGACATGAAAGAGGTGTTTTGCGATATGGGCTTTTAAAGTTTCACTTTATTATCAGTGCTTGACTTGACATATTTAAGAAACAAATTCTGCATATATATTACACTTAAAATGTCCTTTGTCAAGTGGTTTGGATTTTTTAAAATTAACACTTCACAATAAGTGGATTACTCCCTGAGACCTATATCACATCAGAGTGTAAATACATTTGAAACCAAATAAATTGGCCCCTTGTCGAGAAATATATAGCAAGCCCCGTGCTTATTTTTTTGGCATAATATTTATATTTTTACACTATGTTATGGCATCTTTTGGATCAAATTTTGATCCTGCAGCAATTAATTGTAGTTGCCAAACGACTTGATTTTCTGTTCATAAAAAAAAGTCTGAATGGGGTTAAAGGCACTTTAACAAGAGCGTTTTCACCTCTTCTTTTTTCTACTGGAATATTTGTTTGTTCAGGTTCTTCATCAGGATCTTTACTGTCGCTGACTTGAGTTTCTGGTTCACATTCTGAGCCTACTTCAAGACACATAATGTCTTTGTAGTTCTCTTTGCAATAGATCCTGATGTTTTTAAAAGGATACTGTTTTTGTTGTCTTGTCATGCCTGGAGGAATTACTGCAGCAGGAAACCCAGTGGGTTCATTGTCATTGGGGAAGATGCGATACACAAATTCATTTCCATCAATGTCCAATTTGCAATGTACTCTACCTTTGTAGCTAACACTGAACTCAAAGTGGTTGTATTTAGTTATGTGAGGTACTTTGTTAGCATTATTATCCTTCAAGAAATTTAGCCAGTCATATGTATTCACAGCAACTTCACCTATTTCATTTCCAACAGCAACAGTTGAGTTAACATGTGTTGTAGATGTAGATTTCTCAATGCAGTCGGCGAACTCTTGTATGGAAGAGATATAGGTGACCCTAAATCTTTTCTTTAAAAGTCCAGATGCCCAGTCACATGCAAATTGTGTGTGACCTACTGGCATGAATGACAAAACAGTTCTCTTATTTTTGTTATTACTGATTCTCCGAGCAAGATATCGTAATAAGATGTTGTTCTTGTTCTGACCTACACAATTGTCAGCATGAATGAACATTGTCTTCTCCATGACTGTAGCTTTCGAGTAGTTGTGGAAAAGACTGGCAACAACATTGGATCCCTTTGTTGTTCCTACACTTTCTGGGAGTAGATAGTTTACTTGTTTGTTCACAGTCTCACAAATAACCCCAAATATTCCTATTCTGAATGGAACCAAGAACTAAATAGGTCCAGGCTGCAACGGGTTACTGGGTATGTAAACCTGCTGGGCCACGTCAAAACCATAGTGTGCACAACTTCTATCACCATCTTCAAAATTTTCCTTAGTCTTTTTGATAGTTCCCTTATAAAACTCTCTTTATTTGGCAACAAGTTGTAGATGGGACCTCATTTTTTCAATAGTTTCCATTTTAGTTTCTTCAGGCACTGATGCCATTGCAGTTCCTGGAGTGAAATACCATTGGCAAAATGCACAAAGATCTGATTTGGGCTTCATGACAACTATTTTTGGTCATATCTCTTTCCAAATATTACAGAACACTTTACTTGATACTGGTTTTACGGGCATATCATTTGCAAAGGAAGCCATGTAAGTTTCAAAAATTTTGGCTTTATTAGCACATGAAGGTAGAAGTTTGAAATTTGCATTAAATTGAGTGCTACTTCTGCCTGGTAAAATTATGGCATGTTGTTCTGCGTAGTTGTGTAAAAACTTTACAGCAAACTCTGAATCAGAAAAAGAAGTCACATTCTTAGGAAGTTTTCTTGCATTACCATGAGCTTTGACAGTCAATCCTGTATCATTTTACATTTTTGTTAGAGCGCTTTAGTCTTTTAATTTTAATATTGTTGGAAAACATGTAAGTGTTTTTACAAACATGCCAACCTTTTACTTAGTATTTACTTCTGGTTGTTTCCTCTCAGTTTGTACTTTATGTTTATGAGCTGTCAAAGAAGAATCTGAAGTTACACACCGCAATTGGCCTAAAATTACTTGATCTAATGTGTTGACATTGTTCTCATACTGATCAATCTCAGGACATTCATGACGTATTTCCAAATAGTCATCAACTGAACAGTAATTGCAACATTCTTCTTTGCTCCCGCAACCTGCTTTTAAAAACTCTGAAACGAGAGCATGATCTCTGTCAGCATCAAAAGAGTCAATTAAATTTATGCAGCCATCAGGTCAAAGTCTTGAGCACCATTGTTCTCATCTACAACTTGATCACTATTAACTTTTCGTTCTATTTCAATAATAACATTATCAGTAACATTATCGTTGTTACCTAAGGCTTCATTAAACTTCGGAATGTCTTGTAATAAAGAAATACCATATAGGTTTTTGCTTGTACTGAAAATTTTACTCTTCCGACAAGAGGTCAATTTTTGCTTTCCGCTTCACATTTACTATCTGAGGCTACTGGCATGTTTTTTGCTCAAGGTCAGGTGCTGATGCTACACCCATCTGCTTAGACCTGTGACGTACCTGTGATGTGGTGTTAATGTCATGGTGAGGTTTGATGTTTCTGTGTGTTTGTAGATGGTGTGTTGTAGTATTTGGGGGTGCTCTCTTGTGCTAGATGTATGTTAGTGAGTTGTTTGACATGAATTGAATGTTTCAGGTTGCTATTGGAAGAATTTCTGCTGGTTCTCTGCTGAGATAGTTTGAATTTTCACATTGTACCTGATGGATTCATTTTTATGCTCAGAAATATTAGTGACATGTGTTTCTTATGGTCAGAGATTTAATATTAATTTTTTCTTTCTTCTTCAGTTGTGAATAAGATAGAGATATTTATGAATAGGTCATTACGTGTTGCAATGGGAGATATTTTCATACATATAATTATAAACAGATAGCTATTGAGGCCTCACTTAGACCATACATTACTAAGTGCCTTGTTAGAGGTTGCTTCCTATCAGCTGAAGGTTATGCTACTTTACTACTTGATGTTCCGAGCAAGAGTGGACGAGAGCTCGCTAGAAACTTGATACAAACCGCAGAGCAGCACTGGTTATGACTCATGGGTACAATGATACTAATACGGACAGCAATCGATAACTTCAACCCCTGACAATTGTGGTATCATACGTTGATACCACATTCCTCCCTCGCAAATCTGCGAATGGCCGTTGAATGTGGTTTATGGCCGCCACGTGGGGGACGCCAAGCTGATGTAGTCGAGGAGGTGGGGAGCCTGACTGCAGGCGGGGCATGCCCACCCACACCCTGCCATTCCGACCAATGGGAGACAGGAAATGCCTGGAAATCTACTCCAGGGTGCACATCAACATGAGGCATCTGCGCTTCTACAACTATGGGAGCAACCGAAGGGTCGACCTCCATCGGGTCGGGGCACCTGACCAGCATCAAAGACTGGAAATCAGGAAGTGCAGACTGTTCTGTGGCGTTGGATGGCGTTGTAACCTGAATTTCACTGTGCCCTATCACAGTTGAAGGCACCTGGTCCACCTGGTCACCGCAGCGTTGCTGGCACTGCGGGCGACTTCCCTGTGAGACATGGTATGCGCGCTGGCACGTCATCGCGCGGCAAAGGCGAAGCTATGGGTGCTGGCACCCAGGGGTGAGGAGAACAAGAAAGAGGTCCCTTCGGGGGCACCCCCGACGGCGCCGACACTGGAAACATAGGGCAAGTGGCAGAGACACCACGGCTAAAGAGACGCATCTGCTTCTAATACCTGGACACCTCACCAGATGGACCTGATATGACAAACATAGCACGACCAAGATGGCGAATGGTGCACCCTTTCAACCATCGGCGATTGCCGTGGGAATGATGAAAATAGACAATATCATCAGGCAAGATTTTGTGGGTCTGCCATGGCAAAGAAACGCGGTGTGGGGGATGCAACAAATGCAGAGTTCTGTGAGGATGACCTTGCAGTGATTCACCTGCAAAGCACCGTCGCATGGCTGCGATCGGTACAAAGACAAAAACAACAAAAGAGCATCCTAACAAGAATGAGAATCAATCAATTTAGACATTTGCGACTTAAATGTCTGAACGAATCTTTCAACGGATCCCTTCGATTGAGGGGAGAATGGTGCTGAAGTTAATTGCTGAATACCATTAGCTTCATAAAAGGTTTTGAACCCTGCAGACACAAATTGAGGTCCACTGTCAGCAACAATGACTTGTGGCAGTCCTTCTATGCTAAATATAGAAGACAAGTATTTGATGGTAGCAAACTATGTTGATGACATGTGAACAACAGATGGAAAAGTGCTGAAAGAATTAACCATCATGCATCCCAAACAGGACAAGCGAAATCTAAATGTAAGCTATTCTGTGGCAAAGTTCCCTTAGGCCAAGAGAAAATTTTCTGCGGTGGTGCGGATTGGTTTTCTGCACAAACAGAACAAGAACAACAAATCTTTGGTATGTCAGCAACAATACCAAACCAGGTACGGTGACGGTGGGCTAACTGTTTTGTCTGTACGATACTCTAATGACCTTGGTGAAGAAGTCATAGCACAGGTGACTGCAAAGAACAAGGAACAATAAAACGAGACTGATCGATCTCCGTGCAGAGCAAAATAACACCACGTTGAACAAAAAGTCGTCTGCACAAAAAAGAAAAGACGAACCAATGGATCTTCGATCCAAATTTTATAAAAAGTAACATAACACAAAACAACACTTAATACTAGGTTGTTAGCTGCTGCTGTGGTTATACAACAGAAGTCAGCAGAAAAACTTTCTACTACATCATCATTTTGCACACCAGTGAACATACAAGCCTGTTCGGAAGAGTCGAACAGCAAGTCTTCAGCTATTGGCTATCTGGGTAATGTGTTGGAGTGGGTTTTTGTAACTCCAAAAATCAAAGCAAGAGCTTCCTTCTCGATCTGCGAGTAGTTACGCTGCGCAGAGGAGAGTAGCTTTGATGCAAATGCAATCAGGCAATCGCGCAAACCAATTTTGTGTGCAAGAACAGCTCCGATCCCAAAATCGGAAGGGTCAACCATGAGGCCAAGAGGTTATGTACTAGATAACAATGCAGATTTAAGCTGCTGAAAGGCACATTCGCATTCAGGCAGCCAATTGAACGAAACGTTCTTTCAACATAGTTGATGTAACACTGCTGCAAGAGATGATACGTGAGGCAAAAACTTGTGATAATAATTGAGCTTTCCAAGGATGAATTGTAATTATTTAACTGTCTTGCATGCTGGTAGCTCTGATATTGCTCTTATATGATCCGGACTTAGGTGGATGCCTTGAGAGTTTATTACGTGTCCTAAGTAGGATAACTATTCAGAAAAAAATGTACACCTGTCCTTATTGAGTTTGTCCATTCTCATGTAACACTTCAAATAACTGTCTCAAATTATGCAAATGTTCATGCTGTGTAGAAGCAGAAGCTATGATGTCATCTAGGTAATTACACACCGAAGAAACCGATGCACAGAGTCTGTAAGTACTGCTGAAATAGTGCAGGTGCAGAGGCTCATCCAAACAGAAGCCTCTTAAATATGTAGAGACCTAAATGCGTTTTCATGATGAGAATCTTGTGGGATTCGTCATCCACAGGAATTTGAAGATATGCATCTTGCAAATCTAACTTGGAAAAATATTTACCTTGACACAATTTGTTAAACAAGTCTTCTGGACGTGGCGTAGGAAATGTTGCAACAACAAGTTGAGGATTGATGGCAGCTTTAAAATCCATGCACAGTCGCAATTTGCCTGATGGTTTTGTTAAGATAACCGACAGTGAAGCCCATAGTGATGCTGTCGCTGGTTCAATCACTCCTTGTTCCTTAAGTGCATGCAGTGTTTTAGCAACTTAATCTAGAAAGCGCATGAGGCTGTGCATTGTCCTTCAATTCAGTATGCGTCTGAAAATATGTCTCGTGCCCTAAACCTGGCGAAAAAATATCAGCAAACTCTTGACATAGTTCGGAAACACTGTTGGTGGGAACATGTTTAGTGACGGCTAGAATGTCATCGTGTATAATTAAGGAGAATACATCAAATAAATCAAGATCAGGAATGTTTACAGCTGAGGGTGAACACAGTACATGAAAAGAAATCACTTGAGTTTGCCCACGGTATGTCGCTGGCAAACTGCCCAGTCCTAAAACCTGATACTTTGACCACTGTAGGTAGCTAACGTAACATTTGCGTTACTCAGTGGAGGTGAACCAAGCAATTCGTAAGTTTTATGATTCATGAGTGTAACAGAAGCTCCAGTGTCCAACTGAAAAGGGATCATATGATTCTGAATGTTCAAGTCTACAAAAAGTTTGTTCTGCCATCAGCGAAAAATGGCATTGAGAAGCAGTGTGCACTGGCTTATGTTGACAGGAAGATCGTGTGTGACGGGTCTCCTTACGTCGGCTTGCACTGGCATCACAAAGAAAATTCACACACTCGGGCAATGTCACAGGTACTGGAGGCAAATGTACAACATTTATTTCCATTGCTTACGGCTCATTTTGGAAACCGTTCCGGTGGAAGCCACTTTGTCTGGAAATGTAATATGGAGCATTAGATTTTTGTATTTTGAGGCACACTGCCTGGACATGTCCCTTCTTGTTGCAAAAATGGCACATGGCCTTCTGCGATGGGTAGTTCTAGTGTGAGTGCTTTGAAGTACATTGCGGACATGAGCGCAAAGCAGGCGGCTTCTGTCGGTGCATAACAGGTGTCTTTTTCCTGGAAGTGAATTGGGCAGGCATGCACCGAGCTGGTACAGCATCATGTATGTGTGATGCGCGTGCAGCCAGCTTGCTAACCTGACAGACAGCGGGAGGCGATTCAAAAGAATTTGCAGCAAAATCCAAAGTGTCCTGCCTGTCCAAAATGTCCAACACTTGTTCTAAAGTGGGGTTGGATAATTCAAGAATTTGATTTCTAATGCATGTGTCTGACATGTTTTGCACAATAGTGTCCTGTACCATGATGTCAGAATATGATATGCCACAAGAACATGAAAAGCCACAGTTGCGAGTGAGGCCTTGCAAAGTGGCTACCCACTCACGGTAATTCTGCTGAGGTGCACGTTTTGTGTGGAAAAATTTGTACTGCTGAGTGACAACATTCACACTTTCCTTGTAATAATCAGTTAATTCCCGAACAAGTTCTTCGAAACTGTGCTGATCTGGAGAACTTCTCGGGAAGAGTTTGAGGAGAATGTGGTACGATGCCACGTCAACACAAGATAAAAGCACATGCAGCCGTGTTTTACTTTGGATGTCATATGCAGCAAGGTGGTGTGAAAACTGTACGTGTCACTCCTGCCAGCTTTCCACGCAGAAGTCAAATGCGCGAAACAGCGGCGCTGTGACCTGCTGTACGGCCAGCTCCTGTGCAGCTGGTACTTGTGGTACAGCTTGTTGTTGTCCCTGGACAAGCAGACCCAATGTGTGTAGTAGTGCGTTGGGCTGCTGATTCTGTAATCGTAACAGTTCTGCCTCTGGATTTGTCATCACAACGAAAGCAAATAATCACGAACGGGACTAGGAAAAAATGTCATGCACTCACAATCACACCATGCGGAGAGGATGGGTGGCACAGCCGGGTATATAGTCTGTAAACATGTATAAATAGGCTGCTGTCACTGTTCCACTTTCCAAAAAATCTGTACCTTTAACCTTGTCGCCAATTGTTATGACGACGACGAACGAGTCGTCGCCAGTGTTGACTGGTGGCCAATGCTAAATAGAAACATATAAATCACAGCAGGTTTGTCAGTAACGTCGATAACGTGCTGGCTGAATGGTCTGGATCTGCAACGACTAAAAGAATTAAAAGTCGTTGGTAAAAAAATAAGATATATTGTACTTAACTGGTTGTACAGGATTCTTATTGGCTGCATACATATAATTATAAACAGATAGCTATTGAGGCCTCGTTTGGGCCATATGTTACTAAGTGCCTTGTTAGAGGTTGCTTCCTATCAGCTGAAGGCTTTACTACTTGACGTCCCGAGCAAGAGTGGATGAGAGCTCGCTAGAAAGTTGATACTAGCCATGGAGCGGCGCTGGTTGCAACTCGCGGGTCCAACGATACTAATATGGACTGTGGTCGATAACTTCAACCCCTAACAAGTGTGGTATCGAACATCGATACCACACTATGTATGGTATGAGTTTGTTGACTATAGTTTCTTTGTGTATATTGAAACTGGTGATGACCAATTTTTCATAAATTTTGGGATTTTTCTTGTCAGTGTGTGGTAATTGTGTTGGACTGTGATTGGTTGATATCATGGTTAATGATGTACCATTAGAATATGTTTCTGATATTAGTCATGTGGGCATGGTTTGGTTTGTTGTACTGTGGTCTTTGTATTAGGTAGAGTAAGTGAAAGTGTGGAAAATAGATTTTAGCATTTGAGTGTGTTTCTTTTTGTACAGTGGGCTTTGTTTTTTGGTGCTATATAGGCCAATTTGTGTCATCGGGTTTTGGAGTTGGGTGCAAGTTCACGATATCAAGACCTTTGCTTGAGGATTATGGGTGAAGTGAAATTTGCAACACCATGTTTTAGAGTTGTATGTTGGTTCCTGGTGTCGAGGGCTTTGTTGGAGCTATGTAGGTGAAAATTGTGGTGTTGAGTTTTTTAGTTGTGTATGGGTTACTGGTATTGTAGTCCTCATTTGAGGTATCGAAATTTACAACACCAATAGATTTTGTTTTTGTAATTTTTTTGTGTTAAATTTTGAGGATTTCATGTGCTTGATTCTTGGGCAACTATTTGTTTTGCTGTAATGACATTATTCTTACTGTTGTATATTTGTCCGTGCCCGAAACCACCTCCTTCATTGAGTTCTCCTGTCAGTTTCATTCTGATGTTGGAGTTAAATACTTCAATGTTATTTATGTTTGTTTGCAGTCGTAATAAGTGATGTCATGGTCACCGTATTGTATGTGCTTGAAATAGTTTAAACCATATTGATGACATTACTGTTCAAAACAGGTGGGTGGAGTCATGATTTTGTTTTGCCAATCTACCTTTTATAATAGTTAGAGCAGTAGATCCCTTTATGTAGACTGATTTTGTTCTTCAGATATAGTTTGTGTGTCTAACTAGAAATAATGCTGTGTTCCAAGGATCATTGGTCTGTTTGTACCAAAATGGTGTAGGTTACATTGGTTTTACACTCTGTGTCTTCTGTGTCTACGTTCTAGCTACTTACAGATTAGCAGCTAGCTCACTGGCTGGAAAGTAACAATAATGAATATATTGGTCTCTGTCACTGATCATGTTACTGTGAAGGAATATTGACATTTAGTTCTAAATAGCCCAAGCAATCGTAGTCTTATGCCACAAGGTTTTTGTTAAATACCTCTCTTCAGGCAGATGTTGCCAGAAGAAGCAATTTCAGTTCAGGTTTAAAATTGTGTAAAGGTTTCCAGCAACCAGGCACCTATGATTTTATTCTTCAGTTTCTATTTACCATGACTGGTTTTGAATTCACAAGAGATTTATTATCAGATGGGACATATTTATTGCATATTTCCAGCATTGTTGTGGCTCATGTAGCTGTGGCCAGAGAACAAAACATGTACACACTGAATGTAGTGAGAAGTATGTACAGTTCACGCCTGGCCACAGCAGCACCACTCCAGCAGTGCTGGAAACATGCACCATCTGATGATAAGGCAACAGTTGGCTCTCCCCATCCTGTGCATCATACTGCACCTGAGAATGCTGTCTGGTGGGTAAAAAAAATCAGTCATTATAGTGGGCATATAGGTGTCATGAAAGAATTGTAGTGTGGCTGTGAAAAATCAGTTCAAGCTGAACTGTGATCTGCACCATCAATACAGGACAGAGATCTAACTTAGGAATTATATCCTATGGTGTGAAGATATTTGAGAAGCTCCCATCTGACATACAGCAAGTAATTGGTTATCTCAGCCAATTAAAAACATTCCTGGTGATGTCTCCTTCCACTGCTTATCTTAGTGCAAGGGTTTGATTCCTCCTTTAGATGGATGGCAAGTAGTATGTTGTAAACTATACTGTGTAATAACAGATTTAGGTTACTATTTTCTTTGAAAAATACTTTATTAATTACGTAAATATTAAGTTCCTGTTAAGACAGTCTGCAGCTACCTAACGTAACTGAAGTCACAGCAGCTTTCTTTCTAATTCATTAGAACACTTTTAACTGGCAGAGACAGAACTATTATTAAGCAGTATTGTGATAGTTTCTTGTTAATATAATGTAGGGCTTAAGCAATGTTTGGTTGTTTACTTGTTCCATAGCCCTGTAAGTTCACCTTCTTGGTGGGATGTAAAGAATATGGTGGATGAGTAGAAGGAATCACTATTCTTTCGAAATTGTGATGGTTTATTTATGTCAAGCCACGTTAGTAAATGTATATCTTGTGAAGGAGCTGTTAGAATGTGTGACGTTTGCCTGCTTTATTTCTTCCTTGATAGTCCTCTGTGTCGGCGTGCTGCATTGTTATACTAGCTGAAAAATAGTTGGTGGAAGCTCAACACTGACTACTGTAAATGATGTAGCCAACAGTTGCACAATTGCGATTCACAGTTCTTTACTTTCACTGTTCACAACCTGCCCAATATTACACAATTATATGGCACATTAACTATGGGTTATTGTTGAAAAGCCTCATTAATAGGTTGCAGGCAACATCAGCATATTGCTGCAATAGTTTGCCATTGAATATCTATGAGCAGTGAAAACCTAACTAGGCAGTTCTTGCAGAATAATACAATGTGTGTGACACTATTTCTCAAATAAATTGAACAGACATTGTCATTAATTGTTCTAACACACGGCTTATTTGTGTTACACTTATTCCACTGTTAAGTTGATGGATTGTTGTTAATTTAACGAATACATAATTCCTGTCTGAAAATCGGCTGTGGACTGACTGTCTCAGCACCAAAAATCAGTTTTTTGTATATTCCCACAATAATAGGCACTGACGCTTTACATTTGCACTGTTTAAGTTACAGAAATTACAATTAAAATTTAACTCATAACTCATTCTTTTTAGTAGTTCCTTCTACCACAAAGATTAGGCCGAATCATTTGTTTAAATAATGAAATTAATATAGTTACACAAACAATACTTTTGACAAACCTGGTAATTATTTTGGAATTAATTAAGGGCTGACTTTGCTAATATGTTTTTGAATAGAGCCAAATAGATACTTAAAGAATCTGAGTAGTTTTTCTTCCAAATGTTTATATTTACTACAGAATTTATATTTGTTTATAAGTCAACAATAGAATCTGTCACAAAACAATTACTGATTTCACCCTATAACAAAAATTTAACTAGGAATGGTCAAAATAAATTAGGAAATTAATTACATATACAAAAGTAGGCACAAAATTTGACCTCGTGCTATATTCCTTAAGACGGAGGGCCAGCATCTCTCTTTTATGGAAATGCAGATTATATTCATACATGTAAAGGTAACTAGGCAAAAATTAAAATTAAAATAATTTAAGGAGGCAGGTGGAAAAATAAGAGACGAAGTAAAGAGATCCCAGCTTGCTTCGTCACAAATGCGTAAGGCCTTGAAGATGCACCTATAAAATGACTCTTGGTAAACACTAGCATCACTGTCCGCAGCTGCCCATTTACATTGTGAATGCAACATGTTACCAGATTAGCTGATTATATGCTTCACCATTTGACAGCTTAATATTTGCTCAAATGCAGCAGTTTTCACTCCTAGGTGCTTCATTGGCAATGGAGTGGTGTACTCTACACACAAAATTCATGTTACTAATCAGTACATATTTAATTCTTTTCTAATTTGGCATACAGTGATGTTATTCTACTTATGTTTGTTCTTTTCACTCATTCAGTATATCTTTGATTTATTTTCAGAAAGATATCGCAACTTCAGTAGTACCACAACAGAACAACTACAGGAGCGAAATGTACACCTCGCCACTCTAAATTGGGGCCCAGCTCATCACCAGACTGCAGAAGGACGTCTCTGTGAAATAGGATACCCTGGACTGTATTTAAGCTCTTATGGGGTGTGATGGTTACAGAAACATCGGCCAGCTTGTCACAAGCTAGTAATGTTGGTGACTGGGCTGAGGATGCTGTTCTGATCAAGACTGACCCACATCTCGTTTTGGACAATCCCTCCACCACTCCAAATGCTCCACAAAAAACTGAGGCTTCATTGTCATGACAGACTGCCCATCAGCTCTCGAACATACAAGGTACCATGGCGAATAAGTTCCGCTGCCATCCTTAGCCTGATGTTCCTTCCATGGTGTGGCCAAGAAGGCGAACGATTTGGCGTCGCACTTCTGTATGTTGAATTGAACTTGTGATCGCTTAGAGACTGCTGGTACTTTACCACCACCAGCAAGAGATGATGGGCTACGCTTCATCGTGTGTCATTCGCCCTGATGCCACCCACTCAGACCATGGGCACTACCCACAGGTGCCACCTAGCCACAGCAAAGGCCACCTGGCAGGACGGCCATTGCCGGACGTCCCGATGCCGCAGGGGGATGTGTATCTACCCCTTGGCATACGTGGGGATTTAATGGCGCAGGCATCAGCAGAGCGATCCCTGTGTGGTCAGGGGGCTACAACCAACACGGTACATGGCAGCCCCACCAGAACAGACTGGCTACCGTGCTGGATATCAGGTGCAAAGAAATCCATGGTCATCGTTGACACAGAAAGCGACACTGCACAATGCATGGTGGAAAACACATCCAGGAAGGTGTCCTCGCCCAATAGATGGGGAATGAGCGGGACTGAGATGCTACAATGAGGAAGTGGGCTAAAGATTTCAATGCACAATGGACATTATGCACCATGTAAGGCTCCCTTCCCCAATTGGCTTGATCTTCAGGAAAATTTTGAAGAATGGAGTTCAAAACCCTACAGGGGACCATCACATACAGGCTGAAACGTGGGAAACTCCTTTTAATCGCCTCTTATGACAGGCAGGAATACCTAGGGCCTAATCTTACCCCTGGACATGCAGGGGGAGAACCATCAGTGATTTCACCATACAGGCAAAGCAAAGATGACTGATGTGAATCTTCTACTTACTATCTAAACATTTTGGGGATAACTGGAAGAGCATAGGAGATTTAGATTTCTGTGCAAACTTCATTGGTGCAGTTCCTATTGTAACTGGCAGTGAGGAAGGGGTTTGTACATCAGCTTGTGGTTGCTTGAAAGGAGCACGAGGACCTTACGAAATATTAAGAGAAACCAAAAGAATGGCCATTCCCAAGATTCTATAAATCAAAATATTTACCAGAAAGACATGCTGAGTTTGATATGAAATGATTAATGTGACCATATTTATTGTGTAATAAAAATGTTTTCAAAGACAAATGGCACCAAAAAGGACATCATTAACACTGTTATTCTACAATAGTAACAAAAATAAATACTTAGTTATGTATTTGCCTCATTAATTTTTTTTTAATTTTTATATTTGTATTTAGTCATGGCATATTAAGACTGTCACATTTTCCTTAAATATGAAGAACAGAATTGCAAAATTGATTTCACTTTTTCATGTTTCTAGAAGTACATTTCAAACATAACAACTTCACATTTTAAAATTTGTGAAAAATTTCCCAGGTTACAGGTAATGAGTTTTTTTGTCATTATGCAATTTGAAATGATGCTCCCCAGTTACACATAGTGGACAATTTCATAAGACAATGAATTCACGGGCAATGAACATAAGTACATTCTCTCAAAGAATGCATTTTGGACCTTCGGCATTAGTATCTAACTGCATAGATAGTAAATTGAGCCAGATATAGCTTACTGTTGATGCAATTTTTAATGTTGCTGGAAAATATTACAGTGTTACTGACAGATAACTACAGGTAAGTTCTTAAATATGCATGGCAGTGTTGTTCCAATTTGATGGGCATTTGGATACCAATTTGAATTTCATTCGTCTCCTGCAACATCAACCTCAATGACATGCAGAGAATGCATCTACATAATAATTATCTAATAAATAAGATGTTTCATGAGACTTTTAGGGGTGCCACTGAATGGGATGAGGGCTTTTGGGAAGTAATCATCACGAATAGTTAAGTAAAATTTCCACAGGCATGATGAATTAACCCCATGCTAATATACAAATGGAGTAACCAATTTCGAATGAGATGTTTACCCTGTTTTTATTTTTCAAGGAAACTGCCACAAGACGTACATTCTTCCCAGACTACTCCCCGTGCCATTTCTTCCTGTGTGGACCTCAAGGGCAAAGACCATATTCCTTGATTTCTAACAACCGAATTGAGAAAGTGCACCACCACAGTTAATGAAAATGGTAGACTATATCTGCTAGAAAGAACTCGGGGAAAAAAATGGGACTAAGACTTTAACACCTGTGATGTTTCTAACGGGTCTCATACCTGGTACCTCACACATTTCAAATTCTCGTTACAGAGATAATGTTAGGATAACGTATTTCTTTGTTTATTTTAGATGAAAATATGGCCTTCCAGAACTTCCAGTTTCTGTTCACCTTATACACTGAAGTGACAGAAGTCATGGGCTACACCCTAATATATTGTCAGACCACCTTCTGCCTGACGTAGTGCAGCAACTTTATGTGGCATGAATTCAGAAAGTCATTAGAAGTTCCCTGCAGAAATATTGAGCCATGCTGCCTCTACAGCCACCCATGATTCTGAAAGTGTTGCTGGTGCAAGATTTTGTGCACAAACTGAGTCTTAATTTTGTACCGTAAATGCTTGATGCGATTCATGTCAAGTGATCCAGGTGGCCAAATCATTTGCTCAAATTGTGTAGAATATTCTTCAAACTAATCATGAACAGTTGTGGTGTGGTGATATGGTCAATTGTTAAATGAAGTCCATAAATGGTTGCAAATGCCCTGCAAGTAGCTGAACATAACCATTTCGTCAACCATTGGTTCAGCTGGACCAGAGGATCCAGTCCAGTCTGTGTAAACTCAGTCCACACCATTATGGAGTCACAAACTGCTTGCACAGTGCCTTGTTGATAACTTGGGTCCATGGCTTCATGAGGTCTGCACCACACTAGAATCCTACCTTCAGCTCTTACCAACTGAAACAGGAACTCATCTGACCTGGCTACAGTTCTCCAGTCATCTAGGGTCCAATCAATGTGGTCATGAGCCTAGGAGAGGCACTGCAGTCTATATCGTGCTGTTAGCAAAGGTACTCCTGTCGGTTGTCTCCTTTCATAGCCAATTAACACCAAATTTCACCATGCTGTCCTAACGGATATATTCATCATGTCCCACAACAGTTTCTGCAGTTATTTCATGCAGTGCTGTTTGTCTGTAAGCACTGACAACTCTATGCTGCATTTGTCAAGAATGTATACGGAGTTCCTTTAATACTTTGTTCTTATCTTCCTCCCTCATTCTTTCTTCTTCTTGTCTACTAACAGCTTATCTTATTAAGAAAGAAAATGTATGCACTGAGACACTGGAATCTCCATTAATATGATGACTGCCATGAGGTCATAGCAGAGCCTCACCCCTAACACTGTGTGCCTGGTTTGGCCTGGTGGTGAAACATCCATCCCTATGCATGTGGCAGTCAACATGTTAAAAGTCACACACACTATTAAGACTTTTTTTCATTTCTTCCCCGCGTCTCCCCTCTCCACCTCTAAGGAACTATACATCTAAAAATTTATTCACAGTGCTAGAAAAGAAATAAAATAACAGTTTACAATGCTTGCACTTCAAGATGACAATCACTTGAAATGATGTCATGTAGCTGACCACACATTTCATGTCTTAAAGAAGTTAGACTTCACATCTATCAAGACTGGCACTGAACTTCAATTAATTTCCTCCTGAATTTGGTCCTTCATTTCCTGGATGGTGTTTGGTGGGTCCACTGGAAGATCTGAGATTTCAAATGACCCCAAAGGAACAAATCACATACTGGAAGGTCAGGGGATCTTGGAGGCCAGGAAATGTCCCCACTGTTGGAGATCAGATGACCAGGAAAGATGTTCTGCAGCATGTTAATGGAATGCTGCAAGGTATGGTCTTGTTGAAAGAATGTCTCTAAAGTTACAGGAAGTTGTCACATTAGGGTGTGTTTCACTATGTGAACATAATGTTTTGTATTCATGGTACCGGCATTAGCACAGTCGTCTTAGAAGAAATAGCACCCAACAATTCCAAACATTAATATACTGCACCACACCACCACTTTATAACTGAAGTTGTGTTTCATGAAGCATTTCAGGGTTTTCACATGATCAGTCGCTAAAGTTTTGCTTGTCAGCAAAGCCTGACACCTCATCATTCATTGTCAGATTGTTGCACAGACGTGGTGGTGTTGAACATCAAAAATTTCTGGTGAAAGAATAGTATTTTCAGGAGCTCATTTGCATCAGTTTTTTGCACTATCTGAATTTTGTATAGGTAGTTTTGCAGTTCTTTGTGCTATATTCACCACACACTGCAATCTGTTGCGTCAAGTTTCAGCACGTGCTTTTGTGCAGAATGCCTGGAATTTCGGCTGAAGGCTTCTTCCATTCTTGCAACATTCTCTAGTGTACACATCCATTTTGCACTTCCATCCCTCTTTTGCACCTCATCACCCATTTCCTCAAAGTTCTGTACCTGTACTTTGATAGCATATGCTGATGGGACAGGAAATCACCTTCGTGGCAACAACACGTTGTTCACTGGCCCATGATGGCATCTCCACTGAACATGAATATCAGGGTCAGTGGCAACACTCCCGTTTTGTGATTCCTACTTCCAGTGTTGCCAAATCTCTCATTTCACTGCCGCACCTGTTGTTTGTTATTTTACCTTTCATATCCAAAGCTGAAGAACCAATGCATGTGTATATGACATTGGTAAGTGCATCAAGTGATCTTCAGTGGTTTCAGTTGTAGTTTTCATGTTCATGTTTCATTAATATTCCTGATGCACACTTAATTGTGAAATCATAATGCAATGGACAATATGGAGATACTACTATACCTGAAAAATAAACTTACTTCCTTACTACTTTATTTTCCAAGAGGCTAAATTACTGCCTCAGATTAATTTTACAAGTAGTTAGCAAAGTTTGTGTCAAATGTTATCAAACAGCGTTTTTTCCAAAGATTGTAGCCAATGGATTATACTCCCAGCCAATATTGCAACTTATTTTTACTCTCTGCATAGGACATTACATTACTATGAAATAAACACAAGTGACCTCAACTTACAACATTAGTCTTCCTTCTTCTCTGACTTTGAACTATGAAAATGACATGTGCATATGGCATATTTTGCCAGGGGTACCCTTTCAGGGAGATTGTCAGCTGCAAGTCATTTTAGTTGATTTCATTTTGATGACTTACATGCTGGTATTGATGAGGACAAAACAATACCCAGTCCCCAAGCAGAGGAAACTGCTGACTCTGCTGGTAATCAAATCCAGGCCCCTTAAATGGCATTCAGCCACACTGACCACTAAACTATGAAGGTGGGAGTGAACTATGAAATGCAGTTAAAAAAAGTTCATAATTGAAGTATCAAAAATTTCAGTTATATGCTTAAAATAATTAGACATCACTTTTGATTATAGATCTTCACAGTTATTAATTTACAAGATATGTCCACAAGGCAAGTTCCATTTGGTTATATAAAACAAACGTGCACAGACACAGACAGAAAAAATATTTATTGTAAAAAATCTGCAACTGTTAAACTACTTTTTTACATAGCTTCTAAAATTTTGTAGACACTTGTCATACCGTGGCACAAGTTTTTGTATGCCTTCTTCATAGAAGGTTGCCACCTGTGTATTCAACTATGTGGTAACATGTTCTTTTAGCTTGTCATTATCATTGAAGTGTTGACTACCAAGGACAGATTTTAGGTGTAAGAAGAGAGCTAGGAGCAAGGTCCAGGCTGTACAGAGGATGATCAAATGCATCCCAGTGAAATTCTCATAAGAGCTGTGAGGTTGGGCATTATTGTGGGAAAAAACACCTTTTGACAGTAATCCTTGGCGCTTGTTCTGTATTGCACGGCACAATTTCTTGATGGTCTCTCAGTAACCATGTGCATTGATTTCTTACCATGAGGCCAATCAATCAATCAATCAGCAAAATGCCTTTTCTGTCCCAAAAAACGGTGCACATGACTTTTAGAGGTGTCAAGATTTGCTTAGGCTTAACCTTTGTTGGGGATGAAGTGTGCCTCCATTCCATTGATTGCTGTTTTGTTTCAGGGGTGTCTTACATTACCCAAGTTTCATCCCCCCCCATGACTATCCGAGAAAGAAAACCATTGATGTCTTCACTGTACTGTGTCAAAAACTGAAGTGCACTGCCCATCCATTGTTTTTTGTGTTTTTCAGCAAGTAATTTGGGTACCCAACATGAGCAAAGTTTCTGAAATTTCAGTTTTTCAGTAACAATTTCATGAATTAGTGATAGTGAGATTTGCAGAACTTTCATAGCAAGGGCACTAAGTGTAAACTTATGGTTGTGCTTAATCTTCTCTTCAATTGTGTGAACCAGTTCATCAGTAACCACAGACGGGCATTCACTCCATTCTTCATCGTGAACTTGATCACGTCCTTCATTTAACAGTCTGACCCATCTTCTAACCATTGAATCACTCATAGCATTTTGTCCATAAACCTCACAGATTTGCCAATGAATTTCCTTTGGTTTAACTTTCTTTGCATTTAGAAAATGAATCGCAGATCTGATTTCACACGTGACGGCATTTTCAATTATGGCTGACATTATAAAGAAGCACTACAAAGCACATGTCGGCAGTAGCAATTTGAAAATGGCTTACATGTCTGCTCATTGAGGCAGAGTAACTGCCGTGCATGCTCGGAACTGCGATCGTAGCACTGCCGCAGATAGAAATAGAAATGGAACTTAATTTGTGGACTACCCTCGTATTATTCAGTGTGGTCATTTAAAGATACAGAAGGGATGAAATTATCATGACTAGACTTTTGAAAATATATTTCTCATTTATCTGAAACAACTCTGTATCTTTATAGTAATTCTACTTTTTTAATAAAAATAAGGAAATGTGATTTTTGGATTATCTTAGAAGAGAATAATTTACAATAAGCACTGTAACTACACACACCTCAAGTGGAGGGTCATTACTACAGTAGCACCGGCAATGCCTGAATGATAAATTCTGATTTAAAGACACTGTAGTTAGGTCAGTATTCCCATTTAATTCTGTTCTTTGATGTGGCCAGTATTCATGAAGAACATATTTCTGTCAGTCTAATGTGATATTTTATAGTTTTAAACAAATGAAATGGTAGTTACATCCCAAAAACAACATTGTAGTGTACATACAGAAGGGAAAAAGCAGGGTTAATAGCACTGGGGGAGTTTAAAATATTGCTTCTTTGGAAACAGCTCATACAAAATAAAACCAGTTTTTAAATTTTTCATAAAACAGTTTTTAAACTAAATATAGCATCACCTGGTTCCTTTAGCGGCTGTGAGGAAGTACATGAACAATGAGTATTATACAACTTCTTTTTAACACTGGTACAGTTTTAAGAAAATCTGCACATGAAAGAAATATTTTATGTACATCATGTTCCTAGCCAAGCATGTTACTCATATTCACTATCCATCAGAACTGCTAAAAACAGTTAAAGTTCAGCACACAGATTATTTCTCCCTGATAAGCTCGGCAATATTTACAGTTAACAGTGACTAAAATAGCTTTTTATGGATTTAAAATTTTTATTCAGTCATAGTCAGAGGAACAATACAATTTGTTTCTACATCTTATGTTCTCAAAGTCTCACACTATTTACTGACAACAGAAGTAAATTTATGCATCTTTCCATAGTATAGTTAACACCATAATCTTGAATTATGATGGAAATAAATTTTTTCAAGTCTCTGTTCCTTTTTACCTACATTTTAGCTCAAGAAATATTTTATAGTTCAGCTAAAGCCAATGACTGATGTAGAAATATCTAGTAGGTGTTACACAAAATATATAACAGGAAAAACAAAAAGAGTCATTAAGATGAAAAGTTCACCTCATGCAGATCTTCTCAAAGAGTGGGTCTGCCTATCACATTTATGATGGATTTACTAATAACCTCATTTGTTTTACTTTTAGCCATCTGAGGGCCTATTAGTATTAAATTTTTAAAAATGAAAAAGTGATTTTTGATGAACAATCAATATTAGTCTGCAGAGAAAGTAATATTTCAATAATTTACTTGAATTTGCAAGAAGAGCACCAAACTTCTGCCTGATACATGATACCCACAGTTAACAAATGTCACAGTACAGATTATAAACCAATACATAATAATAATCTTTCACACAAATAAGAAGATATAAGTAATGTCATTATGTTGAGTCATAATTAGAAAAACATGGCGTAAGAGCAAAAAATAAAAGAATTAGAAACTATCAAAGCAAGTTCTTCCCCCCCCCCCCCCCCCCTGCCCCTTTCAATAGGCAATTACATTTTAACATCAAAGGTTTACTGTCAGTCATGAATCACAGCAGTCTGACAGCCTCCAGATTATCATGGCTTTCCAAAGTTGCTAAGGCTGCATATCATATGATGTGTTATTTCTTCATTAATTTTCATTTTATTGACAATGAATCATTCTTTGATGTTTAATGTGATTGTCTATATGAGACACTTGGAACACAGACACACACACACACACACACACACACACACACACACACACACACACACACACACACACACACTTAATAGGGAGCATGTCCACCGTTTTCACATGGATAACAGCGGTGAGGTGACACATAATGGCATGTAAGCAGTGAGGTCTTGGTAGGTCACTGTAGGGAGCTGGCAATACACCTGCACACCCAAGGCACCCGATTTCCATAAATTCCAGGGGGGGGGGGGGGGGGGGGGGGAAGGGGATGACCTCTGATGCCACGTTCAATCAGGTTCAGATCTGGCTAATTGAGGTGGCCAGCACATCAATTGGAACTCACCACTGTGTTCCTTGAACCATTCTGTCACACTCATGACCCTGTGATATATCACATTATCTTTTTGAAAAATGCCACTGCTTTCGGTAAACATGATTGTCATGAAGGGGTACATGTGGTCTGCAACCAATGTACGATACTCCTTATCTATCATGGCCTAGCGTAAGCTCCACTGGACCCGTGAGTGTCTACTTGAATGTTCCCCAAAGCATAATGGAGCCACTGCCAGCTTGTCTCCATTCCAAGTGAAGGTGTGAAGGAGATGTTCCACTGGAAGATGACAGATTTGCACCCACCCATCGGCATGATGATGATGGCATCGGGATTCAATGCTCTGCCACTGCACCAATGTACAGTGCCAATGGTCACTTGCTCTTTTCAATTGTGGTTGTTGATGTTGTGGTGTTAACATTGGCATATGCTTGGGTCATTGGCTGCAGAGGCCCATCATTACGAGTGTTCAGTGCACTGTGTGTTCAGACATACTTGTACTCTGCCTAGTATTTAAGACTGAGGATTGTTTTGCTACAGTTTACTGCCTGTTCTGTTTTACCAGTCTGCTCAGCCTACAACGTCCGACATCTGTTATGAGTGGCAGTCCCTCAACCCCATGACGTTTGGATGTGGTATCACCATGTGTTGAAGGCAATCACCACAGCACTTCTCAAATACCTGACAAGTTGTGGAGTTTGCAATATGCTCATGCTGAGCCTCGGGCCATTACCATCTGCCCTCAGTCAAACTCAGACTGCGCACCTTCCCCATTCTACATGCGCGCGCGCACACCCACGCACGCACACACAGTGTGTGTGTGTGTGTGTGTGTGTGTGTGTGTGTGTGTGTGTAGCAGTCATTCCTCACAAGGTGACACTGCTATTGATGGAAGGTTGGTGACCATAATGTTCTGTGCATGTCAACCAGTAACTTGCAATATCTCTGTAACACACCGTCAAATTACATTATCATGGCGAGTCCCAACAATTTAAAAAATTATATTATTTCTGACAAAAATCACTTACAAAGAACGGAAAGAAAGAAAGAAGTTAACTTGATTTCTTTATCATCACAGTAATTTCTTTTGTATGGTTGATATGGATATTGTGAAAAAGCTAAAATGTTTAAAAAAATGAGACCATACTAACTGATACCCATATGAAATGAAACAGAAAATCCATTTTTAAATATCCTTATCAGGGTACAACTCCTTATTTACCTTTTAACATGAAATGCCTTAGTCTGAATGGAAATCTCTAGCTAAATAATAACAAAGGCTTGCTGGAGGCCCATTATGCACACAGTAACTAGTACAAAATTGATACTAAAAACCAGTCATATCTGTAAATCACTTACACATAGCAGATCTGATATTCATTTACATGGCAGTACTGGCCAGAAAACAAATTCTTGTAACAACTTCCAGACTTATATTTGTACTGTTCATTTACAGACAAACCACATTATGATTACAACAAAGTAATTTGGCACTCATAAGTGGCTGGAAGTAACTTGTCACTAAAAAAAAGGAAAATAAAAAAAGCAGACCTGCCTGAGTACAGGAGATACAACTTTACATTTAAGAAGCCTGGAGTAAATTATAATAGATACCTAGTTGGCAGACACTGAGGAATGACTGCAAATGGAAAAACAAAATCATCCTGAAATTAATCATACAAGTTTTACCTAAGTGTTAATGAGGAACAGATGATGAAGAAGCAGTATAAGAGGAAGAAGGTGGCAAGATAAACAGAATACCAAAGATACGATAGAAATTTTTCTTTCATATTAGGCAAAAGTGAGAATACGGAGGAACAATCAATGTCCTTGAAAGAAAAATGACTTATGTATTTCAGTTTCTTCATGGTTACTGATCTGTCAGATGAAAACATTTTATTTCTCTGTCTCCTGAACCCTATTTTTCTTGAAATAATTTTAACAAAAAGGAATAATAGTCTAGTAGTGCCATGACATTTAAATAAACCATCATTGTGGAGAATTAAGAGAGCTTAAAACACTGCTCCACATAGTATATACACATTCTTTGACTTTTAGAACAAAGTTTTGATTTCACAGATAGAGGAGGAAAAATGACAGTTGTGTTACAAGTAAACAAAGTTGTCATGACAACATCTGTTTTTACATCTGCAAATATTTGTTGTTGACAGTGATTTAGGACATTATACAGATCCAAACACACACACACACACACACACACACACACACACATACACACACACACACACACACACAGCCCCAGTACCTCCACCCCTTTCCTCCCCCCCCCCCCCCCCCCCCACCCACTCGCACATGAAAGCCAAACATTAATCACATATTTCAACAAAAGCCATATGTACACAAATTGCAAACATTTTAAATAATTATAAAAGATATTTTATGTATAATATTTTTGATGAACAAAAAAACTGTAAGCAGATAGATTAACGTAATAACGATATATTAAGAATGAAATGAATATTAGAGTGAAGGAATAAAGAAGTTTACATTTATAGGATGCTGATGACTGTTTAACATTAAATACATATCTCATTACAATTTTTACATTTATTACTTCAGAACCCAGATCTCCAGAAGGAAATCTATGTAAACCTTGTAGTAGGGCACATTTCTGTTTTCCTGATGAACACTACTCTCACAAGTTTAAACTTTCTTTAGCATTGGTAGGTTCAACACCTCTGGTACTTCTATATCTTCAAGCTTGATTTTTGATGGATTGAAAGGAAATCTTACTGGGAACATGAATTATGTGTCCATCAGCAATGTGGCCTGCAAGAGCAACAAGGTTATGCAAATAGTGATGAATAAAATACACAACATGAACCAGTGTACTTCCATAGGAAAACATCCATGCACCACACACACACACACACACACACACACACACACACACACATACACACACTTCTGGAGGGGAGATGGTGTATTCCTTTACCACAATGAGCAGTTATGGGTACCAGGAAATGCTTGCGGCATGCAGCACCATATTGCACAACATCAATTCACAGCTAACATGTGGGTGGGTTTGGTCAGTGAGTGCTTCATTGAGCAGTACCTTTTACCATCCCACTTATTATCAGACTTTTCTGGAACAGGTTCTTCCCAGTTCGCTTGAAAATGCTACAGTAAATGTGATGCACAGCATGTGGTTCCAGCATAATGGAGTGCATGCTCATTTTGGATTGGCTATTCATAGGTGTTTGAATAAGTCATTATTGCATTAATTGATTGGGCATGGTGGACCAGGTCACTCGATTTGAGTCTTGGTTTCTTTCTGTGAGAGCCATGAAATCTCTCGTGTATCGTAAGCTTGTGTAGTCTGAAATGGATCTCGTCACAAGAATTTTCTTTGCAGGTGTTGCAATCAAAGAAACTCCTGGTGTGTTTGACCATGTCTGGCAGTCAATGCATACTTTGATTTCATCATTGTTGAATGCTAAAATTATACTTTTATACTTGATGCTTGCCAATCAAATGAAATAATGTGGAAACGAACTCATCAGTTGGCATGTTAATGATTTCATGAATGTATTCAAAAAGAGTATTGCCTAGGGGTCCTGAATAAACACAAAACATCTATGGCTTTTTGTAATACAAATATGTTATAATCACTAAATAGCACTTAAAAGGAAACACTGTACATTAACTCCTCACATTGGTGAAGAGCCTTCACACTTTTTTTTATGTATTTGTTAAATCTTCTCAAAACGTACCCAGCTGAGTTCAACTGCTTGAGTTTTAGTACTCCTATAGCTACATGTCAACTTTTGCAGCCCGTCCTTAACATATGATAATCACAATTTGTTTGCCTTGTATTTTTTACTCATTTGTTAAAATACTATGATAGTACAAACTCACTGTTAAATTATCATATCTGCGCTTGTTTGTAATGTACCACTCCACACATCACTTCTGTAGCTTGGTAAGACAGTTTATATTTCTTATGAACTACTAGTGAATGCAACTCCCACTAACATTTGTATTTATTAGGGCCATGTGGAAGGTCCAGGCAAAGCTTTGGCCTAGTTGTACACCATGGAGGTGTACGTGAATAGACCTCAAGTATATGGTGGTAAAGGCAAGGACTCCACTTCAGACAGAAGAGATCGGATGCAAACTGCACTTGTAAGCCCTGACCTGGGCTTCCAATGTGGGAATGAACCCCTGTACATGCCTAACCTTTAATGGAGGGACTCCGGCCTCCACCAGGAAGCTGGTCACTGAACTTGTGCTAAAAGCTCCCGTTGCTAGTTGAATGCCACGATGGTGTACTGGGTCGAGTAAATGCAATGCTGAGGGCACCGGTGTACCATAAACGAGACTCCCATATTCAAGGCAGGATTGAGCAAGGTCTCTGTAGAGCTGCAGCAGCATAGATCGATCTGCATCCCAGTTGGTGTTCCTCAGGCAGCAGAAGGCATTCAGGTGCTGCCAGCACTTCCATTTCAGCTGATGAAGATGAGGAAGCCACGTCAGTCGGGCATCAAAAACCAGTCTTAAGAATCTATATGTATCCTCTACAGTGAGTGGATCATCATTCAGTTAAAAGATCTGGATGAATGGTACGACACTGACAGAAATGCAAGACGCATGACTTCGCGGATGAAAACTGGAAGCACTGGGCTACAGCCCATGACTGCACCTTGTGGATGGCTCCCTGTAGGCGCCGCTTGAAACACCAGTACTGGAGGAGGTCGTCTGCATACAGAGAAGGTGAGACCAACACCCCACAGCTGCTTCTAGACAGTTAATAGACACTAAAAATAGAGATACACTCAATACAGAGCCGTGCGGGATCCCATTCTCCTGGATATGGGGGAACTATGGGAGGTGCCAACTTGGACACGGAAAGTACTGAACAATAGGAAATTTAGGATAAAAATCTGGAGCGGGCCCTGGAGACCTCACTCATATAATGCGGCAAGGATATGATGTCACCAGGTCATGTTGTAAGCTTTTCATAAATCAAAAAATTCGGCAAGCAGATGTTGGTATCTGGAAAAGGCTGTTCAGATTACAGACTTGAGGGAAACAGGTTATCAGTGGAAGAGTGACCCTGGTGGAAATCGCCCTGGCATGGAGCCAGTAGGCCACGTCACTCCAGAACCTAACACAAACGCTGACTTACCATACATTCTAACAGCTTACAAAGAACGTTGGTGAGGCTGATGGGCCGATACCCATCCATATCAAGCGGGATTTTACTGGATTTGAGCACTGGAATGATGGTGCTCTCCCACCATTGCGATGGAAAGATGCTATCGCACCAGATCTGGGAGAAGATGACAAGGAGATGTAGCTTGTAGTCAGACAAGATATGTTTGATCATGTTACTGCAGATCTGATCTCGTCCAGGAACTGTGTCAGGGCAATGTGCAAGGATGCAGAGGAGCTCCGACTTTGTAAATGGTGCATTATAAGGTTCATGGTGACATTGAGTGAACGAGAGGGCTTTCCTTTCCATCTACTGTTTGAGGGTGCAAAATGCTGGGGGATAATTCTCCGACATGGAGGTTGGGGGATAATTCTCAGCAAAGTGCTCGGAAATTGCGTTTGTGTCAGTAGGTAACATGCCATTGATGTTAATGCCAGTAACACCTGTCAGGGTCTGTTACCCACAAACACATCTGATCTTCATTCAGATTTGGGAAGGTGATATATGGCACCAAATGGTCGAGACATACCTCTCCCAACATGCCTGTTTCCATCTTTTTATAAGGTGGTAAACGTGGGCACAGAGCTGTTTTAAAAGCTATTAGGTGCTCTAGGGAAGGGTGCTGCTTATGTCGCTGTAGAGCTCGCTGACACTCGTTAATGGCCTCAGTGATTTCTGATTACCACCAAGGTATTGACTTTCACTGGGGGGAACCCTAAAGAATAAGGGATTGTGTTTTTCGCCACAGGAATGATCATTATAGTGACCTGCTCAACTACCATCGATGGCATCTTGTGGGGAGATTCAGTGGTGACAGCAGAAGTGAAAGCTTCCCAGTCTGCCTTGTTTAAAACCCATCTTGTTGGACGTCCAGGAAGATGGGAAAGTGGTCACTACCACACAAGTCGTCGTGGGCTCTCCAGTGGACAGGTAGGACAAGTCCTGGGCTGCAGAAGGATAAATCAATGGTCGAATAAGTGCCATGAGCCACACTGAAATGTGTGGTGGCCCCAGTATTTAAGAGGCAGAGGTCGAATTGAAACAGAAAAGTTTCGACATCTCTACCTTGGCCAGTAAGCACAGTGCCACCCCACTAGGGGATATGGCCATTAAAATCTCCCAAAAGTAGGAAAGGTTTAGGAAGTTGATGAATCAGTGCAGTCAATGTGTTCAGGGGTACTGCACCATCTGGAGGAAGATATATGTTGCAGACAGTTATTTCCTGCGTCATCCTTTTCCTGACAGCCACAGCTTCAAGAGGGGTTTGAAGGGGCTCAGTTTCACTGCATATTGAGTTCAGGACATAGACACAAACTCTACCTGACACGCTATAATAGGCACTACTGTTCTTGTAATATCCTGTATAGCCATGGAGGGCAGGGGCTCACATTGCCGGGAACCAAGATTCCTGGAGCGCAGTGCAGAAAGCAGGTGTAAAGCTTAACAGTTGCCGTAGCTCAGCCAGGTGGTGGAAAAAACCGCAGCAATTCCACTGGAGGATGACGATATCGTGAGGTTGGGAAGGCATGAAGCATGCAAGGAGGCAGGTTACCCCTCAGGGTCACCTGCTGCCACCGATTGAGTATTTGTATCCATTCCTATTGTGGATGACATGTCAGTGAGATCCAGGTCCTTAAGGGATGGTGAGATATCCACCTCAACTGCAGGTGTGTAATTGGTCTCTGGAGGGTCCTTTTTCTTAGCAAACTTCTTTGTTTGCTTGCCCTCTTGCTTCTCTTTATGGGCGCTGGGAGTACTTCTCTGAAGTAGTTTCAGGCACAGAGGAAGACCGAGAAGCTCTTCGTCCAGCAGCTTTTGGCTCCTTTAGCCACTGGTGTGTGTCCCCCCTGTGTCAGTAGAGACCTTGGGAGAGAGGGTACCAGAGGACCCCTTCTGCATGAGAGGAGCTGGAGGAGGCTGTTGCTTCTCTGGCTGGAGAGAGGGGACTGATGTCCCCTGCATTTGGGGGGCCTTGCTCCCGAAGTAGGTACTATGGGAGAAACGAAAGGAGATTTTCACCCTACCACCAAGGGGGCGGATGTATTCTGGCGGCCTGGAGGGCCCCCTGTTCGTGGCGCACAGAGTGTGGTATGGCTGGTACTTGTGATGGCAATTGTAATGTAGCAGCAGCACATGTGGAGATCAACCAAATGGGGTGTTATCGATCAAATTTACGTTTAGCCTCTTAGTAAGTCAACCGGTCCAAGGTCTTGTATTTCATGATTTTTCGCTCCTTTTGGAGTACTGTGCAGTCTGGTGAGCAGGGGGAGTGCTGCTCTCCACAGTTGATACACGTGGTAGGGAGTGTCTGGATGCAGTGGATGTCCGCAGTCTTGTCATGTGGCGGTGGAAATGCAGTGGGAAGACGTGCCTGAATTTCCAGCATTAAAGCACTGCATAGGGGGAGGGATGTGTGGTTTATCACCACAGTGGTAAACCATCACCTTGACCCTTTCAGGCAATGAATCACCCTCAAAGGCCAAGATGAGGGCACCAGTAGCAACCCTGTTGTCTTTGGGTCCCCTGTAAACGCACTAGATGAAATGAACACCCCACCATTCTAGATTGCCACGTAGCTCATCATCAGACTGCAAGAGTAGATCGCAATGGAAAATAATCCGCTGGACCATGTTGAGGCTTTTATGGGGAGTGATGGAAACTGGAATATCATGCAGCTGGTCACAAGCGAGTAACGCCCAGGATTGGGCACCACTGCTCTTCTTGCACAGTGCTGTCACTTCCCCAGGCTTATCCTCAAGATGTTCAACAAAAAATTGAAGCTTCATAAGTAGAAAGGAGTCCCCGTCTATTCTGCTACAGACTAAATACCGAGGTGAATGTGGCTCTCTTCTTTCAGTAGCCCACTGTTCCTCACATGGTGTAGTGAGGGGGGGGGGGGGGAAACAATTTAGTGTCATATATGTCAGCATTGTACTCGATCTTGCCCTTCGCAGAGATTGCTGGTGGCATATGGTCACCAGCGAGAGATGACTTAGTCAACTTCATTGCAGGTCATCTGCCCTGATGCCACCCTCTCTGATCAGGGGCTCTCGCCACAGGTGACACCCAGCCACAGCAAAGGCCACCTGGCATGATGACCATTGCCAGGAGTCCTGATGCTGCGGGAAGACAGGCATCTACTTCTTGGCATACATGGGGAGTTTACAGTTCAGGCATCAGCAGTGCAATCCCTATGTTGTCAGGGGACTACTACCTAATCAGTACATGACAGCCCCACTACAACAGACTGGCTACCATGCTGGATAGTGGGTGCAGAGAAATACAATACTGTCATGGGGGCGAATGAGGACAGGAGACAACATAAGCAAGCGACATACCCTGTAAAGTGTCCTCGCGCAAATACTTGAGTTGCAGGTGGATATGCAAAGCCATGACAAGAGGTTCAGGAGATCGAATCTAAGGGCACTATGGACAACTCTTGCACCATGTAAGGTGTCCTTTCCCATATGGCCTGCACTTCTGTGGAATTTGGAAAGTGGCAGGTCAAATCATAAAATGGGACCAGAACTCATAGCGCCAAAAAGTGCGAGATTCCTTTTAGTCACCTATTACGACAGGCAGGGATACCTCAGTCCTATTCTAACCCCCGGACCCGCAGGGGGATCTCTGAACAGTCAAAGGGACTGTGTCTGTGATACAATATCCACAGTCAACATCTATCTTTAGGAGTTCTGGGAACCGGGGTGATGCAAAATGTTTTTTGATGTTTGTATAATCAGAACCAGCCAAGACCAAACCTTGTTAAGACAAGTCTGTGCATTTCATCTGTGGAGTGGAGCAACTCATTGTGAGCTACATATAGTATTGTCAGGAACCAGATTGAAGCATTGTTATGCTACTAAATGTCTAGGTTCAAATCAGGTGAATCTGGTGGTAAAGACATCAACGTGAGGTAACTGTATTGCCTCCTAGATCACTACAGGATGTTTCCAGGCATGAGACATGGAAAGTTATGTTGGAAGATGCCATCACTGGCAGAAAGAAATCAAGCGTGAAGGAATGTAAATGGTCTACAACAGTGTCCATATACTCCATAGATTTAATGTGTCTGATTATTTCCATACTTCCCACGAAAAACAAGGTGAATGTCCAACAGAGAATAAAACTACTCCAGTTGCCCTGCATCCTGGCCTGTATATCCTGACACAATTACTGATCTTGTGTAACAAGAAATGTGATCCATCTAACTAAGCAAGAGATTTACATTGATTCATGGCTTAATCTCCCTGATTCTGTGGCCACTGCAATCACAACTGGCAGTGTCATTGGGTCAACATGTGAACACACAAGGGTTGTTTGTTGTGGGGGCTTATTTTCAATAATGTGCACAAAACTATGCACCCCTTAACACTTCTGCCTGTTCAGCACTGTGTCATCAGATCTACCACTGAGCACTCCCTGTCTGCCTTTATAGAGCCGGCAAGTCTCTGACCTCCACATTCTATGATCAGCCAAGGAGATTCAGCATCTTGTCACCTACCAGTGCTTTCGCCATCCTTCAACCACCACTTTCTGTGGGTGCTCATAACAGTTGCATGTTATAGGTGACCTTGGGGTGGACAGTTGGCTATGATGTCAGGATGGGAGGCAGTGGGGAGTTCATGGTTGGTGAAGGATGAGAGAGAAGAGACTGTCAAAATTAATGTTTTATTTTGCACTGTTACATTATCACTGTATCTATACTGGGAGATGACCTTGCCCTGTTCTATGGGTGTCAGCAATGCATGAAGGTGAAGAGTAATCTTGCAGAGGTAGCCAATCCTGCAAATGAGTTACTGCACCCAGGCAGCCTCTGCATGTGGCACAGAGGCATGTCCACTGCGGTGGTGAGAAACAGCTGCTGTGCATAGGTTGCAATTTGTTGCCTCGTTGCCATCATGACAGGAGTTGGGCTGCTGCTGGAGTGAGCCAGGAAGGTCTGCTGCACTGTGGTACTAAGTCTGAAGCACATACTCCATGTAATCTCCTTGTCTGCTATAGCCCTGTGCCCTTGTGGAACTGCTGCCTGAGTAAAACTGCTACAAAATTGATGACACTGATGGGGGAAAAGAATTGCAACACCAAAAAATAATTGTATACTCTATAACTATTCATTTTCACTTTGTTACCTATCATGTTTGGTTGGTTACTTTGTTTAAAGGCAGGAGAAGGGACCAAACTATGAGGTCATCGGTCCCTTGTTCCTAATAAAATAATGCCACAAGTGTGAGAATAAAACGGACGAAATGTATAACACAAAACAGAAAGAAAGGAAAAGCCACAAGAATGAAGGGAAGGCAATGAACACTAAAAGGAACAAAAGAGGACAAGGAAACAACAGGGACGCTAGAAACAGAAGAGAGTAAAACATGAAAGCAGATTACAGTGGCTAGCCAACCACGAGAAAAAAAGGGAAAGCCAGTCACTCTGCAACACATTAAAACCTCCACCCTAAAAGCACTAGGGTGGAGGACACAAAGGGTCAAAGGACATGTACTAAAACCTAGATAGAAGTATAAAACCCACTCTCACGGATAAAACGTAAAACTAAAGCTGCTGTGGAGGCATTGTTGACCAACACCAAAGTCAGTGTGCTGGGAAAGTTAAAAGTCTGCTGCAGAGTGGCTAAAAGTGGGCAGTCCAGCAAGAGGTGGACAACTGTCATTTAGGGGGCCACAGTGACACTGAGGTGGGTCCTCGCAATGGAGTAACCATGCGTTAGCCACATATGGCCAATGCGGAGCTGGCAGAGGACAACTGATTCCCTGCGAGAGGCCTGCGTGGAAGACTTCCACACATCCGTAGTGTCCTTAATGACATGCAGTTTGTTGTGCATGCTGTTATCCATTCCGTCTCCCAAAGCCGGAAAACCCTGTGGTGTAGGACAGAACGCAGGTCAGCTTTGGAGATGGCTACCTCCAGAAGCAGTTTCTGCATTGCCTGTTTGGCCAGTCTGTCAGCAACGATTATGACGTATCCTGGTGTCCACACAAACACCACGGAATGGCGGGACTGTTCCAGAGGATAGATAGACTCCTGAATGGACGCTACCAGAGGGTGGCAAGGGTAGCACTGGTCGATAGCTTGTAAGCTGCTCAATGAGTCAGTTCACAGGAGAAATGACTTGCCACGGCATGAGTGGATGTACTCAAGAGCACGAGATATGGCCATCAGCTCTGAAGTGAAAACACTGCAGTCAACTGGCAAGGAATGCTGCTCAGCATGTCCTCCATGAACATATGCGAAGCCTACATGACCATCAGCCATTGAGCCGTCGGTGTAAACCGCTTCAGAGCCCCGGGACACGTCAAGAATTGAGAGGAAAGTGACAGTCGAGAGCGGCAAGGTTAACGGAGTCCTTAGGGCCATGCAAAAGGTCCAGACGAAGCTGCAGCCAAGGTGTACACCATGGAGGCATACGTGAACGGACCGCAACTAGAGCTGGTAAAGGGAAGAACTCCAGTTTGGAGAGAAGGAACCGCACGCAAACCACAATCATTAGCCATGATCTGGGCCGCCGATGCGGGAGATGGACTGCCGTGGGCAGGAAAAGGAGATGATAATTCGGATGCTCAGGGTAACTATGAGCAGTTGCGCACGTCCGATCTACAGTGGAGGGCACCAGCCTCCACCAGGACACTGGTCACTGGACTCGTACTAAAAGCTCCTGTCGCTAATAAAATCCCACAGTGGTGCACAGGGTCGAGTAAATGCAATGTTGAAGGCGCTGCTTAACCATAAACCACACTCCCATAGTCAATTTAGGATAGGACAAGGGTTCTGTAGAGCTGCAGCAGTGTAGAGCGATCTGCACCCAAATTGGTGTTGCTCAGGCAATGGAGGGCATTGAGGTGCTGCCAGCACTTCTGCTTAAAGCTGACAAAGATGAGGGAGCCAAGTCAATCGAGCGTCGAAAAAAGTCCTAGTAATTGATATGTGTCTACTACAGTGAGTGGATCATCATTAAGGTAAAGTGCGGGTTCCAGATGAACAGTACGACGCCGACAGAAGTGCATGACACATGACTTTGTGGCTGAAAACTGGAAGCCATGGGCTAGAGCCCATGACTGCACCTCGTGGATGGCTCCCTGTATGTGCCGCTCGGCAACAACAGTACTTCTGCCACAGTACGAAATGCAGAAGTTGTCTGCAAACAGAGAAGGTGAGACAGAGGGCCCGACAGCTGCTGCTAGACCGTAAATCGCCATTAAAAATAGAGAGAGACACTCAATACAGAGCCCTGAGGGACTCCATTCTCCTGGATATGGATGGAACTATTGAGAGGCACCAACTTGGACATGGAAAGTACGGAGCGACAGGAAGCTTTGGATATAAATCAGGAGTGGTCCATGGAGACCCCACTCATACAATGTAGCAAGGATATGATGTTGCCAAGTCATGTCTTATGCTTTATGTAAGTCAAAAAAAGACGGCGATCAGGTGTTGCTCTCAAGAAAAGGCTGTTCAGATGGCAGAATCTATGGACACAAGATTATCAGTGGTAGAGCGACCCTGGTGAAGGCCGCCCTGACATGGAGCCAGCAAGCCACGTGACTCGAGGACCCAGCCCAAATGCCGACATACCAGACATTCCAGCAGTTTACAAAGAACATTGGTGGGGCTGATGGGCCGATAGCTATCCACATCGAGCGGGTTTTTACCGGTTTTGAGTACCGGAATGATGGTGCTCTTCCACCATTGCGATGGAAAGATGCCATAGCACCAGAGCTGGTTGAAGATGACGAGAAGATGTCACTTGTAGTCAGATCAGAGATGGTTAATTATCTGGCTGTGGATGTGATCAGGCCCAGGAGTTGTGTCAGGGCAATGTACAAGGGCACTGAGGCACTCCCACTCTGTAAATGGGGCGTTATAGGATTCACTGCAGCATGTAGTCAATGAGAGGACATTCTCTTCCAGCCGCTGTTTAAGTGTGCGAAAGGCTGCAGGGTAATTCTCCAACGCAAAGTGCAGGTCAAAGTGCAGGTCAAAGTGCAGGTCAAAGTGCAGGCCAAAGTGCTCGGCAAAGTGCAGGCCAAAGTGCTCAGCAAAGTGCTCGGCAAAGTGCTCGGCAAAGTGCTCGGCAAAGTGCTCGGCAAAGTGCTCGGCAAAGTGCTCGGCAAAGTGCAGGCCAAAGTGCAGGCCAAAGTGCTCGGCAAAGTGCTCGGCAAAGTGCAGGTCAAAGTGCAGGTCAAAGTGCTCGGCAAAGTGCTCAGCAAAGTGCTCGGCAAAGTGCTCGGCAAAGGGCAGGTCAAAGTGCAGGCCAAAGTGCAGGTCAATGTGCAGGCCAAAGTGCAGGCCAAAGTGCAGGTCAAAGTGCAGGTCAAAGTGCTTAGCAAAGTGCAGGTCAAAGTGCTCGGCAAAGTGCAGGTCAAAGTGCTCGGTAAAGTGCAGGTCAAAGTGCTCGGCAAAGTGCAGGTCAAAGTGCAGGTCAAAGTGCAGGTCAAAGTGCTCGGCAAAGTGCTCGGCAATTGCGTTTGCGTCGGTACATAACTCGCCATATACGGTAACACCAGGGACAGCTTTTGGGGCCTGGTACCTGAAAAGACGTTTGATCTTTGCCCAGACTTGCGAAGGTGCCATTTGGCAACCAGTGGTGGAGACTTATCTCTCCAAACACTCCTTCTTCCGTTGTTTGATAAGGTAGTGAACACGGGCACGGAGCCGTTTAAAAGGTATGAGGTGCTCCAGGGAAGCGTGTCGCTTATGCTGCTGTAGAACTCGCTGATGCTCCTAAATTTCTTCAGCGATTTCCGGCGAACACCAAGCGACTGCCTTACGCCTCAGGCAGCCTGAAGAGCGAGGGATCGCGTATTCTGCCGCAGAAACAATTGTGCTAGTCACCTGCTCAACCATCACATCGATGTTACCATGTGGGGGAGCATCAGCGGCGACGGCAGAGCTGAAAGTTTCCCAGTCCACCTTTTTCAAAGCCCATCTGGGCAGGCGTCCTTGTGCCTGCCGCTGGGGAAGTCGTGACTATAACACAGGTCGTCATGTGCTATTCAGTGGATAGATAGGAGAAGTCCTGTGGTGCAAATTGATAAATCAATGGCCGAGTAACTACCATGAGCCACACTGAAATGTGTGGTGGCCCCATTATTTAAGAGGCAGATGTCGAATTGCGACAGTAAAGTTTCGACATCTCTGCCTCAGCCAGTAAGCATGGTACCACCCCGATAGGGGTTATGGACATTAAAATCTCCCAGAAGTAGGAAAGGTTTAGGGAGTTGATCAATTAGTGCAGCTAATACATTCAGGGGCACTACACCATCCAGAGGAAGATATACATTGCAGACAGTTATTTCGTGCGTCGTCCTTATTCTGACAACCACAGCTTCAAGAGGGGTTTGAAGGGGCACATGTTCACTACAGACTGAGTTTAGGACATAAACGCAAACTCCACCTGACACACTATTATCGTTGCTATTGTTCCTATAATATCCCTTATAGCCGCAGAGGGCAGGGGTTCGCATTGCTGGGAACCAGGTTTCCTGGAGGGTAATGCAGATAGCAGGTGTAAAGCTTAACAGTTGCCGTAGCTCAGCCAGGCGGTGGAAAAACAAGCCGTAGTTCGACTTGAGGATGACATCGTGAGACTGGGAAGACATGGAACATTCACTGAGGCAGTTTACGCCTCAGAGTCACCTGCTGCCTAAGATTTATTGCCTGAGCAGTCTATATCCATTTTGTCTGAGGGTCTGGTGAGATCTAGGTCCTCAGCAGACGCCAGAATCACCACCTCATCGTCAGACGCAGAGCTTGTAGGTAGCAGTGGTGTGGGTGCCACTGAAATTTCCTTCGTCTTAGGGGTTTTCTTTTTGGATTTCTCTCACTGCTCCTTGGGTTTCCCTGGCTGGGAGGACTTCATTGGCTCAGTCTCTGGGACTGATGATGAGCGTGAAGCCCTACAACCAGCTGCTTTTTGGCTCTTCAGCCACTGGCGGGCGTCATCTTTCCCACTAGAAGAAACCTGGGAAGGGAGTGACCCAAGGGACCCCTTCCTAGCCAGAGAAACTGAAGAAGACTTATGCTTCTCTGGCTTAGAAGTGGGGACAGACGTTCCTGATGGTTGGTGGAGTGTTGCTCCCAAAGTAGGTGGTGCAGGAGCAACAGGGAGGGAAACGCCCCCACCATCAAGGGGGCAGGTGTAGTCTTCTGGCTCTGAGAGGTGACTGGGGTTGGAGGAGCTGATGGTGCCAGAACTGTTGTAGCGGTGGTGTAAGACGATGTCATACACGCAGCATGCAAGCGTTCAAATTTTCTCTTAGCCTCAGTGTAGGTCAGTCTGTCCAGAGTCTTGTACTCCATGATTTTCCTTTTTTTCTGGAGAATCCTGCAGTCAGGCGAGCAAGGTGAATGGTGCTCTCCACAGTTGACACAGATGGGAGGTGGGGCACACAGAGTATTGGGATGTAATGGGCGTCTGCAATTTCAGCACGTGACGCTGGAAATACAGCGGGAAGACATATGGCTGAACTTCCAGCACTTAAAGCACCACATCGGGGGAGTGATATAGGGCTTTACATCACACCATTAGACCATCACCTTGGCCTTCTTGGGCAAGGTATCACCGTCAAAGGCCAAGATGAAGGCACCGGTGGCAACCTGATTATCCTTTGGACCCCAGTGGACACACCGGACGAAATGTACACCTCGCCGCTCTAAATTGGCACGCAGCTCATAGTCGGACTGCACAAGAAGGTCTCTGTGATATATGATACCCTGGACCATATGTAAGCTCTTGTGGGGCATGATGGTTGCAGAAACATCCCCCAGCTTGTCACAAGCAAGTAACTCCTGTGACTGGACAGAGGATGCGGTTTTGATCAAGACTGACCCAGATCTCATTTTGGACAAGCCCTCCACCTCCACGAACTTGTCCTCTAAATGCTCAACAAAAAAGTGAGGATTCATCGTCATGAAAGATTCCCCATCAGCTCTCGAACATTCAAGGTACTGGGGTGAATAAGATCCGTCGCCATCCTTAGCCTGACATTCCTCCCATGGTGTGGCCAGGGAGGATAACGATTCTTATTCATAATTCTGTGCGTTCAATTGAGCTTGTGATCGCTTAGAGGCTGCTAGTGTTTCACCACCAACAAGGGATGATGGACTACGCTTCATCGCTTGTCATTCACCCTGATGCCACCAACTCCGACCAGGGACCCTCCCCACAGGCGCCACCCAGCTGCAGTAAAGGCCACCTGGCAGGATGGCCATTGCTGGGAGACCCGATGCCCCAGGAGGATGGGCATCTACCACTTGGCATACATGGGGAGTTAATGGCAAAGGCATCAGCAGAGCGGTCCCTGTGTGGTCAGGGGCTACAACCAACAGGGTACATGGCAGCCCCACCATAACGGACTGGCTACCGTGCTGGATATCAGGTGCCAAGAAGTCAACGCAGACATTGACACTGCATAGTGCATGGTGGAACACACACCCAGGAATTTGTCCTCACCCAAGAGATGGAGAATGGGCAGGACTGCAATGCGACAACAAGAACGTGGGCTAAAGATCTCAATGCATGATGGACACGATGTACCTTGTAAGACACCCTTCACCAATTGGCTCGCTCTTCAGGAAAATTTTTGAGAATGGAGGTCAAACCATACAGGGGACCATCACATAAAGGCCGAAATGTGTGAAACTCTTTTTAGTCACTTCGTATGCCAGGCAGGAATACCTCAGACCTATTCTAACCCCCATACCTGCAGGGGGGGTATACATGTTTGTTATCTTGATATGGGTCTTATATTTTGGGAAATACCATTTTGACTATCTGCATAATTTGAAAATGTATCCCAAGCCAAAACTTGTCAATGAGTAAATGAAAGTGAAATTTTCAACCTTGTCTGTTTTTCCATTGTATTGAATATTTGCTTCATTCTTCTGTCCCAGCTCGTATGTATGTACATATTCACCTTGCATATTCTGTTGGCATAATCCGCTATGGCTTGTCAATGCCTCCTTGTAACAGTACTCAATCATTCCTGAAAGAACATTGCACAGCTCTGCTTCTTGTACCTCTTGAGAAGCCCCTAGTTTATCTGCTCAAACATTTATGATTTCTTAGTGCCTCTGTATATCCCACAGTAGTTTTCAGTTCTTCCACTAGATGTAATTTTGACACCAACAACAACTGAACATTGGACTAATCACCAATACCTGCTGACATCATTGGGTCCTCAACAAATACCACCACGTCCTCAGATGACCTTCCAGGAAAAGGAGTGGGGGGGGGGGGGGGGCGTGCAGCAGCTGATCTATTACTTGGTCTGGTGCCTGGAGCAATGCCATTTCCTCATCCTTAACTGCAGTTTGCCCCCATTACTGTTTTATCTGCTGACAACTGTACTATCTTTTCTTTCAGAAAATGAACTGCCTTAAGCTCCAAACTGCACCATGTGTGACTGCCATTGCAACACCTTTACTCGTCATCCACACACAATACACAAAGTATAAATATGCAACAGTTCACAACCTGAAAAAATAAATAAATTACAAACTACACCTTATCATTAACACTACACTCCATATACAGCCTTGCAACATGGCCATATTGTAGGATGTAAAGCAAGTTACATATAGTCACTCAGCCCACACTGCAGAATTCCCGAGCTGATTACATTGTGAATATCTAACATGCTCCAAACACTGAGCCTTACCATTGTCCTGAAACTCAGACACATTATCCAGTTGCTCTGACCTAAACCAAATAATTTCAAGTTATGGTGATAGTTACAGCTAGATCCCATGTCTGTCACACACAACAAAGATAACCAATAGTTCTCTCACTCCCCCTACTGTGCTGACACTGTAGGCAGTGGTCCAGACATCGTGCTGCTTGGACAATGCACCATCTGGTGCCTACTGGAGAAGCCACCAATTCTGGTGCCAATTATAGCCAAGCCTGAGATGGAGGGGCTACTACAATGTAAGGATGGCAGACAACAAATGGTTGAGGCAAGGTAGCAGGCTGGTGAAGGTTCAGAAAGAGGTGGCTGCCAAAATTAATATTTTATTTCGCACTATTACGTTAGCACTGCATCAGTGCAAGGAGGCAACCATGCCCTCACTTCATGGGAAGAGGGCAGGTGGTCAGCAGGATGACAGCAAGCAATTGGCCAGCTGGCTGCAACCCACTCACACACAGCTATGCTGACAAGTGCAGTTGGTGCTTGGCATATGACTGTCACAAGAGCCACAAACAACAGGTGTCAGTGGTGAATGAAGGCGAACAGGAATCTTGCAGAGGTAGCCAATGAGTGACCACGCCCAAGTGGCTGCTGCTTGCAGGGACCAATTGCTCCCGGGACAAGAGTCCAGCTGCTGCCCACTGTACAACAATCTGTGCAACTACAGTGACATTATTTTTCTGCCGTGGAATATGCCTCTCTAGTGTGAAAGAGCAATGGGTACAGGGCACAATGAAACCTTTAGGCTGACTCAATGCAATAAATTTTATTACCCAGCTGGAATAGTGCCATCCTTTCTACACAAAAAGGGGTAAAGGGGTGGGGTAGATGGGGGTAGGGCGAGAGGAAGGGGCAGGGGGAGGGGGAGGGCGAGAGAAAGGGGGAGGGGGAGGGCGTGGGAAAGGGGGAGGAGGAGGGCGAGAGAATGGGGGAGGGGGAGAGGGAGGGGGAGAGTTGGGCAGATCATGTAACCATTGTGGGGGCATACACCTCGTACTCAATAGCTGAAGTACTGGACTAGTTTCCTATGATCTTCCAAGATTCCTGCTGCAACACCTGTGAAGGCAAGTTTTTAACTACAGAAGGAGAAACCACTCTGGACCACAGGAGGGCTGCCACTGAAGAGGAGACAGACTTCAAGAATACAGTCTTCAGTGTTACCCAGCAGCAGTTTTTGGTTATACGGATATGCATTTTCAGACTGCTTTTATTTTGCTGATTGCTTTGTTTCATGGTAAATATTTTTTCTTCCTGAAGGCTTATTCTTCCCCTCCCTGCTCCTGTAGAATTCTTACCCATACATATCTATAGGTACTAAGGTGCTGCAAAACTTTTTTTGTCTTTTGGTAACGATAAACTTGCACTGCAATTTAACAGCTATGGTACTGCAGAGACTGTTAGACACCATATCATTCTTTCTAAATGTTGAATATTTATTAGGTACTTACCATCTGCAAAGGGTAAACAGTTAGATGGGATTGAATATGGATATATGGCATTCACAACTAAGTATATTATAAACAAAAAATAGTCTAAACCCATGTAGCTAACAAAATTTCAGCTGTCATCCTTAGGGAATTGATTGGATGTCGTATCATTCAACCATCTTGCTGATCAGTGATATCACACACAAAATACTAGATAGTGAGTAATAGTATAGGTCAGGGAGAAACTGTGGGAGATGTCACTGTCAAAGCTATCGAGGTGGTCAGTCAGGAAATGGAACACTACTCTCAAAGAGCTCTCCAGGACTGATTAATTTTTCATTGGACTACAAAAACATCATACTGCTGAGAGGAATTAAAATGAAGAAGGCTAATTGTGGTACCTTTGTCAGTGTAGAAAATGCAACACATTACATGGTCTATAGACGTCTAACAGTTTCTCTAAAAGGTTCAGTAGTTATGAAACATTGCAAGAGCAGCAATTTGCTCTCATTTCTCCATACCTGTTTCTGAGGTTCACTTCTTTCCAGGAGCTTGGCCTGTATTCTACAAATAAAGCTGACAGGAACACATTCTTCAGATTCATCAATGGTTGTATACAGATTGAGTATTTTGATTATCTGAAAAACATGTGTAGCAGTTAGAACCATACAAAATAAAATGCAGTAATAACTACAGCAGAAATATTCATTAAATTAACAGCTGTACTACTACTACTACTACTACTACTACTACTACTGCTGCAACATTACATTTGTAAGGATGTCAACTTTCTCCTAACTTCAGTATCTGATAAAATGGAGACAGACAAAACTGTTCCTCAAAGAAGAATTTCAGAAGGAAGAATTAATTGTACATACAAAGAGTACATAATTCAGAGACAACAGCTGATACTCATTAAGACTTCAAGCACATAAAATTCTGATGATATTCTGTCTGCAAGTATCATGTCACCATATCTGATATAACAAATGCCAACACATTTGTGTTCTCACACTGACAATGGCAGATATCATTAGCCATGAAAGCCCCATGCGTTTGTCGCAGGAGGAGACAATTCCATTTACTTATACAGATGGATGCCTGCAGTGGTGTGTATGCCACGAAGTACTTAATTTTGCCAATATGTATACCATACAACATGACTGTACGAAGACATCCTGAAAAGCAATGCCTCTGAATTTTCTACACGAAAACTCTAAGATTCCTAAATAAAACAAATATTCTTAGCAGTCTGTATCTCTATTCTCAGTATAGTAATCCTGGTAACACATTTCTCCCTGAGACGACAATTTCTTGGTACAGTCATTGCAGAATATTTGACCTGCTTGATGGACCCAGAACCTCACCTCGGCTTGCACCTCTTTTTCATTGTCAAAGTAACATATTTGAAGGTGTTCTTTAAGTTTTGGAAAAATGAAAATTTGATTGTGCCAAGTTGGAATTGTATGGAGGATGATCGATGACAGTGAAACAAAGGTGGACGATTGTTGCAGATGTCACAATGCTAATTTGTGATCTACCTTTGTCATACTAAAGGATCAGCATGTGTGAACAAACTCTTCTAACCCAGAATCTGATTTTAGCATGCTGTTTCTAATCCACTGACATAGTTACATTACTCACCACCATGTTACATGCTACAATTCAGAGACCTCTCATGGCAGAGGGCTGCAAATATATATAAATGAAGAATAAAGATGTAGAATGTTAATAACATGTGCTTTATTTAAAATGCATTAAGAATTTATGTATAAAAAAATTGGAGGCATAAATTTTCAGCACACCCTTGTACATGCTCCCACGCAGGGCATTAGGAGCAGATAGAGGGCAAAATACTCAGAGATCTAACAGACTTAAAAGCAAAATATCAAGAGGTTTACATCTGAAAAAAAAAGTTTATTGTAGCAATAAGTCTCGTAGCAGATGCATAATATTTGTCTCCAAAGGAGTTGCAGAGAATTTAAGGAGTTTCCCTTCCCAACAAATTGCAACTCGCTGGAACTTGGACATGGCAACCATGGCAGGAGAAAGATATGGATGCAAAGTATGAGGACATACCTAACCACACCACAGTTAGCTTGATTGGTAATTTCTTGTTAATTACTTTCACATTTGTGAGCAGGCTTTTCCTTTTGCCAAAGTGATAGGGAAAGAAGTGTAATATCTGAAAGATTTAAAATGTTTATCAGAGCTAGCATTTCTGGCAGACATGAAAATACATCTGAACAATTTAAAATGTTACTGCAATGGATGGAGAATTAAATGGTTGATGTGCAAAACAAAATCTGAGTGTTCTTGGAAAAGCTATGTTTGAGACACAAATGAGAAACTGCAATTTAACATTTTTGGGTCACCTGGCTTCTTTAAGATTACTAGTTTTACTGATTACCAAGTCAAGATAAACCAGTTAAGCACGTCTTTAAAAAGGGACTGCAGGAGCTCAATATTTTGGAAGTGGAAATTAAATTATTCAACAATCCTTTCCTGGTTTCATTCCATGATCTGTCACCATTACCAAAGTTAAAATATGTGAATCTTGTATTTCTAACTTCAATGAAAGAAAGATACCACAGCACACTGACTTTGTCCTAGTGGGATTTTTCATTACAGCAGAAATGTTTCACAACCTACACAAAAATATGGTCATGATCATGTGCATGTTTGGGTATATGTATACTAATGTTATCACTTTTTTTGTCCATAGCAAGAGTAAAAAGCAAAGAAGGGAGTTTTCTTTATGAGGTTACAATGAATCTTCCACAGTAACACTGCAAACACTTTGATTCTCAATATTTCCTCTTAATATGGAAAAACCTCAAACTTCAGAAGCCTAATGAACATATTACATACTATTAATAGAATTCCATATTATTTACTTCCTTTGTTTCCTGCATTTTTTAGTTAATGTAACACTCCAAATTTGTTGTTGGCAATAACATAATGTGCACCATTTACAGTTGTCAGATTACAAGGTGCTGCTATGCAGGCTAATTCAATTCCTCACTGACACCAACACTGGTTGGAGCAATCCACAAATTATTACAAGCACATAAGTTGGAACAACCTGTTCTAGCTGCAGAGAATTACATCATCAGTTGCTGTATAATATACATATGAAGCGCCAAGAAATGCTAATTACTTTAATGAAAAAACAACTGTAGCTCACAAGTCTTTATAAATATGTTCCTTCCTAACCCATATGATATATAAACCAGTCTTTAACATGAGTGGATGCATTACTATGTAAGAACCATCACTATGAGCAATCTAATCATGCACAAAATTTAATAAATCAGTTATAACTGACACCAATTTGAAACAATGATACAGTTAATTTTGAATACATACCTGCAACATTGAAAGTTTATCACACATATTGCATACATGCTGAACATCTTTATCCAGCTTACGCTCCTGTAGCAAGTGGGCAGCCTGAATTATGGGCTGTAATGCGGTTGGCACATCAGTATACTGGTACAAATGTGATAATTAACCATTTGAAACACTGAATTTTGCTGCATTTAAAATTATTAAGAGAACACCAAGTACCATGTTTTGGTCTGTATTGAACAGCAGAATTGAATAGACATCCACAAAAGAAATCTCAATTCTTCAGTTTACCAAATGTGGGCACTGATATAATCAAGTTATGTGTCATAAGTGGACTTCTGCTGATGATCATCTAAAGTACCATTTTATGTAAAAACTAATGGAATACTGGTAAAAAAGACCTATGTAGATTCCCATTTCCTTTCAAATTTTAATGCTCTGTTGATAGTACAGCCAGGAAAGGGAGGAACACTTGTGATAATGTTAAAGGGTCAAAAAAGAAATCAGTGGTGAGGAGTAGAAAATTTAGGACTGGTCCTGTATGAAATTCCACGAACAAACACAGACGAATGATTTTAGTGTCACATGGACATCTTTGATTATTATTCACAAAAAAGGGGAGCACTCTACAACACAAATGTAGAGTGGGGTTCCTACAAATGATAGCTTTTCTCCTGTAAAACTCTATTCCCTGCAGGAGTACACAGATCCACTTCACTGCATTATTAAATCACTTAACTCAGTCACAAATGGGAAACTGGGATGGCTGGTGCAGTTATTCCTACTCACTGAAATGAATGGCTACAGATGTCAGTGATAGACCACCAATATGTTAGAAATATCAATAAACTGCCAAAACAATACTGATATTCATACATTGCTACTGTACCACTGATATTTTTCTCACTATACTGGCCTTTCATAATTATATTTGATACACATTTTTACTGGATACTGAATTAAATAATCACTGTTTTTCAGGTATCCCTGTTAGAGGGACTCTGTAAAATGAAGACTCATTAAGTACTGTTAATACCAGATTGATATGACACATAATAAAGAAGATTAGAGATTATTACATTCATAAAATGACCAGTAAATATCAATGTGCAAAGCATGGTGTGCTCTGAAACATTTGTGCTTGCATCAGTGTTGTACTCTGTTGTTGGATCTTTCTTAATCTGTGTTACAGAGCAGACAAACTTTCAATCTCCATGTCCTTTGGTGGGGTGCAGCTGTCCAACATGTCACCTACTCATACTTTCACTGCCCTTCAACCACTTTCCATGGATACTGAGAACAGTAGCACACAAAGAGCTAACCAACTTAGGTTTCAAGTCATAATAACTGCCATTTGTAGTAGTAGTATTAGTAGTAGTAGTAGCAGCAGCAGCAGCAGCAGCATCAGCAGATTTATTCATCCGTAGATCTCTTATTACATAAGATATTGGACATGTAAAAGTATTTACAAGTTTAGAACAATTTAAAATAAGCTAATTAGTAGACATACACATTTCCAGACTTCTAGTTAGAGACAACCATTAGATTTACTCCTGGTGTAGAATACTTTTTTTAACAAATAATTTGTTAAATAATGTAATGCCACACTGTTCAGTCATATCTCACTATCAGTCACTGCACATGGGCCATTTTCTGTACCGCAACTTCCCATTTGCTATCCTGAAAAACTGAATCAGCATTCCTCCATAAAGAGTGAGATGTTGAGCTCAGAAAGAGGAAGAGACGTTACTATTGTGCCATGCATTGCTTGGGGGTAAGTATTTCTAGAAAGGAAAAGAGAAGGAAAAAAACTAAGTGAAGGTGTTATGTGGAATGTTGTATGTTTTATCATCATCATCATCATCATTTATTTATTTATTTATTTATTTGTATAACTTTTTTTTATCAAACCCCTACTCTGTTTAGCTAAGTACTCCTTCAATGTATAAAATATATTGTATAACAGGCACTTTTAGCTGTCTTTTTAAAGAAGTGTATTTCTGCAATTTCTTTAATCTCTTTTGGTAATTTATTGTACAGTTTTATTCCTTGGTAGAAAGTGCTGTTTTGAGTTTTATGTTTTTTTTCTTGGTAAATGTAAGTTGAGTCTATCTATCTCTTGTTGGATGGCCATGGACAGAGCTGTTTGTGCAGTAATTACCAATGTTATTTTTGATGTGTACAATTGACTGGTAAATGAATTCACAAGGAGCAGTTAAAATCCCCAGTATTCTGAACAGAACTGTACAAGTTTGAAAATTATGTTCATATTTTGTGCATTTGTTCCCCAAAAAAGAATGCCATAGCTAATCATTGAGTGTACATATGAATAATATGTAACTAAATGACACTGCATGTTACACACTGATGATAGGATTCTAAGGGCTGATGACATTCTGTTTGTAAGTACCTTTGTGTGTTCGCACCACTTCAACTGAGAATCAATAGTCATTCCTAAAAATTTTGCATTTATTACACAGTCTATAGAGGTAAAATCTACATTTAATTAACATGGTCATTTTTCCTCTTCAAACTGAAATTCATGGCATTAGTTTTCTTCATGTTAAATGTCACTTTATTGCTTATTGACCAATCATAAACTTCCTTGAGAGTTTCATTTGCTTTCTTGGCAAGGAGTTCTCTTGTTTTCTCCACGACTATAATATTGCTGTCATCAGAAAAGACAATTTTTTCACCACGAGTAACACAAGTGGGAAAGTCATTGATGTGCTACCATGTGGAACCACTATATTAATGTATTTTGGTTCTGATAAGAGTTTTACTAAATGTTTAGTTCTATTTGAAGTATGTGTTCTCTATTCTTTGTGCCCTATCTGCTTCATATGATGGAAACCAGTCATTAGCTACTCCTCTTATTCCTAATGCTTCTAATTTATTTAATAGAAGCTTGTGGTTGACTGTATCAAACGCCTTAGAAAGATCCAAAAATATGCCTGTGACATACTCATCTTTATCAAGAGCATCAAGTACAACTTTTGTGAATTCTACTATTGCTGACTTCGTATTTTTGCCACTTTGTAAACCAAACTGTGATTCGCTTAAAAGATTGTATTTATTCAGGTAATTCATTAATCTGTCTTTCATAATTGCTTCTATTATTTTTGAGAATGCTGACAGCAGGGAAATGGGCTGGTAATTTTCTGTGTCTTCTGCATTATACTGTATTTCTTAAGCAAAGGTACAACTCTTGCCTGCTTTAACTGCTCTGGAAATGTCCCTGATGTGAAGGATTCATTTATTATATTTGTTAAGGGGCCTTGTATAATCCCTATGCATTGTTTCAGTACAAACACTGGTACTTTATTTAAGCCTGCTGACAATTTATTTTTTAGTTACTGAACAGTTTTATTAACTTCATTCTCTGTGGTTGGAAGTAACATCATTGTATTTAGTGCAACATTATTTGCAGGTGTTATATTTGTTTTGGGGAATTTTTGCTGTAACTTGTTGGCAATACTTGAAAAATGCTCATTCATATAGTTTGCTAAGTGTTGTGGATCATTTATTACCTTATCCCACTCCCTTCGCAGTATGTTATTCTGCATTTGTTTGCCTCTCTCCATTTCCTTTTTTAATAACATCCAAGACTGTTTTGCTTTTTTTCTCTGCATTATATATTATTTTATCATTAAATGACTTTTCTGCAGAAATCAGCACATTCTTGTAGGACCTTTTTGTATCTGTGATAGAAATTTAAGAATTCTGGATCATTGCAAATCTTTTTGTTGGAACTGAATTGTTTAAGTGTTTAGGAGGACTTCTTAATACCTGCTGTTATACATCTGTTTTTGTGAGATGTTCATACAGACATGCATACTTTTGGAAATGCCTTTTCAAAGTTAAATTCAAACAATGTGGAGAATTTAGAGAATTTCATATTCACATTGGTTTCCTTCTGATAGATGTCATTTGTAGACTTGGAGTGTAGAGAATGATTCGATGCCTGATTTTACTACTGCTATTTGACAGAGATGTCTGATAGTTTGAGATCTTTTACAACTAAATCACATTTTTCCCTGTCCATATTTGTGGCCACAGGGTCAATTACTGATGCAGTCATTGTAGTAACCCTTGTTGCACTATTGACCAATAGGGACATGCCAAAACTCTGAAGGATGTTTATGAAGGTGCTGCTGGATTCATCTATGATATTACTGTTGATGTTAATATCCCCACACAGAATTACATTGACCTTTGCACTTCAGACTACTTCTAGAACTTCTGTTAATTTATTGAAAAAAATGTCCACACTACTACTGGGAGATCTATACTCACACAAAAGGATTAATTTCTTGGTTATATCAAGCCCTGTTAATTCAGTAGCTGATATTTCAAAGTGTTTGTCTTCACTTACTGTACTGAGGTCATGTCTTCATTTGAACTGTATTCCTTTTCTAATATAAATACATGATCCTCCACCCCTTGAAATAGTTGCCATTCCATACAATGTTAATACTACATATTCGATTTCTGTGTCTCTACACCAGTGCTCAGTAATACAAACTACTGTGCAGTTCAAAGATTGGAAATTAACTTCTAATAGTTGTATTTTAATTTTTATTGATTGCATGTTTTGATGGAGGATTGTTAAGTCTGTGAAATGCCCCATGTTACTCTTTCCAATGGTTTATTTTTCTTTGCGACATCTGGTACGTGTGAAATTTGAAGTGTTAAAATATGTCTTGTGAGTGATTGTTTCAGTATTTTTTAAACTGCTCGAGATAATCTCTATGAGGGGAACCTGGTGTCTGGATTTATCCTAAAAAAGACCTACTTTTCCTACCTATGACAACAGTTATTTGACCATGTGTGGCCCAAGATCCACTCCCTATACTTTCATGAATCAGCTGTATCAATCTTCCCTTCCCAGTCCCGTTTAGGTGCAGGCCATGCCTAGTGAAACCCTATCTGTTGATAATCCCGATGGGCAGCAGCGAAACATGAGCAAAGTTGGTTGTCCTCAGAGCCATCCTTAACCCCACATTGATTCACCTCACAGCTCCATCAAGGTGTGGTTGATCATGAAGCAGGAACAGCTCAACAAAGTGTACGTTGGTGCCATGAGTCAGGGAAGCTATCTTGTCCGTGTCACCACCTATGTCATATGCCCCATCCCTGTCCAAACTGTTTCCCATCCCACCCACTATCACTATATGGTCCTCTTCTGTGAAGTCCTTACATAAAGACCCTAGGTCCTCTATCAAATGACTTAGCCCTGCATTTGGCTTGAATATACTGGTGGCCTGGTACGCTGCCCCTAAACTTTCCTTTAACTGAAGACCTACACCTCAACCATGGCTACTACCTAGCAGCAGCACTTTCTTCTTCCTAACACTTTGTACATTCCTAGGCTTCTTGGCCATGGTTGAAGTGTGCTGCATATTTCCTGCTCCTCATTCTACCTGAGGCACTTCTCCATGTAACTCTGGTAGTGGTAGATGCCTGTTTTTGCTGTTGATGATAAAACTGTCAGATAATGTTCTCTTTCTTCCTATCCTCCTACCAGCTGCCACTTCCCACCCACCCTCCTCCCCCTATCTCCCTTGATCCTTATGAATTCCTTCCTTGCTCCCTCCGACTGTGTCTGAAGGGCATAGATTTTCCTTTCCTGTTCTCCAATCAAAATGTTCCTACTGCATACTCTGCAGTTCCAGGAGAGAGCCTCTTCTGTTCTCCCAAAATTCTGCCCATTTCTATGTTTGCTGTTTACTTGTACATGAATAAACAAACATTGTTCTTTGGGCCGCACTATTGTTTATGTCTAATATTATGACACAATTGGTGTTGAGTGTGGTGTTCACTTCATCATGCTCAGTGTATTTGGTTTTTCTGTCAGTTCTCATGTCCATGCAAGCAGTGCTGAAATCTCTCCTTTAGGAAAAGGAGGCCCTTTCAGTTGCTACCACAAATTTGTCAGCCACACTGACTGTGTAGGTAGGCTTCTATGTTGTCAGCATAACCACTACCCTTTCCCCATTATTGTGTTGGGTCTAAAGACAATTGGCTTACGAGAAGTGCCTTAGGTAACACCACTTTGTTTTTGGTGTCACCAGTGCAATCATGCTTAAGGCTTTGTTCACTTCTTGGATTTCCCCTCAAATTTACCAGTTGTTGTTCTATCTTGTCCCACTCCAGTAACCATCATCACTTTCATTTTATGAAATGTGTAAGTGTGTAATTTCTCCAGTTATCACCAAAAATGCATGCATGTAATTGCAGCACATGCTGAGTTCTATTGTTGACATAAATAGCCCCATCAGTCCTACGGCCTCAGTTGCAAATATTAGTTTGTTACTGATGCTTGTCAGGATTCACATGCTGATTCTATGGTCTGTGTTGCCACCATTAGATTGGCTCCGGAAAGGAGGGGCATCAATACAGACTACAGTCTGATAATCTATTTTTGGCTGAAGTGTTGAATATTAGTCAATCTTTTGAGGCATCTCATGCTGTTGGTGATTAGACTGAGGCTTGGTATGATGTCACCACAGCAACTTCTGTTTCTGGTTGTTTGACATCAGTTAGTTCTCGGGGGAAGAAGGAGGGGAGGGTGGAGTATATCAATCAGATTCCTTTCAGAGTATGCAGGCACAATAGCTCTTTTCTTAGCAATTGTATACAACCACTCACTTGACGAAAGGTCTGTTCCTAAAGACTGGAAATAAGCACAGGTCACACCAATATTCAAGAAAGGAAATAGGAGTAACCCACTGAACTACAGACCCATACTACTGACCTCAATTTGCAGTAGGATTTTGGAGCATATACTGTACTCTAACATTATGAATCACCTTTAAGAAAATGACTTATTGATACATAACCAACACAGATTCAGAAATTATCTTTTTTGTGCAATGCAGCTAGCTCTTTATTCCCATGAAGTAATGAGGGCTGTTGACAAGGGATCTCAGATCGATTCCATATTCCTAGATTCCACAAGGCTTTTGATACTGTTCCTCACAAATGACTAGTAATCAAATTGCGTGCATATGGAGTATTGTCTCAGTGGTGTGACTGGATTTGTGATTTCCTCTCAAAGAGGTCACAGTTCGTAGTAATAGACAGTAAATCATCAAGTAGAACAGAAGTTATATCTGGTGTTCCACAAGGTAGTGTCAGAGGCCCTCTGCTGTTCGTGATGTACATAAATTATCTAGGTGATAATCTGAGCAGCCCCCTTAGATTGTTTGCAGATGATGCTGTAATTTACTGTCTATTGAAATCATCAGACGATCAATTCCAATTACAAAATGATCTAGAGAGAATTTCTGTATGGTGGAAAAAGTGGCAGTTGGCACTAAACAAAGAAAAGTGTGAGATCATCCACATGGGTACTAAAAGAAATCCGATAAACTTTAGGTATATGATAAATCACACAAATCTAAAGGCTGTTAATTCAACTAAATACCTAGGAATTACAAGTATGAGCGACTTAAATTGGAAAGACCACATAGATAATATTTTAGGGAAGGCGAAACAAAGACTGCGCTTTGTTGGCAGAATACTTAGAAGATGCGACAAACCAACTAAAGAGACAGCCTACATTACACTTGTTCATCCTCTGCTGGAATATTGCTGTACAGTGTGGGATCTTTACCACGTGGCATTGACGGAGGACATCAAAAAAGTGCAGAAAAGGGCAGCTTGTTTCATGTTATTGCATAATAGAGGTGAGTGTGTCACCTGACATGATACGTGAGTTGGGGTGGCAGTCACTGAAACAAAGGCAGTTTTCTTTATGGCAAGATCTATTTATGAAAGTTCAATCACCAACTTTCTCTTCTGAATGCCAAAATATTTTGTTGACAACCACCTATGTAGAGAGGAATGATCATCATAATAAAATAAGAGAAATCAGAGCTCGAACAGAAAGATTTAGGTGTTCCTGTTTCCCACGCGCCATTTGAGAGTGGAATGGTAGAAAAGTAGTATGAAAATGATTCGATGAACCCTCTGCCAAGCACTTAAGTGTGAATTGCATAGTAACCATGTAGATGTAGATGGCAAGTTACCCAGTGCCTAGGGCACATAGCCTTGACATGCTACATGAAACAGTGTGGGAAAGATGGGCGAGGTGGTTGGTTGTCATTTGTCACTGTCGATGAGGGTGCAGAAGCTGCGTGCACTATATATAATATTTTGCATGCGTCATTCCAAGCCCTCTTTGCAGGTGTTAATTGTGTATCTCCAATGCTTATGACTTTTAACAAACTGTTTATTGAAGTGTGAGTAATAGACAAAGAGTTCAGGCAACAAGTGGATACACATATGCAGCTCTGACATTGCTGAACTTGTGAACCTATGTTAATTTGGTATGTTTGGCATCGTGTCTGTGTACTTAACATCTGGCGAGTTACAACTGAACAACGTATTCCAGCTCTGGGGCAATTTACAGCTTGACTGTGTATAAATCTGTGGTTCATTCCTTAACTCTTCTGGTAATGGATGATGCTGGTGCCAACAATTTATTTGGTCTGGATGCTTTCCATGTTACTGGTTTTTTATTGCAGATGCAGTGCACCTCGCTTCTGATGAGGTCCCTTTAGCAGCAGTTAGATTCGCAGATTCTGAGTTCACATTTTTTTATGTTTTAGGTTGTGCCACTAATTTTACAGCCCACATTACCTTGAAACCTACTGTGCAGCCACATTTTTACATGCGTGCCCTATTCCTGCAGCTTTGAACAAACAAATGAAATTGGAATTGTATAGGCTGATGATTTTGGAGTCTTACAGCCTATTACAAAAAATATGTGGCCTACCCTAACTGTCTGCTAAAAAATCAAATGGTGAGTAGCGCCTCTGCAGTGACTATAAAGTTTCCAATAACACTCACACTACTTTTGACACTCACCCTTTGCCCCATCAGGATGAGTTGTTGGTCAGACTTATAGGAGGCTAGTTATTTGCTAAAACCGAATTATCTGAAACCTATTTACAGGTTGCATTGGATGAGGATCCAAAAAGGCTCCCTGTGACTGGGACGCCCTTAGGGATATAACAAAATCAGTGCCTGCCATTTGGTGTGGCTGGCACGCCTGTGATTTTTTTCAGCATTTTTGGAACAATTGATGATGTCTGTTCTGGCATGCATCAACCATCCTGATGATATTGTCATGGTGGGTGTATCCAAGGAAGAGCATTTATGCAACTTATGCTACTTGGTCATGGCCTTACATACTGCAGCCATCAATTGTGTATTTGGGGTTTGAGTTCTCTCAGGATAACATAAAGCAGGGTTGATCAAGATTTCAGCTCCCAGGCCATGCCCAGACACAAGGGCCAAAGTGCTCAGCCTCCCTTCATGTTTCCGCTATTGCCATGATACACTGTCTCAGTGCAAGGTGGGAGAAGAGGGGAAAATGGAACACACCTTATTTAAATGGCAGTACAAGCACACTGCATACTACGTGGTTTTATATTTCACATTTACCAACAACATAGCTAACAAAAAAACAAATTTTTGGTATTATTTAATTATTTTTGGCTCATTGAAGACATAATTTTTATCTGGTAGCAACTGTTGGTATATGGACAGATGCAGACAATTTCACAGTCTTGCACTCAAGTTGCCACATAACTGTGACTTATTTCGTTTCATAGTAAAAAAAAATGTTTTTCACACAAATATGATGATTGAAACATTGTAGCACTTTTGTAATCTCATTATGATGACTTTGAAACTCTACCTGGTGAAATATAGACGTTCTGGACAGTTTTAATGCAGAAAGATTTTTAATGAAAACTAGAATTACAAGGCAGTTCAATCAATCGCATCTGTATAAGATTAGGGGCACTTTCAACTGAAACAAAGGGTCTAAGAAATAGATGTACAATTGACAGTGTCCTCAAAATCTTTATAAAACTATCCTTGTAATTCTTGCAAGGCCACAATGGATTCCTCAAACCTTGTATTTTCTTCAATGCTAGTCAGCTTATGGAACTGGACAGTCTTTGCCAGAATGTATCCGTTCTACAACGTGATTTTCTTTTCAAATGCATCCACATAAAATAAGAAAGAAGTGTGGATAGTGTGCAGTCGAGTCTACTTCAAATGCAAAGTCTGTACTCCATTGTGGATGTTCAAATTTTCATTCCTGCTCTCCTTTTTCCTTCATAAATTCAACAGCAGTGACTTTTAAGTCAAGAAATCATTCCAGGCATGTGCCTTGACTTAATGAATGTACTTTCAGTAATATATGAAATCTCTGCACCCTTTGTTCAGTTCTACCTATTGCAACTGACAATGGAACAATGTGTGTGACTTCAGAAATTTCACTGGTCATACCATCAATTTCTTCAGGCACTCCAGCCCTGCAAATGTATCATAACATGCAATTTGACTTACAGAACAATGAATCCCATATGTATCATCACAGTTTTTTGCTCTTTCATTGTCAACTAAACCTTCAAATTCTTGTTGCATAGTATTGTAATTTCATTTCATAGCAAATATACAGTACCTGTCACTTATGTCAACTGAGAATTCTCATCCCTCTCTTCTGTCATTCCTATTCACTTTAAAGGATTGCAGTGATAGATTGCTAGACTGCCTCTTTTTGTAAAACAACCAGTGGACCTTTGAACATCCTTCCATACCATCAACAAACAGCAAAGGTTAAACAGCACTGACAGTGCAATTCTGCCAAACTCAGAAAGTTGTGCCAACTGAAAAATGCTGCACCACACTAGTAAATGAAATGTCACAACATTCCCTGTAGGTCCAAGGAGGACTGAGCAAAGCCAAGTGACAGGCTGGGCCTTGTCCTGCCCGCAGTCCACACCCGTTGCATGTGTGAAGTTTGGCACAATGTGGCTGGCCCTGTTGTAAAGCCTTCATGTCATCATGTTGCTGTCACAGCTTTTTGCCTCACCCTTCCAATGTCAAAGAACACCCAACTGCTTTTAGAGAAAATTGCTTACTACCATAAATTCATTCTGGCTGTGCCCACAGCGGACCATCCCCTCCACAAATTTCACCACAAGGACATTTCTTTTCACTGAACATCGGCCTGGCAGCATGCATTAATGCTTCTGAAATGTATGCTGCATTCTTCTCCTGGCATCCTGGCCACCAAATGGTCTTGGCTACAGGCTCCTCTAAGTATGGCCTGATGGTCGTGAGGATGGTTCTTAATGTCTGATAGTTGACATGTCAAAAATGGTCAATTCCACTCAGCAGCACTACTGCCTAGTTGAGGAGGAGGCATTGCTATCATCTATACCCTCAAAAAGTTTGATGTATTCTTGTATGGATCTAAGTTCCACCTCATTTCTTACCACAAGCCCATGGTTCTGTTGTTTAGTCCTTCTGCTTTGTACTTTGACAAAGCAGCAGATTGCCTCCAGTGTGGGGCCTTGTTTCTGTCTCACTACAACTAAGAAATACATTTTTGGCCTACTGCACAGCATGTCAATGTCAATGCACTGTCCCTGATTCTGACAGGGCCATACCCTACTTTTGATCAGGAAGAGTGCCTTTGTTTTCATTTAGATGTTGAGGCAGAACGTATAGTGGAAGGGTTTCCTATTGCAGGCTTCTGGATTGCAGCTGCTGTTGCTGTCAACCTGACTTTGCACCAAGTTGTTCAACTTGGTTTGCCAGACAGGTCTTTGGGCAGGACTTCTGATTTTTTATGTAGCTATTCTGTCCTTTGTCACCACCTTCCAGTGTGTAATGGTGGTTTTCTCTTAGCAAATGATGGGCTGTCATCCAGGGTTGTGATTCCAATAGCGGTAGAGTATGGTGTGCTTCAGTTCCTACAGCTGGGAAAGTGGAGGGCTCTATTATACCAAGTCACTGACCCATCGACACATCTTCTGGCCTGGCATTGACGAAGACATTGTGTGTCTTGTCACGGCCTGCTCTCAGTGTGCAACCCATCAGGTGGTAAAGCTCTCTTCCTGGCCTAGGTGGTTAGTGACTTCAGCATTGGTGCAGTTCTGCCACTCTGAGGACCCAGATGTCTAGATGCTACCAACACCATTCTCACTGGCCCTCACTTATGGCACTTTGCAAGAGGTGGCCACTGCACATATCAGGGGCCGTGTCACTTCCACCTTTACTCACCAGTTCCATGCCAGAATCTCCTCCGACATCCACCAGCATCTCCGTTGCCCACCACATAGGTCATGGTTGTGTCATCATTTGCCCCAATTCCGTCATCAGACGAGTGCCCTTTTGGTAAGGGGGGGGGGTGCTATAATCCTGTATATATGGATATGATCCATGTTACCAGGTTACCAGTGCACTACACTCATACTCTGCCAATGGCATCTGTGTGAGATGGCCACCAGAGGCTGCCCGTAACTTGGGCACATGGTATGGCACATGGTGCATCTGCTGGAGATCTCCTCCATATAAGGACAGCACAGCAGGTGCTCATCCTCAGATTATGTTCTACTGTTTATTGTACCATTTGTGTGTTTGCTGTTTACTTGTATGTGGATAAACTAACTTTGTTCCTTGTGGCAGCACAACAGACAGGTGACAGCCAATCATCACAACTGTAGATAGAATGATAAGGCATCTACACAATATTATTGAAACACATATGAAGATATATAAAATGATGAGACAGAGTGTCATTGTATGGTAACTGTTATATTTGACAAAAAATAATGATGAAATTGATTTTAATGTTCTAATCTAACATCTGCATAAATGAACCTTAATTTGAAATTAGAATGAAAACTGTTTTGTCATTCAAAACTAAGTTGGTATTCTATATCATACGTTTATTGATTTAAACTATCCATTTACCTTTTTTATTAAAGTCATGTAAAATGTTGCAGCACACATCTTAATGCATTATTTTCTTTTAAGAGATGTTGTGCAAGGTTGAACCCATCTTCCATAGTGTCCATCTTCTCTGGTGTTCTGACAACCTAACTGCCACAGTTCTGCTTGACTGACCACTTATACTATTCCAATATGTTTGCAGTTGATTTTGAACTGATCTGCTCTCAATATTTCATTGTGTCTTCAATTTAAAATAATGATTAAGTTATGGATATTGTTTGAAAATCAGATTTGGATAATGGAACCAGTGAGAGGTGACACACCAAAGGAACTGAAAGCTGCTTACTTGTGACTGGATGGTACCATCCTGCACAGGTCACAGTAGAAGTAGCTGTTTTTCTGTAAGTGATAAATAGACCTTTAATTGTGTTAATGGGAGATCCTTCTATGAAACATTTGCCAGATCACAATTAAAAAGTGCTGCTTCCAATAGTGACGCTATTTTGTGTGGTAAAATTAATACAATTATCAAGTTCAAGAGGAAACTTGTGTCCAGCGATGTTATCACTAACAAAGTCAAAAAATAAAAATGCCTAAATAAATCTAAATTTCACAATCTGTATGAAGATCCAACTGCAGCTTCTAACAACCAAGAGGAACAAAACACTATAAAATCATGTGAAAATTTCGGTTCAGAAACCAGCAGCTGGACACTTGTAAATATGACTCCAATGGCTCCTAGATGTTTTGGTTTACCTATGTTACATACGTATGACAGCCAGTAGTGTCCAGTTTCTCTGCTTCTTGTTGATTACTATGGAAGAAACTAGATTACATCACAACAAGAAAACAAAACTTAATCTAATATTTGGCATCAGAAATTCCTCAGCTCTTGTAGCTAAAATTCAAACAATATTGGCTTTAACTACACTGTCTGACAAAAAGTCACTTAATAGCCATGGTCAGATATCAATTTACTTTCATATACATATGCACGATTGTTGAGTAAGTAATGATTAGAGTTGCAGGTAGTCCATTACTGTTGTTTGAGTTAATTGTTGTTACCAAGCCTGGTTGGATATATAAGGAGCATGGACAGTGTAAGATGTTGAATGATCACTGTGAAGAACATGGAGGTGCTGCATACTCTTTTTAGACAGTGTTATCAGCACCTGACAGAGTTTGAAAGGGGCCTCATTGTGGGTCTTCAATTGGCTGCCTCATCAGATTGTGCAATATCCAGATCTGATGGCATTTGTATGTGACAGTGACTATGTTTGACTGTATGGGAGTGTGAGGGCTCATATACTTATTGTTAATGTTTCGGTGAACTGCACCTAACCACCGCATAGAGGGACTGTCATAGTTTGCACTAACAACACTGTAACCCCTTCTGACTTACATCTGCCTTCTGAGAACAAATAATGAACTCTTGCTACATTCTGTGTCATTCCATACCTTTGGTCAGAAACCAGCAGCAGTTTCACCAGAGAATTACCATCCCATGAGGTGGTCATTAAAACCACAATACAGACTTTTTTTTTTGGAGTCATGGTACGGCCAGGAAGAATAAATTGCTAATTAATGATGTCACATTGCCTTTGTTGATGAACTGAAGTTTGTACTACCCTGGATAACCATCATTGGTGAGTACAATGCCAGTCTGGGAGAGGTCCCATTCTTTCATGGTTTTTTAGAGGCATAAGGTGTTACTCCTGGCATTACGGGGTGTAAAGCCATTGGGTGTAACTCCAGGTAACAGGTTATATTGACGCAGAAAACTCTGAAAGACAATGGTACACCACAGGCATTCTGTGTGTTATCTCTCATGCAAGAAGATTATGGTACCATTTTTCAACAGGATAATGGTCATTCACACATGATGTGTATCTATGAACTGTCTGCATGATGTTGAGGTTTGCCGGTGGCCAACAAAATCCCCAGAACTGCCCCTGACGGAACATGTGTGGAATCAGCTTGGATCTCAACTAACATCCCATGCTGGCATGCAGTATATTAAGGACTAGTTACAAAAGTTGTGGGCCAACTTGTCTCAGGAGAGGTCACAAACTCCTTATGACACCTTTTTCAACCAAAGAAGTGCATACATCCATCTCAGAGGGGTGCAACATCATACTGATAAGTGGACTTCTACTATTAAGCTCTTTGTAAATTTGATTCAGTTTTGTAACCACTGCTGTAACATCACGTAACTTCTCAAACTGTGAAGTTTATTTTTTTCCCCTTCTTGCAGGTTCACTTTCTTTGTCAGGTAGGGTAGTTTCGTTTAACATCACTAGCTTGTATACAAATACTCCCACTGATGAGCGCAAAAACAAATCAAGATACCTTTTACACATACCTAAGCTGAATTCCATAGTGCTACACATCAACAATTACCAGTGAAACATATGCAAAACAGAATTATTTTCTGTTTGAGAACACTTACTACAGACCATCTAATGACATAGCTATGGATTTCTTTTATTAGTCCTAACTATATGGTGTTTTACAAACAAATTGAACAAGTGCTCTTCCTGTGAAAGCAACAATGAGCTGAAAAATTAAATACTGGATCAGGTATGTTGGCAATGTGAAGTGTTTATGGAATGGTATCACTAGATAAATGCATTCCTACAACATTTAAAGTCACAATACAAGGTGTACAACTTTGCTTACACTGTTTGCCAATAGGTGGCGACAATAGTAAGTAGCAGTCGAAACAAACAGATCGCAGACATCAGGCAGTTAGCTTGGACCTCAGTCAACATAACCTCAGTCAAACATTAGTCAATTTTTGTCTGCATCATGAAGTTGTACTTGATTGAAAATGTCATTTTATGAGCCTAATTCTCATGATTTGTGGGAGATGTTCCTGTTTTGTTTCAATATGAAGAAAACAGTGGTTGAGTCTCATTGAATGCTCTCAAGTATGAATGGTAAGGATGCAATTAGTGAAAGAATGTGTCTTGAGTGGTTTCAATGCATCAAGAACAGTGATTTTAATGTCGTTGACTGGCATGGTGGAAGAGAGAATGTTTTTGAAGATGCAGAATTGGAGACATTGCTGAGTAAAGACTCGTGTCAAACTCAAGAAGAATTGGCACAATTAGTGGGAGTGACACATCTAGCAATTTAAAAACTTCTCAAGGCTATGGGCATGATTCAGAAAGAAGGAAGTTGGGTCCCATGTGAGCTGAAACCAAGAGACGTTTAATGGCATTTGTGGGTTTGTGAACAGTTGCTTTAAAGGCAAAAACAGAAGGGATTTCTGCATCATTTTGTGACCAGGGACGAAAAATGGGTTCATTACGATAACCCTAAATGCAAAAAATCATGGGGATATCCTGGCCATGCTTCCACATTGATGGCCAAACCGAATATTCGTGGCTCCAAGATAATGCTTTGCATTTGGTGGGACCAGCTTGGCATCGTGTACTATGAGGTGTTAAAACCACGTGAAACAATCACAGATGCTTGCTATTGAATGCAATTAGGTGCATTTGAGTGGAGCATTACAGTGAGATGCACAATATAGTGATTTTGCAGCACGACAATGCTCAACCCCACATTGCAAGGGAGGTCAAAGCATACGTAAACATTAAAATGGGAAGTCCTACCCACCTGCTGTACTCTCCAGACATTGCTCCCTCAGACTACCACCTGTTTAGATCAATGGCACGTGGCCTGGCTGACCAACACTTACGATCTCATGAAGAAGCCACAAACTGGATCGATTAATGGATTGCTTCAAAAGTTAAACAATGTTTTTGATGCAGGATTCATACACTGCCTGAAAGATGGGAGAAAGTAGTGGCCAGCAATGGAAAATACTTTGAATGAAACACGTGTAACCATTTGTTTCATTAAAGCCTCAAATGTTGGGGAAAAATGGCGGAAGCAAAGTTGTACACCTTGTACAATAAAATCCAGTTCACTATGGAGATGGGAGGTTCTTCTGTAAATTATTTCAATACAGATCTACTGCTCCATACAATGAAACATCACTCATGAAGTTAGTTTAATGTAAGTGTATCTGTCATGTTTTTAGAGTAGAAGGTATCCTATGCACCTGTGCTGAGATACCTCACAATATTATCCCATATGACATCAAGGAATTAAATACAATTCAAAGTAAAGTAGTTAAAGCATACCACAGGTGCTGACTGTAGATATTGGTATTATTATTGTAAAGCGTGTTATCTACATTCACCATTTGCAGATGAAATGTACATGCCTTCCACAAGAGTTGCCACACCTGCCTTCAGTCCTAGAAGTCTGACGTACCACACTACATGATTAGGACATTATTGATGGCTGTAATAACACCAATCCAAAAGGAATTATTCAACAGAAATTACTTATAGTACATTTTTATTGTAACAGAGTTACACTCTTATATGTGACACATCAACAGATTTCCCTCTGATATGTTATTTGTGGGGCTACATTATGCGGTTCCAGATGACAGTCTATTCCTTATGTTATCTGCAAGTTACTTTGGAGTCATCTGCTACACTTGATGACACGTCATTGTTGAGTAACAGTAAAAGAGGGTGTCCCAAGGCAAAACACTGTATAATACCCCAAGTAAGTGACCTAATCAGACCAAATTTAATTTTTAGTTACATAATAGTCTAAAACAACATTATTTTTCCCACAACATAATGAGATTAAAGGGACTGCATTGATTTCCCTAAATCCTTATTGTTGTCGATTTTACAATACAAAAGTGATTCCATAAGCCAAAACATATGAATACTCCACGTTTCATTAATGTTGTTCTTTGCAGGGGGGAGGAAAAAAAAATGGACTACTGATAACACTACATGTACCTGTAGTCTAATGTCACGACACCACTGTTCAGGATGTGATAGATTATATCTTATCTGCATTCCTTTACTCCAATGACACAAATCCTTTCGGAGCAGTAGGTTATTCATTGAAATGGCACAGATGAAGTAGAATACCTGCAAAATTAAAACACACAACTTCACTTAAAATGGTAACATTGTCATGGGTATTTTCTTTTATTTCTGGTTTGCAATCTACTAGAGACTTCAGTATTTACAAAATACAGCAGTTTCCTTATAGTCTAGGATCATGCCTTACTGTTAGAAAATTGGTCATCTCACCTGCCGAAATATCTGGACAGTAAGTTCTGGGTCAACACCATGGTTCCCCATAATTTTATAGATATAATTTAGTTCCTGCAAGAGTGCATCCAATGACTTCTGTACACCCAAAAATGGCTCAGAATCCCATGATGACAACACAGCTCTTCCTCTCTTTCCACTAGCTATCTGACTTGTCAAGCCACTTATTTCTTCATGTTCAAGAATAGCTGGCACCACCAGTGGCTGTATCTTTTCTTGTATGTGCCCAGCAAGACTCTGAGTAATGGCATGTGAATGATAGGCATTATTTTGGGGACCGTTATTATATACCTTCTAGATGAATTCATAAAACTGCTACGTTCATAGATGAAATAAGACCAAAACAATCTGTTAAGGAAAACTCAAAATAGGACTAAAACATGTTCTTATTTCAATCTTTTTATGCAGATATTCAATCCTCTATATAGCCAACAGAAAAAAATCCCTACTTTATGTCCTCCATGCAATGATTTAAGAATTAATTAATTAATTAATTAACAAAGGAAGCGTATCATTGAGTCTGTAATGTTTCTCAGCACTTACATAAGAAAACCAAAGAGAATACAAAGACTATAAACCATGTCTTCAAAACTGAAGAAATTTACAAAATCCACAAAACTTTAAACAGACCTGATCAACATTGTTTCTTCACCTCTGTGCACCTCTGTTGCATCTCATACTATGGTGTGCATATCATCTCGGGGTATTACATGCTACACCATTTGGACAGTAATCCCAGAATCAGTCTGCACTTTCTTATCATGTAGCCATGTAGTAGTTACACACTATAAGGATACAATATTCAGTAGGTGTGATCTAATTTGAGCTAGAACTTGGATATTATTTTGAATATTTCATAAATACAATAAGTAAATCAAGTGCCTATCACCTTCATGAAAATTTTCGAGTTTTGCCAAATGAACCTAGCTCCAACTACTCAAAAATTTGACACTGAACTGTGCAGTCTGTGCATGGTGATTAGTAGAGTCACATTTCCATGATAACACTGTATAAAATTAGCTTGTTTCTTCATACTTTGAGTACAGTATCTACGTCTTATTCAGTATTTAATCTGCATCAATAAGTTGTGTTCCAATTCAAAAGCTATCCTATGCAATGACACACTAAGAATCTGAGGTTAAGGAGGAGATTAAATTTCAGTGCAGACTAATTCTCATGAGTCTTGCAAGGAACATATGAAGGTTACACTTGAAATGTAATGAAATCACTTTCCAGGCATAGCCTCATGAGGTAATAGTTAGGTGGGAATTGTTATATAATACTCTCAGATGAAGAATTATTGCACTATTAAAAACAATGGGAGAACATTAGGTGGTATTTAAGAAAGATTCTCAGAAAGTTAAGATAGATCTGGATTTTGCACATGAAAAATTTAGACAGACACAAAATAGTTAACAGAAATCTGTTCTATGGCTTGGGCATGCATAAAATACAGAGCATAAATTATAATAAGTCACATATAGAGTGAGTAGGGAGAAATTTCAACACATAAATTGCCATGTTGACATTCCAAGTTACAAATATTGCTCAATGTTATGACCTCCTGCATCCATGATAGCCTGGATACCATCTCAATTGTTTGCAGCACTTTTTGAACAAAGGACAATGGAATGTTCAGCAGTTGTGGCACAGCTTGAAGATTGTTACTGTGTCCAGCTTTCTCAGCCATGGCAACAGTACATTCTTCAACAACATGTGACACAACTGGCCACTGGCCTTTTTCAGGAGTAATTCCCAAATTGTCAGTTAGTTCTGACTTCTGAATCATATTCTTCAACACTGGTGTAGAAAGAGGACCTCTTCATATTCCTTTAATGCATGAGACTTGTGAAGAGCAGCAACACTAGTGCTGCTGTTTTGATAAAAAAAAGTTCTATGAGTAAAGCTCTGCTCGCATGCCCAGACCTTTATTGACTGTCTGCAGCTGTAATGCACATTGACACGTTTCAGCACTTTGTCTCTGTACTAGTATTCCTACTAATGGCAAGTCATGATACTACCACTATTGACAATGCAAATTCTGCAGCACACAGTCTGAACACTGTAAAGCTGGGTACCCATATGGTAAATGGTAATCCACCTACACTTGCTCAAATAGCGAAGTTCAATAACAATCCTCCTCCTCCTCCTGCTCCTCCTCCCACCTCTCTCTCTCTCTCTCTCTCTCTCTCTCTCTCTCTCTCTCTCTCTCTCCTCCCTGGATTGAATTCAGGTGTTCTAGAAAGTCATTCAAGTTCTCACTGCCATGAAGCCAAATAACAGAACTATCATCTACGTATCTGAAAAAACATGCTAGTTTCAGCTGCAGACTCCAAGGTGTGTTCCTCGAAATCTTCCATATACAAATTGGTAATGATGGGTGACAATGGGCTTCCCATTACAACTCCATCTGTCTGCTCACAGTACTGGTCATTGAATAAAAAGTAAGTGGGTGTCAACACAGTGCTTACTTTCTGCAGTTTTGCATTGAAAATGGCAAGGTATGTTCCTGTTGAAGTATCTGCAGTTGTCAACGATGCCACCCAGCTGCATTCTCTTAAGTTATTTGAACACTGTATATGCCAGAAGAAACTAAATCTCACATTGTAAATTTCCTCCCAATAGAACTAATCACTGCTTGTGGAGGTTGGATAAATTCTGCAGCAGTACAGTAAGATTGCAATGTGCAGTGTCGTTTTTACTGCAGTGTTGTGATCAAAATATTGTTCCAACATTTGCCAAAGTAGTGCATCATATTAATTCTCCTGCCACTAGTCTTATCAAGCAATGCACTAGCCTAGATATTGTTTATGAGAGGATCCATTACACTCACTGACAGCTGGATTTTGTTTCCAAGGAATTTTTTCAGCTTCATTTAACGCCTGCTTCAAAATTTCAACTTTTTCCTGGGATTGGTGGATGATGCTTCATGGCACTGGGAATTTCATTCTGTAACTGCCAGGCATTTGGCAAAGTTTGAATGTTTCTGTAGCTTGGAATCTATACTGTATCTCAACATTCTGTGATATGTCTCATGGAGAAAGCTTTTTGATGAAGCAGCTTTATCGGTGCTCCAAAGCATTTGCCAGTGGTTGATTCTATAAGTTCTCTTGTACACACTGTTTTTAAACTACCTCCTGATGTTGCAGAATATACTAGGAGGAAGGCATATTGTGTGTTGACTGGGGGACGTACACCCAAGAGTAATATCACAGCAGCTGAGAGGACTGCTTTACGTTCACTTAGAGTTGACCCGTCAAAGGATGCAGTTTTTACTGTCTGATTCCACATATCGCAGGATCGGTTCTGACCCAACAAAAAGTGTTTAGAGAAATACTAACAACCTCCTGGAAAAAGTTCCATATGGTAGGAGAATATCAAGAGCCTCAATTCTTATTTTGCTATTCTCTCTAGGGTACTTGGCCTCCCTAAGGTCCACAGGGAAGAGGCTCCTCTTCATAAGATTGTGATTAAGACTGTTGCTCTGACATTGTGTAGAAAAAAACTTTGTTACTCTGTTGAGTCATATAGTAGGTCAATGTAAGCACCATGTTAAGAACTCAGCAGATTTTGTAGATCAGTTAGAGTGAATGCATTTGAATGACATATTCTTGTAAGTTTTGATGTGGTCTCTCTCTCTCTTCACTCATGTACTTCTGTCCGATTCATTACAGTTGATTGAGGTTAGGATTGGTGCTGAATTAATGAACCCATTTCAACATGTGTTAACTCACTTCCTTTTTATTCAATGAGCAGTACTATGAGCAGACAGATGGAGTTGTCACTTATCAATGCCAGCTTGTTTATGGAAGATTTTGAAGAACTTACCTCGGAGTCTACGGCTTTGAAAACTGCATGTTTTTTTTCAGATATGTAGAAGATTCTTTTGTTGTTTGGCCTAATGGCAGTGAGAATTTGAATGACTTTCTAGAACACCTGAATTCAACCCACCTCAATATTCACTTCACAACAGTGGTGGAAAAGGATGGCTGTCTTCCATTCTTTGATGTGGTGGTTAGGAGGAAGGTGGACTGTGCGTTGGGACATGCCAATTATAGGAAGCCTACTTACACTAACTTGTATCTGCAGGCTAATAGTTTTCACCATACAGCTTAACATGAATGGGTACTTCAAACCTTGGTTCACAGGGCCCATGTCATCCTGGGCCCTGAGAGTTTGTCAACAGAGTTATTCCATCTTGAAGTCACCTTTTGTCGGAATGGTTGTAGTGAAAGAGAGATAAGACATATGTTGCACTCTTGACCAACTATGCACTGTGTGAGCCATGATAATACTGAGGTGGTACCAAATTCTACGGCTTTTTGGCCTTACACAGGAAGCATTTCAAACAGGATTGGTCATATCCTGTGGAAATACAATGTGATGTGTGTGTTTTAATAACCATTTAAAATTGGGGTTCTTTTAGGTAACATAAAGGATGATCTTGGTTCATGTAAGGTGGTTGTCTACTGTATTCCTTGCAGCTGTTTCATGTCATATATTGGTCAGACTATCAGGACTGTGAAAGGCCAATGTTCTGAGCATAAATGGCATGCACGCTTACAACAGCCAAGTAAATCTGCCACTGCAGGACATTGTCTTGACACCAATCATTCTTTGGAATATAACAGAGATTCCTATATGCACTTCAAGCTATTGGGATAGTGTTCGTGTATTGAAATAGAGAGAGAGGGAGAGAGAGAGAGAGAGAGAGAGAGAGAGAGTGAGAGAGAGAGAGAGAGTGTGTGTGTGTGTGTGTGTGTGTGTGTGTGTGTGTGTGTGTGTGTGTGTGTGTATGTGTGTGTGCGCTTGTGTCTGCGCATACGCACGTTAGAGGACCCGAACTTAGAAACTGATTTGGGCTGGCTATCGTTATGGAAACTGTAAAAAAAAAAAAAAAAAGCAAGGATTGATGATTATTGGTCAACGAATCCGTTGCTACACACACCTATATTTGACAAAGTGCTGTCCCGCAGGCGATTCACACAAATATTATCATTTTTACATTTTTCTGACAGCCAAATAAACTGGATAATGCTTACCAGCTTTTCAAAGTGCAACTCGTAATTGATTATTTTTCCAAAAAGTTTGAATGAACAAACATTTGAAACAAACAAATTTTGTATTTATTTACATATGTATATCTTCGAAATTTCATGTAAGTAGGGGAACAGGATTGAGAACTTACAAGAACTAGTGATGATATCTCCTAATAATGTCATGAATGGCCAGTGACAAGCCAAGTAATCTGAATTATCACTGTCGGGATCAATTTGTACGATATATGCAGCCAGCGAAGTGTTAATATAGTATCCCGTAGCAGCATGGCTCTTCCCATATCGTTTTCTCTTCTCTTTCCTTTGATTCACAGTCAATCCAGCAGACACATATTGCCCAACAAGTAATGATAATAGCTCTTTACGTGCAACATAATACATTCAGCATCTCAAAATTATAACAAATTATTGTTGTGTTAGTGGTGATTTCTTAGTGCTTAACTGATGAATCACAGCATGATAATACATACATATATGAATTCCTTCTTCATGAATTAACTGTAAGCCAAAATCAGTAATGGCAGTATCAAGAGATTGTTAGTAGTGTTTTACTAATATGCCATTTTCAGAGTGTGGTACCTTGTTTCGTCAGTTGCAGCTATATATCCTTTCAAGCCACATGGCAATGGCCCCATTATATGCCTCCTTTAAAACTATTCCTGCATATGTCTCTGCAGCTTTACTGTATGGTTAAATGATGATGGCATACTCTTGGGTAAAATATTCCGGAGGTAAAATAGTCCCCCAATTCGGATCTCCGGGCGGGGACTACTCAGGAGGACTTCGTTATCAGGAGAAAGAAAACTGGCGTTCTACGGATCGGAGCATGGAATGTCAGATCCCTTAATCGGGCAGGTAGGTTAGAGAATTTAAAAAGGGAAATGGATAGGTTAAAGTTAGATATAGTGGGAATTGGTGAAGTTTGGTGGCAGGAGGAACAAGACTTTTGGTCAGGTGAATACAGGGTTATAAATACAAAATCAAATAGGGGTTATGCAGGAGTAGGTTTAATAATGAGTAAGAAAATAGGAGTGTGGGTAAGCTACTACAAACAGCATAGTGAACGCATTATTGTAGCCAAGATAGACACGAAGTCCACGCCTACTACAGTAGTACAAGTTTATATGCCAACTAGCTCTGCAGATGATGAAGAAATTGATGAAATGTATGATGAATAAAAGAAATTATTCAGGTAGTGAAGGGAGATGAAAATTTTATGGTCATGGGTGACTGGAATTCGAGAGTAGGAAAAGGGAGAGAACGAAACATAGTAGGTGAATATGGATTGGGGCTAAGAAATGAGAGGGGAAGCTGCTTGGTAGAATTTTGCACAGAGCATAACTTAATCATAGCTAACACTTGGTTCAAGAATCACAAAAGAAGGTTGTATACACGGAAGAATCCTGGAGATACTAGAAGAGATCAGATAGATTATATAATGGTAAGACAGAGATTTAGTAACCAGGTTTTAAATTGTAAGACATTTCCAGTGGCAGATGTGGACTCTGACCACAATCTATTGGTTATGAACTGTAGATTAAAACTGAAGAAACTGCAAAAAGGTGGGAATTTAAGGAGATGGGACCTGGATAAACTGACTAAACCAGAGGTTGTACAGAGTTTCAGGGAGAGCATAAGGGTACAATTGACAGGAATGTGGGAAAGAAATACAGTAGAAGATGAATGGGTAGCTTTGAGGGATGAAGTAGTGAAGGCAGCAGAGGATTAAGTAGGTAAAAAGACGAGGGCTAGTATAAATCCTTGAATTTAATTGATGAAAGGAGAAAATATAAAAATGCAGTAAATGAAGCAGGCAAAAATGAGATCGACAGGAAGCGCAAAATGGCTAAGCAAGGATGGCTAGAGGACAAATGTAAGGATGTAGAGGCTTATCTCACTAGGTGTAAAACAGATACTGCCTACAGGAAAATTAAAGAGACCTTTGGAGAAAAGAGAACCACTTGTATGAATATCAAGAGCTCAGATGGAAACCCAGTTCTAAGCAAAGAAGAGAAAGCACAGAGGTGGAAGGAGTATATAGAGGGTCTATACAAGGGCGATGTACTTGAGGACAGTATTATGGAAATGGAAGAGAATGTAGATGAAGATACAATACTGCATGAAGAGTTTGACAGAGCACTGAAAGACCTGAGTCAAAACAAGGCCCCGGAAGTAGACAACATTCCATTAGAACTACTGAAGGCCTTGGGAGAGCCAGTCCTGACAAGCCAGTCCTAACAAAGTTCTACCATTTGGTGAGCAAGATGTATGGGACAGGCAAAATACCCTCAGACTTCAAGAAGAATATAATAATTCCAACCCCAAAGAAAGCAGGTGTTGACAGATGTGAAAATTACCGAACTGTCAGTTTAATAAGTCACAGCTGCAAAATACTAACACGAATTCTTTACAGACGAATGGAAAAACTGGTAGAAACCAACCTCGGGGAAGATCACTTTGGATTCCGTAGAAATATTGGAACACGTGAGGCAATACTGACCTTATGACTTATCTTAGAAGGAAGATTAAGGAAAGGCAAACCTATGTTTCTAGCATTTGTAGACTTAGAGAAAGCTATTGACAATGTTGACCGGAATACTCTCTTTCAAATTCTGAAGGTGTCAGGGGTAAAATACAGGGAGCGATAGGCTATTTACAATTTGTACAGAAACCAGATGGCAGTTATAAGAGTTGAGGGGCATGAAAGGGAAGCAGTGGTTGGGAAGGAAGTGAGACAGGGCTGTAGCCTCTCCCTGATGTAATTGGGTTGGGTTGTTTGGGGGAAGAGACCAAACAGCAAGGTCATCGGTCTCATCAGATTAGGAAAGGATGGGGAAGGAAATCGGCCGTGCCATTTCAAAGGATCCATCCCAGCATTTGCCTGGAGTGATTTTAGGGAAATCACGGAAAGCCTAAATCAGGATGGCCGGACGTGGGATTGTACCGTCGTCCTCCCGAATGTGAGTTCAGTGTCCCAATGTTATTCAATCTGTATATTGAGCAAGCAGTAAAGGAAACAAAAGAAAAATTCAGAGTAGGTATTAAAATCCATGGAGAAGAAATAAAAATTTTGAGGTTCACCGATGACATTATAATTCTGTCAGAGACAGCAAAGGACTTGGAAGAGCAGTTGAACGAAATGGACAGTGTCTTGAAACAAGGATATAAGATGAACATCAACAAAAGCAAAACGAGGATAATGGAATGTAGTCAAATTAAATCAGGTGATTGTGAAGGAATTAGATTAGGAAATGAGACACTTAAAGTAGTAAAGGAGTTTTGCTATTTGGGGAGCAAAATAACTAATGATGGATGAAGTAGAGAGGATATAAAATGTAGACTGGCAATGGCAAGGAAAGAGTTTCTGAAGAAGAGAAATTTGTTAACATCGAGTATAGATTTAAGTGTCAGGAAGTCGTTTCTGAAAGAATTTGTATGGAGTGTAGCCATGTATGGAAGTGAAACATGGACGTTAAATAGTTTGGACAAGAAGAGAATAGAAGCTTTCAAAATGTGGTGCTACAGAAGAATGCTGAAGATTATATGGGTAGATCACATAACTAATGAGGAGGTATTGAATAGAATTGGGGAGAAGAGGAGTTTGTGGCACAACTTGACAAGAAGAAGGGACCAATTGGTAGGACATGTTCTGAGGCATCAAAGGTTCACAAATTTAGCATTGGCGGGCACTGTGGAGGGTAAAAATCATAGAGGGAGACCAAGAGATGAATATACTAAGCAGATTCAGAAGGATGTAGGTTGCAGTAAGTACTGGGAGATGAAGAAGCTTGCACAGGATAGGGTAGCATGGAGAGCTGCATCAAACCAGTCTCAGGACTGAAGACCACAACAACAACAACAACAACAACATGTCTTTTTCCACATTCAGATTAAAAAAAGAAAGAAATGTATTAGAGACAATATGGATGTCACGTCAAATCTTATTCTTTTTTAAATTTACAACTTTTTAAGCAAATATCCAGCAAAGTTTAACTTCTTGAACTGATGAAATACCAGGACCACAGAAATAAAAGGCCTCAAATGGCACATCTGATATCTGAAGGCAATGACTTGTTATCGGACCCACTTCAAACAAAATTCCCAATTGAACTACATGACAGAAGCTGTCAATTTCATACAGAGCAACACAGCAAAATCATGTCCACTGCTCATAATAGTTATTCACTACTGGAATTTGCAATGATACATCAAATGAGACGTTATCAGTACTAGCTTCACTCAAAAGTGGAGAAGTTTTCAGTATGACAGTTCCTATCTAATATACAAGTGAACCTTCCAAATTTCAATCTAAAATACTGTTACACCAAACTTCTTGTTTGCTATAGTAACTGTTCAGAATGGGAATTGCAATTAAAAATCATGGCAGATGTGGAAAGCCATTCAGTAACATTGCTTTTAGTGGCATAAATATCTCAGTGTCACTGACATTCATTAAAAATAATTATTGTATGGGAACTGAATGTTATGAATGAATGTGGTGCACATTGTAATGTGCAATAAGCCATTTGGACCATGTATATTCTCAAATTTACAATCTCATCCATTTTTCAATCTTATTTGAAATGTTTTAAACTCTGACTGTATAATATGTCGTGCTAACACAATTAACCCCTGTGATAAAAGAATTTCATAAAAATTACTGTACTACAAAAAAAAAAAAAAAAAAGCTTTGTTCATACGAATACATATATTATCATAATTGTTCTATTGTGCTGCTGAGTGAATTTCATTTTCTGTAAATTATTCTTGATTTAATGTGCTGTTTTGCTCTTAGTATGCCTAAATCTTTACTGATGTACTATGAAATGATGTGAAGTGGGTGCCAGTTGGTTGTATGTTGTCTGTCGGGAAGGAAGGAAGGAAAAATGTAAAGTTGTCTGGAGTTTCAGACAAATGGAATGTATTTCACTGAGTGAACATTTTAGTTGACGTCAGCAAGGCATATAGGACTATTAAAATTTAAAACTACATATGAATCAGTTTGTAGTCTATGTCATTTCAAGAAGCATGTCAATCTATAGGGTTTCCAGACCTAAAAGAGAACCTGGCTTCCATACAGAAGAAATTCAAGCAACGGATTGAAGGAGATCCTTTAAAAAAGGAAACAAGAAGAGTATTTTTTCTTTAAATCTACCACTAGATCTGCCCAACAGTATTTCTACTCATTGAACAATTACTACAATTAACAGTCATCCAATGTGCATAACAAAGGAGGTCGTTAAAGTGGTGCCCTTGTGGCCAGGATACTTATACGTTTGGATTTTTGACAGTGTTTATGTTTCACGTGATCAAAAAGCATATAATTGTGTTGCAAAGTGTAATGATTTTAAATCAAATATTGTTTGACATAGTACATGTTGAGAAGTTTTGGAATGACACAACACTATGGACATACATGGTTTTAAAAGGTTGAAACATTATTACGAAAGTTGACACCACCTACCCAATCCAGGACAATAATAAGCTAAGTACCAATTTAAAAATTTATTTTTGTACTTTCTCAGTGCAATGTTGTGTGGACATTCTGACTGGCATTTTTTCTAGCATTGATAATTTATGAACAAATTTACAACAAATGGATCATGATCAGAACAATGAAAAAAACATGCTGAAGCTACCAGCTTCAACTAATGACTTTAAAAAGGATATAGCCAATAAAGGCATGTTTCAGGATGCATTAGGCAATAGTTGACCAAAACAGTTAAATGAAATCCATGCAGAATCGAAATTTTTAGACAGTAGTGTGTTATATTTGAGTCCAGACCATGAGAAACAAGTACAGTTGCACGTAAGTGAAACAATGCCAAGTGAAAAACCGAAACAGTTAAATTTACAAGACATGTTTACTGCATTAATGTCATCAATGAAACAAAGAGTGAAAAACGGTCATTGATAGAGAAAAATAGTGAAAAACTGTCGTTGGTAGAGAAAACTAGTGAAAAAACTGTCATCGACAGAGAGAAATAGTGAAAAACTTGAAAGTCAATAGTCTCAGAATGTAATGTCATTAGAGCAGAGCTTAATGCACAAATTTCAGATATTAAAAAAGACTTAGTTGGTGTTTTTTCGCAAGTGAAAGCTACAGATGAACATGTGAAAAAAGTAGACGGGAAGTTAGAGGCTTCAGAATCCAAAATTCAATCATTAGAGACAAAACCATAGGAAGTAGACAAGGGTCTCAGATCTGAGATAGGTGCATTTGAAGTTAGATGTAAAGATACTGTTGGAGACACTAGTAAACAAGCTGTAAACTTTATAAATAAGCATAATGAAAAAATAGACAGTGTTGCCTCAGAAATAGATAAAAAAAGTTCAGAAAATATTTGAGATAACAGACTCAAATGACTTACATAGTGATGTCACTATTACCAAAAAAACAAGATGGGGCTTATCAAAAAAATTCTTCAATGTAGGACACCCAAGCTTTCCTACTATGCCACTAAAATGTTTCCTCGGTGACAAGCATTTCCATCCAGTTGATTTTATATGACATTGCCATGATAGTTTTCTCCCTGGTATGAGTGATGAATTAAAAATTAAGTTTATTAAAAGATCATTAGAAGGGGAAGGGCTGTCATAGGCCACCCAACTTGACTGTAACAATTTATCCATAGATGAATTCAAAAAGTGTTTCTTGAAAAAGTTTTGGTCTGACACTGAACAGGCACAGATAAAGAGTGAGTTTTTAAATGGTCCGATGTACAGGGAGCAGAATGGGGATATGAAAGAGTTTTGCGAAGACCAGATCATGAAACATTCTCACTTAGACCAACCTTTTCATGAATTAACTCACATAGGTGCACTTAAGAGAAGGCTACCAGAAATAATTGAAATGGGGTTACTCTATGGGCCAGATGATTCTGTAGACCAGTCCTGAAATATGTAGAAACGTTGGACAGGGTGTGTAACAGGTTTGGCCACCACAGTACAGATTCCAGGAGGCTTAACTGGAGTAATCACAATAATAATAGAAATTCAAATAATAATGACAGTTTTAACCAAGGACATAACAACAACATCCTGGCAAGGAATGACAGGAATCCAAATAATTTTAGAAATTATCAGGATGTAGCATCAAACCATGGGGACCAACAGTTTTATGAGAATAGAAATTCTGGGAACAGAAATGGTGATGGGAATTTTGAAAATAGTGGTGGAAAATGGACAAATAGTAACTAGTCCCCCACACATGTGAGAGATAATGATAGTAGAGGTGATAGATTAAACCGAAACCCTCTCGGTTGGCAGAAACATTGGTGAACAGCCATTTTTGACAGTAAACAGTAACATAAAACCTATACAACACTGATTATGTAAAATTCAGAGAGTTAACAACTATTTGATTATTTTATGAGTACAAAAGTAATCAGAAGGATGTTTTTCTGTTTATAGTGAAAAAAGTTTTTTGATTATAGCAAAAATGTAAGGTAATGGAATTTTACAAAATGTACAAGTGTATCAAATTATTTTGAGTGCCCTGAGTAACCAGTAAACATGAAAATATAAAAGGATGTATAATGGCAGGAGTAATGAGATTAGTACACTGCATGTACACAATTTTTTGGAGAATATTGAGGAAGTATAGGGTATATATAGGTATTAGTAGAAGAATACACCAGAGCTATTTAGCATCATGCACTAGCTTGTAAAGGGTTTGTATAATGTAATAAGTGAAAGTACAGTTGCCTAGTGAAGTGTATTTGAAAGTAATGAAGTGATTGTAGGGAGTGTTACCTTTCTGACCCTTAACCCTTATGTGGTCATGTGGCTTTTCGTAATGTTAATAGTCGCGTAGGGTGTTGCTAACACCCAAAATAATAGTGGCTATAATGACACTGTTGTGCAGCATATCACTGATATGAATATGTTTACTTCACAAATGGCTATTTAGAATGTTATCTCCCAGTATATTAGCGTTTTATTTAATGTTACTTTAGTATTAAACAGGGTTATTTGAAACATATGCAATAATTCCCATTTTCTTACAATATTTTGTTTAATTATTTATTTCTGTTATTCTTCATACTGTATTACAGGTGTAAGACATTATACTTATAATTAAAAATTTGTTCAGTCAATTCATACAAACATTTTATGAAATCAGTCACTATCACTGGCTGCAAGGAGTGCGTTATCATAGCACTTTTCCCAGACATTTCTCATGTGCTTTACACACATAACTTTCAAACATCGAGCACAGTGCAATTTAACTTTTATATCTTTACCCCGAGGACAAACTGTGCAGCACCTGGGCTTAAGTATCCTTTGCTCAGAAGGTGGTGCATTGTTGCTGTCTTCAATTCCTGCCATTTTTGTGGCTTTCTGTCTAACTTGTTTAGGCAGGGAGTGAGTGGCTGCTCTCTTACACACTATGGGATTTACTAATGACCTTCTGACATCACGTAAAAACATTCTTTGGGAAATCCTCTCATTGTTATTATTTGCATATATGATGAAGGCGTTATTGTAAGCAATGTCAATCATTCGAAAAAATAGGGCAAGTGACCAGCGTCTAGTTTTTCTTAAGGTTGAATAAGTAGCGCACATTTCATCTATTGTGTCCACACCTGATTTGGTCTTATTGTACATTGTTATAATTTCTTGTTTCTTTTCCTCTGCAGTATTAGTGTCAATGGCACAGTCATGATGCAAAGATGAAAGAAGAATAATGTTCTTGCTCTTCTTTGGCACATATGAAACAATGGTGATATCCTTTCTGAATCCAAAAAGGCTGCTTCTAAGTTCATGACCTCTCGAGAAAACAAAGTCTGGAGGGATCTCCCTCTTATTCTTTCTATAAGTTCCTTCTATTGTATGTTTCTTTTTCAGGAGCTCGTCAGTCAGTGGTATGGAACAAAACCAGTTGTCTAGTGTCACATTGCGTCCTGTGCCTCCAATAGGCTGTACAAGTCTACTTACTATCTCCTTAGGCGAGTTTGACAGTGCAGAGGGACCCTCTGGCTGTTTCCCCAACATAGATTTCCATCCCCAAAGTATACCATGTTCTAGCGTCACGTAAGGTGAAAATTTTCAAACTACATTTTGCAGGCTTGCTTGGTATATACTGTCGGAAACTGCATTTGCCTCTAAATGCAACCAGTTGTTCATCCACTGTTGTATATTCAGACAGTATAATTACTGACACAGATTGACATGAGTAATTCAAATACTTCTCTGAATGCAGCTAGGTGATAGAATTTCATTCAATTGTTATTTGCTCTCTCCAGCCATTTAACTGTAGCATACCTCTTCATTATTTAACTCACATTTCCAGAAAGTAGTGTAAAGTTTAAGTTGTTGTTTCAGAAAATTCACGCTGTTGTTTCTCTTTACATACAGTTGCATATAGGCCAAATTTGTGGAATCATATTTTCGTGTTTACCTGTAATTTAATTGACTTATTCTTAATCAACTATTACGTTTATCATGAGTGAAAAGTGCTTGACTTGCCATAGAATCTTAGATCGATGCTTTGGTGTGACGGGTGCTGTAGTTTTTTCCAAGTGGGCGACTGTAGTGGCGTGGGAATGGGGGAAGTAAATGATACTCGTCAGTGGTTTCATAGGATATGTAGTAGAGGTAGGAAGATACTAGAACAGGAGGGGAAAATTGGCACCCTTCAGGCTGAGTTAGATGAGGCCAGGGGGGATCTTGACACGTTAGGGAGGGAGAAGGGCAAAAAGAGGTGAGAAGTGGCAACAAGAGGAACAGGCCTAGAACTTTGTCTGACAGCTTCGTGGTGAATGTGGAAAATAGATTTGACCTGTTGCTTTGGTTAGAAGCTGGTGAGCCTCAAGCAGTTGCAGGTGTAGACAGGGCACAACAAACTTTCAGCAGCAAATTGAAAAGTAGGAATGTAGGGAAATCAGTAAAGAGAAAGAAAGTAATGGTGTTAGGTAGTTCCCATGGAAGAGGTGTTGGCCAAGTTTTGCAGGATGAACTAGGATGAGAATACCAGGTCACCAATTTTTTTTAAATCTAGTGCTGGTCTGGAGCAGGTGACCGAGGATTTAGGATCACTTTGCAAAGATTTCACTACAGAAGACACCGTGGTTACAGTGGGTGGGCCAGGTAATAGTATTGACAGAGTTCCTGGGTGCAGTACATAGTGTGACCTGGCAAACATTGCATCAGCATCGAACCATACTAGTGTTGAGTTTGTATATGCTCTTGGGCACCATGACCAACCCAATTTGAACTCTTCTGTCAGTAGAGTTAATTTGGAGTTGGTTGGTTGGTTTGGGGAAGGAGACCAGACAGCGTGGTCATCGATCTCATCGGATTAGGGAAGGATGGGGAAGGAAGTCGGCCGTGCCCTTTCAGAGGAACCATCCCGGCGTGATTTAGGGAAATCACGGGAAACCTAAATCAGAATGGCCGGACGCGGGATTGAACCGTCGTCCTCCCGAATTTGGAGTTGGAATGGCTGCTTATGTCAGGTGCAGGGTCACACATTGCTGTGGTTCCTGTTGGTTCTCTCAATATGTGGGATTATACTAGGCATGGCCTTCACCTCAACAGAAAAGGGAAGGATAAACTGGCTGAGCAAATAGCAGGACAGTTAAAGGGGGGAGGGACTGTCATGAGTGATAAAATACCAGTGGTTATAGTGTTCAGGGAAGACTCTTTTAGGGTAGGGAGGACAGAAAGTAACCAAGTTTTAAGAGAGGTTAGGATTGAGACAAACCTTCAGTTTGAGAAAGAAACCAAAAAAACGTAATTCTAGCTTGTTACATCACCATAAACAGCTGCTGGTTAAGAATTTTAACAATCAGCAGAATTATATTACAAAACCAATAGTCAATGGCCTCTCAGAGCATGGCATGCAGTTCCTTCTGTTAAATGTTAATACTGAACAGGATATAAAATACGTTAAATGTGAACTCAAGAGGGTAATCAATAAGGCAAAAATTGATTATTTTAGGACACTCCTCAGAGACATTCACTGGAGTGATGTTTACAGTGGTCATGACATGAATGAAAAATATAACACTTTTGCTAATAAAGTGCTTACCTTATTTGAACACACTTTTCCCCCAAAACTAGCCAAGGTTAGAGCACAGTCTACAATGAAGTCATGGATTATTCAAGGAATAGAGGTGTCTTGTAAAACAAAAAGAAAACTGTATCTGTCAATCCAAAACAGTTCTGATGATTATGCTATAGCACATTACAAGAGATACTGCAAAATATTAAAGACTGTAATACGGACATCAAAGAAATATATTACATGGAAAAGATAGTCATATCAGATAACAAAATAAAGACAACATGGGATATAGTGAAGTGGGAGACTGGTAGAACCAGATATGAAGCGGTGCAAATAGCATTAAGAGTAAATAATACATTGGTGACAGATATGTATAATGCTGCAGAACTTCTTAACAAACATTTTATAACTGTTACTGAAAAGATGGGGTTGCCAGATTCTGTAGATGCTGCCGTGGGATACCTTAGACCAGACATTTCAAGTAACTTATATAATATGAATCTGACCATCACTACCCCAACAGAAGTAATGTCCATCTTGGCCCACCCCATTAGCTGTGCCATCTAACGCACTGCTAGTCACTGCCAGTCCCTGGCACGAATCTGCCCGATGGATTAGTGTCGAAGTCCGGTATGCCAGCCAGTCTATGGATGGTTTTTAAGGCAGTTTTCCATCTGCCTCAGCGAATGCGGGTTGGTTCCCCTTATTCTGCCTCAGTTACGCTATGTCAGCGATTGCTGTGCAAAAATTTTCTCCGCGTATGTGTACACCATATTTAGTCTACCACAAAAACATAAAACATTGGGGCTACACTCTGGTGTGAAGCGTTACTAGGGAAGAGGGTCCACTGGGGGACGAACCGCACAATAACTCTGGGTTTGGTGTGGGGCGGTAGTGGGGTGAGTGGACTGCTGTAGCCTGTTGTTGGGTTGTAAACCACTGAGGGCTATGGCATGGATAAAGCCTCTCCATCATTTCTAGGTTCCCAGTTCCACACAATACAATACGATACAACATCCATCATAAAATCCTTAAAATCAAAAACATCTGGTAAGTATGATGAAATATCAACACAGTTAATTAAAGAATGTGATTCTGAGTTAGGTAACACATTAAGCTATCTGTGTAACCAGTCATTTATCAGTGGAATCTTATCACAAATAACATACTGTCATTGTTGCAGTTCAGATTTCTAAAGGGTTCTGATATTGAGAAGGCTATCTTCACTTACAGTGAAAATGTACTTAATTCATTAGACAAAAAATTGCAAGTAACTGGTATATTTTGTGATCTGTCAGAGGCATTTGACTGTGTAAATCACAATATCCTTTTAAGTAAATTACAGTATTATGGTGTAACAGGAAATGCTGCAAAATGGTTCAAATCTAATATCTCTGGCAGGAAACAAAGGGTGTTATTAAGAAAGAAACATGTATTGAGCTATTAGGCATCAACCAACTGGGAACTAATTACATGTGGGGTCCCACAAGGTTCCATCTTAGGGTCCTTACTTTTTCTTGTGTATATCAATGGCCTTTCATCAGTAACATTACCAGATGCCAAGTTCATTTTGTTTGCCGATGATACAAACATTGAAATAAATAGCAAATCAAGTGTAGTCTTAGAAAGACCAGCTAATAAAATATTTGTGGACATTAATCACTGGTTCCTAGCCAATTCTTTGTCACTAAACTTTGAAAAAAACACACTAAATGCAGTTCAGAACTTGTAAGGAGTGTCCCACGAGTATATGCCTAACAGATGATGACAAGCAGATAGAAGAAGTGGACAGTGTTAAATTCTTAGGATTACAACTTGATAATAAATTCAACTGGGAGGAGCATACTTCAGAACTGCAGAAGTGTCTGACCAAATCTCTATTTTCAATGCGAATTCTGTCAGACATAGGAGATATAAAAATGAAAAACCTGGCATACTATGATTACTTTCACTCCATCATGTCATATGAGATTATTTTTTGGGGTAATTCATCAAGCCAAGCTAAAGCAATGTGCAATAAGAGTTATATGTGGTATGAACTCAAGAACATCCTGTAGAGGCCTGTTTAGGGAACTAGGGATATTAACTACTGCTTCCCAATATATTTATTCATTAATGACATTTGTCATTAAAAATATATCACTTTTTCAAAAAAGCAGCACAGTTAATGGAATCAATTCTAGAAATAAGAATAAACTTCACAAGGATTTGACGTCACTTACTCTTGTAAAAAAATGTGTGCCTTATTCAGGAACACACATTTCCAATAACTTGCCAACAGCCATAAAAAAACATAACAACCAATGAAATTCAGTTTAAGAGAAGCCTAAAGGATATATTGGTGGCCAACTACTCCTACTCCATTGATGAATTTCTCAGTCGAACCAACAGATTTTTGTGTGTGTTACAATCAAACTTCTGCACCATTTCAGTGCAATAATGTGTTCACTGTAAATAAGTACTGTAGTAGTTATATGTTTATTACCTTATAAATAAAATAAACAGTTTTTAAAAATTTTAAATTCTGTGTATTAATGTGACCTTAGTAAATGAGTGTTGTAAAATAATCCTTTTATATAGTGTTCATTAAAAAAATGACAATCATTCCACTTGGGACCTTTGGAAGGTATATTAGCTTATGTGTTTTAGTTGTAAATACTGTATTTGTCATGTATTATTGTTTGTCTGACATGTTCTACATCCTGGAGGACCTCCTCATTACGAATCAAAAGGAATGACAGTAAATCTAATCTAATGTCTTATACTACATTACGTTATTTTGTGAAGTTTATCTATTGTGCAGGATGAAGCAGGTGATTTTTTGTAGGTGATTATTATCATTATTATTATTATTATTATTATTCTTTCTTTTCTCAGACGTTATGTCTGGTCAAAAATGGAAAGTGAGGCGGACCTTGGTCAAGCGTCACTTCCTTTTAACTGTACAGTATATGTTACATTGCATTTAGGAACTTTTGGGTAATTGAACATGTATCAATAATTACAGATTTCTGTAGTTGTATATATATGTTTGGATGTAGCTGTATTGCGTTGATGTACTGGTGGATACTGTGTGGTATGACTCCTGTAGTTGACAGTTTAATTGGTATAATGTCAACTTTATCCTGATGCCACACGTCCTTGACTTCCTCAGCCAGTTGGATGCATTTTTCAATTTTTTCTCCTGTTTTCTTATGTGTATTTGTTGTATTGGGTATGGATATTTCGATTAGTTGTGTTGATTTCTTCTTTTTATTGGTGAGTATGAAGTCAGCTTTGTTATGTGGTGGTGTTTTATCTGTTATAATGGTTCTGTTCCAGTATAATTTGTATTCATCATTCTCCAGTACATTTTGTGGTGCATACTAGTATGTGGGAACATGTTGTTTTATTAGTTTATGTTGTATGGCAAGTTGTTGATGTATTATTTTTGCTACATTGTCATGTGTTCTGGTGTATTCTGTATTTGATAGTATTGTACATCCACTTGTGATGTGATCTACTGTCTCTATTTGTTGTTTGCAAAGTCTGCATTTATCTGTTGTGGTGTTGGGATCTTTAATAATATGCTTGCTGTAATATCTGGTGTTTATTGTTTGATCCTGTATTGCAATCATGAATCCTTCCATCTCACTATATATATTGCCTTTTGTTAGCCATGTGTTAGATGCTTCTTGATCGATGTGTGGCTGTGTTAGATGATACGGGTGCTTGCCATGTAGTGTTTTCTTTTTCAAATTTACTTTCTTCGTATCTGTTGATGTTATGTGATCCAAAGGGTTGTAGGAGTGGTTATGAAATTGCAGTGGTGTAGCCAATGTATTTATATGAGTGATTGCTTTGTGTATTTTGCTAGTTTCTGCTCGTTCTAGAAAGAATTTTCTTAAATTGTCTACCTGTCCATAATGTAGGTTTTTTATGTCGATAAATCCCCTTCCTCCTTCCTTTCTGCTTAATGTGAATCTTTCTGTTGCTGAATGTATGTGATGTATTCTATATTTGTGGCATTGTGATCGTGTAAGTGTATTGAGTGCATCTAGGTCTGTGTTACTCCATTTCACTATTCCAAATGAGTAGGTCAATATTGGTATAGCATAAGTATTTATAGCTTTTGTCTTGTTTCTTGCTGTCAGTTCTGTTTTCAGTATTTTTGTTAGTCTTTGTGTATATTTTTCTTTTAGTTCTTTTTAATATTTGTATTATCTATTCCTATTTTTTGTCTGTATCCTATATATGTATGGGCATCTGTTTTTTCCATCGCTTCTATGCAGTCGCTGTGGTTATCCAATATGTAATCTTCCTGTTTAGTGTGTTTTCCCTTAACTATGCTATTTTTCTTACATTTGTCTGTTCCAAAAGCCATATTTATGTCATTGCTGAATAGTTCTGTTATCTTTAATAATTGGTTGAGTTGTTGCTGTCAGTAGTTTTAGATCATCCATGTATTGCAAATGTGTGATTTTGTGTTGGTATGTTCCAGTAACATTGTATCCATAATTTGTGTTGTTTAGCATGTTGGATAGTGGGTTCAGAGCAAGGCAGAACCAGAAAGGACTTAATGAGTCTCCTTGCTATATTCCACACTTAATCTGTATTGGCTGTGACGTGATATTATTTGAATTTGTTTGGATATTAAGTGTGGTTTTCCAATTTTTCATTACTATGTTCTGCATCTATTATCAGTTGCTCTTTACATCCTCGCGCTCCTTTGCAACAGCCGTTTTGTTCTTCATTTATAATTTTGTTCTGTGTTGTATGTGTTATTAATTTCTGTGTAATGACTGAAGTTAATATTTTGTATATTGTTGGTAGGCATGTTATGGGGTGATATTTAGCTGGGTTTGCTGTGTCTGCTTGATCTTTAGTTTTCAGATAGGTTTTTCCATGTGTAAGTGTATCAGGGTATGTGTATGGGTCTGCAATGTAACTGTTAAATAATTTAGTTAGATGTGAATGTGTTGAGGTGAACTTCTTTAGCCAGAAATTTGCTATTTTATCTTTTCCAGGGGCTTTCCAATTGTGCATAGAATTAATTGCTCGGGTGACTTCATGTTGCAAAATTACCACTTCAGGCATTTGTGGTATCATCTTGTATGTGTCTGTTCCTGATTGTATCCACAGTGCATGTCTGTTATGTTGTACCGGGTTTGACCATATGTTGCTCCAGAAGTGTTCCATGTCTGTTATGTTTGGTGGATTGTCTATTTTAATGTGTGTGTTATCTATTGTCTTGTAAAATTTCTTTTGGTTTGTGTTGAATGTTTGGTTTTGTTTCCTTCTATTTTTACTTTTTTTGTATCTTCTAAGTCATTTGGCCAATGCTTGTAATTTTTGCTTCTTTCCATCTAATTGCTCTATCGCTTCTTGTTGTGTGATTTTACCTAACCTTTTTTGTTTTTTGTCTGATATTTCATTTCTTATAAATTGTGTTAGCTGTCCGATGTCTTTTCTCAGTTATTCTATTCTGATCTGTAGCCTGTATTGCCATGCTGGTTTTGTGGGTTTCTTCTGTGTGTTGGTTGGTTCTGATCTCTGCCTAGTGTGTATATTTAGTGTAGTGAGTGCTCCTATATAAACCAGTAGTTGTAACTCTTCCATAGTTGTATTTTCATTTATTTTGTTGTGTATGATTGTGTTGATAGTTGTTATTGTTGTTTCGACTTGCGGGTTATTTGGTGGTCTATGCAAGAATGGTCTAATGTCTGTGTTTGTGTCTTTGTATTCTGTATATGTCAGCTGAAATTTTTCTTCTATATCTAACATGTGTGTCACTTCATGTTCTATTTGTGCTTGTTCTGGTGGCTGTCTTAAGATTTCGTTTTCCTCTGATTGTTTAATTGATGCGTGGTGTTCTTTATTTGTTTGCTCTGGGATGTTTGAGTCCATTACTGTATTTTATTCTTCTTCTGATTGCATATTATTTTGTTCCAGTATTTGTTGTACTTGTTGTTTGATGTTTTCTAATTCTGACTGGGGTATCCTGTTATTTTTGATTATTACACGGATCTGATCAGCTAGTCATTGTTCTGTTAAAAATTTGAATTCTGGGTATCTGGTAATAAATGTTGTGTATACTTGTGATCTGTATCCAGTTGTGTTGGTTCCTAAGTTTGTTGCTTGGTAATAACAGAACATGAGGTGTCGGTTAACTTCATCAGACCATCTCATCCTCTGTCTTTGTTTTCTTTCTAGGGTGGTTGCAGGAAGCATGTCCTGTAAAACACCTCTATTTGGATTTAAATCATTTTCCGTGTGGCTAGCAGTGTCATTACCATTGTGGACGGGCATAGGGTTCAAGCGTCGTCCCCGACCATGACAGCGCTTGTCCGAGGCTTCATTAGTTCTGTCCTGAACCAACTAATCACACTAAAAGGGGGGTTAGCCCTATTAGTGGTTTGTTCTTTTCGTCGCCTTTTACAACTGGCAGAACAACATACCAGAGGCCTATTCTTTTCCCGGGCCTCCACGGGGATTATTATTATTATTATTATTATTATTATTATTATTATTATTATTATTATTATTTAAGTATTAAGTATTAAGTAGTATTTAAGTATTATTAAGTATTTAGTGGAGTAATAAGGTGATATTGTGAGGATAATAGGTAAAGTTATTATGTTGATACAATGAGGAGATATTAGATGTATTTAATGAAGTATTTATGTATTACTTATGTGATGAGGAGAATGATGTTGGGTAGGGACTGGATAGGGAACATAACTTTTTCTTACCATGGAGAAAGTTTATGAAAGACACATATAGTCAGCAAGGTTTGTAGAGCAAGTTGTTTTCGGTCTGAAGTAACAGATGCAAGTAAATACTCAGTTAAATTTATGCAGAAAGGTTGGGTCTATGTGAAGTGTGACACCTTTTGTAATTAGGCAACATGTCAGTAATCTGTGCACTGTAAAGTGATTAAGTGTCTTGTTGGTAATTAATGTGAAGAATGTGACACTTTAAAATAGGAAGTAAGCTGGAGAATGTTTTTAGGGAATTAACAACTATACCTATACACCACTACATACTTGTACACTGATGAAAGATAATGAGAAGTCAGAAATGTTTATTTCCGAACTTATGAAATCTTTTTACTTACACTGAATCATACAAGGTAAGTCAAGAAAACACATCTGAACACTTGTGGGTAGATGTATTCAATATTCAAAAGCCTCTATAAATTGAACTACTTATTGTATCAGACTATATACTTGAGACATATAACTGTTCTGTTACTATTTCTGAAAATCTGATGAATGATGGGAGTTATATAGTTACTTTTCTGAAAACATGATGAGGTATATACTAAGTTTTTGAAACATTTTACCCCAGATGGCAGAGTTATAATGAATTTGTTTTGTGCTTGATGTGCACCATGTGTTACAACCCAATAGTGACTTACTAAAACATGTTATGATCTACATTTATTTGTACAGAAATTCTAGTTTTTAAGTTTTTAAAGTGTTTCACCACAACCATATCCCACACAATGACTTTTAAATATCTAATTGGTGTTACATATTTTCTTTGCTGTTTTGTTATTTATGTAAGCAACTATGAGTATGGGAGTGATTCTTGAATGATACTATCAGGTACAAAGACTACTTTGCCATTGAATACTATACCCACACCGCATAAAAAAAAAACCTGCATAACACTATCATTTTTGTAAATACCTTGAAGATACTGTCTGATAACTAGTAATATTCTTTGTCTTTGAACTACTTGTAAACAGAAGGCACCATGCGATTTTATTTAGATGTCTATGACACAAAACAAGCAAATCCTATTGTCATCGAAGTGCGTAAAAGATATCGGGCGAGTTATTGACATCTGTGGGCACTTGCTTCCCAAAATTTGATACATAATATCATCTGTGTACAGTATATAATTTTGTGTATTACCTTTGTGGACATTGTCCAATTCAATCCGGTTTTAAGTGAATATTCAACCAGAAATGGTATGTAAATTTCAGACAACACCATGATCTGGAGAGGACATTTTCATTTTTATGCTTTCAGTGTTAGTTATATGACATGTTCTATGGACATTTACCATAGTGTTAATAAATATGTTATTTCATTGATGTTGTATATTATCCTCACCCACGAGTTGAACCAAACTGATAGTGAACTGGGCTGTGTGGCTACATGGTACCCTCAACTGGACTTGGACTTAAATTGTCATAAAGAACTTTTAGTTAAGTGCTAGATTTTACCATGTGGTATCCCGAATTGAAGCTGTGCCATGTTAGCACACTGGACTTATATTTGAACTACTATACACATAATCTAGTATCCTGGAACTGAGTAGGGCTTATGTAGCACACAGAACTTTAACAAATGCCTTGACATTTTAGTAGTGTCTATGCTGCACACAGTATTTCATGAACTACTGACAATGTAAAATAGTACTGTAGCCATGGTAGTGCCAAAAAGGCACAGAGGACTTGTTTCTAAGATATGGTATCGCATTTTTCGGTAGCAAAATTGGTATAGTAATCTACAATAGTGCAAATTATATAGTATTTTACAGTTATGATGAAAGTAACAGAAAAGACTGTTTTCAAAATAGTATTAACATTTCAAAAAATTTAGTAACTTTAGGAAGTCAATTGAATAAGAAAACAAATCATTTATCTTAGTATTTTCTGCATCCAAGTTAAAATTTACAGATTGCTGAGTGTTAGTTTTAGTCTTGTTGCCCCTAATGCGTTAATATTTGCTTTACAGTTTTTGTCTTAGTGTAAGTATTTTTCTTTAATATAGCTAATTAGTAGTTATACAAAATTCAAATTTATTTATTTACTTTTTTCAAGATGAGTTAGTATTTGCTTTTGCCTAAGGGTTTGCCAAGTATTCTTTTCACTCAAACTTCAAATCAGTTAAGAAGTCATTTTTATGTTTCTCTGGTTTCTTTTTGAAATGCAGATTCTGAAAGCCTTGTTTATCTTCGAATTTTCTCATGAAATATTTCACATATGTGGTTAGGGAACATTGTATTCTGAATTTCATGAACTGAAAAATGTTGTTGGAAATATCCTTGGAGCTGTGTCCACACCTAAAAAATCAAGACCATCAACAGTATGAAGAAATCTTTGTTAATGTGAATATATATTTTCATAATTGTTCTATTGTGATGATGATGATGATGATGATGACAAAAATTGCTGTCCATCTAACACTGGTGGCTCAGGCAAATTTTTACCAATGTGCTACAATACTACAAATATAAACAGATTTTTTTTTGACTGTATCGTCATGACAGGATTGACTTAATACTGTTGTGATATTAGCTTTACATAACGAACTAAGCTCATGTATGATATTTTTATCTACATCTATGTAGATACTCGGCAGTTGACCACATGATACATGGCAGAGTGTAGCCTTTACCAGTGGTAGTCATTCCCTTTCCTGCTACACTCAAAATATAGCATGGGAGAAATGACTGTCCACCTTTGTGTGGGCCCTAATTTCTCATGTCTTATCTTCTTGGTACTTATATGGAAAGTATATTTGGTGGCAGTAGAATCATTCTGTAGTCAGAGTCAAATACCATTTCTCTAAATTTTCTCAATAGTTTTCCTCAAAAACATCGTCTTCCCATTTGAGTCGCTGAAGTATCTCCATAATACTCGTGTGTTGTTCAAACCAACTGCTAACAAGTCTAGCAACACACCTCTGAACTGCTTCAATGTCTTCCTTTAATATGATCTGCTGCAGATCCAAAATACTCAATCAATATTCGAGAATAGATCACTAGTATCCTATATGACATCTGCTTTACAGGTAACCACAAAACTGGTTATCATCCACCTTCACAACCACAATCCTCACATGCACATTCCATTTCATATTGCTTTGCAACATTACATTCACATGTTTAAATGATTTGGCTGTGCCAAGTGGCACACTACTAATGCTGTTACAGAACAAATTTCTTTCCCTACTCATCCACATTAACTTACATTTTTGTACATGAAGAGCTAGCTGCGATTCATGACAACTAGGAATCTTCAAATAAATTTGTAGTTGAAATATGGACAACAAGCAGCCCTATAATGGAATGACGATAATGAAAATTTGTGCTGGGCTGGGATTTGAGCCCTGATTTTCTGCTTATTGCAAGAGGTCATCTTACCATTAAGCTACCCAAGCATGCCTCATGGGCAGACTCGATCTTCTATATGCTGTTAACCATGTGTCTATAACCTACACTAGTACATCCATTATGTCTATTCCCATACAGGGGAGACATTTTAATTGAAAGTCACTTGCCCAGTGTTGGTAGTTAAATAAGATATTGCAGTGCCTGTGTTGTTCAGAAGTACAATGTAGTGGTCTGTCTGACATGTATGTATGTCCAGAGGACCACTGCATCACACCTCTTACGAAAACAAGCAGTGCAATATTGTATCTTAAGTAGAAATCTTGTCTAAGGCATCTTGTATCCCATTACAGTCACACAACAGTGAAAAGTTGCTGTACATCACATTATTATCAGTAAATAAACAGTTTGCTGCCCACCCTGTATGTTTATGATTTCCATTGTTTCTTTTTTGTTAATGCATTGATGTCCTAGATCTTTCACCCCTTCTACCCCATGCTTTACTGTTCATGAATAACAAACATGGAAAGCAAATAACACACTGTACACATCACAAACACAAATCCAATGCTCTTCATACACTTTCATACTAAATCTCCTCATATACTCCCTTTTTTACCACCACCTACAACCTTTTGACTTACAAGTGTAGTAATCTTAACTAAATTGAATATATTAATTTTACCAATATAAATTTAACTGTTTAAATGTATTTAAAATTTTATAATTGAAACTTTAACATTATGATGGGGGAAAAGAAGCACAGAGCAGCAAGAATCAAATGTGAGCTGACAAACTGCCAGCTGGTATGCTTGAACAGTGCACCATGGCACTTATATGTCAAGTATTGCTCACAAATCCCTCATACTTTACTCACAAATTATTAGAGAGAACTTTACATTTTTTATGGCCCATGCAGGTGACATATGATAGTAAGTTCAAAGGGGCATCCACCCATTTCTACTCACACAGTTTGATCCAGATTTGTTAGGATTTAAATTTGGAATAGGTGTACCTAACTCTAATTCTTCCTTTCTTCTCCAAAAATCTACTGGAAAAGGGCCTCTTCAGTAGAACATATACTGAATTTACCATATTGCTTTCACAGCACCTTACAGACATCTTCAAAGAAAAATACTGACTTGTGAATGACATCATGCCCTTAGTGCCACCAGGGATAATGTCACACCAGAGCATGTGCAATCAAAACAGACAGTTTTATTGCTTTTTTGAGTTGAGCATAGTGTGGATGACCATTTCAGCACTTGACACTTGTTTCTGGTTATCATATGGAGAGCACTACAAAACATTTTTTCGTCCATTTTATTTGCATACCAGCACACATTTTATGAGAAATGGTATAATTTTAGTGCAATGTTTACAGTGAACTGTAGCATGTTAAAACATGATCACCAGCCACACTGCCATCAGTAGTCAGCAACAAACTGGTGCAGGAAAATCACTAAAGAAATTCATGAAAACTATCAGTTTTGTCATATCTCCACTGCCATAACTTTTTACAGACTTCTTCGAGCATTTTGTATGGGATCACGTCCAAATGATTAGGCTATCACGAGTTCTGTGCTCATTGTGTTCCAAAACGACTTTCTGAGAATCACAGAACTCAGCTGATGACTGCTTCTCTTGACCGTCTTCTCTCAATGTGTAGAAATTAGGGATTAAGTTGGGTAAGAGGATTGTTAAGGGAGAATTATGGTGAATTAGTGGGGAGTTACTCTTTGTATAACAGTGCAGATGGAGATGACACAGTGATTAACATGTTGAGAATTGATGGATGAAGTAATTAGTACCTCTGGTGTAGTGTTTTAGGCTGGAAGCAGTAGACTATAGGTGTTGATAGGCAAGAGTGAAAATTTCTTCAGTGGGTTCATAGCAACAAGCTAGAATGAGATGTGTTGAATGGCTGGACATATGAGTTTCAGAAGAAAGTAGAAATTGGTGTGCAGGAGGTCTTAGGACTGAGAAATGAGATAAATTCCACAGAGTATTTTTTAGAAGCAATTGGAGGCCATGTTACACTTCTTGACTGCAGTCGATGCAGCAAGTCTTGTCTATTGATTACATTACCACCACCAATTATCATCATCATCTGGAATCTGTTGTTTGTACAACAGCTACAAAATTGCAGTAAATATAAGGCATACCTGGTAGATTTCTGCAGCTGTATCTGAAAGAACTTCTCTGTATTCAGTGAGATCAAAATTCTGTAGACACTGTTCATTCTGCAGTAAATATAAGGCATACCTGGTAGATTTCTGCAGCTGTATCTGAAAGAACTTCTCTGTATTCAGTGTGATCAAAATTCTGTAGACACTGTTCATTCTGTAGTGATGTGTTTTCAGTTTGGAATGTTTTGTCTCCACTATACTGTTTCAGATTATGCAGAAGTCTCACAGTATTTGAAAGCCACAAAACCATTATATCAATATCATCATGGCCTTTCTTAGTAACTTTTTCGATGGTGTAGATACTTGCTGTCAGGAGTAATCGTACTTTCTCATAATCATTTTGACAGTCGGCACGCCTAATGCACATGAACAAAATGTATGCAGGCAATCCTGGCAGTAATGTTACAGCAATATGTGGCTTTAATTCTGCAATTAAAAGAGTGTAAAATTCATAAACAATGGAAGTACTTCAATAAAGAGAACACATGAGTGAACATAATGAAAAATTATTCAGGCATATATATTGACCAAATATCACATGCCTAACAATATGTCTAATATCCTCTTTGTGAAACTCAAAAATTCCTTGGTAATGTCTTTCCTTCTTTCTTATACCTCATCTGATATTCCTTTGATCTTGCCTCTTCACTAGCACTTCATCTATTGAGTTTTCAGCTGTTTCAGCATTGTTATCTAATTTGCTGGAAAACACTAGGGGAAAAAAGTAATATTGTTTCTGAAGCAGTTACACAATCATTATAACAGCACCTCTCAAAATATGGAATAATTTTAACATCCTGTTTATTGGTCTTCAAAATATACTTACACCCTGCATCCTTCAGCACTTCAGTTTGCAATTTTAAGCTGTTCTTGCATTGTGAAAGTTCCTCTTTAGCTAAATCTAGTTTTTCTTGAAGAACCTGGAATTTGTACACAACACATTTAGAAATAATTAATATATCCAAAATGTATTTTGCCATTTGCACTGATTGTGGTAAAAGTATAAGGAAACAAAACTGTATTTGCAGGCAATGGATTGGGAAAAAATAACAAAGAATAATAAATGTGGGATTAATTATAAAACTGCTGGGGAAATGATTGCACTACAAATTGCATTTATTTGCAAACCATTACAAGAAAAATTCCAGTGATGATGTTAGATGAAAAAGATCTTGCATTTCTCCTTGGACCATACTGATTTTTTCAATAATGATGGATGTGCAGGATTTATGTACAGTTCCTTATTATCTAGTGAGAAGGTATCATGAAAGGTTATCCTCAGGAGTCACATTCTCTGGCCACAAAAAATCATAAGATATATTCATTGTATCTCTGTCAATTAAACCTTATACTTATTTCCTCACAAATCATTTGTAATTATTGGTCCATGTACATTGGGTGAAGTTTAACAAAACACAGGAAACTAAATACAGTTCATCAGCATTCTTAAAATAGGGACTTCATAGTTCAAGGATATATTAAACAGGTTGTGAAGCTACAGAAGATGATCACAGCATTTACAATCTTATAGTCATATCAGGAGGGTGAAATCTGTAACTCTGGGCGTACCAAGAGTATCCTGAGAGGAAGCATTCAGTAAGCAATGTAAAGGAGTACAATGCTTTAACATTTCTGGCTCAGTTCTTTACTGCATTATGAGCATGAAATCTGCAGCTAAATGACAGATACAAAGCTGCCAGGATTTTTCTATGCTGAAACCAGTAGATTGTATACCATAATCAAAGAAATGAAGCAGATGATGCAATACTGGGAGAAACTATACTGCTTTCAGAATAAGATTTTCACTCTGCAGCGGAGTCTGTGCCTGTCAGGAAGTTTCACTATACTGCTTGCATATAGTGGCAATGAACTGCTAACTCATTACAAAAACAGCAATAAATTGGATAATAATATTTTAAAATATAACAACTGGAATTTACATAATTATTCATGGTATCAGCAAAGTTTTCTCAGATGAGGTGCAGCTTGGCACAGGGTAAATGACAGCCAGTTGAGTCTTTGATTAGTACCCAACACAGTCAACATGTCTGCAACACATATTATTGTAAATATAATGCTTTCAATCAAAATTTCCATAATCAATCTAGTGTTCATGACAATTTTCGTAACACATGTATATCTTCCATCATGCCTGTGTGAGAAGTGAAACCATTACAGATATGTTGACATTACAACATTTTATTTCTGCGTAAAGAATATTTCATATCAAGTTGCTGTTAACCTAATAAAAATGTACTGGTAATCTAATAACTTACATATTCACACACGCCTTATTGCCACATTCTGCAAAGTAGATGTGAAAGTTAATTTAGTATCAGTTCCAGTCAACTCTACTCTTCACGAAAGAATGCCACTGACATAGGAATGAAGGTTAGTGACCATTATGTGGAATCGTGATGAGGTTGGGTGAATGTGCATTGCTGTTGTTCAACTTTTAACATATTGTTTCTCAGCCACTCATGTGCACTAGTCCTGTCCATTATCTTATTTGCCTCAGCCAGTTTCCAGCTGCAGAGCTTCATGATAAACCAAGTTACTTCTCATACTACAGGAAACGGACTCAGAAGGAGTATGGCTTTCAGTTTGAACTTGTCAGTGCTCCAGGAAAGTGTGTTTTTAAGTGCAAGTACATTTCTTAGGTACGCACAGCCCTTCCATCAGATTGGAGTGACATTAGTTAGCTGGAAAGTAGTGTTTGAGACAGTGAGATCAATGTGCTTCGATAGAAATTTTTAGAGTAATGTCTTTGTGTGATTCTTTCTCCATTTACATTGACTTTGAACTTCCTTTTTAGTTATTATTGACAACAGCTGCCAGTAGCCAGCTGGAAGTGATGTATTCAACTGACAGCATTTATCATTTTCCAGTCCAGAGCTCATATCTCTGAATCTGTCCTGAAAGTAGTTTGGTAAGTACAGGGCTTTCAATTATTGACTCTGGAGTAGTGAGAAGTTCAACCCTCTCTCACAGGGCAAGTCAAGGCTGGCAACCCTTATTTCAACTTACTGGGTAGTGTGGCAGTGCCGAGAAGTTATCCAGTTCTACTAATAATGCTTTAGATTAAATCTACAGAGCAGTAAATCACATTATTTGTGTAGCACACAGGTCATTGCTAAGAGTAGTGCATTCCAACTGCTGCCATGGATGGAATTGCATGCAATGCCACAGAAGCTCTGACATATGGACAAAAGGAATGTTTCAAACCCAACATTGCATAGTAATGAATGCAGCCATAAGGGTGATTGCTGTTTTAGTAATATAGTGGGGTTTAATAGCTGTTATTAAAATAGAATAAAAAGTTATGAAAGTAGTGATAAAATTATAATATGGTTTATAGGAAATTAGGAGTAGCATAGTATACAAATACTAGTTTGACAAAGAGAGAATGAAATTTTTCACAGAAAAAAAACAAACATGAAGAAATTAAGACCAAAGATGAGTTGTGTAACAACTGCAGGTGTAAATTGATTCCAATAGAAAATAAACTGTTTTTTTATTAACAAGAATATTAATTTTATTGGCTGGAAAGACAATTTCTCAGAGTTTTGCTTAATTGAATAATAAAGGTAATTATCTCATGTTAGTGTGTAGGTGCTCACCCAGAGGATACCAGCTTTAATGGTGGTGATGGAAGAAAGTTTCATCACAGGAATCTGGACAAGGGGATGAGGCACGGAAAAGGTGGAAGCAGAGAAGAGAGGTGGGGTAACATCCCTAAAGTGTGTCACTCAGTCACTATGAGAGGGCATTTTGTACTGTTGGTTATTCCTCAATCAAACGTGAATGTAAAGTTTTACAAACACCCTCCAAGGATTTGATTTGAAGAATGAAGTATGTGAAGTGAGAGTTTACTTTCATTCCATGCTAATCTGCAATGACAGAAAAAAACTGCACTGCAAAAGCACTCAGCACAGTCAACTACACAAGAAAAAAAAGAGAAAAAATAAAAAAAAAGAAAGAAGAAAAATGAAATGGACACTTCACTGCTGGGTCACAAGATGAAAGCAACAAACATTTTCCACTAGTACCTGACAGAGAAACCAGCATGGTATTTGTGCTTAGCCATGAAGTTCAGCATTAAGTAAGGTACTATCTGGAAACATCTAAAAAATTGGCATAATTATGAACTCTTAAAAAGACCACGCAAAACTACAACTGTTATTGCTGATTTGGTCTCAGTACTCTATGCATTCTCCTATTGTTAAGTTTTGTTACTGAGAAGAAAGCTTAGAATAATACATTGTTTCCACATTACAGCAGTCTGTATTATCACCTCTTCATGCATGTGTGTTTCCTCCTAAGACATCCTGTACATGCTATAAGCTGTTTTACTGAAGTTTTTAAACATCAATATGATTTGAATTAATATTCACCAGCTTTTCTGAAGTCACTCTTATAATTTCATGTTGCATAAAAGCCTCAGTTTGAGTTTGTGGGCTTTTAGTTAAGCTTGGAGACAAAAGCTTGTGCTGATTATCATTCTCCTCTCTGAGTTTCTCATTTTCTTGTTGGAGTTGTTCTCTTTCTGCTTGCCACTTATTTTTCTCTTGGTGCAATTCATCTTCCAGCTGCCTACATGAATTTACATTTTAAAGAGTTAATGATTCCCAGACTTAACTAACAAAAATAAGATATGGTACTGCATTTTTGCACATACCTGTTTATCTCCTTCTGTGCTTCAAATGCCAGTACTAGCTGCACAACCTCATTTATTAAGTGTACATGACTTCCATAGTTGATACTAGCAACATTCTTCAAACCTTCAGTTTGCTTTGCTAGAATACTGTGTAACTGAATGCATTCCTCTCGCCATCTGTCAACTTCAAGTTGCAGCTGAATGTACTGCTCTGAATGAGAACAAATTTATAACACTGTCATAAATAAATGAAATTAATACTAATTCAAGTATAACAAAATAACACCAGTCGTGTAGAAAATCAGATGTTATGCTGTTGAACAGTCACCTGTGAATGTCAAGTTACCATCCCTAGAGTATTTGGAAACACAGACTTAAAATGCACATCAGGAACACATTCTCAAACATTATATCTATTATATTTGTTTTAGTGTTATAGCAATTTTATACCTTTAGCATGTAGTATGATAGAATAATTATTTCTGTCTAGAACTGGCAGTATTTGTAAAAACCTGCACTTACAGAAGTCCTCAATTATTAGAAAGAGCACCTATGGAGGGAAAAAAACTGTTTTTCAGAATGAAAACCATGAACTTGGCCATTTGGGAACAACAGCAACAAGAAAGATCCTTACTATGATGAAGGAACAATTTGATCTTACATAGCAATTCTTCTCGTCCTGGACCATCATCTAATGTTTGATTAGAACAGCAATCATTGAATGATAGCTGAAGTTTAGTCATATTTGCATGTAATCGTCGATTTTCCACTTCCAGTTGCTGCAACTGAAATTGAAATATAAAAGGTGTCTCAAGAATGATGTCTCAGAGATAACAGATACTTAAAACAGAATTAAACTGACTCAACACTGCTCAGTTTATGTTCCTGGCTCAAAACAGATTTTTATGTAATGATGTCACTTATCATTTTATATGTACAATTTGAGGCACCTTAATATGCAGTGGTCTTTGTAGTATTGCATACTTGAGATTACCTCAGAGTCTGTCACACATCTATAAGCATGAAGAACATTGTCTCTTAACTGTGTCCACATTGGAGTCTATCTCTCAACAGAGTATTTGTTAAACAAACATGCTGTAAAAATGTCAATTTTCTCTGGTCCTCTTTCCTAACAGTTAGTTGAAAATGGAGCTATTTATACTTTTTAACACTACTGGTGACTGGGGTTGTTCATATTAATAGTTGGGTCTTTCGCAGCTCTGTTTATTTTATAATCAGTTTCATCATACCAATAACAAACACCCACAGCCACTGCACATACCAAGTGTTTAACAGTGTCATGTGTAGCCTGCAACATCAAATGTTGCCTAAAGAAATAGTTGTTTTATGTTATGGACTAAAATCAACATCCAAGTTTTATTCCAGTTTCAACACCATGTCTAAATGCCATAATATACATGTTTAAAATACTCTAATGCTAACTATGAATGAGCACTTTTTAAAAAACAAAAATTATGACATTGTAGCCTCGTTGCCTGGGAGGCCCCATCCAGGAAAGTTCAGCCCCGGGTTGCAAGTCTTATTTCAGGTGACGCAACGTTGGGTGGCTTGCATGTCAGTGGTGGTGGTGGTAGTGGTGCTAGTGGTGGTGGTGGTGGTGGTGACACAACACGGCAGGAAATCGAAACTGGGCCCACTGCATGGCAGGCAAACACATTGCCACTCAGCTAAGCAGGTTGACTACTAATAACAAATCAACATACATACACTGCAGACCACCATATAGTGCACAGCAGAGGGTACTTTGTGCCACTATTAATCACTTCCTCTCCTGTTTGACTTGCAAATGGAGCAATGAAGAAATGAATATCTAAAAGCCTCCATACAGGCCCTAATTTCTTACATCTTATCTTCATGATCCTTATGTGAAATGCATGCTGGTAGCAGTAGATTCATTATGTAGTCAGCCTCAAATGTTGGTTCTCTAAATTTCAGGAATAATGCCTTGCAGAAAGAGCATTATCTTTCCTCAAGGGATTCTCATTTAAGTTCATAAAGCATCTTCATAACACTTGTGTGCTGATGGTGCCATGTACCCCTCATTCACCTAAAGGGATCAGCAACCCCTCAGACACTGATCCATCATGGGCTTGCATACGTACAAGGTATTGCGTCACTGCATTGAACTGATCACATAAAGGATGACAGACAGCAGGACGAGCACCACCAGAGGTCCTCCACGTCAGGGACCTATTTCCTCAACTGGGTTGTGTGCAGAACTGGATTGGCATGAATTCCTCCATGTCCCATCTATACAGGACAGTGCAAGCCAATACGATTTGACGGTTCACCACACCAGGGTTCTGGGCCAATTCACACACAACCTCTAAGCAGCTAATCAGTCAGGGCCTGATCAGAAGCCACCACAGCAGCACTTATAACTTTCCAGTGATATCCTGAGACATACCTGTCAACCAGCTATGTTGAGCACTCAACCTCTGTCATTAGGGACTATCTGTGGCATGGTCTTCATGCCCCACAATGTTTATTCACTGAGTGTTCCAGGTGTGTGCCTGTTAGTGTCAGAGAAGTGATATTGTATTTTATTGAGAAGAGTTTTCCTTTGTTATTAAATCTCTCTATTGTGGTTGTAATAGACCCTTGATCTTGTTTAGCTGTATCTTACTATTTCTTATCAAGCATCTACCCATGGGACAAATTGCAGATTGAATCTATTGGTAACAAATCCAGCTGCCCACTCTGAACTGCTTCATGTCTTCCTTTAATCCAACCTGATGGGGATGCCAAATACTTGAATGAATGAATGACACTAGCATTCTATACACCATCTCCTTTATGGATGAGCTACACTTTGCCAAAATTCTTCAACTAAAATGAAGTCTACCATTCACCTTCCCTACTGCCATTCTGAGGTATTCATTCCACTTCATATCTACATCTACATCCAATCATTTCACTTATGTCATACTGCACAACCACAGAAAAAATACCTATACAAAGGGTAGAAACTGGCACATCCCTATTATGATTACAAAAGTGGCCTCCTGCTGCTGCTCATTTGATACAGAAGTCTTATGATAACACAGCTATAAAACATTCTCATAAAAATAGGAGTATGCCATGCTGAAACTTTTGCTTCCACTGATAGAAATACGTTGCACAGAAGCTCGCTAAAAGGTGTATAATCAACTGTTTGAAATATTTCTCAATAATAGTTGCAAAGAGGATCCAAGTTTGTACCATTTATCCATCTTATTTGCTAAGTGAATAACAATTTCTGATAATTAGACAAAGTTAATTAGCAACAGTTAGAAAAAGTACCCTTTTAAGAAAGTGTCATTTGTAGCCTGTCTAAGTTTTCTGATTTATCATGGTATAGTTCTCTAACTGGATTCTTTCATGTCATGGTATAGTCCTCTAAATATATGTTTACATTAAGAATATCCCTCCTAACAAATCTTTCTTACTACTATATTGAAAGTCATTACTGAATTGAATCTTTACAATAGGAAATGTTCCCATACATCACAGCTATTAACTACAGGCAGTGTAGATAACTGTTATGAGCCTGTAACAAGAGGACTGAGTGGAGAGCAAAAAGTTTCACTTCTTAATCAATACTGGTTCTGTGATACTGATATAGGATAATTGCAGATTAGAAACTGACATTTGTTTTATGTGGGTGACATGAGCTGCGTACAATTTAATAAAGTATTGAGGTAGATTAGCTCAACATCCTTCTGGTAATGACAAATCAACCATGTCCTCCTCAACAGTAATATCTCATCATTCACCATAACTGATTTAGGAAAAATAAAAAACATGTGTTTGAAACCTGGGAAAAATAGGCAACTTTATCTCCACAAGAAATAAAGACCTGCCATGCAAGTGCATGAGGTCGGGCTTGCTGATCACAGCTTACTGTAATTGTGATAGTGCTGTAGGTTAACATCAACAGTGATCTGATAAACAATTAACCATTATGATAAAATTCTATTGACCTCACAATAACATCAAATGGTGTAAAATCATCAAGCCCTTGGGACAAGTACTCCTCTGCCATTGTCAAGTGGTGACTATCTTTTGGTTGCTGCCATCATACTTATACAGCAGTGCTTCCTTCTTTGATGTCACTGGTGTTTGCTCCACTGCCATAGAGTGTAATACTTTCATTGCACACCCACAGCACCCACTTCAATTTTCTGATGGTAGGGTCCGAAGGCTTGCTTAACTATAGGCCATCAACTTCATTGAGAGTGTTGTTACAAATTTTTATCTCTATTGCTTTTTTAATTATGATATCCTAGAAACAACACATCTGTGTAATAACTGATGTCTTTTTGAATGAAATGTGATGTCTGTTTTCCAGAGCATGCTCTACTACCACTGATCCCTCAGGGTAACAAAAGCGAAAGTATCTTGTGTTCTACTCAGAACTGTTCATTAGTATGCACAGTCTGTCCAACATAAAAATATCCACACCCACACAGTATTTTATGTACTACTGGCATTCAAACACCTATACCATCTTTCAAAGGACTGATGAGTTGTGAAACTTTTGTTGGAGCCCTGATGACCGAATCTATTTCATGCCTCTTTAGGAAATGGCTGATCTTTCCCATTATTGAGCCATTGAATGGAAAAAACACAAGCTTAAATTTCTTCTCGTGGCCCTTCAGCTTCTATGTTTCTGGGAAGATGGCTTTTGAAATCTGGCGATTGTTGTAGCCGTTTTCCTTGAATACTTTCTGTAAGTGACTCAGTTCCTTTGGCAACCTTCCAGTGTATGAGAGAGCTTTCTATTGATGCACCAAGGTCCTCAGAACAAAACATTTCTGTGACAGATCGTGATAGCTGTTAGCTTGCAGATCCCGATGTGTGTGGGTGGATTTCCAGTAAACACTGTGACTGAGACACACATTGCCTTACAGCAGATGAGGACATCAAGGAACAGCAAGGCACTATAGGTCTCCACCTCAATTGTGAACTTTATATTGTCATGGATATTGTTGATGTGGTCCAAGAATTACCCCAGTTTTTTCACATCAATGAGACCAGATGATGAATGTGTCATTGATGTAATGATAAAAGCAATCAGACTTTGCAGGAGGCATGTCCAGCATGATGTTCTCCATAAACAAGTTGGGTATAACTAGAGCTAATGGACTTTCCAATGTGAGGCCGTCCATCTGATTTTGTATGATGGAGAATATAGAATGTTTTAATAAGACAAATGCTTTTCACTGGATGTGGCTCCTGCAAAGCCTAGTTGCTTTTTTCATTACATTGACAATACATTCATCATCTGGTCTCATGAATGTAAAAAGCTTGGGGAATTCTTGGACCACATCAACAATATCCATGACACCATCAAATTCACAATGGAGGTAGAGACTGGTAGTGCCTTGCACTTCCTTGATGTCCTCATCTGCCATAAAGCAATTTGTGTGTCAGCCACAGTGTTTTTCTGGAAACCCACCCACACATACTGCAGACTGCAGATACCTGCACATTAACAGCTATCACTATCTGTCACAAAAATATTCTGTTCTGAGGATCTTAGTGCATTGTGTGGAAGGTGTCTCAGATGCTGAAAACCTGCTGAAGGAACTGAGCCACATACAGAAAGTATTCAAGGAAAACAGATACACTTGTTACCAGATTTCACAAACCACCTTCCTGAAAACACAGGAGCAGAAGGACCCTGAATAAAACTCAATGAAGCTTATGTTTTTTTCCGTTCTGTGGTTCATTAATCAGAAATATTAGCCACTTCTTAAAGGGGTATGAAACAGATTCAGTCTACAGGCCTCCAACAAAAATTTGACAACTCACGAGACCTGTGAAACTGATGTAGGCCTCAGAATGCCAGGAGTATATAAAATACTGTGTGAGCATTGACAGTTTTCTGTCAGACAGAACACGAGAGATGCTTTCCCCTGTCATGTCATAAGAAATCAGTGATAGTAGAGCATGCTCTAGAATATTCACATTATACTGCATTCAAAGAGACATCATTTATTACATGGACTAGTTGCTTCTGGGATAGCATAATTAAAGATGTGATAGATAAAAGTTTGTGAAAACACCCTCAGCAAAGGTGGTAGCCTACCGTTGAGCAAGGATTGTAACACAGCCATCAGAAAGCTGAAGCAGGTGCAGCAGGGGCGCAATGCAAACATTACCCTATATGGTGCTGGAGTGAGCACCAGTGACGTCATGTAAGGCAGTGCAGCAGTAAAGGATGTTAGCGGCAACCAAAAGACAGTCACTACTTGACAGTTGCCAAGGAGTACTTGACTGAAAGCTTGTGAGTTTTAAACCACTTGCTGCAGCTGGAAGTTCAAGAGAGTTTTAGTGGTACATATCACTGCAAAACCATGCATTAATATAAATCCTCCATAATATTTTAAATGACTCCACATCATACTTAATCAACATGGAATGAGGTTCAGAAATGTTACATTTATGTATGGCCAACTTCACTGATTTGTACATCACTAAAACTAACCGACTTACAGTTAACATCTTCCCAATTTCATATTCAAAAAAGATAAAAGGAGCACTAACAACTAGCCTCATGTTAGCACTTTGCCGTCCTCACATCTCGTACAAATTTATACACTTGGCGCCGGCAGCACTAATTCAGATTACTTGGCTTGTCACTGGCCACTTGTCATCTTTCCATAGATGACAAGCTTCTAAAACATTGACTTTTGTGAGCTTTAATTTTCCAGAAATCCTTTATTTTGCCATGTCATTCCACAAACTCAAACTTTCTTTTCAAGTAACTTCTTTGCAAGTTCTACACTGTTATAATAATCAGCCATGCAGAAGTGGTGCCACTTTCCCTCAGAAGGTGTCAATAGTTCCATCACTGTTTTTGCTAAAGGCTGTCCAGCACCGGAATATGTCTCGAATGAAGAAATGTATCCTGTACTCAAATCACACAGCATCCGAATGAGTATGCTGTATTTCATAATTTTTGATGGATTATAAACTTTAAATTTAACTGTCCACCCAGTTGTGTCATTCCTTCGTCAGTTGAGATGTTCAGACTTGGATTAAACATTTCTTCAAACTTTTTGGAAAAATAATCTATTATGAATTGCACTTTGACTAGCCGGTCGGCATTATCCAGTTTACTGTTGCTGTTGGAAAAATGTAAAAATGATAATATTTGTCTGAATCAGTTGCAGGACATCGTTTTGCAAAATATCAGTGTGTCTATCAATGGATTTGTTGACCAATAATCATCAATCCTTGCTGTATTTATAATTCTCATAAGTATAGCAGCCCAAACCAACTTCTATGCTTGGATCCCATAACGTTGACAAATTTGGCATTTTTTAAATCCAGTTTCCTTCTCTTGCAATTTTGACTATAGTACTTGTTGGATTCGTTGCTCATATAGTCAAATAGATCGTTCCCGACATCTAATTCTACGATATCCTCGATGCTCTGTGTATTTTTGGGAAATATGTTTGGACCCAAGGATCCTTAAAATTTATTATTGGTCTTTGGTAAATCAAAGTCTGACCCCTGTGCACTGTCTTCTTCATCTGATTCAGCCGAATCAGTTGGAAACCGTAGCCTTCACTGAACTCTTCTTGGACGTATTTTACTATCTTCCTACGATTCTGCTTCACTTTAATTTTTTTGATATTCAATGTCTTCTTCCTAATCAGCCAAGTTATTCAAAATGTCAGACAAGACGTCTGCACCTTCATTGTAAATAATCCTATTTTCTCTTTCATCTGCCATGATGAAAGGGTGCAAGTACTTATAAAAACAAAAAACTTATTGATGTGTGTAACTTATTGTTACCTAAACAAAACACCAACAGAATGCAAAAGATACTGAAGTGCTGGCGCTGGCCACTACATCATACTATGCTCATGACACCACTGTGGTGTCACCGACCACTGAGCGATACTATGCAGACGACACCACTGTGGTGTCGCCGGCCATTGACCGCTATTTTGTGCACGACACCACTGTTGTATCACCAGACAACGTAGTATTAATATTTCTGAATTGTGAGAAGGAATTTGTTCTGTCCTGTGATGCAAATAGCTAGCCAGGAGGCTGTACTATAAGCAAAGATGTGAATGGGAAAGAGCATCTTGCAGCCTACGCATCAAAACAGTTAAATGAAGCTGCAAAATTACTTGAGTGTGGAAAAGGAAATGTTGAGTTTGATGTGTGGTATCATGTACTTCAGGCACTATATTTATGCCAGGAAATTGAAAGTCTTAAATGATCACACAGTGTCAAAATGGCTATTAAGCTTGAAGGAGGCTCCAAGCAGGTGGACTTGGTGGGAATTGAAATTAAACAAATTTGACTGGAGGAGATTTATAAGCCAGGCAGAAAGCACATAAAATGCAGACGGATTAAGCAGAAAGTTTGGTGTCATATGGACACTTGGCTGTAACCATACAGAATGATAGAAGCTGCTAACTGCTGATGCTGACTTCAAGCTATTCAAAACATAGCCACAATCTGCCATGCACAATGGAATGCTAGGTAGGGCACTGAAGCTTGAGCCATGCATCATGATGTCTGCTGCATTATGGGAAGAAGTATTGAAAGAAGTTCACACCCACATTCTAACTGTCACAGAGGTCAAAGAACAATAGATTGTAAGGTTGCTCAACAATATTGGTGAAGAGTGTGAATACAGGATGTTGACAAGTATGTGAGAAATTGTGTGCTAGGTGCATAGTGTGCTTCATCAGCAAGTACCACTGGTATAGGGACACCCTCCTCTAACATTACCTTTATTCAACAGAAGTTATCGATAGCAAAAAAAAACTTCCTACCTTATAAACAGATTAATATTATCTCATCGGTTTAACTAAAAGAATTTCATATGATTTTGTGAATGATGTATTATACTTCACTCTAAAATGTATAAAAAGACATTATTTTATTACAATTGATATGTATTACCTGTATATTTACAGTTAAAATTAATTTTCTTTTGGAAATATTTGAAATCACGAAATATCTGGCTCACTTAAAATTCCTATTATTAATTGCACAATCTGATAATATTTATTAAATTTATTTCTGGTCTCATTTATAAAATAATTATATAGCTTTGTGAAAATTCTTCTTTTGTCAAGAAAGTTTGTAAACCCTGTTTTGTAAACTCTTTGGACTGTTGTTAGTACCACAGAATGAAGTAATAGTGGGCACAACTCTGATGGAATTGGACATGTTTTTAATTTTGGCAATAAAAATAAAATTTTTGGTTTTATGGAAGTGTAAATTGTAAAGACAGTGTGATATAGAGAAATGTGATACAATAAAAAAAGTACAAAAACAGAAATTACACAACAGACTCACTTAACAGTTATCATGTCATCTGAAAACCTACAAAGTCAAAAAATTGAAGCCTCAAGAATCAACCCCTAGATGTGACAAACTGGAGCCAATGATGAGAAAAGAAGGTAAGTAAAAAAGTTTATTTGTCAATCTTACTCCTCTCAAAGCTTATGAAACAAGTCAATTATTTAGAAGAGTGAAAATCAACTGTTGATGTGAGGGAGGGTAATTTTACAATTGGTGGCATGATCAATTGACTGATAATGAAGTGTTGTCTGTTAGAGAAGGGACAGTGATTTGTGCCATTTGCAGTTTATATTGAATTTCCCATCACTCAGAGAAAGAAGACCGAGAGCTGCACAGCCAAGTTATAACAACAGTGATGAGATATTTCCCATAATGATGAACCGGATCAATTGAAAGAGGACTTTACAACTACAATGAGGGACATCAAAAAGGAAAGCTAAGTACAAAGTATTTGTGAAATTAATTTGTTTGTGTACTTGTGTGATTGTTAACAAAATGAATAGGAATGAGGGCAGGTGTGATGTAGAAGTGAAAGCTGTGGGACCCAGTCAGGACATGTATGAGCCGAGTGAAAATGTAGTCAGCAAAGAAACAATAAAAACTGATATTTTGCAGTTAATTTGGGCAAAGCTAGAGGAAATGAAGACAGATAATAACAGTAAATTTAGTGCATTAATGAGCAGTCAACTGAAATAAGCACGGACAATGATAGAAAATTTACTTCACTACAAGGACAATTAAATGACCTAAAAGCTGAAAACAATAGTAAAATGGATAAGGTACAATACCAAACAGACCAACTTAGTAATCACGTTTCAGAGCTAAAAAGTGGGTTGTCCGAGGGATTAAGAAGTGTGAACAAAAAAGTTGATGTCTTAGAAAATAAATTTATTGTTTTGGAAAATGAGTTAGTTGCCGAGTCTGCAAGACAGATGAAGAATGTTAATGACATCAGACTTGAACAGAAGGTCATAGCAGAAAAAATGGAACAGAACTTTAGTAGTTTAAATCAAAGAATTTTAAATGTTGAAAACAGTATGCAAACTAATGTAAATGTTTTAGATCAAAAAATTTCAGCAGTTCAGAAAAACTGTATTTACAAAAATCTGCATTCAAACAATAGTGTTGCATGGTGCAACATTCCAATCAAAATTTTTTCTGTAAGACAATTCACATCCAGTAGATCTTCTGCACCACTGTAAAGAGAGTTATGTGTCAGGCATGAGTGATAGTCAAAAAATTAAATTTGTTAAAAGATGTCTTGAAGGCGAAGCTCTGTCTTGGGTAAATCTAAATTTAAGTCAGTGGGAAACATCTCAAAGTTTCAAAAAAAGTTTTTTAAATAAATTATAGTTAGAAGCTGAACAGTGGAGAATTAAAAGTGAACTTTTGAATAGTCCTAATTATAGGAATTGGGCAATACCCTGAGAGAGTTTTGTAAGAATCAACTTCAGAAATTTATGCACCTTGATGAACCATTTGATGAAATGGCAATGACTGATGCACATGAAAGGAGATTACCAAAAAGGTTGCAGTGGGATTTAGTGCACAGACCTGATGATTGCCTTGAACAATTTTTACAATATGTTGACAGGCTGGATAGGGCAGCAGAAAGAAGCATGTACCATAATAATCAAAATGAGAGAGATTACAATGGTAATAACTACAGAAACAGAGATAATGGTAGCTTCTATCAGGATCAAAATGTTAGTAGAGACATAAATTTTTAACATCAGCAGGATAGGAATAATGGGGATAACCTAGGGCAATTTAATAGAAGAAACAATTGTAGATGTAACTACTCGGGAAACAGCAATCCGCCTCAATGAAGGTCCATAGTTTTGGGGCATGGAAACACAAAAAGCATGGGACCTTCAATTTACAATTTTAATTTCTCACTTATGTTTTGATAAAAAGCTTTGAGATACTATATTTAATTACAGTGTTATCAGTATCAATTACAAAGCAGAATGTGACACTAATGGGAGTTTTGATGCAGTATGTACTAAGGATTTCTTCTTTTGGTCAGAAAACAGTGTTATTGATGTATACCAGTCAGGTGATGATTCCACTGGATCTGAACTAGATAGTATTTTTTATATAGATGCAAATGAGAGCTGTGAAATGACTGAAGTTGGTACGTCTGAGACTGGTAGCTTATTCAGAATGAATGTATGATCATCAATCATAATCAACAATCATACTCATCAATCATACTCATAAATCATACTCATCAATCATACTCATCAATCATACTCATCAATCATACTCATCAATCACACTCATCAATCATACTCATCAATCATACTCATCAATCGTAATCATCAATCATAATCATCATCAGGGATTATGATTATGATGATTATCGTGTAGTTGTGGAGTTTAAGAATAATGAAGTTTCAGAGTTATTTGTGAATAAAGGTAAGGTGATGTATGTGTTGATGTAAGTGAGAGTCTTGGAATACCAGTCCAGTCAAAGCAGTTTTTCATTAATATCACACAGAGTAATGAGTTATCTGTAAGCCAAGAGAAAAAGGTCAAAACCTTTTTAAGTTTGTTTTGGACGAGACTGATGGTAACATAGCAAAATGCGCATTCTGGAATAAGTTAGCTGTAGTTAGTCAAAATTTATATCCAAATTGGTGGAATGAAGTCAAAGAAGATCTGAGCAGCAAGTGTAATTTTGACAGTAATATATTTTTTGTGTTCCTTCTGTAATAAGTGAGGTCAGTTGCACTATAGAATCCATTCCTTGTCGTTAATCTATACCTGACAAAATGAGTAACCAAAGTGATTCTATGATATCAGTAAAGTTGATTAAACCCTGTAAAAACAGTGTGGATGTAGCATTTGACAAAATTGAAAGTGACATTTTACATGAAGTGTCTATTATCAGAGATGATGATTCAGATTTTGGATGTCCATACATTAACATTAAGATTGATCAGTGGGAAGGGAACTGTTTGTTTGAGACAGGTAACAATTTGTGGTATATCTGAACAGTTTAGAGACAAGACCCAGCATAATAAGAATTTTGTGGAAATGTCCATTGCACGTGTAAAGATAGGAGGAACTAGTGGTAAGTAAAGCAAGTATGTAAAATGTTAAAGTACTGTTAACTTTTAGTATAGAGGACAAGACCTGTGACCATGGATGCTTAATTATCTAGAAGAAAATACACACTACGTTTGCAGATTCATAGGACTACATAGTTGTGGTGTGTTTATCAAGAATGTAGTATGTAAGATAATGTCATTCCTAGAGTTTTGTCTTATCTATAGGCTGTTCAAATTTATGATGCACTATATAATGATGTTTTGTAATAGATTTGTGCTTTAGAATATGATACATATATGCTATGAAACTACATGAGTAGATCCTTTTGCAATTTTGAAATGGGGTAATATACATAATTTGTACTGTAAAAAATAGGAATAGTATGTTAGTATATCTGTGTGTATCACCTTGTTAGTTTATTCTTTCCATTGCAGTTAACTCCGTTTATCAAAGTTTCATATGTGAACCATTTTTAAATCTCATCTCACATAAGTAACTGCTTTTGGAAACTTAATAGGGAGAGCATACTTCGTGTGATGTAAAGAAGGTATTGAACATCATAATTAGTACATAAAACAATGTTTCAGGATTTGGTTGAATGCTAGACTGAAAGTTTGAGAACTCTAGGGAGGAAACTGAATGCTGTGGGTAGATTCACTCCCACACTGCTGTATGGCTGTACCTGGCTGGACCAGTCAACTTACAAGAAATTGTAGGTGCTGGGTAATGTACTCAAGCACCTGCCAACTACATCAGTGTTGTGACTGAGATTTGTAAATTGTTAACCAAGACTACCAAAGACAGTGTTATTTCACATAAATGTAAGTTTTTTTTTAAGTGGGGGGATTAAATTCCCAATACATTATGTAACTTTGAATCAGTATGTATATATATTTTTTATCATTTGTAAATGAGTCTTCTAGGCCTTTATGTATGTAGGTTAGTTTGTATGTCTTCCACACTATTTGCTAGCATAGTCAATATAACAAGATGTATACATGTCTACTTCCATACACTGATTTTTGTCCTCAAGCTACTTTATTATGTCATCATTTAAAGCTATTTATGACTCTCCCTCCTTTCATGAATCAACATATCCTCAAATACTCTGGTTTATGTAGCTGATTGATTTTGTACTATATTCCTACTCATAATTGAGTATATTTCTCTGGTCTGTACCCATCGTCGTATTTTTAGAGTCGGCTCACTCATCGTACACTTAGGCTCTGAATTTTTTCTCGTCTCTTTTTCAGGCTTTGAAGGTGTGATTTTATGGATGTGTACTTACAATTTGTAATTATAGTCTCTGTACTTATTTCCATAGTGTAGTGATGTAATGTTTTGACTTTGTATTATTTGTCTTTTAACAGTATGCTCCACAGATCTGAAGAGCTGAATGCCATGCCCTGACATATGTATAGATTATGACTTGTATAGCAGATATTTTTCTGTTTTCCGTAATATGTTATGTACCAGATACTTCTATACATCAGTATTCAACCTTTTGGCATCATTTTGTACACCGATTGTCAAACTTTATAGTCTGTCACAAAATATTGTAAACAAACAGTTTCAAAATTTTGTGAAGGGGATACTGTAAAGTGACACCATCCTCTAACATTACCTTTATTCAACAGAAGTTATAGATACCAAAAATTCTTTCTACCTTTTGAACAGGTTAATATTGTCTCAGCTATTTAACTGAAAGAATTTCATATGCTTTTGTATGTGATGTATTATATTTCAGACTAAAATGCACAAGGAGAAATTATTTTATTACTTTATCACAATCTATATGTATTGACACTCTATGTACAGTTACAATTACTTTTCTTTTAGAAATATTTTAAATTACAAAATATCTGGCATACTTAAAATTCCTATTGTTAATTGCACAATCTGACAATATTTATTTCTGGTGTCATCTATAAAATGATATAGCTTGGTAAAGATCCCTCTTTTGTCAAGAAAGTTTGTAAACTCTTTTTGTTTTGTAAAATCTCTTGAATATTTTTAGTACTGCAGAATGAAGTAGTAGTGGGTATGGATCTGATGGAATTGAATGGGATTTTAATTTTGGCAATAACAATGCAATTCTAGGCTTTATGGAAGTGGAAATTGTAAAGACAGTGTGATATCAAAAAAGCACAAAAATAGAAATTACACAGCAGACTTACTTAATAGTTAGCATGTAATTTGAAACCTACAGAGTCAAAAAAATTTAAGCTTCAAGAATCAACCCCTAGATGTGACAAACTAGAGCCAACAATAAGGAAAGAAGATATGTAAAAAAGTTTATTCGTAAATCTTACTTTTCTCAAAGCTTATGAAACCGGTCAATTATTTACAAGAGTGAAAATCAACTGGTGATGCAAGGGAGGGTAAGATTACACAATTCAATGATTACCAGGATCACCCAGGCCATTTTAGATGGTTGGAATGAACAGTTTTGCGTCCATTGAGCCACAAATGATGGGAAACCACTCCTTTTTGACTATCATAGACCACATTTTGTGTTACCTTGCAAAGATTACAAATCAGCTAGCAATTACAGTAGCACAAGCAATTGTGAATAACTGGTTACTGAAGTTTGGCATCCCCAACATGATAATCACTGAACAGGACACCATCATTATGTCAGAGATAATGAAACAGCCATTACATCCATCACACATCTGGAAACAAAGAACCAGTCCTTGCACCTGCAGTCTAAAGAGAGGACTGAACACATTCACCAAACCATAGATAAGGTGCTGAGCTATTACTTCAACAGTCACCATAATGACTAGGATGTTTACTTACCCTGTGTAATGGCTGTATATAATTGAAAGGCGCACATTAGTGTTGGGTTGTAACCATATAAGGTGACACATGGAAGAAAGATGCCATAACCTTTTGAGGTATTAAACCTAAGATAGGGAAAAAATGGGAAACATATGGAATTATCGCAAAGCGTTGAAAGATATAAGAAAGCAAATGCAAAAGGCAAGCAATAATTCATTCGATTGGCAAGAGAAAATGGGACAGTATAAAGTTAAACTGCCAGAGTACAGAGCCAAGTGAAGGGTAATGTTAACTGGCCCCTATAACCAAAGAGTAAACTGAAGAAATTTATTACGCAATATTATGGGCCATATCAAGCTGTGGAAATGACATCACTAGTAAACATTCCATTGCAGTTTCTGACACACAAACCATTGCTCAGGTGGAGCACAGTTAATCTTTTATAGGTGCTTCAGATACTACTACAATTGCCAGCACCACTACTTGGAAAGAAGATAGATGGCAAGAGTTAAGGGGAGTAAAGAATCAAACTCGCATGCAGGCTGCACACAAGATACCATATGCTCTCAGGTCACGCACATAAGTGGTTTGTATGTATATTTTATGAATATTTTTTGTATGATTTATTGTATGGGGATATGGAGTACATGATAAACTTCATGGTAGATTCTGTTGTGTTTATATAGTTCTCTTATTTTTCTGTTAGTGTTTTCACTTTGATCTGTTTTCTAGTAATAGGCTTGGTATGAAGTGCAATACAGGAGTGGAACACATGTATTTCAGCAAAACAGAATGAGTTATATCATGTCTGGTGTATGACAATGGACCATGGGCAGTGTTCTCATCAGGGGGACGTAGGGTGATGCAGATTCCATTTCCCCAGGTGGTGTTGCCACCAAAAATGGGCATGAGTGCAGTCTTTGCAAGGAATTTTGGTTACTTGAAATATTATTTTACTTGTGCATGAATTTTTCTTGGGATAGGGTGTTCATTTCTTGTGGTTTCATGTCAAGAAGAGTATGCTTGGATTATGGGAACCATTCCAAACTGTAGTATTTTTTGTGCACTTTTTATTGTTATTTGTACTGTTTATGTAGTGAGTTATGGGTTGTGTATTCAGTTTGAGGGTGTATCCCAAATTATATTTGTTTGTTCTAAATAGTGGAAAGCTCTGGAGAAATACACACAACTAAGGACACACGAGGTGATGCTGTTCTCCAAACAAAGGGGATGCTATGTGTTAATGTTAGTTGATGAGATTTGTCAATGGCAGACAGGATGGGTTACAATATGCCTAACTCAGATGCTCCAGACTGACACAAAGGTGTGTGAGAGTTATTTTTAGGTTGGTCAGTTGGTTGGTTGGTTGGTTGGTTGGTTGGTTGGTTGGGGTTGAAGGGACTAAACAGCAAGGTCATCAGTCCCTTGTTTCAAATGTGGTCCATTCAGACAGTCTGACATCTCAGAAAAGTCAGAATGATGAAAGAAAAAGGCTAAAAAATGTAAAAGTGCAGTCGTGCTGTCAATGGCAAAAACAAAATGAGGGAATTCAGCAAGAGAGCAACTCCAAGGCTATGCTAGAAGCAGGAAATATCCCACCTCTGAATGCCTTTAAATAGCAGGTGGTCTTGCCTCTACTGCATCAACCACTAGAATGTAGACGTGTGTACTGGAAAAGGAGACTAACTAATTATAAAAAGTGATAAAAACAGAGTAAAAGGGAAAGAAAAGAGGATCTTGGCCCTGCCCCAACACCAGAGTGAGGTTAAAAACCTTAAAACTGAGAATAAAAACCACTTTCACGGAGGAAACTGAGAACCAGTTCGACCATCTGGGACCTGTCAGCCAACATTAAAGGTAAAGTTTGGGGAAGTCTGTACTTAGTACGCAGAGCCAAAAGAAGGCGGCATTCCACCAAAATGCTGAGACCAAGGGATGGCAGGAAAAACACTGGTCAATAGCCAGAAGGCCACTCATTAAGTCCGTACATAACAAAACATGGTTGCGTTGGGACTGTTTAATAAAGGTAAGGGCCTGGGAAACTGCCATCAATTCTGCAGTAAACACCCCACATGTAAGTGGGAGTAGATGATTTTCCATGTCAACAGAGAATGTGAAGGCATATGCCACATGATCAGCAGATTTAGAGCCATCAGTGTAAAAAACAACAGCATCCTGAAACTCCCATAAAATTTGGCGGAAAAAACAACGGAACACCATCGGGGGAGTGGAGTCTTTCGGACCTCGAAGCAGCAGGTGGGTGATGTCCACGGTCTGGGAACAAGATAGAATAGGAAGGATGAGTGAGAGAGGAATGGACAGTGATTGCATAAGAAACCAAATGCTGGGACCACCGAACGGAAAGGGGGAAGGAGTGGGAGGGGGGGGATCCCAACTTCCACCAGGAGTTTATCAACAGGGCTAATATGGATGGCACCAGTGGCCAAACTGATACCACAATGGTGGACCAGGTCCAGGAGGTACAGTGTGGAAGGAGCAGCCGAACCATAAACTTGACAACCATAGTCAAAGTGAGACAGCACTAAAGCCTGATAAAGGCGGAGAAGGATGGAGCAGTCCGCACCCCAAGAGGTGTGGTCAAGGAAGCGAAGGACATTGAGTTCACGGAAACATCCTACCTTCAGGAGTCTGATATGGGGTAGCCAAGTGAGCTTGCTGTCGAAAAGAAGACCCAGGAAATGAAACTGTGGGACCACAGGCAATTGTTGTGCATCATGATAGAGCTCCAGATCAGGGTAGATTGTAGTACGGCGACAGAAGTGAACCACCCATGGTTTTAAAGGAGAGAATTGAAACCCGTGTGAGGGGGTCCATGCAGAGGCACGCCGTATAGCTCCCAGGAGCTGCCGCTCTGCAGAGGCCATCGAAGAGGAACTAACCCAAATGCAGAAATCATCCACATACAGAGCAGGGGGTGACCAAAGAACTGACAGAGGCCACAAGGCCATCAATAGCAATGAGGAAAAGTTCTACACTCAATATGGAACCCTGTGGGATGCCATTCTCCTGGGTCTGTGGAGAACAAAAAACGGTACCAACCCAAACCCTGAACGACTGATGGAACAGAAACTGGCAGATAAAAATCGAGAGTGGGCCTGGAAGACCCCACTGATGACGTGTAAGTAAAATGTGATCGCGCAAAGCCGTGTCATAGGCCTTGCGAAAGTTGAAAAATACTGCAACCAAATGGGGTGCTGGGAAAAAGCCTGCAAAACTGTGGATTCCAAGTGAAGTAAATGATCAATCAGAGACCGCCCCTCTTGGAAACCACACTGGTAAGGGGACAATAGACCCCGAGATTCAAGGATCCAAGTGAGCCGACGGTCCACCATCCATTCAAGTAACTTGCAAACAACATTTGTCAGGCTAATTGGCCGGTAGCTTTCGACAAAGGGGGGTTCTTACCAGTCTTAAGGACAGGAACCATGATGCTATACCTCCACTGAGAAGGGAAGTCACCCTGGATCCAAATACAGTTAAGGGGCTCCGGAAAGGCTCAAAATCATGAAAAGTTCAATTTTTACTTTTTTGCGTTTTCTGAATCTGTAGACTATTACCTTTTAATAGATATATAATTTATTCAATTCCGAAGACTACAACTATTTTTAAATTTTTTTTGAAATGTGTTCTACATGGGCGTGACCCACTGTGGCGCTGTTAAACTGCTGTCAAATGGTGTTATTATTAACGTCCGTGTTCATCAGGTACATTTTAGTGATGTGAGATAAAGTATGTGTTGTGGCTAACCTGTGATGGTTCAATATATATCGCTGGTGTGATTGTCAATTGTTTCATGTTTATTTAATCTGTCGTTATCTCGAAAATATTCGTAATTAATTCTGTTTCTTGAGTCTCTGTTTTGTTGAAGTATAATAATGAGTAAAAGTAAAGTTATTAGAAATCCTCTGAAGGCTTTTAAGAAAAGGAGAAATGTTGGAAAGCCAAAGGTATGTGTTATTACTGTAAACAATAAAGACGATAACCAAGTGAGTGAACCTAACCTCTCAAGTACACCTGCCCATAGCAGTCAAAGTGGGAAAGAAAATACTTCACAGAAGAAACTTGGTTCAATGAGTGAAAACTATGAATGTTTTATGGGTGAATCAGATGTGAATGAAATATTTGATATGTTGGTTCTCAAAGGAATTTTTTCAAACTGTGTAAGATGTATTCATTGTAGTGAAGCTGGTCTGGAACTCTCTATAATAAAGCACGTAGGACTTGCTAGTGAAATACAACTGAAATGTGATAAGTGTTCATATATGACCACCTTTTGGAACAGTGTTGCAGTAACTGCAACTGAAGAAAATGGTAGCAAAATCTACAAACACAACATTAGATTTGTTTATTCCTTGTATTCAGTTGCTAAGGGTGCTACTGCAGGTGCAATTTTCTGTGGCATCATGAATCTTCCAAATCCCCCAACCAAGTTTACGACCTATAATAAATTAATAGGGTCTAAAGTAGAAGATGTCTGTATAGCATCTATGAAGAACGCTGTGGAAGAGGCAGTAATGGAAAATAATGGTAACAGAGATTTGACTGCAGCGTTCGATGGTACCTGGCATAAACGGGGACACACATCTCTTCATGGTGTAGTATCTGCCACCAGTATGTATACAGGGAAAGTTTTAGATGTAGCAGTAATATCAAAGTATTGTAGATGTCCACAAAAATATAAAGGTACACATGAAAATAATTGCAAAGCTAACTATAGTGGTAGTAGTGGAGGAATGGAAGTGGCTGGTGTTGCCAGTATATTCCAGCGTTTAATGTGTTTAACTTGTTTAGGCAGGGAGTGAGTGGTTGCTCTCTTGCACACTATGGGATTTACTGATGACCTTCTGACATCACATAAAAACATTCTTTGGAAAATACTCTCATTGTTGTTATTTGCATACATGATGAAGGCGTTAATGCAAGCAATGTCGATCATTCGGAAAAATAGGGCAAGTGGCCAGCATCTAGTTTTTCCTTGAGGTTGAATAAGTAACGCACATTTCATCTATTGCGTCCACACCTGTTTTGGTCTTATTGTACATCGTTATAATTTCTGGTTTATTTTCCTCCACAGTATTAGTGTCAATGGCACAATCATGATACAAAGATGAAAGAAGAATAATGTTTTTGCCCTTCTTTGGCACATATGAAACTATGGTGATATCCTTTCCGAATCCAAAAAGGCTGTTTCCAAGTTCATGACCTCTCGTGCAAACAAAGTCTGGAGGGAGCTCCCTCTTATTCTTTTTAAGAGTTCTTCTACTTTAAGTTTCTTTTTCAGGAGCTCTTCAGACAGTGGTATGGAACAAAACCAGTTGTCTAGTATCACATTGCGTCCTGTACCTTCGATAGGCCGTACAAGTCTATTTACTATCTCCTTAGGCGAGTTTGACAGTGCAAAGGGACCCTCTGGCTGTTTCCCAACATAGATTTCCATCCCCAAAGTATACCATGTTCTTGCGTCACATAAGGTGAAAATTTTCAAACCATATTTCACAGGCTTGCTTGGTATATACTGTTAGAAACTGCATTTGTCTCTAAATGTGACCAGTTGTTCATCCACTGTTGTATATTCAGACACCGTAAAATTATTGACACAGTTTGACATGAATAATTCAAATACTTCTCTGAATGCAGCTAGGTGATCAAGTTCTCTATGATGTGGTCTGATTTGAATATCCTGAATCTCAAACAATGCAATTAGAAACGAAAGTGCTGTAAACTCATTGTTGTATGAAATATTGAAATTCCAAAACCATTTGTGTCCCATAAGTTTGCCAGGTTTTGGTGTCCTGTCCTGTAATGGCCAGCCAATAACAGAAGAAATTTTGATTTCTTCCTCATTTGTTGGTTTGGCATTATGGTCTCTTGTGAAATTTGATGCAATGTGTTGTATGTAAATATTTGTGCATGATGTAATCATTCTAATTATTATGTCACTTATAAATATCGAAAAACAGTCCACAGCAGTTTTCACAGATTTTGCGATAGCTTTCACACCAGGGAGATTAATGAGGTCTACACTTTTAATTCTTATGTTACAACTAGGACAACTTTTCATCCATTTTGCAACCTTATCCTTTCCAATAAAAAAATCATGCTTGCTTTCATTATCTGCTGCACTTATTCGCTGTTCCAGTTCCATGTTGTCTTCATCCTCCATTTCTGTGTCACTGTGATGAGAGAGAACTTTGCAACTGTCTGTTTACTCCTCTTCCTCTTCTCCTCCTTCAAAAGTTTTATCTAAGACCTCTTCCAGAAGCTTGCACACTCTTTCTTGTTCTATTTCATAACAACCCATAGCTGTTTTAACTGCAGAGAGTGACAAAATACAAGCAGCTGCTACGGAACACAACTGTGCGATTTCTTGCAGCACTGCAACATAAAGAGTCATGCGGGGTACCAACACCACCCCAAGGCACATTGTTGCGTGTTTTCTTGGAACTTGCCCTTCCATTGTGGATTCTATTGGTACTGAAAGCTTTCATATTATGTCCTAGAAAGGTACCAAAGAACATGACGTTATACTCATATCCATTATGTAATAATCCATCGATAAGGATGACTGGGGTGTTCTGAACACCCTGCGCGACTGCTTAAGGGTTAAGTTGAAGTAATATGACTGTATAAAGTAATGAGTTGTGCAAGCAATGCAGTTATTACATACAGTAAGGTAATAAAACATGTAAATAGTGTAATGTCTGTTTCTATTGTTAGAGGAAAATCTATACCAATTATGAGGTTGGTAGCCCAGTAGCCAGGGAACTAGCACGAGTTTTTGGTGTTCTCATTAAGATAAGTCATTTTAGATTATAACAACATTTAATTTAGTACTGATTACATGGTAAATAGGTGTATTCATGTGCTTTTTAAGTGTACCTTTTTAGGTTTCATTTTTCTTTACTTAATGTAGCAGAAAATGTGAAAAGATGATACAGTCGGGTTATAGTCATATTTTCTGTTTACGTCTTGCTGCAGAAAATCTACAGAATTTCATTTAATTGTTATTTGCTATCTCCAGCTATTTAACTGTAGCATACCTCTTCATTATTTAACTCACTTTTCCAGAGAGTAGCATAAAGTTTAAGTTGTTGTTTCAGAAACTTTGCACTGTTGTTTCTGTTTACATACAGTTGCGTATAGGCTAAATTTGTGGAATCATCTTTTCGTGTTTACCTGTAATTTAACTGACTTATTTTTAATAAACTATTACGTTTATCATAAGTGAAAAGTGCTTGAATTGCCATAGAATTGTTAGATCGGTGCTTTGGTGTGACGGGTGCTGTAGTTTTTTCCATGTGGGCCACTGTAGTGGCGTGGGAGTAGGGGAAGTAAATGAGACTCGTCAGTGGTTTCATAGGATATGTAGTAAAGATAGGAAAATACTATAACAGGAGGGGAAAATTGCCACCCTTCAGGCTGAGTTAGACAAGACCACGGGAGATCTTGACACGTTAAGGAGGGAGAAGGGCGAAAAGAGGCGGGAAGTGGCAACAGGAAGAACAGGCCTAGAACTTTGTCTGACAGCTTCGTGGTGAATGTGGAAAATAGATTTGACCTGTCGCTTCAGTTAGAAGCTGGTGAGCCTTAAGCAGTCGTAGGTGTAGACAGGGCACAACAAACTTTCAGCATCAAATTGAAAATTAGGAATATAGGGAAATCAGTAAAGAGTAGGAAAGTGTTGTTGTTAGGTAGTTCCCATGGAAGAGGTGTTGCCCAAGTTTTGCAGGATGAACTAGGATCAGAATACCAGGTCACCAATTTTTTTAAATCTAGTGCCAGTCTGGAGCAGGTTACAGAGGATTTAGGATCACTTTGCAAAGATTTCACTAAGGAAGACACTGTGGTTATAGTGGGTGGGCCAGGTAATAGTATTGACAGAGTTCCTGGGTACTGTACAGAGTGTACCCTGGCAAAGATTGCATCAGCATCAAAGCATACTAATGTTGAGTTTGTATCTGTTCTTGGGCACCATGATTGACCGAATTTGAACTCCTCTGTCAGGAGAGTTAATTTTGAGCTGGAACAGCTGTTTATGTCAGGTGCAGGGTCACACATTTCTGTTGTTCCTGTTAATTCTCTCGATATGTGGGATTATACTAGGCATGGCCTTCACCTCAACAAGAAAGGGAAGGATAAACTGATTGGGTAAATAGCAGGACAGTTAAAGGGGGGAGGCACTGTCATGAGTGATAAAATACCAGTGGTTTAGGGTTCAGAGAAGACCCTTTTTTAGGGTAGGGAGGACAGAAAGAAACCAAGTTTTAAGAGGGGTTAGGATTGAGACAAACCTTCAGTTTGAGAAAGAAACCAAAAAAAAAACATAATTCTAGCTTGTTACATCAGCATAAACAGCTGTTGGTTAAGAATTTTCAACAATCAGCAGAAATCTCAACTCTACCAAATCTGAACTCTGTCAATGTGAAATGTCAGCTATTTTTATTGCATCAAAATATTCAAGGACTGAGAAATAACATTAATGAAGTAATTATCTGCATAGATGAATTAGAATCCTCAAACCCAGCTGACATAATCTGCCTCTCTGAAAATCATGTGACCACTGGTATAGTACTTTTAAGTGCTACAGGGTTTAGGTTAGCATCTCACTTTTGTAGAGCGGAAATGGAGAAAGGAGGAGTTGTCACAGTAATCAGGAACTGTCATAAATTTAAGAACATAGACATTCATAAATTTTTCTTAGAACGGCATATGGAAGCATGTGCAACAGAAGCAGAATTTCACAAACAAATCCTTCATAATATTAAATGTATATCGAGCACCTGCAGGTAAACTTTAATCCATTCATAAACCACACCGAATCTGTACTGGCCCAGTTAACAACCAAAAACAAAGAAATAGTGGTTGCTGGTGACTTCAGTGTAGATTTTCTTGAAGACTCTTCCAATAAGAACTTACTTGAGATAGTGAGACTATCATTCAACTTAATTCCCACTGTAAAGTTCCCAACTTGGGTAGCCAATTGCTCACAAACAGCCATTGATAATATCTTTATAGAAAAGTCCAATGAACAAAATTATATTACAAAACCAATAGTCAATGGCCTCTCAGAGCATGACATGCAGTTCCTTCTGTTAAATGTTAATACTGAACAGGATATAAAATCTGTTAAATCTGAACTCAAGAGGGTAATCAATAAGGAAAAAATTGATTATTTTAGGACACTCCTTAGAGACATTCACTGGAGTGATGTTTGCAGTGCTCATGACATGAATGAAAAATATAACACTTTTGCTAATAAAGTGCTTACCTTATTTGAACACACTGTTCCCCCAAAACTAGCCAAGGTTAGAGCAAAGTCTACAAAGAAGTCATGGATGATTCAAGCAATTGAGGTATCTTGTAAAACAAAAAGAAAACTGTGTCTGTCAATCCAAAACAGTTCTGATGATGATGATGCTATACCACATTACAAGAGATACTGCAAAATATTAAAGACTGTAATACAGACATCAAAGCAAATATATTACAAGGAAAAGATAGTAATATCAGATAACAAAATAAAGACAACATGGGATATAGTGAAGTGGGAGACTTGTAGACCCAGGTATGAAGCAGGACAAATAGCATTAAGAGTAAATAATACATTGGTGACAGATGTGTATAATGTTTCAAAACTTTTTAACAAACATTTTATAACTGTTACTGAAAAGAGGGGGTTGCCAGGTTCTGTAGATGCTGCCATGGGATACCTTAGACCAGACATTTCAAGTAACTTCCATAATATGAATTTGACCCTCACTACCCCAACAGAAGTAATGTCCATTTTGGCCCACCCCATTACCCATGCAGTTAACGCACTGCTTTCAGTGGGGGGGGGGGGGGGGGGAATGAATGCCAGTCCCTGGCACAAATCTGCCGGATGGATTAGTGTCAAAGTCCGGTATGCCAGCCAGTCTGTGGGTGGTTTTTAAGGCAGTTTTCCATCTGCCTCGGTGAATGCGGGCTGGTTCCCCTTATTCTGCCTCAGTTACACTATGTCAGCGATTTCTGTGCATAAACTCTCCCCATGTATGCGTACACCATATTTAGTCTACCACAAAAACATAAAACATTGGGGCTACACTCATCTGGTGTGAGGCATTCCTAGGGAAGGGGGTCCACTGGGGGCCGAACAGCACAATAACTCTGGGTTCAGTGTGGGGCGGTAGTGGGGTGAGTGGACTGCCGTAGCCTGTTGTTGGGTTGTAAACCACTGAGGGCTATGGCAGGGATAAAGCCTCTCCATTGTTTCTAGGTTCCCAGTTCCACACAACACAATACGATACAATGTCCATCATAAAATCTTTAAAATCAAAAACATCTGGTGGGTATGATGAAATATCAACACAATTAATTAAAGAATGTGATTCTGAGTTAAGTAACATATTAAGCTACCTGTGTAACCAGTCATTCATCAGTGGAATCTTATCACAAATAACATACAGTCAAAGTCGCAGTTCAGGTTTCTAAAGGGTTCTGATATTGAGAAGGCTATCTACACTTACAGTGAAAATGTACTTAATTCATTAGACAAAAAATTGCAAGTAAGTGGTATATTTTGTGATCTCTCAGAGGCATTTGACTGTGTAAATCACAATATCCTTTTAAGTAAATTACAATATTATGGTATAACAGCAAACGCTGCAAAATGGTTCAAATCTAATATCTCTGGCAGGAAACAAAGGGTGTTATTAAGAAAGAGATGTTTATTGAGCTATTAGGCATCAGCCAACTGGGAACTAATTACATGTGGGGTCCCACAAGGTTCCATCTTAGGGTCCTTACTTTTTCTTGTGTATATCAATGACCTTTCATCAGTAACATTACCAGATGCCAAGTTCGTTTCATTTGTCGATGATACAAACATAGCAATAAATAGCAAATCAAGTGTAGTCTTAGAAAGATCAGCTAATAAAATAGTTTTGGACACTAATCACTGGTTCCTAGCCAATTATTAATCACTAAACTTGGAAAAAACACACTGCATGCAGATTAGAACCTGTAAGGGGTGTCCCACGAGTATATGCCCAACAGATGATGACAAGCAGATAGAAGAAGTGAACAGTGTTAAATTTTTAGGATTACAACTTGATAATAAATTCATCTGGGAGGAGCACACCACAGAACTGCTGAAGCGTCTAACCAAATATCTGTTTTCAATGCGAATTCTGTCAGACATAGGAGATATAAAAATGAAAAAGCTGGCATACTATGATTACTTTCACTCCATCATGTCATATGTGATTATTTTTATGGTAATTCATCAAGCCAAGCTAAAGCTTTCTGGGCACAAAAACGTGCAATAAGAGTTATATGTGGTATGAACTCAAGAACATCCTGCAGAGGCCTGTTTAGGGAACTAGGGATACTAACTACTGCTTCCCAATATATTTATTCATTAATGAAATTTGTCATTAAAAATATATCACTTTTTCAAAAAAACAGTGCAGTTAATGGAATCAATACTAGAAATAAGAACAAACTTCACAAGGATTTGAAGTCACTTACTCTTGTAAAAAAAAGGTGTGCCTTATTCAGGAACACACATTTTCAATAACTTGCCAACAGCCATAAAAAGCATAACAACCAATGAAATTGAGTTTAAGAGAAGCCTGAAGGATTTATTGGTGGCCAACTCCTCCTACTCCATTGATGAATTTCTCAGTAGAACCAACAGATTTTTGTGTGTGTTACAAACTTCTGCACCATTTCAGTGCAGTAATGTGTTCATTGTAAATAAGTACTGTGGTAGTTATATGTTTATTACCTTATAAATAAAATAAACATTTTTTTTAAATTTTAAATTCTCTGTATTAATGTGACCTTAGTAAATGAGTGTTGTAAAATGATCCTTTCATATAGTGTTAATTTAAAAATGAGAATCATTCCACTTGGGACCTTTGGAAGGTATAGTAGCATATGTGTTTTAGTTGTAAATACTGTATTTGACATGTATTATTGTTTGTCTGACATGTTCTACGTCCTGGAGGACCTCCTCATTAAGAATCAATTGGAATGACAGTAAATCTAATCTAATGTCTTCTACTACTACGTGATGTTATTTTGTGACGTTTATCTATAGCACAAGATGAAGCAGGTCATGTTTCGTAGGAGGAGATGATGATGATTATTATTATTATTTCTTTACTTTCTCAGACGTTAAGTCTGGTTAAAAATGGGAAGTGACGCGGACCTTGATCAAGCGTCACTTCCTTTTAACTGTACGGTATATGTTATATTGCATTTAGGAACTTTCGGGTAATTGAACATGTATCAATAATTACGGATTTCTGTAATTGTATATATAAGTTTGGATGTAGCTGTATTGTATTGATGTACTGGTGGATATTGTGTGGTATGACTCCTGTAGTTGATAGTATAATTGGTATAATGTCAACTTTATCCTGATGCCACATGTCCTTGACTTCCTCAGCCAGTTGGATGTATTTTTCAATTTTTTCTCCTGTTTTCTTTTGTATATTTGTTGTATTGGGTATGGATATTTCGATTAGTTGTGTTAATTTCTTCTTTTTATTGGTGAGTATGATGTCAGGTTTGTTATGTGGCGTTGTTTTATCTGTTATAATGGTTCTGTTCCAGTATAATTTGTATTCATCATTCTCCAGTACATTTTGTGGTGCATGCATGTATGTGGGAACGTGTTGTTTTATTATTATTATTGTTATTATTATTATTATTATTATTATTATTCTTTCCTTTTCTCAGACGTTATGTCTGGTCAAAAATGGAAAGTGACGCGGACCTTGATCAAGCGTGACTTCCTTTTAACTGTATG